>NC_060119.1:303148920-304387920 GCF_021461395.2 Schistocerca americana | reverse complement strand
ACACATTCTCCAGATACGTATATAGCCTCGATAAGGTCGCTATAAGATTGAAAGTATTTAGCTGGTGCCTGAGTTCTAGGAAAACAGCTGTTGAATAATTTAATCTGGCCTTTCAAATTTACGTAGGATAAAATTGAAATAATTCAGACTGCATGTACCGGTTACTATTCGAAATGTTTTCAATAAATCTGAAAGCATCAACTTGATCTAAAAGTGGAAGGTTTGGTCTCTCATAAAGATAGTCAGATGAATCGAGTTCACGTGTGTAGTTAATCGAAGGTGGTTGCGGTAATGTTACGGAAGAAGACAAAGTGAATGTCAGCTTACGAAATTTGATTCCATCAGAGTTTCCTTGTTAAATCGTCGCACGGATGGAGAATAGGTAGATATAGAGACAAATTTCTGAGAAAACGGGAAGCACATGACTTAGCTCGATGCCACTGAACCTATGCCGAAGAATTCGTTGTTTCTCTAACAGTATTTCGTAACGACTGGAAAAAAGAATATTTAGGAAACAGAACTCAGTACGCCGATCAAATTTGGTAACATTGTCAGAAACAACGATGTGCAGTGGAAGAGTGGGATACAAATCTGTGTTCGGCCATCAAGACTGAAGTCTTCTGTGGTTTCAGTTACTCGATTAAATTGAATACCCTTTCGGTTACTTTGAAATGACTCTTCCCGGTTTTCTTCATCATTAATCTGCTTGAGCTTGTGCGCTAATGATCTAGTGATTGACGGAACGTTAACCTATAATCTCCCTTCATACCTGTGAGAGAAGCGAATGTAACATTAGGTGCACCTCTGACAAACGTAATAGGGCGGTTACTGTTCCTTATGACTTGGTAGATACCATCATTAATTAGCTGAAGCCGTTCGCTGATAAAGCATTCGTATACAGGAAGTATAACAAAATGGCTGTGAAGTTCAAGCAGACGTGGATGTGATCAACGCTTGGTACGAAGGCTGGGTACTGACTGAAAACATAGTCAAATGTGATGTAGTAAGCGTACTTAGGCCGAAATGTTCAATGTTGCTTGATTATACCACCGTCGATCAATCACTAAGACCAGTCTTAACCGTCAAATACGTTGGGGGGTTTCTATCCGAAGCGATTTATATGAGACAGTCAGAGCCCAATGTGAGGATGGCAGAGTCCAGAACGAGATTCTCTGAGAAATTTAGTTGTTTCGCGAAAGCCGCTTTAAAAATTTTGCTTGATGAATTACTATTTGTTGTCAATAACGGACATATAATGAATCTTATTAAGGATAGCAGTCTAGATGGGTCAGAGATGAGATACATGATTCACCACGCGTTTTCTAGGACAATTCCAGCTGAAATCGCTAGAAGAAAGGCTTTGTGCATCATATAATTTTTGGACCTCGGGGGCGGGTGTCTCAACATGGTCCAAGAAACGTATTTCCATTGTTAAACGCGACGCCTTTACGGCGATGTTCACCCGTTTCCAGTGGCAGAGGCTGCAAGAGGTTCGTTGTGCGTCACTGAGAAGTTTCGCTGTTAAACTTTCGACAGCGTGCGTTTCAGGAACAGTCAAGTACCATATTACTTCCGGTCATGTACATGTCAGGGAATGAATCAGACGAGAAAATCAGAGGAATTCTAGTTCATACGGCGGCTTAACGACGTTAGTGCTTCCTGCAAAACATCGCTAACGGAACGTGAGAGAGTGTACGCGTAAACGAGAGTGGTACTCCATGTATCCTCCACCCTATAGGACTGAAAACTATACAGGCAGCAGTTTCTTCAAATGGTGAGAATAAGGGAAAATCAATTGTTACAAATCCGTGTGAACATGTGAATGTTGGAACAGCTCAAAATTCGCACTTAAAATCCCTCACGTTTTCAAAAAGTTGCGGAAACATACGTGTGTGGAGATGCATTGTGTTGGTTAAAGATAATGTTTTTTCCTTTGCGGTCCAGGCCTCATCTCATGTATTTTTCTAACTAGTTTCTCCAGGAGTTTTACGTAGAACCCAAGAGTTATCGTTCTACCCTTTCCGAGATGATCGATAAGAAGATTGTTTTTCATCTGAGAAATCGCACTAACCTTTCTGGCAGATAAAGCAGAATGTGTTTTGAGTGCGACGATTCCTTCTTCCACCTACTGCCTTGCCTGCTCCGCCTTATTTCTGATGGCAAGCGGCGAATCAAAGTCCTTTCCAAAATAAACTGTTGCATAAAATCAGTTACATTCTTTTTGAAATGGCTCTAACATTACTTCAAATGGCTCTGAGCACTATGTGAGTAAACTTCTGAGGTCATCATTCCCCTAGAACTTGGAACTACTTAAACCTAACTAACCTAAAGACATCACACACATCCGTGCCCGAGGCAGGATTCGAACCTGCGACCGTAGCTGTCGCGCGGTTCCAGACTGTAGCGCCTAGAACCGCTCTGCCACCCCGGCCGGCTAACATTACTGAGAAATTCATTTTTCAGTTTTATTCTTATAATAAATTAACAAACGCGCCATGAATCTTGCTGAAATCTTCCTAATATTTAATTCTGATACAAACTGTAACACTTGTTTCATACACTTTTATCCGCCGATCGGCCAACATAGTTCTGTGCACTTTCTATAGACTTCCGACTGTTACTGTTTTGACATGTCCTTTTCGTCACTCGTTATTCGTTTCCTAATTACTTTCCTCATAAACATTCAGAAAATTAGGATGAATTTCCACTATAGATGAAACTCCCCACAACAGAGCAGTTTATGGCTGCATGATGTTCCATTTAATACACATGAGCGAAACGTAGATGTCTCAAATAGTCACTCGTTATTCGTTTCCTAATTACTTTCCCCATAAACATTCAGAAAATTAGGATGAATTTCCGCTATAGGTGAAACTCCCCAAAACAGAGCAGTTTATGGCTGCATGATGTCCCATTTAATACACAAGAGCGAAACGTAGATGTCTCAAATAGTCTTATAAAAGAAACTACTTCACTGCTCAGGTTGACGCAACATGTATCAACATAACAAAAACTAAATTTATTTGATATTAATGCTATATTTGTTCAGCCATGAGCGATTCTCAATTTGTCTTCATATATTGATCAAATCAACAACGTTCCAAATAATGTGTGTTGTTGCACCTGAATTAGGTCACTGCACCACACGGTTCTAGTTCGTAAATAAGATTGCTTATTTGGAAAAAATAACAAGTTAGCACTTCCTCTTTCACATAAAAACCAAACACACACACACACACACATACACACACACACACACACACACACACACACACACACACACACACACCTTAGCGTGGTGTAAAGTGAAGCACAAGCCTGCCGATACATGAGTTTCGCGAGTGTGTTTCAAAGTAACTCACTGTGACTAGGAGGTAAGGCTGTAGTTCAGTATCTGAGTATCCCTCGGATACAAAAATACAGAACATTCGGTGGCACTAAACCGTTGCTGGGTGTGCTGGTCCCACGGCAACATCATTCGGCCCCAGACTTAATATTTCACTCCTCGGTTCTAGGAAGCGCAGCCTGGGCCTTTGTTGCTCTTCTCCGAAGCGGGCATGTTCTGCCTGTGCTCAGCCATCCCTTGTGTGTTCCGCCATGTACAGTTATCCGCACATATACATACATCCAGCCTGACTCCTCCTCGGCCAGAAGGGTAACCGTTTACTAATGCTGCCCAAGCCACAGTACAGCGAAAGAAGCGCGGAACGGAACCGACTCTCAAATTATCTGCAGGTCTTATTGTTAATGAGAGATGTGGTACGATATCACGTCGACAACTAGTATAGCGAGATTGGCCTCTACACCACTGAAAACGGTGTTGAAAAAAAAAAAGAAGAGTTCAAATCCAGTTTGAAAATGGCTCTGAGCACTATGGGACTTAACATCTGAGGTCATCAGTCCCCTAGAACTTAGAACTACTTAAACCTAACTAACCTAAGGACATCACACACATCCATGCCCGAGGCAGGATTAGAAACTGCGACCGTAGCGGTCGCGCGGTTCCAAACTGAAGCGCCTAGAACCGCTCGGCCACACTGGCCGGCCCAGTTTGAAAATCCTTGTTCGTGTTTTGCATAGTTTCCTTTACATCGTGTCATGCGAGTACCTTTACGATTACCATGAAAAAGCCACGTACAGGAGTATGACCATTCATCGGCGACTGAGCTATTACTCTGTCACTAGTGTCATCGGTGTCAACAGTACGGAATATTACACAACTTCTTCCAAATTACGTCTTTCGTGTAGCATACATTCTGAAAGGCAGCATAAAGACCCACACTATTCCCATGAACTGGTCATTATTTTTGAGTGAAAACAATGGCCACAAATAGTGATAACGTTGCAATAAACGCAATGAATGACCTGACGAATACTCACGTTATAGAAAGGAACAAACAGTGATTGCCGGATGAAATATTAAATGCGATCGAGGCAGTGAGCAAGAGCTACGTCACAGTAAATAGCCTGATTACAAAGTGGACGTGTATAGGCTTGTGGAGGGAAGAGGCGCAAACAACTGTTATTTCAGTATTTGGTTCGCACAGGTTGAGCACTCGGTTTTATAATTTACGTTTTCATGAGGGCGATGACAGCCGAAAACAGTGTTGAACGTGGATCTCACACTGCTTTTCTCCTAGTTTTCATTTGCGCCTCGAAATACATGACACATCAAGGTGTTTCAGTTACTCGTGTCGTTAAGCGACTCACGCTAACTTTCAAAATAAATTCAGCCGTCAGACGCAATTCTGAAGGATAATCAGTATTTTGACTGCTTTGATGCAGCGTGCGTCAATCTTCCCTCCTATATCAACCTCCTCAATTCAGACTTGCACCTATAACCAAAGTCCCATATGTCGTATGTATTCTCTTCCTCTATAATACTTGCCCTCTACCGATTCCTTTGCTACCACGGAAGTTATTTCCTGGCGTCCAATCATTCTCTTCTCCTAGTTATATTCATTTGCCCTCCAGTTCTGTGGAGAACCCAATTTGTTATTTAATCAGTTCACTTAATTTTCGCGACCGTGTAACAGATGAGACTACACTCCAGACAAATACTCTCACAAAAGGTCCACATCAAGCGCATAGACCTTCTCTGAAATTATTCTGCGTAACAGCAATGAAATTACTTTAGGAAACAAACAAAAGACGTCTCCTTTGTGTGATCAAAAACACTTGGCCTGAACACAGAGCATTCCGACGAAAACCACGAGACCTCACTTAAAAACAATATCACATTGATGTCAACAAATGGAACCTGTAATATCATAGCGCTGAAAGAGAAAGTGTTAATATATTAATTTACTTAAAAAACATTCTAATTCATTAGTTGCACACATCGCAGAGTGAATTACATCCATGACTACCACACCAAAGGTCCACCTGAAGCCTGTCAAACAAAATCACCTACCGTGTTGGGGAGTGGAGCAGTTTTCCAAAAAGACTCGCCGCTCCATCGACGCCGTACCAGATGTACCCTGACCAAGGCACCTGCCGTGCCGCCACAGTTAACCTCTTTGTGCACACGCTGGTATGCCGAAGATTGCCAGGCCTGAGTTAGCAGACTGCGAACTCCATCACCCACAAGAAAGTACATTCTACTCAATTCATAACGCATTAAGATTCAAACACGGCGTTGGGATAAAGAGGATAATGCTGATACTCTCTCTACAGGGACGAAAATAAACAAGACACGTATCATTCCTCGAGCTCAACTACTGTCGCAAACATGTACCGAGAGGTAGAGACTACACAATAACAAGATTAACTATTATGGAAGAGATCCAACAATTCCCCTTCAATTCATTACCATCAGAGCAAAATCCTTTCTCTCCATTCCATCACTAATCAGCAGCCGTAAATACACTCGTTCGCGTAAAAAGTACTGTGTCTGTAAAAACCTCGATCGAAGTAAGAGAGGGATCGAAGAGTCTAATCTGATCAGGTTAAGAGCATACGTAGGGAAAAATAGGGAAAATATACTGATTTTAATGCGTAATTTATTAGACTGATGCTTTAGGAAAGACATCTCAAAGCTTCATAATCGAAAATTGCCAAGAAATGTGTTTTAACAAAATTTTCTTTTCTTTCTCTGCACCTGCCTTTTCGTACTGTGCTCCACATATTATCTATACTAGACATCCTTTTCTCTTAGTTTTTCGGCCATATAATCTAAACGTACTGCAGATGCATCTAGAAGTCTGTGAAAGAAATGAAGGGGAAGAAATTAGAAGACTGAAAGCCACTGAAAGTGCTAACAGACCCGACAGACAAAGAAATTCACGCACTACCAATATATCGTGGAAAATACATCAGGACAATGTACATTTTTTTTGGGTCGCCAGTCTCCTGACTGGTTTACATGCAGGCCGTCACGAATTTCTCTCTTGTTACAACTTCTTCATCTCAGAGTAGCACTTGCAACCTACGTCCTCAGTTATTTGCTGTATGTATTCCAATCTCGGTCTTGCTCTACAGTTTTTCCCCTCTACAGCTCCCTCTAGCACCATTGAAGTCATTCCCTAATGTCTTAACAGATGTCCTATCATCCTGTCCCTTCTCCTTATCAGTGTTTTCCACATATTCCTTTCCTCTCCAATTCTGCGCAGAACCTCCTCGTTTCTTACCTTATCACTCTAACTAATTTTCAACATTCGTGTGCAGCACCACATCTCAAATGATTCGATTGCCTTCTGCTACGGTTTTCCCACAGTCCATGTTTCACAACCATATAATGCTGTGCTGCAAACGTACATTTTCAGGAATTTCTTTCTCAAATTAAGTCCTATGATTGATACTAGTGGACTCCTCGTGGCCAAGAATGCCTTTTTTGCCAGTACTAGTCTGCTTTTGATGTCCTCCTTGTTCCGTCGGTGACTGGCTATTTTGCTGCCTAGGTAGCAAAATTCCTTAATTTCATCTACTGCATGAGCATCAGTCCAGAGGTTAAGTTTCCCGCTGTTCTCATTTCTGCTACTTCTCACTACTTTCGTCTTTCTTCGATTGACTCTCAATCCATATTCCGTACTCATTAGACTGTTCATTCCATTCAGCAGATCATATAATTCTTCTTCACTTTCATTCATGATAGCAATGTTATCAGCGAATCCTTGAATTTTAATTGCACTCCTGAACCTTTCTTTTAGTTTCATCATCGCCTCTTCGATGTACAGATTGAACAGTAGGGACGAAAGACTATATCGCTGTCTTACACCCTTTTTAATCCAAGCACTTCGTTCTTGTTCGCCCACTCTTATTATTCCCTCTTGGTTCTTGTACACATTGTGTATTGCCCATCTCTCCCTATAGCTTACCCCTATTTTTCTCAGAATTTCAAACACCTTGCACCAATTTACATTGTCGAACGCTTTTTCAAGTTCGACAAATTCTATCAACGTGTCTTGATTTTTCTTTAGTCTTGCTTCCATTATCAGCCGCTACGCCAGAATTGCCTCTCTAGTGCCTTTACCTTTTCTAAAGCCAAACTGATCGACATCTAAAACATACTCAGTTTTCTGTTCCATCCTTCTGTATATTATCCTTGTCAGTGTCTTTCATGCATGAGTTGTTAAGCTGATTGTACGATAATTCTCACCCTTCTCAGCTCTTGCAGTCTTCGGAGTTGTATGGATGACATATTTCCGAACGTCTGATGGTATGTAGCGAAACTCATACATTCTACCCACCAACGTGAATAGTCATTTTGTTGCCATTTCCCCCAATGATTTCAGAAAATCTGATGGAATGTTATCTATCTCTTCTGCCTTTTGTATCTTAAGTCCTCCAAAACTCTCCTAAATTCTCATTCTAATATTGGATCCCCCGTCTCTTCTCAATCGACTCCTATTTCATCTTTTATCAAATCAGACAAATCTTCTCCCTTATTGAGGCCTTCAGTGTACTCTTTCTGCCTATCCGCTCTCTGCTCTGCATTTAACAGCAGAATTCTGTTGCGCTTTTAATGTTATCACCCTGATTTTAATTTCACCGAAGGTTCTTTTGACTTTCTTAGATGCTGAGTTAGACCATCGGACAAACATTTCTTTTTCACTTTCTTCACATTTTTCATGCAGCCATTTCCTCTTAGCTTCCCTGTACCTCTTAATTATTTCTGTACTCCTGAATTTCTCTGAAAATTTTTGTGCTTCCGTCTTTCGTAGATCAACTGAAGTATTTCTTCTGTTACCCGTGGTTTCTTCGCAGTTACCTTCTTTGTACTTACGTTTTTCTTTCCAACTTCTGTGATTGCTCTTTTTAGAGATGTCCATTCCTCGTCAACTGTACTGCTACTGCGCTATTCATTATTGCCGTATCTACAGCCACAAAGAACTTCAAGAGGGTCTCGTCATAACTTAGCGCTCCTGTACCCCACTTCTTTGTTTATTCGTTCTTCCTGTATACTCTCTTAAACTTCAGCCTATTCTTCATCACTACTACATTGTGATCTGAATCTATTTCCGCTCCTGGGTATGCCTTGCAGTCCAGTATCTGATTTCGGAACCTCTGCCTGACCTTGTTGTAATGTAACTGAAATCTTCCCGTATCACCCCGTCTTTTCCAAGTATACCTCCTCCTACTGTGATTCTTGAAGAGAGTATTCGCTATTAACAGCTGAAATTTATTATGCAACACCGTCTTTCTCCTCTCTCATATTCTCCAGTAACCTTCCCTTCTCCTTCACCTATTACTGCATTCCATTCCCCCATGACTATTAGATTTTCATCTCCCTTTACGTATTGTATTATCCTTTCAGTATCCTTATATACTTTTTCTATATCTTCACCTTCAGCTTGTACAATTTACATAGTGTGAAAATAATTCAGCAAGCAATGTGGGCTATATTCTACCACAAACTTTCCGCAGATGAGAATTCACTGTGAAAGATTCCTTCAGACGGAAGCCAGTGGAAAGCCATAAGCATGGTTTGCCACTTGCTGTTTTAAATGTTATGAAGCCAACACTCAGATACCTAGCAATTCCCAAATTCGTGAAAAAATGTGAACATGGGAAACCGTAAAACGCGAGAGCTACAATCAAAAACATTGTGTGTGTCCTCAAATGTTGTGAAGACAGCTGCATGTGATGCCAGTATAGCGTTTTTTAGTGGAAAAGTATGTAAGTGGGCTGTTTAGGTTTTTATGTTGGTAACGCCACGTAGCGCTCTGTATGAAAATCACTGACTGTGCTGTGTAAAGTCTGTGGCTGGTTTGCATTGTTGGAATTTTTGCTATTGTAGCGTTGCGCAGTTGGAGGTGAGCCGCCAGCAGTGATGGATGTGGGGAGAGAGATGGCAGAATTTTGAGAGCGGACGATCTGGACTTGTGTCCCTCAGAAAGAGTAAATTTTTAATACTGGATATCATGAACTGATATATATATGATGACTTTTGAATATTATTAAGGTAAATACATTGTTTGTTCTCTATCAAAATCTTTCATTTGCTAACTATGCCGATCAGTAGTTAGTGCCTTCAGTAGTTAGAATCTTTTATTTAGCTGGCAGTATTGGCGCTCGCTGTATTGCAGTAGTTCGAGTAACGAAGATTTTTGTGAGGTAAGTGATTCATGAAAGGTACAGGTAGGTTACTGTTAGCCAGGGCCATTACTTTGTAGGGATTATTGAAAGTCAGATTGCGTTGCGCTAAAAATATTGTGTGTCACTTTAGTGTTGATCAGAATAAGTAAAGAGAGAAATGTCTGAGTACGTTCAGTTCTGCTCAGCTGTTTGAAAATCAAATAACGTAAGAGGTTTATCAGCACAGTAATTCATAAATTTTTTCTAAGGGGACGTTTCAAGTAGATCGATTAAGTGACTGCAGAGATTAGGCTTCTGAAGATACTTAGAAGCATCAATGAAGGACGAGTTGATAAACCCCAGGCAGCAGAAGAGAATATGAAAAACGTGACTAGGCAAACGAGACAGGCGAAGAGAATAATCCAGGAAGACAAGGAAGAGCATGAATATTATGGATAGTGACAGCATTAGTAACTAGAGGTATTGAAATATTATTAAAAATTGAAATACAAACTTAAAGGAGATTTGCCGAAGACCGATTTTTATAGATATAACGAACCTTTCCTCAGGAACTATAAAATCTATCATTCTGAAATTTGGCACTGTTCTTAAAAATCGCTTATTGAATAATCCTATGCAGCACTTTTCTTTAACTAGTGCCTGCGAAAAGTTTTCCTTCACTGTATGAGGGAAATAGAGCAGTCTCGCTTAACATGAAACGCAAAAATTAATTTGAAAGTAACTACAAGCTCAAAGAAAAATCTGTCGCACATGTTTTACTATACTTTTATGGAGATGCAAACTGTAAAGTTTCAGTTTGAATGGTTAATCAGTTTATGAGAAAAAGGACATTATATGTATATTGATCATTACAAATTCAAATCCTTATAAAACGAATGTCCATGAAGATAATCAAACAAAAACTGCACAGAATATCGTGCACTAAAGTTCTAACACTTTAACTGTAGTATTAAAGGAGACACCTAATGTTTAAATGGCAATATGTATTTTGTACTACGTCTGCCCTTAAGTAAACTAATAGAACTATGTAAGATTATCTATGCGCTGGTTCCACACACGCAGTTCTGTCATAGTAGCATGTTCCGTATAATATTGAAAAATCTCAGTGTGACAGCACATGTCATTGAGCACGTTCACTCTGCACTATTTGAAATCATTCATATGTTGTAACTGTTTCTACTGACGTTGAAAAAAGGTACAGGTACTTGCTTAAAGGTGTCCATTTCCTTTGACGGCTTTTCATGTTCTGAACTGTCGTTTCTGATTACTCCAGGGGCACCGTTGAGGCTGCGAGTACGCTACCTCACGGTAACCCTTAGCACTTATTGCTGGTACTGTGTTCTACAATTAGAGATTATTTTGGGCCATTTGTTGTGGAAGCTGCAAGTTAAGTCTAATGCTACGGTACATGTAAAACGTTCGGTGAATGGTATTGTTCATGTAAAAATTTCGGTGAATGGTACTGTTAATCGCTATTAGTCAGATTAAATGTTTGTAAAGTTGATGAAGCTGCGAAACGTTGATGTCTCATGTCCTTGCATCTCTGACGAAATGTGATGCAGGCGTTCCTGCACTGCGACTGTGATAGCTGTTTATGCTATTCCAGATCGAAGGTTTCTGGAAAAGTGGAATTCATGCATGTTCCATCGCATGGTTTCCTTACCGTGTAGACATGACAGCAAAGATATAACGAATTCAGCCACGGGCTATGACAATAGCAACAGATATGTATAGCCTCTATGTGCGGGTAACAAGGGTGGTTGAGTAACTTAAACGGGAACCTTTTGAAGGCCGGCGATTTTGTTCACACGAAATTTAGAGAACCAGCGTTTGAGGAAGACGTCTGATATTTTGGATAAACTGAATCCTTACGACCGATGCTGCCATTTATCCAAAATATATTGACAACAATACCGTTGTGGTGCACGCGGTTCTCAATGGAATTAGACATCAAAACAATTTTGTTGTCATCACTGAATATCTCTTAGGAAATGTGATAATAAGAGAGGTTAGCATGCGTGCAAAGGTATGTATGCTATCATATTTTCCTCACTCGACATTCAGTAAGTATTTTTAGAAAGGTGTTTATAGCCGTTTTCCTGGCAATATCAGTCAACCTCTGCAAGCAGAACAGACTCTTGATTATCGGAAGGGATTGATTGATCGTGATAAAGATTATATAGTCCTATAAAAAATAAGTGAACTAAGGAGGAAAGGGGGGCTAATTATGAAATCATGGTGTAATGGAGATCTTATTATCCGTGCCATGTCCATGTCTGTGCAGTTTGTATACCATGTAACAACTCCGAGCATTACTTAAGCTCACAAACAATAGCATCTGAATGCAAAGCGAATTTTTGTACGGGCATCTGATGAGAGTTGATCCGTAGCGAGTGCTAGCAGGGCAGTTGCATTTACCATCAGTTTCCTGTGTGATTACTTACCTGAAAATGTTGGAAGTCACGATATATATAGCGTAAGAATGTCCATAATGTTGCGAAATGTACAGATTTGTCAGTAACGATATCGTTAAGCAAGGCATAGGATCATAGTATGGCAAGTTGCACCGTGATCTGACATAAGCACGTCACTGAAGGGATAACAACGGAAGTTTGGAAAAACAGTTGTAAGGATACCAGGTTTGCTAACACCTTCCTGTATCAGAAAAATCAATACTTTCACAGTGTAAGCAGATGTACACTGAATGTCCCTGGTCAATATTGGAATCCCAACTAAGTACAAAAAGATATGTCACTTTACAGAACACACAAATAATTATGTTAAAAATCCTGAGTGACTTGAGAAGGGATTTAGTGTCTAGTATGAACATGGGTGTCGGTGGATTACATGGACGTTCCGGTACATTGGGGCGCACGACTCAGCAACAAAAAGTAAGTTCCGGTTTCAGTCACGTTACCAAAGAAAATTAAAGATTTACCATGACATCGCAAAAGTAAGTTCGTTCTACATGAATGCAGCCGACTGCATTTGCAATCTGCATTAACACAAACGGAAAAAAGCACAGCGACCGGCTTCTGATGACTACGTGACCGACTAGAACCAAGACAGAAGCAAGAGTGCATGAATCACGGGATGCCGAAGTTCAGCTGCAGTAAAAGTGGGATCTCAAGCGAAGCATTTGATTGGTCGCCTCAGTCAGAGAGCCTGCAGTGAGACATGGTACACGTCCGCCTGCTTCCTTGTCTAAACAGCTTTGCAATACAGTACAGCACATGTATATGCGTATACACGTGCGTGGCTCTTCAGATATTGCAAGGTAACGCCATGTTAATTTTTCAATAAAATGGGGCGAAAGGCAGAGTCGTTTCAAATTGATGTACCAGTTCTCATTCCAAAGATGACGGCTTACAGAAACGGTCGAGCTCATAAACGCGAATGAAATCTCCAGCAATGAATTGCCCACTGTCCATCAAGATACTTGTGTGAGACAAATCTAAAGATCCCCGCTAATCCACAGTTCTTTGATACGAATGTCAAAGACATTAGCTCATTTTGTGCCACCATGCGCGTCACTTTCTCGGTGTTTTCCGTCGTTATGCTTATTGATGGCAGATCCGAAACTAGTGAACCATGATCACTTTCTATTCTGTCGTAGAACTGTTTAAAGCAGTCTTTAAATATAATTTTCTGCTTGTAGTCTTTCTTCCGCAGACTGCAATAAGATAACTTCGTCATTATCCGTGATTCTAACATAATTTGATGTTTATGAGTTGCTCTGTTGCAATGAGACACAAATGTTCACATTCGCTTGCAGTAATAGACTTATCTATGGTACTTCACCTTATAATGGTCGACACAATGGAGCTCTTTCAGAATGGTGCTCAGCGCACATGCATATGCGTACATTTTTCAAGTGCGTTGTGACAGGTTTTGGTCCATCCACTGAACCTTTTAGAAGCACTTTGTCCCAGAAAGCTATGTTTTGGCAGATATCTGGAGTCAATTCCAAGGTTTAAGACGGAGCAGGGCCGCTGGGGCTGGTGCTTTATAGAGCAGCGAGATTCGGCTCTTGATCCGTGCAGCAAGGGCCGTGGGGGAACGGGAGCGCTCGCCGCCAGCTGGCGCGTCGTGCAGCGGCAGGTCCAGTGTACCACATAGCGCAGTCAGCCTAAGTTTAGTCTATCAGCGACAACGGTGTCGTAAATTAAATCCTGCACTTGTAGTTTAATTCGTAATAAATAAATACGAGGTATGGAAATATCAGGCACGCTAACCATACTTGTTAAACGTTTACTGAAGGAGGTAATAACAGTGTGCACGATTGCAAATAGGTTGCAACGAGGAGGAGACATCTGCAAGTAAAAATATACTATAATAATGTAACTACGAACCAAATCAGTAAGCCGCGGTCGTCCCAGTATTTCGTTCAACGTTCTCGTAAAAATTACCACTGTGGAGTATCGGTTAGGCCCAGCGACTCATACAAAGACAAACAAAATGCAACATTGTCTTTGATACACTACTGGCCATTAAAATTGCTACGCAACGAAGATGACGTGCTACAGACGCGAAATTTAACCGACAGGAAGAAGATGCTGTGGTATGCAAATGATTAGCTTTTCAGAGCATTCACACAAGGTTGGCAAAGGTGGCGACACCTACAACGTGCTGACATGAGGTAAGTTTCCAACCGATTTCTCATACACAAACAGCAGTTGACAGGCGTTGCCTGGTGAAACGTTGTTCTGATGCCTCGTGTAAGGAGGAGAAATGCGTACCATCACGTTTCCGGCTTTGATAAATGTCGGATTGTAGCCTATCGCGATTTCGGTTTATCGTATCGCGACATTGCTGCTCGCGTTGGTCGAGATCCATTGACTGTTAGCAGAATAGGGAATCGGTGGCTTCAGAAGGGTAATAAGGAACGCGTACTGGATGCCAACGGCCTCGTATCACTAGCAGTCGAGATTACAGGCATCTTATCCGCATGGCTATAATGGATCCTGCAACCATGTCTAGATCCCTGAGTCAACAGATGGGGACGTTTACAAGACAACAACCATCTGCACGAACAGTTCGACGACGTTTGCAGCAGCATGGACTATCAGCTCGGAGACCATGGTTGCGGTTACCCTTGACGCTGCATCACTGACAGGTGCGCCTGCGATGGTGTACTTAACGACGAACCTGGGTGCACGAATGGCAAAACGTCATTTTTTCGGATGAATCCAGGTTCTGATTACAGCATCATGATGGTCGCACCCGTGTTTGACGACATCGCGGTGAACGCACTTTCGAAGATTGTATTCGTCATCGCCATACTGGCGTATTACCTGGCGTGAAGGTATGAGGTACCATTGGTTACACGTCCTGGTCACCGCTTGTTCGCATTGACAGCACTTTGAAAAGTGGACGTTACATTTCAGATGTGTTACGACCCGTGGCTCTGCCCTTCATTCGATCCCTGCGAAACCCTACATTTCAACAGGATAATGCACGACTGCATGTTGCAGGTCCTGTACTGGCCTTTCTAGATACAGAAAATGTGCGACTGCTGCCCTGGCCAGCACATCCTCCAGATCTCTCACCAATTGAAAGCGTCTGGTCAATGGTGGCCGAGCAACTGGCTCGTCACAATACGCCAGTCACTACTCTTGATGAACTGTGGTATCGTGGTGAAGCTGCATGGGCAGCTGTACCTGTACACGCCATCCAAGCTCTGTTTGACTCAATGCCCAGGCATACAAGGCCGTTATTACGGCCAGAGGTGATTATTCTGGATACTGATTTCTCAGGATCTATGCACC
The DNA here is from genome assembly GCF_021461395.2 of Schistocerca americana. Lineage (NCBI taxonomy): Eukaryota > Metazoa > Arthropoda > Insecta > Orthoptera > Acrididae > Schistocerca > Schistocerca americana. The sequence goes on along the minus strand of NC_060119.1, from coordinate 304,372,615 downwards.
CAAATTGCGTGAAAATGTAATCACATGTCAGTTGTAGTATAATATATTTGTCCAATGAATACCCGTTTATCATCTGCATTTCTTCTTGGTGTAGCAATTTTAATGGCCAGTAGTGTAAGTATTGTTAGATGCGACAGAACATCATCTGCTGAATCTTCAGCACATTACAGTTCTTTGAGAAAGAGACATCGACTGCTGCTTCCGAACCAAAAGTGGACACATTTCTTCCGTCACTGATATAATACAGTCTTTCATGAGCTCACGTTTTGAAAAACATTTTCAGTCGACAGCTATCTTAAGACAAAATTTACAGCTGATTCTGATGAGATTGAAACGTGTCAGTTACGAACGTTCACAGTTCTAAGGTTGCAGTTGCTGTTGAAGCGAAAGTGGATTTATTTCATGCAACTGTCGTCAAATTATAGAGATTTCCTGTTTTAAAGTAAGTTGTAGCTTACTTTATTTGACGCACCGGCGTTTAAGTCAACAATTACTGAATTGCACTCCTACTGCACTCCTCATTGACGTGTCTGTCGTACCCCGCCTTGTGAGTTTTGGCATAATGTAGCTGCAATTGAATTTATTAACACGATTTGGTATTTTATTACACACTTAACATTTAGCTTTGCAGTCATAACCGGAAAAAGTTACAGATCCTCCTACGCAGCGTTGGAAATAGTTGACACATATTTATTTCATTTATTTACTTGTGTAAGAAGCGTCGCAAATATGATGGATCACACTGCCTCATCGAAAGTATCCGGACACCCTTATACAATGCGGAACTGACCACCCGACGTCATGAGAAGAGGACCCGTCAGTCTAGAATGAGACTGGGAGTCGCGTAAGACGTGAAATTCCCTTTTGTTTCATGACCACTTCAAGCTATCGAAACGAGCTTTGCGGCGCTTGGTAGGGGGCTCAGAGCAACCTAATTTTATTATGCAATTAATATTGTAACTCATGTATTAACCAAGCTGAAGCCAAAATGTTTGATGTGGGTGAAATGGTGTAACCGACCAAAAATCCGATTTTTCATTTTTGCTGGCGAATTAAAATTGGGAACATTTCTAATTTGACGTATGCTTAACTAACATTATTGAATATAAAAGAGCTTAAGTGTTTTTTATCACACGCTGAATATAATTTTTTTATGAAGAAACTTTTGGTCACTAAAAAGTTTTAAACTGGCGTGCCGCATAATGCAGAAGACTGTGACTTACCGCAGCCTATATGTGCATCTGCTGGCAGCGTCTCAACTGTCGTTTCTTTTCTAACGATCTTATTTTCAGAGGCTTTGTATAAAGAAATGATTTTCAGAATACTGTCATTTCGTCAGCAATAAACATGATCGGGAGGCAGTGAGAGGGGATGCATAAGCATCACACTTTCACAAGGCCTCTACTGAACAGCGTTGTCTCCAGAATTTATGTTCTTTAGAGTGGTGTAAGTGCAAAACGTCAAGAAAAATTGAACACTAGCTTTACTCACACAGAACAGGTTTCCTGAAACCGTTTTGGATCTCATGAAATAAGTTTATAGAGGCTGAACTAGCTGTTAAGAACTGTGTGAAAGAAAAAACTCAAAATGTCTATGAGTCTTCCAGTGTTTCTTGGCCGAGGTTTGCAAGCACAACTTATTTCTTGTTAAGCGTCAAGCATTGAGTGAATGATGCTGTCATCAGGTTTAATGGGGGAACGAAAGGAAGAATAAAAGTTCTTTAACAACTAGACACGAAAACTAGCTGGAATATAATACCATTTATTGAGGATTTTGACGATTACCGAATAGCAAGAACAGAACTACAGATAGTAAATATGAGCTGGGATCATGGTTCTTGAATAAGAGAAGATGGCTAAATTTGGTAGCTAGAAGGTAATAGTACAGTTAAAGTACATTTTAGCTGTTTCCGGCAGTTGCATCTACATTTGGTCATTTTATCCAGTTCTATTAGACGAGCTCAGCTAAAGAGCGACTGTCAATGTTGGGTTGAACGTTTCCGCTAAAACATCTGAGAAATGTGCGAAAATTGAGAATCCAGGTGGCTGGAATCAGATTTTGCAAGTAAACAAGGCCAGCTGAACACGACATGGTCTGGGGTCATACGGCGTGGGAAAATAGTACTCCCCCAGAAAATACGCTGCCGGAAGAAAAAATTAATACACCCTTTTAGGGGTGCCCAATTCACTCAAGGTTTTTGCTGCAATAGTGCTTATAGACTAAATGAAATGATTGTCATATTAACAGAATCTTCCGTCGGTTCTTGGTAGAACAAATTTATAATAAATGAAAAGCACCAGTTTGCTTTTGTTCTACAATATTACTTTTATTGTTAACCGGTTTTCGGCTTACTAGGCCATCTTCAGACATTTACTGAGTATTATCACCAAAGAAGTTAAATGTTAGCAAACAACATTCTTTGGTGATAATACTCAGTAAAAGTCTGAAGATGGCCAAGTTAGCCGAAAACCGATTAACAATAAAAGTAATATTGTAGAACAAAAGCAAACTGGTGCTTTTCGTGTATTGAAATGATTGTACACTCCTGGAAATTGAAATAAGAACACCGTGAATTCATTGTCCCAGGAAGGGGAAACTTTATTGACACATTCCTGGGGTCAGATACATCACATGATCACACTGACAGAACCACAGGCACATAGACACAGGCAACAGAGCATGCACAATGTCGGCACTAGTACAGTGTATATCCACCTTTCGCAGCGATGCAGGCTGCTATTCTCCCATGGAGACGATCGTAGAGATGCTGGATGTAGTCCTGTGGAACGGCTTGCCATGCCATTTCCACCTGGCGCCTCAGTTGGACCAGCGTTCGTGCTGGACGTGCAGACCGCGTGAGACGACGCTTCATCCAGTCCCAAACATGCTCAATGGGGGACAGATCCGGAGATCTTGCTGGCCAGGGTAGTTGACTTACACCTTCTAGAGCACGTTGGGTGGCACGGGATACATGCGGACGTGCATTGTCCTGTTGGAACAGCAAGTTCCCTTGCCGGTCTAGGAATGGTAGAACGATGGGTTCGATGACGGTTGGGATGTACCGTGCACTATTCAGTGTCCCCTCGACGATCACCAGTGGTGTACGGCCAGTGTAGGAGATCGCTCCCCACACCATGATGCCGGGTGTTGGCCCTGTGTGCCTCGGTCGTATGCAGTCCTGATTGTGGCGCTCACCTGCACGGAGCCAAACACGCATACGACCATCATTGGCACCAAGACAGAAGCGACTCTCATCGCTGAAGACGACACGTCTCCATTCGTCCCTCCATTCACGCCTGTCGCGACACCACTGGAGGCGGGCTGCACGATGTTGGGGCGTGAGCGGAAGACGGCCTAACGGTGTGCGGGACCGTAGCCCAGCTTCATGGAGACGGTTGCGAATGGTCCTCGCCGATACCCCAGGAGCAACAGTGTCCCTAATTTGCTGGCAAGTGGCGGTGCGGTCCCCTACGGCACTGCGGAGGATCCTACGGTCTTGGCGTGCATCCGTGCGTCGCTGCGGTCCGGTCCCAGGTCGACGGGCACGTGCACCTTCCGCCGACCACTGGCGACAACATCGATGTACTGTGGAGACCTCACGCCCCACGTGTTGAGCAATTCGGCGGTACGTCCACCCGGCCTCCCGCATGCCCACTATACGCCCTCGCTCAAAGTCCGTCAACTGCACATACGGTTCACGTCCACGCTGTCGCGGCATGCTACCAGTGTTAAAGACTGCGATGGAGCTCCGTATGCCACGGCAAACTGGCTGACACTGACGGCGGCGGTGCACAAATGCTGCGCAGCTAGCGCCATTCGACGGCCAACACCGCGGTTCCTGGTGTGTCCGCTGTGCCGTGCGTGTGATCATTGCTTGTACAGCCCTCTCGCAGTGTCCGGAGCAAGTATGGTGGGTCTGACACACCGGTGTCAATGTGTTCTTTTTTCCATTTCCAGGAGTGTATTTGCGAATCAATGTCTCAAGTGGTTCTGTGGTGCCAGGTACTGACTCACGATGAAACACCTGTATTAGCATGTGGTGCAGCCTCCACAGGCGGCAATTCAGGCACTGACTCTAGCATTCAGTTGATCGTGCAGATATCGAATACTGTTCTACTGTCCGGGGATACGTCATGCCGCACCGGCTCGCCCTTTTCACGTAGTTTTGTAAGAGTTGTTGGTTGACGAGTCGCACAAGTCACTTCTCGTCTCATCATATCCTACACGTGCTTGATGGAGTCAAGTCCGGAAATCGTGTTGGCCAGAGAAGGTTCTGCACGTCTTGCAGAGCACGTTCAGTTTCACGGACAGTGTGAGGGGGAACTTTATCCTGTTGAAACAATACATTACCTCCCTGTTTCAAGAACGACAAAAGAACGGGTCTAACAACATTCTGCACGTACAGAGCACTGGTTCGTGGTTAGTGTCCCCTTCAGATATACCAAAGGCGTCAACAGAGTAGGAGTAACAGCAGAGTAAGTCGGTCAGAAGAGCTCAGTGAGCTCGAACGTGAACTTGTCACTGGATGTCACCTGAGTAACAAATCGATCAGGAACATTTCAAGCTATCTGAAGCTGCTGAAATGGCTCTTTGATTGTGAGCTGGAGATGCAAAGGGACAATCACTGCTAAACGAAGAACAGGTAGACATCATGTAATGACGGACAGGGATCGTCTGTAGTAGCGGAGTGTGGTTGTAAAAAATCGCATAAAATCAGCGAAAGGAATGGCTCTTGAGTTCCAGAGTGCTGCCAGCAGTTCAGCTGGCAGAATGACTGTGCGTATCGAGTTAAAAAGAAGGGGTTCTATGGTAGAGCAGGTCTTCGTAAGACGTGCGTCTCTGTGGCAAATGCTAATAAATGCTTGAGGTGGTGTAAAGAGCGACATTACTGGACAGTGGATTCCTGGAAATTAATGATTTGGAGTGCTGCGTCACGCTTACGTGTGGCACTCCAAGGGAAGGTTTGAGTTTGCCGAATGCCTGCAGAACGTTTCCAGCGACCATGTGTAGTGCCGACAATGAAGTATAGAAGAGGTGATGTTGCGGTGTGGGGGTGTTTTTCATGGCAGAGTGTGGTCCCAATATTGAGCTTGAGAAACCGCAAAATACAGAACGATATAAATACATTTGACAGCATTAGGTCGGGCGTACAGGTGAGGAACGGTTCGAACACGATGAATATATCAGCGTGTCACTCTGCCATCAAGCAGTGGTTTGTGGACAACAATCCTGAAGTGGACTAGCCTGCATATAATCCCGACCTAAATGAAATCCAACACCTTTGGCATCAGTTAGGACGCCGACTTCACTCCAGTCCCCAGCATGCAACATCACTACCTTCTCTGCTTTTGCCCCTTGAGGAAGAATGGGCGGCCATTCCTCCTCGGACGTTTGGACACCTTATTGAAAGTGTCCCCAGTAGAGCTGAAGCCGTCATAAATGCGAATAGTGGACACACCGCACATAAATATCCGCTAATAAGTCTGCGGATACTTTGGTTCAAATGGCTCCGAGCACTATGGGAGTTAACAATTGAGGACATCAGTCCCCTTGAACTTAGAACTACTTAAAAAGAGATCACACACATTCATGCCCTCGGCAGGATTCGAACCTGCGACCGTAGCAGTCGCACGGTTCCGGACTGAAGAGTCTAGAACCGCTCGGCCACAACGGCCGGCTCCGGATCAGATAGCGTAGATGCAAAAGAGAAAATGACAAAGTTATGTGTATTATTGTTTTAGATTCTACTGTCGTGGACCAAAACCTGGCCACGTCCAGTGCTATTGCGTTTGTATTGTGTAGGGCCTCTACATTACATGTTTCTGGATACAGCTCGTTCTGGAGGAGGTGGGTGGTAGTCTGCAGATGTCCACATTCACACGGGGTCTGTTCATCCATGTGATCCTAGCTCCTCATCTTTTCTTCTAACCCTGCAACTTCAGAGCGCAGTCTATCGAGAGGTTCCTCACTGTAATCTATAGGAAGTTCTTCAGAGGGTTCTGGCTAGTCACTAAGGCGCACGGTCAAAAGTCTTGAACGTTGTGATGCATTAGTGAGGGTCTGTGAGGCACACAGAAAGCGTTCCTTAGACTTAAGCCGCTGGGATGCAGTACCAGCAACTCACCACAGCTTTTCTTTGGAATTGGCCTTAGGCATCCTGTTAAGGCATGGTTCGTTGAGGGGTATGTCGGCCTGCTTGGCATAAATAACATGACTTACAAACACTGTTGCTGAATAGCGTTACCGAGAACTGTGTACATCACTTGATTCCTGCCAGTTTGTGGATGATGTTTCGTACTGCAACTCTCTGCACCATGAAAACATTTGTGTGAGGGTTGCTATCTGAGCATCTCATCGGTGCGCCATATGACACTGCAGAGACAAGTGGAGCTGGCAGGTCATTTAACCCATTGCTCTCGACCAATCCTCAGTGTGCCCGGGACGGTTCTGCTTTCCCGTTCGGATCTCGCCGAAGGGCCCTGAGACAGGGTGTAACGGCAGCATGTGGTCAGGAAGTGAAGTTCTCCAGAGAGTGCGACCACGAGTGGTGGCGGTGCTCGGGGCAGACAGACGCTGCGCCACGGCCGTGACCCTGCGGCGCGTCGGCGGTCAGCGGCACGCGACACGCGCGCCCCAGCTATCTGGCGCGCCGCATCGCACGCCCGTTTGTCACCCCCGACGCGACCCCGCCGCACACCCACGCCGCCCTGGGAACAAAAGCAACGGCGGCCGGTAGAGCTCCACGTCTCCTAGCCCAGTCACTGCGTGACGCTTTGTGGTAGCACTGTAGGGTAGTAGTAGTAGTAGTAGTAGTAGTAGTAGTAGTAGTAAACGGTCCCTCTGTCATTTCAAAAAGCATAACTTGGAAGCTACTGCAGACAGAGCATCGCGGCTTGTTGTAAAACATTTAGCAGCTATCAAACATTTATTTCCATTATATCAGAATATATGTGCCCCTGTCGTCGCTCGCTCAACATCATGATGACATTCGAGTTATACTCATCTGTGGGTCGTCATTGCAACAACAGCTCTAATTATTTTATTGATTCGTAGATGAATGTTAGCAGTGTCATTGACTGGTCTTGTGTACACGTGATCCTTGACATAACCCAACAAAAAGAAATCTAGTGGAGCGGAATCAGGGGACCGTGGAGGCCATGTGATGGGACAACCCACTTCTCTCAGGAAATGTGTCATTCAGCACATCACGCACTTTCAGACCCCAGTGTGAGAGATGAAGCATCATGCTGGAAGGTAATGGATAGCTGCAGCTCACATAAACATTTTCCGTTATGATCTTCTCTGCGAAGAAAAACGGGCCTAACATCCCATCGCGAATTAGGCCACACCAAACACTAAGTTTACGGCCATCATCGTGGTGTTCACGTGTGTTCGGTGGGTTTTCAGAGCCCTGAAAATTGTGGTGATTCACATCTCCGAAATGTGAAACGTAGTTACTTCTGAAAACAGGCACTTTTTTCAGGGGGTCGCTGTCACCATCTATGGAGGCCAGACGTAACACCTTTAGTGCATATCGCAGATGACGATCGTTTGGCTGCAGTTCTTGGATCATGTGCATTTTGTACGCAAAACTTTTAACTGCTTATGTAACACTTTATGGACAGCTGATCTTGATTCCTGCAATATACGTGACGAGTGACGAATTGACTTCTAGGTGCTGTGCTAAAACGCAGCCGCATTCTGTCAACAAGTCCTTGAGACACGCGAGGACGTCCACTTCGATACAGGTCTTTGACACTGTCTGTCTCTTTAAAGTTTCTGAGCCACCTCATTGCTCTTCTTTCTGCCAGCTGTACCTTGTTATACCAGCGTAGATAGTTTCGCAGTACCGTTGTCATAGATTTAGATTCTGCATACCATATGCCACATTGCACCTTCTTCTGGTCTGTCACCATTTGGACATACAATCCAAGTCAAATCTACAACAAACGAAAAAAGGAAAAAACAGCGGAAAAACACATTGAGAGCTGCTAGACGTTTTACAAAAAGAGCTACTATTCTCTATCTCTAAAAGTTTCCACGTTATGATTTTCTGCAATGATAGCGGAACTTTATGGAAACACTGTAGTTTCCCTTATCCATTTCTCCATTTATCAAAGCTGTTGATATGTCTCGGTACTACAGCTCAAGAACAAAAATTATAATTGATACACAGTATGTATTAATAGCGAAAACTGATAAGATTGAAAGTGTATGACAAGAGAAGCAAACACGATTATTTTGCAGTTGTGACTGTGTGGGTATGAGCCACCACTAACTCCTAATTAGTACAAATGTGTTAGATAATTAAACGTAACGCTTAAATGGGCTCTTCCGGCGTTCCATATGTGATTGTAGCCAAATGTAAAAAAAAATGGTTCAAATGGCTCTGAGCACTATGGGACTTAACATCTATGGTCATCAGTCCCCTAGAACTTAGAACTACTTAAACCTAACTAACCTAAGGACATCACACACATCCATACCCGAGGCAAGATTCGAACCTGCGACCGTAGCAGTCGCGCGGATCCGGACTGAGCGCCTAGAACCGCTAGACCACCGCGGCCGGCTGTAGCCAAATGTAACCCAAATATGCGATTCAGTGAGAATTACCCTCTGCAGCGCTCCTGACAGTGGTTTGCAGAGTATTGATCTAGATGTAACAATAGTCTTAACTGCACGTGGGAACATCGCGATTAGATCGCATGAATATGGATGTGAACTGGTTGGCCACTTTTACATCTACATCCATACTCTGGAATTCGCTGTAAAGTGCACAGGTTTCTTCATGTCCCATTCACGTACGGAACACGGGAAGAGTGACTGCTTAACGCGTGAAAACGTTAACCGCCAGGGGGCCGCCGGCGAACTCATTGGAGCCTGGTGCCGTGTGCCCGCCACGCAGGCTCCCACCCGATCCACTGCCTTTAGCACAGTACGCAGTGCACTACTGCGCTTTAAACTGTAGTCTCGATGGAGTTTACGCCGATGTACGGGAAACTACGCACAATATTTTATTCATCGTTTTGAATCCTCTTTTTAAAAAAAATTCTTACTAAATTTCAGCGTCGCTCTACATCTGTTACAAAATTAACTTCTAATTTATATTTTGGTACGAACAGTGAGGTTTGCTTTATCATACAATACAAGCATAAACGGCTTCAGCTCAAATTGGTCCCGTACTGTCAACAAGTGGGACAGCACGACATTCTAAACGTGGAAAAACGACTGGTTTCACTGATGAAGAATTATTGAGGCGATGGAAGAATCAGATATTACTGGTGAAGGTCGAGGGAGTTTTCTGGCGAAGAAGATGGTGCTATGGATAGCAGTGTTGGTGATGGCAATGGACTACAAGAAATCTGCAGCAGGTAGAACTGCAAGAAGCCGCAACCGCGACCGAGGCTAAAATGATAATATATCGCAAACCAAGATATTCACAGGCCACTTTCACCCACAGTATATGTTTATCAACGAACTGCACATATCTGTGACGTTATGACGAATACGCTATCCTTAAGATACGCTGTACTGAACAGAGACGAGCTTGTGGCCGCCGGCGGGAACACGACGTCAGACATGAGGCTCTGCGGCTTCACCGGCGGCGTCGTGGCAGTCAGCGTGTTAAATCCCTCTGTACATGCTTCGAGACTGCACCGGAACGATACGTCCGCGATTCTAGTAAAATCCTAGGCCATTCACTAGAGGCTGGCTTAGGCGAGATAGTTGAAATATCTTCAGCATTTACGTAATGCTTTCAAGTGATTGAAACAAATGTGAGACCGTTCGTACTGCTTTCCTTGTTCACTTTCAATATTGCCTGTTAATACCATCTGGTATGGGTCCATCATAAGCGACCAATGTTCTAGGATGGGTCGCACGAGTGTTTCGTAAACAACCTCTGTCGTAGCCGGACTGTATTTTCCCAGTATCCTACACGTACCGAACTTCGCCACCTACCTTATGTATTACTGAATATATCCACAAATAGTTACAATCAGATATTTGAATGAGCTGATTGATACCGTTTCAGTCTGTTTGATATTTTTCTCATAGGATACAACTTTTTTGAGCTTGTGAAGGACACGTTTTTGTATTTCTGAATGTTTAAAGCGAGATGGCAATCTTTGACCATTCCTGATATCTATGTTTCATGGGACTGAACATTTGAGCAGCTTTTTTCAGGTAGTACATCATTATACATTGAAGTGACGCCGGCCGTGGTGGCCGAGTGGTTCTAGGCGCTTCAGTCTGGAACCGATCGTCCGCTGCGGTCGCAGGTTCGAATCCTGCCTCGGGCATGGATGTGTGTGATCTCCTTAGGTTAGTTAGGTTTAAGTAGTTCTAAGTTCAAGGGGCTGATGGCCTCAGATGTTAAGTTGATAGTGCCCAGGGCCATTTGAACGATTTTGAACTGGAGTGACAAATGTCATGGGATACCTCCTAACACCGTGTCGGACACCTTTTTGACAACCGTAGTGCAGCAACCTGACATAGCATGGACTCAACAAGTCGTTGCAAGCCCACTGCAGAAATACTGAGCCATCCCGTCTCTACTGCTGTCCATAAATGCGAAAGTGTTGCCGGCGCAGGCTTTTGGCCACGAACTGACCTCTCGATTGTGTCCCATAAATGTTCGGTGAGACCCTTGTCGGGTCTCACGTCATTCGCTCGGATGGTCCAGAATGTTCTTCAGACCAGTCTCCAACAAATGGGGCCGCTGACATGGCGCATGTCATCCATAAAAATTCCATCGTTATTTGGGAACATCAAATCCATGAAACAGCTGCAAATGATCTCCAACTAGCCGAACATAACGATTCTCCATCAATGATCGGTTCTATTGAACCAGAGGACCCAGTCCATTCCATGTAGACACAGCCCTCACCATTGCACCACCTTGCATAGTGCCGTGTTGACAACCTGGGATGAGAGCCCTAACATCTGCTCTTACCAACTGAAATCGGGACCCAACTGACCAGGCCACGGTTTCCAGTTGGCTAGGGTCCAACCGATATGGCGGGACCTCAGCAGAGGCGCTACAGGCCATGTCGCGCTTTTAGCAAAGGCACTCCCGTCGGTCGTTGGTTGCCTAGTCCATTAACTCTATATTTGGGCGCACTGTCGTAACGGATACGTTTGTTGTACGTCCTGCACAGATTTCCGCGGTTAGTCGACACTCGTTCGGAAAGTGAAGGCCTTAATCCACTGCACACAATGAAACTGTGGATCTCGGGATATTGAATTCCCTAAAGATTTCTGAAATGGAATGTCCTTACATCTAGCTCCAACTACCATATACCTTGTTTAAGTGATACTGCCGCCATCTGTAAGTATGCATATAGCTATACCATTACTTTTTTTTACTCATTGTAGATATATTCGATAATCACAGCTGTCTTCATGAGCTGTACCTGCTCTGCACATGCACGGCGGGCAGAAGATCCTGCCGGAGCATTACTGGTGACAGCATTGTTGAGTCCCAACGCGAAGAGCGTTAGGCAGCCTTCAGGTCTCTGTACGAAACTTTAGAATTACGACTTGTTACATAATTTATATTTCCTGGTAACAGAAGACAACACCTACTATGCAATTTGAAGGATTGCTGGTAGTTTGTGTGTCTCAGTGTTTTTTGGTTAATCGTCTTATTACAGATCCAAACGTCTGGGCTAGACTTTCAGTCTGTCACTTACCACTTCTTCTACTACCTAGGCAGCGAAATAACGAACGACGGACGGAGGAAGGACGACATCAAAAGCAGAGTAGCACTGGCAAGAAGGGCATTCCTGGCCAAGATAAGTCTACTTGTATCAACCATAAGCCTTAATTTGAGGAAGACATTTCTGAGAGTGTACGTTTGGAGCACAGCATTGTATGGCGGTGAAACAAGGACTGTGGAAAAACAAGAATAGAAGAGAGTCGAAGTATTTGAAAAATGTTGAAAATTAGGTAGACTGATAAGGTAAGGAATGAGAAGGTTCTGCGCAGAATCGGCGAGGAAAGGAATATGTGGTAAACACTGATAAAGAGGAGGTACAGGATGATAGCACATCTGTTAAGCCATCAGGGAATGACTTCCATGGTACCAGAGGGAGCTTTAGAGGGCAAAAACTGTAGAGGAAGATAGAGATTGGAATTCATCCAGCAAATAATTGAGGACATAGGTTGCAAGTGTTGCTCTGAGATGAAGAGGTTGGCACAGGAGAGGAATCTGAGGCGACCCGCATCAAACCAGTCAGAAGACTGACGACTCAAAAAGAAAGCTTCTTTCACGCAATGGTTATTGAAGATATAGGTGCCGAATTATATATTTACACTGTATGTCTGTTTATACCTTGGCGGGTAAGTCAGTTCAAAGACTGCAGGACGGAAACAGGGCCGAGCGTAGTAAAAATGTGCAGTCAAACTAGCCTTCGGGTTGAAAACGGCTTTACTTTTAACGATAAATCGTAAGTTGTAACAAGGGAGTACCCTTTCTCTCATCAGTGTCCGTCACCTCAATTGCAGAATATTGTCGCATGGCCTATACATAAGGGCAGTACTATGCTACGGGGATTTTCTCGTAGGCCTTCCTGGGAAATGTACTTTTTATAGAAAGCTTTTTCAAGCTGTTACGAACGTAAAAGTCTTCCCTAGCAGAAATGACAGTATCCAGCAGCTCAAATGTGGATTCTGCAAGGACAGATTAATAATGGAGCGGTTTGAGACATCGTAGGGCACTAGCTATAACAGGTGTTGTTAGAACGTCATTAAATGACCAGTATACATTTAATAAACTGCTTTGTCTTCAAGAATTGCACTGTCTGTGAATGGGCACATACTCCCGCCTACCTCATGTCCCATACAATGTGCGATGCTCGGGAAACTTAAGGACGAGATAGGTAAGTAACATAACACATCGATGGGAAAGAATAAAAGTGCGGGTTGATGTTGCCAAAGGTCTCTCTGTCGAGCATCGAAATGTGGACTCGTATCGGGTGGAATCAGCATAAGTATAGCGCCAAATGGGGCTGGTCCCGCAACGCGAGGCACTTGAAGGAACGGGGAAAGACAGCGCGTGTCAATCAGCGAACAGTTACGGAGCAGTGTGGTGGTGTTCCTCGTTACTACATGTCTCGGAGACAACATTTGGATGACTTTAGATGGAGTAGAATCATAGGGAAACTGGAAGAAGGACGAAGTGTGATGAACGTAGCTCAGGAGTTTGGTGTTGTTGACAGCACTGTTTCACGAGCGTGGGGAGTGTTCCGCACAACAGGCGCTGCTGCCCGAAGGGAAGGAGGCGGTCGAGTACGGCCAGCTGCAGCAGCAGATGACAGCTGCATTGCGCAACAGGCAAGAAGGGAAGCACGTCGAACAGCGGGTGCAACTGCAACCACGCTTAACAGAACCGCAAGGCACGAAAACTCACGCCCCACAGTCGCACGGAGACTGCATGGGGTGGTGCCATTGCCCGACGACCACTATGTTGCATTCCTTTGACATCTGCACATCGGTGGAACTATTTGTGTAGTGTTGGCAGAAGAGCCAACACTGTGTTTCTAGAGGAGGCCGAAATGCACGCGTTTAATTACACGCTGACTGGCGGAAGGTCTGGAACAGGACAATATCTTGAGCATTGCAAATAAAGTACGTAGATGATGTAATACTTAACTTTAATCCACAATTGTAGAACATCTCTCTTGACGGTACATGTTATAACCACAATATATATAGCAAAGGATTATGGCGCCTTGCTAGGTCGTAGCAATTGACGTAGCTGAAGGCTATGCTAACTATCGTCTCGGCAAATGAGAGCGTATCGGTCAGTGTAGCTTCGCTATAAAAGTCGGCTGTACAACTGGGGCGAGTGCTAGTACGTCTCTCTAGACCTGCCGTGTGGTGGCGCTCGGTCTGCGATCACTGACAGTGGCGACACGCGGGTCCGGCGTATACTAATGGACCGCGGCAGATATAAAGGCTACCACCTAGCAAGTGTGGTGTCTGGCGGTGACACCACAATTTGCGACGGTGACAATTGCACAAAGTTCGGAACAACGAGTAACGGGGTCGCTTGCTCTTCTCCGACGAGAGCAAATTCAATGTGATTCTGGGCGTACCCGCATGTGGGGAGAAATGGGAAAACGTGATGCACCCAGGAACATTCATCTACATCTACATGTATACTCTGAAAATCACATTTAGGTGCCTGGCAGAGGGTTCATCGAACTACCGTCACAATTCTCTATTATTCCAACCTCGTATAGCGCGCGAAAAGAACGAAAACCTATATCTTTCCGTACGACCTCTGATTTCCCTTATTTTATGGTGGTGAGCGTTTCTCCCTATGAAGGTCGGTGTCAACAAAATATTTTCGCATTCGGAGGAGAAAGATGGTGATTGGAATATCGGCGACGAAAAAGCCTTTGTTTTAGTGATGTCCATCCCAAATCTGTATCGTTTCAGTGACACTCTCTCGTCTATTTCACGATAATACAAAACGTGCTACCCTTCTTTCAACTTTTTCGAAATACTCTGTCAATCCTATCAGGTAATGATCCCACACCGCGCAGCAGTATTCTAAAAAAGAGCGGACAAGCGTAGTGAAGGCGGTCTCTTTAGTAGATCTGTTACACTTTCTAAGTATCCTCCCAATAAAATGCAGGCTTTGCTTAGCCTTCCCCACAACATTTTCCGTGTGTTCCTTCCAATTTAAATTTTCGTAATTCTAATTCCTAGAAATTTAGTTGAATTTACGACCTTAGGATTTGACTGATTTATCGTGTAACCGAAGTTTAACGGATTTCTTTTAGCAGTCATGTGCATGACCACAAACATTTCGTTATTTAAGGTTAATTGCCAATTTTCGGACCATACAGATATCTTTAGTGTATCGTTTTGAAAATTGTTTTGATCCTCTGATGACTTTACTAGTCGATACACGACAGCATCATCTGCAAACAACCTAAGACGGCTGTTCAGATTGTCTCCCAAATCGGTTATATAGATAAGGTGTAGCATAGGGCCTATAACACTACCTTGGGGAATGCCAAAAGTCACTTCTGTTTTACTCGATGACTTTCTGTCAGTTACTACGAACTGTGACCTCTCAAACAGGAAATCATGAATCCATTCACATACCTGAGACTATATTCCATAAGCACGTAATTTCACTATAAGCTGCTTGTATGGTACAGTGTCAAAACCTTCCGGAAATCCAGAAATACGGAATCCATTTGAAATCCCTTCTCCCTAGCACTCAACACTTCGTGCAAGTAAAGAGCTAGTTGTGTTTCACAAGAACGAGTCTGTGTTCACTGTGTGCCAATACATCGTTCTCTTCGAGGTAATTCATAAAGTTCGAACACAATATACGTTCCAAAAATCTGCTCCATACCGACGTTAATGATATGGGCCTGTAGTTTAGTGGATTATTCTTATTGCCTTTCTTGGATATTGGTGTGATCTGTGCAACATTCCAGTCTTTGGGTACTGATCTTTCGTCGAGCGAACGGTTGTATATGATTATTAAGTATATAGCTACTGCATCAGCATGTTCTGAAAGGAACCTAATCGATATGCAGTGTGAACCAGAAGACTTGCCTTTATTAAGTGATTAAAATTGATTCACTACTCCGAGGTTTTCTACTTCTATGTTACTCATTTTGGCAGCTGTTCTTGATTCGAATTCTGAAATATTTGCTTCGTCTTCTTTGGTGAAGGAATTTCGGAACATTGTGTAACATGATCGTTTTGGTAGTTCAGATGATACGGTGTGAAGAGGTATGATGTTGTATTAGTGTATTAACTTGCAAATATTTGAATACAGCGCACTCACCCGTCAACTTTATAGTGACACTGTATTCCTTCCCCAGATACGTCTTTTCAGTGATGCGTTCGGCTCTGACTACATTTTTGTGGATGAAAATGCGGACCGCATCGAACTGTGTAGGCGGAGGACTTCTTGGAACGAGAGGATATTTGGTGAGTGGACTGGGCCGCAAGTTCCCTCGGCTTAAATGGCATCAAGCTCATTTGGGATCAGGTGCGATCGTTTATTAGAGGTGTCGCAGCACGGTCATATGTACCAACGACCATACAGCATTTACCAAAAGCTCTGATGGAGGAATGGAACATTCTACCAACTTTGTGACCAGTGCCGGCCGGAGTGGCCGTGCGGTTCTAGGCGCTGCAGTCTGGAGGCGGGCGACCGCTACGGTCGCAGGTTCGAATCCTGCCTCGGGCATGGATGTGTGTGATGTCCTTAGGTTAGTTAGGTTTAAGTAGTTCTAAGTTCTAGGGGACTGATGACCTCAGAAGTTAAGTCGCATAGTGCTCAGAGCCATTTTTGTGGCCAGTTTGGGAGCATATTGTAGAGCAAGCATTGCTGTTCGTGGTGATCACACTCTCTATTGAGAACCATGTCCCGTACTTTAGCATATCCAAGGATACGTCGTGAATAGCAGTGACTTCAGTGTAATTTTTGTTTTTGAATAAAAGCATTATTTCCGTTCGTGCAACTTCGCTTTTCTTTCCTTTACCCTCTATACTATACTGTAGCAATTCTTCCTGTGAATGGTCCAATTTATATTAGGTGTGTTACATGGCAGTAAAACATATGAAAGTTACTTTCGTTCTTAAGTTTCTCACTGCAGTGTACTGACGATGCTGCAGCTGTTTTTCTCGCGAAGGCGGGCCAACAACCTATTAGTGTTCTGGTTCTGTCCTTCCTTCGTGAGGGAGAAGTTGTTTTTCTTCTTCTATTCCGCAGCTGAGGGCGAGCGTTGACGTCGGCTGACGGTGGTGTCGGTCTGGGTTGGAGAGGCAGGGTAGCCCCTTACCGCCGCGGCTGGCGGCTTATTCCGTTTCCGCGGGCGCGTCGGCACCGAGATGGCGCTGCTGAGATGCAATGGCCGTGATTAATGGCGGCGTCGGCTTACAGGCGCGCCGGCCACCTGGTCGCCCCGCGTCGCCCGCCGACGGCTTCATCCGTGAGGCCCGGACTGGCGAGCGGGCGGGCGCGGCCTCGCGTTTCGTATCCACGTGCAAAGTCGGCTCAGCCACGTAGCTTCCCCCAGGATCACTACGCAACTCGCACCCTGCCGCTGAGTGTGTGCTGAAGTGAAGAGGCCTGGCTCCGAGAAAGTTGGTGGAGCACTGCCCGTGACTGGCAAATAAATATTCGCGTTCGAATCCTTATCTAGTATTCCTGTTTAATAATATAAGATAGTACCACCTTCAGAATTTGAAAGAGAGTATTCTGAAGGTGGCAGGGGTAAAATACAGGGAGCGAAAGGCTATTTACAATTTGTACAGAAAGCAGATGGCAGTTATAAGAGTCGAGGGACATGAAAGGGAAGCAGTGGTTGGGAAGGGAGTGATAAGGGGTTGTAACCTCTCCCCGATGCTATTCAATCTGTATATTGAGCAAGCAGTAAAGGAAACAAAAGAAAAGTTCGGAGTAGGTATTAAAATCCATGGAGAAGAAATAAAAACTTTGAGGTTCGCCGATGAGGTTGTAGTTCTGTCAGAGACAGCAAAGGACTTGGAAGAGCAGTTGAACGGAATGGACAGTGTCTTGAAAGGAGGATATAAGATGAACATCAACAAAAACAAAACGAGGATAATGGAATGTAGTCGAATTAAGTCGGGTGATGCTGAGGGAATTAGATTAGGAAATGAGACTCTTAAAGCAGTAAAGGAGTTTTGCTATTTGGGGAGCAAAATAACTGATGATGGTCGAAGTAGAGAGGATATAAAATGTAGACTGGCAATGGCAAGGAAAGCGTTTCTGAAGAAGACAAATTTGTTAACTTCGAGTATTGATTTAAGTGTCTCGAAGTCGTTTCTGAAAGTATTTGTATGGAGTGTAGCCATGTTTGGAAGTGAAACATGGACGATAAATAGTTTAGACAAGAAGAGAATAGAAGCTTTCGAAATGTGGTGCTACAGAAGAATGCTGAAGATTAGATGAGTAGATCACATAACTAATGAGCAGGTATTGAACAGAATTGGGGAGAACAGAAATTTGTGGAACAACTTGACTAGAAGAAGGGATTGGTTGGTAGGACATGTTCTGAGGCATCAGGGGATTACCAATTTAGTACTGGAGGGCAGCGTGGAGGGTAAAAATCGTAGAGGGAGACCAAGAGATGAATACACTAAGCAGATTCAGAAGGATGTAGGGTAGGTACTGGGAGATGAAGAAGCTTTCACAGGATAGAGTAGCATGGAGAGCTGCATCAAACCAGTCTCAGGACTGAAGACCACAACAACGATATAGTGCCCGTAACAAAGGGAAAGGACCTAATAGTATATGATTACATATTAGTAATTAACATCTTGACGACGTATTTAGGGGTAACAGTAAAAAGCCGTATGAAATGGGACGACCAGTGACCCGTGCGTGGCTCATGTTCCCGCCATCATGTATTCTACACCATGTTTTTAACGTACTTCCACTTCACTACGTTAATTTAAATTACTGGTGTCACTGAGTTGCTGCTTTGCCTGACGGTGAGCAGCGTTAGCAGCGCGTATCAATATATCTTCACTCGTAGTATCTTTGCTCGACTGCTATTACTTCCTGGTCGATGTCTGTCGTATGCCAGTTCGGGTCGCGAGTTCGAGCTGCCAGTCAGTTGGAATGCGTCTGGAGTGCAGTCCGAACCTGCCAGTCAGGGAGTTGCAATGAGGCACTAGCGCAGTCGGGTTGGAGCTGTGAGGTCTGCGTCGACATGGCTCGCCCGACCATTGCTGCCACGCATCATTTGAGCCGGGCCCAGGTCTTCGTGCAAGTGTTTGTCAGGTTGTGTGTGTAGTTGGAGTTATTTCCACTGACGATTATTTTAGATGTTGCCGGCATTTTTAGGGTAGTCGTTCGGTTGGTGCAGATCGGGAAGGATATCTCCATGCGGCACAGTCGGCTGGGTCCGTGAGTAACGCCGAGTGTTTGTAGTGGTGAAATCGAGCCGCTGTGCGTTGGAATTAACTATATTGGTAGTGCACCAGCGGAATTTTCTGCCTTGTAGCCGTTAGTGTTCTGGTTACCTGCTCTGGCCACTAACGTAATTTCAGGCAGTTTCCTTTCCTCACCTGTTGTCGCTGTCCAACATGGTGTGTAGTTTTGAAGTTTTGACAGCTTAATACATATTTCATTGCGGATAATCACGTTCGTAACAGTTTGGTCCTTGAGTTTTCATGTACCGATTGGTGGCTAGCAAGTCGTTTAAGTCGTTTGGTCGGTCGGTCTGTGACTGTCTCTTGGTTGGGTTAGCGACAGATCAAGTGTAGTTGGGCCCACCACCTGTCTCACGTAAGTGAACATTAATGTTTCGATTCGAGGGCAGCCTCCCCCACCTCCCACCCCATGGAGGCGTCCGAGTGCCGTTGTCGTTACTGTCGTTTTCTTGGGTGGTTAATGGTCTGTTGGTAATCTGTTATAGCCAGTGCTTTAAAGGGAAAAAAAGTTTATTGTGTTTTATGTAAATCAAGGGCCTTCAGCCCATATAAGTAAGTCTGAATTCTGGCAAGTGGATATTTTGCTGAAGGTTACTGTTGTGCTATGTTTTCATTTAGCCCGCTGTCAGCCCCTTGAAACTTAAAGGTTATGTTATTTTGAATTTTTGGAAAATCAATTGCGGGCCTTCGTCCGCTTAAGACCTTATTCTTAAATTTAGTTATTGTCATTGCGTTGCCTTTTCATTTAGTGTGCTTTCAGCCACTTAAAATTTAAAGCAATTTTTTGAATTTTTGGTAAATCAACTGTGGGCCTTCAGTCGCTTAAAGCGTTATTCTTAAAATTTCTTGTTAAGCGAAAACATTGCGGCCTTCTGCCTTAAAAGATTATGGTAATATATTTTAAGATTTTGAAATTTAATTGTGGCCTTCAGCCGTTGGTATTGCACCTTGTTTATGTTTGTTCTATCCACTTTTACCTTGAGGCTTTCAGTCTAGCTGTGATATATATACATACATATTTTAATTATTTTATTTGCAATTTTAAGTGCGTGTCTTCAATCACTTGAAATTTATCTTGTTGATTTTTGAGATTTATTGTTTGGAGGCGTTGAACCGTAAAAGAATTGGATTTTGAAACTCGTAGTTGTAGAGGTTCGGCTATGTGCCGTTTTAGTTTAAATGTGTTATTAAATTACAATAAATTACAATTTTGAAGTGAAACTGACCGCCACCTTATTTGGCCCTTTCCACAATCCTAATGACCTGTTGGGCCGTGCGGGTTTAGCGGGCGTCTCAACTAGTTTTAAGGAAGGCGATCGGTAGAATGAGATTTCTTGGAGGAGAAAATGCAACACATCTCTAAAGGAAATCGAAAACGAGACGCTAGTGCGACCAGTAATAATGAGTACAGAGTTCGGAATTCTTACCAACTAAGCATCTCAACGAACGAATTCTGAGACGCTCTGCTAGCATGTGAAAGGGACGGTACCGCACGTACCAAAGTGCAACAGTAACATACCGGGAACTTGGGAATGCTGCGAGGAAAGACGACGATGTTCTCGCGTAATCCTGTCGGGTACATTTAGAGAACCCGTATGTCTTGCATAGGGAAGACGAGAATTTGACAAGACCGTTTATTGCGCGTAAAAAGATTCCCTCAACAGACGAATTAAGTGGGGAAAAATCGATAATATTGGAACCCTGTACTCACCGCCATGCACTGTACACTGACTTGTGGGGTATCCACTGGAGAGCCGATACAGTATGACCGCTGCCCACCGCCAGACTTAATGTCTCCTGCTGTCGGGGAGAGTACCTGGCTCTGCAAGGAAAGTATACAGGCTGTAAACGATAACTGTTTACAACGTGCCGCAGTGGCACTGAAGCAATCGAGACGAACAGTTTGATGCAGGACACTTGGGGTGTATAAAGCCAGGAAGCAGCCTCAAACGGTCCTACGAAAGCCACCTAAGCTATACCACAAGCGCGCTACCAGAGATTTACCCTTACGCCAGCTCTTTAGTCGTTCTTAATCGTTCTGATCCCATTTTCTTTCCTAGTTAAATTCGTCCCTGAATATTAAACGCACATAGTTCTTACGTTTAGAAACTGTAAAATAAACGTTTCTGTAAATTTTAACTCATAATTTTATGATTTACATAGGGTTTAATGTAGATAGAATTGCAAACATGGTTACTTTTTACATAATATTTATAAAAGAACTCTCTCATTACCTACACGGAAAGTTTAAATTAGACTACTAATATCAATTCCAAAAACCCGACCAACTTAAGCCGGTCACTAAGATGGTGACACAATATCCCAAAATGTCGCATGGCGCGCATACGCTGTAGGTCCCGGCTTGATAGAACACAACTGTCTCGTATCAAACAGTTAGTCTTCACTTCCCCTGCACCATTGTGGTACTTTTAAACAGTCATAGTTCGCACCCTATATTAGAGGAGTAGAGATCAATGAAGTGAAATGGAAAGAAGACAAGGACTTCTGGTCATATGAGTGTAGGGTAATATCAACAGCAGCAGAAAATGGTATAATGGGAGTAGGATAAGTTATGAATAGGAAGGTAGGGCAGAGAGTGTGTTAGTGTGAACAATTCAGTGATAGGGTTGTTTTGAACAGAATCAACAGCAAACCAACACCGAAAACGATGTTCAGGCTTGGTACATGCCGACGTCGAAACTGAAGATGAAGAGATAGCGAAAGTGTATGAGGATATTGAAACTGTAATACAGTACGTAAAGGGAGACGAAAATCTAATAGTCTTGGTGGACTGGAATGCAGTTCTAGGGGAAGGAGTGGAAGAAACGTTTACAGGAGAATATGGGCTTGGGGCAAGGAATGAGAAACTAATTGAGTTCTGTAATAAATTTCAGCTAGTAATAGTGAATACTCTGCTCAAGAATCACAAGAGGAGTAGGTGTACTTGGAAATGGCCGGATGATACGGGAAGATTTAAGTAGGATTTCATCATGTCAGAGAGAGATTCAGAAATCGGCTACCTGATTTTAAAGCGTACTCAGAAGCACATATAGACTCAGATAACAGTGAAGTAGTGATGAAGCATAGGCTGAAGTTTAATAGGTTAGTCAGGAAGAATCAACACTCAAAGAAGTGGTATACGAAGGTACTAAGGAATAAGGAGATACGCTTGAAGTTGTCTAAGGCTATAGGTACAGCATTAAGGAATAGCTCAGTAGGCCGTACAGTTGAAGAGGAATGGACATCTCTAAAAATTGCAATCACAGAAGATAGAAAGAGAAACATAAGTACAAAGAAGGCAACTTTGAAGAAACCATGGATAACAGAAGAAATATTTGAGCTGATCGGTCAAAGGAGGGTGTACAAAAATGTTTAGGGAAATTCAGGAATTCAGAAATACAAGTCGCTGAGAAATGAAATGAACAGGAAGTGCAGGGAAGCTAAGATGAAGTGGCTGCATGAAAAAGGAAGAAATCTAACAAGAAATGATCGTCGGAAGGACTGACTCTGAAGTCAAAACAACCTTCGTTAAATTAAAAGCAAGGATTGTAATATTAAGAGTGAAAAGGGAATTCCACTGCTAAATGCAGAAGAGAAAGGGTAGTTGGAAGGCGTACACTGAAGGCCTCTATGAGACAGAATCTTGTCTGATGTGATGGAAGAAGAAACAGGAGTCGATGATCAGGTAGTGATTGTGGGTGGAGCTGGGAGAAGTCTTGATAGGGACTGGGAGTACGATGTAGGTAGTGACTTGGCAAAGATAGCTACTCAAACTGGCGGCACTCAACTGTTTCAATATCATGATCGGTCTCATCTTTATGCTGCTGCCAGGCGTGTTAGCGTGGAGCTGGCGAAGGCGCTGATGGCAGAGGGCATGTCTCACATTGCAGTGGAGCCAACTGAGTCCATCAGTAGAACAGGTTTCACTAGACATGGCCTGCAACCCAGTCGGAATGGGAAGGGGAGGCTGGCAAAGCTTATAGGTGAGAGTGTAGTGAACGATGGTGGGATCAAACACGGGAAAGTTTCTGTAGTAGTTGGTATTGAGAATTGCACCTTTTTTTATATTGAAGTCAGCTGCTGAAAGGAAGTTCCTCTAACAAAGGAATCACCTTCAAAGGAGACCGTGTATCCAAGCAGTGAAGGAATAGCATATTTGATCAAAATATAAGAGGTACTAGATATAAAGTTAGTGAACTACTTATAGGCGTTGACTCATACGTTACTGGTATGTCGAAGTACACCCTAAGTAATCTGACAATTCAGACGCTTCCTTTACCAGGATACAGATTATATGGCTGTTTTTCAAGAAGTTCTTTCTTGAGTGGGGGAGTGGCCAAGAATGTAAAAAACAGTTTTCCATATGAGACCATATCTCGGCACGGCAATGAACACGTATGTGAATGCTTCACAAGGGCATTTGAATTTAGCGAAACTAAACTTCTAATTGTTGTTATTTATAGATCTCCTAACTCTGACTTCAGAGCATTTCTGCCCAAGCTAGAGAAGCTTCTTGGTTCACTTTATAGCAAGTACCAAAAATTAATTATATATGGTAACTTCAATATTAATTTTGTATGTGACTGTGCAAGAAAAAGGATGTTGAGAGATCTCCTAAATTCATATGATGTGAAGCAGATTGTGTTTTTACCAATTGGAGCGCAGGGGAACAAAAACACAGCCATATACAATATTTTTATTCATTCTTCATTACTAGATACGCATTCTGTTAGTAAAAGGGTGAATTGTCTTTCAGACCATGCTGAACAAAATTTAACACTAAAATGTTTTTGTATTCAAACAAATGTTAGATATAATTAATAACTTTGTAGGAAAGTTAATCCAACGGCAATAGAGAATCTGTCAAACCTCGTTAAGGAACAAGAGTGGCAGTACGTTTATAGCGTCGATAACATAGATGACAAATATAATGCTTTCATGCATTCTCATGCTCTTTAAGAGTTACTTTCCATTACAACGTTCTAAACAGGATACTTGCAGTAAAAGGTAGCCTGGGTGACTGACCAGCGGGGTAAGGGTCTCACGTAGAAAGAAGTGGGAATTATATCAAAATGTTATAAGTAGTCACAAACGAACTTCAGTAACCCTTTAGAAGGAGTATTATTAGGAATGCAAAGAGTATGTGGTACGCAAATAGAATAACTAATTCACAGGATAAAATTAAAATAATATGGCCAGTCGTGAAGGAAGTGTCTGATCAGCAGCACAAAGTCGACAATATAAAGACAGTTCGTAGTAAAAAAACTGATAAGTCAGATATATGTACGGTATTTAACAATCATTTTCTGAGAGCAGCTGGTGAATTAAAAAAAACTTAGTTTCCACAGGAAATCATATAACTCTCTTGGAAAATGCTGCTCTGCGATACAGACAAGGGGGAGATTGAATCATTAATTAAATTACTGAAGATTATGGACTCATGGATACGATGGAGTGCCTAGCAGAATGTTGAAGTACTGTGCTGCACATGTTAGCCCCGTACATAGCCGTATTTGTAATTTTTCTTTAAGAATGGCCAGTTTCCTGAAAGATTAAAGTACTCAGTAGTAAAGCCACTTTATAAAAAGGGAAGAAGGGACAATGTAAACAATTTTAGAGCTATTTCTATGCTATCACTGTTTGTTAAAATTATTGAAAAGGCTGTGTTCGTAAGGATAATTGATCTTTTTATTTCACATAATTTGATACAAAATGTACATGTTGGTTTTAGATGTGCTTTAACAACTGAAAATGCTATACTCTCACTTCTCCTTGAGATATTGAATGAAGTAAACAAAAGATTACTAAGCTTGTTATCCTTTTTCATTTAGCTAAGTGGTTTGATAGTGCTGATCACAAAATATCGCTCCAGAAGTTGTAGCGTTATGGAATATGGGGAGTAGTACGCAACTGGTTCACCTCTGTCGTTATCCACAGTACTGAGAATGGCTAGGATATGGGGTATGGGGTCTGAGTCAAGTGGGGGGGGGGGGGGGGGTGCCCCAGGGATCAGTGCTGGGGCTACTCCTGTTTCTTGTTTCTATAAATGACATGCCCTTTAGCATCCTAAAATATTTTTGGTTGCTGAAGACACTAGCTTGGTAGTAAAGGATGTTGTGTTCAACATTGGCACTGTTTCATATTGTGCAGTTTGTGACATAAGTCCATGGCTTGTAGAAAATAACTTAACGCTGAATCACAGTAAGACTCAGTTTTTATATTTTCTAACTCACAATTCAACAAAACCCGACGTTTTAATGTTAAAGATTGGGGATATGACAAGTGAAACTGAACAGTTCAAATTTCTTGGTGCTCAGGTATATATTAAACTGTCTTGGAAAGCCGACGTCCAGGAACTTGTTCAAAGACTTAACGCTGCCATTTTTACGAGGTGCAGTTCGAAAGGTAACTGAAGTAAGTCATAGTTCGACAGGAAAATTTTGGGGTAACTCTTCCCATTCTCAAAGGATATTTTTGGCTCAGAAACGGACGGTTCGGGCACTAAGAGGTGTAATTTCACGAACCTCTTGTTGACCCCTGTTCACTAATATGAGGATTCTGACATTGACCTCTCAATGTATAAATTCTTTACTGTCGTTTCTTGTTAACAATATCAGCTTATTTACAAGATTTAGCAGCTTTCACTCATTTAATACCAGGCAGAAAGCCAATCTGCATGTGAATCACACTCCCTTGACTATTGTGCAAAAAGGTCTGTAGTGCATTGCTTCACCCATTTTTAATAAGCTACAACAATAATGCAAAAATCTTAGCAGTAATCCACGCGCTTTAAATTGAAACTGAAGAGTTTCATCATCGGTCGCTCCTTCTATTCTGTCGAAGAGTTCTTGAACAATTAAGCTGATTCGTCTGTCATATTGTTGATGGCGTTTACAGAAACTTGTGGCTTGTCTTTTTTTGGTTTCATTAACACTGTATGTGAGCTGTTATTACTTTTATGTTTTACTTTCATGTACTTGCACGTTGCATGATCTTGGAGAATTACTACTCAATTTGGTCCTGCGGAACTAGACATGTAAAATAAAAAATAAAAAATTTAGAAACGATAAGGGATCCAGTATTAGAAAAAGAATTTAAGCGAGCTTTGGAGGACTTGCGATCAAATACGGCAGAAGGGATAGATAACATTCCATTAGAATTTCTAAATTCATTGGAGGAAGTAGGAACAAAACGACTATTCACTTTGATGTGTAGAAGGTACGAGTCTGGAGACATGTGTCTGACTTTCGGAAAAATATCATCCACACTATTCCGCAGACAGAAAGAGGTGACAAGTTAGAGAATTATCGCATAATCAGTTTAACAGCTCAAGTGTCAAATCTGTCAAAAGAATACTGTACAGACGAATGAAAAGAAATTTGAGGATGTGTTAGATGACGATCAGTTTGACTTTAGGAACGGTAAAGGCTCTAGAGAGGCAATTTTAGCGTTGTGGATGGTAGTGGAAGCAAGACTAAAGAAAAATCAAAACACGTTCATAGGATATGTCGACCTGGAAAAAGCGTTCGATGATGTAAAATGGTGCAAGATGTTCGAAATTCTGAGAAAAATAGGGGTACGATATAGGGAGAGTGGTGTCTGGATTACAGCGTTGTATGGTAGTGAAACATGGACTGTGGGCAAAACGGAACAGAAGAGAATCGAAGCATTTGATGTGTGGTGCTACAGACGAATGTTGAAAATTAGGTGGACTGATGAGGTAAGAAATGAGGAGGTTCTGCCAGAATCGGAGAGGTAAGGAATATGCGGAAGACACAGCGAAAGGGGGCAGGATGACAAGACATCTGTTAAGACATCAGGGACTGACTTCTATGGTACTATAGGGGAAAAATTGTAGAGGAAAACAGAGACTGGAACATATCCATCAAATAATTGAGGACGTAGGTTGTAAGTGCTTCAGTGAGATGAAGACGTTGGCACACGAGAGGAATTCGTGGCGGGCCGCATCAAACCAGTCAGAAGACCGATGACTCAAAAGAAAAAAAAAAGGAAAAGAGATCAATGGAGAATCATTCTGGCGACAAAAGGATCCGCAGATGGAAAACAGACCAATGACATATGCGAGTGATACGCCCGCTAAACCCGATAGGCAGAGCAAGTGATTAGGATTATGAAAAGGGCCAAATAAGGTTGGGGTCAGTTTCATCTTAAATTTGTGATTCATTGTAATTTAATAACACATTTACAACCAAAGCGGCACATAGCGGAACTTTTACACCTACGAGTTTCAAACTCCAAATCTTTCACGGCTGAAGGCCTCCAAACAAGAAATCTTAAAAATCAACAAGATAAGTGTCAAGTGACTGAAAAAAGGCAGTTACAATTACAAATAAAATAATTATATATATATATATATATATATATATATATATATATACTGAAAAAAGGCAGTTACAATTACAAATAATATATATAATCTCACAGCTAGGCTGAAAGTCTCAAGGCAAAGGTGGATAGACAAACTTAAACAAGATGCAATACAAACAGCTGAAGGCCCACAATAAAATTTTCAAGATTTAAAAAAAAAGATTACCATAACCTTTTAAAGGTAGGCCACTATCTTTAAGCTTAAAAGGTAATTTTAAGAACAAGGTTCCAAGGCTGAAGGCCCACAATTAACTTTCCGAATTTTTTTTAAAAATACGACAATAAACCTTAAGTTTTAGTAGATGAAAACGAACTAAAAAAAAGACAACACAACGGCAGTAACCTTTCAGCAAATATCCACTTGCCGGAGTTCAAACTTACTTACATAAAACACAGTAAAACCAAGAATTTTTCTTTTATCATTGGCTCTGATAGATTATAAACAGACAAATACAGGTGACAGTAGAGACAACAGCACTCAGAAACCCCCAGGGGATCGGTCTGCCTTCGTTCACTTAGTTGAAACAGGTGGTGAGCCCAACTACACTTGATCCGTCAGAACCCAACCAAGGGACAGCCACGGACCGACCGACAAACGACGTGCTTGCCACCAGTCAGTACATGAGAATTCAAACACAAAATGTTACGGGCGTGATTATCCACAATCGAATATGTATATGTATTAATCTGTCAAAACTACACACCGTGTTGGACAGCGACAACAGGTTAGGAAATTATGTTAGTGGCCAGGACAGGTAACTGGAACACTAACGACCACAAAGCAGAAAATCCCGCTGGTGCTCTTGAAATGCAGTCAACCAATATAGTTAAATCCACCGCATGGCGGCTAAATTTCAGTAACACAAACTCTAGATGTTGCTCACAGGAAAACCTCCCCAACAGCCAACCACCGAAACGAACTACACGACATGAATGGTACTTGAAACCACTACTCATCTTTGACAGCTCCACACACACTCCGACACTGCGCAGGGACCGCCAGTGGATCCAGCCGACTGCACCGCCCGCAGATAATTTACCTGTTCTGCAGCAACCGACCGACTGCCCACAGAACCCCTAGCCGGAAGCTATATGCACAAAACCAAAGATGGTACACGGTGCAAATATCGATACACATCGGTGCTGCCACACGTAGAAGGAAGAACCACGGCGTAACCGCAACAAGGGCGGGAAAACAATCACGGATAGACAGCCAAGTTCACGAAAACGCATAGATGGGAGTGAGCACGACTCAGCGCCTAGGAACGAGCACCTTGGGGAAGTGAAGCTGGTGGATTTTTCTCGTGTTACAATCCTGAGCACTTGCGGGAAGACCTTGCAGAACAGTGAAACAAGCAGTAGGCACCATTGTTAGTAGGATCTGGTATTGGTAAATATGGCACATGGGCTGCTGGAGGGGAATGCTGACCCCATTTGAGGGTACCAAAATTTATTTTCGGCACGTTAGTCTAAACAGAGCACTGGTAACAACACAGTGATCAATTAGTATTTGCAAATGGCGGTGATCTGTACCGATTTTTCAATTGTATAAAAGCCGGCCAGTGTGGCCACGCGGTTAAAGGCGCTTCAGTCTGGAACCGCGCGACCGCTACGGTCGCAGGTTCGAATCCTGCCTCGGGCGTGGATGTGTGTGATGTCCTTAGGTTAGTTAGGTTTAAGTAGTTCTAAGTTCTAGGGGACTGATGACCTCAGATGTTAAGTCCCATAGTGCTCAGAGCCATTTGAACCAATCAATTGTATAAAAGCAAGGAGAATAATTGAAAAAAATTTAAAAGAAAAACAGCATTATGGTCCCAACTTTAAATTAAAAAAAATATTTTACACAAATATAACTTTAACATAACTACAGATCTGAACTCACTAGTCAATTATCAGGCCTTGTGAATATGAAAAATAACAATTTTGTAAAAGCTATTAGGTTTCAAAAATTACTCAGATAGCAAGATCTCATAAATACGTGAATTAACTATTACGGAAAACATTCGGCAATATGATGTTATGATAGCCTGAAAGATCTACACAGCAATCTGCACATTCTCGACGTTTGGCGTTCACATCGGTCGCGCGTCTGAATTCCGTGCTCGAGAGCTCAACAACAGGCAGGACGGCCTGTGCACACAAATAACGGCTTCTAGAACACACAAAATGGTTAACGTCTGAGGTCATCAGTCCCCTAGACTTAGAACTACTTAAACCTAAATAACCTAAGGACATCACACACATCCATGGACGAGACGGGATTCGAACCTGCGATCGGAGCGGTCGCGCAGTTCCAGACTGAAGCGCCTAGAACACGCAAACCCAGTATTAATACACAGTTCACTAAAATACTAAAACCAACAGCCAAGCAATGGGTAGCGGCAAAAGCAGGGAGAAATATTAAACGTTATAGTGTGACAACCGCAGTCAGTATTAAAGCAGTAGTTTATTACACAGTCTCCAATGACGTGAAATTTATAAACCACAACTAGTTCAAGGTGGAAATGACCAGACAATCCCCACACAACATTAAATACCAAAGCACCGTTTGGCGGCGTAAAATTGTTACTATTATAGTTGCCAGGCAAAAGGAAGTTGGCAATTCCAATTTAAATTGGCGGCTGAAGTTTTATACACAGAATAAACTTTGATTCATAAAATTGACCACTTAACATATTAACAACAATAATAATAAAAAAAGGAATCGCCGAATATCGGCCACACATGTAATGCAACAGAACCAGGGCACAGCACAGCTACATGGACTTGCAGTACCATGTGTCTAGGACCCACGTCCAAGTGGTTCAAGGAATGACTAGCGAATATAAAAGTGGTTACATGGAGGAATGACATCGAAAAGTTCCACTACAAAATGGTTCACCGTTTAAAGTTAGTCCAGGAGCTCGCCTCTGACATGCCAGGGTAATCTCCCACGCTCTCATCAGGATTCGAGATAGACACGACTCTTAAACAGAGCTTATGTTGACCGATGACTGCTTCCGCAGCCACTTCCGCTCGCCACCAGACCCAGGCGCCGGAATGTCAACACCTTGCGTCCTCGCACTACACCAAGCGCCGACTGAGTACTCGCGATGCCGTGCACGCTGTCTTCCCTCTGCCGCTGCCCCCAACCGAGTCTCACATCGCGATCCGCGGCCGGCCTAAATAGAGGGCGCCACCGAACCTGGACGGCGCTAAGCGCGTAACTTAGACAGGGAAACTAGCCTGCTTGGAACCTCGCAGGAAGTCACGGCTCAGTTGTGTTGCACGTCCACGCGTCATCACAGATCGTGGACATCGGAAGGCAGCCCCCTCTGTGAAGTAGCACAGATGGCGACCTATGGCAGATCTGGCAACAATGTTCGATGCTGGCGCAGCCACAAGAGTTTAGGAGCTCACCATGTGTGCACTGTTGAAATGGTTCAAATGGCTCTGAGCACTATGGGACTCAACTGCTGTGGTCACAAGTCCCCTAGAACTTAGAACTACTTAAACCTAACTAACCTAAGG
The DNA here is from genome assembly GCF_021461395.2 of Schistocerca americana. Lineage (NCBI taxonomy): Eukaryota > Metazoa > Arthropoda > Insecta > Orthoptera > Acrididae > Schistocerca > Schistocerca americana. The sequence goes on along the minus strand of NC_060119.1, from coordinate 304,341,778 downwards.
ACTCATACACATCCATGCCCGAGGCAGGATTCGAACCTGCGACCGTAGCGGTCGTGCGGTTCCAGAATGTAGCGCCTCTAACCGCTCGGCCACTCCGGCCGGCTGCACTGTTGAACATGGAGCTTTGCAGAAGACTACGTGTTCCCATGTTGACCCAACGGCATCGTCAGTTAAGATTACATTGGGCTTTTGACTATCGACAATGGACCGTGGATCAAAGGAAACGTGTCGCCTGGACGAATGAACGTCAGGTCGATAATTGTGTTCGGAACGCCGTTATTAAGGGATAAGGTTTCTTGAAACTTGGACTGTGCCACGGACGCGTTGAGGGCAGTATTACACTACCTAGGGTTCCATGGAACATCTGGCAGTAATGTGAGGCAGCAGGACCGTTGTGGAGGACGTGAACCACCTGCATCCCTACATGCTTGATGTCTTCCCCAACGGCGATGCCATGTTCCAGCAGGATAACTGTCCATGTCAGAAGGCTAGAATAGTGCTGCAGTGGTTTGAGGAGCGTGACAGTGATCGCACGCCGATGTCTTGGCAACCGAATTCGTCTGATCTTTGTCGCTATCGCGCGTCAGCTCTGCGTCCACAAACCGCCGGCCCATAATTTACGAAGCGAAGCCACGCATCTATAGAAACGTACCAGGGACTTGACGAAATCATGGCACGCAGAATTGCTGCTGTACCGCGTCCCAAATGTGGACTAGCACGATGCTAAGCAGGTGATTATAATGTTTTGCCTCATCATTGTACTTGTGGACGTAATGTGACAAGACTGTTTATAGCACCGGTAATTTAATGTTGAATATTTTCTTTCTGGATGCAAAGCATGTATCGTTGAAAGTGTGGAATCCAACGTGAATAAAATCGAATTGCAAATATGAATTTTGGCTGATGTAATTGTTTCGAACAGCCGTTGCCTATAGTGCTGAAACTGGTAGCTGTTATTCAATAAAAAAATGTTTCAAATAGACCTTACATTTTTAGCAATGTAATATACTTTTTTTCCAGAACTTAGCGGTTTTGTTATCAGATCGCGTTCTAAGAAGCTGATTGATGGGAAAGTGTGACTGTTTCAAGCACATCTTTTATGTCCTCTGGATGTACGTATTCCTGTCTATTTGCTTGTGTTACATAGATAGCATCTTTGTTCACTAAAGCACCTTCTCAATCCCTCTTCAGCGCTGTCCTCACTGTTTTATTACACATTTTGTTGTATTCACGAAATAGTCTTGTCAAATATGAGGCAGGAAAAAGACTCCACACCACCGAAAGTAGTTCGTGCTTCCACGCACCAATTACACAGCCTCGTCACTGGGCCACATAAGGTTAGGCAGCATTTACGGCAAAGTAGTGGCAATACAGATTACCGCAAATTACAACAATTTTCTAATGGAAGCTATACATTACGTAACTGCAGTACGTAGATGGCGCGTGGCAACAGATCAGTGTTCACATGGACTGAACTGTCTTCGCTCTGGACCTGAATCCAGTTAAACATAACTACATCACTGGAAGAACGTCCAGTTTGGCTCTTCTTGTCGGCGACTGTACACATGCTCCTGGTACTGTCTTCACTCACTGTTGATACCACGTTAAAATTGCAGCTCAGTAGAGTTCGGTATTAATTTATATCCGCGTCTGGCGGATAGATGTACTCTTGGGTATTGTTTGAATGATGTATGATGGAAGCATAAAAATAGTCCTTGTCTTGTGCGCCCGCTGTTTGGGGCTGGTCTTAACTCAGTAGCACCTGAAAATAGGCCAGCACTGCACTCTTCTACGCACGTCGTGTTTCATATCTTCAGGGGATACAGCCCGATATTTGTAGGTGAACGTTACGCCAGCGTAAAAGGTTCTAGTACGTTTGAAGAGTTGTTTGAACAGACGTGTGAGTTCCATTACTGTTACGTTACTGTCGTTCATATAACAACAGCTACAAGATTAAGAACAAGGCCAAATTATTTATTCATATTTGATATAGAAAATAAAATGTTCCGTCATAGCCTGCAACTTAATGCCAGGAACAATGTTACAGCGACTTACACTGTTCCTGGGAAATACGACTTAATAAAACCATACCAAACGCAATAGTATGTAGTGGGGTGTCACTAACCTCTATAACGAAGACATTGCCCTCGCCAGCCAGAAAGCTCTTTCTGCTGGTAGCAGAGAACGCGGTAATTTCTATAGCCCAAGAAAAAACAGTCACAGTCATTAGCCATTAGTTCCTCTCTTTGTCGAAGGCCACTTCCAGTTACTTCGATTGGCCGCTATTTCACGGTACACTCAAATTGTTGGAGTCGAAGAGAAAAAAAAAGCAGTGTCCTCTGCTTATTCCATTGGGAAAACTGTGTCCAGAGACTGGAAAGAAACATAAACAAAAAGATAGAGGCAAAAAGAACGGTTTGTGTAATTGTCTACTTGTGATATGACGCAGAATATACAGGATGGTCAGATACCGTGTTTCTTGATTAATGTCAATATTTCGATAGAGCAGCGCGTCAGAATATGTAAGCCGCTCTTGTTTCTTCACTGATAAACGCGGCATTTGCACCCCTTGATGACGCGATGACTCCTTTGACCTGAAATGATGACCACCAGTTTTCTTTTGTTGTGAGTCCGCGACAGACTTTTCAGCTTGCACGAACTGGCTAACTGTAGTTCTTCTTTCTATTATGCCCGGTTAGATAATGGATGTTGAATATTAATAACATAAAGTCTTGAATCTTCAATTCATCACCCAATTCGTGGCCACATTATGGAATTGGGAGGATGTTAAGTTCATAAATTGTTATTCCGTCGTCAAGACGTCGCTACGACGCATCTTCAATAACTACACGACGTAATTCCAGAGGTAACATATACTTCTACATCCACATCTACATCTACATGGTTACTCTGCAATTCACATTTAAGTGCTTGGCAGAGGGTTCATCGAACCACAATCGTACTATCTCTCTACCATTCCACTCCCGAACAGCGCGCGGGAAAAACGAACACCTAAACCTTTCAGTTCGAGCTCTGATTTCTCTTATTTTATTTTGATGATCATTCCTACCTATGTAGGTTGGGCTAAACAAAATATTTTCGCATTCGGAAGAGAAAGTTGGTGACTGAAGTTTCGTAAATAGATCTCGCCGCGTCTTTGCTTTAATGACTTCCATCCCAACTTGCGTATCATATCTGCCACACTCTCTCCCCTATTACGTGATAATACAAAACGAGCTGCCCTTTTTTGCACCCTTTCGATGTCCTCCGTCAATCCCACCTGGTAAGGATCCCATACCGCGCAGCAATATTCTAACAGAGGACGAACGAGTGTAGTGTAAGCCGTCTCTTTAGTGGACTTGTTGCATCTTCTAGGTGTCCTGCCGATGAAACGCAACCTGTGGCTCGCCTGCCCCACAATATTATCTATGTGGTCTTTCCAACTGAAGTTGTTCGTAATTTTAACAACCAGGTACTTAGTTGAATTGACAGCCTTGAGAATTGTACTATTTATCGAGTAATCGAATTCCAACGGATTTCTTTTGGAACTCATGTGGATCACCTCACACGTTTCGTTATTTAACGAAAAGCAATGTTCAGAATGCGTCGTAATCTTGGGACAAATCGTTGACTGTTCACTGATAAATAACCATGAATTCACTTTTCACTTCATAATATTCTAATAGTCAATTAATTGTCACTAATTCCCATGATAATGTCTCTTCAGTTATGTAGGCGACACGAAGAATTAAAGTTTGAATCCAATTTTATTGTTCCTTGTAATTAATTGTCCCTACGCTGAGCACGCACCCCGGTTTCTCACTGAGGGAATTGCTTCCGTTTGCATAAGTAATCCTGTCGTTGACGACAACTTCTGAAACTCGGCGCAATTGTACGTTCTTCGTGTTTGCGTTTGTCTGTTACCTACTCGAGACTAATAATTGTTTTTCTGTCGGAGACTTTACTTTTTCAATGTCCTTGAATGTTCGTGCTTATTCAGTATCACTAATGCTAAGTCCCCTCACAAATATCACACGATTGAATTTCGTAGCGAATCTCCGTATCCCATTATCTTGCTCACGGTAAAGATGAATTTGCTTTAGTATGGCTTCTGAATAATACTTCAGTCTATATCGCAAAACTTTCAAACTTACGACCAGCTTAAAACAATCTAGTAGCGTTTACATGCATGCTAGCATCGCTATAATACTAGAGAGCGGCTAGATAACAACGAAAGCTAACATTCCATTTCCGAGTTAAATTGTAGTCGTATCGAACTTCCTTTTCGATGCGACTACAACTCTCTTCTATGGTAAATGTTATCTTTGGCCAATTTACCGCCTGGGCTTTAACCTTCGTTATTAATTATCTTGAAATTGTTTCTTTGATGTTTTTGTTGCGTATTCTATCATATTCTTTCATTATTATTCACATGACATCCCTGTTCACCAAATTATCACAAGTGTAAATTTTGTCGTCAGTAGCTGCCGTCACTGTCAGGATGACTAATTTTCCTACTTCTTTTACAACAAAGGTATGTTTATTAGGGTTTCTGTAATTGAGTTGTTACACACTCTAGCGATAATTAGTGCAAAGTGTGCACACACTCCATATTAAAGTCCACTAATTGGTGACTGGATACTTTCGATTAGGTAGTGTACGCGGTCAACATTATGAGTGTTTATGTTGTAAGAGGTATGCGCTGTCTGCGATATGAGAATCGCTGACCAGAGAGCAGTGTTGACTGCAGTACGAACTGTGTAACTGTAGCAGTTAGTTGTTGCTAGTCGCTTGTCTGAGGTGGTCTGCGCTTGTCTGCAGTGTGCTCTGGTCGGGAATCTGGAGATGGAGTATTTTTGTATAAAGTAAAGAAGCAGCGTCGCACATATCTAGTAATGTATCTGAAATGTCATCCAAATGTTTTAAAAAATGTCCTAATAATAATTTTGGTAATATAAAGTAATTTTTTTAAAAAAAAAGCATTCATTTAAAAAAAAAGTCAGTTGCTTCCTTTCACAAATCACAAATGTATAAGACAGCATTGCACGGACCTGTGCCAAAAAAATTTTTAGGTAAGAGCAGATATATTCGCCGTTTTTATTGAGTTAAGAATTTTTGCTTTTATTCAGAATGATCTTACAGGGCCACGACGCAGCACTGCTGTCGTCCAAATTTTACCAGGTTACTGAATTTATTTTTATTATGAGGTTTAGGAATTTTTCTGTTTCGAGCTTACATTAAATGAGAAAAGAATTTTGTGGGTACGTTAAATGTGAATGCATTTGTGCACGGAGCTTATAAATGGGAACCCATTTTGTTCTGAGGCCACACAAAAATTAGAATCGCTATCCATAATAATAATTATTTTTAATTTCAATTTTTAAATTTTGTGGGGAGGTTACACTTGGCGACATCCGGCCAGGATCGTATTTCTTTGTGAATCTCTGAGAAGTAGTCATATATCTGCTCTTATTTACTTAAATGTAGTTTGCATCTGGCGCAACGCATTTACTAATTTGTCACTTTTTCTTTCACAGATCATCGGCCATTTATTGCTCTTTGTTGTAATTGTGTTTGTTGCATTTTTGCTTTGTCTTTGTTTCATTTGTGCTTAATTTTGATTTGTGAAAAATGCCGCGAAAAACTGTTAGCAGTACATCGCGATGTGTAATGAGTGAAATAGCCGACTCGAATAGCTTGACAGGTAATATTTGCGACACTCAGTGTAATAGTGATAATCCCCTAATTGCAGATAATCAGTGCGTACCGACCACTAATAATGATTTTAATGCTAATGATGAGCTAACAAATTCAATTGTGTCCTCTGTTAATTTAACCACAATTGATGACGCGGCACGTTCCGATGCAATGAACGGTGCCCAGTTTGACACACCCGGTTTGCAAAATTTACATAATGAACAGACAAATTTTTCTAACGCGAATGAACAGTGTAATCAGAATTTCGTCAGATTTATTTAATTCCGGTGTAGTGACCAACAGTGCACATCCGATTAGCAAACATTTTCAAGAATCACAGAACAACCAAATGATTACACAAAACGTGATAATTGCAGATAGACCATTACACAGTACAGAGAATAGAGCCGATAATTTTGGCTGGGATCAAGTTATGGCATTATTACGACAAATGAATGAAAAACTAGACAATGAGCACAAACAACTTACTGAAAATCTCAAACGAATTAATGAATTGTACAAACAACGTAATGAAAATCTCGGACAGTGGAATGAAAAACTAAACAACAATTTCAAACAACTTAATGAAAAACAAGACGACAATTCCAAACAGTTGAATGAAAGATTCTAACAGTCGAATGAAAAACACGATCACCTAAATGAACAGAACAAACAACTTAATGAAAATTTCAAACAGTTGAATGAAAAACACGATCACCTAAATGAACAGAACAAACAACTTAGTGAACAGATTGCAGCCGTTACCGTGCAACATCATGATACTAAAGAACAATTACGTGACGAAATTGAGACTTGTGCTGGGAACAGTAGTGACGAAATTAGATCTGTTGCACAAGAATTAAATAATACACATGCAGCCACAAGAGAATCACTTAGAGATGAAATTAATGCAGTCACTGAACAATGTTCAGAAAACGCAACACAGATATGCGACGAGTTTAAATTAATGTCAGCAGAAGTTTCACGCACTCTGGATACGGAAGTCGTTAAGAAATTTGAACAACAGAACAACCAAATTGACGAATGTTTTAAAGTGACAGAAATGAAAATTGTTTCAGTCACCAACACATCACAGCATACGCCACTTTGCGAACATTGATCAGACTCACACAGCCAGTATAATTTAGGTAATTTACAGAGAGTACTTGAGTTAGATTCCGAACAGTTACAGACAAATAGATTCTCATACAATCCTGAACCTGTTCAGACATACAGAGACGATAATTTTGATTACAAGCATTTTCTATCTGTGAGAAAATTTAAAGTATTTAAAAATGACAGAACACAGATTCACCCATTGGATTGGATACAACAATTTGTTTTTGAATTTTTAACGACATTGCCTGTAACGCAGAAGCTAAAATTTATTTTCAGTGCGTAAGTGACCTCAGGGGATTCATTACACTTAGATGAATATGTGCCATAGCGTGCACAGGGCCCCGAGCTGTAGTAGTGCTGTTTCATCTTTAGTTGTCTGCGCTACTGCCTTCTCTTCTACTATCCTTTATACCTATCAAAACAACTCTTCAACTATCGATCTATCTAGGGTTATGAATGAGTAAAGAAATCGGATATGACGAGTTTTACCGAAAGTGACAGTTTTCTTTAGACACTTCCGAAATGACAACTACCGCCGTAATTTTAATAACAGATAAAATTGTAAACATCAGTATGTACAAAATTTTCAGCAGACGTAAACACATTTTGATAACAATACAGGTTTTTCTCCGCAACAGCATCAAAACCAGCCGGTTAGCATACCTAACCAACAATGCAGTCTGCAAGGTCAACCAAGCTTTAATGTTTCGCCGACTGCACGTATAGCATCGGCTCCAACAAATAGTAACGCACAGCAACAAGGAAATCAGTACGTACAGAAAACACACTATTTCAGGTCATATCGCAATACGCCGTATAGAAATGACTATTATGACAGACGTAAAAGTAATGAGCACAATTTTCAGCGTACGTTTAATAACAGTCGGTCTTACCAGCAGCAAAATCATCCGCAACAACAAATTATCATGAATGAACCAGACAGTAGATATCATTCCGAACGTAATACGTCAGGAAGAAATAACAGAACAGCACAAATAGTGGAAATGCCACAGCATCCTCCCGAAAATAATAGCACGTCAGATAGAATTTGACCAGATACAGTACAGGTTGCACCTTCCAGTAACGCAAGCAATGCTTTTGACACGCAGAATCTTGTTCACGAAAATGTTATTACTTTTGACGACATCCGATATACACTTTTGCATTAAAAGACAGAATCACAACGTACGTAGACGACATTCTTATTGCAGAAGCTAACTGCTCTGAACACAACCTGATTCTTGAACAACTGTTACGAACTTTTCGTGCACAAGGACTCACAGTTAATCTCAGTAAATCGCACTTTCGCAAAACTTCTATAAAATTTCTTGGACATGTAATTTCAGCAGAGGGCATTGCGCCTGAACCGGAAAAACTTCAAGCTTTACGTGACATTACTGTGACTACGACGAAGAAACAATTACGCAGCTTTTTGGGTTTAATTAACTTTTTGTAAATTTATTCATTACTCTGCTTTAGACACCCCTAGATTATGTCAATTGACGGGTAAAAACACTATTTGGTCCTGGGATAGGCAAGCACATTCTGAATTTGTGATCCTGAAACAAGCTTTGTTGAACGCACCACTTTTATCACATCCAGATCTTACTAGAAATTTTTCCATTGCCACCGACAGTTCTAACACCGCTTTAGGCGTACACATTTTTCGGGAAATTGAAGAAGATGGCACTACAGTAATTAAAAACATCGCCTTTGCAAGTCGCATTCTGTCACCTGCTGAATGCAATTATTCTGTTACAGAACTTGAAACACTACGTGTTGTTTGGGCATTTACGAGATTTCGGCATTTTCTTTATGGAAGACACACTACTGTTTACACAGATCATAGAGCTATACAGTTTTTACTTTCCGCTAAATTTACACACGATGGATTAAACAGATGGAAACTTTATTTACAGGAATTTAATTTTACAACTGTTCACATTCCCGGCACACAAAATATTGTAGCAGACGCACTATCCCGTTCTCTCAGCCACAATCAGCAAGACATCGCAACCAACTTCGGCAAAGCAAATTTCAGCGTCATGTACATTCACCAAGTTGCATTTGAAAATTTCATTTCGTCGTCATTACAAGAGATAGCACAAGAGCAGAGTAAAGACAACGTATGGAAAGAAATTAAACACCTTTGGCAAGATAGTAATAATGTTACCATTACATTGTACGGAATAATGTTCTGTTTCGCCGCTCTCACCCTGACAGCAACAGTTGGTTATTATGTATTCCTGACGAGCTTGTTAACAAATTAGTTTGGTATACTCATTTAAGTTACGCACATTACGGAGCCAGAAAATGTTTTCTTATACTGAGACATAACTGTTATTTTACCAACATGGAGAAACGTATTCGGCGAGTTTTAGCGTCATGTAAAATCTGCGAGAAAGCTAAGTCAGATACGACTTCACATATTCCTCCGTTACATCCCACTGTACCTGTTAAATTGAGACACATGGCTGCTGTAGATATTTTTGGTCCGATTCCCAGAACTAATAGAGGTTTTTGCTACATCTTTGTCGCTGTTGAACTCACTTCAAAATTTGTTACCTTCGCTCCGTTACCCAAAGCTACTGCTAAAACTGTTTAGAAAGCATTTGTAAAACATTTTCTATTCCATGTAGGGCATGTATTGAAAGTAATTTCCGACAATGGATCACAGTTTCGATCTGCTATATGGACACGTATGTTACGAGCTAGAAACATTTCTCCGATCTATATATACAGGTACCATGCTTCTTTGAACCCTTGTGAACGATTAATGAAAGAAATTGGTAAACTGTGTAGAATATACTGCGATAAAAAACATATTGATTGGAACACACACATACTCTCATTCCAGGATGTAATTAATTCCATACCAAATGAATCTACTATGCTATCTCCGTCTGTTATACTGAAAAATGTTGAACCACCTAACAAAATTAAAGAATTAGTAACCTTTCCTACATCTCGTCGACTACGACACCATGAAATAATTGACATTGCGCTGAACAACATCAAACGTGCCGCAGAGCGCCGGAGAAGACAGCAAAGACAGGTTTGTACACGCCGTGACTTTCACATTGGACAGAAGATATTAGTACGCACACATTATTTATCCAACAGGGAAAAGAATAAGTGTAGTAAATTTGAGCTTCTATACGCAGGTCCATATCGAATTCGCAGCATTCCTCACCCCAATGTAGTACACGTCGAAACTTTGAGAACCAGAAAAAGTAAAGGCAATCACCATGTCTCCAATATTAAACCCTTTATTAAATGAATATACTTTATGATTTATCACATTGTAATGCCATTTCCTGATTTTTATATGACCAATGATGCAATTATATTTATGTGACTACTTACTGATGATTATCGTATTTTTTCTTGGCAAGTGCCCGGCAAGGTAAGGTTAGCAGGTCGCTTTTCTTGTCGTTACACATCAGACCGTGCACATTTTCCATTCTTCGTGTATGTATGATTGTTTTCCTGTTTTGTTTGTATGCACTATGAAATCTTTAAGATATAACAAACACTAGTTGACTTTGACATTTTTCCTTATGATATCTCAACATCGCGTCTATTTACAATTTTTTTTTTTTTTTTTTTTTTGCTACATTGTGATACTCTGTGTACATTTTTTGCACCTGCACACTGTCTATGTTTTTGACATATTACGTTTTCTGTCATGCTATGCTGGATGCTCAATTATATCACTAGAAACCAGTTTTTATTTAATGGGTATATGATTTAAATGCAAGACATTAACCATTGTTCATCATTCTCAGAAAGCAATAACGTGTAAAAGAAATAAATTAAACAAACCACAGTGGATTACTATGAAATGGGAATTTTACCTTCGGAATGAACGAAAGAAGATGCAATACCTCGTCAGGAAGAGTAAATGGATCAGAATTAACAAGCATTAACAATAATATACTATACACATCGTATGATAGCGGTCTTAACTAATTTTTTCTTTCAGAATACGAGGCGATTGATGCAGGCTGTCAGACAGAACTACACATCTTAGTTTTAGTGATGAAATTTGCTAGAAATAAGGAACTCTATACCATGAATAGTTGTATGATGAAGTGTCTTTTTGCAGATGATAATGAATGGTGATGAATAGTGATGAAGAATACAGTAATATGAATAATGAAGTTTTTTCTTTACAAGTGATGATAATAATGGAGTTATGGTGATATGAATAATGAAGTTTTTGTTTACAGGTGTTGATAGTGGTAAACTTTATACGGCCACTAAACGCACCGCTTTTAAGTTTTTCTTTGCAGATGAGGACAATGATGAAGTTTATGTATTTATGCTATGTAGTTGTTTAAGTATTTGTTGCAGTTCGTTTTGACAGTATGTCTTATGTCGCATGGTATGATGACTGAAGGTTTTGGAAAGGACAGCTAGAGAACATATATATTTAATACACATTTCATTACCTGTTAATTCGAAGTTCACTACTTTTCAGCATAATATGCGTTTCTTCTTTCAGCTTAATAGTCCATTTTGTATTTTTTTCCCCAGGACAAGCTATTCATGAAATTAATATGCTATAAGCAGTTGGTCATTAAACCTGTTCTAGTACTTGCATTTTTTTAACCATTTGTGTGTGTCATTCATGAATGTGATCACATATACTTTATTTGTTTCATAACCTTGCTACAGCTGACTCATGACGAATGATGTTACCTATCCTCATTTGCAGCAATAAGTCAAGAGTAAATATTGTTATGCCCCAGCAATTAATTATCGATCCCAAGGCAATGCATTACTAATATAGAAAAAAATGTATTAACAGTCCCAAATAATGCTACCAGTTTAAGAGAGTTCTGAGTAATACTGAATGATGTTTTTCTAATCACAGACCTTGAGTAATAGTTACAGTGTGTTACATTTTAAATATGTCATATGTCACTTGAATGATGAGTTCTGAGTAATAGTGAATGATATTTTGTAATAATGCATGCTTGCTCTACACTCTTTAACTCCTGTTTTGAAGGATGACTTCTGATGTTTTGTAACTGGCCAATGAGTGCCAATAATTATTTTAAATATGTCGTATGTCACCTGAATGATGAAAAATGTTTTGTAATATTCAATACTTGCTATATGTTTAGTAACTGGCCATTGAATGCCACTGTTTCTTATATGTGTATTATGTCACTTACATGCTATATATATGAATACTAGTAGCTTGATGCTACACTCTTTAACTCCTGTTTTGAAGGATGACTTCTGATGTTTTGTAACTGGCCAATGAGTGACAATGATTACTATAACTAGCTGAATTATGTAAATAGTATGCCATTAATTAACTCTTGTTTTGAATGATCACTTTTGAATAATGCATAAAATGGTTTGTAACTGGCCAATGATTGCCAATTTTCACTATAATCAGATGACGTATGAACATTATTCTGTAATACTTCATACATAGTACAGAAATGTTCAGTAACTAGGCGATGAGTGCCACCAATTACTCAAATCAGTTGATAGACTAGTGTAATTCTCAATAATGACTGGCGTAAGACTTAATGTCCTTCACCTTCTGACCTAATTACCAGGAATTACTGCAATATCCGTTTGTCCTGTCTATCCTCATGATCATGGAGCACTATATTTGGTTTTTGCACTAATTCTACGTTGGTGTACCTTACAAGAACGTGGTGTTGACACGAGATGCTGTCCACCACCTTGAGCGATAGAGATGTTATTATGGTCCCACTGTTTGGTGTACCTAATGTACTACCAAAATGATAACATTGAATATTAATTCGACATTTCAGTGTCTTGGCTACATTGATTAATTCTTCAGGGAAGAGAACTTCAGATTGTCTCACTTGGTGTTGTGCTTCTGTAGAAAGATATGGACTTTCAGTGCAGCTACGTGCAACCTACTGTGCTACAACCATGATGCAATCCTTCCATTTCCTATCCTAGTTCTTGTAAAATGGTAAAAAAAAAAATACTGCAGTGCGTGTGCACTTTATGTCATTTGTTAATATGATTTGTACTCATTGCGTATACATTTTGTGATTTCCTGATATGTTCTGTACTACAGTGCATGTGCACTTTATGCCATTTGTTAATATGTTTTGTACTCATTGCGTATACATTTTGTCATTACCTGATATGTTCTCTACTACAGTGCGTGTGCACTTTATATCATTTGTTAATATGTTTTATACTCATTGCGTATACATTTTGTCATTGCTTGATATGTTCTGTACTCATTGCATGTGCACTACATTTTATTTCATGTTCTGCACTTATATATATGTATATATTCTGTGACTGTAAACTTACTTAATTAAGAAAAATTTGTTACTCATGGCAAGTCCAATTGACTCACCATCGCTGCCAAATTTTTGCCCCCCCAGTGGAGGGTTATGTAAGAGGTATGCGATGTCTGCGATATGAGAATCGCTGACCAGAGAGCAGTGTTGACTGCAGTACGAACTGTGTAACTGTAGCAGTTAGTTGTTGCTAGTCGCTTGTCTGAGGTGGTCTGCGCTTGTCTGCAGTGTGCTCTGGTTGGGAATCCGGAGATGGAGTATTTTTGAATAAGGTAAAGAAGCAGCGTCGCACATATCTAGTAATGTATCTGAACTTTCATCCAAATGTTTTAAAAAATGTCCTAATAATAATTTTGGTAATATAAAGTAATTTAAAAAAAACATTCATATAAAAAAAAAATCGGTTGCTTCCTTTCACAAACCACAAATGCATAAAACAGCATTGCACGGACCTGTGCCAAAAAAATTTTTAGGTAAGAGCAGATATATTCGCCGTTTTTATTGAGGTAAGAACTTTTGCTTTTATTCAGAATGATCTTACAGGGCCACGACGCAGCACTGCTGTCGTCCAAATATTACCAGGTTACTGAATTTATTTTTATTATGACGTTTAGGAATTTTTCTGTTTCGAGCTTACATTAAATGAGAAAAGAATTTTGTGGGTACATTAGATGTGAATGCATTTGTGCACGGAGCTTATAAATGGGAACCAATTTTGTTCTGAGGTCACACAAAAATTAGAATCGCTATACATAATAATTATTTTTAATTTCAATTTTTAAATTTTGTGGGGAGGTTACAATGTATAATACATAATATTGGCACAATTGAATGCCACTGTGGATTGGTAGGCACGATTGAACATACACTGTTTAAATGCATTACATATATTCAATTAATACACGAAGCGGGCACAATATGGCAGGGTGTATGTCACACGATGCATTGTCCTGCTAGTAGGTACCACTGAGCCGACGAGAAACATACTGCATGTAGGGATGTGCTTGGTTCCCAAGGATACATGTACGACTGTACTTGTTGATCCATTGTGCCTTGAAAAATGACGGGATTGTCCATAGAATGAAACGAAAACATTCCTTATAACATAATGCTCCTTCCTCCAGCCTGGACCTTTCCGGCGATTATTTGCTCTCAGACATTTCACGCTGATAAGACAGGAAAAAGAGAATCATCTTAAAAAGCCACCTCTCACCACTCAATGGACGTCCACTTGCGGTGCTGGGGTGCAAATTCCAGCCTTCGTCACCGATGAACAGCAGTCAGCATGGGTGCATGAAACAGGCGCCTGCTGCGGAGGCCCAAACGCAGCAACGTTCGCTGAACGGTACTTCAGAGACACTGTTCATAGTCCACTGGTTCGTCAGGGGGGTCAGTTGTTCAACAGTTGCACGTCTGTTAGCCTGTACACATCTCCACAGCCGTCGTTCACCCTTTTCAGCTATGGTCCGTGATGCATCACAGTTGCCTCGGGGCCGTTTTGTATAGTACCATTTTGCCCTGCATGGTATACTTTAACTGCGGCTGCACGCGGACAAATTACAAACATAAACGTTTCGGAAATGCTTTCACCCTTGGCCCCAAAGCCAGTGATCATACCCTTTTGGGTGTCAGGTAAATCGCTCCGTTTACGCATTACAACGACTGCACTGCTTTCTGCGTCCCCTTGACACGCTTTCTATCCCCTCCACTGCTAGTGCTGCCACCTGCCGTCTGTTGAGTGGTTACTGCACGTGGGCATCGAAAATAGGTGGTGATCACATTAATGTAACTGGACCGTGTATTACTTTAGTTGTGAATGATTTTTTAGAAGAAGAAGCATATTATACGGGGTCTCTCCGCAGTGCCATATGGTAGTTAGCCGCGCGTGCCGTATGATTGTTCGCCTGCCTGGGTTTTTCAACGAACAATAAACGCACAACGATACTGCAGTGATATTCTGTACCCATTCATAGGAGAACGGTTATTTTCAACAAGATGGAGCAACCTCGCATACAGCTCGCGTTTCAACGACACTGCTTGCTGATGTTTTTGGTGATCGCATAATTTCACAGGGACTTTCGCCTCCACGATCGCTTGACCTAACACCATTTGACTTTTTCTTTTGGGGTGCAGCGAAAGCACTTGTATATAAAAACCGTCCAAAATCCATCAATGAATTGAAAACTGCAATATCCACTTTCGCTGCTTCTGTCACAGAAAAAAATTTTACGGCTTGTGTTTGGAAACATTTAGACGAATCTAATTGAGTATTCAACAACAGGAGGGACAATTTCCACATTTAATGTGAAAATCTGTAAGTAAAAATGAATATTCAGTAAATTAATAACTTGTCTTTCACTGAGTTTCATTTCGGTATATTCACTGTGGAATACTGCACATGCGGCTAACAATCAAACGGCACTGCGGAGAGACTTTTTGAATACCACGTGTAAGTGCGCAGATTCTTGTGGCCGCCATCTTTGATGATACAATTTTCTTAGTTGTTGTGTCGCGTCATATTCCTATACACAGAAACAATAATATTTTTGATTACCCCTTTACTAATAACACCATACATGCCTTTACTTTTCCGTAAAAGCTCGAGACAGTAGCACAAGCGAAGGTGACCCTTACCTTCAGACATTCAGCCATGCAGGGAAATCAGTTGGACCCTGAATAAGATACTACAAGAGGGCTCCAAAGTTGAGGGTTGTAGAATTTTGAAAAGGAATATGATTCACGCATAAACAATTTTCTTAAGTCCACTCACGTGAATCACAGTTTGTTGTTGTTGTGGTCTTCAGTCCTGAGACTGGTTTGATGCAGCTCTCCATGCTACTTTATCCTGTACAAGCTTCTTCATCTCCCAGTACCTACTGCAACCTACATCCTTCTGAATCTGCTTAGCGTATTCATCTCTTGGTTTTCGTCTACGATTTTTACCCTCCACGCTGCCCTCCCATGCTAAATTTGTGATCCCTTGATGCCTCAGAAAAAGTCCTACCAACCGGTCCCTTCTTCTTGTCAAGTTGTGCCACAAACTCCTCTTCTCCCCAATTCTATTCAATACCTCCTCATTAGTTATGTGATCTACCCATCTAATCTTCAGCATTCTTCTGTAGCACCACATTTCGAAAGCTTATATTCTCTTCTTGTCCAAACTTTTTATCGTCCATGTTTCACTTCCATACATGGCTACACTCCATACAAATACTTTCAGAAACGATTTCCAGACACTTAACTCTATATTCGATGTTAACAAATTTCTCTTCTTCAGAAACGCTTTCCTTGCCATTGCCAATCTACATTTTATATCCTCTCTACTTCGACCATCTTCAGTTATTTTGCTTCCTAGATAGCAAAACTACTTTACTACTATAAGTGCCTCATTTCCTAATCTAATTCCCTCACCATCACCCGACTTATTCGACTAAATTCCATTCTCCTCGTTTTGCTTTTGTTGATGTTCATCTTATACCCTCCTTCGAAGACCCTGTCCATTCCGTTCAACTGCTCTTCCAAGTCCTTTGCTGTCTCTGACAGAATTACAATGTCATCGGCGAACCTCAAAGTTTTTATTTCTTCTTCATGGATTTTAATACCTACTCCGAATTTTTCTTTTGTTTCCTTCCCTGCTTTCTCAATATACAGACTGAATAACAGCGGGGAGAGGCTACAACCCTGTCTCACTCCATTCCCAACCGCTGCTTCCCTTTCATGTCCCTCGACTCTTACAACTCCCATCTGGTGTCTGTACAAATTGTAAATAGCCTTTCGCTCCCTGTATTTTACCCCTGCCACCGTTAGAATTTGAAAGAGAGTATTCCAGTCAACATTGTCAAAAGCTTTCTCTAAGTCTACAAATGCTATAAATGTAGGTTTGCCTTTGCTTAATCTTTCTTCTAAGATAAGTCGTAGAGTCAGTATTGCCTCACGTGTTCCAGTATTTCTACGGAATCCAAACGGATCTTCCCCGAGGTCGGCTTCTACCACATTATTCTATTCGTCTGTAAAGAGTTCGCTTTAGTATTTTGCAGGTGTGACTTATTAAACTGACAGTTCGGTAATTTTCACAACCGTCAACACCTGCTTTCTTTGGGATTGGAATTATTATATTCTTCTTGATGTCTGAGGGTATTTCGCCTGTCTCATACATCTTGCTCACCAGATGGTAGAGTTTTGTCAAGACTGGCTCTCTAAGGCCGTCATTAGTTCTAATGGAATGTTGTCCACTACCGGGACCTAGTTTCGACCTAGGTCTTTCAGTGCTCTGTCAAACTCTTCACGCAGTATCGTATTTCCCATTTCGTCTTCATCTACATCCTCTTCCACTTCCATAACATTGTCCTCAAGTACATCGCCCTTGTATAGACCCTCTATATACTCCTTCCACCTTTCTGCTTTCCCTTCTTTGCTTAGAACGGGGTTTCCATCTGAGCTCTTGATATTCATACAAGTGGTTCTCTTTTCTCCAAAGGTCTCTTTAATTGTACTGTAGGCAGTATCTATCTTACCCCTAGTGAGATAAGCCTCTACATCCTTACATTTGTCCTCTAGCCATCCCTGCTAAGCCATTTTGCACTTCCTGTCGATCTCATTTTTGAGATGTTTGTACTCCTGTTTGCCTACTTCATGTACTGCATTTTTATATTTTTTCCATTCATCAATTAAATTCAATATTTCTTCTGTTACCCAAGAATTTCTACTAGCCCTCGTCTTTTTACCTACTTGATCCTCTGCTGCCTTCACTACTTCAACCCTCAGAGCTACCCATTCTTCTTCTACTGTATTTCTTTCCCCCATTCGTGACAATTGTTCCCTTATGCTCTCCCTGAGACTCTGTACAACCTCTTGTTTAGTCAGTTTATGCAGGTCCCATCTCCTTAAATCCAAACTTTTTGCAGTTTCTTCGCCGGCCGAAGTGGCCGAGCGGTTAAAGGCGCTGCAGTCTGGAACCGCAAGACCGCTACGGTCGCAGGTTCGAATCCTGCCTCGGGCATGGATGTTTGTGATGTCCTTAGGTTAGTTAGGTTTAACTAGTTCTAAGTTCTAGGAGACTAATGACCTCAGCAGTTGAGTCCCATAGTGCTCAGAGCCATTTGAACCATTTTGCAGTTTCTTCAGTTTTAATCTACAGTTCATAACCAATAGATTGTGGTCAGAGTCCACATCTGCCCCTGGAAATGACTTACAATTTAATACCTGGTTCCTAAATCTCTGTCTTACCATTATATAATCTATCTGATACCTTCTAGTATCTCCAGGATTCTTCCGTGTGTACAACCGTCTTTTGTGATTCTTGAACCAAGTGTTAGCTATGATTAAGTTATGCTCTGTGCAAAATTCTACCAGATGTCTTCCTCTTTCATTTCTTTCCCCCAATCCATATTCACCTACTATGTTTCCTTCTCTCCCTTTCCCTACTCTCGAATTCCAGTCACCCATGACTATTAAATTTTCGTCTCCCTTCACTACCTGAATAATTTCTTTTATCTCATCATACGTTTCATCAATTTCTTCATCATATGCAGAGCTAGTTGGCATATAAATTTGTACTACTGTAGTAGGCGTGGGCTTCGTGTCTATCTTGGCCACAATAACGCGTTCACTATGCTGTTTGTAGTAGCTTACCCATACTCCTATTTTTTTGTTCATTATTAAACCCAATCCTGCATTACCCCTATTTGAATTTGTATTTATAACCCTGTATTCCCACCGAGCGAGGTGGCGCAGTGGTTAGCACACTGGACTCGCATTCGGGAGGACGACGGTTCAATCCCGTCTCCGGCCATCCTGATTTAGGTTTTCCGTGATTTCCCTAAATCGCTTCAGGCAAATGCCGGGATGGTTCCTTTGAAAGGCCACGGCCGATTTCCTTCGCCATCCTTCCCTCACCCGAGCTTGCGCTCCGTCTCTAATGACCTCGTTGTCGACGGGACGTTAAACACTAATATCCTCCTCCTCCTCCCTGTATTCCCCTGACCAAAAGTCTTGTTCCTCCTGCCACCGAACTTCACTAATTCCCACTATATCTATCTTTAACCTATCCATTTCCCTTTTTAAATTTTCTAACCTACCTGCCCGATTAAGGGATCTGACATTCCACTCTCCGATCCGTAGAACGCCAGTTTTCTTTCTCCTGATAACGACGTCCTCTTGAGTACTTGAGTAGTCCCCGCCCGGAGATCCGAATGGGGGACTATTTTACCTCTGGAATATTTTACCCAAGAGGACGCCATCATCATTTATCCATATAGTAAAGCTGCATGCCCTCGGGAAAAATTTCGGCCGTAGTTTCCCCTTGCTTTCAGCCATTCGCAGTACCAGCACAGCAAGGCCGTTTTGGTTAATGTTACAAGGCCAGATCAGTCAATCATCCAGACTGTTGCCCATGCAACTACTGAAAAGGCTGCTGCTCCTCTCCAGGAACCACACGTCTGTCTGACCTCTCAACAGATACCCCTCCGTTGTGGTTGCACCTACGGTACGGCCATCTGTATCGCTGAGGCACGCAAGCCTCCCCACCAACGGCAAGGTCCATGGTTCGTGGGGGGAGGTAATCACAGTAGTACACCTATTCTAAGAACTGCAAATTTCGAAATGGGGGGTGTATAGATAGGAGACATAAAGCACTTGGCACAACGAAATTACGTCGCGTTTCTGGTTCACAGCGCGACTTGCCATTACTCTAGTGTATTATGCCACATACAACCGCACATACCCATCCTTCTACAGGTTAACGGCTAACTTATCGCCTCTGTAATTACTGAACAATGTAACCAAACATTTTGCAACCGATTGGGCAGTTAAATCGTGAAGGATTCGTATACTGTAAGGGCAGCTACTCTATTTTCACCAGCCTTCCAACACCAAGTATGATATAGCAAATCAATGCTGCCGCAAAGACGTCCCAGAGATCTTCACTGCGTACCTCATGATTCTTCTGGAACGGTGACAACAGTGCTTTTCCTGGTTTGAAATAATAAGTGTTTAAAAACTAGTTTGTGGTCGGTTCCATGTAAATACTATCGAATAAAATGTGGAAAGAAAGAACGAAGGAAGCTTTAACGGAAAGATCCTTAAAGACAGAACGCAAGTTCACAATGTCAATAAAGAGGCAGAAAACTTGCTGGGATCTTTTAGCTACCAATCCCGGTGTTTTCCGTACAGTGACATAGGTAAACCGTCGTAGTATAAACTCGTGATGGCTGGACGGAAATTTGGAACCTGCTGCTCCCTAAGCCATTGAATACTGCAACAATTCGCCCTGGTGAAGAGAGAGAAGGTGTTTCCTAAAATAATGCGGCTCTGGAAAGAATCGGTAGTATCATACGTGTGTAACTACGCCATTGAGAAATGTTCTAAGATGTCATAACATGTATGGTTCTTGGCAGTAAGAGCGAATTAAACAGGGAAACAAATGCTATCTCAAAGAGACTGAGTGACCATTCGTGTCCTTGAATGTAACTTCAGACGTAGTTCACACAAGGCATTTTACCTACAGCCTGTGGAATACGACGTCTCAATACATGCATTTCGTACCTAGGAAGGATGCCGAAGGCCTGAGATATGTGAAGATAGGCCATTAGAACGCTAGATTCTAATGCAACATTTTTGTAAAATCATGGTTTGCAATCAGCTGTGTTGTCGTTTTACTAAACAACAGGTTTTGGTCATGCTATAAGATATGAATTCAACTGGAAACCTGGAACACACATAGCACTTAGTAGATACATGCGACGCACATGGTAAACACACTACAAGTCTTTCCATGTGCTTCGCCACGGACATACTGTGTGCTGTATGTGGTTTAGGTTTTCAGCTGAATTAACATGTTGATTTATGAAATGATGCTTGTTAATAGTATTGGCCTGTCATACATCCGATTATGATGTCACATTATACCTGAGGATCGTCTGTTTATGACCGAAAATTGTTTCTTAATACAATGGCAATACAGCTGCGTGCAAACCATGATTTCCCAAAATTTTTAGAACTGAAAATAATCTGCTCCTCAAAATTATGTGTAATGGAATAGTTGTGTCATTCCTTCCAGTCAGTTTATTCTGAAGATCGTGTTGTGCACTGATCAGCGCAACCAACGGACGGGCCATATTCGATTATAATCATACTCGAAGGGCTTGCAGGTCAATGCCCGGTGTAATGTTGACTTTGTGTCGACCAGTGTGGATTTTTAAATGTTTTTAGAGTCAGAAGTAAAGTGTTCAAATCATAGAAGAAACGTGGGCTTTAGGATAAATATGTGGAGAAGTGATACGAGTAAATAATGACATATTACTCTGGACATCAGTTTCCTAGTGCAGTATAGCGCAAAACACTCCAAGTAATCGATTTTTTCAAACTCTCCAAAAGCTATTAAGACCAAAACATTTCTGTCTATTCAAATCTTTCGTAGTTTAGCGCATAGAGTTCCAACATCGTAGTAAAGAGATCGCTGTTTGCTTCTTTCTGGATGCAGATTTTTTGAACATATATTCGAGTTCATTAATTGGGCTACTAATAAATGTTAGTTAACAAATATTGACGCGAATCAAAATTTTCCTAAAAATAACATTTTAGTCTATAAAAACTAATCGTTTGAAAAAGTAAATTATTAATTAAAATTTCACCAAAATGTGAAAAACAGAACTTGAAATACTTTTCTGTTTCTGGAGATTACAAAAACACAAACTTAGTATTAAAAACACAGATATGATATTACTAAAAATAGTTAATGAATCAGTCGTTACAAATGAAATTATAATGTCTTGAAAAAATTATGAATCCAGTCACTAAATGTTAATTAACATTTCAGTTTATTAATAACTATTGAATTCAAATTAATGTTAAAAAATAAGCGTATTACAACCCAGAGACCTAATGGTTAAGAGATTAAAACGTTACATGGATAAGCAACAGGCGTTGTGATAATATATAGGGTGTTTCCGTAAGAGGGTGCAAAAATTTAACGCGACATAGAAGATGCTCCACCGAATAATTTGAGGTAGGGAACCTGGGGTCGGAGAAGCCAGCTTAAGGAGATAATAGGAATAAAATCAAGTTACTGTGCACTTTTTTATTTACATTAGTTACAGTTAAGTGCAAATACCATCACTGACACGATGACCGTGCCATTTGTACTGTATCTTAAAAAATGTGCTGAAACTGATGAGCATCATTCTCAATGCAAGCATGACGTCGGCGAACAAGATTCTGAGCATCCTTAGTGTGTTTCGTACCACATCACAGGCACCTACAGTTCTGGCAACTAATTGCATCTCCGTAAGTGACTTTAGATAAGCCCATAGGAAATAATCAAGGGGAATCAGATTGTGTGACCACGCAGGCCATGGAATAGGACCTCCCCTTCCAATCCAGCGACCAGGAAGGACAACACTGATGTGGTTGCGGATGTCCACAGTAAAGTGAGGCAGTGCATTCATGTTGAATGGGTCTGTCGTTGATTCATAGCACGTTCTGTCACTGGATAATGTAAATACGATACAACAGAGCCACCATATGGGCAAGTAAATTAAACTAAACCTGCATCATGACTTCCTAATGATCAGATTTATCCTCCTTGTTCCCTTGTAGAAAATAAAAAACGTACATGTAAATAAACAGCACAATATGTGTAAACTTCTACGCATGTTAGTTGTAAATAAGTTAGAAAACAGTAATACTAGACAAAGCAATAGACAATTTTACTTCCATATCTCCTTAAGGGCATGAAAGGGAAGCAGTGGTTGGGAAAGGAGTGAGACAGGGTTGTAGCCTCTCCCCGATGTTATTCAATCTGTATATTGAGCAAGCAGTAAAGGAAACAAAAGAAAAATTCGGAGTAGGTATTAAAATTCATGGAGAAGAAGTAAAAACTTTGAGGTTCACCGATGACATTGTAATTCTGTCAGAGACAGCAAAGGACTTGGAAGAGCAGTTGAACGGAATGGACAGTGTCTTGAAAGGAGGATATAAGATGAACATCAACAAAAGCAAAACGAGGATAATGGAATGTAGTCAAATTAAATCGGGTGATGCTGAGGGTATTAGATTAGGAAATGAGACACTTAAAGTAGTAAAGGAGTTTTGCTATTTAGGGAGTAAAATAACTGATGATGGTCGAAGTAGAGAGGATATAAAATGTAGACTGGCAATGGCAAGGAAATCGTTTCTGAAGAAGAGAAATTTGTTAACATCGAGTATAGATTTAAGTGTCAGGAAGTCGTTTCTGAAAGTATTTGTATGGAGTGTAGCCATGTATGGAAGTGAAACATGGACGATAACCAGTTTGGACAAAAAGAGAATAGAAGCTTTCGAAATGTGGTGCTACAGAAGAATGCTGAAGATAAGGTGGGTAGATCACGTAACTAATGAGGAGGTATTGAATAGGATTGGGGAGAAGAGAAGTTAGTGGCACAACTTGACAAGAAGAAGGGATCGGTTGGTAGGACATGTTTTGAGGCATCAAGGGGTCACAAATTTAGCATTGGAGGGCAGCGTGGAGGGTAAAAATCGTAGAGGGAGACCAAGAGATCAATACACTAAGCAGATTCAGAAGGATGTAGGTTGCAGTAGGTACTGGGAGATGAAGAAGCTTGCACAGGATAGAGTAGCATGGAGAGCTGCATCAAACCAGTCTCAGGACTGAAGACCACAACAACAACAACATCTCCTTAAGCTGGCTTCTCCGACCGTATGTTCGCTACCTCAATCAGTGGAGCATTCTCTACGTCCTGTTACACTTTTGCACGCCCATATGGAAACAACCTGCAGAAATGTTTAGGCATTAACAGCACGTGCAAAACATGAAAAGACGAACATTTCGCGTGGTTTTGAAAATGGAAGTGGAAACACAAGGAAACACTTAGAAAATGCCCACCGGCCACTCAGTCGACAGTATCCGGTTGAAGGTGTGTGTGAGTATTATCTACATCAACTGATGGAAGGGAGAAATGCTACTCATCTGCCAAGAATGTAAGTTACCAGAATAGTTAGTGCCGTAATATTTTCTTATTTGGTGTGCAGGTATAAGTAGTACGGGTATATGTAGTACAGTACCGCAGTAGTTTTAAACTAAATGTTGAGTACATTAAAGGCAGCCCTTGATTAAAAACTGCATCATTACTTTTCTCTTTTTGTGGTTGAAGGTAGGCGTAATGCTACGCAGGCTGACGAATTCTACAGATAACAATATCCTGACAAGAAACCACCATTCTGAAGGATCTTTCCTAGTCTTGTTGTGACGATTGAGGAAGAGGAATACTTCACTTCATTCCAAGACAACGCAGTCGTCTTAGATGTCGCACAGATGAAACACCCGAAGCTGAATCCACGAGTGAGCGCGCGACAACTTCAACTCGAGATTGGAATTCCAAATACCAGTGTACATCGGATGCTAACACGTCACCAGTTCCGTTCCTCTCATGTACACTTACACCAAGAATTGAATAGGAAAGACATACAGTTCCGTCCGTGGGTACTGCAGCGAATCCTCGTCACCAGAATTTCCACTCTGATGTTCATTTTACCGATGAATGGGCCCTCTCAAACTAAAGGCGAGTAAATACAAAGAACATACATTACTGGTCAAGAGAAAAACCGCTAGCTTAGACAGGTGGAGCATCAGCGCCAGTGTAGAGCCAATATGTCGTGTGAGATAGTTCTTATTAAAATTACTGACTTTTATTTCATCAGTGGTAACCTAAGCGGCAGGGAATATTCCAACGTCCTTCCTCATCTTCTGGGTGAAGTGCCGCTGAGAACCTGAATGCTTATGTTTCATCAACACGATGGATGTCAAGATCACAATGCCTTGCATGCAGCACGTGTTTAACGTTTTCTTTGTTTTCCATTTGCTTACTGTCGTCTCCAGGAAATGAACGGGTTGTGTTATCCCGGTATGTGCACTGTGTGTTAGGACAGGACAGTCAGAATCAGTTTCGTCTTACGTTTTTAATAACACCATATTTACGTGAATGGTACACCTTGATACGTTTTTGAACAGATCTTCAGGACAGGAAATGGATAACGGAATAACAGGTATAGTACGAATTTTTTTTTTCTTTGTACTGCTGCTCATATCGTCATAACAGACAAAGTTGCAAGAAAGGCAACCATGATGGTTAACGCCTCTCCCCCCTCCGCCCCCAATAGCTAAAAATCATTTCTTTGATAAATTATTTACATTTCTAAACAAAAAGTTACCGAAAATAATGTATAAGAGTAAAAATTCTGAAAGCTGTAGTCAAATTCATTACGTACTTATTTTAACACTAGTCATTTGGTCTTGTTCAGCCATCAGGATATTCTGCATACTGTTATTTATCTGAGCGTTATTTTCATTTCGAGTGGCACAAACAGCAAGAGTGCAGTTTGCAGTTACTCCCACGTATTCATTAAGGAACACTCCGACGAGTAACTTGGCAGAACCCAAGTACGTCTTAAATTGACTGTGTATATCGCCCACAAGCAGTAATAGCAAGAAACGCGGAGGCAGAAGAAACTGTTGGTTGCATGTAATTTCACTTTTCCTGATCGAGAATTATGTGACACGAATTTTTGTGCCATCAGACATGAACTGCAAACAACTTTATCCACAGTAAGAAAATTTTACGATCAAATCTTATTAGAAGATTTCAGTACCAACAATTTATCAGTATGAAATGTTAACATACGTTACTGTGCCGGAGAAGAGATTAAGTTGAGTCGAAAAATTCGGGACTTGGATGATGACCGTTCTTGTGAGACTATGATTCAAAGTTTTAATGGGAAAATGTATTAATATGCTAACTTCGTGATTTATTTTCAACGTATGCAAATAAATTATCCATTGCTGAGCGAAAACAGATCCTCGTTGATTTAGTCCTCTGTCTGTCACTCTAATGTGACACGGCAGCTCAAGCTGACGTTTCGGTTGCATCCGTGGCCATGAAGTAACGTCAGTGACGTAAAGCGAAGGCTTCTTCAGGCGTGAGAGTGGCTTTTGTCTGACGAGTCGACACGAAGTACTTTATATAGCCTATATTTTCTGTACATTGTCTGATAAATCGATAGGAAATACATTGTCAAAAAAAAAAAAAAAAAAAAGAAAGAAAGAAAAAAAAGAAAAAAAAATCGACAGTGCTGATCGGTTTTCACGAAGGAACCGATCTATACAAACTCTCAGCTTGGATGCTGGAGATGGGGGTGCGTTTCACATTACGTCAGTGAACTCGACGAGAGTAGCACATCGCGCTATCTACATTACAAACTGGCTTTGAACTGTGTATCTTCTACGTCAATGCAGGGACTACATCTGCAGTGCTGAGCCTCACGCACATGAGCCAGTACGTGCGGTTATCTTTGAAGTATTTCAGTCGCTCCGTGGAATCGAGCAATAAAGTGCTCCGCTGACGTTACAGGTGTGCTACACACCAAATCTTCATACTATCCCACAGGAAATAGTCGAGAGGTGTCAGATCTGGTGACTGTGTTGCCATCGAACTGGTCCACCTCTACCAATCCATCGAATGGGATATGCGACACTGAGGTCAAAAAACGACTAGAAGAGCACAAGGGCAATTGCAGATTGACCAGCTGCTTTGCAGACAGGACACAACCACATTTATTTTGATATGACTGAAGTACCGGCAGCCACAAGCGGATACCACGAAAGGCTATACAGAGAGGCCATTGAAATTCTAAAACACCTCAGAAATTTCAATAGGACGGAGGAGGGCGTGAAATTGAATGACTTTTGGACGTCGGTTCTGAAGAAGATGTGTACCATTCTTCCACAATGGGATGATAGCAACAGCGGACGAGGGCAGTCGACAACGGCCAATTGCGCTCGCGTATTCAAAACATGTGACGTCACGCCACTGCGCGGAAGGTCGCGGAAGCGGAATTTTGCTGTAGACAGTAGAGAGCCAGGGTGTGTATCAGACATTCCAAGAAGCTGTGTTCCCCCTTGAAAATGTCCTCCGCAGAAGGGGACGAAACGTCGGGTTTTAAGGGGAAATCCATTTGACCACAGTACAATAGCCCGGAACATTTTATTAATTGTGACACTTCCGGCCGAAAAAGTTTACGTTTTACAATAATGTTGGGAGCAGCACCCTAATCATTCCTATCGGAGTCATTTCTCGGTTTGGTTCGCAGAACTAATTTTCGTACATCTACGTGATTATTCTGCTATTCACAATGTAGTGCCTCGCAGAGTGTTCAATGAGCCACCTTGAAGCTGTCTCTCTACCGCTCCACTCTCGAACTGCACGCGGGAAAATCGAGCACTTAGAAAGTTTCTCCCTATGTAGGTGGGAGCCAACAAAATGTTTTCGCAATCGGAGGAGAAAGCTGGTGATTGATATTTCATGAGAAGATCCCGTCGCAACGAAAAAGTTTTAATGATTGCCATTCCCGTTCACGTGTCATGTCTGTGGCACCATCTCCCTTATTTCGCGATGATACAAAACGAGCTGCCCTTCTTTGAACCTTTTCGATGTCATCCGTCAGTCCCACCTGATGCGGATCCCACACCGCACAGCAATACTCCAGAATAGGGCGGAGAAGCGTGGTGTAAGCAGTCTCTTTAGTAGACTTTCTGCACCTTCTAAATGTTCTGCCAATGAATCGCAGTCTTTGGTTTGCTCTACTCATAACATTTTCTTGTGATCATTCCAATTTAGGTTATTTGTAATTGTAATCCCTAAGTATTTAGTTGAATTTACAGCCTTCATATTTGTGTGATTTATCACATAAACAAAATTTAGAGGGTTTTTTTAATACTCATGTGAATAACTTTATATTTTTCTTTCTCCAGGGTCAATTGCCACTTCTCGCACCAGACAGTATCTTATCTAAATCATTTTGCAGTTCGTTTCGGTCATCTGATGACTTTACAAGACGGTAAACGACAGCATTGTCTGCAAACAATCTATGACGGCTGCTTAGAGATTGTCTCCTAAGTCCTTAATATAGATCAGGAACACAAGAGGGATTATAACTCTTCCTTGGGGAACGCCGGATATTACTTCTGTTTTCCTCGATGACTTTCCGTCTATTACTACGAACTGTGACCTTTCTGACAGGAAATCACGAATCCAGTCGCACAACTGAGGCGATATTCCGTAGGCACGCAGTTTGGTTAGAAGACGCTTGTGAGGAACGGTGTCGAAAGTCTTCTGGAAATCTAAAAACATGGAATACATTTGACATCCCTTGTCGATAGCTCTCAATACTAGTGCTGTTTTACAAGAACGATATTTTCTGAATCCGTGTTGATTATGTGTCAATAAATAGTTTTCTTCGAACTAATTCATAACGTTCGAATACAGTATATGTTCCAAAACCCTACTGCAAATCGACCTTAGTGATATAGGCCTGTAATTCAGCGGATTACTCCTACTTCCCTTTTTGGGTATTGGTGTGCCTTGAGCAATTTTCCAGTCCTTAGGTACAGATCTTTCTATGAGTGAGTGGTTGTATATAATTGCTAAATATCTGGCTATTGCATCAGCATACTCTGAAAAGAACCTGACTGCTATACAATCTGGACCTGAGGCCTTTGCCTTTATTAAGTGATTAAGCTGCTTTGCTACACCGAGGATATCTACTTCTTGGCAGTTGTTCTTGATTTGAATTCAGAAATACAATCCTGGAAATGGAAAAAAGAACACATTGACAC
This sequence comes from Schistocerca americana, assembly GCF_021461395.2. Taxonomy (NCBI): domain Eukaryota; kingdom Metazoa; phylum Arthropoda; class Insecta; order Orthoptera; family Acrididae; genus Schistocerca; species Schistocerca americana. Next base: position 304,312,987 of record NC_060119.1, on the reverse strand, counting down.
CGGTGTGTCAGACCCACCATACTTGCTCCGGACACTGCGAGAGGGCTGTACAAGCAATGATCACACGCACGGCACAGCGGACACGCCAGGAACCGCGGTGTTGGCCGTCGAATGGCGCTAGCTGCGCAGCATTTGTGCACCGCCGCCGTCAGTGTCAGCCAGTTTGCCGTGGCATACGGAGCTCCATCGCAGTCTTTAACACTGGTAGCATGCCGCGACAGCGTGGACGTGAACCGTATGTGCAGTTGACGGACTTTGAGCGAGGGCGTGTAGTGGACATGCGGGAGGCCGGGTGGACGTACCGCCGAATTGCTCAACACGTGGGGCGTGAGGTCTCCACAGTACATCGATGTTGTCGCCAGTGGTCGGCGGAAGGTGCACGTGCCCGTCGACCTGGGACCGGACCGCAGCGACGCACGGATGCACGCCAAGACCGTAGGATCCTACGCAGTGCCGTAGGGGACCACACCGCCACTTCCCAGCAAATTAGGGACACTGTTGCTCCTGGGGTATCGGCGAGGACCATTCGCAACCGTCTCCATGAAGCTGGGCTACGGTCCCGCACACCGTTAGGCCGTCTTTCGCTCACGCCCCAAAATCGTGCAGCCCGCCTCCAGTGGTGTCGCGACAGGCGTGAATGGAGGGACGAATGGAGACGTGTCGTCTTCAGCGATGAGAGTCGCTTCTGCCTTGGTGCCAATGATGGTCGTATGCGTGTTTGGCGCCGTGCAGGTGAGCGCCACAATCAGGACTGCATACGACCGAGGCACACAGGGCCAACACCCGGCATCATGGTGTGGGGAGCGATCTCCTACACTGGCCGTATACCACTGGTGATCGTCGAGGGGACACTGAATAGTGCACGGTACATCCAAACCGTCATCGAACCCATCGTTCTACCATTCCTAGACCGGCAAGGGAACTTGCTGTTCCAACAGGACAATGCACGTCCGCATGTATCCCGTGCCACCCAACGTGCTCTAGAAGGTGTAAGTCAACTACCCTGGCCAGCAAGATCTCCGGATCTGTCCCCCATTGAGCATGTTTGGGACTGGATGAAGCGTCGTCTCACACGGTCTGCACGTCCAGCACGAACGCTGGTCCAACTGAGGCGCCAGATGGAAATGGCATGGCAAGCCGTTCCACAGGACTACAGCCAGCATCTCTACGATCGTCTCCATGGGAGAATAGCAGCCTGCATTGCTGCGAAAGGTGGATATACACTGTACTAGAGCCGACATTGTGCATGCTCTGTTGCCTGTGTCTATGTGCCTGTGGTTCTGTCAGTGTGATCATGTGATGTATCTGACCCCAGGAATGTGTCAATAAAGTTTCCCCTTCCTGGGACAATGAATTCACGGTGTTCTTATTTCAATTTCCAGGAGTGTATTTACTTCGTCTTCTTTGGTGACGGAGTTTCGGAAAACCGTATTCAGTAACTGTGCTTCAGTGGCACTGTAATCAGTGACTTCACCCCTGTTATCACGCATTGAAGGTAATGATTGTGTCTTGAGACTTGTCTGCTTCATGTATGACCAGAGTCTCTTTGGATTTTTTGGTAGATTCCGAGACAGTGTTTCGTTGTGGTAGTTATTAAAAGCATCTCGCATTGAAGTACGCCCTATCTATCGTACTTCTGCAAAATTTTGCCAATCTTGGGGATTTTGCGGTCTTTTAAATGTTGCATGTTTTTTTCTTTGCTTCTGCAACAGTGGTCTGACACGTTTTGTGTACCTGGGGGTCAGTACCATCACTTATTAATTTATGTGGTATACATCTCTCAGCCGCGCGGGATTAGCCGAGCGGTCTTGGGCGCTGCAATCATGGACTGTGGGGCTGGCCCCGGAGGAGGTTTGAGTCCTCCCTCTGGCATGGGTATGTGTGTTTGTCCTTGGGATAATTTAGATTAAGTAGTTTGTAAGCTTAGGGACTGATGACCTTAGCAGTTAAGTCCCATATGATTTCACACACATTCGAACATTTTGTATCTCTCAATTGCCGTCCATACTATCTCTCTGAAATCATTCCACATCTTGTCTACGTTTACATGATCAAATCGGACTGTCTGTCAAAAAGGCGTTAAGAGCATTTTTATCAGCTTTTTTTTAAAATAGACGTGTTTTACGTTTCTTTTTGATGGTTGTGGGTGCTACGGTATTCAGCCCAGCAGCCTGTGGTCGCTAATCGCTGTATCCGTCATGATACTCCCTGTTTGTCCAGGATTATTTGTTGCAAAGAGGTCGAGTATGCTTTCGCCACCATTTACGCTTCGAGTGGGCTCATGAACTAATTGTTCAAAATCATTTTCTGAGAAAGCAATCAGTATAATTTCGGATGACGCTTTATGCCTGCCACCGGCTTTGAACATATGACTGAAGTCACCACTGACTGTATGAGTGGGGTACCTATTTGAAATAAGTTTTCTTTGAACAGTTCAGCAACTGTATCTTCTGAGTCGGGGGGTCGGTAAAACGATTCAATTAATAGTTTAGTCCGATTGTCAAGTATAGCCTCTAACCATACTGTTTTGCAGGAACTATCTACTTCAATTCCACTACAGGATAAACTACTTCTGACATCTACAAAAATTCCACCACTAACTGTACTTAATCTATCCTTTCTGAACACTGTCAGGGCTTTTGAAAATATTGTCTGTTCTTATTGTCGGCTTTAGCCAGCTTTCCTTACCTATAACTAGTTGATTTTCAGTGGTTCCTATTAGGGCTCCGAGCTCTGGTTCTTTCCTAACACAGCTATGAGAATTTGCAACTACAATACCGGTCGTTTCTACAACTACCTTACTGTGTTGTACCTGCCCCCTTTCAGAAGGACGCCCGTTCTATGGTTTCCTGAGACCCCCTAACCTAAAAAACCGCCCACTCCCTTCCACACAACCCTCGCTACCCGTGTAGCCGCTTCCTGTGTGTTGTGGACTCCTGACCTATTAAGCGGAACCCGGAAACCCACCATCCGATGGCGCAAGTCAAGGAATCGGCAACCCACTCGGTCACGGAATCGCCTGAGCCTCTGACCCTGCACTCGGCTCTTCACCAAAGGACCACAGTCGGTTCAATCGACGATGCTGCAGATGGTGAGCTCCGCCTTAATCACGCAAGCAAGACTGGCAGTCTTTACTGTTTCAACTAGCCTCCTGAACGCTGAGAGAATCTCCTCTCATCATAAGCGACACACGTCATTGGTACCGACATGAGCCACCACCTGCAGTTGGCTGCACCCTGTACTCTTCATGGCGTCTGGAAGCACCCTTTGCCGGCAGGAGTGGCAGGTTCGAATCCTGCCTCGGGCATGGATGTGTGTGATGTCCTTAGGTGCCGGCCGGAGTGGCCGTGCGGTTCTAGGCGCTGCAGTTTGGAACCGAGCGACCGCTACGGTAGCAGGTTCGAATCCTGCCTCGGGCATGTCCTTAGGTTAGTTAGGTTTAATTAGTTCTAATTTCTAGGGGACTGATGACCTCAGAAGTTAAGTCCCATAGAGCCATCTGAACTATTTTTTGAAGCACCCTTTCCACATCTGGAATGACTCCACCGGTATGCACACTGAGTGCACACTGGCTTCCTTACCCTCCTTGGCAGCCACGTTCCTAAGGGGCCCCACTAAGCGCCTAACGTTGGAGCTTCCAACTACCAGCAAACCAAACCTTGCGTGCCGAGAAGCTTCCTCTGCAACAGGTGGACGACTGCATCCGGCTTAGAGACTTCTTCAGCCACAGATAACTCCCGAAACCAGTTCGTCAAACGAACTGGGGAGGCCCTACGATCGGCCCCTCGGAATGTCTTTCGTTGACTGCCAGACTTTGGAATGATCTCCCACTCGACCACAGGTGAGGGGTCAACCTGAATGCAGGCAGTACCCGGCGCGGCCACAGCAGTGGACCGATCGGAGGACACGTGGGACGTGCTCGACGTCCCTCCCATCCCCACGTCTGTTCCTTTGCAGTGATGCCCCTTGGCAGCAGCCTCAAGGTGTGTGTCGGAAGCCAACACAGCCTGGAGCTGTGAGTGAAGGGTCACCAACTCACCTCGCATCTGTGCACAGCCATCACAGTTCCTATCCATTACTGAATTGGCTCCTGTTTCAAGCTCGTAAAAATATATAACAAACTAACAGTGTACTCGCCTTATTAGCAGCAGGAACTCGAGGTGCTCTGTCACTGATGGTCTAACCGAGAGTGAGCTATTTTAACCAAAACAAACAAAGGCCTGTAGGATATGTGGGCCGATAACAGCGGCGATGCTGTACGCTACACTGTTGTTAAAATAAAAGGCTGTGCCTAGTAAGCGCTCAGACACTCAAAAATTACAAAAATAAACTAGTAACTACACAGATAACGGAAAATAAGTCGCTCCTGTTTGAAGCTCGTGAAAATATGTAACGAACGAACGGTGTGCTCGCCTTATTAGCGACAGGAACTCGAGGTGCTCTCTCGTTGACGGTCTTACCGACACTGTTCCTGAACGTAACCTTCGAAATGTTTATTTATACTAACGACTATGGGTTGTAACACAGTAATCAGTCCTCCAGGAACAATAGCAAGTTCACTGGCTAGGATGTGGATCTTCTTTTCAACGTCAGTAAGATGAGTAGAAAGTACATGAGGAAAAAGTTGTTGGTAGTTTGGAAAGCCCAACAGGACGGAGTGCCCATGCGTTTCGGAGGCAGTCAAGTTTTAATTGTGCATCCCTTCTCTTGATTTCGAACTGTAACTTATTCAACGAACAACTTTTAGGGGTCTTGAGGCGTTTTTTCCTTTTGACGATAAGAAAGCGGGAAGTCCGCACCCATCTGCTGTGATTGCCAGCATTACGGTTATCCGCTCTTTTTCACACCCTAGTGCTCTGATGGTAGCTTCTTTTGTCCTCTTCACATTAATCATGTAATTACGTGGCATATCAGACCGAACTGGCGAGTCCCTCAAAAGCAGTGTCAAGAGACACTGCCTGGAAGTATCATTATGGAAATACACACACACACACACAGGCTGACAGTAAACAACTTCCCTGCAGTATCCTTTCTTACAGGAGTGTTATTCCATTGAAGTATGACCGAGATTGTATGTGAAGTTTGAAAAGTAGGAGAGAGATACTGATAGAAATGAGGCCGTGAAGCCACTGGATTCAATCACCACTGTCTAACTTCCGGCAGTATGTAAAAGAAGTGATTTAAGGCAGAGCGAATACGTTAAGTTGAACGACATCGTAAAGTGATAAGCTTCATAGGAATTTTTCAAAAGACTCCTAAACATGTGCGGTTCACCCACAACGAAATTCTTGTAAAAACCACTTTCGACTAGTTTTGAGTGTGATTTTGTCAGACGAGAGCCCCTATCAAGTTGCAAGGTGTAGAATTGATTGAAAGAAGAAGTCAGCAGTTCGTTATGGATTTGTTTTGTCGGATAAAGTGTGTCACAGAAATACGGCATTAAATCCTTGAAATGCACTACCAGAAAGGCGTCGTACACCATTGAAAGTTTTTCTTTCAAACTACGAAGAGCTCGTGTTCCTATATGATAAGAGATGTTCACTCCTACACTATATTTCTCGCGAATTGAAGACGCAGGTAAAATTAGAGAAAATAGGAAGGGTGAGCGGACGCACAGTTTTTCCCTCCATGATCCATCCACTAGTGGAACAGGAAAGAAATGAGGGGAAAATGAATCCTGTCTTCTATGCACTCTCCGCTACACAATGCGCGGTTACTCGCAGTTTGCAGACGTGGGTGGGTGTAATTAAAGGTAATGATGGGCCATAAAACGATGACCATCTGTTTAATAGCTCGTTAGTCCGTTCACGAATACAGCAACGACTCTGCGTAGCATGGATTCGACGATCCTTCCATAGAGAAATGTGGCACCAGATATATATATATATATATATATATATATATATATATATATATATATATATATACACGCGGGTCATGCAATTCCAGTAAATTACAGGCCACTGTTCTGCTGGCGTTGTGCTGGCGCTTGATAGCGTCTAATGTATGTTCAACGGGGTTCTCATCGGACGAATTTGATGGCCATGACAGCATCGAGAGATCATTATAATGTTCCTCAAATCCCTGTAGTACAATTCTGTCTTTGTGATACAGACAGTTATCCTACTGGAAATTTCCATCTACGTAGGGGAAAACATCGGTCGTGAAGGAATGCACATGATCTGCAGTAACGTTCTTGTAGTCCAAAGCTGTCCTTATTACCACCACAGATTCCATGGAAGCCCAGGTGAATGTCTCGCCCACACCGGCCCGTGTCTGACCAGCGGTGCGCGTGTCGAGGAGCTGTTCGCCTGGAGTACAGCGTATCTGGACTGAAATCGATGGGACTGAGTTCGAAACGGGACTCGTCACTCAAGACAATTCTATTCCAGTCAACAAGATTCCAAGAGGAAGAAGTGTCTATAGACGCCCCGGGCAGCGGTGGAATATCAACCTGACTGTTGCCTGCCATAAAACCCGACGAGTGGAGTAATGTCTTGAGTGCCAATTCTTTTGGTAGCAGGACACCTTTGGTTGCTTAATCTTCGTTGATCCATTATGGATCGTGGGACGACGGCTGGCATGAGCTTCTTGATGCAATAATTTACCTACAGCCGTATGTATTGTAGAAATTTATTTTATTTCATGAACTTCTATGTGCTACCAGTTTCCGCATTACATTGATACCATCTTCAGGCCCCACACGTCATAGTCGTAAAATCTCTATACACGGAAGGAGCCATATAATTGGATCCGTGAATCAAATCGTCCTGCAACAGCTTTTGGTAGCACATAGAAGTTCATAAAATAAAATAAATTTCTACAATACGTACGGCTGTTGGTAAATTATTGCATCAAGAAGGCCTTTGGTTGCAATTGGCGGCACTCTTACAGCATGTACACGATATTCGACGCCCTGTGCTGCCCTTCGTCACAAGCCAGCAAGATACTGGCCGCCCGCACACGGCGCGAGTTTCTGCCCCTTGTCTTCGTGCTTGCCACACTATAGCTTAGCCGGCAGGGTCGTCGGATGTTTCCCCAGTTCACAAAGTTTGGGGCGTTGTGGGCAGCGGCCTCCAACTATCTCATGGATTTGACGATCTAACGCGTCAATTCGACAGAATATTGCATGGTATCGCTCAGGAGGACATTATCAACTCTTTAAAAACTGCCTATTGGCTTCTGTCTCGGGTTCTTCGGCCGACGTTCATCTAATGATTTTTCTGACGTTTCGCCAGCACGAGTGGCTGGCATTGTCAAAGCTTCACCCTCCATTGCCGGTGGTGAACTGGAGCCGAGCTCGCGGCCGCAGACTATATGTACCTGGCGCGCCAACGTCCGAGGGCTTCTCCGCGGTCATTTCCGGTGCGGTTCTCCTCTTGCTACCTGCGACGGTCGTTCGCTGCAGTACGGGAAGCCAGGATCCGTTTACCTTAAGGCTTTCCTCTTTCTTGTTGAAACTGTTCGCGTGATTTTTTATTTCTACAGCTTCTCTAAACAAGCGCGTGTGATAGTGCCTCTCTACAGCCAGAACTTCCGTGTCGGCGAATTTTATTACGTGGTCGTCTCATTCAGTGCGTGCTCTGCCACGGCCGATTTCTCCACCTGCCCCAACCTGCAATGTCGCTTATGCTCTTTGATCCTGGTGTTAGTGGATAGTCCAGTCATTCCGACATAAACTTTTCCGCATGTGCATGGTATACGGTATATTCCCGACATTGCAAGTGGGTCTCTTTTCTCCTTCGCCGATCTAAGACACTCTTTGATCCTCCTTGTCGGTTTGAAAATCGTCTTTACGCCATGTTTGCGCAATATACGGCAGATTCTGTCCGTCACTCTGGGAATGTATGGCAGAAAGGCCGTACCCGACATTTCTTTTTCTGGTTCCTTGCTTCGCCGAGTGTTTGGCTCTGTTACACTTCTAATGTAATTTGTGGAGTACCCATTGCTCCTCAGAACAGTTTCCAGGTGTTGCATTTCTCGTTTGAGGTGTTGCGGCTCACATATTCGTCCTGCTCTCGTTACGAGCGTACCAATCATGCCTCTTTTGTGGCTCGGGTGGTGGTTTGACAGTTTGTGCAGGTATCGGTCCGTGTGTGTCGGTTTTCGATACGCGCTGTGTCCCAGGTTTTCAATTTTGTATCAACTCTTTGTCGGTTAATGTCAAAAAAATGGTTCAAATGGCTCTGAGCACTATGGGACTTAACTACTGTGGTCATCAGTCCCCTAGAACTTAGAACTACTTAAACCTAACTAACCTAAGGACATCACACACATCCACGCCCGAGGCAGGATTCGAACCTGCGACCGTAGCGTTCACGCGGTTCCAGACTGAAGCGCCTAGAACCGCACGGCCACTTCGGCCGGCGGTTAATGTCAAGCCAAAAAACTGCTTGGAAAAGGGGCAGATTTGGATCAACGCGTTATTGTCTAACTCAAATTGTGAAGCTCTTTCCTTTGGATAAATCATCTAATTTGTCTGAAATTGTAATCATTTGTTTGTCTGTATATGTACGTGAAATTTACCGATTTCCGTCACATTCGGATAATGCCTTCATGGTGCACCTTTTTGTATTTCATCGTGCTTGTTAGAGTTACCTTTAGAAATGCCCCTTATGATCGTAATACCATCTCTCATCCTCCGCTCCGATTTCTATTGTCGCTGGCAAATGACAGTGTTGTGTTTCCTCTGAGAGTTACCTTATCTTTTCTGCGCTGTGCGATAGGGAGACCCTGGCCGCCGAAATGTTTATTGGTGCTTTAACTCGAAATCTGAAAGTTTCTTGTTGTATTCCGAGCTGATTACTTATGCCTTATCTACCAAAAGTATCGTTTACGGGAACACAGTTTGTCCATTTTCGGGTACACGTCAGCTGTAGATGGGACGCGAGATTAGATGGGTGTGTGATGCGGTGATTTATTGCGTGCCGGGCCACGCCGGCCGCATTCCGGGCTGGGCGTGATTTAATTAGTGGGCGTGGGAGTGGGAGTGCGTTACCGGCGGCCGCGCTGCCCCTGGAATGCCGAGACGGCGCCGGCGCCGCCCACCGCCATTAGGCCATTAGGCCGCGCCGGCCTCCCCCACGGCTGTCTGCGCGCTCCGCCGCGGGCACAGCTCGCCCCTACAACAGCTCTGCCGCTGCTCGGCCTATTAATAGTGAATGCCACTGTCCCCCTCTGGAAGACATTATGAGCGATTACCTTTTGTTGTCGTGTAAACAAAACAGTTTTTATCATCTGATTACTGCATCTACATCTACTTCTACACGGATACTCTGCAAATCACATTTAAGTGCCTGGCAGAGGGTTCACCGAACCACCTTCACAGTTCTCTATTATTCCAATCTCGTATAGCGCGCGGAGAGAATGAACACCTATATCTTACCGTGCGAGCTCTGATTTCCCTTATTTTATCGTGGTGACCGTTCCTCCCTATGTAGGTCGATGTCAACAAAATATTTTCGCAATTCTGAGGAGAAAATTGGTGATTGGAATTTCGTGAGAGGATTCCGTCGCAACGAAAAACGCCTTGCTTTTAACGATTTCCAGCCCAAATCCTGTATCATTTCTGTGACACTTTCACCCATATTTCGTGATAAAACAAAACGTACTATTTTTCTTTGAACTTTTTCCGATGTATTCCGTCAGTCCTATCTGGTAAGGATCCCATACCGCGCAACAGTATTCTAAAAGAGGACGGACAAGCGTAGTGTGGGCAGTCTCCTTAGTAGGTCTGTCACATTTTCTAAGTGTCCTGCCAATAAAACGCAGTCTTTGGTCAGCCTTCCTCACAACATTTTCTATGTGTTCCTTCTAATTTAAGTTGTTCGTAATTGTAATACCTAGGTATTTAGTTGAATTTACCGCATTTAGATTAGACTGATTTATCGTGTAACCGAAGTTTAATGAGTTCCTTTTAGCACTCATGTGGATGACCACACACTTTTCGTTATTCAGGCTCAACTGCCACTTTTCACACCATTCAGATATTTTTTTCTAAATCGTTTTGCAGTTTGTATTGATCTTCTGACGATTTTAGTAGTCGATAAACGACAGCGTCATCTGCAAACACCCGAAGACGGCTGCTCAGATCGTCTCCCAAATCGTTTATATAGATAAGGAACAGCAAAGGGGCTATAACACTATCTTGGGGAACGCCAGAAATCACTTCTGTTTTACTCGATGACTTTCCGTCAATTACTACGAACTGTGACCTCTCTGACAGGAAATCGCAAATCCATAAGCACGCAATTTCAATACGAGCCACTTGTGTCGTACGGTGTCAAAAACCTTCTGGAAATCTGAAATTCCTTGTGAATAGCACTTAACACTTCACGTGAATAAAGAACTAGTTGTGTTTCACAGGAACGATGTTTTCTAAACCCATTCTGACTGTGTGTCAACACAGTCATCACTTAGTAATTTCGGCCGGCAGAAAGTGGCCGCGCGGTTCTGGCGCTGCAGTCTGGAACCGCGAGACCGCTACGGTCGCAGGTTCGAATCCTGCCTCGGGCATGGATGTGTGTGATGTCCTTAGGTTAGTTAGGTTTAACTAGTTCTAAGTTCTAGGGACTAATGACCTCAGCAGTTGAGTCCCATAGTGCTCAGAGCCAACACACACTATAAGAAATGTATCTGAAAAGCCGCTCGCAGAATCGCGGTTTGGGGTCTCTTGGTGTTCGGTTCGTATTTGAACTAGGAACACGGGATGGAAAGTTAATGGTTTAGCCCGGATCAGCTGCCATTTGTAATGCCATTTGAATATCTCTTACTGTAGCTATGTCATTCTATTTTAAGCAAGGTTTGAACGACGAACCGGAGCTGACGCCCAGGCAAATTGTGGAAATCGATTAATTCCTTTTGAAAATTATTTTAATCAGGATGAAATTAATGCTCAGGTAATGACACCATTTGTATGTGCACCGTTCGGACTTACATGCAAACCAGTCACCCTTAAATAACTCGGGATTGGAGCGAGACTGACAGTCCAAATTTGATCTACCAGTGTATCGGACCCTTATCTAAGATTAGTTATAACAGTTTGAAGATATCGTGCTTCGTTTGGATTTTACTTGTAAAAACACACGTTTTTGTGGGAAGTTTTTGAAACGTATCATTTCTGTAATTAAACTTATACAGATCGGTTCAAATTTTTCACCAAGGTAGATAAATGGATAAAGTCAAAACAAAACTTTTTTATCCAATAATCTTTATCCCTTGTCTAGGTACGATGGCTTAAAATAGAGTTAAATGTACCACGTAAAAATCTTTCTTACGTCAACAGAACGCGCGGAAAAGGTTTAAAGCATATCAGATAAATAAAAAAAAGCCTTCTTATGATGAAATTGAATATTCGCTTTCAAAGATCTAGCTTCATTCGGATTTTAAGTGCAAAAAACACGTTTTTGTGAGATTTATTTTGCGTGCGCCTCTTCTGTGTTTCAAACTTGTGCGAATTGGTTCAAACTTTGTAAGAAAGTAGACAAATATAACTAATTAATCATTGTCACGTTGTTTTGTGAAAACTTTATCTGTTCCCATCATATAAGCTACATGGTTCGAAAGACAAAAAAACCTATACCGGATCAATCGCCGCCCGAGTCAACAAAAATCTACAACGGTTGTCAAGCTATAGCGGCCTATTGTGAAAACTGTGGTGGAATAGAAGTTGGGAACCAGAATTAAAAACACGTCTATCGTACCACAGAAAAAGGCAATTATTTTTTCAAAGAAAATTCCGCACTGACTGTATGAATGATTTTTATTAAATCTGCGACCGGTTTCGCACTACTTATCGGTGCATTCTCAGGCAATATACGCTATTTATAACATAGTACCGTTGACCGTTGAACATTGCCCTGTAGCCGGCTATGTGATTAGCGGGCAACTGAGTCATAGGAGTCCTTGAAATTTTTATTACAAATACTTTGATGTCTTACGATTATCTTCAGAATCAAGAGCCGCGCGGTCTTGGGGCGTCTTGCGCGGTCGACAAGCTTCCCCCCGTCGGAGGCTCGAGTCCTCCCTCGGTCATGTGTGTGTGTGTTGTCCTTAGGTTAAGTTAGGTTAAGTAGTGTGTAAGCCTAGGGATCGATGACCTCAGTAGACTCGTCCCATAAGACCTTACCACAAATTTCCAAATTTTTCAAAATCAAGATTTGCTTGGACAGGAACGGCCTGGTATGAATCTTGACTGATATTCTCCAATTTTTGTTCAAGTTGTTTATGTGCTCTGTTGAGAAGACATTGGAGTAGAATTTTAACTGATATTAGTGAAATATCCCTGTAGTTATTTACGTTCATTGTATTTCCATCCATGCCTAACGAGTGAGGGACCGATGGCCGTAGCAGTCTGGTCCCTTTCATCCCACAAACCAACCAACCAACCTAACGAGGGAATTAACGCATTTTTGCAATGTTCAGGACTTTGTTCTGTTTGAAAATGTCTTGCATTCTTGCAAATCTTTGGTGATTTATTTTATAGCGCTTCAGCCTGCCGATTTGATTATTTCTGCTATGATTTCATCTTCCCCCGACGCATTGTTGTTTATGACTCTTTTGATATATCTAGCAATTTCTTCTTCCTCTGGCGGTAATGAATATGGGTTAGTGTCCTCCCGTTCTTGTGTTGGGTATTTTTGTGTTGGTTTTGTGAAGTTAAATAATACTTCGAAATATGGTTCAAATGGCTCTGAGCACTATGGGACTTAACATCTGTGGTCATCAGTCCCCTAGAACTTAGAACTACTTAAACCTAACTAACCTAAGGACATCACACACATCAAAGCCCGAGGCAGGATTCGAACCTGCGAGCGTAGCGGTCGCGCGGTTCCAGACTGTAGCGCCTAGAACCGCTCGGCTAATATCATTAGAGAACGGTTAGGAGAGGGATACGGTAGTCGCGCGAAGAAAGCAGATACTGGGATTTTGACGATGATGGGATCGTAGGCGATAGGATTTTCTTGTAATCGAAATAGGCAGATACGTACATGTCAGTCATATCTGAAACTACTGCCACTACTAACTATCCGCTTTGCTAACAGCATACTGAGATACCAACGACTGGCATTTTGGCAATGACTGTTATTGCGTTTCTTAGGCAATATGTCGCCTCCCACACCATCAGTTCGTAACATATCGTTCACGGCCGCGTCTTTTGACTCATCCTTGAGGCTTTAGTGGGCGCCAGAACGTGTTTGCAGTAGCTCGAGGAAGAGGAGTCGATGGTGGAGATGATGGATGAGGTTTTCTCTAATCCTTCGAAATTGGTCGTGTTCAGTGCTTAGCAGGCTGTCTTAAGGCCTTTCACTTTTCACAACGGCAAGTGTCCTCCAGCACCTCTAGCGAGACCAGGAATTGGTCTGTGAAAGTGCCAAATTCTGCTGTGGAGGATGGGTGGCTGAGAGACCCGGATATGAACACAGTTTCGTGGATCAATTTTGGAGCTAGCGAAATCAGAAGTCTGTGGACAGCCCTTGGGGATGTAGGAAGGGGGTCATTGGCCCTATGGGGCGAAAGTTATATTTCAGTGTTGTTGAGTGTACCGACTAGGGAGTCACTTTTACGTGTCTCCGTGCGCACGGGTGGAATTTGGCTGGTTTTCTAGACGAATGTTGTAGTTCACTGGACGTACATGTACTCGTTAGAGAAAGGCCGAATGGAAGAGGGTGATGTTGTTTAATGAACGAGGAGGACTCTGCAGTGGCTGATAAAAGACAATAAATGCCATTTGTACCTACGAAACTTAAAATGTGTTGGCTTTGTGTGTTTTCTTTTGCTTTTTGAATTTCACCTTGTTTTGGTTATAGGGAAGTTATCGGTGGGAGTTGTTACAACGTATTGGAGATGTGTGGGGACTGCGGTGTTCGTATTACAATACAATAGTCGGATCTGATAGTCTTTCGGAAGGAACTGGATGACTGCACGGTATTTATAACGCGCAACAAAATTGTAGGTTCGCTTTTTCTAAACCCCGTAACTCTCTTCCATTTCGACGCATAAGTTTGAAATATGGCGCGAAGGTGCCCACAACCTTCCTCTCTTCAGAATAGGTGTCGTTTCAAAGAGCAAGTTGTTGACAAATGTAATAAAGTAGCAGAAAAGGCCGCAGCTCAAAAGTTCAAGTGAGCTAATAATGCCACATCAACACCAACCAAATTGCACGACAGTTCTGTCCAACGCCACCGTGGACGTGTCACACGATGAAGAGGTCGTCACCCCCCCACCCCCAGATACCTACATTTCTCCCTCTGTTTGACGCCTCTGAGTTGGAGGTGAGAACCGCGACACCCAGCGTGGAAATCATGCGATTTGCTTGTGGGTGATCGAGGAAAACATTTCTGACAGATCGCCGCTCAGAATCGACACTAAAAAGGCCTCAACGAGCTGTATCAAGGGCGTAAATGAAACCACCCCTTCCCTAGGGGCATTGATTCCCATACATTTTGTGGTCACAGTGCGATGAGCAGTGGGACGCCGTTCTTGACTATGTTGGACACTGCTGCCAACCCCTGGACGTATCCACTCTAGTCTAAGGACATCGTCGGGATGCAACACTATTTAACGTGATTTGACCAGTTTGGGGTGTAGTGCAACAGTAATTTTTGCTCTGGTATACAGGGTAAAATTACCAGGGGCAGTTCGAAACCACTCGACGAAATCTGAACGTTATCCGAAGCAGACAAGCGCTTTTAATTCTTTTTCATTAATCTTGAATGCAGCATTAATGTGTGCGTGAAGAGCCCGGCAGTCGTCCCTCTAACACCCTCCTCCTCCTCCCCCCCCCCCCTCCAGTTCGGCAACGCACTCGATGCCACCCAAGCTGATTTGTTGGGCACGTTACAGGTGTTCCTGTCAGAAAACTCGACCCACATTCAGCCTATCGGCTATTGTAGCACCTTGGTGATAGGGAACCCCTTCGATGTCCATTAAGTGAGGTTTGCCTTCCTTCGGGCGAAAGAGCAACAGTAAGACTGAATGTTGTCGAAGTTTCTGCCAGGTAGATTCGTAACGTGCTCAAAAAAATTGCATAGGTGGCACAGAGGGTGTTGTCGAGCTCGGAGGGGCCTTATGAGGGACCCTTGGCCATTTTATTCACGGAAATGTTAATCTTGTATTCATCTGTGATCGTGGCACGAGAGGGCACGAAAAACGATGGACGAAAAAGCGTTAATACGCTTTTCTGCTTCGGCTGACGTTCAGATTTCGTCGAATATTTTTTTACTCTCCCTGATGGTTCCACCCTATATATCGGAGCAAAAATTAGGGTCGCACTACACTCCAAAGGCGTGAGATCACGACCATTGGGGTTGCTGCTCCAAGATGTCCTTAGACTGGCGGGGGTACGACGAGGGTTGGCAGCAATGTCGAACGTTGCCAAGAACGGCGTCCCACTGCTCATCGCACTGTGAACTGTCGTTTTCCGCCACGAAATGTGTGGGGAGAAAAACTCCCCTAGACGCCCTTTATACAACCCCCTGAGGTTTTTCCGTCTCGATTCTGAGCGGCGGTGCGTCTGAAATGTTTCCCTCGGCTACCCACAACAAAATGGCATGATTTCCACGCTGGGTGCCGCAATTTTGAGCTCCACCTCAGAGGCGTCAAAAGAAGGAGTGAAATGGTAAGAGGGGCTGTGAAGACCGTCCCATCGTGTGACACGTTCGTGGTGGCGTGGGGCAGAATTTTGGTGAAATGAAATTTTATCCCAGTGTGGATTTTTTTTTTTTTTTTTTTTATTTTTTTATTTTTTTTTTTTTTTTTGCGTGTACCTACACCTTGCTGTTTGAAGCGTTGCCGAGCCAGAGGGCGACGGCGAAGGGCGCAACGCTTATGCTCCAATACAGAGGGAGATTTTAGGCACCTTTATGCCTAATTTCAAACTTTTGCATCTGAATGTGACAGAATCGGAGGGTTTCGAAAAAGTGATTGTTTAATTTTGTTGCGCAGCGTGTGAGTGCTGTAGGAGTAATGACAGTTGTAATCCTGTTTTCGGGTCAAAGTGAGACAGATGACTGATGTAAAAGTGTAGCTACCTTATGGATCAATCCGATTTCGCCATATCTGCAAATGCACGTGCCGCGCATTTTGTTTCGGGCGCCACACATCGATAGGTGTGTATGGACTATGACAGTGTGGGTGAGCGGGACGTCACCACAGAAGATCCGAGGATGGC
Source organism: Schistocerca americana (assembly GCF_021461395.2). Classification (NCBI taxonomy): domain Eukaryota; kingdom Metazoa; phylum Arthropoda; class Insecta; order Orthoptera; family Acrididae; genus Schistocerca; species Schistocerca americana. Next base: position 304,296,816 of record NC_060119.1, on the reverse strand, counting down.
ACGGAGAATAAGTTGGATATCCTAAGTGAGCAACCACACTCTGATATCGCAGGGCAGCCACAGCACAATAGACTGCAACACACGGTCAAAAAAAGAAGAAAAAAAAACATCGTAGGTAACTGGTTGCTGCCAGAGTGCTTGCTTGCACGTGTGTGTGTGTGTGTGTGTGTGTGTGTGTGTGGTTGGATTAGGATTGTTAGCGGTGGCACCTGTGACGAGGGCAGCGTGCTTGGGACTGTGGTGTGAGTCAGCTGTGGGAACGGCGGCTGCAAATGGAGCGACGGCGCCCGGGGCAGCCCGGCACGCGGCAGCACCCGCACCTGCCAGCCCGGAATGCGGCCGCCTGCTGCTGCTCCCCCTGTTAATTGCAGCCGCGGTACTGTGCTCGGCTCCCACGTCTGCCCTCCTGAGATAGCTGACAGCCGTTGTTTACGTCCTGCGCTCCTTATGGAGGCTCCACTTGGAAGCGTGCTGGGCTCATAACCCAGAGGTCCGTGGATCGAAACCACGCTCTGCTACCAAAAATGATACGTGTTACAAGCCGGACACAATAGGAAGAAAATAAACAATTTTTTCAGCCTTCAGTTGCAAGGTAATTTTTACTCGTTTACCTAGGTTTCGATTCCAGTAATGGAATCTTCTTCAGCACAAAAAAATAAATTATTTTGAGAGCCAAACACTGGCCATGTCACAGATTAAAAATTAAAACAATAAAGACGCATAAAACAATATGAAGGACCAGGCCCATTTGCCTTTTTCTTTTATCACTCGTTTATTAATCGCAGAAATACACATTTTAAGACAAAATTTAACTACATGAAATATTTCTCCGAGTAAGGGTTAACACAAGCAGTGACAAAACTTAGTTCTCTTAAGTGTTTCTCCTGGCAACAAATTTTAAAGAGGCAATGTAAGGTTCATATCAATTCAGCTCAAACACGTAGTTAGTGATTGAATCACGACACAGACACTTTAACAATTTCGGCAACAAATAAATAGCGTGAATTTATACTCACAGGAACCAACTAATCAACAGCCTTGCCATTGAATAAGTAGTAGGCCATTTGGAACGAATTAGCAACACCCAGCAACTAGGGGAGTTACCAACAGTCTTTAAATGTCTTGCTCCCCATTAAATAAACAAACTTACATTAATTAAATGAATAGCAAATCAAACATACAGCGCTCCACTCAAACTCTTAAGTGGACGCCAAGCCAAAATGAAAATTCCATTAACTGGCTAGCACTGAAGTCACACTAAAGCTCATCTCTATGTTCCCAGACACACTTGGGGCAAACTTATACAAGACAAGATTTTGAAGGGAGCACATCAGTAAAACCGGTAGTGGAGCTAACTCGTGCCACTGAAAATTAAGGTACTAGACCGGAGCACAAGGTAGAATACAATGAGGTTGCCTTAGTGCTATACTGCGCTCCAAAATATTCATTCAAATGGCCAATTCAAATTTAAGTACACATAAACCAGCATTAATTAACGAGGAGTTACAACAGGTCGCTTGAAGGGATGACAACAATTAATTGAAAATACGAATGCCAGAGGCGGCAGTAACATCAAACACCTTCTCCGAGTTTTAACCAGGAGTCACTTCCCGTTATACAAGTAAATATTTAACCAAGCACAAGGAAGGAACCCCAAAGAGAAAATTCAAATTAAACCCCCAAAATAACATAAAGGACAGGGAACCCCAACTATTTAAACTTAAAAGAATTAGCTCTCCCCAAAGGCAGTGTAAACGCTAAGGCCACACTTAAGAGCCCACCAAAATTGGTTACAAAAGTCTTATATATTTGCTCCTTTTCTTTTAAAGAAACACAAGGCTGCTTAACTTCTGCTGGACGTCCAATATGGCTCGTGTAGGATACACCAGGCAGCAACCCAAGCTAGGCGGTCGCAAGGCACGGCGAGCAAAATCAGGAGAGCAGACAGGCAAGCAGCCAACACATATCCTCCATCCTGAATCGGCAGACCACGTACAACCAACTCCACATATACGTGGTTGCTTCCCACCGCGTACCTCGCGGCGTCTCAGCAGGTAGCCCGAGCAAAACGTCAACTGCCACTCTCGCCGCGAATGCGGAAAACAACAAGGCAAGCAAAGATAAGAAACATCGAAGGATCGATAATGGACATGCAAGAGACTGGCGCGCCAGTAATGAGCGCCGCTCAAGCCTGACCAGCCGGCGCCCGGGAGAAAAGAGGACGCACTACTTCGCGGGCCTCACCTGACTCACATGGACCCTAGACAGCTTCCCGGTAGCCACCTCCTTTACTAGCAGATTGACCTGCCGTAAAACCTTAATGACAACATACGGTCCCAGGTAACGGTATACCAATTTTCCAGATCCAGTCCCCCCGGGATTTCGCCCCGCGAAATTCCTCACAAATAACTTATCGCCTATCTTAACCTGAAAGGGACGTCTACCCTGGTTATAGTGTTGTGCTTGTCGCTGATGGGCCAATTGTATGTTGTTGCGAGCCCGCCGCCAGTTCTATCTGAGCGTATCCGGCGTAATAGAGACCGGTTATAGGTCACTGATTTGCCAAAGATTGGAGAGGAGCGAATTGATCGGATAAGCTAACATTAACTCCGAGGGAACTGCCTGTGAAGCTTCATGCTGGGCCATATTAAATGCGGAATTTAACCAAGGGATAGTGGTATCCCAACGACGAGGTGAATTAGCATGGTAGATAATTAATGCTAGTCAGGTGGCGGATGGTTATACTAGCAGTAATACCACTGCTGGGAAGTAACCAAACAAAACGTGAGAAGTCGTCTACCGCCACAAACACATAACGATAACCAGCCCTTGTCCAAGGCAAGGGACCCAAAAAATCAATAAACATCTTGTCCATAGGTCGCTGCTCCTGGTGAGCCTGCAGCAGCCCTAAGGAGGTGTTCAAACTCCCCTTTCCCCTTTTGCACTCGTGACATTCACTGACCAAACGACGCACATCCCGGTATAGCGATGGCCAAACCACGTGAGACCGCACCTTTCCCAAGGTCTTATAAAGACCAAGGTGCCCTCCTAACACCGAATGGTGGAAATATCGAAAAACCGGAGAAACCAAATCTAGAGGCAAGAAAATCTTCAGCTCGCCCGGCTTCCCAACCTCCTTACACAAGACACCCGGCAATACTTCTCCAGCCGCAAACTTTTCCTTATGAGGGCGCCAAAGCGGATCTTCATTCTGCTTGGTTCGGAGGTTGACAAACAGATCAGGAATATCAGTGAGAACACTATTAACAAGAGGAATATTCGACTCGTACTGCCCGCTTGACTGAGACTCTTCGTCTTCATTAAACATTCGACTAAGTGCGTCCGCCACCTGATTATGAGGTCCCTAAATGGGAAGGCGGAAATGCGGACAGCCCACCTGGCGATCCTTCCGGTTTTACGAGGCCGAGCAAGAACCCAACTGCCTGTGTCCGGTTGATGCCTTGAACGAACAGAGATAGGACGTTCATATTGACAGAACAAGTACAGAAATGAGTAGCATTTGAACCGTATCGGCCCGCGGGTTCAACGTCAACATCGATATCGCGACGCGACACCACCAACCGGTAAAATGTGCCTGCGACTCTCGTTGCCGTTATACATCGAAGATGACGCGAGCAGACGTGCAGGATGCCTCGCAAACGTATGCGCGAACCGTAGCGACAATCAGTGCGTTTGAATGAGGGCAAATTATTGGCATGAGAGGAGGTAATGAATCTATCCGGGAAATTGCTGCTCGTGTGGGGCAAGTGTTTGGGCAGTGCAATGGATATGTGTAGAATGGTTCACGGAAGACCGTAGAAGACAACGAGATGCGTCAGATCGCGCTATCGAGACCACACCCCGAGAAGATGGACACCTCATCCGAATGGCTTTGCAGGACAGATCTGCGTCCTTCTCGTCTCTGGCGTAACAGTGTAATACACCTTATACTACCAGGGGTGAGAGCCCATCACCGTTTATTACGGCATGGATTACGCGAGTGTCGCTCACTTCCTCGCCTCCCTTTGACGAATGTGCACAAACAAGCAAGACGGCAATGGTTGAAAATGATGGCTGTATTTTGGTTCACCACAGACAAGTGGAGTGGCATTCTCACAAGACATACAGCGCCAACTCAAGGAGGTATAACCAAATATCACAGTTGGTTCCTGTCTGGGGCACTGTGACCAGTGTAACCTAGGTGAATGTCATCCTGCGACCCGTAGCCGTGCCCTTTCTGCACGACACCCGAGACACCATTTTTCATCAAGACTCCGCACAACCACAAGTTTCTGCACGAGCATATGCCTTCTTGGAGTCACAGAATCAAAAAAAAAAAAAGTCGAATGGCTCTGAGCACTAAGGGACTTAACATCTGAGGTCATCAGTCTCCTAGAACAGAACTACTTAAACCTAACTAACGTAAGGACATCACACACATCCATGCCAGAGGCAGGTTTCGAACCTGCGACCGTAGCGGTCGTGCAGTTCCAGACTGAAGCGCCTAGAACCTCTCGGGCACTCCGGCCGGTCACAGGATGTCAGCTTTTTGCCCTGACCCGCCAGATTACCAGACTTATCGTCAGTCGAAGATGTGTGGGATGTGGTGACCCACTGCCAACCACCACAGACGAACTTTGGAACCAGGTGAATGCAGCATGGATGTCTACACCACAGGACGCCATTCGCGCCTTATACACGTCGCTGCCATCACGCGGGGAACAAGTTATTAGGGCCCATGGCGGCCACTGTGCCTACTAGGCAACAGGACACATGCTGAACAGAGGTAACTGAAATGCTGATCAATTGCTCACCAACATACTAATGCACATGTCCAGTGAATTTAAACGTCCTATCTCCAGGAATTTAAACGTCCTATCTCTAGTCGTTCAAGGTGTTCTGCTTCTTTTGAACGTGATTACACATCTCTCTATAATTGGGATTAAATAAAATGAAATGAAATGATGACGTGGCATTGGAGTTGCTCTTCCGCCCGGTGCAAGTGTTTCTACTCGCTGCAACTTCCGAGACTCGAGCTTCGTCATATTGAAGATAAGATGAAATCATTAGGACAACGAACACCCACTTCCCAAACGAATCAAATCTCCAACCTGGCCGGGAATGGAACCACGGACCCAGCGATCTACAGGCGACGCCAACCACTTGACGACGAGCTGAGGGCCGGCCGGTGTGGCCGAGCGGTTCTAGGCGCTTCAGTCTGGAACCGCGGGACCGCTACGGTCGCAGGTTCGAATCCTGTCTCGGGCATGGATGTGTGTGATGTCCTTAGGTTAGTTCGCTTTAAGTAGTTCTAAATTCTAGGGGACTGATGACCCCAGATGTTAAGTCCCATAGTGCTCAGAGCCATTTGAACCATTTTTGAACGCGCATGAGGAAGCATAACTGGGATAAACACTCCAAACAAAAAGTGTATCAGCGCCAGGAGACATCAAGCTCATACTAGGAGTGACGGCTATCGCCGAAAGAAATGATTTTTAGTTATACCGGTTGTTTCGTCTGCAGTTCAACCTGTCTGTTAAAACTGTACAACACAGCCGGTTCTGAAATAACCGATTTTCGGTATTTTGTTGCTGTTACTTCAAGTAATAAACGTAGACACCCCAAAGAGTGAAATATTTTAAGACTCCCTCACACTTCTGCATTGTGCATTTCAAGATATGTAGAATTAAACTGTCAAATAAATTAGGTACATAAAGGAAACCTTAGCCCATTGCTTCTCTCGAAAAGCAATGAAGGCTTGAATATTACAAAAATCATCATTATCCTCCTATTACTTGAAACTCTGCTAAAAATCTTGTTGTAATCGACGATCGTACTACTGTTTAGGCAGTACGAACAATCATGAAGGGTGAAAACTGAGATTGCAGAACTCTATTTTTCATGTTAAGTTGCCCACATAGGACTAGGAGCATCGAGTAACAGGCCCCGCCACACGGCAAAGGGGACATTATTGTGTCAGCAATGCTCTAACGTCTCGTATCTGGTTGTTCCTCGTTTTTATCAATGTTGTTCCTAAAATACCACGGACAGATTTCCTCAGTTTGTACGATAACCCAATATTTCAAAGTCATCGAAATTTTACAAATAAATTTCACCCATTTCTAAAACAAGTTTTATTTATAAACAAAAAGTTTTAGCATCACGACTATGACAAATTGATAGAACGCTTTTTATCCAGTTATTAATAAAAAAATAAACTGTTAAACCAAGATCATACAAATATCGAAAAATACAGTTTATTTAGAACTAAAATACCGATACTGGCTTTCATCAGTCCGTTTTTCCCATCCCTAGCTCATACCGTGCAACATCGCCTCTAGCCTGAGAACGACCTCAATTCAACGAGGGAGAGAGTCCACAAGTTTCGTAGTAGAGTTACCCGCCTAAGATTAATTAACTGCCCTGACTTATTACTTTGAACGACTGTGTCTGTCACACGCCAAACTAGTGTCACTCAACTATTTCTTTGAATGAGCAGCAGCTCACATTAACAGAAAAGTAATTTTTTTCTGATCAAAGGGCATTGGTTCGATCCCACTTACATGGTTGGACAGCAGTATATTGACGATGAATCGATTCCAGTCCTCTAAGATGGGTAAGATAGATGGGGACAGCGACACACGACCTATTATTTGGGCTGGTCGTGCAAAAGCGTTTATAAACACGGGAATCGAGCTAAAAATTATAGTCTCAACACGTTTCAATGAAAATGCGCAGACAATCGTTGACCGCGTGAAAAATCAGAGGAATAATTGCGCCATGGTTTTGTTACACGCGGGATGTTTACCTGCATACTATAGCGCTATTTCTTGCGGCTACAGTGACCTTAGTGGAGCATGAACCAGCGCCCGAAGTAGAGGCTCGTCCTTCGTATACAGAACCAAGCGAGACTCTCATCTCTAACACTACCTGTCTAGAAGTGGCCTTCTGTTCGATCACGAAAACCGTAGCCTTCCCTCGATTCAGCTGTTGTTTCAGAAATTCTTCTAGCACTACCTCCTCCCATGCTACCAACCCAATGGGCTCTGTAGGCGCGCTTCTATCATACGAAGTGCAAAAGAATTTCTTTCTCTTAAGTTTCCTGGTAAGATCGATTTTGCACGAGGCCTGTGACAGTCGAATTTTAACTTAACGGCCTCACCCTTAAGTGTTGTCCCAAGAAGCGGCCTTGAACGAAATTCCTCCCAACACGACATCAAGAAGCAATGTGCATCATTGTGTTCCCCTGTTGAGTCTCTCGCTACGTCGTGGACTGTTATTTACAGGCTGATTCAGCTGCTCTTACTGGTTCGTCTTATGCAACACACAATAAGTCTGTATAAAGAACGGTATCCACAGAGGCGACAGCAACATAAGCTTTGTAAGTTCTCTCTATGGTGACTGTTAGCAAACGGAATCATACTGTAAAGGTACAAATGAGGATTGGCTGTGAGTTACACGATATTTGTGGACCAAGACATACCTTATTTCTGCCATACGTATTCAAGGGTCTCCATCGTTATTTGTGTAATTTGCTGTATAGTCATACAAGTTTTGGATGTGTCTGTAAGTTTATTCCATTTATCGTACTTAATCTGTCACAAATGATTCAAACATTTTGCTTTATAAAGAGTGTTTCACGATTGGAAACAACGAAATCAACAGGGGGTATCAAAATGGGAAGTATAGAAGATACAACTTTCCAGAATATAACCTTCGAAACATTTACGAAAAATTAAGTACAATAAACGGAGTTAACTTACAGAGACATCCGAAACCTGCATGACTACACCACTGATTTCACAGAGAAAGAATGGAGAAACTTGGATAAGTATGGCAGAAGTAAAGTATATCTTGATCCAAAAATACCGTGTAACTCATGATCAATCCTCACTTGTGTTATTTACAGTGTGATTCAGTTTTATAACAGCTGCCTAAGGGTCTGAGAGGGAACTTGTATCAATTACATGGCTGACACCTGTCTGGATATCGTAATGCGGATTGCTTAAAACGAATCGGTGGGGCACCTGTATAGATATAACCGCTGTTGCAAGTAGTTTCAGATTTTTCTGTGAGATTAAGGTCTGAAAATTTGTTGGGCCAATCTATTTATACGATCGGATGGCTAAGTGGTCTAACCAGGCACGTATTTGTACAGCACTGGACATTGGAGTGCACCTTTCGTCACCTTGGATGGCAGGGGTGGCCAGTGCGAGTGCACTCATGTAAAAAATAACTGTGTGCTTAAGATTTAAATATCTCAATTAATATTAAAAAAATGCTTAAAGGGCTCATTTGTACCAGCAAAAATATCCGTGAAATACAATAAGTGTTTAAAACAAAGTAAAGCTTAATATAATTTTAAAAAATTGAAACCGAAAATACACATTTAAATATTAAAAAACCATTTCCTCCACAAAAGTGCAGTTATTGCCTCCACTTGGCGCAAACGCCGGCCTCTGTGGCCGAGCGGTTCTGCGCGCTTCAGTTTGCAACCGCGCCAGCGCTACGGTCGCAGGTTCGAATCCTGCCTCGGGTATGAATGTGTGTGATGTCCTTAGGTTAGTTAGGTTTAAGTAGTTCTAAGTTCTAGGGGACTGATGACGTCCGATGTTAAGTCCCATAGTGCTCAGAGGCATTTGAACAATTTTAACTTGGCGCAAACGATTGACAACGACTTAGTTTACTCTGTTTGAGATTATATCAAAGCTACGTAAAATCCAGTCGAAGTCAGGAATGATGTCTAAGATTTTACTTCGTGTCGACGTGTGGACTCATTGACAAAATTAAAGATGTGCGCATTCCACTGACAGCCAGATATCCATCGTTCAACATCGTAATCTTTATACTAACATCACTTCAGAGAACACTCTAAACATAATCAGAAAAAATGGCTTGAATTAAATAAATTGAGCGTGTCAGAGCTCTATGAGCTCACTGAGTTATTTATATTGATACTGCCATACAGTTACTTCAGTTTTAATAACAAAATACGCAAATAGAATGATGGGTTGGTAATGGGTGAAAGCCTAGCTGGGAAGTTAGCAGATATTTACAAAAACCACATAGAGCAAATATTTTTCAGGGCTAACAATCACATCAACTGCAAAACCATCTACTACAAAATGTATATTGGTGATACAATTGTCCTTTTCGATTGCATCGATGAGGAAACTGACACATTAGCAAGAAAGCTGTGCTGCATGCACACAAACATTAAATTAAGTGTTGAGCATGAATCCAATAACAGCATCAACTTCTAGGGCTTCAAAATCTCCAGCAAAAACCAGAAACATTATTTTTAAATTTACAGCATGCAAACAGCCACAGACGTGTGCATCAACATCTCATCTTGTCATCCAAACCAGCAAAGGACGGCATATTTAGTTTCACGTTGAGTGCCCTCATAAAATTCCATTTAAATCAGTTGAACAACGTCAAGAAATCAATATCATCAAAACATAGCTTCAGAAATAGATATAATCCTCACATGATTGATAAACTATTACAAAATATGCAAAAAAACATCAGACAACAAAGCCTTATGCCAGACACCTATGCAGTTAACACAAAAGACATTAGGAAGCAGCAGAAAATATGTCTGACTTCCTTTTTAGGAAGCATATCCCACAAAATTAGTAATATGTTTAAAAACGTAAACTTCACTTACTTACTTTCCAATTTAAAACGCAAATAAACACTACTGCTGTTGACAAGAACACAGTGAGTAATCCAATAAAATCACAACACTAAAATACAGCAGCCTGTTCAGTCACACATTAATACAAATTTCAAGTCGTTTAAGCTTTTAATTAGCCATCATATGTTAATACAGTTTCTATTGTAGTTATACTTACTTGTCACCAATTATGTTGTTCCTGTGTCTCACATTATTTATGTGATATCATTCAATTAACATTCCCTAACAAACTACATCTGTTGACTTTATTTGTAATTAATACTCACTGAATGGTTAATGCACATAATTTAACGTTTATTCTTCGTGAGTTTTCTACTGTCAAATCACTGTATTTATTGTAATATCTCTGAGAGTGAATTTCTTTGTCACTGCTGTTGTGATACGGTAACACTCACCTCATAAGACTTTCTGCAAACGTGCCACTGGTTCCACGTCACACGCAATGCCGAAAACGTCAGGAATTGCTATGGACTTCGTGGCAAAGAAGCATATAAATGTTGTTGCTCTTCGGTTCACTGACAGCAATTCAAGCCGTTCTCTTAGGTTCATGCCTAACCATATATTCGGAAATCGCCAAATATTTATTTCGTCCTTCGTTCATTAATCAGTTGAAAATGTCAATAACAGCGAATGTTGCAGACCATAGTTGTATCACATTTATAAGAAATTCCCAGAATGTGTTAACAACCAAAGATAGAAAAAGAAGTTGACATCTAGCGGGATGCGAACCTGCATCTTTTTACTCTGTACACCACGACGATATCCGTTACACTTTTGCTTGGTAATGTGATGTTAATTTCCTGTCGTAGCTATTACAGACTCTCTTGGAGGCTTATATCGTTGATGCGTTATTAACTAACATTTGTGGATAACAGAGATGTGTTTGTGGTAAATTTTCAATGCGCTGATGCTTTGAAGCGGAATACTGAAAGTTATAATACAAAACATCTAAATATGCCGACATAATATAGCACCTGCGACATCGATTGTCGATACTATGTGTAGCGTGAAAATGACGTCACATTTGCAAAAAGTCTTGTGAAATGAGTGTTACTCTTTGTGATATCGCCATTTTTGTGTACATTTCCCATGTGGCAAAAACTTTTTGAAGTGTGAGTGGTGCTTTGGGTATTGTGGTTATAATATAAGTGCTGCATATATTCCACAGCGTTTCGTGAATAGAAGCTAACAATATTCCACCAAAATTAGCCGGATTTTGGATCGAATTACTACAACGACGCAGTCTCAAATATTTGTTTGCACTATGTTCGATCGGTATGAAAGATAGTTACGTTTAAGTAAATCGTTCCTAACATCGTTTTTTACCGTAGGGCACCATCGTCCCAAGAATATTTCTCCACAAGTCGATATAAAAAACAAAAACTTATGTAACTTCTAATATATGTGCTTCTTGTGAATAATCATCTGAAGATAAACCTGTCGGTTCGAAAACGGTTACGGGGTCATTAATTAAATAAATAGCATTAATTGTAACAGCTGATTGCTGTTCTTTTCTCTGAAAGAATCAACCTACATGGCTATTAGAGACGGAGCACGTTTCAGGATTGGGGAAGGATGAGGAGGGAAGCTGACCACGTCCTACTCAAAGGAAACATCGCAGCATTTGATTTAAGCAACTTAGGGGAACAACAGGAAACGTAAATCCGGATTACGAGACAGGGGCTGGAAGCACCGTCCTTCCGAATATGTGTCTGGTGCCTTGGTGGTGGCTGACGGGCCACATTTCCTCTCCCAATAAATTAAGAACATGCTCCTTAAAATCCAGTCCTCGCTGACAGTCCATAGTCCACACATCCTCGTTTGTGAGAAATTGACGAACCAAATCAACTCGTTGCTGATGGACAATATCGTCCATGAACAGCAAGTTTCCAATCCATTTCTGTACATGTGAGGATATTCCTCCGACCACCAACAAAAGTCTGGAACTGCATACGTTCATCCAACATGATGCCTACTCACCGTAGGACTCCATAACCACTGTGATCGTACGACTTTACCTCCAAATATGCGTCGGCAGTTATTCTTCGTGCAGAGGCTTGACTAATCTGTGGCAAGTGCACTTCTGCAGTCATTCAAGGCCCACTTCTGACTATACAATGATCGGTGCGCTTGTGCAGTGCAGTGATCGAGGACACGTACTGACGAATGTGAAGTACCCAGACGAACTTCGGTAACTATTTGCCCCTCGACGTAATTTTAAAGTTTGTACACAATCTGTTTTGCACAGTTAAGGTTAGATATCGGCCTTGTTGAAAAGTGGTTGCATTTGATCGCCATGGCGCGACGAGTATTTCCTATGATGTCCAACTGATGACAAAGGAGGTTCGAAATGATGTATTCGCAGAACTGTTTGTGTTTCGAAGAGATGAATGTCTGCGCAAAAGGGAAGTGCAAACTCCGCTGAGGCACAATGGGTCAAAACCACGATTATTATTATCTTTTACCTATTTGAAGCAATAATCGTTCCTTCCGTAGAGACAAGTCCCGAAATTTTGATCGTAATTTTCGGGACTAATTTTTATTTTCTAGTGTTCCTCGTTTCTCCTTCATTTTTAACTCTTACACACTAATAAACGATACAACTATATCACTGGCGAGTCTGTACTTTAAAGGCAAGCCTACTGAAACAAAAAGTTGAGGTAGTTTGTAAAAATAAAGCACGTAATCTCAATTTTTTAAACATTTTACTGTCTCCTTGCGCACGCAGTATACACTGCGAAAAAGCTACTTATACAAAATACTAGAGTGTTTGGAGGAGATAAAAAGAAACGGTTTTGTATGCGAAAAAAATGTGACAGAAGGACCATTTTCCCGCTAGGGATCCACGAAGGTTCGTCCTGCTTTCTCTCCGAAGCTTAAAATTAATGAAGAATATGGTTCGCGATGAACCGTAGATTATGAAGGCAGCGCCAGGTCGCGCTCTTTAACACATTCTCAGAACGCGAGTTTTATGCTAGTTCCCAGTTAGCTCCTGCCATTGTCTCGGCCGCTCGAAAAAATTCAAGAGCATAAATCGTGGTTAACGATAGATGGATTTGCTTAAGAATGATTTACCGCAACAGCTTTAAGTGGAGATCGCATTACCACTAAATATACGGATAGAGATGGCCACAGCAGTGTGCAACCATATGAAATGATTTCTCAGCCTGCCATTGGATTAATGTTCGGCATTCGAAAGTGTAACAGTAAATGTGATTTAGGAGAAAGGCCTTACGTGTGTGCGCCTGATTTTATATTCCTCACTTAAATTCATCTTAGTATCACTAAGAAATGAAGGACAAAAGTGCTTACTGAGGCGGGTTCTGGACTGAAAGCCCACATTGCCCCCCCCCCCCCCCCCCCCCCTCTCCCCACGATAAAACTCCATTATCGGTATTAAAACTTAGAGTAAAATCGGAAATATGAAATATTTCAAGAAAAAGTGAGGTAGAGAGATTCTGAGATTCTAAATAATTACTTTTTAATCTGCAGAATTACTGCACTACGGCTTATCGTAGTCAAAAAACATTGCAAGATACCAAGGAAAATAATTGTTGCAGCGAAGTAATTAAAATTCTTTCCTGTGGTAGTATTGTGCAAAATTTAGAGAAGCTCCAGATTATGAAACCTGGTACGTTAAAAGTTTGCGTAAAATGCTTAAGAGTTTAGTGGACTTGCATTAGTGAAGAGCGGGCTCGTATCACCGTCTGGTCTTACAGATGTAACTTTCCGCTGCCTCCCATCCAATCCCTAGCAAGTCCATGTCCGTTTCATCTCATTCGCAAGGAGTTTAGCGTCGACAGAAGATTAAACCCTAATACTCCTCCCTCTTATCTGTGGTGCAGTATTATGTTTATGTCTACATCTGTGAACATGTGGAGTGGCGTAGAAACAAACTGGAATTCTTGTATGTTACACCTTACAAACAGCCTTGGTACCGTATATGAAGGAATTTTTCATATACTTGAACGTGCCATAAAACGTTATAGTGTCAGTAGTCACATACAGCAATCACCATGCAACATTGGTCAAATACTTCTTTTCATACCCATAGACTTGTTTCATTGGGAAAAAAACGCTGTGTACTTTACATTGCCTGTAAACTATGCTTCGACATTCCACTACACGATGTCTGCGTTTATCACACAGCTGTCCGCCCCTGGTAGCTGAGTGGTCAGCGCGATGGAATGTCATACCTAACGGCCCAAGTTCGATTCCTGGCTGGGTTGGAGATTTTCTTCGCTCAGGGACTGAGTGTTGTGTTGTGTTTATCATTATCATTTCATCCCCATCGACACGCAAGTCGCCGACGTGGCGTCAACTGGAAAGACTTGCACCAGGCGAACGGTCTACCCGACGGTAGGCACTAGCCACACGGCATTTCCATCACACAGCTATTCGTCAGCCTGCATGTTAGGCAACCACTGCAACGACACCGTACTTTGTCTTGCACGTGCTGCAGGCGCGCCACACAAGAATTTATGTGCACGGGCTCATGAAGTTGATACTCCTCAGTGATTCAATTTTCTTCGATAATCAGGCTCTTATTTATGTAACCAGGTTTCAAATGGCTCTGAGCACTATGGGACTTAACTTCTGAGGTCATCAGTCCCCTAGAACTTAAGAACTACTTAAACCTAACTAGCCTAAGGACATCACACACATCCATGCCCGAGGCACGATTCGAACCTGCGACCGTAGCGGTCGCGCGGTTCCAGACTGTAGCACCTAGAACCGCTCGGCCACTCCGGCCGGCTAACCAGGTTTGCGAATGTTATTATTGAAGCTTATCGTCAGCTAAACATGCTTGTTGTATTTTCAGTAGACAAAAATACGTACATTACTCTAAGAGATCATTAAATCTGATACTGGATTTAAATTCTACATCTTTTCATCCTAAATGGAGCAAAAACTTCGCAGTAACTTTCTCCTTTATTCTGTGGACCTACGAATGGATAGTGAAAGACGATTTTAAATTATCTTCGTAAGAACTACTATACGTTCATATTGCATGTTCTTGTGCGTTTTTTTTTCTTTGAATCAATTGTCATTTACTATGCCGAAACACACGCAGAAGTACTCTTGCTGCCAGTGATGACTGACGATAGATTCCTTGGCAACTGTTTACTCTCAAGGGCTTCATGGCAATACTTTTTGCACAGATAATTCTCTCACCACCGTTTTATGAAACCAATATTTGATCACGGCTATTTTATAGCTGCATTAACTGCATAGGAGTATGACATTTTTAATTAAGGATTTTATGTTCTGTGCACTATAAGAGAACTGTGCTGTTATCATAAGCATGCGAAAGGGAGGGAAGAAATAAATCATGACCAGATGCCCATATACCATGGCGTTTACAATTAAAGAGAGCATGTCTTCTTCACGAGCTGTCCGTTGCAGAAAGTTCATATTTAGTACTGTATACCATAAATAAGCTGAGTGATTGCAACACATTACAAGGAAAGCTAACCATTTTGATTCCGAGCTAAGAAGCACCTACAGCGTCAGTATTTGAAGACTGTTAGATCAAGAAGAACCGCTAGCTGTTTCTTACTTACGACTGCCGAAGAGTAAGATACGTTTCCCGAATATATTTTACGAGCTCACCGGGGAAACTGGACGGTAGCTGAGTGGAGGCGATAGCTGTTCTGGTTTTCTTTACTTTACTTTTCCTTTCTTTGCTTTATTTTCTTTTACTCCCTTACTAGTATTTTACCAGTACTTAGTTCGGCGGCAAAATTGCGCTTGCAAAGCATGTACAAGTTTCATACTTGCGCTCAACACCCGGACACCAGTAAACTACACACGATACGATAGTTCCATCCTATTAAACTGTAATATTGCATACCATTCGTTAATTTATTACTACTTACAGGATATTTCATCTTTTAACATACCGCTAAGTACAAGGTATAGTAAGAGCTATGGATTATGATTGTTACTTTTTAAACATCTGTGCTCTAGCAGAGCTAAATCAGTGCATCAGCTGTCCGATTAATGTCTCATGCGAGTTTGCTTCTAGACAAATAATTTTGTTTTTGCCGTATAAGAAAAATTGTGAGTTGGTTCTCGTTTTGTAGACATGGTAGCGCTTGTTTTGTTCACTTTTATTGTCAATGTTTTCTGGTGCCCAAAGATATATACAAAGGAGTCTCCACCACCTAACAATGAGTGAGATTGGCCGGCAATACTGCAATCTTTGCTTTCACAGATTCTGCTAAGATGGTCTGGTGCCTTTCTTGATATTGCGCGAAAACACAGCAAAATTACTTTTACGATCTTGGGGTTTTGGGAAAACCTTAAATAAATTCAGGGAAGTATTCGTGTGTATATCCAGGTGCGACCAATGTTTCGATTTACTCATAACTGGCGATTTGCTGACATATTTAATCGCAATATCCGCTGTATAATTGTGGGGTGGGAAAAAAGGCACATAGTGCTGTTTGAAGTGCTATGCCTTCATAAAAGCGTTGTAATTAATCGTTCCTCACCGTAATTCAGTAAAATAACCACATCCTTCCATCATTTGTACCTCATACATCATCTCTACTATGCTCATCAATTGCTTACAGAATCTTAAGAACTTTAATAACATGGAACCACCGTTCTCTACTGCACCTTTATATTCCTTTTCAATAACTGTTAGACCTTGATTCAGTGAAATCATCACTTTAGTCATTACGATGCCCAGGAACCTTCACGCCAACCGTCGTTTCCTTTACTTCCTGCTGCTTTCCTTCGACTATTCGTTCCTTTGACTTTACACAGATATCAATCTCTCTGATCAAAGCGCCAATACAGCAGAAAATATACACGTACAGCACATTCCCATATACATATTAGATATTTCAGATAACATAGATAATACAATCTAAAGCAAAAAAGTCACCACAATGGATTTATGCAAATTGACCACAAATTGACAGTCATTCTGGTATCGAAGGAAAATGTAAATTGTAAGCTCTGGCGCCCGATGGATGAAAGTGTGGCGCAGCAGCGCAATTTCACCGCGCATCTGGCAAGAATAGTAAACAGTGGACACTTCGATACCGGAGCACAAAGTTTTTGCGAACTCCATCCCGTGTATTCTGTTGGATAGTAACTATGCCTCATACTCAATGGCTGATATTAAACAAGAGAGGTACTAGGTTATTATATGCTGCCAGCGTATACGAACGTTTCATGCTACCTGGTGGTCATTCGATATGAGATCTATATTTATTTGGCTGTACTTCGAGTTCTCTGAGAGAAGTTGTGGCTCCAACACGACAGCGTAGAATCCCACATAGATATTAGTGTCCTAGAACGCAGGTGGGTGGATACCCTCATCATTGGATTAGTAGGCGAGGTCCTGCTTCGTGGCCAGCACGACGATCACGTCTCACACGAAGTCTTTCAGTGAAAACTGCGGAGGATCTCATTGGTAGGGTTCTAGCTGGCTGCCTCGCTGTACAATAGCAGCTGCAGGGATAACTGACAAGGTGCGCTTGAATTTTATGTGCTGTTGTACTGCATGCGTTGAGACTGACGGTCGACATTTTGAACATACGTTATTAGTGAATAAAATGCTACATATTCATTTCTCCACTTTATTTTACAATATTAAGGTACTAAAATTAGTATTCTTTATCATCTGCTATAACTGCTATATTGATTTATATCTTTCGCCGAGACGACATACCATTCTACTAATGGTTCAGTATATCGTTTGTACCATACGCCAGTTGTGTGTCTTCTATATTTTTCGTTTAAGCTGTTCCACTAATTTCATGTCTGTCCATCTTCTGGAATCAGCATACCTGCTGTCCCGGAAGATTACAACAGTATTATCAGAAACGGAATGAGCAGTTATAAGAGATTTAAAGTGATGAAGGGTTCGTGATTTTCTATACTTAGAAATGAAATAACACTGTCGTCATCTGCCATCAATCAGCTGAAGACAACATGAATCAAGAACGCAGAACGACGTATTAAAACTGATGGTAGCGTTTGTAACCTTCAGATTGATATATGCATCGTCAGCTCCGTATTTTCAGGAAAATAACATGTAGTTAAGAGAAGGGCAACTCGCACTTGCTCTCACTACTTTCTGTCTCCTCCTTTTCTTAGTTTTACTGATTAGAGGCTGAGAAACCTGACTAGGAAAATATGTGTAATTACACAGAATCAGTTTCGTAACACTGCACTGGGAAGTGAAGTGACCACGTAAGGAAACGTTTAGAGAAATTGTGGAATAAACATCATGTGAGCTATTATTCTCGTTTCTGATTTCATAAATAATTTTATTGCAGCAAGATTATTCTTTTTTTGTATCTCTTAGAATTATTTCACAGGAGAAGATATTCTCGTGGATCCCACACGTAGCACTCAAAATGGCATAGATATTACAACGTTGAACAGGTATTTATGCGTCATTTGGATCTATACAAAGCTACAGACTAGTCGGGAACTACAAAGAAAGACAGAAAAACTTTCTGATAGGTCAAGAAATAAAACAGAGTGGAATATATAATTATGACTTATAATAAAAATTTAGAAGAAAAGGTCAAATGTTTTGTGAACCCATTTTCCTAAAAGTGAGAAATAAAATACAGTAGAGGACATTTGACGAGCCTTTGATGATGCTCGAAACCATGCGCAGCAGTTGAGATGCTCACACGGTACTGACGCAAGGTGTACTACGAGCTAGCAGGTGAGCTAACATTGACTCTGTCCCTCAGTTTTTGGCATGGGAGAGAGCATGATTCCAAGCAGAGTTTAAACAAAATCCTCCATCCCTGTTTACTGCAGTTTCACCGGAGAAATATCCTGTAGTAGTCGCAAAATTCTAAGAATCTAAGTTAAACTTTGAACTTCAAATTCTTAATCGGAACCTCATGCACTGTACACCATTTCGAGCATCATTTAAAGGTGCGACAAACGATTTTCTATTATACTTTATTTCTTATTTTTAGACAAATCATGTCACAAAACCTTTGTACGTTTTCTTCAATTTAAATTTTGTTGATAAAGCAGGAAAATTAATACATTTAAATATGGATCGGTATTCTATTACTGAGCATACAACGCAAGAGAAAGCAGAGAAGCTACAATTTATACTGTGATATTTTTTGACACTTCATTTACATAGCAAATAGCTACCGTTATTTTAAATTTACCCTGAAATAACAAACCATGATTTTCTTAATTACCGCGATTACTTCCAAGCAATGAAATACTCATTTCTCCATATCATACTCGCTGTTTGACTATGAAAATTCGCACAAGTATCTTTTGTGTAATTTCCAGGCAGATTTGTTTTCGCACCGCTTAAAGATTGGACGAAAAAATGAAACTGAAATAATCAGGAGGCGAGAACATGGTAGATGTAACAATAAAGTTGTTTATTAGATTTCAAGAAACAAGAAACGGCACGGTGACGTCTTATGCAAGGTGGTTATATGACATTAGAGAACACAGAAGAAACATGGATTTGTTCAGCTGAATGGAAAGCGTGAAGAAGAGGCCGTTACCGAGAAGATAGTGTCAAATGGCTTAACGTGATTTTGATGATGATGATGGTGATAATGACGATGAGAGCCATACACTTACCACATATTTTGAGCTCATTCAGCAAACATATTGATTTAGTAATTTATTAATTAAGGTTTTCGTCAGAGTTGTGTATAATATTTTTATTAGTTCAAATGGTTCAAATGGGTCTGAGCACTATGGGACTTAACATCTATGGTCATCAGTCCCCTAGAACTTAGAACTACTTAAACCTAACTAACCTAAGGACATCACACAACACCCAGTCATCACGAGGCAGAGAAAATCCCTGACCCCGCCGGGAATCGAACCCGTGAACCCGGGCGCGGGAAGCGAGAACGCTACCGCACGATCACGAGCTGTGGACTTTTATTAGTTACTGAATTCATAGTTTTTCGTTCATTCTCATACCATTACCTACATTGGAAGGTACAATGTTACTAACAAAACGTGAGGTTCAAAATTTTCAAACATTTTGTGTGCACACATTACAGTAGCGCAATAACTCATTTATGACCTCCCGCCATCTGCAGTGTTTCATTGATGTAAGAACAAATGTATTATGTACTCTGAAACATTACAAATGCAGGTATGTCATAGAAGATTCATTGCACTACTGTAATAAGTGCACCCAAAAGGTTTGAAAATTTTATATTTTATTTGTTGCTAATAATGTTGTGCCTACTCATATACACACATCAAAAAAGGATTGCATCACCGCGGTTCCCAAAACTCCTGAAGATAGCCGTTGACTGTGGATATTGTATCACAGACACAGTCTCTTTGACTGTCCAGAGATGTCACTAAACCCGCCCAAAGATATAAGCAACCATGCAAGAGCAGCGTCTATTAGACGGAGGGGGTCCGACAGCCGATCAGTTCCAGTCATGCCACCAGGAAGGAGGTACACGGCTCGTATTGTCTGTAGTTCAACCATGCCTAGAAGGAGAGTACCGCGGTTAGATCGCGTCCGTATTGTTACATTGTGCCTGGAAGAGCTCTCAACAAGGGAAGTGCTCAGGCGTCTCAGAGTGAACCAAATCGATGTTTTTCGGACATGGAGCAGATACACAGAGACAGGAACCGTCGATGATATGCCTCGCTTAGGCCGCCCAAGGCCTACTACTGCAGTAGATGACCACTACCTACGGATTATGGTTCGAAGGAACACTGACAGCAACGCCACCATGTCGAATAATGTTTTTCGTGCAGCAGCAAGACGTCATGTTGCGACTCAAACAGTGCACAATAGGCTGCAGGATGCGCAACTTCACTCCCGATGTTCACGCAGCGCGTTACAGATGCGCCCGACAACATGCCGAATGGACCTCTCAGTATCGGCATCAAGTTCTCTTCACCGATGAGTGTAGCATATGCATTCAACCAGACAATCGTCGGAGACGTGTTTGGAGGCAACCCGGTCAGGCTGAACGCCTGAGACACACTGTCCAGCGAGTGCAGCATGGTGGAGGAGGTTGCCTGCTGTTTTCGGGTGGCGTTATGTGGGGCCGACGTACGCCGCTGGTGGTCATGGAAGGCGCAGTAACGGCTGTACTATACGTGAATGCCATCCTCCGACTGATAGTGCAACCATATCGGGAGGATATTGGCGAGGCATTCATCTTCATGGACGACAATTCACGCCCCCATCGTGCACATGTTGTGAATTATTTCCTTCAGGATAACGACATCGTTCGAATAGAGGGGCCAGTATATTCTCCAGACATGAAGCCTGTCGAACATGTCTGGGATAGTTTGAAAAGGGCTGTTTATGGACGACGTGAAGCACCAGCCACTCTGAGGGATCCACGCCGAATCGCTGTTCAGGAGTGGGACAATGTGGACCAACAGTGTCTTGAACTTGTGGATGATATGCAACGACGAATACAGGCCTGCATCAATGCAAGAGGACGTGCTTCTGGGTATTAGAGGTACCGGTGTGTACAGAAATCTGGACCACCACGTCTGAAGGTCTAGCTGTATGGTGGTACTACATGCAACGTGTGGTTTTCATGAGGAATAAAAAGGGCTGAAACGATGTTTATGTTGATCTCAGTTCCAATTTTCTGTAGAGGTTCCGGAACTCCTGGAACCGAGGTGACGCAAAAGTTTTTTTGATGTGTATAGATAATGATTTGAGAATGGCCGAAAATAGTGGAAACTAGTTAATATTAATAATAATATACGCCATCTGCCGTAAACTAAAATTAAATACAAATACAATGACGGTCTCAGGACTGAAGACCACAACAACAACAATGACAGGAAAAAATAGCAACACCGAGGAGGAGTTGAGCGACATACAACAAAGTTGGTAGGCGTGTTTCTGCATCTGAAAGAAGATGTATGTTCAAATTTCGCGCCAGTAGCATAAGGGTCGTGCTAGCAGCGCCAGGATGCAAATCAGGTTTGCTTTAAATACACAATGTTACGGTCGTGAATGCTAGTTACCTTTGAGGTTGGATGTGCTGATGTTAGTCAAGAATGCCTTTAAGGCGACAAAGACGCCATTATCAACAAGTTTTATCAACACGTCACTGAGTTTGAATGAAGTCGTGTAGTAGGGTTACGGGAAGCTGAATGTTCCTTCTGCGATATTTCAGAAAGACTTAGCAGGAATGTAGCCACTGTACATGACTGCTGGCAGTGATTGTCACGAGAATGTACGGTAGCGAGAAGACCGGGCTTCGGGCAGCCACGTGGCACTACCGAGAGGGAAGAACCATCGTGTTCGGCTTGTGGCTTTGGTACGCCGTGCGGCATCTGCAGCAGCAATTTGAGTAGCAGTTCGAAGTACAGTGCCACAATGAAGTGTTAGGAACTGGCTTCTTCAAGAAGAGCTCCGAGCCAGACACCTCGTAGTCTGCAATCCACAGACTCGAAACCACAGCTGTTTGAGTGGTGTCAAGCGAAAGCTCATTGGAAATTAGGGTGGAGGTCTGTAGTGTTTTCAGATTAAAATTGGTTCTGCCTCGGTGCCAGTGTTGGCCGTGTTGGTTAGGAGGAGGCCAGTTGAAGGCCTGCAACGAACCTGTCTGCACGCTACACACACACTGTACCCACACTTGGAGTTACGATACGGGGTGCGGTTTCGTATGACAGCAGCGGCACTCTCGTGATGATCCGACACACTCCCCGACTGCAAATTTGTACAGACCTGTTGCGCTGCCATTCGTGAACACCATTCCATGGCGTTGTTTCGAACAGGATAACCCCGGCTCACATATAGCTGTTGTAAACCAACATGCTCTGCAGAGTGTCGAAATGTTACCTTGGGCTGTTCGATCACTAGAGCTCTCAGCAGTGTAACACATATGGAACAGCATCAGACGACAATGACCGACCATGTGCAACGGGCACGGCACTCCGCCCCACAAACTGACCTGACATCTGGCTCCTGTACAACACAATGCATGCACGATTGCAATTTTGCATTCAACATTATGACGGTAACACCAGTTATTAACGTACCAGCATTTCACATTTGCAGTATCTTACATTAACCTGTGACGCTCCAACTTTAATCACTTACGTATGTTACCTACATAAATGTATTCCCGAAATTTCACTACTCTACATTAACCATGTTTTGGGTTGCGATGTTTTTTCCGTCAGTGAATATTGAGTTGCTGATCCTGATACTAACACTATACTGGAATCATTTAGATATTGGTCTAGTATTGGAAACGGTACCATGTCTTTGGTATTTTTCTTTTGGCATTAGATCCTTTCATTTTTGATCTAAACATAGCTCCAGTTGCAACACAGATTTATTTGACACGGCCGATATCAAATCTGGTTTGGGATATTATCAAGTGGTAACTTTTGAGAGCAGCAGGTCGTCGACAAAAGTATATGTGGCAGGAGAATCGTCGTATCGCAGGCCAGATCATCGCCGACTTGTTGACTTCAACTGTTGTCACTTGGCAATTTCCCTGACCCTAATATAGGACGAAAAATATGAGACTTGGTGATTACAGCGGTATTTTAGGCATTAAAACATAATGAGAGAGCCAGCCGCTGTGGCCGAGCGGATCTAGGCGCTTCAGTCCGGAACCTTGCTGCTGCTACGGTTACAGGATCGAATCCCGCCTCGGGCATGGATGTGTGTTATGTCCTTAGGTTAGTTAGGTTTAAGTAGTTCTAAGTCTAGGGGACTGATGACCTCAGATGTTAAGTCCCATAGTGCTCAGAGCCATTTGAACCATGATGAGAGAACGAAGACCCTAAAAACAGCTCTCTCGTGCTGTGTTTTCGTATTCTCAGTAGTAAAGTAAAGTTTAACTCAGCAGTATTCTAGGCTTGCTTGCATCAGCTGTGATAGTTATTGAAAAATCATGGAAATTCTTACGTGCTTCAAGATTGTGCAATTAAGGTGAGTGCAACTGGTGGCTGTATCGATGTTATATTTTCACAGAACTTTCAAGCAATCGGTTTAATAGTTTTTTTTTCACGTCGTCTGCTTTTTAATATTAGCAAACTTTGCACGTCAATCGACACAATTTTCTTGTCTATAATAAGTAATTTTCTGCCGTTAGCAAAAGCCAGAGACAAAATTCATCAGAACATCCGCTGTCAGTTCGTTGTAATACTTCCTTCTGTCACACTGGACGTATTTTCTCGAAGACAGCGAATGTGTAACAGAACAAGTTGCCACAAATGGTTATTTCTTTCGTATACAGTCACTAAATAATTCACAAAATCACATATATAAACTGTATATTGTTGACTTTTTACCTTCGAACCTTACGTTGGGCGCCATTTGTGACTCCTCCTATTGCTGCCTACTTTCACTTTCCCGATTAGCGAAGGTGTAATGTTCTTTTTCTATGTTATCCAGTATTCTTCACCTCATCGAGACATGTGAAAGCGAGGCGACACAACACTATCCATCACTGCAGTCAATATGTGCCGATCAATAAGATTAAAGTCAAATTAATAACATCAACTAGCTGCGTTGTTTAGCGGTTGCCACTAAAAGATGCTCATTAACAGTTACTAAGTGGTCAATTCCTGTTTCAAAATGAACTGTTATCTTTGATTTTGCGTAGCACCTGCACACCGAATTAATTCTTTCAAAAATCACAGGCTTCATCTACCACAGTTTATTTGATATGATTTACTATGAAAGATACTCATACGTAAGCCCGATAATAATTGCCTATAATCGAAAGTCAAAGAAATTTACTTTTCATTACCCGGTGTCCAGTGAAGTTAAGTATTTCACGCTGTGGCGCGTGAACTTAAAAGAGTCGCGAATATTCGGAACTACAACGCTAAAAGCTCGGACACTAAAATCTCGAACACAAAGACTCCCAGACGCTAAAGACTCGCATACGCTAGAGACTAACACATGAGAAAGACGTTAACAATACGCGCTAGCTTCTCTCGTAAGACCAGCCGAGTGGCGGCGCTCGGTCTGCTGGCGTCGACAGTGGCGACTCGCGGGTCCGATGTGTACTGACGGACTGCGGCCGATTTGAAGCCTACAACCCAGCAAGTGTGGTGCCTTGCGGTGACACCACAGTGAAAGCACAATTCGATTTTACATAGTCTACATTGTGACGCTGAAAATGTTGTTAAAGTTTGTCGTTTTTCCAGTTCTTAAATCAATTGCGTTACACATGAATATCTCAAATTATGGTAGGAGCACTTATCAGTTAATATAATTCTCTGAAATTCAGTTTCTTTAAGTTATACTTTTAAGATTGTCTAAGCAATGACAAAAATAATTACATGAAAACATTTGAGATGCGTTTTTTGCTGTTGCTATTATTATACGTAAAAAAATATTAGAATTCTATTCCATGAGGCTTTTCGCGGATGATGATATTGCATACAGAGAAGTCGTTGCATACAGGGAAATCGGCACGGTAGAAAGTTGTAGCAAACTGCAGGAAGACCTGCAGAAGATCGGCGCCTGGTGCAGGAAGTGAAAATTGACAAAAATGGTGCAAATGGCTCTAAGCACTCTGGGACTTAACATCTAAGGTCATCAGTCCCCTAGAACTTAGAACTACTTAAACCTAACTTAACTAAGGACATCACATACATCCATGCCCGAGGCAGGATTCGAACCTGCGACCGTATCAGCAGCACGGTTCCGGAGTGAAGCACCTAGAACCGCTCTGCCACAGAGGCCGGCTCACACTTGACACTCAACATAAACAAATGTAACGTAATGCGCAAAGTATCTATTCTAAGCAGTCACATAAATTAAATACACTACTGACCATTAAAATTGCTACAGACGCGAAATTTAACCGACAAGAAAAAGATGCTATGATTTGCAAATGATTAGCATGATTAGCTTTTCAGAGCATTCACACAAGGTTGGCGCCGGTGGCGACACCTACAACTTGCTGACAAGAGGAAGGTTTCCAACCGATTTCTCATACACAAACAGCAGTTGACCGGCGTTACCTGGTGAAACATTGTTGTTATGCCTCGTGTAAGTAGGAGAAATGCGTACCATCAAGTTTCCAACTTTGATAAAGGTCGGATTGTAGCCTATCGTGATTGCGGTTTATCGTATCGCGACACTGCTGCTCGCGCTGGTCGATATCCAATGACTGTTAGCAGAATATTGAGTTGCTGGGTTCAGGAGGGTAATACGGAACGCCGTGCTGGATTTCAACGGCCTCGTATCACTAGCAGTCGAGATGACAGGCATGTTATCCGCATGGCTGTAACGGATAGTGCAGCCACGTCTCGATCCCCGAGTCAACAGATGGGGACGTTTACAAGACAACAACCATCTGCACGAACAGTTGGACGATGTTTTGCAGAGGATGGACTGTCAGCTCGGAGACCATGGCTGAGGTTACCCTTGACGCTGCATCACAGACAGGAGCGCCAGCGATGGTGTACTCAACGACGAACCTGGATGCGCGAATGGCAAAACGTCACTTTTTCGGATGAATCCAGGTTCTATTTACAGCATCGTGATGGTCGCATCCGTGTTTGGCGACATCGCGGTGAACGCACATTGGAAGCGTGTATTCGTCATCGCCATAGTGGCGTATCACCCGGCGTGATGGTATGGGGTGCCATTGGTTACACGTCTCGGTCACCTGTTGTTCACACTGACGGGACTTTGAACAGTGGACGTTACATTTCAGATGTGTTACGACCCGTGGCTCTACCCTTCATTCGATCCCTGCGAAACCCTACATTTCAGTAGGATAATGCACGACCGCATGTTGCAGGTCCTGTACGGGCCTTTTTGGATACAGAAAATGTTCGACTGCTGTTCTGGCCAGCACATTCTCCAGATCTCTCACCAATTGAAAACGTCTGTTCAATGCTGGGCGAGCAACTGGCTCGTCACAATACGCCAGTCACTACTCTTGATGAACTGTGGTATCGTGTTGAAGCTGCATGGCCAGCTGTACCTTTACACGCCATCCAAGCTCTGTTTGACTCAATGCCCAGGCGTATCAAGGCCGTTGTTACGGCCAGAGTGGTTGTTCTAGGTACTCATTTCTCAGGATCTATGCACCCAAATTGTGTGTAAATCTAATTACATGTCAGTTCTAGTATAATATATTTGTCCGATGAATACCCGTTTATCATCTGCATTTCTTCTTGGTGTAGCAATTTTAATGGCCAGTAGTGTATATAGTAGGGGGCGCACGGAGCGATTCAGAGTTCAGTGACAACAGAAACCTGGTCGCACGTAAGGTGGACATCAGACTGAGATTCACTGGAAGACTCCTCAGGATGTGTATAGTGCACCCATAAAGGAAGTATCCTACAAAACCTTCCTTTGACCAATACTTGAATATTGTGCGTCAGTCTGGGCCCCTTTCTAGATATGAATGATAGAAGAAATTGAGACGATACAAAGATGAGCACTGTGTTTCGTTAGAGCTTCATTTAGTAACCAGAAAATCATCTCGCAGATATTCAGCCAACTCTATTGGCAAACACTGCAATAGTCACTCTGCATCACGGCGTGGCTTACTGTAAACCATCACAGAGCGTACGTCGCTTCTTCCTACTTACGTCTCGTGAAAAGAGAATTCAGATAAATTTAGGGAGATTGTAGCCCACACAGAAGCTTACCAGCAATCATTCTTCCCGCGAACCATTCGCGATGAAACAGAAAAACGGGCTAGTGACACTGGTATACAAAGTAACATTCTAGCCATATCTCTTCTGCTGAACAAGTAAGTGCTTCCCAAAATAAGGCAAAGAGCTTGCAATAGAAGATACATGTTTCGCAGCAACAAAGATGAAAAAGTGCGATTAGTTCTTAAGGTATGCATTACAGAGCCCAAGTTTACTAGATTTTTGTTCTTGTTTTGCTCCATACTTCGTCGGTGGAGTCCTGGTTCACCATGTAGGTGTTAATGTGGGTCGTAGGTATTTGTGAGATGTTACACCAGGACGCCACTGAAGAGGATGACACGACGTTCTGTCGGTGCTGATAGCCCCGCCAGTGGCTATGGACGGAGTTCACGAGTCGTCAGCAGATGGTACATATTTTGAAAATGGTCCTAAATGACAAACAAATTGTGACTTCCAAGAGCCCCGTACCCGTATCTGCGCCTGACTGTAGGTGAGTGAATAATTTAGTTCCCAACCCAAAGGACCATCACCGAGCTACGATCGAACTGGGTACAGCCTCCCTCAGCGTGACGTGGTACACCTTGAGAAGTAAGCAACTTTGCGACTTGGAAGTTGGGACTTGACCTCCACCTGGGAAGACGGAAGGAAGATAAAGAAATCACAGAATAAAGCTCGTAATTACTTTCACCTTCTCAGGAGTCATCACTCAGTTTTCTGGTAAAGCTTCGCCCCTCGCAGAATATTACTCACAAAGAATGCTGAGGCTGATCATTGTAGTTTATCTTCGACTTTAGTAGGATTCACTAAGTTAAAGACATGGACTGTCGTAATTCTTGAAAAGTAATATGCGTAACGCGATCTGTCACTCGGCTTATGCTGCAAAAATTAAATACTAAGTTGGACTCCGTGTCAGCATAACTGCAGGTGCTTTGCCGCACGATAAAAGAAACTGATATTACGATGGCCGACTAGTCCCATGGATGAAATTTTGTATCTTCTTTTACGTAATAGATGTAAATGAAAAGCTGATAATTACATAGCATTAATATACAAGCATACAGTCTGGCTTTGAAATAAATTGACCAGATAATCTTAAATGAATTCAGTTTACTCGTAGTTAATGAGAGACTAATCTACTCAAGCTTACACGTTGATAGCTACAAAAAAGAAAGCGCAAGACAGCAAGGCTTCTCCTCGCTGCTCGCACAAAAAGAGTGAAGACTGCGCATTTCTTTATTCGCAAGCGATCTTATTACTATGAATTAAGTATCTCAAGCGGAGTCTTTGGTCTTCTTGCTAATGACATGCATTTTAAACTTTACATAAAGAAGACAGGAAACTGAGTAGTGGGTCTTATAAAGTCGCAAGGAACGCTGCTGAGATGCTTCCCGAAGCAAGCCTACGCCAAGTCCTTGTACCTGCTCTCCCATTTACCTGCAGTGACGGGACGTTGAACTGTAGCCACGATTTCTGTTCCATCCTGCCCAGCCCGCTGCCCGCCTGTGCCGGGAGGCCAGCAGCTGACGCGCGTGGGTGGCGGAGGTCGGTGCAGGGTCCACCTGACGATGCCGTCTGGTGGGCAGCGCCGCCCACGCCGCAGTGCCGGCGGCCGCGCGCCTCACTTTCTCCAGCCGTGAACTTGCTCTCATTATCAGCCCATCTCGGCACGTCCAGCCGCCCCGTAAATAGGTCTGCTTCATTAACGCCAGCCCACTCCCCCCGCACTCGCCCGCCAATTACGCGGTTATTAGCTCTCGCCTCTGTCAGCTCCGGTATGCGAGTCACTCGGTTAGCGCCGGCCTCCCACTCGAATCTTCGCCGATCGTCTCTCAGAGTAGGAACTCGTCAACGCCTCGGAGCGTGGGAAGCTGGCTATAGCTGAAGGCTTTGGATCCTCGACGTCTGGCGCGCCAGGTTTATTAACCGCCGACAGCAATAACGGGGAGCCAGTCAGCAGCAGTCTGCTTCCCGGGGAGATTCTAAATTAAATACCGGTTGCAGAGGCCCCACTTCTTTGTTGAATTTATTGATGTTTTCCCGTAAGGTCTATATTCGGATTTCTTTATTACGCCACTGCGTTTCCATTCAAACAGTGTCCCTCTACATTTACTGTACAGCCCACGACTATTCTATGAATTTACGATGTGTATGTTTCTACAAAATGGCACGGCCACATTGACTAAATCCGGATGGCCGCTTTCTCTCTTGCATCTTAATGTTTGCGTGGACGGGCACGGAAGGCTACGACATATAATGCGCAGTGTTGCCAACGCTGATGCTTTGATAATCTTCTGTTTGTCCTCTCAAGGTATTCGAATATAGCACAAACTGCGACACTGCACCAGAACAAGAAGGAATTAAATACACACATAAAAAAAAAGTTTTGCGTCACCTCGGTTAAGAGAGTTCCGTTTCCTGTACAGAAAATTGGAATAGAGATCAACATAAACATCATTTCCGCCCTTTTTATTGCTCATGAAAACCACACATTGCACGTTGTACCACCATACAGCGACACTTTCAGAGATGGTGGTCCAGATAGCTGTACACATCGGTACCTCTAGTACACAGTACGTCCTCTTGCATTGCTGCATGCCTGTATTCCTCGGCACAAGTTCATCAAGGCACTGTTGCTCCAGATTGTCCCATTTCTCAACGGCAATTCGGCGTAGATCCCTCAGAGTGGTTGGTGGGTGACGTAGTCCATAAACATACCTTTTCAGTCTATCCCAGGCATGTTCGATAGGGTTCATGTTTGGAGAACATGCTGGCCACTCTAGCCGAGCGGTGTCGTTATCCTGAAGGACGTTATTCACAAGATGTGCACGATGGGGGCGCGAATTGTCGTCCACGAAGACGAATACCTCGGCAATATGCTGCCGATATTGTTGCGCTATCATTCGGAGGATGGTATTCACGTATCGTACAGCCGTTACGGCGCCTTCCATGACCAGAAACGGCGTACATAGGCCCCACATAATGCCACTCCAAAACAGCAGGCAACCTCCATCTAGCTGCCCTCGCTGGACAGAGTCTCTCAGGCGTTCAGCCTGCCCGGGTTGCCTCCAAACACGTCTCCGACGATTGTCTGGTTGAAAGTATAAGCGACACTCATCGGTGGAGAGAACGTGTTGCCAATCCTGAGCGGTCCATCCGACGTGTTGTTGGGCACTTCTATACCGCGCTGCATGGTGTCGTGGTTGCAAAGATGCACCTCGCCATGGACGTAGGGTGTGAAGTTGCGCATCATGCGGCCTATTGCGCACAGTTTGAGTCGTAACACGACGTCCTGTGGCTGCACAAAAAGCATTATTCGACATGGTGGTTTTGCTTTCAGGGTTCGTCCGAGCCATAATCCGTACGTAGCGGTCATCCACTGCAGTAGTAGCCCTTGGGGGGCCTGAGCGAGGCATGTCATCGACAGTTCCTGTCTCTCTGTATCTCCTCCATGTCCGAACAACATCGCTTTGGTTCACTCCGAGACGCCTGGACACTTCCCTTGTTGAGAGCTCTTCCAGGCACAAAGGAACAATGCGGACGTGATCGAACCGCGGCATTGACCGTATAGGCATGGTTGAACTACAGACAACACGAGCCGTGTACCTCCTTCCTGGTGGAATGACTGGAACTGATCTGCAGTCTGACCCCTTCCCTGTAATAGGCGCTGCTCACGCATGGTTGGTCAGATCTTTGGGCGGGTTTAATGACATCTCTCAACAGTGAAAGGGACTGTGTCTGTAATACAATATCCACAGTCAACGTCTATCTTCTGGAGTTCTGGGAACCAGGGTAATGCAAAACTTTTTTTTGGTGCGTGTACATTAATGTCGCCAGTGGTAGTGAAGAGTGACATTTATCCTGGTAGCAACTGGTTGAACACTGGTAGCGGGGAAGAAACCGTACCAGAATTTGGCTGCTAAACCAAGTAGACGTTGCGATGTACTATTCACAGTCAGTATACTACACCAATTCAAAACATCTTCTTTTACTCCCTTCTACCACGAAGATAATACGTTTCACATTAGTATGTCAAGCCGCGTAGTCTGCCTCAGTCCTCCGTTAATCCTATTTTTGTGATCTATACACGATAGGCACTCACCGATCTTACATTTAGTAATAATTGTATTTCGTGTTTTGATTCCATTTTTATTACCACATGAGGGGCAGCGGCCTTTCAGCGTTCAACGATACTGTCAGCCATTGGCTTTTCAGTCTCAACAACGACTACAAGCTGACACAACTGATAGGAAACATTCTCCAACGTCGAAGTTTGTATGTACACGTTCGTGGAGGCGGATAACACAAAAGAGCGTACTTGGCTCATGTTGTTAAACACCTTTAGTAATAACCAGTGTCTCCCTCAAAACACACGGGTTATCGGCCGAGTGGTGGCGTCGTCTTGTCACAACGTTTCGATGATTTTCGTACCCATCAACTTTTGACGAAGTACATGTTTATGCCGAAGATCGTCCCGTCGGCACCAACGCTTATAGCCCTCGACCAACTTGCTACCTACTGCAAGGGCAATCGACCCCACACCCAATCCTGCCAAAACTCAAACGTTTGTGTTTCATCTGAAGAACAGACAGGCCACAAGAATCTTGCACCTGGTTTGGAAGGGCACTCCCCTGGAACACTGCGCAGCCCCAAAATACCTAGGTGTCACCTCGGATATAATGCACACCTACAGAAAGCACTGTACGAACATTAAACAGAAAGTTGCAACGAGAAACAACATTATCCGCAAACCGGTAGGAACTACAGGTAAAAAGGCCCACATTCGTCGCTTTCTGCTATTCAGCAGCAGAGTTTGCGTGTGCGATGTGGCACGTGTTATGCCAAGCCAGTCAGGTCAACACACCCCTTAAAGAATCAAGCCGTATCATACCATAATGCCTGAGACCAGTATTTGCTGGTAATGCATCGCGGGACGTCGGATCGAAGTGTTGACCAGAAAGGATAAAACAAACCCATTTATCTCGGTGATAAATCCACAATAAGATCACCTGCTGGCCCATCAACGGATTAAACCTATGGAAAGCTTTCTGTGTACCACACGCTGCCACACTGAATACTCCACATCGCACAAGATGCGTCTGTGGGAAGAAAGAACTGCGTACTTCAATAACTGGTCAACTTCTACAGAACAACTCCGTCTGTGTCACACCGAGAAGTGGAAGACATGGAAGTCTTTCAATCGACTGCTCTCTGAAGTTGCGAGGTCCAAAGAAAACATTTGGAGAAGAGGCCTCCTATATGAACAGATTCTGTGTGCCTGTAGACACCTATAGCCAGCACCCGCCTCATGCAGCGTGATCTGTGTTCAAACACATGCGCTGTGGAACGTCTACACAATGTTAACCCCACCACACTGGACGTGGCAAGCATTTGATAAGTAAATCGTCATTCAACCTAAGACTGTACGAGAAATCCTGTACGATATATTCATTAGAAAAGATAAATTGTGTTTTGCATTCAATAAGTGTGTGTTGCGCTTTCGTCGACTTCAAATACACACCCAGATGGGCATTTGCTGGGATGACAAATGTAGAAAAGCGCAAAAGAAGAAACCCTCACCCAGGCTGATTGTACCAAACTAATCGTCGTTGCCCGCAGGTTTAATAAGATACAAATGGTTCAAATGGCTCTGAGCACTATGGAACGTAACTTGTGAGGTCATCAGTCCCCTAGAACTTAGAACTACTTAAACCTAACCAACCTAAGGACAACACACACATCCATGCCTGAGGCAGGATGAGAACATGCGACCGTAGCGGTCGCGCGGTTCCAGACTGCAGCGCCTAGAACCGCTCGGCCACTCCGCCCGCCAATAAGATACATGTCATCTCCCAGTCTCGCAGTCTAATACGTTACACCTTTAAATTAAAGTCAGTACTGTGTTGAGTCATTGAATATCTCATCATTGGTATTCGGTGCGAAATCTCTAGTGTCCGCGTTGTAGCACTATTCTTTCACACGACTGTGTGCATATTTACATTAACACGAAACAACAGCACAAATTGCCATAGCAAACCTGCATTAGGTGTTCGGTGAGGGGATGGTAATCAGCAGAGGCAGTTCAGTATCCTGACCACTTGGAACGCCTTTTCTAACCGCCTGTGACTTTTACCTGCGTGACAAATTGAAGGGTCACGTGAACTCAAATAATCCTCACACACTGGAAGAGCTATCGCAAAACACTGGAAACGCTATTGCTGCTATCACTCGAGCGGAATTGCTAAGTGTTTCACAGTTTGATAGATAGAGCACAGTGCTGCGTTGACGTCAACGGTGACGTTTTGATATTGATTGACAAAAGTCATTGTCGCGTCAGTCTTACATCTACATCTACAGCTACATTGATACTCCGCGGAGGGCGCTTTACGTGCCACTGTCATTACCTCCCTTTCCTGCTCCAGTCGCGTATGGTTCGCGGGAAGAACGACTGTCTGAAAGCCTCCGTGCGCGCTCTAATCTCTCTAATTTTACATTCGTGATCTCCTCGGGAGGTATAAGTAGGGGGAAGCAATATATTCGATACCTCATCCAGAAACGCACCCTCTCGAAACCTGGCGAGCAAGCTACACCGCGATGCAGAGCGCCTCTCTTGCAGAGTCTGCCACTTGAGTTTATTAAACATCTCCGTAACGCTATCACGGTTACCAAATAACCCTGTGACGAAACGCGCCGCTCTTCTTTGGATCTTCTCTATCTCCTCCGTCAGACCGATCTGGTACGGATCCCACACTGATGAGCAATACTCAAGTATAGGTCGAACGAGTGTTTTGTAAGCCACCTCCTTTGTTGATGGACTACATTTTCTAAGCACTCTCCCAATGAATCTCAACCTGGTACCCGCCTTACTAACAATTAATTTTATATGATCATTCCACTTCAAATGGTTCCGCACGCATACTCCCAGATATTTTACAGAAGTAACTGCTACCAGTGTTTGTTCCGCTATCATATAATCATACAATAAAGGATCCTTCTTTCTATGTATTCGCAATACATTACATTTGTCTATGTTAAGGGTCAGTTGCCACTCCCTGCACCAAGTGCCTATCCGCTGCAGATCTTCCTGCATTTCGCTACAATTTTCTAATGCTGCAACTTCTCTGTATACTACAGCATCATCTGCGAAAAGCCGCATGGAACTTCCGACACTATCTACTAGGTCATTTATATATATTGTGAAAAGCAATGGTCCCATAACACTCCCCTGTGGCACGCCAGAGGTTACTTTAACGTCTGTAGACGTCTCTCCATTGATAACAACATGCTGTGTTCTGTTTGCTAAAAACTCTTCAATCCAGCCACACAGCTCGTCTGATATTCCGTAGGCTCTTACTTTGTTTATCAGGCGACAGTGCGGAACTGTATCGAACGCCTTCCGGAAGTCAAGAAAAATAGCATCTACCTGGGAGCCTGTATCTAATATTTTCTGGGTCTCATGAACAAATAAAGCGAGTTGGGACTCACACGATCGCTGTTTCCGGAATCCATGTTGATTCCTACATAGTAGATATTCCCCAGACCAGTTCCATTTTGCCCACCCTGTATTAGTCTTCAGTAACTTTGGAGACGGGACGAGAGATCCGCTTCGCTGTTGCAGTTGCCTAACGTGACGGTGTGGCGCCGGAAATGCAGAGCTGCACGCGCCCACACCTGTGGCAGTTCACCCGCGAGCGGGTAAGGCGTGCTGGGCGGATGTCACGCTTGCGGCCCAGGCCCTCGCTTCCACCTGGGACGCCGCTCGCTCGCAAACGCGATTCTGTGCTCGTAGTCTTCGAACTTTCTGGGTAGGAGGTAGAGCGCAGAAGCCTAAAGTGTTCCAGGACATGGAACTCGGTGCGTAACCCAGTTCCACTGGCGTGGCTGTGCGTTTTGTTTGAAGTGATTGAAGTTCTGTAGTAGGAAGGTAGAGAGCACAAAACATGGAACTTGGTGTGTAACATATTCAGTTCCGTTTTGTTTCAAGTGGGTACGTGCAGTTCACTTCGTGCAAATACAGGGTGATTCAAAAAGAATACCACAACTTTAAAAATGTGTATTTAAGCCGGCCGAAGTGGCCGTGCGGTTAAAGGCGCTGCAGTCTGGAACCGCAGGACCGCTACGGTCGCAGGTTCGAATCCTGCCTCGGGCATGGATGTTTGTGATGTCCTTAGGTTAGTTAGGTTTAACTAGTTCTAAGTTCTAGGGGACTAATGACCTCAGCAGTTGAGTCCCATAGTGCTCAGAGCCATTTGAACCATTTTTTGTGTATTTAATGAAAGAAACATAATATAACCTTCTGTTATACATCATTACAAAGAGTATTTAAAAAGGTTTTTTTTCGCTCAAAAACAAGTTCAGAGATGTTCAATATGGCCCCCTACAGACACTCGAGCAATATCAACCCGATACTCCAACTCGGTCCACACTCTCTGTAGCATATCAGGCGTAACAGTTTGGATAGCTGCTGTTATTTCTCGTTTCAAACCATCAATGGTGGCTGGGAGAGGTGGCCGAAACACCATATCTTTAACATACCCCCATAAGAAAAAATCGCAGGGGGTAAGATCAGGGTTTCTTGGAGGCCAGTGATGAAGTGCTCTGTCACGGGCTGCCTGGCGGCCGATCCATCGCCTCGGGTAGTTGACGTTCAATTCAGACGATAAGGTTTCATAACTAACCTTTTTCGTAGGACTCTCCATACAGTTGATTGTGGAATTTGCAGCTCTCTGCTAGCTCTGCGAGTCGATTTTCCTGGGCTGCGAACAAATGCTTGCTGGATGCGTGCTACATTTTCATCACTCGTTCTCGGCCGTCCAGAACTTTTCCCTTTGCACAAACACCCATTCTCTGTAAACTGTTTATACCAACGTTTAATACACCACCTATTAGGAGGTTTAACACCATACTTCGTTCGAAATGCACGCTGAACAACTGTCGTCGATTCACTTCTGCCGTACTCAATAACACAAAAAGCTTTCTGTTGAGCGGTCGCCATCTTAGCATCAACTGACGCTGACGCCTAGTCAACAGCGCCTCAAGCGAACAAATGTACAACTAAATGAAACTTTATAGCTCCCTTAATTCGCCGACAGATAGTGCTTAGCTCTGCCTTTTGTCGTTGCAGAGTTTTAAATTCCTAAAGTTGTGGTATTCTTTTTGAATCACCCTGTATTTTCAGGCATAATGTCCGCAGGTCGTTTACGAAGAACTGTACCCTGCTACAAAAAACAGTTTGTTTCACTCCCCCCCCCTCCCCCCACCCCCCGCCGGCCGAAGTGGCCGTGCGGTTAAAGGCGCTGCAGTCTGGAACCGCAAGACCGCTACGGTCGCAGGTTCGAATCCTGCCTCGGGCATGGATGTTTGTGATGTCCTTAGGTTAGTTAGGTTTAACTAGTTCTAAGTTCTAGGGGACTAATGACCTCAGCAGTTGAGTCCCATAGTGCTCAGAGCCATTTGAACCATTTCACTCCCCCCAGGATTTACATTGCGTAATAAAAAAAGTGCATCAACCTAATGACAGGGTCGGTTGTCATTGTTACTTCGCACACGTGCATATCGTCGTCGGGTATTTGAAGGACTAGAGATGACAGAACTGCATATAACGGGCGAGAACAAAGCCAAATGTTGAGTGATGTGGTGTGCATACTGTAAGACCTTCGGTACCCACACCATCAGATTATTTGACTTGTCGCTCTAACGAAGTAGGCGAGTGTCAGCAATATGTCTTGTGGTCTTATCGTGGCGTGTTTATCTTCTGCCGTTAGGTCAGACGATAGAAATGCCACTTGCACGCTTAGAGTAGCAGATTGACGGTGACCAACTTTAAACAGAACTTGATTAATTTCCACACACATTTATTAAAATAATAACAAGCAAAAAAATTACTTAACTTGGTTCTGGATGCTATTTACAATTGACAATCTGAAGTTCCTTTGGTATTGGTACGTTAATCTTATTCTCACATATATCTTTGATACTTGACAAAAGTGTCTATACATTTATCTTCATGGCTATGTACAGGAATATGGTAATCTCATTAGGCGCAGACTGAAACTTGACTATAGACTGGTACAGACAAATGTAGAACTCGTACAGACTGGTGCAGACAAATGCAGACTGGTGCAGACTGACTAATTGGAGGTCTGTACACTCGTTATAATACCTCGCGCGTTCAGGTATCACTGCGCGAGTGTGATCCGCGAGGAGAAATGGTTCTACGTTAGCAGCAATCTCATTGGCTGCATTACATATTAATACGCGGATCGGCGGGAACAGAATTTGCTCCGTCTCTAAGACAGCACCGTCTCGTAGTGCGGAGACGGACGAGCGCGATGCCGACGAGTGCGGACAACGGAGCCAGGCGGCTCGGTCGCGCCGGGGCCGGCCGCTGGCCGGTCGGTGGGGCCTGCCCCGCCGGCCGTCCCGGCGGCCGCTCCCCACAGGACGGATACAACGGCGACGACCCCTGCAACGACAACGGATTCTGACAGGCAACATAACGAGGACAGGACCACGACGAGCGATATGCGAATGTAGAGCGGAGGACGACACACGTCCAACCCCTATGACGAGAGGCATCAGCTAACACAGAACGATCGGCAACAACGGGAACTGAGACGCGAAATACATCACATGATTCTGCAAAGTCAGGAAGTATACGACAACCGCACTAGTACAGTTCCTCCTTCACAGCCTGAAGAACAAGTAGACGACGTGGAACAATTTTCTCCACCAGAAGACGACGACGAAATGGAGGGAGTCTCCTTTGAAGAAGTTTGGACCATGCAGCCCACCGACGGAGAGGGCGCTTTTACACTAGTTCCCCAAAGAAAACGACTCAACGCTTCTCGTAAACAGAACAACTCTCGGAAGCGACAACGTCCAGAAGAACTGAAAACTTCCAACCGTTATGCGGCTATTGCGACGGAAGATGCTACAGATGCTCCAGAACGTATGGACCAGACGAGTGATGTCAATCTCGAAGCAGATAGAGAGGGGACAGATGGCTCTGGCCGGAACTTACCTCGCAAAGTCCCGCCCGTTACTATTTACCATACCAAGAACTACATGGAACTCAACAAGGCGCTGAAAGCGAATATTGACGGCAGTCTTAAGGCCATCTACCAACGAGACAGGATCAAATATCACTTTGACTCCTATGAAGATCAACGGCGGGCCAACAATTTCTTTGTGTCGAATGACATCCACTTTTTTACACATCAGGCCGCGGAGGACAAGGACCTCAAAGTGGTTGTCAAACGTCTACCTGCCGAAGTTACGGAGGAAGAACTGAAAGACGCACTGATAGAGAGGGGTTTCCCTGTCATCAACGTCCACCAGTTTAAAAATCGAGACGACAACACGAAGGAATTACGACCTCAAGATGCTTACTGTGTCACGTTGCCAGCCCAAAAGGAAAACTACCAGATTTACGACATCAGATACCTTCTATATACTAAAGTCGTTATTTAAACCTACAACAGACAAGAAGGACCTGTTCAATGTCGCCACTGCCAGCGCTTCGAACATGCAGCTAATTATTGCAGCTTGCCTGCTCGCTGCGTTCGATGTGGAGGGCAACACCGATCTTCAGCATGTACTCATCCCCGAGGGGCTCCACCGAAATGTGCTAACTGTGAAAACGACCATCCTGCCACATGGCGTGGCTGCCAGCAGTACCAGGAACTTCTCAGGAAATACAGACAACGGTCTTCCCCGCAGCCCTCTCAACGGAGGACTCGTGTAATACGGAACTCCAACCTGACGCCACACCCTCCGCCCCACCGTCAGCAAACGACACAAGAACAGCCGGCGGCGACACGGCAGCCAGTAACACAGCCTCCTCCTGAAGCACTTCCACCTCGACAGCACCGCCAGCATTATTCATACGCCCACGCAGCATCACCACACCGACCGGAACAGAAACCTACGTCTCACCAGCTCATTTGATGGAATCTATAGCTCCAGCGCTCTCTGATGTCGCGAAACTTCTCACCGCCGTGCAGCAACAACTAGTGGGGATACTTTCTTTAATCGAAAGTGTATTTAAGGCCTTTGGAACACCTTAAGATGGATCGCCCTGGGACCACGAGAAACCTGAAAATCTGTATATGGAACGCCAACGGAATGAAACACAAGAAAACAGAATTCACTGAATTTTTACAACGTCACAAAATCGACATCGCACTTGTATCACAGACGCACCTTCGTCCAACAACTGAGCTCAGATTTCGTAACATGTACGTCTATAGAATGGACAGACAAGGCCAACGAGGTGGAGGGAGAGCAGTTCTGCTTAAAAGGGAACTGCGGCACCATCATGAAACACTACCACACCTCCAACATCTGGAGGCAACAGCAGTAACGGTTCGATCGGCGGCAGGCAACATCACTTTCATTGCGGCGTACAACAGCCCCGCTAAAAACCTGGTGCCAGACGACTTACGGAGTATCTTCACCAATTTTGACAAAATCTTTCTAAGAGGTGACCTTAACAGCAAGCACGTCGCGTGGAATTCCCGGCGTACGAACCCTCGTGGACGAACTTTGATTGCCATGGGAGAAGAACTGGGCATCACAGTCCATGGCCCACGAGAGCCCACACGGATTCCTTACGTCGATCGGCAAGAAGCAGACGTCCTAGATATTGCTGTCAACAAAAATATTGAGACGAACCTCCAGCTCCGCACCGTCGACGATCTTTCGTCTGACCACCGAACTGCTATTATCATAGTGGAAAACGCAACGGCCAGACTTCCGCCGCCAACCTCACAAACTCTGAATTGGGGTCAATTTCGGACATATCTTGACAACAATATCTGCCCGACGCAGGACGTTTCAACACCGGAAGCCGTCGACATCGCGGTACAAACTTCGACGCAGAAGATAAAGGTAGCCAAACGGAGGGCAACTACTCACTCGGTCTACCCTGTAGTAGCTTTCGACGAGTTCCCGCCTCTACTCCAAGAACGGAAGTAACAGAGAAACAGGAGCAGGCGACGTTGGCTCCGCTATAGAAACCCGATCGATCGACGAGAAACACACGTCTTAACACGAGAACTGCACAGGAGAGTGGGCGAGTGGCGACAGCAGGTCTGGGAAGAGGTAGTCAAGAACATACGACGCCAGCGGCCACCTAAACGAGCCATCAGAGGACCAGATGGCCTCCTCTATGACGAACTCGCCCAGGCAGAGCTGTATGCTACGACTTACCAAGAACAGATGTCTACACCAGCGATCCCCGTGAACGACGTCCGCCTGCAAGAACAGGAAGCCGTCGTTACAGCAGAATGGACTGCTTTTCGTACTGCACCTGTGCAGAGCCGCCCACAACTCACCACACCAGCAGAGATCCGTAAAATTATCCGGAAGACTCGGAATAATGCTCCGGGCAACGACTTCATAAGCAGCACCGATTTGAAACAGTTGCCCAGGAAGCCAACTGTGCTCCTTACCCGAATTCTCAACAGCTGTCTTCTGCAGGGATATTTTCCTACGGCTTGGAAGACGGCTCGAGTAGTTACAATACCCAAGCCAGGTAAAGACCCAGCAGAACCCAACAGTTACCGGCCAATTAGCCTCTTGCCGACCCTTGGCAAGGTGCTCGAGAGAGTGCTGTTGCAGAGGCTCCATGACACGCTTACAGCGCATGATGTTATACGACCCGAACAATTCGGTTTCAAGGACAAGTTATCTGCCGAACTTTAACCGAACGGATACAAGAAGGATACAACAAGCGGCACTTCACGATTGGTGTCTTCCTTGACATCGAAAAAGCTTACGATAAGGTGTGGCGGCCCAACCTTATCGTCAAACTGCATCGCACTACCGCTATTGCGGATTGTTACATTAGACTCATAGACAGCTTTCTGCAGGACAGGAAACTGTATGTCCGAGTCGACGATAAAAACTCCGAAATGAAACTGATCTCCGCAGGAATTCTGCAGGGCTCTGTCATTTCGCCTCTACTTGTCAACTTATATATAAATGTCATCCCAACAGTCCACCTTGTTACGGCGAGTTTTTATGCGGACGATACAGCCTTTCTGACAACTGGACGACACTTGGACCAGCTAATCGCTAGGATGCAACGGCTACTTGCTGTAATGGAACTCTGGGCGCTGCAAAATAAGATAACGATCAACCCGACGAAGACGGCAGCCGTTCTGTTCACACGGAGGAAACCAGTTCTGAACGACAGACTGCAAATAGCTGACCAATTTATCCCATGGTCGCCGGGAGTGAAGTATCTCGGTGTCTACCTTGACAAAAAATTTACGCAGCATATTGACGACAAGAAGACGGCAGCCCAGAAGATGGCCAGGTCATTGATTCCGTTCCTGAAGAGTAAGGATCTCAACGCTAAGACTGAACTCCAATTGCATTAGGCAACGGTGGAAACCACAATGTTGTATGGCTCCACCTCGTGGGGAGCTACGTGCGTCTCCAACTACAACAAACTCCAAGCGCTGCAAAACATTTGCTATCGATGGATCACAGGAGCTCCATGGTGGACAAGAAACGTCGACATCCGCACCGCACTCCACGAGACCACTATACAAGAGAAGGTCCATGACAACGCTCTACGAGTTTTTGACAAGATCGATGCCCTTAGGGACGAAGTTCGACAATTACAATCGGTAGGAACGGTAAACCCTGCAAGATGGCACAAGTATCGAGTACCGAAGTCAATAACGTTTCACCCCCCATAGGCAATCTGTCATAACACGAGGAAGCAGTCACACATAACAGCCTTGACACATTTCACCCTCCACAGGAGATAGACATCGCGAAAGACAGCAGGCTAAAGGATCCATTGCGTGCCCAAGCCTAACTGAATGTGTAATAAATAAAGTGTTTTCCTTTTATCCTTACATCCCATCCTAGAAG
Organism: Schistocerca americana; assembly: GCF_021461395.2. Classification (NCBI taxonomy): domain Eukaryota; kingdom Metazoa; phylum Arthropoda; class Insecta; order Orthoptera; family Acrididae; genus Schistocerca; species Schistocerca americana. The sequence continues at coordinate 304,254,620 of NC_060119.1, read as the reverse complement.
AATAAGTCATCAAGGATGATCTCTTCAGTCCACACTACAAACTATATTTAAATTTTAAAAAAAATTGTGCTTAGCGGGGCGCGCTCTAGCGGGAAAGTTGTGTACGCGCTGACTATGCGGAACTATGTACACAACAAGTGATCACTGAGAAGGACACGGAGAGGCCACATACTCGTAAGAGACAGCCTCATCAGTATTTGACAGAGTTTGAAAGGCGATTCATTGTATGACACGTTTGGTCAGCTGATCGATTCGTGCAAAATCCAGGTTTGTGGGACCTTCTGATGTGGCAGAAGTCTGACCGCCACAAGCGAGGATCGCTGTGCTGTGCGTCAAACACATCGCAAATCCTCCACATCATAACCCCTCCACATAATAATGCCTCCACATCATAACCCCTCCACATCGTAACCCCTCCACATCGTAACCCCTCCACATCATAATGCCTCCACATCATAACGCCTCCACATCATAACGCCTCCACATCGTAACGCCTCCACATTGTAATGCCTCCACATCGTAGCCCCTCCACATGGTAATGCCTCCACATCGTAACCCCTCCACATCGTAACCCCTCCACTTCATAATGCCTCCACATCGTAATGCCTCTACATCATAATGCCTCCACGTCGTAACCCCTCCACATCGTAACCCCTCCACATCATAATGCCTCCACATCGTAATGCCTCCACATCGTAACGCCTCCACATCATAACGCCTCCACATCGTAATGCCTCCACATCGTAACGCCTCCACATCGTAACGCCTCCACATCGAAATGCCTTCAAATCGTAACGCCTTCAAATCGTAACACCTCCACATTGTAACCCCTCCACATCTGCACCTGCGATCCAAAAACTAATAGTGAAGTGCCATTGACAAGGGATTTCAGATTGATTCTGTATCTCTAGATTTGTGAAAGGCTTTTGACACTGTACCATACAAGCGGATTGTAGTGAAATTGTGTACTTATGGAATATCGTCTCAGTTATGTGGCTGGATTCGTGATTTTCTGTCAGAGAGGTCACAGTTCCTAGTAATTGATGGAAAGTCATCGAGTAAAACAGAAGTGATTTCTGGCGTTCCCCAAGGTAGTGTTAGAGACCCTTTGCTGTTCGTTATCTATATAAAAGAGACGACAAATTGCAAAACGATTTAGAAAAGACCTGTGTGATACGAAAATTGGCAATTGACCCTAAATAACACGCAGTGTGAGGTCATCCCCATGAGTACTAAAAGAAATCCGTTATCGTTTGCACGATAAATCAGTCAAATCTAAAGGCCGTAAATTCAACTAAGTACCTATGAAATACAATTAAGAACAGCTTAAATTGGAAAGAACACATACAAAATGTTGAGGGGAAGGCAAACCAAAGACTGCATTTCATTGGCAGAACACTTAGAAAATGTAACAGATCTACTAGACTGTCCATCCTCTTTTGGAGTGCTGCTGCGCGGTCTGGGATCCTTACCAGAATGGATTAATGGAGTACATCGAGAAAGTTCAAAGAAGGGCAGCACGTTTTGTACTATCGCGAAATAGGGGAGTGAATGTCACTGAAGTGGTACAGGATTTGGGATGGACATCATTAAAACAAAGGCGTTTTTCGTTGCGGCGGAATATTTTGTTGGCGCCGACCTACATAGGGAGAAACAATCACCAAAATAAAATAAGGGAAATCAGAGCTCGCACGGAAAGATATAGGTGTTCGTTTTTCCGCGTCCTAAACGAGACGGGAATAATAGAGAATTGTGAAAGTGGTTCGATGAACCCTCTGCCAGGCACTTAAATGTAATTTGCAGAGCATCCATTTAGATGTAGATGCAGAAGTGGATTACGTGAAACATTTTGTGTCATTGTGCACCACTGACTGAAGACTATCAGCAATCTTAGGGGATTACCGTCTCATACGCCGACTGTCGTTAACACCACAAAACAAATCGCTGTGTTTATAGTTGTGCCGCCGTGACTGATAAGCGTGGATTGCACATGAATAGCCTCGCACGGTTTATATACGATCTTCCAACATGCTGGAGTAGCTGCGAGTCAGCAACTTTTGTTAATCAGTACAACGGAAAACCAGTCCAAAGTTGCAAATTTTACTCTTTTTTATTCACTCGATGACTAGTTTCGGGCCGAGACCCATTTTCAAATAATCGTAACATAGTAAAAGATGGTATTTCCGAAGATGTGGAAACCATGTCAAAAATGTGCAACGAACAGTCTTCGAAAATACCGTTTTTGACTATGTTACGATTTCAAAATGAGTCTCGTCCCGAAACTAATCATCGAGTGAATTTAAAAAGTAAAATTCGCAACTCTGAACTTGTTTTTAATTTACAGAGCATCGCACTGTGTTTAGATATGTATAGACCGCTACGGTCGCAGGTTCGAATTCTGCCTCGGGCATGGATGTGTGTGATGTCTTTAGGTTAGTTAGGTTTAAGTAGTTCTAAGTTTAGGGGACTGATGACCTCACAAGGGAACCTCCCCATCGCACCCCTCTCAGATTTAGTTATAAGTTGGCACAGTGGATAGGCCTTGAAAAACTGAACACAGATCAATTGAGAAAACAGGAAGAAGTTGTGTGGAACTATGAAAAAATAAGCAAAATATACAAACTGAGTACTGCACAGGCCACATAGACAACATCATGACACTGTGAGCTCAGGAGCGCCGTGGTCCCGTGGTAGCGTGAGCAGCTGCGGAACGAGAGGTCCTTGGTTCAAGTATTCCCTCGAATGAAAATTTTACTTTCTTTATTTTTGCATAGTTATTATCTGTCCGTTCGTTCATTGACCTCTCTGTTCACTGTAATAAGTTTAGTGTGTGTGTTTTGCGACCGCGTCGCAAAACCGTGCGATTAGTAGACGAAAGGACGTGCCTTTCCAATGGGAACAGAAAACATTTGATCGCAAGGTCATAGGTCAACCGATTCCTCCACAGGAAAACACATCTGATATATTCTATACGACACTGGTGACAGCATGTGCGTCACATGACAGGAATATGTTGTCGACCCACCTAACTTGTACACTTGGCGAATGGGTAAAAAGATTCTTCTACCTTGCCCGATTTAGGTTTTCTTGTGGATGTGATAATCACTCCCAAAAAAGTGATGAAAACATAAGAGTTTGTCACATAAACTGAAAATAAAAAATTAAACTTTTTACTCGATGGAAGATTTGAACCAAGGACCTTTCGTTCCGCAGCTGCTCACGTTACCAAGAGACCACAGCGCTCCTGCGTCCCCAGTGTCCTTGATGTTGCATATCTTTCCATGAACTACTCAGTTTGTATATTTTGCTTATTTTTTCCCAGTTCCACACAACTTCTTCCTGTTTTCTCAATTGATCTGTGTTCAGTTTTTCAAGGCCTATCCACTGTGCCAACTTATAACTAAATCTGAGGGGGGTGCGATGGGGAGGTTCCCTTGTCAGATGTTAAGTCCCATAGTGCTTAGAGCCATTCGAACTATTTTTTTTTAGAGATGTATGAGCGTTTGAGTACCACCCCGGGTGACCGTCACCGGTGGCGAAGTTTTGTAAGCTGTCTTGCTCCTGGCGCCACGTTGACGGGATCCATCGGGTATATCAGGTATAGCATTAAGTCACGGCTGGTAGTAACTGACGAAACTCTGACGGCACTACGGTACGTCACTGACATCCTCATGTGTCATCTCTCATGCGAAGTTACTGTGATGCCAGTTTTGAGCAGGTCAATGTTCGTCTATACATAGCACGTGTCTCTATGACCTCTCTGCACGATGTTGAGGTACTCCCATGGCCAACAAGATCTCCAGATCGATCTCCGATAGAACATATGCTGGACTAGCTCGGACATCAACTCTGTTCTAGTACCAGAATCTAGGATATTAATGGCCAGTACTAACAGTTGTAAGCGAGGTTGCTTTGATACAACGGCTTTTTGATACCGTCCAAACCAAATGAGTGCATGCATCGAGGCCAAAGGTTGTCACTTACCGCCTTACTGATAACAAGGCTCATAGTGGCAACATCTTCATAAATTTGACTCGATTTTGTGATTACTGCAATAGCATCATTTACTCTCTCATCCTGTGAAGTTTTATTTCGTTTCCTCCTCTCCTACTGGGAACTCCGCTTTTTTTACCAGGCAGTGTACATTAAATTAGTAACTTTATACGGTCTCTCTCTCTCTCTATTCTAAGATTACATTTGGTCACTGTTCATGAGAGACATGCAGAGTAGGGATATTCTACTCTGTTTGTTGGGTCTGGGTGGAGTTGTGGTAGTGTCGTGAGTTGTAAAGTGTCGTTTCAGGGCCAATGAAGTCTTAGTAGTCGATGTGTGGTAAATGGTAACATGTTTGCCTCCCATGCAAGCAGGCCCAGGTGGATTCCCGGACGAGTTGGAGATTTTCTCCGCTCGGGGACTGGGTTTTGTGTTGCCCTCAACACCCTTTCATCCTCATCACCGGTGCGCAGGTCGCCCAATGTTACGTCGACTGAAATAAGACTTGCACTTGGCGGCCGAACTTCCACGGACGGGGCCTCCCGGCCAACGATGCCATACGCTCATTTCATTTCCATATCACTAATTTCTTCACTAGGCAACCACGATTCTGGGATTAATGTCATCGATCTGGTTCACATAAGAGGTCACCTTCAGCTTTCATAACAGTCATCTGTGGAATAGCATGTAGAACCTCCATGGTGGGGTTACAGCGAATCATCAGCATCAGTGGAACTGCAATGTGTGGACCGGGATAACTGGCGACCGAATTTTGGAAACAGTATTCCTCCCATGTCGCCTAACAGGCCGGAACTATCGGCTTTTCTTGCGGGTGATGCTGCCTCCCCTCTGGAAGAAGTGCCATTGATGATTCGAAGGGTTATATGGCTGCCACATGATAATACTCCAGCTCACTTTGCCGTTAACGTCCGGGCGCATCTCAGTCGTGTCTTCCCTGCTAGAGGGATCGGACAAGGGAGTCCAGTTGCATGGCCTGCTCATACACCGAATCTCAACCCGTGCAATTTCTGGCGGCCAACTCAAAAGTATCGTATATGCAGAGCCATTCCAGATGTGGAGACACTGTAGCAGCGTATTAATACTGACTCTGACACTGTTCGGATGCAGCCTGGGCGATGTGGCGCGTACACGCATGCGCTGAGGCACATGGAAACCATTTTCAGCACATGCTGTAACTGTGGCTGGGTGGAAACCAGGCGTTTCCGGCCATAAGTTCATCCTCTTATCGACCAAATCCCAGAGATTGTACACAGTGGAAAAAATTAGCCTGTGTAGATTATGTCACAAAAACCACCGACAGACATCAGGGACAGATTCCTTATACAGAAATGAGTAAGAAATGCTTGGTAAATATGGGCTCTAAAATGGACTCGTTCATCTTCGCAAGGGTAAAACACGTCTCTTCTACTGAATAAGTGCACGTAGCTCTTAAGCTACGCATTTTATAGGACACGTTTACTAGACACTTTTTTCACTTTTTGCTCCGCACTACCTATTCCCAAAATATCAAAAACAAAGACCCCGGAATGGAAGAGATGAGTTTCTTAGTATCGAAGGTGGACAAGTGCTCACGTCTCTTAAGGTACGCGCTTTACAGCCCTTATTTACTATACTTTTTCTAGTTTTGTTTTAAGGAACCTGTCCTTAAAGTTTGTTGCTATTTTTTGGGGCATGCTGTATATTTTACACGAAATTTCATAATAGCAAAAACTTTGAGTGTGTAGCTTGTGGTTACTTTCTGACATAGACCAGAAGTCAGGTTACAGTTTCTGGCCGCTGGGGAAAGATTCCAGTCGTTGACCTGTGCAACAAGAATTGCAGCAAATACATTATTTATAATAAGTAATAGGGATTATTGCAGGCATACTCCTATTGAGCTAATGAGGAAAATCGAGGCTGTTTTAGAAAACAAGAGGTGAAAAGAAAAAAATTTGGAAGCAGCTGGACACAAACCTTCCAAATCTTTTTCATTACAGGTGACGACACTATCGACCACGCTAGGGCATCAACGGGGCAGCCCCGCCTCTGTGTGTAGTATACTCTGTGTAAAGGATTTATCTACGGATATCATTATTCGATATTTAACGATGACAAACTGTACCAAGCTGTGCTTGTTATAGATCATCATTATGCCTTATCACACAAACGGCATACTTTCATAGCACACAAGGCATAAACCTAAAATCATCAAATATGGGAACCATTTGACTACCAATATGTCGTTTTATTACAAGAAATCGTAATTAAAGCTATGCGTTGTCAAGCGATCCTCAATTTGCTGATACTTTGAAATGGCTTGAATTCATAACACGTTCTCATATATATATTCTTCCTACAGTTAAATCTACTTCTACATCTTCCTGTGTGCTCCACAAGACAGTGGGAATTGCGTGTGGAGGGAACATCTTATCAGTATTAGCCATTTTCTCTTCTAATCCGCCCATGCACTAAGCGAAGGAAATATGGCTGTCTACATGCCACTGTGCGAGCTCCAATCTTTCGTATCTTGTCCTTAAGATTCCCTTTAGAGATATATTCTGCTTACACAATCACACAGTTTTCTTCGATCTCTCGAGAATAACACCGCCTTTCTTCCAAAGATGCCAGTTTAATTTCCCAGACAATTTCCGTTAAGCCGTCGGGTCATGGGACATGTAAATGCACATGGGGCTGGTAACGCCACGTCATGGCTTCCCAAGTTCCACTACATTGCAAAGGATCCTGGAATGTCACCTTTTTGCCTCGTGCAGAGGAACACGCCCAGTGGTCACGTCACAAGCAGTACTTACGTGCTGCCATATAGTTCGAAACAATATGGCAGCTCGTAAGTACTGCACGAGGCAAAAATGTGACATTCCAGGATCCTTTGCAATGTAATAGAACTTGGGAAGCCATGATGTGGCGTTACCAGCTCCACGTGCGTTTACACGTCCCATGACCAGACTGCTTAACAGAAATTCTCGGGGAAATTAAACTGGCATCTTTGGAAGAAAGAACAACATTCTCGAGAGATCGAAGAAAACTGTGCGGTTGTGTAGGCAGAATATATATCTAAAGGGAATCTTAAGGACAAGGTACGAAAGATTGGAGCTCGCACAGTGGCATGTAGACAGCCAAATTTCCTTCGCTTAATACACGGACGGGTTAGGAGAGAAAATGCCTATTATTGATAAGATGTTCCCTCCATCACACAATTCCCACTGCCTTGCGGAGCACACATGAAGATGTAGAAGTAGATTTAAATGTAGGAAGAAACTAGTTGGCTGCGTTAACTACAGCGCCTTGGCAGATACCCATACAGTCATCAGTTTGACGTATTATCCGTGAGAAGCTGGAGGAAATCACGCAACTTCATTGGCACAATGGAAAGCGTCCTGTGGCAGATGCACGACAGTGATGGGCAGCGTGTGGATGCAGAGTCAGAGTTATAGGCCTCTGGAGAGGGGGGCCGTTGTGTGCGGCCGCCAGAAGACCCCTTGGCCTCTGGCGCGATACGAATACCAGCTCTTTAGCCGGCGCGGCGCTCGCCTGACGGCTGACGGGGAGAAGAAGAAAACTCGCCGGACGCCCAGGTGACGCGCAGAGAAACGCGGTAATTCCTGCTCTGGCTGCGTGTGACGCGCACTTATCACACGAGAGCGCCTTTGTGCGTGGAATGCGGCGAGGCGTGATTCACGCGTGATGCGTACCTAAGCCACCGTGGGCGGCCATCAGCGCGCCACGCCGATCTCCGACTGCCATTAATCTCCGCCCTGCGCACAAAGACAGCCGGACCTGTCACCCGCGCAGGCACCGGAACCTCAGTCTCTCTCTCTCTCTCTCTCTCTCTCTCTCTTTCTCTCTCTCTGGTCTTCGGCGCCGCACTTGACGGACCTACAGTCACGTATTCATTTCTTTCAGGTCTTCTGTTTCTTGAATCACGCTGCCAACAGCTCGGTTACAACATAAAAACGTTGTGCAGAGAAATCTTGATGCACTACTGGCCATTAAAATTGCTACACGAAGAAGAAATGCAGATGATAAACGGGTATTCATTGGACAAATATATTATACTACAACTGACATGTGATTACATTTTCATGCAATTTGGGTTCATAGATCCTGAGAAATCAGTACCCAGAATAACCACCTCTAGCCGTAATAACGGCCTTGATACGCCTGGGCATTGAGTCAAACAGAGCTTGGATGGCGTGTACAGGTACAGCTGCCCATGCAGTTTCAACACGATACAACAGTTCATCAAGGGTAGTGACTGGCGTATTGTGACGAGTCAGTTGCTCGGCCACCATTGACCAGACGTTTTCAATTGGTGAGAAATCTGGAGACTGTGCTGGTCAGAACAGCAGTCGAACATTTTCTGTATCCAGAAAGGCCCGTGCAGGACCTGCAACATGCGATCGTGGATTATCCTGCTGAGATGTAGCGTTTCGCAGGGATCGAATGAAGGATAGAGCCACGGGTCGTAATACATCTGAAATGTAACGTCCACTGTTCAAAGTGCCGTCAATGCGAACAAGAGGTGATCGAGACGTGTAACCAATGCCATCCCATACCATCACGCCGGGTGATACGCCAGTATGGCCGTGACGAATACACTCTTCCAATGTGCGTTCACCGCGATGTCGGCAAACACGGATGCGACCATCATGATGCTGTAAACAGAACCTGGATTCATCCGAAAAATGACGTTTTGCCATTCGTGCACCCAGGTTCGTCGTTGAGTACACCGTCGCAGGCGCTCCTGTCTGTGTTGCAGCGTCGAGGGTAACCGCAGCCATAGTCTCCGAGCTGAGAGTCCATGCTGCTGCAAACGTCGTCGAACTGTTCGTGCGGATGGTTGTTGTTTTGCAAACGTCCCCATCTGTTGACTCAGGGATCGATACGTGGCTGCACGATCCGTTACAGCCACGCGGATAAGATGCCTGTCATCTCGACTGCTAGTGATAGGAGGACGTTGGGATCCATCACGGCGTTCCGTATTACCCTCCTGAACCCACCGATTCCATATTCTGCTAACAGTCATTGGATCTCGACCAACGCGAGCAGCAATGTTGCGATACGATACACCGCAATCGCGATACGCTACAATATGACCTTTATGAAAGTCGGAAACGTGATGGTACGAATTTCTCCTCCTTACACAAGGCATCACAACAATGTTTCACCAGGCAACGCCGGACAACTGCTGTTTGTGTGTGAGAAGTCGGTTGGAAACTTTCCTCGTGTCGGCACGTTGTAGGAGTCGCCACCGGCGCCAACCTTGTGTGAATTCTCTGAAAAGCTAATTATTTGCATGGTTAAATTACGCGTCTGTAGCACGTTATCTTCGGAGTGTAGCAAGTTTAATCGCCAGTAGGGTATAAACCGTTGGGATAGTGATGTAAGATTACTTTACAGCAGTGGTTCTCAACCATTCCGAGACCATTATCTCTGACTGTAAGTGCAATCAACCTCAACATTAACACGTATCTCAACCTCAGACTGAAAAAGAACTTACGTAAGTCAAATGGTATTTAGTTTTTGTTGTTATTTTATTACGCGGTTTCCTTCACGGTTTCTTTTTATCAAACCATGAACTAACCTGAAAGAGGCAATTGGCATTGCTTATTTCTAACAACCTTTTGTTTAGAATGGTGAAGTAATACTCAGTGCATCGTCATTGCTACCTACAACTCGGTCTCCGAAAAGGAAGCATACTAGTCTGATTGCAGATGGACTCCTGTTACAAAATATGCTTTCTTGTACCACTCATTGCTTCTCCCAAAACCTGCACTCCCACTTAAAAAAAGAAATCAATCAACTTCAGATGTATGCATTATACTTGTTGTTCTGAGACTGGTTTGATGCAGCTCTCCATGCTACTCTGTCCTGTGCAAGCTTCTTCATCTCCCAGTACTTACTGCAACCTACATCCTTCTGAATCTGCTTAGTGTATTCATCTCTTGGTCTCCCTCTACAATTTTTATCATCCGCGCTGCCCTCCAATGCTAAATTTGTGATCCCTTGATGCCTCAGAACATGTTCTACCAACCGGTCCCTTCTTCTTGTCAAGTTGTGCCACAAACTCCTCTTCTCCCCAATTCTATTCAATACCTCTTCATTAGTTATGTGGTCTACCCACTAATCTTCAGCATTCTTCTGTAGCACCTCATTTCGAAAGCTTCTATTCTCTTCTTGTCCAAACTATTTATCGTCCATGTTTCACTTCCATACATGGCTACACTCCATACAAATACTTTCAGAAACGACTTTCTGACTCTTGAATCTATACTCGATGTTAACAAATTTCTCTTCTTCAGAAACGCTTTCCTTGCCATTGCCAGTCTACATTTTATATCCTCTCTACTTCAACCATCATCAGTTATTTTGCTCCCCAAATAGCAAAACTCATTTACTATTTTAAGTGTCTCATTTCCTAATCTAATTCCCTCAGCATCACCCGACTTAATTCGACTACATTCCATTATCCTCGTTTTGCATTTGTTGATGTTCATCTTATATCCTCCTTACTGTTTGTAAATCATGCTTGCCACACCCCTACTTCTCGACAGGAAGAAATTGGACTGCCAACGCTTTGTACGTGACCACTGCTACTAGTAGTAATAATGATAATAATAAAAGACCAGCGGTTTCTGAGGGGTCAAAACAAAACGATTCGATTGTGTTTGTCACCAAACTAAATTATTTTTAAAAGATTATTACTATTATCACTATTTCACTAGACTGTACTCAAAATGTACGTGACACAATGAGGTGGTTGTTACCTTTTGTGAAACAAATGTGTCGAACTCTTCCTCGCTTGCTTCACCTACTACATCCACACTCTGTATTTTATACATGAATTAATACTGAGACAAATTTATCGCAGATGCTTGAATATCTCATAAAAATACCTTGTTAATTTCCAAGAAACGGTGCACATCGAAATCATGGCCTCACTACGAGCGATACATATCGAACGTTCGACCCCGGAATGTTGACAAGATAGACGACAAAAGACGAACGTATTGGAAACAGAAAGACATTATAACACAGAGAGTAACAGCACTTTTTTCACTCACCGGGATTTATTAAATAGATGAGTAATACCATTTACATTACTCATCAGATATATCGTCGTCGTGCACAGTACCGTGTCTGTTGTAGGTAACGGGTAACATTCCGTTTTCCCCCATACCCTGGATACATATTTCTACACGTCTTTTAGGAAAATTGGGAGAGTCTCACAGAAGAGAGATTTACCCGAAAGTTGTAAGTTTTGAAAATATAAAAACTGAAATACTTACTCTCATGCGGTGCTCCGTTGTCGAAGCAGAAAAAAATACCCACGTATCCGGTTTAGAGACTCGACAGTTTGATATATATCACTCGCAGAGAGGCTACGACTTCGATTTGCCAGCTAGTAGGTAGTTCCTGCAATAGATCAAAAATTGTTACGTTTTCCACTTAGCAACGATAAACGAACTGACTGCGCAACACAAAAGTAACTACTTAATGACTACTACACTGCTGTATAGGCTACACAGGATTATTATTGTTATTAGTGACAGTCATGAGAAACAAAGCATTGGCAGCATAAAGTCTTCAAATTTCTGCCATTTCAGAAGTATGAAAACAGCAATCAAATAATTTACAAACAGTAAGTGTAGAGCACGTATTTTAACTTGGTTTATTGTAAGTGAGAGTGCAAGTTGTGGATGAAGCAACTGTCGCTATGGAGAGGAGTGTCGTGCCTGCCTGTGGTGGCTAAAGACATCACACCCATCCATGCCCGAGGCAGGATTCGAACCTGCGACCGTAGCAGTCGCGCGGTTCCAGACTGAAGACTTAGAACCGATCGGTCACAACGGCCGGTGGCTGTTGTCATCTTGGAAGATTCTCATGATGTAGAAGAAAGTGCAACAGGCATCGAGAATATTGAAATAAACATGCAGGTTCACATCCAAGACAACTTGACTGAGTGAGCAGAAATGATGGTATGAGAAACACCTCGTAACATCACAGATCCACCTCCGACCTGAACAACACCCACCACGCAGTGCAAGTTAAACGCATCGTTGAGCTGTAGGTGCACTCGACGCTTTGCATCATTCGGGAAAAAAATATCGGAAGTTGAGACACGCCAGATTACACTAAACGTCACCAGTCAATCAGCTAATCATGTTGTTTGTCCCACTGAAGACATAGAGATACAGCTTCATGTGTCGTTGTGAGCAACTGCTTTTTGCGAAGTACTCGACTCATAGTATCCCAATGTTTGCTCGAAAATTGCGAAAGAAACAAAATCACGACCCGTCGGAGCACACTTCATGCCACAAATCAGCTACTGCCTAGTCTGTGTGATTTTCGGACGATTGAAGACGTGCAGCTCCATGTGGTGCTGTAAACAGTGACCTCTGACCTTTTGCAAGATACCCGATTTCAGATATCTATTGCCAGCGGGTTTCTTCGCAATGTTGTCTCGGAAACTGATTATGATGACCCTGGGTTCACTGAAAGCAATTCCTGTCAGGTTTGAAACGGGCTGTCCGTGACAAGTCGTGACGGCGTCTCCCTGTCGTTTAGGATATTTTTGCGAACAGCGTTCTTAAGCCGTGTTACATGGCTGCTAGTGGTACATCATGCCGTGCAGAACAGTCCTTGTTGATACCTCAGTAAGTGGGGCAACTACATACACGTTGTTGTCACGGCCACATGCAAACAAGGCTGCTTTTTTGTGCCATTCTGTCACACCTCCACCTTAGAGCACTGAACAACCGATTATCAAATACATAATAATTCACTACCATGAGTTATGTCAGAGTTGGAGGGTCACATGAGTGCCTCGTACGAATCCCGCAACATGTACAGTGATCAGTGTGCTCTTTTAAGGGGGTAATTTTGTCCAGTGTCATTACTTATTTGGAAATCGTTTTCAGACCATCTGTAATGCAATAAATCCATCTGTCACTGCAAAAAGATTGCAAACACATCGAGTAATGTCCCTTCGGAAAGCATGAAAATTATACAATGACCCTAGTGCTTCAAGTTTATCCAAGCCATACATTCAAACGTGTTCTAAAAGTGGATATGTGCCACATCTGCTCCTAAACCACTGGATCGATTTCAACTTACTTGGTACACAAATTACTTACTATCTGAAAAGAAATGCTGTGAGGATAAGAATCAGCAACTTCCTATTGGAGTGGGGGTGATAATGTGGAGAGAGGAGGAGGAGGAGAAGAAGATGAACAAAGATATGGGGAGGGATAAATGAACAGAGAAAGATATGATAAGGAAATGGACAGTGAGATGAGAGGAAGAGAATGGAAAGAGTAGGAGAGTAAGCGAGGGAGGAGTTTGTGGAGGCGATATAGAGAGAGGAGGGAGGTAGGGGATGGAGAGAGGAGGAGGAGGAAATGGACAAGGAAAGGGGAGGATATTGCGAGGTAGAGGAGGCAGAGGAGCTGGACAGAGAGAGGGGATGGAGCAGATGGGCAGATGGACAGAGAGAGAGGGAAGGAGGAAACATACAAGGAAAGGGACAGAGGTGGGGGGGGGGGGGGGGGGGTGAGTAGGAGATGAGTGGGGGAAGGAGATGGAGAGAGAAAGTGGCAATACGATATGAAAAGATATTGGGGGTGAAGGAGGTGTGCAGAGACATGTGGAAGAAGGAGCTGGACCAGTAAAACAAATACATCACGGGCAACATCGGGTTCTCAGCTAGTATCATAATAAATATGTCATGCTTATTGATTATGGGGATTATTCGCGATAATCATATTACGTATTAACATGTGGCAGTTTCAGATGCTCTTGATGGCCTAATATAAAGGCCCAAAGTGCTCATGCAGCGTCTTTTCATTAATTACTCGTGATAAGCTGTAGATCGGAGTTTGGATGCCGGTTTGGCATAAATTGTCAAATGCCACGATATATTCATTACCTTGCAGGAGAAGCATTTCTGATTTGATTTCATCTGTAGCGTTCGAGGTCATTAAGTTTCATTGACATGATCATCGTGCATTTATTTGAACTGCTATTTCGTAGACTCCACTACGAAAACTAGCACCGTGTATTTCGAGTTTGGCGCGTACCGACGAAAACGATGCGAATGAACGTTCACAGCAGGCAGAAGTAAGGAGCGAGCTGTGTCGTGCACCGCGACCGTGACCTTGGAAAGACTGACAAAATATGTGGTGGGAACGTTAGCGGTTCCCTGTTGAGACAGCAGCTGTGTGCTTGTCAAAGGCTCGGTCAGAATTTTCGGCCACTCCGTCACTGCTTGCGGCGCTCACGTCAGCGAGAAGGCGTGCGCAAACAGCGCCGGGGTCGGGCGTGCGGCGGCGTATGGCGCCGGCCTGTCCTCATTATAGCGGAACTCCAGTTCCTCAGCGGCGCGAGGTGGCAAGGCCGTCCGTCCCGGGCTTGTCCGGAAAGTGAAAGACAAGGACAGAGGGTGTGCGCCGGTCAACGCCTCTGCATCCGGGACGCAGCAGCGGCTGTAGCCGGCTGGCTCGGTGCAGCGCTCTGCCAGATGCTGCTCTCGCACTACCGCAGGCAGTCAACGGGAGAACCCGAAGGCTCTGCAGCACGCGCGCGAGAACACGCAGCACTCACAGGCGTCGCCCGCATCGGACGCAGGGACTTTTCGGAATTAATGTACTGACAAACCGACACAGGTCGCTCCACTCTACAAACTAGAGCGTCGTCAGACATTCACCGATGTGATGGAAACACGTTAAAGGTTCAAAACTCTGCACAGTGTCATCATCAACACGAAGTTGTCTCTCCTTCAGGCCAATGAATATTTGCCGAATGAAACCAGTAAGAAAGCAAATAATCCGAAACCCGTGACAGTTTACCTGCTCTTCGGCATGTCACACTAACAATTTGACTTCTTGTTTTATTCAGTAGCAATATGGTATCACAATACAACTGTGTAGTAACTGAACGTAAAGTATGTCATATTACTTCTGAAATAGGACGTAAACGGTTACTGCTTACAACGCAACACATTGTTGTAGGGGAAGTCGAGACGAATAATTAGACGTAGGACACTTGTGTTCTGTCAAGCCGGGAAACAAACTCAAATTGGCCTACGAAAGCCACTTAAATTACAGCGCACGCGCACAGAAAGAGATTCTGAACATCTTTTCGCCCATTTATGCCACCAGCTTAGTTTTTTCTATTTCATTATCATTAGTAATTTAATCTTTCGCACGAAAGTAATAAGAGAAAAGGCATCTAAACATCATGCAAAAGAAAATTGCATTTACAATTCGATATAAATTTAACTCTTACAACCACGGTAGTGTCACAGTAAGAAAACCACAGAAACAAAACAACTGTTAATTTTACGTTGATAAAATAACAAAATTTCGTGTTAAATTTACACAATAAAGTCAGTTTTACAGTTTGTAAGCGCAACAACAGGGTGTGTCTAATATTCTACGAAAATGTTAGTGAGAAAAAGAAATGTGCTTCAAAGAGTTAAGACCGACTGAGCCGGTGCCTTAAGACGTCGAGAGGATATTTAAAATCTAGCACGTTGCGCATATGCTTTCGATTGGGTGGCTTTTGTAGACCAGTTTTAGGTTGTTCCCCGACTTGACAGACCATGCGTGTCATATACCAAGTTGTTCGTCTTGACTTACATAAACTACATCACTGTGACAGGTAAACGGTTACCACTCACACGATGTATATTCTTACCAACTAGTAATGTAATTGCTCCACTGCCCTGGACAAATATTTGAATTCTACTCTTGATGTGAAATGAAATAATAGTATGCCATTATTGATGGAGAGACTCGAACTGTCGTAGTTCGGCCGCTTGATGCAAGTCTTTCTATCTGACATCACTTTGGCGAGTTGCGCGTCGATGAAGATAGAATGAAATGATGAAGACAAATCAACACGCAGTGCCCGGGTGGAGTAAATACACGAGCCGGCCGGGAATCGAACTCGAGACCACGCGATCCAGAAGGAGTGACATTACCCACGACCTGCGGACACTTTCGAGATAATCTACTGTTGTCTGCAAAACATGGCATATTGCTTTTGTATCTTTCGAGCAAATATAGTTAGACCTGCCACTATGTGCTCGCCAAGGAGTCACCCCTCCACTAGTTGGATAACCTTTTAAAGTCTACCTTAAAATACACTTTCCCCTAACGTAAAATACGTGTCATACAGGAAGAACGCTATTGTTTTACTTGTGCCAAATTAATCTGAATAGGTGAAATTTGCATGTAAAATAATTTACTGCTACTTGTTACAGTGTTGAGCATAGTAAATTCAGCAAAGGATTTTGCACCATACGTATCTTCATATTCTCATTCGTACAGTGGCTTGTCCCAAGTTTGAAATTCGTCAATATTAAATCGAAAAATGTAACCAACTTCACTTTTTCGAACACACACGAAAACTGAAATCTGACTTACGTGCTGCAGACTGTGACTACATTATAAACTATGCGCAAGATACTATTTGATGCGCAGTGAAATGTAAACGCAGGATTGATCCTTTTTTCTAGTAAGTGTGAATCATCCACGAAAAATGCACTTAAAAAATTCCCGTCGAATTGCACTATTTACGTGTTCAGATAAGGGAAAGGACTGATGAGATAAGAGAAGAATTGGTCATAGCCTTGTTTGGTCAATGCAAGAGTATCATATAGATTGCCTGACAAAAAAAGCAAAGCATGCAAAAACGTTATCGGATATAAGTGTAACTTTGTACGATTACACATCATCGACGTATATGTTGATGACTACAGTTTCAGTTGTCTTCGATAGGTAAAACCGCCACTAGAGTACGTTAGTGTTGTTAGTGTTCAGTATTGTTACCAGGCCTGGTAGGATATACACTGAAGAGTCAAAGAAACTGGTACACCTGCCTGATATCGTGTAGGGCTCATGTGGGCTCGCAGAAGTGCCCCACCACGACGTGGCATAGACTCGACTTATGTCTGAAGTAGTGCTGGAGGGTATTGACACCAAGAATCCTGCAGGGCTGTCCACAAATCCGCAAGAATACGAGGGATTAGAGATCTCTTCTGAACAGCACGTTGCAAGGCATCCCAGATATGCTCAATAATATTCACGTCTGGAGAGTTTGGTGGCAAGCGGAAGTGTTTACTCTCATAAGAGTGTTCCTGGAGCCACTGTGTAGCAATTCTGGACGTGTGAGGGGTCCCAGTGTCCTGCTGGAATTGCCCAAATCCGTCGGAATGCACAATGGACATGAATGGATGGAGGTGATCAGACAGGATACTTAAGTACGTGTCACCTGTCACAGTCGTATCTAGACTTATCCAACTGCACACACCCCACACCATTATAGAGCTTCCACCAGCTTGAACAGTCTCCTGCTGACATGCATGGTCCATGGATTCATGAAGTTGTCTCTATACCCGTACACGTCCATCCGCTGGATACAATTTGAAACGAGACTTGTCCGACCAAGTAACATGTTTCCAGTTATCAACATTCCAATGTCGGTATTGAGGGGTCCAGGCGAGGCGTAAAGCTTAGTGGCGTGCAGTCACCAATGGTACAAGAGTGGACCTCCGGCTCCAAAAGCCCACATCGGTGATGTTTCGTTGACTGTTTCGCACGCTGACACTTGTTGATGGCCCAGCACTGGAATACGCAACAATTTGCGGAAGGGTTGCACTTCTGTCACGCTGAACGATTCTCTTCAGTCCTCGTTGGTCCCGTTCTTGAAGAATCTTTTTCCGGCCGCAGCGATGTCGGAGATTTGATGTTTTACCGGATTCCAGAGTTGCTTATGCGCTCTCCAGCTTCCATGTACTTAATTTTATTTATCTGACAAATCCTACTCTTAGGGCTATATTTGATATTGACTAATGGAGCTACGGAGACGTTTGTAAAAATGGCAATGACGTATTACTCCATGATAATATAATAGTGCCGACTTCTGAAGAAGATAGGTTTAAACTTATCGAAACCTAGGTAAAGATTACTTTATCCTTTGCAACGGGTCGGCTGTTTTAAATCTAATTAGGTGGAACCGTTGCTGTTACGCAGCTATGTTTAAAAAAAAAAATAATAATTCCAGATTTATTTATTTTTTTACGTTTAGCGTCATTGGCTGGGAGGCCCCTGACGGGGCAGGTCCGGCCGCCTTGGTGCAGGTCTTATTACATTCGAAGCCACATTTGGCGACCGGAGCGGAGAAAATCCCCGACCGAGACGGGAATCGAACCCGGTCCCGTAGGACGGCAATCCGTCACGCCGACCACTCAGCTATCGGGGCGGACCGGATTCCTGATAATCACCGTGCACTCGCGAAGTAGTCGTACGGGAAAATCCTCACTTCACCGCTACCTCGGATGTGCTGTGTCCCATCGCTTGTACGCCGACTATAACACCATGTTCAAACTCACTTACATCTTGACAACCTGCCATTTTAGCAGCAGTAACCGATCTAACAACTGCGCCAGACACTTGTTGCATTATATAGGCATTATATAGATGTTGCCGACCGTAGAGCGGTATTCTGCCTGTTTACATATCTCTATATTTGAATACGCATCTCTATACCAGTTTCTTTGGCGCGTCAGAATATAAGGGACTCGACCGTGTCAGACGTTGAGCCGATCCCTGGAAGTCTGTGGGTCCCGAAATCGCGTCCACTGCTCTAATCAAGAAGACGCTGCCCGCGGCTTCCGCAAACATGCCTACCATCTTTAACGAAATCATCCGGACTAGCTGCTTCCCCCTAATCCGTAAGCAGGTGGAGGTCTTGGCGATACCAAAGCTGGGGAAGGACCCGCACCATGCCAAGCGGTACCATGCCATCAGTGTGATGCCGGCCGTCTCCAAGTTGTTCGAAAGGGTGTAGGTTAGGTTAGGTTAGTGTTGTTTAACGTCCCGTCGACAACGAGGTCATTAGAGACGGAGCGCAAGCTCAGGTTAGGGAAGGATGGGGAAGGAAATCGGCCGTGCCCTTTCAAAGGAACCATCCCGGCATTTGCCTGAAACGATTTAGGGAAATCACGGAAAACCTAAATCAGGATGGCTGGAGACGGGATTGAACCGTCGTCCTCCCGAATGCGAGTCCAGTGTGCTAACCACTGCGCCACCTCGCTCGGTCGAAAGGGTGTATATCCGGCTGCTAGAGCGCTACTTTGACACCAAGGACGTATGGCCTGAGGAGCAGTTCGGGTTTCTCAAGGGCCTTTCGGCGGCTGAACAGGTTACGTCACGTGGAAGAGGCACGCGATTTTCTGGAGTACAGCGAGTTCTTTGGAGTGGTTTCCCTGAACGTAATCGTGAGCGTTTGAAGGGCGTATGGCACCGCGGCTTCGTTTTCAAACTCCTTGAACTGGGAATGCCCACGTCGCACGCTCGGCCCATCGACTCTTACCTCTACGGTCGGGCCTTCCACGTGAGGGCTGAAACTGGACTGGCCACCGTTCGCCACATCTGTGCTGGCGTGCCGCAGGGCTCTGTCCTGGAGTCACTCCTGCACTCGTCGTGCTTTGCCGACGCTCCGAAGACTGATCGTGCACGCCGACGATAGGTGCCATTCAGCAGAAGCATGAAGGCCCTGAGCGAAAGACTGAAACTTGCCGTTGATGCTCCCGCAGCGTGGGTTATCAAGTGGCGCGTCTCATTCAACAACGCCAAGATGCAGTCCCTGCTGGACATCCGACGTCTCGTCTGTGCCGATCCACTGCCTGTACTCGTCGGTGGTAATCCTGTTCCCTGGGCTACCACGGCGCAGTATCTTAGCGTCACCCTCGACTGTCGTCTTATATGGTGTTAACTCGTTCAAGAAGTGAGGAATAAAGCTAGTCCAGACTCCGCAAGCATTACCCTTAATTCAACACAGAATCCAGAAACCCGTTCTGGCTCGGCGTTACTGTGTACAAAGCGCTTCTCCACTCCATGTTCGAGTGCTTTGGCGGCGTCTGAGGAAATGTCGCTACGACACACTTGGAGATGTTGCAGAGCCGTGTCCTCTGTTTGGGCTACAAAACAAATCTGGAACACCATGAAAGGAATTCCGAGACAAGTGCCTTAATGTCCTTTGACGGATGGGAGACAAAGCAAGAATTTGCAAGAAATTCCGTCATCTACATCCATACTCCGCAAGCCACCTGACGGTGTGTGGCGGAGGGTACCTTGAGTATATTGGTTCTCCCTTCTATTCCAGTCTCGTATTGTTCGTGGAAAGAAGGATTGTGGGTATGCCTCTGTGTGGGCTCTAATCTCTCTGATTTTATCCTCATGGTCTCTTCACGAGATATACGTAGGAGGGAGCAATATATTGCTTGACTCCTCGGTGAAAGTATGTTCTCGAAACTTTAACAAAAGCCCGTACAGAGCTACTGAGCGTCTCTCTTGCAGAGCCTTCCACTGGAGTTTATCATCTCCGTAACGCTTTCGCGATTACTAAATGATCCTGTAACAGGCCGCGCTGCTCTCCGTTGGATCTTCTCTATCTCTTCTATCAACCCTATCCGGCACGGATCCCACACTGCTGAGCAGTATTCAAGCAGTGGGTGATCAAGCGTACTGTAACCTACTTCCTTTGTTTCCGGATTGCATTTCCTTATGATTCTTCTAATGAATCTCAGTCTGGCATCTGCTTTACCGACGATCAACTTTATATGATCATTCCATTTTAAATCACTCCTAATGCGTATTCCCAGATAATTTATGGAATTAACTGCTTCCAGTTGCTGACCTGCTAGATTGTAGCTAAATGATATGGGATCTTTCTTTCTATGTATTCGCAGCACATTGCACTTGTCTACATTGCGATTCAATTGCCATTCCCTGCACCATGCGTCAATTCGCTGCAGATCCTCCTGCATTTCAGTACAATTTTTCATTGTTACAACCTCTCGATATACCACAGCATCATCCGCAAAAAGCCTCAGTGAACTTCCGATGTCATCCACAAGGTCATTTATGTATATTGTGAATAGCAACGGTCCTACGAACTCCCCTGCGGCACACCTGAAATCACTCTTACTTCGGAAGACTTCTCTCCATTGAGAATGACATGCTGCGTTCTGTTACCTAGGAACTCTTCAATCCAATCACACAATTGGTCTGATAGTCCATATGCTCTTAATTTGTTCATTAAACGACTGTGGGGAACTATATCGAACGCCTTGCGGAAGTCAAGAAACACGGTATCTACCTGGGAACCCATGTCTATGGCCCTCTGAGTCTCGTGGACGAATAGCGCGAGCTGGGTTTCACACGATCGTCTTTTTCGAAACCCATGCTGATTCCTACAGAGTAGATTTCTAGTTTCCAGAAAAGTCGTTATACTCGAACATAATACGTGTTCCAAAATCGACGTTAGAGATATAGGTCTATAGTTCTGCACATCTGTTCGACGTCCCTTCTTGAAAACGGGGATGACGTGTGCCCTTTTCCAATCCTTTGGAGCGCTACGCTCTACTAGAGACCTACGGTACACCGCTGCAAGAAGGGGGGCAAGGTCCTTCGCGTACTTCCTCGGAGGAATAAAACTTCTCCTTTACCATTCTTCAGCAGATGTTGAGTGATCGCTAAGAAGACATGGAGATACTGCATACTCACGTGAGAGAGGGTTATCAGCATCTGACAGAATTTGAAATGCGCCTCATTCTGAGTATTTGCTCGGCTTTCTAGTCGAATCGCGCAATTTCCTGATTTGCAAAGCGTTCGGATGAGACAGTGGTACACTAATAGACTGCAAGAGAACAAGAGGCCAGGCTTACTTGTTCTCAAGGTTCCGTCGACCAAGTCTGATCACCATAAGGAAGAATCGCCGCACTGGGCACCAAGCACATCTATTTATACTTTTCCCCAAATTCTCCCAATAAAACGATGTGTACCATTCGCCTTACCTGACGTGCTCGTTCCGATTCCATTCGGCTTGAAACGTTACGCTTAGATACACCATGTGATCAAATGTATCCGGACACCCACAAAAACATACGTTTTTCATATTAGGAGCATTGTGTTGACACCTACGGCCAGGTGCTCCATATCAGCGACCTCAGTAGTCATTAGACATTGTGAGGGAGGAGAATGGGGCTCTCCGCGGAACTCACGGACTTCTAACGTGGTCAGGTGATTGGGTGTCACTTGTGTCATACGTCTGTACGCGAGATTTCCACACTCCTACACGTCCCTTGTCTCACTGTGATAGTTAAGTGGAAACGTAAAGGGACACATACAGCTCAAAAGCGTACAGGCCGACCTCGTCTGCTGACTGACAGAGACCGCCGACAGATGAAGAGGGTCGTAATGTGTAATAGGCCGACATCGATCGAGACCATCACCCAGGAATTCCAAACTGCATCAGGATCCACTGCAAGTACAATGAGAGTTAGGCGGGAGGTGAGAAAACTTGGATTTCATGGTCGAGCGGCTGCTTATAAGCCACACATCACGCCGGTAAATGTCAAACGACACCTCGCTTGGTGTAAGGAGCGTAAACATTGGACGATTGAACAG
The DNA here is from genome assembly GCF_021461395.2 of Schistocerca americana. NCBI lineage: Eukaryota > Metazoa > Arthropoda > Insecta > Orthoptera > Acrididae > Schistocerca > Schistocerca americana. Next base: position 304,232,133 of record NC_060119.1, on the reverse strand, counting down.
TGGAAAAGCGTTGTTTGGAGTGACGAATCACAGTACACAATGTGACGATCTGATGGCAGGATGTCGGTATGGCGAATGCTCGGTGAACGCCATCTGCGTGTTATGGTGTGATCGCGTTCTTCATGGAGAGAGCTTGCACCCCTTGTTGTTTTGCATGGCACTATCACATTACAGGCCTACACCGATGTTGTAAGTACCTTCTTGCTTCCCACTGTTGAAGAGCAATTCAGTAATGGTGATTGCATCATTCAACACGACCGATTCATAATAGACGGCCTGTGGCGGAGTGGTTTCACGACAGTAACATCCCTGTAATGGACTGGCCTGCACATAGTACTGACTTGAATCCTATAGAACACCTTTGGGATGTTTTGGTACGCTGACTTCGGGCCGGGCCTCATCGACTCACATTGAGACCTCTCCTCAGTGGAGCACTCTGTGAAGAATGGTCTGCCATTCCCCAAGAAACTTACCAGCACCTGATTGAACATATGCCTGCGAGAGTGAAAGCTGTCATCAAAGCTAAGGGTGGGCCAAACCATATCGAATTCCAGCATTACCGAGGGAGGGCGCCACGAACTTGTAAGTCATTTTCAACCAGGTGTCAGGATACTTTTGATAACATAGTGTTGTGTACATAGTTCCGCGTAGTCAGCGCGTAGACAACTTTCCCACTAGAGCGCGCCCCGCTAAGCACAACAGCGCAGGCGCAGCACTCGTCCGTCTCCGCACTATGAGATGGCGCTGCCTTAGAGACGGACCAAATTCTGCTTCCGCCGATCCGCGTATTAATACGTAACGCAGCCAATGAGATTGCTGCTAATGTAGAACCTTTTCTCCTCGCGGATCACACTCGCACAGTGACACCTGAATGCGCGGGGTATTATAACGAGTGTACAGACCTCCGATTAGTCAGTCTGCATTTGTCCGCACCAGTCTGTATCAGTCTGCATTAGTCTGTAGTCAAGTTTCAGTCTGTGCCTAATAAGATTACCATATTCCTGTACATAGCCATAAAGATAAATGTATAGACACTTTGTCAAGTATCAGAGATATGTGAGAATAAGATTAACGTACCAAGACCAAAGGAACTTCAGATTGTCAATTGTAAATAGCATCCAGAATCAAGTTACGTAATGTTTACGCTTGTTATTATTTTAATAAATGTGTGTGAAAATTAATCAAGTTCTGTTTAAAGTTGGTCACCGTCAATCTGCTACTCTAAGCGTGCAAGTGGCATTTCTATCGTCTGACCTAACGGCAGAAGATAAACACGCCACGATAAGACCACGAGACATATTGCTGACACTCGTCTACTTCGTTAGAGTGACGAGTCAAATAATCTGATGGTGTGTGTACCGAAGGTCTTACAGTACGCACACCACACATAGTGTATTTAATTGGCGGGAAGTGTCAATGAGCACACCACTAACGCTGTATTCGAACGTTACATGATTTTTTTTCCTACTCATCCGCATTTACTTACATTTCTTTACGTTTGCAGCGGGGTGCTACTCGTCACACCAACCAAGAAATCTGACTTGTGCAGTGTTCTCCTAGAGTCACTCAACGACGACACCTTGCTGTACACCACAGCATCATGAGCAAACAGCCAGAAATTGCTGCTCACCCTGTCCGTCGGATCATTTATGTATATAGAAAATAAGAGGACTCCTAACACACTTCCCTAGGACGCCCCTGATGACCACTCGGCGTCGAGGACGACGTACTGGGTTCTATTACTTAAGAAGTCTCGAGCCACTCACATATCTGGGAACCTAATTCGTATTCTTTAGGATTAACAAGCCGCCTGAAGCTGCAAGTCTTTCTGGATGACGGACCACCACTGAACACGCGCGCAGGTGGCTGTTGTGCTGCCGGTGTTCGTCTCAGTGGGAGGACTCGTAAGGTGGCGGGAGAGGCGCCCTACTGCGAGGAGCACGTGGCGCGAAGACAGTGACGGAGCAGGGCATTGGGCAGTAATCAGCGTGTAATGAGCTCTGTATTAGGCGAAGCAGGAACCGGCGGGCGCTGAGGCGGCGGCGGCGGCGGCGGGCTAGCGGGACCCGGGGCCCGCTAACGGTGTGAGGCGAGCCCGGCCCAGCCACCTGACGCCCCACTTGCGGCGCCACTCTCGCGCGCGCGTCGCCGCCTTCACGCCCGCCCTGCTCACCAGCACTCGCTCTGGCTCGCCACCCTCTCCTCTGCGAGAATGGGGGAGGCGTGCGAATGTGCCAGCAACTGCTGCCAAACGGACCTGCCGGGCTGCAGCAAAATACGAGGGACGTTCAATGTGTAGTGCAACACCTTTTTTCTCGGCTGAAAAAATGAGGAATTTGCTGTGGGACATTGTGGAATATTCCCACTTCAGCTCCTGTAGTTTCATATTCAACATGTGGCGGTGCTATACGTAGTCTTCAAAACCGTGTCTGAAAGTAGGTGCGTACCAAGCCGAGAGCTCTCACCGAGTTTCTTTCGAGGGATAACCAGAGCACCGCAAATACGAGTATTCAAAGGCGCCTGCACGATGTCTAAGGAGACCTAGCAATGTGCAGAAGCACGCTGAGTCCTCGGTTATTATCGGACAAGGTCGCGCAAACCTGACCGACCTCTCGCTCGTTCGAGGTGACCGACGGATCACAATCAAACACCTTGCTGCACAGCTGGACGTATCTGTTGATAGTAACTGTTCCGAAAGAACAGATACCAATGTCGACCATGCAGCTTCTCTAGAAAAAAATGATAATTAATCGAAACCCTCGGCTGCCAACAGGTGTTGTTGATACACCACAATGGGGACGGCTGAAAATGTGTGCCCCGACGAGGACTCGAACCCGGGATCTCCTGCTTACATGGGCCTCACGGGATGTGTGCTAGGGATAAGTCCCAGCAATCGTGCTATCCTCTGTGCCCTCGGTCGCTCAGATGCATACAGCGTCTGCCATGTAAGCAGGAGATCCAGGGTTCGAGTCCCGGTCGGGACATACATTTTCAGCTGTCCCCATTGAGGTATATCAATAACACCTGTTGGCAGCTGAGGGTTTAGATTAATTATCATTTGTATCTGTTAATAGTGCTGACACACTCGTTCACTAGTGAGCGCCGCCTAACAGAACACCATAAAGGGCAAAAAAGAATTATCTGTGCGGAACTGCTTGAGTGTGACAATTTTTGGTCTAACACCGTCACGGGCGATGAAACATGAGTTCATCATTTCGAACCGGAAACGAAACGGGAATCCGTGCAGTGGTGCCACACCACCTCTCGTCCGAAGAAAAAGTTCAAATGCCTCTCCCCCAGCCGGTGAAATGAAATGAAATCTCGTGTGGCTGGGGCGTCCAGTGCGGTAGACCGGTCGCTCCTGGTACGATTCTTATTAGCCGACGCCATTTCGGCGACTTGCGTGTCTTTGGGGGTGATATGATGATGAAGACAATTTAAAGCACTGCCGACGGTGTTCTTGGAATATGAAAAGGTTGTTCTGGTTGATGTCCTCCTTAATGGTGCAACGATCAACTCGGAAGTGTATTGTGCTACCCTCAAGAAACTGAAGAAACGACTTCAGTGTGTTCGTCAGCACAAAAATGCAAAGGCACGCCTCCTTCTTTATGACAAAGAACGGCCTCACAAGGCCACGCACCCTATGGGTGTTCGCAAAACCTCTCTGGATTGCTTTTCCTCGTCCCCCCAACAGCCAGGGCCTCGCACCTTCCATCATGAAGGGTGAACCCCGCGGGAAGCAGCACATGGATCATACGTGGATCATGGGGAGAGCAAGACGCTGGCTCCGACGTCAATCAGCAGAGTGTTACCGTGCGGGCATAAAGGTCCTCCCAGTAATGTGGCGGAGGTAATGTGAACGGAGGTAACGTTGAAACATAGGATTCTGTAGCCAGAAGAGTGAGGAATAATATGGTAGGCTATATTGTAATCCTGAATAAAACCAACCTGATATCAGAAAAAAAATGTGGTGCGTAACTTACTGAGCGTCCCTTGTAAATCATCGCTTGTAAAATAGCAACGCCGGGAAAGAATAGCGCGAATTCCGCAGACTTGGAATATATTTACAACTGTGTATCACCAACAAGTGATTAAAAGTGCAGAGAGTTCTACATCTACTCTCTACTCCGCAAGCCATCTCGCGATGTGCGGTGGAGGCTAATTCTCGTAGGGCTATCACAGCGTTGCCCGCTTTTCCCCGTCGTGGTTGCGACTGGAGCGTGGGAAGAACAAGTGTCGATCAACTTCTGTATTACTTCTGTTAAGAAGAATGTCACAAAGCCGTTTTATCCTCACCTGGGGCAAGCTGGCCCAAGACTGTTATAACTGGTCTTTGATATTCCAGACATATTCCAGACACTGTCACTGGGACAGAGTTAACGTCCAATCTGGCCCGAGAGTCGTTATATCGGGAAAAGATTTGCCGATATTCGTATCCACGGGAGTGCCCCAACATTATGCAGATACTTCATGTGTGGACGAGCATTGTCCTGTTGAAAAATGGCACCGCGATATTGCTCCGTGAGAGGTAACATCACATGAGGAGACAGGGTACCTGTGATGTACTGTTGTGCCGTCAGAGTTCCCTCAAGTTCCTGAAGTCATACGCGATGGATTCCAAAATCATGACGCCAGAAGTAATACCACTTTGCCTTTCCAAAACACTAGAAGTATGGGACCTCTCCCAAAGTCGCTGCTATTCACGGCAACGATGGTCATCCGGATTAGTGCAGAACCTTGGTTCATTGATGAACACGGTGCACTGCAGTTCATCAGGAGCCAATGCTTGCCGCCCACGGCACCACTCCAAACGCAACCGTCTGTATTGTGATGTTAACGGCGGCCTACGCGTGGTTGAGTAATTCCCTCGTCCGGCTGCTGCTTGTGTCCGACCAATGCTGCGGGCTATACAGAATGATGTGGGGACAGTCTTGTTGGACGGAACCTTGAGAACTTGTATGCCTGAGCTCGCGTTCCCGTGAATTCCATCAAAGGGGAACTGTCACATCCGAATGCTTCAAAAATCTAGAAATTGCACGTTCTGACCAAAAAGCCGAATGAAAACCTCTCAATGAGGTCCCTTTTAAACGCCATCAGTTGCTGATAACGCTATCTTACACGATTACGCGGCAAGTCCTCCACAGACGTCACTCAACATCTGACGATGTTCACGCCATCTTATGTACGATACATCAACATCACTGCTACTTTCTGGCTGCCGTTCTACCTGACACCAAGGATCTGCCTTTGTTTAGGAAGTCACTTTTTTCATGTATTAATTACTCTGTGAAATAAAATAGACGTCCACAAAGAAATTATTCGAATGAGACGGAAATCGACAGTGTGATCTAAATGTAAAGAAAAACAAATGATTACAATTTCGGAAAATTTGGACGATTTATTCAATAAAATGCAAGCCAAATAACACAAATTGACGAAGCCATTAACACTTTGGCCCAGCTCTGGCCCTTATGCCAGCAGTTATTCGGCTTGGCGGTGACTGACAGAGTTGTTAGATGTCTTCCTGAAGGACACTGTGCGGAATTCTGCCGAAGTGGTGCGTTAGATTGTCAAAATCCCTAGCTGTTTGCAGAGCCCTATTCACAATGCTCCAAACGTTCTCGACTGGGGAGAGGCCTGGTGACCTTGCTGGCCAAGTTGGGATTTGAAGGGCACGAAGACCAGCAGTAGAAGCTCTTGCCATGTGCGGACGGGAATTATCTTGTTGAAATGTAATATGCCCAAGACAGCGGTTGGATACCAACCTGTCTGTCACTCACCATAGGCTGACAACCAGGGGTGCCATTTCATAGCAGGCTTTCATTCGCGGAACCCTTACAGCACAGCGGTACGTCGACGATATTCTACTTCCCGTATTTTTGCCGCTTATGGGAAGTGATCCTGGGATTACATTTCAGCAAGGTAACGCCCGCCTGCACACGGCAAGAGTTTCTACAGCTCGTCTTCGTGCTTGCCACAGCCTATCTAGGCGAGCAAGGTTGCCAGATGTCTCCCAACTGAGAATATTTGGAGCATTATGGGCAGGGCCCTCCAAGTATCTCGGGATTTTGGCTATCTAACATGGCGATTGGACAGAATATGACACGGTATCCCTTACGAGGACATACAAGAATTCTGTCAATCAGCGCCAAGCTGCGTAACTGCTTGTATAAGGGCCAAAGGTGGACCAAAGTGTTATTTGTGAAGCTCTTTCTCCTGAATAAACGATGCAATTTTTCTGAAACTGGAGTCATTTGTTTGTCTGTACATGTACATCACATCTATCGATTTCCATCCCATTCGTGGGTCGTCATTTCATTCTTTTTCTTTTGTTTTAAAGTGTACGTTTCGTAACATTCTCCCAGTGTATCTCAGCCTGGCACCTGCATGTTTTGGAATTACTTTAAAGTGGTCATTCCACAATAGGTCGTCCATGATGTTTACTCGTTGGTATCTTACGGCTAGTACTGTTTCCCATGATTTATCGCCAACAGATTTATCGAACGTTACTGGATCTACGAAATTGTTGTCGTATTGCCTATTAGCGTTTGACTCGGACCTTCGGTCCACGTTTGATTAACGATTTTACTGCCGTTTTGCCAATCAGTGCTGGCGGAACGTCAGAAAAATCGTTTAACATAAGTTGGCCGAAGATCCCGACACAAAAGCCAACAGGTAATACGTCAATGTTGTACCTCTTTATGGCGCATTAAGTTACATTTATTTACGTTCAGGGTGAACTGCCAGACCCTGCTCTAATCATTGATCCTCTGTCGATCATCTTGCATTTCGCTACTGTCTGGTGGCATCACTTACTTCTTGCAGGCGACTGCAGACGACGCACAGATGACATGCATGCAGGCCAAATAACGTTCGTCACTTGTGTGGCGAACAGGGTCGGCGTTAGGCCAAGTTCCCCCATCGGAAACCTCATATCAAAGAGCACAACATCAGGATGGGAGTGAATGCCAACAACGCAGATCTGTCGATCCTGGAGAAACTGATTCTTTATTTTGGTTCGTACTGCACATACGTCAATAAAAGTCAAGCGTGCGTTGATCTAATGGATAGCATTGGTTCGTACACGGTGACTAGTGTCTACCTGACCATGAACGAAGATTACAGGATGGGAAGACCGCCATCTTTTCCTCATGACCATAAAGGAGGTACAGCTTCACGCACATTGTTGGCTCGACAGTGGACCACTGCAACAATGGCGTATCTGTCATGGTTGTAATGACGGCGTCTGCTCAGTGCGAAAGTAAAGAAGATTGGTGTTTAATGTCTCGATGGCTACTAGTTATTACAGGTGGAGCAGCACGGAAAATATAAATCTGGATGGCTGGACGGTAATACTAGTCCATTGCCTTTCCATCTCGCTTGGTGCGTCCCCTTAGAGCTGGATTAGTGGAACACATACACTTGCTTCGACTCCCTTGCCCGGATACCACAATGGGTTCAAATTGCTAAGGACACCGGCGTTCACAGAAAAATTGTAATGTTTTCGGACGTATCCATCTTCAGACCATGCTCCAGCGATGGAAACATACGTACGTGCCAGACGCTGCCGTGGTATCTGCAACCGATCAGCTCATATTGTTGGGCGGCATAGGAGACAAAGCCCACGTTGGCTTCCGCGGTCAAGAGCTAGCGTCTTTGATTAGCAATCAAAACGTCCTCGATGCGCAGTTCCAAACCCACCACTGCTTAAAATTTGATTATTAATCAGCATTGGCAGCCGAAGACTTCCGGCATAACAAGTCACCTTCATCCTGCCGACTGCCTCATCAAAGAGGGCGGAGGAGAGGACAGACATTCAGGGCACGCTTGTCCTTGAGGTGGGAAACTGCCCCTAAAGGCGGAAGAATCAGCAATGATCATCAGCAAGAGGATGCAGAAGGCAATGGACACCACTGTGTTAAAGGCACATAACGTGTATCCACAGGACATGTGGTCTCTGGTAGAAAAAGTGTCGTGATGATATCTTGAGTTCCACAATAGTTACACATTCGGATCTCTGGGAGGGGATGGCCAAAGGGGAGGTGACCGAGAGAAAAAGGCTGAATAACCAATGACAGGATAACATTCCACGAATTGGAGCGTGGAAAAAAAAGGTTCAAATGGCTCTGAGCACTATGCGACTTAACTTCTGAGGTCATCAGTCCCCTAGAACTTGGAACGTCAGAAGCTTGACCGTGGTAGGGAAAGTATAAAATCTAAAAAGTGAAAGCAAAGGCTCACTTTAGATTTAGTAGCGGACAGTGAAATGAAATGGAAAGAAGACAAGGATTTCTGGTCAGATGAATATAGGTTAATATCAACAGCAGCAGAAAATGGTATAACGGGAGAAGGTAGGACAGAATGTGCGTTACTGTGAACAGTTCAGTGATAGGGTTGTTCTTATCAGAATCGACAGCAAACCAACACCGACAAAGACAGTACAAGTATACATGCTGACGTAGCAGGCTGACGCTTTTGATGAAAAGATAGAGAAAGTGTATGATGATACTGAAAGGTTAACACAGTACGTAAAGGGAGATGAAAATCCAATAGTCGTAGGGGACTGGAATGTGGTTATAGGAGAAGGATTAAAAGAAAGGGTCATAGGAGAATATGGGATGGGACAATGAATGAGAGAGTAGAAAGACTAACTCAGTTCTGTAATAAATTTCAGCTAGTAATAGCAAATATTCTGTTCTAGAACCACAGGAGGAGGAAAAGGGGAGGTGTTACGGAAAGATTTCAGTTAGATTACAACATCGTCGTCCGCAGCTCGTGGTCTTGCGGTAGCGTTCTCGCTTCCCGCACGCAGGGCCCCGGTTTCGATTCCCGGCGGAGTCAGGGATTTTCTCTGCCTCGAGATGACTGGGTGATGTTGTGTTGTCTTCACCATCGTCATTCACCCCCATTACGGTCGGAGGAAGGCAATGGCAAACCACCTCTACTAGGACCTTGTCTAGTACAGCGGTGTGGTCCTCCCGCATCGTCCCCTACGCATCATGGTCAGACAGAGATTCCGAAATCAGATATTGGATTGCAAGGCGGATCCAGGAGGAAAATTAAAGGCACCAGAGAGGCAGTTCTGATGTTGCAGTTGATAATGGAAGAAAGGCTAAAGAAAAATCAAGACACATTCATAGGATCTGTCGACCTGGAAAAAGCGTTCGACAATGTAAAATGGTGCAAGATGTTTGAAATTCTCAGAATAATAGGGGTAAGCTATAGGAAGACACGGGTAATATACAATATATACAAGAGCCAAGAGGGAATAATAAACGTGGACGGTCAAGAACGAAGTGCTCGGATTAAAAAGGGTGAAAGACAGGACTGTAGACTTTCGCCCCTACTGTTCAATCTGTACGTGGAAGAAGCAGTGATGGAAATAAAAGAAATGTTCCGGAGTGGGATTAGAATTCGAGGTGAAAGGATATAAATGATACGATTCGCTGTTAACATTGCTATCCTGAGTGAAAGTGAAGAAGAATTAAATAATCTGCTGAATGGAACGAACAGCCTAATGAGTACAGAATATGGATTGAGAATAAATCGAAGAAAGACGAAAGTAACGAGAAGCAGTAGGAATGAGAAAATCGAGAATCTTAAAATCAGGATTGATGGTCATGAAGTAGATGAAATTAAAGAATTCTGTTGCCTAGGCAGCAAAAAACCAATGACTGACGGAGCAAGGAGGACATCACAAGCAGATTAGCGCTGGCAAATAAAGCATTCCAGCTCAAGAGAATTCTATTAGTATCAAACATAGGCCTTAATTTGAGGAAGAAATTTCTGAGAATGGATGTTTGGAGAACAGCATTGCGTGATAATGAAACATGGGTTGTGGGAAAACCGGAACAGAAGAGAATCGAAGCACTTGAAAAGTGGTGCTACAGACGCATGTGGAAAAGTAAGTGGACTGATAAGATAAGGAATGAGGAGATTCTGCGCAGAATCGGAGAGGGAAGGAATATGTGGAAAACATTAACAAGGACAAGGGATAGGATAATAGGACCTCTATTAAGACATCAGGGAATGACTTCCAGGGTACTAGAGGGAGCTGTAGAGGGCAAAAACTGTAGAGGAAGACAGAGATTGGAATACATCCAGCAAATAATTGAGGACGTTGGTTGCAAGTGCTACTCTGAGATGAAGAGGTTGGCGCAGGAGAGGAATTCGTGGCGGGCCGCATCAGACCAGTCAGAAGACTGGGGAAAAAAAAAAAACGGAAAGAGAGGAAAGTGAACTTGGTAACTTGCGTCACCTTTAGATAACAAAACACATGATTCTTCACAAATAAATCAGAGAAGTAGAGGTGCTTCATCAAGGTACTTACGTATGGGTGTATGTATTGTGTTTTACAGCACTATGTGCGGTCGTGTGAGGGGACCAGCTGTATATAAACTGGAGGTACGTCTAGAGAATGCCTATTGCTTACTGCTTCAAAGTGTTGAACCCGTTTGTTTATTCGCTTGCTGGAGAATATCCTGAAATGTGCACTCCTTATTCCGCCTCAGTTACACTATGTCGGCGATTGCTGCGCAAACACTTTCTCCACGTGCGCGGGCACTATAATTACTCTAGCACGCAAAGAATTGGGGCTACACTCGTCTAGTACGAGACGTTCCCGGAAGGGGGGGGGGGAGGGAAGAAGGGGGGAGAGGGTCCACTGTGGGCCGAACCGTACAATAACCCTGGTTATCATCATCATCAAAACTATAATCTTTATAATCATCAAGGGTTCGGCACGCTTGCTTGTTTCGCTGTTCCACTTATATGGGATCCCCTAGCTTTTCCCCCCTCTGATTAGTTTTCAGTTTTATAAATCATTCCATACGCACTTCCGCCATACAGAAAGAATTTTATTTCGATTGATTTTGATTGCCTAAATACAATTTCTATTCATTATTTCAGAAGCCTTAATCTGTTTGGGTGTTCCAGTCTAATATCGCAATTGTTTCTTGAGTATTTTAACCAATACACAAACGTAAGTTTGCCGTCTCGGCTGCTACTTTGGGGTCTTGCTAAACTACAGAAATTTGGTTGCACCGCATGAATTTCATGGTGAAATCGAAAGTCAAACGACACGTTCCGAGAGCAGGCTGTCATTTCCATGAAAAAGATTTATGTTTCAACAACGTAAAGGCAAAAGAAGTAGTGAAACCGAAGGACTAAACAATCCCTGCCGTGATATAGATTCTCTCCTTTTCGTATTCTACCGGCAACGTTTAATCTGTTTCTTTCTTCCATCTGCTGACACGACCACCTCGTACTGCGTTTTCCGCTGCGTGTGCACTCAGAGCCGTTGATCGCCGTCCGTCCGCTTGCGTGACACGAGCAAGCAGTGGTGTTTTATGACCGCGATCTAGAAACGTTTCACTGATGTTCTTGTGCATTTTCTACGATCGTTGGGTTGTGGTGTATCGATTCCGTCTGCAGGTGCTGACTGGACTACCATTTTAAATGTCACTGTTATCTGCTTCTACAAGGCTCTTACTCTTATGTTGTATCATACAGAGGCGTGAGGGAGCTAAAATAGAAACCTGTAGTTGTTTGTATTTCAGATTATTAATCTGATAAAGTGTATTAATCATTGGTTTTATCTGTATGTTTATTTAAGCAGGTGAAATACTTACGCAGTTTAAGAAATTAAAAAACGTAGTCCGCAGCTCGTGGTCTTGCGGTAGCGTTCTCGCTTCCCGCGCCCGGGTTCCCGGGTTCGATTCCCGGCGGGGTCAGGGATTTTCTCTGTCTCGTGATGACTGGGTGTTGTGTGATGTCCTCAGGTTAGTTAGGTTTAAGTAGTTCTAAGTTCTAGGGGACTGATGACCGTAGATGTTAAGTCCCATAGTGCTCAGAGCCAAAAAACGTAAATGCATATTCTGGATTTCAAAATACTAACCACTCACCCGGTTTTTGCACAGTGACAATCACTGTTAATTACATGATACAGGATAATGTTTTTGTGCTGCACATTTAACAATCTTGACACTCCATGATCGAGCAGAGCATGACAGAAATGACCTCCTATCTGCCTCCTTCCGAGCTGCTCACTTTTTAACTTCTCGGACCGCATAGAAGTAATTTGTAGCGATCGTAGAATATTCTTTCATTACTTGATTTATAATTCTTAATTAGGTTCATGCAGGATATCAGCCTCTGACCGATATTAAAGACTTTATCAGTTTACCAACAATGTTGTCATTCAGTCCGCTCACTGCTTCGTGATGTGAAGTGATTAAGGCACGAGTCATCCCCACTAATAAACTGGAACTCCCCACTAATAAATTGGAGCCAAAATTCTGCTGCAAACTGTCCAAATACTGCTGAAAAACCCCTTTTTGGATTTCATTTTGGAAAGCACTCAGTAAATGCGACGCTCATACAACACAAAACTTCAAACAAAACGTACCCCACTATTTCTTGTGACATGTCGTCAACTATTTCAAACAGCTTTAAACGCGGATCGTCCAACATGCTGTACTGTCTTTTCCGATGTTTTCTCGTCTGTGGTCGTAGAAATCCTTCACGCCAACCCCTTGCAAAAGAAATAAGTCCGCGCTTAAATTCAGCCACTCATTTCTTATTATGAGGAGAGAGCTTACATAGAGTCAACCAACAAATATAAAGAAACTTCCTGCCAGATTAAAACTGTGTGCAGGACCGAGACTCGAACTCGGGACCTTTGCCTTTCGCGGGCAAGTGCTCTACCGTCTGCACACAATTTTAGTCTGCCAGGAAGTTTCATATCAGCGCACACTCCGCTGCAGAGTGAAAATCTCATTCTGGAAACATCCCCCAGGCCGTGGCTAAGCCATGTCTCCGCAATATCCTTTCTTCCAAGAGTGCTAGTCCTGCAAGGTTCGCAGGAGAGCTACTGTAAAGTTTGGAAGGTAGGAGACGAGGTACTGGCGGAAGTAAAGCTGTGAGGACGGAGGGTGAGTCGTGCTTGGGTAGCTCAGACGGTAGAGCACTTGCCCGCGAAAGGCAAAGGTCCTGAGTTCGAGTCTCGGTCCTGCACACAGTTTTAATCTGCCAGGAAGTTTCATATCAGCGCACACTCCGCTGCAGAGTGAAAATCTCATTCTGGAAACATCCCCCAGGCTGTGGCTAAGCCATGTCTCCGCAATATCCTTTCTTCCAAGAGAGCTAGTCCTGCAAGGTTCGCAGGAGAGCTACTGTAAAGTTTGGAAGGTAGGAGACGAGGTACTGGCGGAAGTAAAGCTGTGAGGACAGAGGGTGAGTCGTGCTTGGGTAACTCAGACGGTACAGCACTTGCCCGCGAAAGGCAAAGGTCCCGAGTTCGAGTCTCGGTCCTGCACACAGTTTTAATCTGCCAGGAAGTTTCATATCAGCGCAACTCCGCAGCAGAGTGAAAATGTCATGCTGGAAACAAAAACAAAGCTCTATGTATATTTCGAAGAGATACAGCTAGAAGTGTGTGAGCAGATTCCTCTTATCCGTCGATTGTAGAGTGACCTTCACGATCATAGACTAGCTTGTTTATAGTATAACACGATGAGTGACGGTGAGCACTTGGAAGAGTGAGGGCCCTGCAGCTGGGAGCAGGGAGTAAAACGGGAGGAGGCGCTTGCCGCAGTGGGCGGCTATCGTGGCTTGGTATCGCGGGGCGTCGCCTCATCTGTGTCCCGGAGCTGAAATTTACGGGACGCGCCCCGACACGGGGCCCTCGCACAAAATGAGGCGTCTCGAGTCCGGACTGAGGCGTCCGGTCCACCGCCTCGGCGCGCTCTCTCATAAACAAAGCCACGGGGGAACGGCGGGCGCTCCTATTCTCAGCCTAGCACAAAAAATGTTCACCTTCGAGCTGTCCTCGCGTCGCTATGTTTTCTTCCCCGATGCGTTCTCTCACGTAATTATAAGATAAAATCAATTTAGGTAACATTCTTTCAGTATTCGATTTCCTCTTTTTCTGAGCGATTTCTCGCTTGTCTCTGGTTATCTTGAGTTCGAGGTACGTCGTTGATATCGGCAGCGTTATTGCCATAGCCATAGTTCACAACATGTTCATAGCGGGGTATAAGATGATGCAAATCTATGGCGTTACACAAATTGGTGGAGTGTGAAGTAAGCAGATCGTGGTGACTTTAAAGTGTGAGAGGTCTGGTAATACAAGACCTTGTTTTAGAACTTTGAAGTTATGCCTGGTTGGATGTCACTTCGTGTCTGTGTTGTACAAGCCAAACGGTAGGCTCATCCATACGTAATAGAAAAGCACTGTTTTAAAGCGTTTTGAAGGCATATGTCTTCATTATCAGAAATATTTACTAATAGGAATTTGTACTGCATGGAATACATTTATAAATATTCATCCACTTCTAAATGCATTCCATGCAATGAATATTTTTGTGCGCAGATATTTTTGAAACGTGTTAAATCGGTGCTCTGGAATTTTTTGTATCCGATCCTACACATTAGCTATCATGTTGTTGTTGTGGTCTTCATCCAGAGACTGGTTTGATGCAGCTCTCCGTGCTACTCTATCCTGTGCAAGCTTCTTCTTCTCCCAGTACCTACTGCAACCTACATCCTTCTGAATCTGCCTAGTGCATTCATCTCTTGGTCTCCCTCTACGATTTTTACCCTCCACGCTGCCCTCCAATTGGTGATCCCTTGATGTCTCAGATTATGTCCTACCAACCGATCAACCGATCCCTTCTTCTGGTCAAGTTGTGCCACAAATTTCTCTTCTCCCCAATTCTATTCAGTACCACATTGGCTATCATATAGTGTTTTATATTTTATTAAAACATTACGTCTTCGTCGTAGGTGTCTTTTAGGCAACACGCTTTGCCCAATGTTCTTCCAGCGAGAAGGTTCCATCCTCCAGGCGCGATTCTGTGAAGTGTGCAAAACACTCATTGGCACCTGCCATGAATTCGTTAGATTCAAAAAGATTTCCGTGCACAAATTTCTTTAGATCTCAGTATAGGAGGAAGTTTGAGGGCACCAAATCTCACGAACTGACTAGATGCTCTAATAATTATTCATATTACTCAATGTTAACAATTCCAAAACATCCAAATGATCATAACGAATTTTCTTGTTCCTTTTTTCCAATCTAGGGATCTTCTTACATATCTCATCATCAGATAGACCCGGAAGAGTTACGTAGTATTCGCTCGTTATTGTTGTAACATTTTCATGATAATTAATAGGAGCAATTCCTCTTGTATTCTGGAGAATACAAGACATCGCCTTTCTAGCAGGTGGTGCCGATGTCGCATTTCTGATACAGGGCCCCGTGCTATTATCTGATATTCTGTTTGTTGCTCCGCTAGCTGTGGACCCGTGACTCATCCACTGCAAAAAGCCAACACGATCGATCGATTCGTCTTAAAACAGGTTAAATGTTATTGAGAGATTCGTTTTCCCTTTTGCCTTCTGTCAGCGTTCAGCAAATGTGGGATACTGTTCTCATACTTAATATTTCATATAAAACGTACCTGCAACTTTGAGACATCCTTCACATGGATTATCTCAAGAGAAATACTGCCATGTTTACATTAAATCATTCTTTATTGAGGAAGATTTGAATTATTTAAGTGTTATAAATAAAGAAACCATAAGTACATCGCAAAATTTTATAACAAAATATGCTGCTGATCAACGTGACACATAACTACCTTATTGTGCTACATGATCAACATAACAGAAGCACTGCTCATTTACATCAACGACATTAGAAGAGGACAGTTCGCAGAACGCATCCTTAAGCAAGACATCGTTTATTTTATGTGTGTCTATGATTGTGTGTGTGGAAGGGTGATTTGCAGAAGGGTGCCAAGAATTGTCTGTAGAAATCAGGATCAAATTGACGTAGGTTTCGGTAGTTCTGCGGTGATGATGGGGCTTAAACAAGACAGGCAAGGCTGGGGACTTCTTTGAAACCAGTCTTTGTAATGAAGACCACAATAACAACATCAATGTCATTTCTATACCAAGCTGGGAAATTTTACTTCAGTCACGTATATCAAATATGGTATGGCTTGCGTTTAAAAAATTTTGAATTCTTAGATAATTATGTTGAAGTAATCATTGAACAATGACAACACTTCGTTGTTTCTTGGCGTGGTGGAGTAGAAGGTTCGCGATATATAGTTTTTTTTTACAGTTGCTGAATTTAGAAATAATCCTTTATTAATCAAGATCGGAATTTGTTATTTTTTTAGTACGAGTTTCGGCTAAAGTTGGTAGCCATCTTCATATCAGAGGCTAAGAAAAAGTTTTCTGTATACAGTTACCAGCCGGTAGAACACATCGAGCCACATAGCTCGTGAAGCATGTATGTAAAATTACAAAGCCTAAGAAATCGTCACTTCCACTGTGTGGTAACATTATATCAGATAATCTCCACATGTGCAGAGTGAGATCTCAATTAAAACATTACATTAGTGTAGAGACGTAGCACTAGGAAACTATACATTATCAGTAAAATCCAGTACTCAATAAGAGTAATAAATTGCGATCTTAAGTGACGAAGGATGCTTTCTGAATCCAATAACTGTAAATGATAACTCTATTGCGTGAACTTACAAGCACCTACGGCAATTTTTTGGTGTATTGGTATTGTTTTTGTTATAATATTAGACAGAGTTTCCTATGATCCTATGACACACTACAAATAAGAGTCGAGATCCATTTGTATATTTGTTTGGAATCTAAAAGTGCTCAGCCACCGTACTTATTTTAATTGATGAAAGAAAGAACAGCGACCACTTGCAATTCGAACTCTTGATGTGTATAGTCCAAGAGGGGATGTGTCAAATAACGGCTGAAATAGTTTAACGTTATATGTTGCATTGAAGATGGTCATTCAGTGACCACAATCCACATCTTCTACAATGAACATAAGTTGGGACTGACTGCTGTACCTTCTTTCACTAACTGACACTTTCCGTTTGTTAACGAATACAGTATATTTCTTTAAAAATATTTTCATCGGATTCTTCACAATATCCAAACTGCACTACAACAAATCATTATCAGAAATGTCACCACTTCCTACATCATACGATATGTTACGCATGTTACGGTAGGGCATTGTGTAGTTGCTGACGAGGCTCCCGACAAGCGCAGAGGGCCTCGTGTCCGTTCTGGTGATGATGACCAGTTACAGTGACAACACCTCACCTCAAATTATTAGTAATAGCGAGCTATTTAGATGTTCAAATAATGCACAAGGTGCATGACAGCAAGCTCACAGATTGCAGCAATGTAATTTACACAGGCATCCAATTTATTGCTTGCGGTAGTGGTGTTACTAACGAACGCAGTAGTCCTAACAAGCACTCCATCTTCAGGCCAGAGGTGGCCCATCGGGACCATCCGACCGCCGTGTCATCCTCAGTTGAGGATGCGGATAGGAGGGGCGTGTGGTCAGCACACCACTCTCCCGGTCGTTACGATGGTTTTCTTTGACCGGAGCCGCCACTATTCGGTCGAGTAGCTCCTCAATTTGCATCACGAAGCTGAGTGCACCCCGAAAAATGGCAACAGCACATGGTGGCTCGGATGGTCACGCATCCAAGTGCCAGCCGCGCTCGATAGCGCTTAACTTCGGTGATCTGACGGGAACCGGTGTATCCACTGCGGCAAGGCCGTTGCCAGTCCTAACAAAATTAATGTAATTGAGGCCGGGTATTATAACAGTGCAAAAAATAATTTTTTTTCAAAAGGAATTAATTACATATTCGCTGTTCAAATCGCGATAGCTCCAGAAGAACACTATTGATTTGCGTCATTCGCAATGAACGTGGTTTTAGCGGTCGGTTCAGAGAGTGTTACAAACATGTTCCAGACGGATACGTCTCAATTGTTGGATGAAAGGCATGTTTTTTACTAATGGAATGCTGCTGGGTACGTTCAGGAAACCAGTACCTGAAAACGTAGGACGAGTGTCCTGTCCTTACTTGAATATTCCGTGTAAGAACAACATGATGTAGATTAGGGCGACACCGAGAGGTAGTCAGTTGTTTATTAGTACATTACGGATTGGATTGAGAATACAAGTGACAAGTTATAGACTGGCTTGTAGGGTGTATATGTAAATAATCGCCACTTTATGACAAAATAATTGAGACACTTTAAATAAATGGCAGAAAGAGAGAAAATGGCAGAAAGAGAGAAAAAGTACTCATCTTAAACTGATAGTTACATTTGGATCTTTAAAGTGTAACGTCTTGTATTAGTTTTATTGATGAAATATTCTGCCTAATACACGGAACACACAGGACCTATATTCCTGAACGCCCAAGGAACAGTAAACTCACAAAAACTGTCAGTCATGCAGTGACACACGCAAAGAATAAGTTTTTATACATGCTACAGTTAAAAAAATAATTTGAAACAAAGTCAGCTCCTCGTCGAAAGAAAAGCAATAACTGTAGTCCTACAAAATTTGCGCAACTGCCTTTAACAGGGCAAAGTGAACAACAGGTAAGTAAGCATGTGCTGAAAGATCCCAAGTCCCACTGACACGCATCCATGACGCAGCAGATGTAAAACCAGTCGACGGAAACCACTGACATCCGCGTCACGTGGGAACAGCAATCCACTTACAATGACGAAAATTGCAGCCTGGAGAAACAGAACCGAGTGCAGAGTTCTCCTCATTCAGCACACCACACGAAAAAGGATGCGTGGCACAAAGTGTGGCAGACTGAACACGTCCTATGTCTACCACATAATATACGAATCTTGTCTTATGTTCGCGGGAACCTAACAATTTTAAGATAGGATATTTTGGCTATCTCAGAGGAAAAAAAATTCCCATACAGATCGCAATGACGGAGGAAAGACACGTTTTAAATCACCAAACAATCCCGTTCACCAGTATACAAATGTGAAAACTCCATTCTCTCTCTCTCTCTCTCTCTTTTCTCTCTCTCTCTCTCTCTCTCTCTCTCTTTGTCTTTCTACCCTAACCCTCAACCCACCCCCCACACACCCCTTGTTTTACGCAATGACACTGTCAACCACGTTAAAATTGTTCGAAACATATAGCAAAAGTAGATAAAGTAATGAGAGTCGTGTCTACCCTAAATTAGTAATGTGTACCTTGCATAAAATATTACATGCAACTGGTGTGGCCCGGTGGCTGACTATTTGAGTGTCGGACTATGGATCCCAGCAGAGTCCTAGCATGTTTTTGTCTCTTTCTTCTTTCCACTCTGACAGTGTCTGCTCATGTGAGGAATGCCGAGCTGCATAATGGTTTGAATCCCATTTCAAACTGTCCGTCCCCCTATAACTGGACCCTGAGTCAGATCAAACAAAATCGGAGATAGGCAGATACAGCAGGGCCATATAAAGTTAAGCACCATGATGTTGAATCAAACAATACTTTAGTTGAGGTAACCGACTTGATGACAACGCACGAGATAGATTACCTCACACATCGTATTTACCTGGGTCTATGATTTTTTTTTTCCGACTGAACCCCGAAGATAGCATCCTACTGAGACAACATATTTCTAATTATACTGTTTTCTTACGACCAATACATTTGTTCTTTTGAGCAATTCGCGAACTAATTAGTCAGTGAGATAATTACCAGGACATCGTGAGTACTATCTGCATCTCAGAAAAAAAAGCTAATTCTCCACATTGAAGATAGACAACTGTTACAAAACATGCCTCTTGTGCAACACACCTCTCTCTTGCGGTTCTTGCTTCACTCACACCTCATTTAAAATCAACCATGATAAAATGTGTGCACTTTACTCACTATTTGTAAATCATTTGATTGCTGGGCTCCTTAGTTCTGAACTGGTAGAAATTGGAAGACTTCAAGTTGCCAATTCTTTGTGTCTGACCACAGTCACTAATAATGATAATAATAATAATAATAATAATGCTTAGAACCTACAATAGTGTCGTAACCATGGCGTATTTATTGTAGGGTATCACTGTCAATTTATTCCTTTATTTCTGCGAAGTGAATGGTGAAGCAATTTCTGGTGTATTGTGGTAATACCTGCAACTACAAGCGTATGTTGTAATGTTACCGCCTCTAATTTGAAGTAAAACTTGAGTTTAGCTATCAAATCTAAGAATCGTAAAATTTGAAAGTTGTGTAAATCACTAAGTGAAAATCTTCAACGGCAGCCTTAGAAGAAGAACTGGACCCAACAATGAAACAGTTTCTCTTTGATTTATCGCAGTTAATTTGCATGATAGACAAGAATAATTACCAGTAACATCACTTTCTTTTCCTAGATTTGTGGAAATATCTACGGCCCATAGTCTGTTTGGGGAATGATTCGTTTGGCAGTATTTTATGAGGCCGCGAACAGAGATCATGTTTTGCGCTCGGGAAACATTATACAGGATGATTGTCGGACTTTGTAAAACAAATATAAGTTCTAACAGCTGTAACGGTCAAATTGTAATCACGCACGAAATGGCGCTTAAAGAGATCGCGAACCAAACGAGAAGTCTTCATAGTTAAATATTTCACTTTTACTGAGGTGAATTTTTTATTATAGTTCTTATTGAAAGGATGATCAAATAACTTACTCCGTATACAGAAAATATTTTTTTTTAGATTTTTTAATGTGAATCAGCTTTCATGACACTTGTATGATTTCATACAGTATATCGACAATCTCGTATCGGCAATGATAACAGAAAATTGGAAATTTTGTGGTAAGTTCTATGGGACCAAACTGCGGGGGTCATCGGTCCCTAGGCTTACACACTACTTAATCTAACTGAAACTAATTTACGCTAAGGACAACACACAGACCCATGCCCAAGGGAGGACTCGAACCTCCGACGGGGGGAGACGAATGATAACAGAGACAACAACACAAGAGAGTAAGAGAACAAGAGCGTAAGAGAACAGGAGAACAAGAGAGTTTTCCACACTAGCACACGTTTTTAAATTGTAGCACTTTAACAGTTTATCTTTGTGTATTTTTATATCGGTAACAATTACAAAGTTCATCCATCCCTGCATTATATAGATGCTTGTCCAAAACAAAATTAAATATTATTTCACTCAAGCGTAGTAAACGCCCTCATTTATTAAGTATTGCTGTTGATACGGGGGTAAATTCTTTAAGCTTGGCTGTGACGACACAATGTGATGCATATGTTTCACAAGCTATAACCTCCAATACGCGTTAGTGTTAGTATTTGAAAAATAAAGGCTCATGTAATTATTAATAACATATGTAATCAGTTTAAAGTCATACGTAAAAATGATAACAGTAATTGTGTTTTAAAATAATTTAGTTTCGAGACCGAAACGCAATTGAACCCTTTGTTTTTTACCTCTTGGGGGTAGTAATCCCCAAGTTGGGAGCCACAGCTCTATAGCACCTCGAAGGTTATCAGTATTATTCTGTAATCTAGCAGAAGACGTGGATATGTTAGTGACGCAAGTGTTTCTGAATGTATCATAAAAACAAATGCAGCAAAAGTCTTCTTGGCAGTAGTACCAGTGCATGCCTAGTTTAAATTTATGTCGTGATCAGATGTAGTCCAATACTCAGGGCATGAGAGGAGGGGAGAAGATGTAGGAACTCTACATCACCGTTCTAGGCAACGTCCTCGTGAATGTGGTTCGCATTGACCTCCTCCGGCCCGCTACGAAGAGTCATGTATGTCTGTGTCGCTTTGATGTCTGTGATAAGTGCTTGTTTGTACAGGGGCGAATTGGATTTATGTTGTCATGGACAAAGGGACGGGGGGCGCTGAAACGTATTGCCGGCACATGGTCTACTTTCGCAAACAGCCGTCGAGTTTAAAGTCCTCTTCCGACAGACGTATCGCTGCACGGCGGAGAAGTTTGGAATTTAATCCAGGACATGGGTGCAAAGATTGCTGATCAACAACTTCATAGCCGTCTGAAATTTTCCCGGTGTATTTCTTCTTCTAATAATTTCCGGGTATGCAGCCGGATCCCGTCGACATTCTGCCACGATATTTCGGCCCAGAGACGTCCGGCCATCATCAAGTGAGTACACAACTACTGAAGAGCCCAGGTGCAATCGCGGTGTTTATGCCGAATCTCGCGCATGCTAAATGAACTGGCATCCTAAAGCACTGTAAAAATGGTTCAAATGGCTCTGAGCACTATGCGACTTAACTCCTGAGGTCATCAGTCGCCTAGAACTTAGAACTAATTAAACCTAACTAACCTAAGGACACCACACACATCCATGCCCGAGGCAGGATTCGAACCTGCGACCGTAGCGGTCGCTCGGCTCCGGACTGAAGCGCCTAGAACCGCACGGCCACTCCGTCCCGCTTACAGCACTGTATCTCCAGGCGTCAAGCTGCCATCACCCAGCACAAGCAGCCGGTGTTCTCAGTACCTTAATGCATCGAGCGCATGTAATATCGGATGATGAAAACCTCCACGCAGAATTAGAACACTTGGAGAATGTTTCTAAAGAGAATGGCTACACTTCATGCCAAATAAGGAAGGCTATGCGCACTGAGGACGCTGATGACGACTATAAATCAACTGCGTTCCTTCCATACGCCGGGAATGTGTCGTCGAAATTAGGCAGATTACTGAAGAAAAATAAAATCAAGGTTATGTTCCGTCCACCAGCAAAGAACCGGGCCCTGTTTGGATCCGTTACAGACGATTTACAACTGAAGAAAGCAGGCGTCTACAAAATTCCCCGTGAATGTGGGTCTGCATATATTGGCCAGACGACAAGATCTGTCCACGAACGATGTACAGAACATGAAAGATACACCCGTCTGCGGCAGCCGTCAAAATCGGCAGTAGCAGAGCACTGTATTTCTTTGGGACATTCAATGAAATACAATTAAACAAAAATTTTAGCTTCGGTTTCCGGATTTTGGGATTCTGTAATCAAAGAATCAGTGAAAATACGTCTTGCCGACAATCTTATAAATCGTGACAACGGCTTTCAGCTGGATAAAAATTGGAATCCTATTATTAAAATTATACAATCACAGCGGAATCGACGGTGTCATTCGATACTCAATGACTAGATGATCTGTTCTTTTCACCACCAAGGGCGGCACGTACAACTCGGCTATGCCCTCGGCTATTCCGCGCATGTCAACACCTTGAAAGGTATGTGCTAAGGTCTGATCAGGGTAGCTCCAGAATATATTCGGTAGTTGCCAACCGCAAGGTGGAACGAGTACAATATCTTTGAGTAGGAGGGCGCGTGCAGTAAAAAGCTGAGGAGTCGCAGCTAGGTGCCCGGAGGAAGCAGAGATGTGGTGACAGCTGTAAGGTAGGTCGCGCTCGCTGCCCCAGACCAAACCTTAGCACGTAAATGAGAGAAGATATATAATGACTTCAAATTGGTTTTGTTAGATAATATTCAGAGTTAGGATTTGTATGTCCAAGGTTTGACACAGTAAGCGTTTGGTAAAATTTTTTTGTAAGATTGTTTCGTGCTACAAAAATGTTGGAAATGTAGGTTTTTGTGTAAGACATAAAATTTTAACTATATATATATATATATATTATATATATATATATATATATATATATATATATATATATATATATTGAGATCAACATTGTATCCTTTGCTTAAATTGGATATGAAAATGAGTAGTAGGATAAAGTTACCCACCAATGAAAGAACCAAGTAAACATAAGGGCCAAAAGTTAATTTTTCAATACCATCTTAATGCCATTGCACAAATTTTATTGCTGAGTCAAATACAAATGGCTCTGAGCATTATGCGACTTAATTTCTGAAGTCGTCAGTCGCCTAGAACTTAGAACTAATTAAACCTAACTAACCTAAGGACATCACACATCTATGCCCGAGGCAGGATTCGAACCTGCGACCGTAGCGGTCGTTCGGTTCAAGACTGCAGCGCCTAGAACCGCACGGCCACTCCGGCCAGCAGTCAAATACATGTTGCATTTCTAGCAAAATGGAGGAGTGCAAGAAACAAGTTCACAGACGCAGTCAGATGCAGGTTTGCTGAATAATTCATTTAGAACAATCTCATCAATGATACTTTCAACCTGACGCGTGCGCTGTAGGATGCCAGTTCATTTCGCATGCGCGAGATTCGGCATAAATACCGCGATTGCATCTGGGCTCTTCAGTAGTTGTGTACTCGCCTGATGATGGCCGGACGTCTCTGGGCCGAAATATTGCAGCAGAATGTCGACGGGATCCGGCTGCATACGCGGAAATTATTAGAAGAAGTTTATGCCCCTCCCCCCCCCCCCCCCCACACACAATCTCCTCTCGATGCCGGCCAAATAATGCCCGTGAAAATTTTCCACCATGAGGTTTCGAAATGGCGAACCGCCCCGCGTAGAACGCCACCGCTGAGACGTGGTTAGCGACCTCGGCTAGGATGCGTCACTTACACCGTGGTATCCTGCGATTAAATGGCATAACAGTACTTCTACACAAGAACAGAGCCTCACTGATGATGGTAACGAGAAGCTTATTTTGCAAAAGGCAGGGACACCTTATTGCCTAGAATGAAATTTTCACTCTACAGCGGTGTGTGCGGTGATATGAAACTTACTGGCAGATTAGAACTGTGTGCCGGACCGAGACTCGAACTCGGGACCTTTGCCTTTCGCGGGCAAGTGCTCTACCAACTGAGCTACCCAAGCACGAGTCACGCCCCGTCCTCACAGCTTTACTTCTGCCAGTACCTCGTCTCCTACCTTCCAAACTTCACGGAAGCTCTCCTGCGAACCTTGCAGAACTAGCACTCCTGAAAGAAAGGATATTGCAGAGACATGGCTTAGCCACAGCCTGGGGGATGTTTCTAGAATGAAATTTTCACTCTACAGCGGAGTGTGCGCTGATATGAAACTTCCTGGCAGATTAAGAAAACCTGTGAGGACGGGGCGTGAGTCGTGCTTGGGTAGCGCAGTTGGTAGAGCACTTCCCCGCGAAAGGCAAAGGTCCCGAGTTCGAGTCTCGGTCCGACACACGGTTTTAATCTGCCAGGAAGTTTCACCTTGCTACCTGTTTTTATCCTATGAAGCCGCTCCTGAGACCACGAGAGCGTCATGCGTCTGATGTACTGCAAAAACTAAGTAAGGAGCGTTCAACTGGCCCGCATCTCGTGGTCGTGCGGTAGCGTTCTCGCTTCCCACGCCCGGGTTCCCGGGTTCGATTCCCGGCGGGGTCAGGGATTTTCTCTGCCTCGTGATGGCTGGGTGTTGTGTGATGTCCTTAGGTTAGTTAGGTTTAAGTAGTTCTAAGTTCTAGGGGACTGATGACCATAGATGTTAAGTCCCATAGTGCTCAGAGCCATTTGAACCATTTTTTTGAGCGTTCAACTAACTTGACAGACTTATCTGTATACGTAAAGTAGTTAAGGCTACCAAATTGTGTCCACGCTGCACTTTTCACTTTCGTGCCACGTATTCCATTAAGGCGGAGAGTGTGGGTTAGATGTGAGATACTGGAGCGGGGGCTTTGTAGCCAATTACGGCGGCGCTTATAGCGCGCTGATAAATGCGCTTGGCAGGCACACTCTCCGTTGTGAAAGCGACCCGCGGCGCATTCACGGGGAGCCGGCGGAAGACTGCCGCTCTTTATGCAGTTGTCATGGCTACCGAGGTCGTGTTAGCGATACGCGAGTGGAAAAGGTGGAAGGCGTTCCACTCCATCAAACACAATGCTGCTCCTAAGCCACTTCAGGCGAGTGTCGGGCGCACCGCCGGTTGCCTCTCCATCACGTGCGGATTAGCCGCCTCCGTGGCCGAGGTCGCTAATGCACGCTGCTGCTGCGGCGGTCGACTCGAAGGTAAGCACTTCAAATCCTGGTAGTGGAAAAAACGTTTCATTTTCTCTATTTAGGCGTCAAGTGGAGGAGAGATGGTGTGATACATTTCTGTTCATCATGTCCGAATTAAAAGCCTTGGGTCGAATCTGAGATCTCTTTGCAGTGTCTGATGCAGTGAAGGTGCCTAACACGACGGTAACACGCTAGTTGGATGGAGTCGGGCCCGTTGGTGCTAATCCAGAGCAAGGCCTCTCATACAAGGAAAACCGCGCGCGTCCAAGGTGCATCGGCTTGATTAGCCTCAAGTCGGCTTGCATGGTGATGCCGTCGTGATGTGCTGCTGAGTGCGTAATTGACAGACAGCTTACTCAACGTGAAATAGATAAGTGTCGTACAGTTACTATCGTAATGGAACAATATTCTCCGCAAAAGGAAATATTTACATAAATCCATTTAAACCGGAGTGGCAACTTCCCAGTAATTACGTGTATAAGAAATTCATCTACTGAAACACACTACAGAAAATTTCATTAAGAATAGTATAGTGAATTCTCGGGGGACGCTATAAAGGAAGAATTTAGGAAGTTGCAAACTCTTGTACGACAGAGTCTTTGTTCACAAATGAGGTTTATACCAGCATTTTAGCATGTTTATTTTCGTTAAAGGTCCTGCGAAAGAACAAAACTTCGTTTACATTCCTTTTAAATGTATATTCGTTTTGTTTTTGCTTGTATTATTCCTAACACAATCTTTTTTTCTCTGATTTGGGGTGAAGAGTATGAAGTGTCCTGTGAAAGGACTCTTAGTGCTAGTTGAAAAAAAAATGGTTCAAATGGCTCTGAGCACTATGGGACTTAACAGCTGAGGTCATCAGTCCCCTAGAAATTAGAACTACTTAAACCTAACTAACCTAAGACATCACACACATCAATGCCTGAGGCAGGGTTCGAACCTCCAACCGTAGCGGTCGCGCGGTTCCAGACTGAAACGCCTAGAACCACTCGGCCACAGCGGCCGGCGGCTAGTTGTAAAGTTTCTCTACGTTTAGCAAGAGCTGGGAATCCGTTTATGGAAGGCCCATTAAAGAGGAATTTTTGCTGGACGTGGAAGACACTATGAATGCAACATTAACTACCGCGTACACCAGAATACCACTTTCCAGTATGATAATATCTCAATGAATCAGCAACATTGCCGGGAATTTGCATGAACAGTTGGCAGCCAGAACTGAAAACCTCCTAGCGAGCTCCATCGCACTTGATGAGTCCATGGATGTTAATGAAATGACTCAGTTAGCCACTTTTTCGTGTGACGTGGAGGACGATCTACTTTTAACGGGAGAACTCCTGCATATGATTTCGGTGAAAGACACTGCTACAGGGTCGGATATTTTAGAAGCGGTCGAAGTGCCAGATGAAGGAATAGGACTCACTTGAGAAAAGTTTTCTGTTACCACAGACGGGTCGCCAACAATGTGCAGTAAAGTAAAATGGTTTATAAGCCTATTGTGGAAAAAGCTTAACATGCGGAATTTACCTTCCGTTCATTGTTTTTCATGCCAAGAGGATGTCAGTGCAAAAGCTGTCGAAGTGCAAGACTTGATGAACGTAGTAACACGTACCGTAAACAATATTCGTTCTCAAGGGCTCATTCACTGAGAGTTCAAAGAATTTTTGATTTCATTTGAGGAGGGGTATTCAGATGGCCCCTACCACGCTGACGTACGCTGACTGAACAGAAGAAAAGTGATTCCCGCAGTTTTTCCACTACACCACGCTGTCGCTCAGTTTTCGGAACACTTGGGACGTCCGGACCCAATTTTGCATGAGCCTGATTTAAGTTTTTTAGCAGACTTTTTGACTCTCCTAAATGATTTAAGTCTGAAACTCCAAAAACTAATTAATCACATGAGCGATGTGGCGTGCAAAATAAAAGCTTTCCAACGTAAACTTCAGCTCCTCAAAAGCAACTTTTCTGAGAAAAGTACGTAACATTCTCCTGAGATAGGTGAGCGACATATAAATTTTTAAAAGTGCTTTATCAAAACGGTACTATGGCTTTGTTTGATATCATCTGTGTGGGAAGTATCACGCTTTGAAAAATACGTCGTCGTGCTATAATTCCTTAAAATGAGTTAAGGGATAAATTCACTAACAGCTAAATCAAGTCGATTTCGTTAAATGTACAAATGTAATATTACATTTAAACAATATTCCACAGACACTGTTTATTATAACATATAGCCTTTTAATTACTAAAAGCATCTTTATATGTTACTTTCACTTATCAGAATTTGATTTTCTTCTTCAAAGTCTCTTCGGTTTTGCTCGCGGATCCTAAAATTAAGTGGATTCAATATTTCGGCGATCCAACTGTTCACCATCTTCAGGAGACTGCTGCTGAGTCCCGCTGAGAACTGTTCCGGAAGAGACTTTCAAGGTTTATTATGCCGGGGAAGCCTACGATGTCACATTTGATTTTGTTTTTTCTTACAAGAAATTACTAACTTGCAGCGAATACTTGATAGCTTTTCGACAGCAACCGAAAGAATGCCTTGCGATTTACGTTTTGAACTGATTTGTGAACCGATTGTCACTCAAAAGATTTATTTTACAATATCAAAGGTTTGCCCGGATTCTATCAGAATTTGCCGATTGATTTCCTAAGTTGCACAGAGAAACAGCGAAGATTATTTCTATCTTTGGTTTCACATATGTACGTGAAAGGTTATTTCTGTTATGTCTTGTACGAAAATTAGATTTCGTGCAAGAGTTTCTAATTGTAATTTAAAGCAAATGCTCTAAGGATTGCTGTCAGCCGAGTTCTTGCTCCAGATCTTAGTAACATAACTGGAAATTAAAAAGAAAGATAAAATGGATGAGATACTTTTATGTTGAAGTCAAATGTAAACTTTTTATCATAATAATAATTATTATAACTATTGTTATTATTATTAATTAAATGTCTTTTGCACCGGTAATGTTGCCTATCAAACTAAGCTCTCCGCCCACTGCACATAAACATTTAGCAAAGACAAAGAAAACAGAGATGGAGAAAATCAGCTGTGTAGCTAAAATACGTTAGAACGAATTAAAAACTATATTGACCACAATAAAATATTTATTTGCAATAGTAAGAGGCTTCGGTCATATGGTGCAGCCACGTCTCGATCCCTGAGTCAACAGATGGGGACGTTTGCAAGACAACAACCATCTGCACGAACAGTTCGACGACATTTGCAGCAGCATGGACTATCAGCTCGGAGACCATGCCTGCGGTTACCCTTGACATTGCATCACAGACAGGAGCGCCTGCGAAGGTGTACTCAACGACGAACCTGGCTACACGAATGGCAAAACGTCATTTTTTCGGAGAAATCCAGCTTCTGTGTAGAGGATCATGATGGTCGCATCCGTGTTTGGCGACATCGCGGTGAACGCACATTGGAAGCGTGTATTCGTCATCGCCATACTGGCGTATCACCCGGCGTGATGGTATGGGTTTCCATTGGTTACAGTCTCGGTCACCTCTTGTTCGCATTGACGGCACTTTGAACAGTGGCGTTACATTTCAGATGTGTTACGACCCGTGGCTCTACCCTTCATTCGATCCCTGCGAAACTCTACATTTCAGCAGAATAAAGCACGACCGCATGTTGCAGGTCCTGTACGGGCCTTTCTGGATACTGAATGTTCGACTGCTGCCCTGACGAGCACATTCTCCAGATCTCCCACCAATTGAAAACGTCTAGTCAATGGTGGCCGAGCAACTGGCTCGTCCCAATACGCCAGTCACTACTCTTGATGAACTGTGGTATCGTGTTGAAGCTGCACGGGCAGCTGTACCTGTACACGCCATCCAAGCTCTGTTTGACTCAATGCCCAGGCGTATAAATGCCGGCCAGAGGTGGTTGTTCTGGGTACTGATTTCTCCGGATCTATGCACCCAAATTGCGTGAAAATGTAATCACAATGCAGTTCTAGTATAATATAGTTGTCCAATGAATACCCGTTTATCATCTGCATTTCTTCTTGGTGTAGCAATTTTAATATCCAGTAGTTTATGTTGCGTTGGTTACTGAACGCCCCTCTTAGTTTAGGACCAAGTGTTTTCCCCAACTCTAGTGATTTCACTGTCAACGAAACATTTAACTTTCATGCCTTTGCTCTGCTTCGAGAACACACTTTGGTTCCTTACGTCTGTGGGGACCTACTGCTGTTGTCGTGAAGTCGCAAACGCCTCTAGTAGCCAGTTTTCTGTCTGTAGGCAACCGTCGGCAAGGTGAGAAGCGGGTAAGTTACTCCTGCAGAGAAGGTATGCTGGGCGGGCAGTGCAGGAGCCGGCGGTGGGAAGCTCGGCGGCGGAGGCGGAAGCTGCGCGCCGCTCGCGGAGCCGCTGACCCAGAAAAGCGGCGCGGCCTCGTCACGACGGCCGGCCGGTGTGCCGGCAGCCGGCAGCCGGTCTCGCGGTCCCCAGCCGGCCCGCGCTCTCACGGCCGCGACACGCGCCGCGACGCTCACACGGCCGCGCTCAGCACGTACAGTGCGCGCGTGCTCTCTTCCCGTCGAACGTATCCTCCTCGCATTACGTTTGGAACGGTCGTTGGCGAAGCAGAAGCTTCCGTGCGTGACATATAATGTGCTGTACTTCGTGTTGCAGCTACAACAGTAGCAAATAAATAAATAAATAAACAATTAAATAAATAAAATAAAATACCGGGTGATCAAAAAGTCAGTATAAATTTCAAAACTTAATAAACCACAGAATAATGTAGATAGAGAGGTACAAATTGTCACACATGCTTGGAATCACATGGGGTTTTATTAGAACCAAAAAAAGAAAAGAAAAAAAAAAACAAAGTTCACAAAATGTCCGGCAGATGCGCGTCGTTTGGTGATGATCGTGTGCTCAGCCTCCACTTTCGTCATGCTTAGCCTCCCAGGTCCCCAGAGCTCAGTCCGTGCGATTATTGGCTTTGGGGTTACCTGAAGTCGCAAGTGTATCGTGATCGACCGACATCCCTAGGGATGCTGAAAGACAACATCCGACGCCAATGCCTCATCATAGCCGGCTGGAGTGGCCGTGCGGTTCTAGGCGCTACAGTCTGGAGCCGAGCGACCTCTACGGTCGCAGGTTCGAATCCTGCCTCGGGCATGGATGAGTGTGATGTCCTTAGGTTAGTTAGGTTTAATTAGTTCTAAGTTCTAGGCGACTGATGACCTCAGAAGTTAAGTCGCATAGTGCTCAGAGCCATTTGAACCATTTGAACCTCACCATAACTCCGGACATGCTTTACAGTGCTGTTCACAACATTATTCCCCGACTACAGGTATTGTTGAGGAATGATGGTGGACATCTTGAGCATTTCCTGTAAAGAACATCATCTTTGCTTTGTCTTACTTTGTCATGCTAATTATTGCTATTCCAGATTAAGCGCCTTCTGTCGAACATTTTGTGAACTTTTGTATATATATATTTTTTTTTTGTTCTAATAAAACCCCATGTCATTCCAAGCATGTGTGTCAATTTGTACCTCTCTATCTGCGTTGTACCGCGATTTATTCGGTTTTCAAATTTATTCTGACTTTTTGATCACCTGGTAAAATAAAAATTGGTTAGGTCCGAGTAGCACTCGCGCTCTGAGGGTTCCGTGCAAAAATAATTACGTATTTAGACAATTCATCCATTCCGAGAATCGCGGAATATCCATGATTTTCGCCTGTTATCGACTCTGATACGAACAAGATATCGGTCCCAGAGATTTCAAGATTTTCGAGAATGTTGTAATTTCAGTTTCGGATAACAAATGACAAAAGAAATATTTTTTCGTGTGATATAATTACAAATTAACGATTTTATTATTTTTTCCTTTGTATGTATATTGAAAGCTTTCTTCTTACCAAATTCCATGATTATAAACTGTCGGTAAGTACCCTGTAGGTTTTGATTCGTGAGTTTTTCGAGTAAAAAAATTGGTGACATAAATGGGCGTATCTTATGGTTGCATGTCCTTAGAAGCTTAAATTTATTACACTGCCAAGAGAGTATAGATCTTAGTATGTGACACAAATTTCAACTTGATACGTCTAATCGTTCCTGTGATAAAGGGATTTTAACACGTGGACACACAGGCAGGCTGGCGGACGGACGGGCAACAAGCTGATGCTGTAAGGGTTGCGGTTTTACCGATTGAGGTCCGGAACACGAAAAAAATGTAAATATTGCTTCTTATTATTCTCATCATCACCACCAACACCACCATCATCATCATCAGCTTCCCCTTCTTCTTCTTCTTCTTCTTCTTCTTCTATTTCTTCCCTTCCTCTTTCTTTAGTCCTCCTTTTCTCATTGCGAAGTTGCTAACCTCGCTCATACTGTCTCCCTTTTTAAAGAAAGTTACTTGATATTAAAGTGCTTTCAGGCAGCTTGAATCTCATCCACAATCTTCTATCGTGACCATCGCCTCACACCACAGCTCCATCTGGCAGGAATAGCAGAGGAGGTGCCTAACAGCCTCTGCTGCGCCTCCAACCATTTATTCATTTCAAATTGTCTGTTCTACGTATGTACATCATTTTTCTTCGATACTATACATCAAAATCTCGTCACTTTCCTCTTTCAAAATTCCTGACCCATATATAATCGAGCCCTTAAGGAATCCTTTTGTTACTTAGATCTCTGTTTGGTGCCAATAATATTTCTTTCCACAAAAGTTCATTTCAGGATGTAGTTATTTTGCCTTTACAATCGCAACAGATTCCGAGATATCGGAACGTCGTTTTCTGGGCCTGATATTCGTTTCCAACGGATACACCGAAGCGTTTCATGTCCCGTCTCTTGGCACCTAATAATTTTTGTTTCGCTACTATTGATTTCCATCCAGAACTTTTCTGCGAGATGAATTTTATCTTTTGAAGGACCATATATGATACGTCTTTGTTCCTACACAGTGAGACAATCTTCAAAACGCATCACTTTCTAGCACTCCGCATTTTTACGCACAGCTACTGATTTCCGAGAATTGCCTGCATCTGTTAACATTAGAGGCTGGAACACGTTCGTCTTACACTACTTCCAGTTCTTACTATACTGTTTCGTTTCTTATGAAGTCTTCTTTCGTGTGATACGTTCTCTTTCTCTACACTTCATTTCTGTGCTTCCTATTTTTCCTAAAATAACTTTCAGGCTTCCATCAATAAATCATAGAGAAACCACACATTTCTCTTGTATTTATTGAGCTTTTTTTTAAGGATGTTACACATGGTTCACATTTATTCCTAATGATTTTATTCGGTCCGGATCCTACAAGGCATTTACTCTAGCGCTGCTAATACAGATCTGTAAGTTACATAATTTTCATGCAAACTGAGCCTCGTGGAGTAAGAACCACACGACCACTTTCAGTGTTAGCCAAAAAACAAGAAATTTCTTCCTACAATTCCAGTCTGATTGTCATCTGAACGTAATGATTACAAGATTGTGTCTTTCAAGTTTGACTAGTTGCGCTATATTGCGCGGAGCCTTTTTTATGGCCTAGCGGTCTGTCGGAAACTTTGACCCGTGTTATACTTGTAAACAGCAGGCAAGCATCGAAACACAAATGCTTTCATTGTGCATAAATCTTACGTACTACGTATGCTTTCTGTTTTGTATTTAAGACTAGATAGTTGTTCTTGAGGTAGGATCTATCACGTACGTCGAATTGGAAGAGCTTAAATCCAGTAGCAAAAGTCGTTTGAATCGAGCTAACAATCACCCACATTACCACTAATCAAGATCAGTTACGAAATGATCTAAAACACCTTGCCAGCATTTCAGTAAACCAGTGCTCACAAAACTAAACAATGTACAACGATTATTGTAAGATTTTTCCAGACTGCTATCTCGCCAGAGAACTTTTTTCTCAGTCGTACCATCCTAGGTCTGATGTCTCGCTTGCAAGAATCCCTTGAAGTGGCAGGAAGCCAGATTCTGTCCGTGTCTGGCAGCTTTAGTGACGTATTCTGAGTACGTTTAAGCGTAGGTAAGAGTGTGCTGCGGGAGGATGTGATAATGTATAATCGTAAATGCGGCTGTTACGGGTTAATGATGTGTTCCCCTGTACCCTGATTTGATGCATGTTCATAATAATATTAGGTATTTAAATATCTAATAATGATAGCGAAAGTTCGAATCAGCATTCGAGAGCGAGACGTTTCGTAATTGTGAGAGAACATTTTGGTGACTCGGTGTAGGTCTTTAATGCATGTATAAAGGGTTAATTTTCGCTGGCCCCTATGTAACAGTACATGACTGTCTTAGACGTACTAAGGGATTGTGAAACAGTTGTCCAAAATTCAGTACAATGTGGCATCAGTCGACTTCAGATTTTCGTCGGTGTCGAGAAACTTTATTATCTGAAGTTCCACCTTCACATGTATCACTGGATGCGTGGCTTGGTTGAAAGGATACTGTGAAGCTCGGTTCAGATCCCAGCAGGGCAAACCTTATTTGGGTTGGTGTTCGTCTGATGCGAGTTACGGGCAACCCAAATCAGGTTTGCCCTACTGCGATCTGAACCGAGCTTCACAGTATCACTTTGCTGTTAGAAGCATTGAGAGGAAGGCCCTTGTTGCCGTCGATATTGCGTTTTGAAATCCATTCCTGACTTCTCGTAGTGGAGAGTTAATAATTTGCCCAGATCTTCGTTGTCATTTGCTCCATCTCTCCGTGCTCTTCCTCTTGATCTCTAGAAGGACTTACTGCAACAATGGGGGCCACTGGGATGGTCGTCCACATCCAACACAAAACCATCTTCAGACGATCAATTTGACCACCAGGCTTCCACTACAAATTGCACGACAAACCTCCAGCATCGCACCGTCGAAGCAAGGGGGCAAAGGAACACTTGGAATAGAACACGGAACACAGGCGTCTAGTGCTGTTCAGCGACAAGTACAGGATTCGTGTGATACCTAACGATCGTCGTAGAAGAGTGTGTTGGCGTGGTCGATCACAAACGGCAACCTCGGGCAAGCAGCCCCACGAATGCAACCTGGAGGTGGGTTAGGTGCGTCAGTATTGGCCCGGTATCATGTACGGATGCAGGACACCTTTCAACGCTATTGAGATCAATAATTTGAATGCTGTGCAATATCGAGGCAACATCTTCCAACCTATTTTCCAGCCCTAAAATCAACATTTTGGTCTTTGAAGATGATAATGCACGAATCTACAGCGATTGTCGCATGAAACTCCAGGAGGCACGTATCAACCCAGGGGAACGGCTTGCGGAATATGTTTGCATAAACACGACTGAGCGTGCTTGAGATCAGTTGAAAGGCCAGAACATCATCGCAGGGACCCTCTTTAGACACTGTAAGGCGTCGGGAGAGCCGCCATCGAAGATTGGAACAGACATGAAAACGCCATCTGTACTGCATACCAAGGAGGATGCGAACACGTCACACTACAGGGTTTAGAATGCAGCAGGGTTTTGAGCAACAGGGTTTGGAATACCACTCACCGGATTTAGATTTCACAGATGTGCAAAGGCGTTTGCTTTGGAACAGTCTGCATTTATTTGGGTCACAGAGAAGCTATTTTCTTGTAATTTCGTAAGTGTCATTCTCTCATTTCCATTTCCCCTTGTATCTCAGCTCTCACACGTTCGCATATAAGCAGGTGTCGCGAAGATTTTTGGAGACGATAGTTTTTCTTTTTTCCGTTTTGGGTCTCATGGTCAGAATTTTATCAAAGAACAATTCCACTTTCCACCGTGATTGCTGTATAGGGTGATTCAGCTGCCTCTACCGCTGGGTTTTATTTAATCTGCAGCACCCCGAAATACCATGAACAAGATTTCCATACTCTCTCACTCACTACGCGTAGACTATTAGTCCTACAGAAAAAATTATGAGGAACAGTTGTAGGAAACGTAATGTAGTTAAATTTTCTAGTACGACAGTTTTTCGCTAGAACCCGTAGTTTTCGAATTATTCAAGAAAGACATACCAAGTGATCTTCAACTGCGTTTTTCTTGAAAAACTCTAAAACCATCGCCTCCAGCGATACAAAGTTTAAATACACTACTGGCCATTAAAATTGCTACACCACGATGATGATGTGGTACAGACGCGAAATTTAACCGACAGGAAGAAGATGCTGTGATCTACAAATGATTAGCTTTTCATAGCATTCACACAAGGTTGGCGCCGGTAGCGACACCTACAACGTGCTGACATGAGGAAAGTTTGCAACCGATTTGTCATACACAAACAGCAGTTGACCGTTGCCTGGTGAAACGTTATTCTGATGCCTCGTATAAGGAGGAGGAATGCGTACCACCACGTTTCCGACTTTGATAAAGGTCGGATTGTAGCCTATCGCGATTGCGGTTTATCGTATCGCGACATTGCCGCTCGCGTTGGTCGAGGTCCAATGACTGTTAGCAGAATATGGAATCGGTGGGCTCAGGAGGGTAATACGGAACGCCGTGCTGGATCCCAACGGCCTCGTATCACTGGCAGTCGAGATGACAGGCATCTTATCCGCACGGCTGTAACTGATCGTGCAGCCACGTCTCGATCCCTGAGTCAACAGATGGGTACCTTTGCAAGACAACAACCATCTGCAGGAACAGTTCGACGACGTTTGCAGCAGCATGGACTATCAAGTCGGAGACCATGGCTGCGGTTACCGTTGACGCTGCATCACAGACAGGAGCACCTGCGATGGTGTACTAGACGACGAATCTGGGTGCACGAATGGCAAAACGTCATTTTTTCGGATGAATCTAGGTTCTGTTTACAGCATCATGATGGTCTCATCCGTGTTTGGCGACATCGCAGTGAACGCACATTGCGTGTATTCGTCATCGCCATACTGGCGTATCACCCGGCGTGATGGTATGAGGTGCCGTTGGTTACACGTCTCGGTCACCTCGTGTTCGGCTCTGAGCACTATGGGACTTAACTTCTGAGGTCATCAGTCCCCTAGAACTTAGAACTACTTAAACCTAACTAACCTAAGGACATCACGTACATCCATGCCCGAGGCAGAATTCGAACCTGCGACCGTAGCGGTCCTCTTATTCGCATTGACGGCACTTTGAACAGTGGACGTTACATTTCAGATGTGTTACGACCCGTGGTTCTACCCTTCATTTGATTCCTGTGAAACCCTACATTTCAGCAGGATAATGCACGACCGCATGTTGCAGGTCCTGTACGGGCCTTCCTGGATACAGAAAATTCTCGACTGCTGCCCTGGCCAGCACATTCTCCAGATCTCTCACCAACTGAAAACGTCTGGTCAATGGTGGCCGAGCAACTGGCTCGACACAATAAGCCAGTCACTACTCTTGATGGACTGTGGTATCGTGTTGAAGATGTATGGGCAGCTGTACCTGTACACTCCATCCAAACTTTGTTTGACTCAATGCCCGGGCGTATCAAGGCCGTTATTATGGCCATAGGTGGTTGTTCTGGGTGCTGATTTCTCAGGAACTATGCACCCAAATTGCGTGAAATTGTAATATCGTGTCCTAGTATAATATATTTGTCCAATGAATACCCGTTTATCATCTGCATTTCTTCTTGGTATAGCAATTTTATTGGCCAGTAGTGTACATTAGGTCGTGTTCATCTGTCTTGTAGTGCCAATAGTTTGCACATAGTGAATGGGAGAATATGAAAACTTGCGCGTTGTTTTTGAAAATGTGGCGGGTTCCATAAAACCGAGCGCTAGGGGCAGCTGAATCACCGTGTATGATCACTGTTATTTACACCAAGATCAGCTGATTTCGGCCGTTGCCCATTTTCAAGTACGTGTACAGGAGATCATGCTTGAAAATAGCTATTGTCCAATATCGTCTGATACTGGTATAAATAACGGTGATTGTACAACAACCAGGGTGGAAAACGGAAATGTCCTTCAGTTTTGTCGGGCGGTTTATCAGCAGTTGCGGCTCTGTGACTAGAGGAGCGACCTCGGAGCTCTGCCCCCAGAGGCCGTCGCTGTGACGCCGCCCTTCAGGCGCCCGCGTGCTGCACACCACGCGCCTCCGACACAGCCTTGCTGCTTGCAACAAACGCTTTGTTCAACCGGGTAACAGATACTGGTAACAGGTGATATTGCTCGTTACCTCGATAACGTATTAGGTAATTCTGTATGTGATGTACAGACGGTAGCAGTGCCAGGATGGGGAAGGTGTAGGCACTTTTATTTGGTCCAAGCCTTGTTGACACAAATTTATTATTTAACAATAATTGGTTATACATCCAAGTTATTACAATTAACAGTTTAAAAGGAAATTTTAGCAATAATTTTTTTTAAAAACATTCTCTAGAAGAACATGCAGCCCCACTCTGAAACATTACATAAAGGTACTGTTAGTAAAAGGTATATTATATCTTACAATAGTGGAACATGTACAAATATTAACAATTACACCAGAAAAATATTGAACTTGTGATTTGTACTACATGTAAATCAAACCTTAAGAAAATCCAATTTGGCAGGAGTCCAACAAATTCCCGACTGCCTGCAAAAAGAAAAAAAAAAGAAAGAAAAAACAGTGGCAATGCTAAACAGTTTTTTTTTTTACCTCCTGATTTCACTTAAACATACGTAAACCCTACACAAATGTCAATGTGATGTGACATCAGTTCACCTTTCGTGACAAATACACAAAATTTCTAAATTATTTTATATCAGTTAAGTAAGCTACAAGACAGAAATAACATTAACGACTGGTGACATGAGTAAACACTGAAGTTTTCAATTTCACAACGGTTGTGTTATCTAGCAAATTTTCATTTAAATACTCCTTCCCCCCCCCCCCCCCCCCCCCCCCCAATTCCAAATCAATTCAGTCAGTCTCGAGAAGAAACACAACTTAATACACAAATATGACAATATCAAGAAATAGATGGGTTTATACCAAGCAATATTAGTAGAATTAGGAAATTTACAATTTAAACGCACCAATTTTAACAAAGTAATAATAATTTGGACAGAACTTTCATAAAATGATCGATGATAGTGGATACCGTGCCATACACTATGAAACAAATTAAGAATTATTCACTGAAGATTCCTGGCACATGATGATATTCTCTGAAGTATTTCAAATCACAAAATGTTGGCTACAAGTACCAACGCCATAATAAAGTAATGATCATAAAATATAATAAAAATATGTGAAAATTTAGGCCTTAGCCAGGTGACGAGAATCACACCAATGCAGTTTCCTGTTACAGTCGAGTGCTAGGCCCAACAAACAACAGCTGGTCATGGAGAACCACGCTAAACAAGCTAGCATTCCGTCCGCCCCACATGCTCGCAAACAGCCACATTCATCGCAGTCCTTAATCGGCAGGCACCAGTTGACTCCCCGCCGCTTCCGTCCTGTCGCCATATCCCGACCGAGCCGTCCTCCCAGAACTCTTGCTTCGCGTACCAGCGCCAACAGCGATCAGCGACCTCGTCCCCTATCGCTGGGGCGAAAACATGTGAAATAATCTCGCGGGTAAATCAAAAATGCTGAGACGTGACACGGCTCACTGTAATTGTTGTGTAATGAAAGCAGATTAATGCAAATACAGATACCACTACAGGCACTTTGAAATTATGTTACGTATATCTCTTGTTCAGAAACTTTCGCCCAAGTGATGTATTTTCTTCAGCTGTTACCAGTAGACACCATATTCGCTGTTTTGTGCAACGAAAACACTTTAATAACGTTTCTGCTCACGTAGGGATTGGGAACAGTTGTACTCTGCGGCTCCGAGTCTGCGTCAGCTCCCAGTTCATGCAGGGCCTCGGCGGTTCTCTTTCAGTTCCTGCTCTCTCAACGTCAGAAGTGGGAACCATGACGTATGCTAACAGAAAGAATTCTGCAACCGTGGGGGAAAAATAATGGATGAAACAACAAGGACATAAAAAAACAAACACACTAGCACTGGCAAACAGGTCTTCATGGCCTTAAGGAGTCTAGCCGTTTCAGAAATCGCCTTTAATTTGGGGAAAAAATTCCTGAGTAACTACATTTGGATCACAGTGTCATACTGAAGTGAGTCATAGACTTGTGGAAACCCGGGAGAAGGAGAATGCAAGCGTTTGAGATGTCATGCTATAGAAGGATGTTCAAAATTAGGTGGACTGATTAGATAATAAATGAAGTTGTTCTCTGCACTACCGGCGAGGAGATGACACTGACAGGAAGGAGGGACGGGATGATAAGACTTGCGTTAAGATAACTGCCGTGATACTGAGGAAGTTGTAAAAAAGCATTGCAGGGGAAAGAAGAGAATGACGCCTGCCGCTTGGGTTCTGAGGCCATCCTTGGTTCCTTCCGGCGGCTGGCTGATTTGGTGAAGACAACCAGCATCGTACGCGGAGTGCAAGCTGAGCTTAATATCTGCAGCATAGTGCCCAGAGTCGATCGCGGTCCTCTGGTTTGGAGCCGTGTGGAGGGTCTAAACCAGAGGCTCAGACGACTCTGCGACTATAATGGTTGCAAATTCATCGACCTCCGTTATTGGGTGGAGAACTGTAGGGCCCCCCTAGACAGGTCAGGCGTGCACTACACACCGGAAGCAGCTACTAGGGTAGCAGAGTACGTGTGGCGTGCACACGGGGGTTTTTTAGGTTAGAGGGACCCCCCCTTGGGCGAAACGATAAAATACCTGACGGCTTACCAGAGAGGACATTATCATCGTTGATAAAGAACGTCCGTCCTCAGAGACCAAAAACAGGAAAAGTTAACGTAATATTGGTAAACTGCAGGAGTATCCAGGGCAAGGTTCCTGAATTAGTATCTCTTATTGAAGGAAATAGTGCGCATATAGTATTAGGAACGGAAAGTTGGTTAAAACCGGAAGTGAACAGTAACGAAATCCTAGACACAGAATGGAATATATACCGCAAGGATAGGATGAACGCCAATGGTGGAGGAGTATTTATAGCAGTAAAGAATTCAATAATATCCAGTGAAGTTATTAGCGAATGCGAATGTGAAATAATCTGGGTTAAGTTAAGTATCAAAGGTGGGTCAGATATGATAGTCGGATGCTTCTATAGACCACCTGCATCAGCAACCGTAGTAGTTGAGCGCCTCAGAGAGAACCTGCAGAACGTCGTGAAGAAGTTTCGTGATCATACTATTGTAATAGGGGGAGACTTCAATCTACCAGGTATAGAATGGGATAGTCACACAATCAGAACTGGAGCCAGGGACAGAGACTCTTGTGACATTATCCTGACTGCCTTGTCCGAGAATTACTTCGAGCAGATAGTTAGAGAACCAACTCGTGAAGCTAACGTTTTAGACCTCATAGCAACAAATAGACCGGAACTTTTCGACTCCGTGAATGTAGAAGAGGGTATCAGTGATCATAAGTCAGTGGTTGCATCAATGACTACAAGTGTAATAAGAAATGCCAAGAAAGGAAGGAAAATATATTTGCTTAACAAGAGTGATAGGGCACAAATCGCAGAATATCTGAGTGACCACCATCAAACGTTCATTTCTGAGGAAGAAGATGTGGAACAAAAATGGAAAAAATTCAGAAACATCGTCCAGTACGCCTTAGATAAGTTCGAACCGACTAAGGTCCAAAGCGAGGGGAAAGATCCACCGTGGTATAACAATCATGTACGAAAGGTACTACGGAAACAAAGAAAGCTTCATCATAGGTTTAAGAGTAGTCGAATCATAGCTGATAAGGAAAAGCTGAACGAAGCGAAAAAGAGCGTAAAGAGAGCAATGAGAGAAGCATTCAACGAATTCGAACATAAAACATTGGCAAACAATCTAAACAAGAACCCTAAAAAGTTTTGGTCATATGTAAAATCGGTAAGCGGATCTAAATCCCCTATTCAGTCACTCGTTGACCACGATGGCACCGAAACAGAGGACGACCGAAGAAAGGCAGAAATACTGAATTCAGTGTTCCGAAACTGTTTCACTGCGGAAAATCGTAACACGGTCCCTGACTTCAGCCGTCGCACGGACGCCAAAATGGAAAATATTGAAATAAACGATATCGGAATTGAAAAACAACTGCTATCACTTAGTAGCGGAAAAGCATCCGGACCAGACGAGATACCCTTAAGATTCTACAGTGATTATGCTAAAGAACTTGCCCCCTTTCTATCAGCAATTTATCGTAGATCGCTGGAAGAACGTAAAGTACCTAGCGACTGGAAGAAAGCGCAGGTCGTTCCCATTTTCAAGAAGGGTCATAAATCAGATGCGAATAATTATAGGCCTATTTCGCTTACGTCAATCTGTTGTAGAATAATGGAACATGTTTTGTGTTCTCGTATTATGACGTTCTTAGATAATACAAATCTCCTTCATCATAACCAACATGGATTCCGCAAACAGAGATCATGTGAAACTCAGCTCGCCCTATTTGCCCAAGAAATTCACAGTGCCGTAGACACTGGCGAGCAGATTGATGCCGTATTCCTGGACTTCAGGAAGGCATTTGATACGGTTCCGCACTTACGTTTAGTGAAAAAAATACGAGCTTACGGAATATCGGACCAGGTTTGTGATTGGATTCAGGATTTCCTAGAAGAAAGAACACAACATGTCATTCTTAACGGTTCAAAATCTGCAGATGTAGAGGTAATTTCGGGAGTACCGCAGGGAAGCGTGATAGGACCTTTATTGTTTACAATATACATAAATGACTTAGTTGACAACATCGGTAGCTCCGTGAGGCTATTTGCAGATGACACGGTTGTCTACAAGAAAGTAGCAACATCAGAAGACTCGTACGTACTCCAGGAGGACCTGCAGAGGATTAATGCATGGTGCGACAGCTGGCAGCTTTCCCTAAACGTAGATAAATGTAATATAATGCGCATACATAGGGGCAGAAATCCGTTCCAGTACGATTATGCCATAGGTGGTAAATCATTGGAAGCGGTAACGACCGTAAAATACTTAGGAGTTACTATCCGGAGCGATCTGAAGTGGAATGATCACATAAAACAAATAGTGGGAAAAGCAGGCGCCAGGTTGAGATTCATAGGAAGAATTCTAAGAAAATGTGACTCATCGACGAAAGAAGTAGCTTACAAAACGCTTGTTCGTCCGATTCTTG
This sequence comes from Schistocerca americana, assembly GCF_021461395.2. Lineage (NCBI taxonomy): Eukaryota > Metazoa > Arthropoda > Insecta > Orthoptera > Acrididae > Schistocerca > Schistocerca americana. The sequence goes on along the minus strand of NC_060119.1, from coordinate 304,189,300 downwards.
AGTATTGCTCATCAGTATGGGACCCTTACCAGGTTGGATTAATAGAAGAGATAGACATGATCCAGCGAAAAGCAGCGCGATTCGTCATGGGGACATTTAGTCAGCGCGAGAGCGTTACGGAGATGCTGAACAAGCTCCAGTGGCGGACACTTCAAGAAAGGCGTTACGCAATACGGAGAGGTTTATTATCGAAATTACGAGAGAGCACATTCCGGGAAGAGATGGGCAACATATTACTACCGCCCACATATATCTCGCGTAATGATCACAACGAAAAGATCCGAGAAATTAGAGCAAATACGGAGACTTACAAGCAGTCGTTCTTCCCACGCACAATTCGTGAATGGAACAGGGAAGGGGGGATCAGATAGTGGTACAATAAGTACCCTCCGCCACACACCGTAAGGTGGCTCGCGGAGTATAGATGTTGATGTTGATGTTGAATATGTTGTTGTTGTTGTTGTGCTCTTCAGTCCTGACACTGGTTTGATGCAGTTCTCCATGCTACGCTATCCTGTGCAAACTTCTTCATCTCCCAGTACCTACTGCAGCCTACATCCTTCTGAATCTGCTTTGTGTATTCATCTCTGGGTATCCCTCTACGATTTTCACCCTCCACGCTGCCCTCGATGTCTCAGAACATGTCCTACCAAACGATCCCTTCTTCTAGTCAAGTTGTGTCACAAGCTTCTCTTCTCTCCAATTCTATTCAATACCTGCTCATTAGTTATGTGATCTACCCATGTAATCTTCAGCATTCTTCTGTAGCACCACATTTCGAAAGCTTCTATTCTCTTCTTGTCTAAACTATTTATCGTCCACGTTTCACTTCCATACATGGCTACACTCCATACAAATACTTTCAGAAACGATTTCCTGACATTTAAATCTATACTCGATGTTAACAAATTTTTCTTCTTCAGAAACGCTTTCCTTGCCAATGCCAGTCTACATTTTATATCCTCTCTACTTCGACCATCATCAGTTATTTTGCTCCCCAAATAGCAAAACCCCTTTACTACTTTAAGTGTCCCATTTCCTAATCTAATTCCCTCAGCATCACCCGGCTTAATTCGACTACATTCCATTATCTTCGTTTTGCTTTTGTTGATGTTCATCTTATACTCTCCTTTGAAGACACTGTCCATTCCGTTCAACTGCTCTTCCAAGTCCTTTGCTGTCTCTGACAGAATTACAGTGTCATCGGCAAACCTCAAAGTTTTTATTTCTTCTCCGTGGTCTTTAATACCTACTCCGAACTTTTCTTTTGTCTCCTTTATTGCTTGCACAATATACAGATTGAATAACATCGGGGATAGGCTACAACCCTGTCTCACTCCCTTCCTAACCATTGCTTCTCTTTCATACCCCTGACTCTTATAACTGCCATCTGCTTCCTGTACAAATTGTAAATAGCCTTTCGCTCCCTGTATTTTACCCCTACCACCTTCAGAATTTGAAAGAGAGTATTCCAATCAACATTGTCAAAAGCTTTCTCAAGTCTACAAATGGAATGGAATATATCGGACGAATAAAGGTGAACGTTGGATGTGAGGGCTATTCTGTGATGAAGAAGTTCGTACATTACCGGAAGGCTCAAGAAACCACTCAGATGACTGATGAAGTACACCCCTCTCTCCCACCATCCTTCCAAAAAGAAAAAAAAATGTTCCCTAACTGTAACAAATGTCTAACTAATATAAAAGAAATTGTTGTTGGTGTGCAGCAACCAGCCACAAGTTGGTTCTAGATTATTTTATTCAAAAAGTACCGTTACCTGTTTCGAATGTCTTACAATTCATCATCAGACAGTTTTGTCATGCTTTCATCAATACAAATGCTACATTGGTTTCCCTTGCGTTTCTTTCTTTCTTTCTTTCGCTGACGCCACAGTCCCACAGCGATCGCAGCGTCTGCATGGTGAGAACGGATTTGGCAAGGTTAGTTTTAAGGGTGGCCGGATGCCCTTCCTGCAGAAGCCAAAGATAAATATACTGTTATCCCGCACATAGGCCCAATATCATACCGTTTTGCAAAGTTATTTAAAAAGAAGAATATTGATACCAGTTTTTTTCTAACAATAAATTACAGCAAAAAGTGCTACATGATGTAAATCCTTCCAAGGCCCTCTACAGTAAATCAGGAATATACAAGCTCCAATGTGAGTCACACCCAAAATTCTACATTGGTCAGACAGGCAGAAGTTTTGAGATTAGGCACAAAGAACATCTCGATGTCTTCAGGCTTGGAAACGTGAATAAATATACATTTTCAGCCCAAATTGCAGAAGAAAACCATTCCTTACAAACATCGAAAACAATATGAAAATATTACATGTAGCAGAAAAAGAGTCATTATTAATGTAGCAGAGGAAAAACTACCGCTGATAATATTGTTAATGAGCAGACAGAACTGGCTAACGCTCCTTTCCTGAAAAACTTCCAGAAAGTGCGCTCTGTACTCCAATATAAATAATATTTGTTCATCTATCTTCAGATCAAGTAACAAATCTTATAATATCGTTTGTACCTGCAATAGTTAGTATTATTTATGGCACTCAATGCTAATAAATTCTAATGTAATAACATCACTGAAGTTGAAATGGCATATAAAATTCATACTCTTCTTGCCCACACTTGTATCTCTATCGTTGTATAAAATAAGTTTGTGGTATTATAATTCACAAAATCCCATGTATTTACGTTTTTTGTCGGCATTTAATGCCATAGATTTAATGTAAAACACTATCTGAACCTAATACAACAGTAATTTACGTTTCCTGCCCCCTCCCGCTCCCCCTTCCACAAAACAGCCATATCTTTGTACCATTACATTGTAGCATCTTTGACACTCGTGTACCTCGGAAACTGTGTATTTGTTTTCGTATGCTATAAATCAAAACATGTGGTGTACACTGAAAATTCGTTTTGTGACCGAATGTAAATGGTTTACAATGCAGTGCAACGTTTGTGACTGTGAAAATTCAATCATGCTTGAGAACGTATTTCATTGCAAGAAAGCTGCTAATACGAATATGCACCCCAAGGACATTTCACGAAAGGTGCATCCCAACAGAAATACGTAGCGCAACCATTTTGGTTACACATTTGTAATTTGTAAATTATTTTTTATCGTAGGGAAACTCACAGGAGACCAATGTATAATCTGTATTGATGAAAGCATGAAAAAACTGTCTGATGATGAATTGTAAGAAATTCGAAACCGGTAACGGTACTTTTTAATAAAGTAGCCTAAAACCAATTTGTGGCTGATTGCTGTACACCATATTTTTTTCATATAACAGTCACGGTCTCCAACCATGTCTACATCTGACAAATTTGCAAATGTCTGTCCCTAACTTCCGTTCGAAATGGTTATAGCCGATCGTGTAAAACTTCTGATCGCCAAAACTTTGTCGTCGAGGTTGTGATGCCTGAATGCCAGAATGTGGATTGACGTCCAGGTTAAACACCGCACAGTGGCGTCTTCCGGAAGCAAGATTAGAGTTCAACGCCCGTTCGACGAGAAGTCACGAGTTGGAGCCATGCTCGGATTGGTGATGGGTTCTGAAGGAAACAATACCCGTTCTTTTCATAGGAAGCATCAAGCATCAGTCGATTTAATGATCCGGAGGGCTCTTCAACCGCCGTTCCGATGAATGCGGGTCCAGTTTCTTAATCACTGTCGCACCTCGCTCGGGTCAGCGTGTTCAGTTGCCAGGAACTGTCACACTGCTGATGTTTCCGTTAAAGGGAGAAGGGAACCTCGGAGGACCGACGGTGCTATTCTAGAGGGGGAGACTATGCGCTGGCAGAATATTTTCTTGTTTATCTGAAGTGAGTTAGCGAAACCACAGAAAATATAAATCTTGATGGTCAGATATACCGCCCTCCAGCATGCTGTTTTGCCTTAGTACTTGACGTATCGAATTTTGCGCTGTTCTTCTGAACTTTATGCAGAGGTTTCTGTACCCTCATCACGGTTATTTTCTACTAAAATATACGACGGCGTACTAAAAAATAATGCCTCCGAATTTGGCATGTGAGAACTCTTAAAGCTTTTTACATAAAACGAATGTTATTAACATTCTCTATCTTTCTTCTTGATGCCCGTTTATTGAAGGAAGGAATAGAAGGAATGGTGGAGGGAAAAAGGGAAAGAGCAAAAAAAGTATATCAAATGCTGTACAATATCAAAGAAGACAAATATTCAGAAAAGAAAATACTGGCCATGGACAGACAGAAGTGGAAGAGGTTTAACTCACAACAAGACCTGCCGTAAGGCAGAATACCATACTACTACTACTATCCGTAAATAACGCAGGAAAGGAGATCAGAACATATCGCTCCGTAACTACTCTTAGAGATAGCGCTCAGGCTAAACTAGAGGACTCTGAACTGTAGCGTGTGAAATGGCATGGCAACTATGTCGCTGCTTGAGAAACAGAGTGCTGTAACTGAGTTTCGAATTCGAAGACTTTGTCCACAACCGACCGCGTTGGCCGAGTTGTTCTAGGCGCTTCAGTCCGGAACCGCACGACTGCTACGGTCGCAGGTTCGAATCCTGCCTCGGGCATGGATGTGTGTGACGTCCTTAGGTTAGTTAGGTTTAAGTAGTTCTAAGTTCTAGGGAACTGATGACCTCAGATGTTAAGTCTCATAGTGCTCAGAGCCATTTGAACCATTTTGAACTTTGTCCACACTCTGAGCACTCTCTCCTTCAGCGTGGAAATGTCAGACCACACGCGAGCGCTGCGACATCTGCAACAATCCGGCACCCTGGGTTCACTGTCATTGATCACCGTCCATACAGTACCGATTTAGCCTCATCCGATTTTCGTATGTTTCCAAAATTTAAAGAACACCTTCGAGTACTTCACTCTGATACTGATGACGTGGTGTAAGCAGAGGTAAGTTTGTGGCTCCGTCAACAGTCATATGACGGTATCAACAAACTGGTCTGTCGATGGGAGAAACATGTTCGTCACCAGGGTGACTAAACTAAAAGCTCTGCCCGAACAGATCTCGGAAGGCCAAACAGTACTGACCGACCGCCGTGTCATACTCAGCCCATAGGAGTGACTGGATGCGGATACGGAGGGAATGTGATCAGCACACCTACCCCCCTGTCTGTTGTCCGTTTCCGTCACCGTAGTCGCTACTTCTCAGGCAAGTAACGCCTCAATTGGCCTCACAAGAGCTCAGTGCATCCCGCTTGCTAACAGCGCTCAGCAGACGCCGACGGTGACCCATCCAAGTGGTAGCCAAGCCCGACAGCGCTTAACTACGATGGTATGACGGGAACCGGTCCAGGCTGACTATGATTAGAATAAACATGTAGACACGAAGAATAAAGATGTAGAATGTTAATAAAATTTGTTTTCTTTTAAAAACTCTAAGGGTTTTCACATAAAAATTCGAAAGCATTACTTTTCAGCACACCCTCATAGTTTGACGACGTCTAGCTACGTTAGTTATTGCACCTCGAAAGTAGGCAGGGACGCTGCAAGCACACAAAGACATTGAATGAAATGCTTTAAAGTGCAGCAGGTCACTCTATGCTTGTTCGTTATGTAAAAGACCGAAATGACAAAAAGGCCTTACTCCCCTTGAGCACGGCCTCGGTTTCTTTAAGATCTGCGCTGCGTACACAAGAGATCAGAATGGACAAATACAGTTGACTGACAATGAAAAGCATTTCCGAGTTCTTCGCAAAATTCGTCCAAGTTCTTCATAAAAATCGTTTAGCCGATTTGCCGTCACGAGAATCTTGGAAAGGCTCTTAATTGTCAATCAACTGTCATTGATGATATCGATCACATTCAAGGATCCTGTTGTGTTCATCAGAAGACACCGCGCGATCAGTGCAGACGGTAGTCACCGAAGCCGCGCTCCAGAGGATCGACGTTAAGTCTCCTTAGTTGCTCCTCCCGAGAAATCGATTTAGGCGATCCGAGTGGCAGAAACAGCAATTCAGTTATCCAGCATCATCATTTTTTCGTGTTTAAACAACCAAGCTAAGGCCCTATCGCTAACGTCTTCGAAGGTGAATGGGTGTTACATTCTGAATTTCTTACTCGTCACTTTTACACTACCATATCTAAGTACATTGTTAAGCCGCCAGTTACGAACACAAGAAAGCACGTAAATAAAGTTGTTCTATATACTTCCAGTTTTTTTATGCACGATGTGTATCATAAGCCACATCTGCTTAGTTAATTAAAAACATAAATTTGATACAAATTTTTTCAAGTAACTAATTCGAAAGCATGACTGTGTACGTTGCTGGTGCAGTTTTTCGCTGGGATCCGTACTTGTCAAACTCAAGACGAGCCCAAGAGAAAAACCTCTATAGTTCACGAATCTTCGTCACGAAGCCGTGATGAGGTGCACAGTTTTTTTTACAGTGAAAAGTACCGAGCTATTTACTAAGCAGCCAGATTACAGCAGGACACTCACAAAAAATTTGATGAAAAACACAAGAAGGAAGAGAGCAGCGTGCCCTGTCGTTCGGCAGCGAGACGAAACGAGACACCTGCCGCGGAGAATTGCTTTTCACGCCGGGAGATCTGGAAAATGATCACGGCCGGCTTCCACCGTGCCCACACTGGACGGGTCTCCGCTCATTTCTCTCTCCTGCACTTTCCATGCCGTTTCACCCAGCGTCAAGGCCTTCTCATTCGCTACCCTATGAACTACGTTAATTTGCCTACCAGAAGGTACCCACTGGGATTTAATGTTGCCCTATCTTGAGACTAAATTAATTTACCCATGAGCGCACTGAATTATCGATTCAGGACTCATTTCTACCTTACGTAGGATTTAACGCAAATCACGTACATTTAAAGGGTGGGCGGGTGGGTGCGGGGGGGGGGGGGGGGGGGGGGCATAACAAGCAGAATTCAGAATACTACCTTAGTGTAGCGTTATACATCCTAAATGTTCCAGTACGTCAAAAAATTCTCACCTCAGCTATAGATATAATTTGATAGTCGATTACCGTTTATTGAAGCAAAATCGATCAAAATCGTTCGCGACACCGAGTATTAGAATCTTTGATTCTCACATAAACTGTTATTACGTAAGTTCTAATTTTTTGTGTGAGACACCTATATAACAACAGCACAACACCGCTTATAGCTTGTTGATTCCGTAAATACCGTACAATCCTCCTGAAATTCTTTTCAGGATTCCTTTAAGAAATCCAGATTTAGAATGTTGATACCAGTTAATTTTATCATCCCATGTTTTGCTATCACAAATTGAAGATACGTAATAACTAAATATCATAACAGGATAACACCTTTCACGGGGGATCCACTTATTTGTCTAATTCCAAAATTGTATCAAGTATTAACGAAGAAAGCTGTGATGCAAAGTTGTGACTGAACTAAACGACACGTTCATTCAAGTAATGCTAGAGGGCAAAATACCATGTTTTCCCCATACAACTGCAACCCAAACACATCAGATGAATCAACACTAATAAAATATTAATCATAGTATTAAATTCTTCATAACTTCAAAAATACCGTATTACAAGGTCAAAAAATCTAAGATTAGTTTTGGAACCAGCAAAAAAAATCCTTTAAGATGAAACGTTTAACACATGAAACTTCCGGGCAGATTGTAACTGTGTGCCAGACGGAGACTCGAACTCGGGACCTTTGCCTTTCGCGGGCAAGTGCTCTACCAACTGAGCTACCCAAGCACGACTCACGCCCAGTTCTCACAGCTTGACTTCTGCCCGTACCTCGTCTCCTACCTTCCAAACTTCACAGAAACTCTCTTCGCGTACTCCGCCGCAGAGTGAAATTCTCATTCTGGATTCTCGTTTAACACATAATTTTGCAGTAGTTTTAATTATGTAAACATTTCATTTATTTTATTCTGCTAAGATGACAGAACGGGTTGTGGAAAGAATAGCAGACTAAGATGTAATTACTACATTCCGAATCATTTAATATAGAAAGGAAAAACTCTTTCGAGTTACAACTAACATAAATTAAAATAACGCTAGCCATTACACAACTTAATTTTACTATGAAGTACATATATATATTTCGTTTTTGTGACTTCACATCCCTGAAAAATGGCTCTGAGAACTATGGGACTTAACATCTGTGATCATCAGTCCCCTAGAACTTATAATTACTTAAACCTAACTAACCTAAGGACATCACACACATGCATGCCCGAGGCAGGATTCGAACCTGCGACCGTAGCAGTCGCGCGATTCCGGACTGCGCGCCTAGAACCGCTAGACCACCGCGGCCGGCTCACATCCCTGAAACTGGTGGGTAGAGGCATGTCTGTAAAAAGGTTTTTGAGAAAGCTAAAAGGCTTTTCAAAGTGAGTTGATATCGAGGTGCCTCCCTCGGGCATAGGCTTGTGTGTCGTTCTTAGCATAAGTTAGTTTAAGTAGTGTGTAAGTCCAGGGACCGATGACCTAAGCGGTTTGGTCCCTTACGAATTCACACACATTTGAACATTTGATATTGAGGTAGGTCACTGCGACCGCAGTAGATTGGCAAGCGTGGGAACACATGGCCGATGGCTGTTATTGTGCACTTCTATTGTTAAATGCGTTTATGAAATAAATATTGCGATAATAAAATGCGGTTGTGATTTATTAATATTTACAGCACCTGTGAACTCTGGGACCGAACTCCTGGAATGGACTCCAGCCACTTTAATTCACTAATTGTTATTAGAGAAAATCCAAAAGTGGTACTGGGTGGCGAATGGCGACAGGAAGGGAATCTGGCCACCCCTTAAACTAACCATGTCAGATCCGTTCATAGCCGTGCCGACCCTGCACAGATGCGGAACAAAGGCACAAAAAAAAAGAAGTAGGTGTCATTGCTTTTACTTTTCTCGACAAGTTTTTACTATCGATTAGGTGCTCACCTTAGCGCTTTTAACTCTGTCGCCGTATTATTTTCAGCTGCCTCGAAATAAATGAAAAGGGTGATAGGCCAATGTTATTTTCTCCTGGCACATGTGAAGCTGAAAGGACGCAAAGAAAGGCGCAGTAACGTTCTTGTAACAAAGTGACCAAAACAAATGGCGCGTCTCAAAGTACATTGGTGTGCACTACATTAATTATTTTCAAGAGTAATCATTTTATATCTCTGCTCAGAAAAAGCCAGAGGAGCTGAGAATATCGAACAAAGCAGCCAAAAGATTTCTTTCGCCAATCCCAGTCCCAGTCACAGCAGAAAAGGAAATTGACATGAAACATAGAAAATTCCTCAAAAACAAATCATAGCGCTTTATGCTCCACCAGCTGTTATTGCAGAGAGCTGACAGCTGATGTTCTCACCGGACACGCCGATATCGGTCTATCTTATGCAGCAGGAAACCTGCGTGAGGATGAGTCTTTTTTTCCACGAAGATTAAACTTAATCGACGCGTCTTACCGAGCTAGGTGGCGCAACGGTTACGGCGCTGGACTCTCATTCTGGGCTACGGCGGCTCAGATCACCAGGCGGATCATCGTAGTTCCGGTTTTCCTTGATTTCCTTAAATCACTTCAGGCAAATACTGCGACGGTTCCTCTGAAAGCGACACGGCTGGATTCCTTCTGCATCCTTGTTGACACCACCGTTGCCTTCGTTTCTGATGACGTTGTCGTCGACGCGACCTTACACTTTAAGCTTCCTGATTTGAATAATGAAAAACAACACCAGTTACTTATTTTTTCATGCTTAGCACAAAATTTGTTCTCATTTTCAGGTTCGTTTGCTTACATGAATATTTCTGGTGGTGTCTGCATGTGTGATTTTCTGCCTCTTGGATTGTAGATGTCTTTTGATGTTGTGCTGCAATCGGAAATTTCGACAAAATGAATCTTGGAGTGTTTTTATATGTTAGGAATGGTGTTTTTGTTTGTGTACATACAGGTATTGTGCCTCTTCTATTACACAGAATGTCACACACACGCAAATCATCACTTACACCGTTTGTTTTGCTAATTAAATAACGCTTCAAAGATATTGTGACACTATGTTGTCACAAAGAGTTTGTACACAGTCAGATGTGTTACATTGTTTTTCGATAATGTTACACGTGTAAAGTTCTCAATTATAAAATGTATTTTTACTCCTATTAACTACTGAATTATCATTTTGCGTATATATGAGAAAATTTACATTTTTATGAAAATTACTACAGTTATCATATGCAGGAGAAACATTTGAAAAAGTTAACTGATTCACTATCTAATTTGTTATAGAGAAATTTGCTCCTTGCTTTTTGTGGTGTACAAAAATCTCAAGCTCCTCCATCAAATCCATTGTATGTGGTTTTTGAAAGTGGTGGAGTCTCTTAAGATCTTCTATGTCTTCGAATGGGTGTCCAGTCTTCTTTATTTGTATTGCTATGTTTGATTTTGTAAATTGTTTATGTGTGTAACAGTTAAGTCTGAGAATTTATCTTTTTTATTCTTTAAGATGTGGATTAATTTCTGTTGTAGTCAGTGCAGAAAGCTACTTTCACATTATGTGACCCAAGAAAGTTTGCTTTTTTAGAAATTTCACCTATGTAAGGAATGCTAGTCACACATTTGACTGTATTATTGATTCCTTCTAAAGAGTGAGTAATTAAGTAGTCGAAAGTGGTAAAAATACATTTTATAATTGCCAGATTTATATATACATGTCATGTAATCCAAATAAACTGTAACACTTCTGAGTGTACAAACTCTTTGGGAAACCATAGCCTCGTAATATCTTTGTAGCATGTTTTGATTACTAAAACAGTGAAAGTGATTATTTGCGTGTGTATGACATTATGTGTAATCGAGGAGGCACAATACCAGTACGTAGACAAAGGAAAATACCACTTCCCACACTAGCATATAAAAACTCTCCAGTGTTCGTTTTGTCCGATTTTCCGATTGCAGCATAACGTCAAAAAGACATCTACAATGCAAGAGAGGCAGAAAACATGCAAACATAAAAAATGTTCGAGTAAACAAACGTACTTAAAAATGACAATAAATGCGCGAAACGCGCTGTGTTAAGCGTGAACAAATAAGTACAGTGCAGATTTTCGTTATTTAAATCATGAATAACACAATTCAAAAAATGGTTCAAATGGCCTAAGCACTATGGGACTTAACATCTGAGGTCATCAGTCCCCTAGAACTTAGAACTACTTAAACCTAACTAACCTAAGGACATCACACACATCCATGTCCGAGCCAGGATTCGAACCTGCGACCGTAGCAGCCGCGTGGTCCCAGACTGAAGCGCCTAGAACCTCTCGGCCACAGCGGCCGGCATCACACAGTTGCAGGCTTTCCTAAAACATCGACTATGGAAACCTTCCTTCCTTTCGATATATGTTGGTACAAAAAAAAAAAAAAAAAAAAAAAAAAATGTTGAGATGTGTGTGAAATCTTAACTGCTAAGGTCATCAGTCCCTAAGCTTACACACTACTTAACCAAAATTATCCTAGGGGCAAACACACACACACCCATGCCCGAGAGAGGACTCGAACCTCCGTCGGGACCATCCGCACAGTCCGTGACTGCAGCGCCCGAGACAGCTCGGCTAATCCCGCGCGCCATCTGTTGGTTCACACTCGTCGTCGTATTCGACTTGTACGTCGAGTTCCATAGTTTCCCCGATATCTACCAAAAACAGATCCGTCAGTCCACTCACTATGCACGAACATTTCAAAGACTTTGTTGTTTCAGAATACTGCCTCGCACAGTATAGCAACAATTCCGTCTGCTTGATGACATCCGATGACGTTGAAGCCGCTCGCGCCAAGTCATCGTAGTCGGATTCAGTGGTTATCCGCATACTGAAAAGGTTCTGGTTTCCTTACTGAACACTGAATGACACCGTTTTACATGTGTTCAGGCAAATCACTCTCAACGCCCAAGAAGCCCATTACACTACAGTTTGTTGAAGTAGAGGATGTAAGGACAGCCAAGTAGAATGGTACGGTTTTTCGTGCCTGCTGACTGGTGCGCCCAGAATTGGCGTGACCTTCCCGGACGATGGGCAGCGATGATGTAGGGACGATACGTGCTCGGCGAGTGCTGAGTGCGTCCCTGTTGTCTATCTGGCCGCTCTGCTGCCGCCTGCGTTCCGTCACGTTCGCGTTGCTCCCGGTGCGGTCGTGCACTGTAATTGGAGCTTCCCAAGTGGCGGCTATTTCGCGAAATGGACGGTCAGACGATGAAGTCATTTAAATCTCGTTGCTGGAAAAGAGTCACCGTGGGTTTCTTCATCACAAATCATGTATACGTCCACGTCACTTCGTCATGCTGTATCTTCGTAGGATCATCAGCTCTACTCAACAATACTTCCCTCACCAACATATTGAAGTGTAACTCGCGACACTAATACCAGACTCCCGCAGAGACTCGTAGCAGTGTTCGACTGAACCTTTTTCTTGAGAAAACTTGTGTGCAAATCAAGACTGATGTATATGTTCTAGAACAAATTTAAGTAACAACAGTATCGAATTTCAATCCCAGAAACTGTTTTTAAATAATAAACTCTTAATTTTGCGTATAGAAAATCCTATGCATCAAAGTTAGCAATAATTTACATTCCATATTGTAAGGTAACGGAGGATAATAAGGCCATACAGCAGTTTTGATGGCAATGGAAATATCAGCTATGGAAAAAATGGATGGGATGTGAAAAGCACAGAGACAAGTCCATTATTTATAGACTCACCTTTCCCTGATAAAGAGAAGGCATTCAGCAGTTTCAGATGGTTTAAATTACTTGGTCACATAATTGCGTAAAATTACTGTACATGACTTTGTACTTAAGTAAATAATGTAGGGTGTGCTTGCAATGAGTCCTTGGATCATTGAAATAGAAGTCATGCGAAAACGAGCTCTTCCAAGTAGTTCGTAATTTAAATTTAAAGGACTGCAGCAGAAATATGTTGGGCTAGTGTACTCCGATCAAAACGTTTCATAGTAGAATAAGTTATAAAGATGTTTAGAACAACTGCAAAGTAGGTCATTATTTTATTATGAAGACATCATTCAGTTTAGATCTTTGTAGTGCCAAAACATGGAGTTATTCCTAATTATATAACTCTGATAGCATGTTATAAATTAGTTCTGATTTTAATTTTTCGTGCTTAAGAATAAAATTATGTGTTAAATGCAGAGTGAAAATAGTGTAATGCAAAATGGACACGAAAATACTTGTTTTGTGTTTTGATGAGCGTCGTAGTTCCGTTGTATAGAGTTTTTTTTTTTTTTTAAGTGCAACGAATTATAGAGTTATGTGGTGATAAATGTGTATAAAATTATAAAATGTATTTAGGTTTAAGTATTTAAATCTTATAATAATTGTAAACGAATTGTGTCCATGTTTAGGAATTATTTTGACTAATGTAGTGTCACTTGACCCGAGATATGAGCGGGAAAGTAAGGTCTTTGGTCATTGTCCGTGGTGGTGGTAAGTTCGGAGCGGCAAAGTGCCGCGAGTGTAAGCATGGACGCCAGTGTATGCGAATAAACTGCGAAGGAACAACGTGAAAGTGTGTAGGTGCGAGACAATAAACCATGTGTGCGAATTGCACCGAATATTATTTATCCAGATCGGATTTATGTGTGAACTTAAAGATGCATGGCCACAAAGTTAGAAGTGTCTTTTTTTTAAATATAAGTAAGTAAGTTTCAATCTGAACTTGTATAATGTACCTCATTTTCCGCAAGGTTGTGGTATAGACAATTGTGTATTCAATTCACTGCTGTTCAAAGGCTAGCCAATATATGACTGAGTTTTAGGGGCGCAAATGCAACCGTTCACTACCGACCCCCTTTGCAGGTGAGCCACGAGTAAAATAGGTAGTGAACGAGCCCGAGTACACTTGCAGTATGACGTCTTCATGCCCAGCACTTAGGGGAAAAAAATGGAAAATTCGATATACTTGAGATAAATTAAATTCGCCGTCTCTAATCGTGGACTTGGTCATGTACAATTAAAGTAAACGGTTACGTAGAGACTTGTATTTTGATTTAGATACGCCATTTGACTTACGTAGCTATGAACTATTTTGATTTTGTGAAGATTTCTGTGTAAGTTTAAGCAAACTGTTGGCTATGGTACGTTAACTATTCAGCGATGTACTTTGTCCAGCATACTGTTCGTACCCTGCAATATTTTTGGATGCATTGTTACTGTACAGAAATTTACAAAAATCTCCAAAACCCCTTAAAAATGTTTGAAGCTTTTCTGAAAATGAATGAAAACTATTGCAGGCCGCATTAGCTGTTTAGAGGTTTCTTTATTAAGCAACACGAACGGTTTCACACTATTATAGGTGCATCTTAAGATGATAATAAGTTTTCACTTCAGAACATTCAAGTTGTGAACCAATTATTTAGGCGTAACCTCTTACAAGGTTGCTAATCGAATGACGGAACTCGGAATTAAACATCGTAAGATGAACGTCTGAAGAGTAAAATCTCGTGTTCCAATAAAAAACTAGAGCTCTGTTGCAATAGACTGAGTGTCTAAAAAGTTGGCCCATTGAACGAGGTCCTAAAATGCAGTCCCTATTAAAAGTGGAGTGGACTTAGCACTTTCAGGATCTCCGTCAGGGGATAAAACCATAGTTCATTTAGATTACCAATAAAACTATGTTCGCATTGTTTTATTGGTGATCTAAATGAACTGTGGTTTTATCCACCTGACGGAGACCTTGTACTTGCTAAGTGCACTCCTCTTTTAATGGGGCGTGCATTCTAGGACCTCGTTTAATGAGTCAACTTTTTAGACACTGCGTCTGTTATAACAGAGCTTTGGTTTTTTATTGGAGCATGAGTTTTGACGCTTCGGACGTTGATCGTACGATGTATAATTCCGAGTTCCGCCGTTCGTTAATCAAACTTGTAAGAGGTTACGCCAACGGTGTACATTTTGAATGTTGAGATCTCGTACACTTTCTCTAGCCTTATGAAGTGAAAAGTTATTATCACCTGAAGCTGCACTTATAATGATGTGAAGCCGGTTGACTTGCCTAACAAAGAAACGTCTAAACAGCTAATGCGGCCTGGAAGAATCTTAATTCATTCGTTTTTTTTAAGGATTCTTTAAGATTTTTTGAGATTTTTGAACATTTCTTCACAGTCGCAATATATAATCTAATATTATATAAACGGATAGATTAAAAAATCTACTCACCAAGCGGCGGCAGGAGAACACAAACACAAAGCGATTGAACTGTTCCCCTGCCGCCGCTTGGTGAGTCGAATTTTTATCTATAGACTTATATTATAAATATTTGTTTGTTTTCGTTGTCATAATGTATAATCTAAGCTGTTTTGTTCTTACAAGTAAATAGTGTATACCTCTTGAATGCAGTTAGATTGTGCTTCAGGACGTTTACAAGTGTAGCAGTGTCAAGAACTGATTCAGTTTTGCCGATATACGTCTTCTTTTTTGTTGAATGGTAATACGTCGCATAGTCTGGGCTATGCGCTACACATCACGCGTGTATTCCGACCGCGGACATCACTCCATGGTACGACATCACGAAGGACGAGAGCACGAGTTTCTCCCTGAAAGGAAGAATATGAAGTAGGTTGTAGAGCCCGGGGACTGCTTTTAGGACGAGTGTATAAACTGTTTGAGCTTTTCCCAACGTAATAATTGCTTGAATGGTCGTTGCACGTTTTTACAGTAAATGCACAATATTTCTACGACTCGTCATCTTAAGGTGCGACTTTAGAGAAGCAGTTCACAGTAGCTGATCAAACGAAAAGGGAATAAGCGTTCTATATTTGTTTAAAACAGCTGTATATTGTGCAATGTGCAGTTTATTACGTAATATTTGAATAACATGAATGCGTATGCCCATTGAAATGTTTTTGGAATTCGTTGCGTTATCACTGGAAAAACTGTGTAAAATCAGTACTTCCGCAGCGCAAATAATACGAAAACGAAATTACATTGCTATCTCAAGAGACCGATTACAATTATGTGATAACAACATGCATTTATCCAAAAAATTCACATCAGCCTTTCACTCGCGTGTTTCCTCTGAGCTAAGATCGCAGTGAAGGTCTTTTAACAGTCAACTGAAGTCTTAAGGCGAACCTGTGCTCAGGACTGTGCAGTGTATAATGAAGTAAACAGTTGTAACACATCGGACGGAGTTGGTGTATTACTTTCGAGTAGCCAGTTGCAATAATGACTGTGCGGACGATGTGGCCTACTCTACACCTTATTTTAGATCTATGTGACGATGCTGTGCTGACTATATTTATATGTTTTGACGATGCCATTATGGCCTTATCACTTTAGGACATGGTGCAAAAAGATCTGAGGATGGTCATTACGGACTGAAACCGGTCATCGTCAAAAGAATTGATATTGTGATCAAAGACCGGAATAAAATACATTTGACAATATTGGATCACTGTTCATATACGCGACTATGTCGCAGCTGGTGTATTACTTTTGTTTCTCCGTTTCCGATTGCCAAGAGGCGCCACTAAGTGCTACATAAGAAAGGTGCAAACACTGCTCTGCATTGCAAAGGGAAAGACCCATTCCGGTACAAGCGCTGAGAAACTGGAGACTACCCTCAAAGGTGGGAGCTTTCAAAACCCTCGTTCGACCGATACTTGAGTGTTGCTTGTCCGTTTGTGACCCTTGCCGATAGGACTAATACAGGAAATCAAAAAGATCCGAAGAAGAATTACACGGACACATTCGTTGACGAAGACAGATTGAACCTCCGCACTGCTCCACTACTAAATCAGTCTAAATTAGGGTCACCTTCCTCGCTTTGCCCCACTAGGCAGGATTAAAATGTTCCCGGCGGAGGTTCGAGTCCAGCCCCCGGGCATGGGTGTGTGTGTTTGTCCCTAGGATAATTTAGGTTAAGTAGTGTGTAAGCTTAGGGACTGATGACCTTAGCAGTTAAGTCCCATAAGATTTCACACACACATTTGATTAAAATTTTCACTTTCTCAAATACCCCCTCTGAGCTAGCTGTTAGCTTCGCTATCTGATGTAAGGGCTCTATCTTCCGACCACGTGGACACTCACAAAACGGCGACTCTCGTCTAGAAAACCAGAAAGTAAACTAACCCAAATCCACGTCTGCGCACGAGAACAGACTTTCGAATGCTTTTAGGCTTTCTGTACTTGATTAAAAACAGTTAATCACGAGGGATTACTAACACCCGTATTCGGAAATGATAACCCCCTTTAAAACATAAACTCCGCCTGATAGGGCACATGATTTTTCTCCTTCACTGGTGGTGACCGTTGGGCGATGCCTAGAATTCGTGAGCTCAGACCCGCTCCGCATACAACCTGCAGAAATGATTTTTTTAAAGAAGGGCAGCTCAATATGGACTATGTGATATGATTAGGAAAACAACAGAACTAGGACTTAAAAGCGTAACTTATCAGATAGTTTGGAAATCTAGATGAAAATATAATACCTAAAAGGGCAATGAATTATCGACCATCAGGGTAAAGATCAACAGGTAAACCAATAAAACGGTTGAGAGATCAAATAGTAATTAATCATTAACTCTAGAGGCGTTGAATAAAAGGACGTAACAGGTAAATGCCGAACACCTAAAGAACAACTAGAAGGAGAAGAAACCGTTCCACGAAATTCCTTAATAGCCGCAGAAATCAGGGACCATTCCCCGCTGCTACTAATCGCCCTGCCGGGAAAAGCGCAGCCTCCTGCCAGGACTATCAGAAGCTCCTTCCCACTGACTGCTGGGAAATACCTACCGTCCTCGTGGCCTTTGCCGCAATCTATTTAGGCTTATGGAAAGACCGACTCACGATCTCCAGGCCGAAGAGAAGCCTCCAACAGGTGCCGGAACCCAACTCTATCGTCCACAATAGCGAACAGGACGAGCACAAATGCACGACCAGGAAATGATAACGTTGCATACGCCGTGGTTAATTATTGCGATTCTTAAAGCGTATGTTTCAGCCAATAGATTGCTTTCTCCTACTTACATCTGGCGAAACGACCATGAAGGTCCAATCAAAGGGATCCCATCTTGCACCGTGAGTTTCGTCAACGATCATTCTTCCAGCCACACTGTTCGTTACTGGAAAAAGAAAGGAGTCAGTAGACAGTGGCGCATAACATACCCTCCGGGAATACCAGTGGGTGGCTTGAGGCGTATACACCGTCCGTCCAAAAAGTTGCTGGTTTAGAAACAACGTCAGAGCAGTAACTCTGCTGGTAGCTTGAAATAACAACAGTAGACAGCAGACGTGCATTGGACTACTCAGTTGTGAACAGGCAGTGTCAAGTAGCGGATGTGCGGCCGTACTCATGAAATTGATGATGATGTTTGGTTTGTGGGGCGCTCAACTGCGCGGTTATCAGCGACCATGCAATATCCCAACCTTTGCTCAGCCCAATCTCGACACTTTCATGAACGAGGATGTAATGGTGAGGACAACACAAACACTCAGGCATCTCGAGGCAGCTGAAAATCCTTGACCCCGCCGGGAATCGAACCCGGGACCCCGTGCTCGGGAAGCGAGAATGCGACTGCGAGACCACGAGCTGCGGACTGCGGCTGCACTGGGTCAACGTTGCTTGTGTTAGAAATCACAGTGGAGCAACATCTCTAAAGACATTCAGAATGTTGAGAAGACGAGAGAAGTGCCTGCGAAGTTTTTCTCGCCCATCTTGACTCCCGAACGAATGCGAGGGGTGGACGCCTGCCGCGATTTGACTGAAATGCGAAACGAAGGCAGTTCTTTTCTGGAAAGAATCATCACGGGCGACGAATATACTCTCGACCAAAAGTACGAATAATGGCTCTGAGCACTATGGGACTTCACATCTGAGGTCATCAGTCCTCTAGAACGTAGAACTACTTAAACCTAACTAACCTAAGGACATCACACACATCCATGCCCGAGGTAGGATTCGAACCTGTGAACGTAGCGGTCGCGCGGTTCCAGACTGAAGGACCTAGAAGCTCGGCCACACCGGCCGGCACCAAAAGTGCGGTTCGGCGGTTTTGGTACACTACATAAATAACGTAGTAAATGGTAGGGAACTGAAAGAAACATAAATGAATGTCTTTAAATGCGAACGTTTTAGGTTAGGCCTTACCGTGACTGTTATTGACATTAAATGAAACAAGTTTACTGTTACCAGTCACCGTTTTATTTATTTCCACGACGCGTTTCAAAGGTTTAAACCTCCATCATCGGGTGGATTTACATTAGTTAGTATGACATTTGTGTGTGTGTTGTGTTACGATTTTTTAGAGAAACTTGTGTCACTGCCTGGTGGAGAAACAAGACACCATGTTCTGAAATAGTGTCTTGTTTCTCCACCAGGCAGTGCCACACGTTCCTCCAAAAAATCTTAACACAACACACACACAAATGTCATACTAACTAATGTAAATCCACCCGATGATGGAGTTGAAACCTTTGAAACGCGTCGTGGAAATAAATAAAACGGTGACTGGTAACAGTAAACTTGTTGTTTCATTTAATTGATAAATGAATGTGTAAGATAGGAACTGGGAGCGGACGACTTCTCTTTGTTTCTTTATTTGTCTGTTTTACACAGAATTATAACAGTAACAATGAAGTGCTAATCCATTCTGTATTTAACATGCTTACAGAATATAAATTGCACTTTATAAGTAATAAAATTAGTTCATCGCGTAACTTCTGCGCCTTTGCATAACCAAAGAAATTACTTTTGGTGCAATACAGTTTACATGCACAGAATTAAGAATATGTATAATTATTGTTGTTATTTTGTACTTAATGAAACGTTCTTTATCTTCATCAAGTTCAAGAATTTCCTATTATTGTTGATAAAAAAAATGGTTCAAATAGCTCTGAGCACTATGGGACTTAACAGCTGTGGTCATGAGTCCCCTAGAACTTAGAACTACTTAAACCTAACTAACCTAAGGACATCACACACATCCATGCCCGAGGCAGGATTCGAACCTGCGACCGTAGCAGTCGCGCGGTTCCGTACTGCGCGCCTAGAACCGCGAGACCACCGCGGCCGGCTATTGTTGATAAATGGGAAAGTTGTTTATAAAAAACAGAAACGTTGTAAAGGGATTACTAACACCCGTATTCGGAAATGATAACCCCCTTTAAAACATAAACTCCGCCTGATAGGGCACATGATTTTTCTCCTTCACTGGTGGTGACCGTTGGGCGATGCCTAGAATTCGTGAGCTCAGAGCCGCTCCACATACAACCTGCAGAAATGATTTTTTTAAGAAGAGCAGCTCAATATGGACTACGTGATATGATTAGGAAAACAACAGAACTAGGACTTAAAAGCTTAACTTATCAGATAGTTTTTAAACAGAAATAAGAAAACTTTACCTTTGTGTTGAATGACTGTATGAACTGTGGAATGAATACTAAACTCGAATTATCGTGTAGCGTGTTGTAACTGCAAGAGCTGTGCTTACTCTATGTTATTGTTACCAAAACTTTATACGAACTGATTATGCAATGCAACTCCTAATACCAATAAAGAAATACAGTCACTGTAAAATACATTTAGCCTCTAAGGCACTGAATCCTCTAGCCCTGTTCAATACTGATAACTTTGGTCCCTGTGCACATAAATTATATTGTCTTAACTCTAAAGCAGCAATGGTGGAACGCGATATATTCTGGTCTCTCTCAAAAAATATAAATATGCTAGCTACAGGCTCAGCGGTGTGCAGTGCTGGCTGTGATACATTGAAATGCACATTAAATTGTTTTGGCTGATAAATGAAAACATTTATGAAAAATCTAAGTTTTCTGAAAAAATATATGACCTGGATTCTGGTGAATTACTAACACTGAGTCTTCTGAGCAAAATTATATTACAAGTTAAGTTTGTCTTTTCAAAAACATTTGGCAGTTGAAGTTACATTTTACTAATTGATCCACAAACAATGAGATTTATACAGCAAGTATTATCTAACCTCACTAATCCAATGTAAATGCAGATCATCAAATTACATATAGCTCTGTTAAAAAGTGTTAGAAGCATTACAAAAGTGAAATATCTCACTAGCATTTTTATCAAATCAGTTTACGTACATCCTGGGGTTACTCAACAATTAGAAATTACCAAAAATGGTTCAAATGGCTCTAAGAACTATGAGACTTAACGTTTGAGGTCATCAGTCCCCTAGACTTGGAACTACTTAACCTAACTAACCTAAGGACATCACGCACATCCATGCCCGAGGCAGGATTCGAAACTGCGACCGTAGCAGCAGCGCGGTTCCGGACTGAAGCGCCTAGAACCGCTCGGCCACAGCGGCCGGCTAGAAATTATCAGCCAACTCATCTATAGTAAGGCGCTGTAAAACAAAACTCATAATTATTTAACGTCTTTACCTTGTTTGCTTGAAGACTTCTGCTTCCATGTTCAACACTATTGACATACCTACATTAGTCTAACACTTGGTGACTTCAGACAGCACACCACATAAACAGCCCACTCCATCGCCTTTCGCTCACACACAGTTACCTACAACTATGTGCCAAGCGCTCTCGTACTCCAACACTACAATGTCAGACCAGAAGCAGCACCTTTGGCTCTGCGATCGTGCACAGTCAGCGATCAGCGTTATGAAGCCTATCAGAGACATACATCGTTTAAGGTATACTATTTTCATTTTAATTTATATTAATATTCTTATCATATTGCCGGCCGCTGTGGCCGAGCGGTTCTAGGCGCTTCAGTCCGGAACCGCGCGACTGCTACGGTCGCAGGTTCGAATCCTGCTTCGGGCATGGATGTGTGTGATGTCCTTAGGTTAGTTAGGTTTAAGTAGTTCTAAGTTCTAGGGGACTGATGACCTCAGATGTTAAGTCCCATAGTGCTCAGAGCCATTTGAACCATTTTTTTTTTCTTATCATATTCTGGTACCACATACAAGTGTGCCCCAGTAGACTCCTTTCAACGTGTTTTACGTAAGTTCGTTGGCGCTATAAAAGAAATCAGTCTTTTTTTCATTTTTACTACAACATGCCTCTGTTTGACGTTACAAATCAACAGTTTTCGAAAAAAAAAAATCTGATTTAAACATTGACAATTTAAATTTCACTACAAACACTGTTTACTTTGAAGTAACAGACAGGGAGATAACTACGAAGAACAGAAACTTTTCATATGTTATCCAAGCCTCTATATAACCTCAGTCAGTTGCTAGACAGTTCGCCGCTTCCAGTTTTCAGGGAAATCTAGTAAGACACTGGTCGCATACGCAGACAGATCGACAGTTATGAGGTAATGCCCGATTGATTTGCTATGCACGTACTGGACAGATAACTCGGGCACGACCGTAACTGGCCAAAGCTCCTAGGAAATCTACCTTAGTCTAGTATTGCTTACGACAGTGTACAGTAGCCTACAACAGTTTTGCAACTCTAGTGACGATACTTGGTGCTGTAAAATACGAGCGTACCCTAATATGAGGGGCTGAACTGGAAAAAACACGCTGAGGGTCTGCTGAAACGTTTGAGATCAGCTACTTATGCTATTAGGGTCATTGCAAATTTTGGCGATATATATCTGAGTAAATTAGCTTACCACGCCTATTTTCATTCTCTACTTTCCTATGGCATCATATTCTGGGGTAACTCATTGTTGAGTAAAAGGGTGTTCATTGCACAAAAGCGTGTAATCAGAATAATTGCTGGAGCTCATCCAAGATCATCCTGCAGACACTTATCTAAAGAGCTAGAGATCTTCACTGTAGCCTCACAATATATATATATTAACTTATGAAATTTGTTATTAACAATCCGAACGAATTCAAAAGTAATAGCACTGTACATGGCTACAACACTAGGGGAAAGGATGATGTTCACTACTCAAGGTTAAATATAACTTTGGCTCAGAAAGGGGTAAATTATGCTGCCACGAAAGTCTTTGGTCACTTACCTAATAGCATCAAAAGTCTGACAGATAGCCACATAGCATTTAAAAGGAAATTAAAAGAATTTCTTAATGGCAACTCCTTCTACTCATTAGATGAATTTTTGGATATAATGAGTGGGTAATTTCCCCAACCCCCACAAAAAAGTTAAAAATATTAAGTGTCATGTAATATTTTGTGTAATGTAATAACTTGTATAGACACCTTTTATTAACCTGACACGTTCCACATCATTAGGAAGTGTCGTATTCATGATCTATGGAACAAGTACTAATCTAATATAATCTAGTCTAATTACGAAGTGCAGAAATTCAGATAAAGGGTCAATACTTTGATGACATAACCGACGTTCGAACTATTGTGACGTGCTAGTTGAACTGCATATCAAAGGTGGACTTTTCAGACAGTTTTACTTGGTTTATGAAGGTTTGTACGTTTTACTCAGTGGGGGGAGACAATGTAGAGCACCTAAAACATAAAAGTCACCATTTCAATTTTTCCTATTTTTCATTAATCCAGTCTCGAATCTTTACGACTGACGGTGAAGATATAGTAAACAGCAGCGAACTAGGAAGCCGAGAAACAGCTGCCGTATCGCGGCTGACCGCAACTGGAGGAAGCCAGTGCAGAAGGCGCTGCAGAAGTGCGGGTGAATCTTCGACCATAAATACTAGTAGACCGGCCTTGCTGTGCAGAAGCTATAGGGCTTGTGTGGCTCCAACATAAACCACGTGACTGCTGGCATAACGTGGCGGGATTTCAAATCAGCGGTCTGCCATCCTATGTTTGTATCGTATTTTCCCCACATTTCTCAAAAAAATGGTTCAAATGGCACTGAGCACTATGGGACTTAACACCTCAGGTCATCAGTCCCCTAGAACTTAGAACTACTTAAACCTAACTAACGTAAGGACACCATACACATCCATGCCCGAAGCAGGATTCGAACCCGCGACCGTAGTGGTCGCGCGGTTCCAGACTGAAGCGGCTAGAACCGCTCGGCCAACATCGGCCGGCCACATTTCTCAATTGACGGCCAAACGCTTCCAACAAAAATTACTTTTATTTGCGAATAATTATGCCAGAACTACATTTGACCTGAATTTGTTCACAGTACCATTTACAGATTCTAACAAATACATCGAACGCCACTCTGGTGGGCAGCGGGAAGAAATTACTATAAACTATCAATTAAAGTAAAATGTCGTTAAAATTCTTTTAAACAGGAAGAGTGGGCTCGTGTCAAAACTTTAAACATTGGATTCGCCGCGTTTTGAGCTCTAGTCACTTATAAAAGAATATGGGATATGGGAATTATGTCAACTGTAGGTACCAAGATTGTCGACTTTAGGAGCAGGTCCATTCTAGAGTATCAATTTTAGGTGCACTTCAAAGGTTCAGTTCCCACTATTTTTACAAAAGTTTAAACTATCAGTTTTAAAAAAACGATATTTTAAATGAAAGGTGAGACTTTGAAGTTTCAGAAAGTAATTTTGGAGCCTAGGTTTAAAAATGACAGACACTGTAAATATAAACTATAAATATACATTGTAAATAATAACTAACCTATCAAAAGACTTCTCCGCGAAGTGCTTCGAGCAAAGGCGCGTATGTGCAGATGGCTTAAAGTTTTTCCGTTTCAGGGCCTGTATCCAAAGCTGCCTTCGGTTTTCATCGGTAGGGAACCTATGGGTAGCAACGGGTAGGAACAAGAAACAATTATATTTACTTCTGTAACCGAATTATCACAGATACTTTCCAAAATGTAAGATGAGTCCGACTGCAAGGCATCACTTTCAACACTTTAATTTACGTGATACTCTATTTCAAGTGTAAAAAACATATAATAGTCACTTCAGCAGATTTCAGTAAACGCATCTGCACTATCATAGAAACGCTTACACCTGAAATGTAATGCCATTTCCCCCGACAAAACGCTGAGCACAGCCATAAGCGCAACACGAAACAACCACGTTTTGCCAACATTCACGTGACCTTAGCCCAGAGATGTTGGAGCCACGAAAATGACGTCAGGGCCAGTCTATTATATTTATGGTCGAAGGGGTGAATGAATTACGGAGACTGAAAGGTGGCGGTGCGTGGCAGGAGGGAAGCGGTTGCCAGTACACGGGCAGAAGCCGCTGGGTGGGCAGCCGTGGGTGTCATTGCTGGGCAGCCTTGGGACAAGGCCGCTCCCAGCCGCTGCCTCGCCGGCCACTGGAGCAGTGCTGGCGGCGGCAGCGCCCTGTCCCAAATGCGCCGGCGTGGGGGGTGGGCGCCGCGCGCATGCGCAACGGCAGGAGCGGGCAGGCACGGGCCGGCCTCAGCAGTCTGTTCGCGGCAGCGCGCGGGACATGTAGGCGGTCCGTCTGCGAGCGGCATGGGACTCGGCATTCCGCGCTCCGAGGTGAGTGCCACGCGCTCCGCTCTCACATTTTCGACCTCTCATTCGTCTGTACCTTGACATTTCTTTTATACGTTGATAGTTCGCAGACACCGATCACTGTTACACTTTCAATATATTTTACTGGCCTTAACCGTTTTCTAGTGTTTTGATATCCACCAACAGAAGTTACGTATTTAGGGGAACATAAACAGAGATGGGGCCCCTACACGCCCGCACCAACGTGGTGACCAGACCAAAGGTTCTACTGTCACCTCCGTAAACATGTTAGTTATCTAGTAAGTGGATCACAGGATGCTGGGCTGTGATGTTATCCGTGCGTCTGGGTAAGACTACGCATTAACACGGTCCGTCAGGTGATAGTGGACGAAACGCGAGTGAGGGTAGTGATTTGAAGAGCAGAGGGGAAAAAAGCGCCAAGGCTCGTGTCGTGGGAATACAGAGGCCCCCACGGACCAACATGCAAAGGCGACCATTAGTCGAAAGCAAAAACCGAGTCAGCGTAAGTAATATTGTGAAACATGAGCTTCTCTGAGTATCGAATGTTCAGTTAACCTAGGGGAATGCAGCTGGGTAAACATCGCTGTGCTTACCAGATCACGTTCATTTTTGTACATTATAATCCATGACATCCTGCAGATTCAGTTTACATTGTACAAAACTCGTTTCACGTGAGTCCGCCGGCTGCAGTGGCCGAGCGGTTCTAGGCGCTTCAGTCCGGAACCGCGCGACTGCTACGGTCGCAGGTTCGAATCCTGCCTCGGGCATGGATGTGTGCGATGTCCTTAGGTTAGTTAGGTTTAAGTAGTTCTAAGTTCTAGGGGACTGATGACCTCAGATGTTTAGTCCCATAGTCCTCAGAGCCATTTGAACCAATCACCTGAGTCCAAGGGTAAAATGAATCCATATACGAATAGATGTAGTATTTTTAAAAGTTCCATTTATTATTATGTCACTC
Organism: Schistocerca americana; assembly: GCF_021461395.2. Classification (NCBI taxonomy): domain Eukaryota; kingdom Metazoa; phylum Arthropoda; class Insecta; order Orthoptera; family Acrididae; genus Schistocerca; species Schistocerca americana. Next base: position 304,163,017 of record NC_060119.1, on the reverse strand, counting down.
TGTTTCTTAACAAATTAAGACATTCGCATAAAGTGCTAAATAAAGTGTTTGGAACTATGACTTGAGGGTTGAACTAAGGGGGGGGGGGGGGGGGGGGGGAGGAAGGGAGGCGGGGAGATATTCAGTACAAACACCACGAAAATTAAAATAAAAAAGTTGCCATAACATTGAAAGCCCCATGATGTTGTTGTTGTTGTTGTTGTTGTCTTCAGTCCTGAGACTGGTTTGCTGCAGCTCTCCATGTGCAAGCCCCATAGTGTGACAATAACTGCGTGTTGCTTTACCCCAACTTCCGTTTAGTGATTTGTGGTGTCTGTATTTACAATAATACCTTGCTGAATTTCTTATGACTACCGTCGTAGAAATCAAAACTGAGAATGGTATACGTCACTGTAATTGTACATTCGTTTAGGCAGCTATTATTCGATAAGCTAAGCGATCTTGGAATCGTATAAGCTCGTTAGTGCTGTAGAGAATAATTTCGCTTTCAGTGCCAGTGAAAATTCGTTAATTGTCGAAGGAAGACACATAAACCTGTGTAATAACTTGGCACAGTAGTTATTTACCTGACAGACCTCATTATTTGCTGCAGTATCGGAACATACATACTTATGTTTTGCGGGAGAAATTGCGGCCGTGATGTCATTTTCGCCAGCACCGCAGCTGGGTCGACCAACAATTGTCGCACTGCCATAGTTAACGAGCTTGGTGTTTACGTAAACACCAAGTGTAGCACTGGTCAACGTGGCTCGCGATGTTTACAGAATTTTACCCGTCATTCAACCACCACCCCATCGTTCGGACAGTTATTTGTGTTGAGCTCTTATTCAAGTATTTTATACACTGTCAACACGGAACAGTTTAAGCTATCTGCGCTACTTCGTCGCGCTTTACGGAACTTGTGGAAGGAAAGTACAGTTAACGGTTAGCGCAGATGTACTGTCTTAATATTCTTATTACGGGAAGCACTAGCGCTGTAATATTTCCTATTAACGTGGACTAGAATTTGAGACTTAAAGCGGAGAACAAAATTCCAGTTCTGCGTCAGAAACTTAAACAGCTTTCCATTCGCTCTTACACTTCCGTGTATCCAGTTTCACACTGATAACTTCACTATTACACTTTTCAATTCTTCTTTGATCGTGAATAAGGCTGTGGATGACGTAGTATATTGAAGATTATAAACTGTTTGTTTCGCGTAGACTTAAAAATTCTCTTGCAGCCATGATTACTGTCACGTAAGACGACTGTTTCCGCTCTAAGACAAAAAATTTTGAGAATTATATGGTATTTATACACAAGAATGTGAACATAGTGTACGAAGAAATGAATTTCTCTCACTCCGTATGAGATTACGGGGAAGGGCCAATACAGTATACGCACTTTATACAGATTTTAGGAGTACCTACTTAAGAATAAAATATATCCTAACGAATATTAGGAGAGGATCTAAATATGATTATAAATAAAATAAACCTATCGTAGTTTTTTTGCATAACATTATGCTCTGACTCGATATATGAATAAGTATCCTTGGTATGTCCCCACATTATCATCTATCTCTCTCTCTCTCTGTCTGTCTGTCTGTCTGTCTGTCTGTCTGTGTGTGTGTGTGTGTGTGTGTGTGTGTGTGTGTGTGTGTTCATATTAAATGTTAGACTATAACTATTTCAGTTTACAGACTGGAGAACAAAGAATAGCATTATTCTATTACATACTTTGATTGGTTTCGCATTGTATCTCTCCAATTCCTATTTTTACAGTTTTATTATTTTTATTTGTATATTGATATCCTGTCTCTTCTCGCTGCAATAGGACTGGAAACGGAGTCCAGCTAACGTAGAGGGTCCGTCTTCGTTATGGAATTCGTCGAAATAGTAACTCGGCACTCCGCTGACTAAGAGGCATCCATTGTTTCTGGGAAGTGTCTGGGCGAGTTTGCAGCGTGGGGCTACTGCATCACGGTCACGGCTTCGTGGGAATCTCATGATTCAGATCTTGATCGTCACTCCACGCTTCCGCGGATTATGCTTCCCATAACATGGTTACGTCATCAACTCTTATGCATTAGTTTGTTGTGTTGTTGTTTCGGTACGCCAGTAGTTTGCACGCTGCAAATAAGGCAGTTGATATCCATCTAGCGGCGAACATTAAACGGTCTGTATGTTACCCTGCCGCAAGGACAAGGATATTGCTCATTCTCATATGTAATTCACAAGAGACTTATAGCTGCTGCTACTACAAGAAAAGTCACTATAGTTTAAAAGCTACACAGTTATCGCAGAAAGGACGGGTTCTAGGCTTTGTGTTGTCACTCGTGGTGCAGATTTCCACAGTTGCATTATATTACTTCAGAAAATGTAATGCCTGTAGCTGAAGCATGCGAACATGAGCTATACCGACTAGTTGTATAGCATAATAAATCAAACCTAGGGCACTTTACACCCCCCATTCTCATTCAGACTGCAAGCATCTTATTCCTCGCAAGTAGTCCTTAAATTCTCTCTTCTACGTTGAAGAAACAATTTATCCGTCACGCGTGTGAAAAGTGAGGCAATTTCTCAAGTAAGAATGCGCCAGGTATTGACAAGGTTCTGTTTGATTCCTTTCGATGAGAGTAAAGATAGGCAAGATCTCAACAGTAGGACGTACTGTATGCGAAACGACTTGGGGCTGAATCTGGCCAGTCACTGCACAAAGTAGCACATGCCATTTGAATGTCCCAACCCTTAATTTCACAACTACAGACTCACTTTCAAACAACGGAAGATGTTGGAAGTGAGACCATCTGCGATCAATTACCACAATCATTGCCTCACGCCAGGCAGAACATGTGGCAGTAAATCATCTGCCTCTGCAGTCATTCTTGAGAAGATAGGAGATACTGAGGGCCATGAGCGCAGAAGCGGTCATAAACGCGACACAACAGTGTCGGAAGACATTCGATTAACACTCGTGGATGGGGAACAGTATTTGGCTTGTTCTATATCTTTACGAGCGTTTGACAGAGCGTTTGGTCCTAGATAAGTGTAACATTTGTGCTAGAAATGTATTACTATCGAGGAAGAGGATGACCGACGGTGTGGACACAACAGCACTGGAAGAAGTACGGACCATCAAAGCCAGAAAAATTGTTCTTTCGTGGCTCCGAAATATGCGGACATAGCCTTACCACATTTTTACTCCCAGTTGAAACGTCCCCTTAGAAAAATTTAGAATGACAGTGCTGGAAAAACTCTTACGTTATTTGACGCAGAGACCGCTGAGCAGAACTGAACATACTCAGACATTTCTCTCTTTACATATTCTGATCATCACTAACCTGACACACAGTATTTTAGCGCAACGCAGTCTGACTTTCAATAATCCCTAGAAAAGAATGGCCCTGACTAACAATAACCTTTATCTTTCATGAATCACTTACCTCACAAAAATCTTCGTTACTCAAACTACTAAAATACAGCGAGCGCCAATACTGCCAGCTGAATAAAATATTCTAACTTCTGATAGGCATAATTAGGAAATGGAAGATTCTAACAGAGAACAAACAATGTATTTACCTTAATAGCGTTGATATATATTGTTTAATTGGATGTCACACAAATTTATATATATATATATATATAAATTTTTGTGACATCCAATTAAACAAATTTCCTGTCCCTGACGGACACACGTCCAGATCGTCCGCTCAAAACTCTGCCATCTCTCTCCCCACATCCACCACTGCTGGCGGCTCACCTCCAACTGCCCAACGCTATGCGCTGTTCACATCCAACTGCCCAACACTACACAAGCGAATATTCCAACAACGAGTCCAATCAGCCTCAGACTGCATAAAGCGCAGTCAGCGATTTTCATACAGAGCACTACGTGGCGTTACCAACATAAAAACCTAAACAGCCTACTTACACAGTTTGTGCTAGCACAGTTGCTTGATCCTATTTTCTCATGACGAAGCTTTTTCTCAATGGGCTCGCTTCTTACACGGCATGGTACAAGCTATGCGATTCAACCGAAAGCTGTGTGCCACATTTCCAAGGCTTGTACTGTACGAGATCCGTTTGAAAGTATTGCAGGAAGCAATGTTGTTCCAGATCTGGATAAATGCTCTTGTTGTATGTCTAAGGAAATGTCTGAAACATCCTACATCCATACTTTGCAAGCCACCGTACGATGCGTGGCAGAGGATACCATGTATCACAACTCATCGTTTCCTTTCCTGTTCCACTACCAGACAGAGCGAGGGCAGAAGGAAAGCTACTGTCCATACACCTCCGTACGATCCTGGCTCCGTATGAGCCCTAATTTACATTCGCCGTCCCTATGTGAAATGTATGTTGGCGGCAGTAGGATCGTTCTGCAGTCAGCTTCAGAAGCCGGCCCTCTCAACTTTCTCAGCACTGTCCTTCGAAATGAATATCTTCTTCCCTCCGGGGATTCCCACCTGAACTCCCGAAGCACACCCGTAACACTTGTGTGCTGATAGAACCTGTTGTTGTTTTCAGTACTGAGACTTGTTTGATGCAACTCTCCATGCTACTCTATCCTGTGCAAGCTTCATCATCTCCCAGTACGTACTGCAGGCTACATCCTTCTGAATCTGCTTAATGTATTCATCTGTTGGTCTCCCTCCACGATTTTTACCCTCCACGCTGCCCTCTAGTACTAAATTGGTGATCCCTTGATGCCTCAGAACATGTCCTACCAACTGGTTCCTTCTTCTTGTCAAGTTGTGCCAGAAACTCCTCTTCTCCCCAGTTCTGTTCAGTACCTCCTCATTAGTTATGTGATCTACCCATCTAATCTTCAGCATTCTTCTGTAGCACCACATTTCGAAAGCTACTATTCTCTTCTTGTTTTAACTATTTATCGTCCATGTTTCACTTCCATACATGGCTACACTCCATACAAATACATTCCGAAACGACTTCCTGACACTTAAATCAATACTCGATATTAACAAATTTCTCTTCTTCAGAAACGCTTTCCTTGCCATTGCCAGTCTACATTTGGAGGAGGTATTGAATAGAATTGGGGAAATGAGAAATTTGTGACACATCTTTTCAGGAGAAGGGATCGGTTGGTAGGACATGTTGTGAGGCATCAAGGGATCACCAATTTAGTATTGGAGGGCAGCGTGGAGGGTAAAAATCGTTGAGGGAGACCAAGTGATGAATCCACTGAGATTCAGAAGGAAGCAGGTTGCAAAAGGAACTGGAAGATAACGAAGCTTGCGTAGGATAGAGTAGCATGGAGAGCTGCATCAAACCAGTCTCAGGACTGATGACCACAACAGGAACAGCACACACTTACCAACCTGGCATAGTCTCCTATGGCGTCAACAGCATTTCCAACTCTAAACTTCATTTCTCTTCTTCCTGAACCGGGTCTTCGTCACTGCGGTGACGAAAATCGTGGTATACGTACTAATATCGTGGCGGATCTCCTTTAATGCAGCATGGACTCGTTGGTAGTCTCCTGGTGATCTACTGAGACATGCTGCCTCTACAGCTGTCCATAATTGAGAAAGCGTTGCCTTTGCAGGATTTTGTGCACAAAATGATCTCGCGATTATGTCCACCAAATGTTCTATGGGATTCATGTCGGGCGACCTGGGTGACCAAATCATTCGCTAGAACTGTCCAGAATGTCCTTCAAGCCAATCGTGAACAACTGTGTTTGGGAACATGAAGTTCTTGAATGGCTGAAAATGGTCTCAGAACACCCGAACATAGTTACTTCCAGTCAAGAGTCGGTTCAGTTTAAACAGATGATCCATTTCGTGTACACACAGCCCACACCACAATGGAGCCACCACCAACTTGCACAGTGGCTTGTTGAAAACTTGGGCCCATGGCCTTCTGGGGTGTGCACCACACTCGAGTACTACCATCGGCTCTCACCAACTAAAATCGGGACTCATCTGACCAGACCATGGTTTTCCAGTCGTCTAGGGTCCAACCGATGTGGTCACGAGCCCAGGAGAGGCGCTGCAGGCGATGTGCTGTCATGATAGGCACTCGCCTCGGTCGTTTGCTGCCACAGCCCATTAACGCCAAATTTCGGGGCGCTATAGTAACGGACACGTTCGTCGCACGTCTCACACTGATTTCTGCGTTTATGTCACGCAGTATTGCTTGTCGTTTAGCACCGACAAATCTATCCAAACGCCTCTGCTCTCGATCGATAAGTGAATGCCGCCGGCAACAGCGTTATTCATGGTAGGAGATAATGCCAGAAATTTGGTGTCCTCGGCACACGTTTGACACTGCGCATCTCGGAATACTGAGTTGCCTAACGGTTTCCAAAATGGAAAATCCAATGCATCTGTCTGCAGCTACCACTCCGCCTTCAAAGTCTGTTAATTCCCGTCGTGTGGCCGTAATCGCGTCGTGTACTGTAAACGAGAGCTCGGCCAAGTCACTGCCCTTTTGTACCTTGTGTACACGCTACTACAGCCATCTGTACATGTGCAAATCGCCACCTCATAACTTTTGTCACCTCAATGCAGACTAGAATTAAAAATCGCATACGTGAATACTCACGTTATGTGCTCTCACAGTCGCATTTGTATTCTTATCTAACATATTTTTACGAGTACATTGCATAGTATCACAGGGCTGCATTTTGATCCAAGGATGGTTCTGATAACGATTCCAACTACTCATTTAAAAATAAAAATTTCCCAAAAATATTAACAAATGCAGATAGATTAGCACGCCATTATAATCTCGATCTTCATCAGCGTACGGCGGTTTCGTATATTTTGTCCGAAAGTCTGTCCATTTATTATGATAATGAATTAGATCTTTATGAAGTTTGTCTCCGTTGGTCTTCTGACGGCTGTGACCAGTGTACAAAGTAGTTGGTCGGTTTGGTGTCGATGAGATACTAGAACTACAGAAAAAACATTTTCATCTATTACTGGCAGAGTCTTTAGTATCTCTAGTAGAATATCCACATGTGACGAAATGGCTCTGTAACTGTTTTTACTGTTTTGTGTCTCCAGTAGGATGAAAAGATGAAAGTTAATCCGATAAATCCAGTATTTCAGACAGTTCACAGCAGCTAGTCGTCTCGCCGTATAGCTAATGTTGTAGCTGAATGTAATTAAAAAAATACCTTAGTCAAAGTAGCAGTGGTATTAGTACCCAGGCAAATTGCTTAAAAAAATCTCACCAACGATTTTGCAGTCAGAAAAATCACAGGTTTTATTTATGGATACGTGGGCCGATCGATTAGGGCTTCTGCAGTAATACGTTCTTACTGAGTGCAAGGAGGTTGCAGTGTAATTAAAACAATAAATCGAAATGATAATCTGTATTTTATTGTTTAAAAATAATTTTCTGCAGAATAATGATATTTAGTTGGTTAATAGCAAGAGCTGCTGGCGTAGCATTAGGTGACTCACAAAACAGCTGCTGTGATAGCATATGTTACTCTCGTAGATGAAGTTCCATAAGATCGGTATTTAGAGAACAGGATAATGAGTGGTTATATAGAAGCGCATTTCCCACAATTTACCGTTGTGAGGTGGTTGCATAAAATGGTGGCAAATACAGGGCGGCAATACTATACACTGTGTTCTTGAAAATGGTCAAACACATCTTGTTTTCTGTTGCGCAACGTTTCCTGTCAAGTACATTTCGAGCAGCAAGGAGAAACGATATTACTGACCAGTGTCCAAAGATTTAGCTGCTTCTGAAGCGGTACGAGTTGCGGTGTTGACTTGTGTAGGTGACCCAAGCAAATGGTGCGAGGCCTCGTCTGTATGCCAAATGTCACCAGTCCTGCTTAGCACATTCTACCTCTGTAAATTATACTTGGAAAAAATGGAGAGGCATGACAATAATTCGACCATGGTTCATCGCTAACCTCGCGCTTCTACTTTTTTTCCTGTTACGGAGACGATTCACATTAATTTGGGAGAGTTGATAAGCAACAAGGGGGCGATATTTCACCAGTAATAAATTACGATATTTTCCGTTTAGGCACTTTCGCGGAATACACTGGTAACGACATACGAAATAGTACTGACAGCATCGAAATAGGACACTTCACAATCATGTCGTAATAAGGCCCTCACGAGTTGCCTCATTCACGATGTCGTAGTCAAATAATCCATACGATAAAGCAGAATAGTCTCACTATTCGTAAATTTTAATGGGCTGACTATCTGTAGAGTATAAACAAGTAAATAAGGCGAAGGAAACTGAGATATTACAACATTAGGAGTCTCGCTGTTGAGCACCGGTAGATAACAAATAGTGCAGTTTGCTTTCCACCTGTAATTAGGAATATGAAAGATCAGTTTTTCTCTCTAGCGTGCAAATAAAATTTCCAAAACTTTGAACTTGAGATAGTGCGATTTTGCCCAGCTGGTTCGTCTCTGTCATGGTAACGCAATGATAAGATACTCTGTTGCCTGAGGGTATTATGTGCCGTAGGTTACCTCGAACTTCAGCCAGGCAGAGGCTTCATAAACTGATCTTCCTGCTAAGATGGCACCTCTACTCTTGCTGAGTATGCGCTGCCATGAAGTACTGTACCACTAACAATGCAAGGAATTCCATGAGCGTTGGTGACAGGATCCCTCCGTAATCCGAGCTTGTGCTTCGTTTCTAATGACCTTGTTTTCGACGGGACGTTAAACACTAATCTCCTCCTCCGCCTCCACCAAGCTTCGGTAATTTCCAGGCATCGACGAACGTCGATACATACCGAAGGTCGAGTCTTGAGATGTTGGCATGAGAGACAACAAAAGACGAACTTACTGAAAACAGAAATATATTACATAGTATTGTACATCACGACGTACATCGAGAATCAGTTACTACATAGGTGTAACAGTTTTACTTGATATTAATGGAGACTGAATGGGAAAGCTAAAACTAACATTTCCTACGGATGTGTCATGATTAGTATGTGGTTGTGCAGGAACTTAGAACAGTTTGAACTACTGAGACTGAAACGATCAGTAATTATATTTATAACGTCGTTTGTCGAAAACATTTGTCACGACGTCCGATGACAAAGCTCTAAGCATGTTGGCGTCTATTTATTCTTCTAACTTCCCCGTTCAGTTTCCATTAACTAAACGGAACAATTACACCCAAGTAGTGATCGGTTCTCGATGTACGTCGTGGTGCTCATGAGAGACCTCTAAGCATGTTGCGTCTTCGTCTACGACAAGTAAAATAGATCTACTTACGCAGCTTGCAGATGCTGTATCTCAGCAATAACTATCGAGAGTTAGACTGTGCACATCTCCGCCGACGTACAGAAGGCTGCCAGTGACCCATAACTGTGCGCGAAAAACGGGGAATCACTTCACTGTGTGTAAAGCCCGATTTCGAGAGTAATGCCACTGCCTATTTGTAGCGAAAAGCTACGTCTCAATAATTTTACTTTCAGAGGTGATAACTGTTAGTTCTGCTGAATATTTAGTTTGGCACCTTGAAACCACGTGCTGGTGCCTATGCTAATTATTCTTCTGCATTTTTTGCACTTGAGCTGATAAGGATAATTGAGTGACTTTCCTCTCGTACAGGGTAACTGAATTTGCGACGCCACAGTGCGCGTAGTTTCTCGCATGGCGACTAGGAAGCAATTCAGACTCCCAACAAAAGTCCAAATATTTCGTTGTATCGCTCAAACCTGGAATCAAATCCTTCCATGTAAAAGAATCTGATACAGTCACTGTGCACTGTAGGGTTAGTGACTTGTTTTCAATACGTTCGTCTTTTGTTCTCTCTCTCTCTCTCTCTCTCTCTCTCTCTCTCTCTCTCTCTCTCTCTCTCTCTCAACATCTCGAGAGTCGAGCGTTCGATATATATCGCTCGCAGTGAGGCCACGACTTCGATGAGCACAATTTCTTGGTAGTTACAGAGGATTCAAACCGTCACTAATAACCTCACCTTACCTTGTAAAAGTTTCAAATCGTTCAAATGGCTCTGAGCACTATGGGACTTAACTTCTGAGGTCATCGGTCCCCTAGAACTTAGAACTACTTAAACCTAACTAAGGACATCACACACACCCACGCCTGAGGCAGGATTCGAACCTGCGACCGTAGCGGTCGCGCGGTTCCAGACTGTAGCGCCTAGAACCGCTCGGCCACATCTCTGGGAAAGGTTAAAGCGAAAAATTCAAAACCCGCAGCTTCAGGAACGTTGCTGAGGTGACAGTTTTAGTCTGTGGAGAAGTTTGCAGCTCATGCAAAGAATTAGTGGCAAGTTGGAGGTCTGAACTTGCTCGTAGGACTTACCGGGTGGCACAACTGGTGTCGCAATGTTTACGAAAGACAGCCAGCCAGGAAGAGCCGCAGTTTGGCACACTAAACTGGTGCAAATGTTCTAGAAGTTTTCATATTATTGGTGAAAGACTGTTGGCGATACCTAGCTTGTGGCATGTTCGCTTCGTCTACTTTCTCATAATGCAGAACTGATGCTGTGCTCTGTTTAAATTCTCTTCTTTGATGATGAGATGTATCGGTTTTTCCTTCTTCAGTTTGTGCCTTGTTGATGTCGGCTTTGCGCTTCTAACCGCTTTTCACAACTGACGTTTGTGATCACCATTCGTTCTGGATTTACCTACTGATTGTTTTTCCTGTAATACTTCTTTCAGAGATATTTAGAAATCTATTTTAGCTAATGATGTGCTCAGTCAGTTCGCAGTTCGATTTTCCTTCTTCCTGTACTGTTAACAAAAGATATTTCTCGACAGTTTCCTGCGGTATTTGGTGATTGGATTTTTCCTGCACGGAATATTCTCCTTGTATTTCCGATACACTATTGGGTGACGCAGTGGTCATCACTCTGGGCTTGAACTTGGAAGTGGGGTACTCATGCTTCAGATTTTCAGCTGGTTCGTTAAATTAAGGTGAATGACGGGATGATTCCTTTGAGAAGGACACGTGCGATATCTTTCCTCGTGCTTGTCCTGTTCACTGTCGTTCCGCTTCTAGTGAGCTCTTTATCGAAAGGGAGTTAAAGCCTAATATAACATCGTCGTCTCCGTAGCCGCCGCATTCCAGTCTTCTTGTGTCCCTGCAAGCTGTACTGCAATACGTCGCGGACGACAGCCCTGGAATCTACAGAGCAACTCCTGCCATTCCGCAGCGCCCATTATCAAACGACCCTCCCCTCAGCAGATTTCGCCGTGGTATTCTATCATAGTTATTTATGTGGTAAGTTCTTCGTGGTCACTCATTCCCCTTTCTCCCTTGAAGACAAATGTAATTCACCTCATTGGATCCTTTCTCGCAGTTTTTTTCACTGACGCCATAATGGTTCTTCCCTTATGATGTTGTTTGTAGCTCTATACCCTATTTCAACTCTTTCGTATTCCGTGTTGTCTGAAGTGAACATAGTGCTGAAAAACATTTCCCCACGGCCACAGTGACCGTTAAGTCGTCTTTCTGTTTTGATCAGATATAGTTCTGTAACAAAACTGATCCTACCCCTCAAGAGCAGCATGTACGTCATTTGAAATCTTTCCCTGTCACTGGGAATCAGCTCATAGATCGGATGTGCCTGCATCTCCGTTTGCCTGCCATTCTCTCCTCGTGCACCAAACTACTTCCTTGAAGACTGTTCATAACTTCGCCACGTTTTCTTAGTCTCCTGTTCGTAACCGTGCAAGCCTTTCTTCTTTATTACCAACTCTAAGGGCCCTATTTCTAATATTTCTAAAAGATCTTCCACAGAATTGGGCCTGAACGGAACAGTAAATATCCCCAGCATGGGCATCTGGCTCTCTGCATAGAGCTGCAGCGTAATCTACTACTATGCCCGCAGGTATCCTCAGCTTCAAAAACAATTTCAGAGATGTTGGAGATTCACCGGAAACAGTGATGTACAGCTAGGCACACCTTCACCCCTTCTGGCAAAATTCTGGTTATAAAAGAGCTGTTAGTTATCTGTATACGCTATAACTGTTCGTTCCACATTTTTGACATGGATTTCACATCTTCGGAAATACCATTTTTGATTGTGTTACGATGAATCGAAAAAGGATCTCCGTCGGAAATTATTCATCGAGTGAATAAAAAAGTAAAATTTGCAACTTTAGACTGGTTTTTTGTTGCACTAAAAAATTGCGGACCGCCTGTTTCAGGATGAGTTGCTACGACAATTACGCGCTTCAGATCACGAGAGCCTATACTACTACATATTCTTTACTGAATGCCAAGTCTCACTGTGATACTAAAAGATATTTTCCATATTGCAACAATTGAAACTGCCAAATGCGTCACAGCTGATGTGACCTGCGCGCCAGTGTGGTGTTAATTTATCCAAACATCTTCCCATTGAAGCCGCGCGGGGCTGAATGAATTTCGTTCCGAAATTTTGTACAATGGAATCTAGCAATGGACTAACATGCTGATATTGAAAACTGAAATTATACTACGGCATGGTAGCTCATCTTCCCCGCATGTAGCTCATTTACCACTATAACGCCATGGACCTGATGACTAATGATAGTGCTAGAAATATAGCGCCAATTAATGTCTACTAGTGCGGTGAATGCTGGATACTACTTCCCGTCTTAATTTAAACACGAAATTTCAGACGGTATCGAATTAAAACAAACACCACATCCCAACTATATTGTTGACATACCAGTATGTCAATCCGATGACTTCTAATGCCAGACGAATTTCGGATACATGCAGTTTCGTTTGCTAAGCCACTTCGTAGGGATCCGACAAGCACGAATCGTGAACCAATGAAGGTTTCTGTACGAACTGGTGATCATGGGATAGGAGTGGAAAATAAACTAGGAGGATACTGCGAAGAAACGGCTTAGCCACAGCCTAGGGCAACGTCCTTTCTTCCAAGAATGCTAGTTCAGCAAGGTATTCAGAACATTTGTGTGAAGTTTGCAAGGAAGGAGAGAACTACTGTCGGAAGTAAATCTGTAACTGTGGATGAGTCGGCGTCGATAGCTCAGTCAGTAAAGCATTTTCCCTCAAAAGGCAAAGGTTCTAGGTTCGAGTCCCGCCCACCACACAATTTTATTCTGTCGCTAAGTTTCATGTCAGGGCACGCTACGTTCAGTGTGAAAATTCTGGAGACATAAGCTATTCTTAAGCTGGAAGTCGAACACTATGGCAGTATGCTGTGCAGTGGTCTTAATAGCGCCCGTGCCTCCTTGCTACCTGCGGGCTAGCCAGTTGCAGAGGGAATACGAAAAAGAACGTCGGTAACTAAAACCACAAAAGACAGGTTCCCTTAATGGCCACAAAAGTGTCTTAGGCCAAACAAGACTTCGAACTCTGAAAAGAGGCGCTCAAATGTAAAGCAATAAGTGGGTGAAGTCGGAAGTCCAACGAGGCTTTTTGCTGGCGATGCTATTGTATACAGACAAGTTTCAACACTAGAAAATTACACCTAAATGTAGGAAAAATGCAGAGGGTGCAGGAACTTGCAGCTAACCCTCAACGTAATCAAATTTAACGCATTGTGTGCGTAAATATTGTAGCGTGTTACTTCATCTAGCATTAATATTTCGCCATGGGTAATACTTTAAAATTTTTTGGTCGACCCTATACACTAAGGTGGCAATTCCCAGGATAGTGATATGGACATTGACAAATGGCTTTTTAACGCGTACACAGGGTATGCAATGGCAGTACATTGGTGAAGCTGTCGTTTGTACTCAGCTGACAAGGTTTGCGAAGTGATTATGGCCGCACGACGGGTGTTACAGACTCTGAACGCGGAATGGTAGTTGGAGCTGGACGCTTGGGACATTTCACTTCGGAAATCGTTAGGGAATTCAATATTCCGTGATCCACAGTGTCAAGAGTGTGCCGAGAATACCGAATTTCGGACATTACCTCTCACCATGGACAACGCAGTTGCCGACGGCCTGAACTTAACGACCGAGTTGTCAGTGCTAACAGACGAGCAACATTGCGCGAAATAACTGTGGAAAACAATGCGGGACGTACGAATAACGCACCCGTTAGGACTGTGCGGCGAAATTTGGCGATAATGGGCTGTGGTGGCAGATAACCAACGCGAGTGCCTTTGCTAATAGCGCGACAGTGCCTCCAGCGCTACTCCTGGGCTCCTGACCACAGTCGGTTAGACCCTAGACGACAGGAAAACGGTGGTCTCGACAGATGTTTTCCGATTTCAGTTGGTAGGAGCTGATGACAGGGTTCAAGTTGGCGCGAACCACACGAAGCCACGGTCCAAAGTTGTCAACAAGGCACTGTGGAATGGTATGGTCTGTGCTTACATGGAATTGAACCGATCATTGAGTGTAACTGTTGATGTTCGGCTACTTGGACACCACTTACAGCTATCCATGGGCGTCGTGCTCCCAGTGGCCGACGGCCTGCACTTGACAGAATTGTCAGTGCTAGCAGACAAGCAATACTGCGTGAAATAACTGCGGAAATCAATCTCCTCTCCAGAAACGCTTTCCTCCATAGCCAGTCTACATTTTATATCCTCTCTACTTCGCCCATCGTCAGTTACTTTGCTCCCCAATTTTATGGATAACGATGCGTTGTGTCGCCATGCCATAATTGTTCGTGATTGCTTCGACGATTCATTCAATTTCGTGTAAACACAGCCCACACCACTATGGAGCTACCACCAACTTGCACAGTGCTTTGTTCGAAACTTGGGTCCATGGCATTCTGGGGTGTGCACCACACTCGAACCCTATCATCGGCTCTCACCAACTATAATCGGGACTCCACCGTTTTCTAGTCGTCTAGGATCCAATTGATGTGGTCACGAGCCCAGGAGAGGCTCTGCAGGCGTAGTGCTGTCATGATAGGCACTCGCCTCGGTCGTTTGCTGCCACAGCCCATTAGCGCCAAATTTCGGGGCGCTATAGTAACGGACACGTTCGTCGCACGTCTCACACTGAATTCTGCGGTTATTTCACACAGTGTTGCTTGTCGTTTAGCACCGACAACACTATCGTAACGGCGCTGCTCTCGGTCGATAAGTGAATGCCGCCGGACACGGCGTTGTTCGTGGTGAAAGATAATGCCTGAAATTTGGTGTTTTAGGCACACTCTTGACACTGCTTATCTCGGAATAATGAATTGCCTAACGGTTCACGAAATTGAAAATCCAATGCGACTGTCTGCAACTACCATTCCGCGTTCAAAGTCTGTTAATTCCCGTGGCCATAACCATGTCTGAAACGTTTTTGTGTGTATCACCTGAGTATACTGTAAATGAGAGCTCCCAAATAACGATGTAAATTTTATGGATAACAATGCGTTGTGTCGCCATGTCGTCATTGTTCGTGATTGCTTCGAAGAACCTGCTGGACAGTTAGAGCGAATGATGTGCCCACACAAATAGGGGGACATTAATCCTGTCGAACATTTATATACCCGAGACGTCAGTTCGTGCACGAAACCCTGCACTAGTAACACTTCCGCAATTACAGACGGTTATAAAGACAGCATGGTTTAGCATTTTTTCGGGGGACTACCAACGACTTGAGTCCATGCCATGTCCAGTTGCTGCATTACGCCGGGCAAAAGGCGGTCTGACACGATGTTAGCAGGTATCCCATGGCTTCTGTCACCATTATTTTGCAGGTTTGTTGTCTTCAGACAGAACAGGGACGAGAACATATGACATAAAATTTTGTATGAAGGTCGTCGTCGAATACTTCTTGATTGCATACACAACCAACGATTACGTTTAATAGAGCGCTCACATGAAGGTATAAAAAGGGAGTTGTCGTGATGTCATAAACTTGAAACCGACATTCATCATGTTAGTGGTCCCAAACATTAGCTTCTGATGGAAGTGTTTCGATCAAAAATAGCAACGTGTATCACTTATGAGTGTAATTATTCTGATTATATCTTAAGTTTAAAGAAATCACATTTAGTCACTGAACATCAGTTTCGTCAGTCTGTATTAAGACAAATGTTGGATGACAAGGAGCCTTTTCACTTAAAATGCGTACTTTTATTGAGTATTCGAACTGTGTAACAAAAAGAAAGTTACATTAATGAGGCGAAATGCATTGTATCACTGGATCAAATATGCATTTAAGACCAAAAAAAGTCTGGAAATGCCACTGTATTACGAAAGCACTGTAACATTTTCTATATGAAACAACTGCTGAAGGAATATGGTAGTAATTATGATCAATCAGCCATAAATATTAGTTTGCCAATGTTTTGGAGCGATAGAGTAGACCTCACTGTGGGGTTTATAATCTCCTAGTTCCAATAGGAGAGGAGATACTTTTTTTTTTTCATTCCGTGGCATTTAGGCTGCCCTGCACGAAAGACACGTTGTGTGGGAACGGTATCGGTCCGCCAAATCTACATCTACATCATACTTCGCAAGCCACCTCATGGTGTGTGGCGGAGGGTACTTTCGGTATCACTATCTGATCCCTCTAACCCTGTTCCGCTACTGAAAAGTGTGTGGGAACAATGATTGTCGGTAAGCCTCTGTACTGGCTCTAATTTCTCGAATTTTCTCCTCGTGGGCAATACGCGAGATGAATATGGGGGAAAGTAATATGTTGTTAGACTCCTCCTGAAAAGTGCTGTTCCGAAATTGCAATAGTAAATATCTCAGTGATGCACAACGCCTTTCTTATAACGTCTGCCAGTGGAGTTTGTTTAGCATCTCCGTAACGCTCTCTCGCCAGCTAAACGATCCCGTGACGAAACTTGCCGTTCTTCGTTGGATCTATCAGTCCCGCCTGATACGGATCCCAGATAGATGAACAGCACTTAAGAACCGGGCGGACAAGCCCCTTATAAGCCACTTCTTTCGAGGATGAGTACATTTCCTTAAGATTCTTCCGACGAATCTGAGTCTTGTCTGCTTTTCCCACTATGTTTTATGTGGTCATTCCACTTAAGGTCGCTCTGGATAGTTACACCTAGATATTTTACGGCAGACGCTGTCTCCAGCTGTTCGTCATCAATAGTGTAGCTGTACAGTAGTGGATTTCTTTTCCTATGTATGCGCGATATGTTACATTTATTTATATTCAAGGTCAACTGCCAGAACCTACACCATTCGTCAATTCTCTGCAGATCGTTCTACAAATTCTTACTGTCTCTTGGCGTTGCTACTTTGGTATAGACGACTGCATCATCTTCGAATAGCCTTAAAGAGCCTCCGACGCTTTCTACTAGATCATTTATATATATTGTGAACAGCAACGGTCCTATCACACTTCCCTGTGGTACTCCGGATATTACTTCTAAATCTTTAGATTCAGTTCCCATAAGAGCCACGTGTTGAGTTGTATCTGCACGAAAGTCTTGAATCCAATCGCAGGTCTGCTCTGATACTCCGTAAGCTCGTATTTTTTTCCGTTAAACTGAAATCAAGGAACTTGGCATCAACTTGAGCGCCGTTGTCCACTGCGCTGTGCATATCATGGAGTTTCGCAGGATCTCTGTTTGTGGAATCCATGTAGATTTTTACAGAGATGTTCATTTTCCAAAAAGTCATAATTCTACAACAGATTGACGTCAACGATGTAGGTCTATAATTGTGTGGCACTGACGTTCGACCTTTCTTAAAAACGGGAATGACCTGCGCTATTTTCCAGTCGTTAGGTATCTCTCGTTGCTCAAGCGATCTACGATAAATTACTGCTAGAAGGGGAGAAAGTTTTTTCGCATAATCTTCATAGAATCTTATAGGTAACTCCCCTGGTCTTGAAGCCTTTCCACTACTAAGCGATTCTAGCTGCTTTTCAATTCCGCGATCGGTTATCTCAAGACCTGCCATTTCGATGTTCGTACGAAGATTGAAAGGAGTCACAGTGTTAAGATCTTATGCGGTGAAACAACTTCAGAAGAGCGAATTCAGTATTTCGACCTTCTCTCTTTTATTTTCCGTTTTGGTGCCGGTGTGGTCGCTGAGAGAAAGAATAGATGATTTTACATACCACCAAAATCTCTTAGGGTTCTTACTCAGGTCGGTTGACTACGTCTTACTTTCAAAGTATTTGAATGCTTGTCTCATTGCTCTCCTTATGCTCATTTTCGCTTCGTTCAGCTTTTGTCTGTCAGCTAGGTTTTTACATCCCTTGTATCTGAGATTAAGTGCTCTTTGTTTACGTAGCTCTTTTCTAACATGGCTATTAAACCTGCTTTGTAGGGTGGTCTGCATGTCAGGGGCAAGTCATGGTTTTCTGAACCCGACAAGTAAGCTGCCCTGCATTATAAGCATGTTGTCTTGTAATATTGGCCTGCTTTATCGCCTGGCTTTGCATGGCAGCCTATACATCAGGTGCAAATAAATGACTTTCAAGCCACTGATGGGTAGCCTGCCCTGTATGACAGGCATGTTGATGGAGTAGTATCGTTCTGTTTTATTGAACTGAGTAGCAGGGACTACACATGCTGATGAACAGAGCTGGGGCAGGTTGAGATGGATAGAGGAAAGGATTTACAGTGTGAGGGAGAGGAGGAAATGGAGTGAGGAGGATGGGAAGTGTGTGAGGCAAGTGAAAGGGGGTGGGGGTAGTGGCCAGGTGTTAAAGGAAGAAGAGAGGCGGAGATGGAAAGACAGAGGGCAGCGGATATGGTCAGGAGGAGGGGGAAGAAGATATGGACAAAGGGAGGGGCAGGAGGTAATGAAAAAAACACACACACACACACACACACACACACACACACACACACACACACACACACACACAGAGAGAGAGAGAGAGAGAGAGAGAGAGAGAGAGAGAGAGAGAGAGAGAGAGAGTGGGTAAGACGAGATAGAGCTGGATGATATTGACAGAAAGTGGAAGGAATGAGGGGGAGGAGGAGGTGCGTTCAGTATATGTGTCGAACACACATGTGGGGAAAAAGGCTAGTATTAAATATTTAATAGGGTAAAAATCATTAACATTCATTTATAATTTACTATATAAAATATCTGCCCCAAATCGTGTATCATTATAATAGGCAGAAAACACCCATTATTGTATGATTACGTGATAGAGGAAAAAATTACTTAAAACGGAGGTGTAGGGCATAATGGAGTACCTTACGATTGAAATTAGCCAGCGTATGTTCCTAGAATAGTCAACTAATCTGTTACATCCTGCTCCTTATATCTTGATAAATGACCATTAACATAAAATCATAGATACTAGAAATTTGATGGAGTCTTACCAATGGTCTTTGCGCGAACCATTCATGACTGGATAAGGAAAGGAAGTGGCATTATAAGATGACTTGCTTACAAGGGAACCTCCCCATCGCACCCCCCTCAGATTTAGTTATAAGTTACCACAGCGGATAGGCCTTGAAAAACTGAACACAGATCAATCGAAAAAACAGGAAGAAGTTGTGTGGAACTATGAAAAAAAATAAGCAAAATATACATACTGAGTAGTCCATCCACAAGATATGCAACATCAAGGACAACAGTGGATTTGGAGCGCCGTGGTCCCGTGGTTAGCGTGAGCAGCTCCGAAACGAGAGGTCCTTGGTTCGTCTTCCTTAGAGTGAAAAGTTTAATTTTTTATTCTCAGACAATTATCAAAGTTCAGGCACTCACACATAATCAACTTCGCTCTCCAAAATTCCAGGACATGTTCAGATATGCTTGGACATATGCAGGATTTGACGGTCTACACACGGAAAAATTTGAAAACGTTAAAAACATATGTTTTGACAGAGCACAGGGAAAACTGTGCGACTGTGAAACTGTTGCATTCATTTGTTGCAGTTCATGTGACAAACTCTTATGTTTACATCACTTTTTTGGAGTGATTATCACATCCACAAGAAAACCTAAATCGGGCAAGGTAGAAGAAACTTTTTACCCATTCGCCAAGTGTATAAATTAGGTGGGTCGACAACATATTCCTGTCATGTGACGCACATACCGTCACCAGTGTCGTATAGAATATATCAGACGTGTTTTCCTGTGGGGGAACCGGTTGACCTATGATCTTCCGACCAAATGTTTTCGGTTCCCATTGGAGAGGCACGTCCTTTCTTCTACTAATTGCACGGTTTTGCGGTGCGGTCGCAAAACACAGACACTAAACTTATTACAGTGAACAGAGACGTCAATTAACGAACGGACAGATCATAACATTGCGAAAATAAGAAAGTAAATTTTTCCCTCGAGGGAAGACTTCAACCAAGAACCTCTAGTTCCGGAGTTGCTCACGCTAACCACGGGACCACGGCGCTGCTGAGCTCGCATCATCCTTAATGTTGCCTATATTGCGCATGGACTACTCAGTTTGTATATTTTGCTTATTTTTTTCATAGTTCCACACAACTTCTTCCTGTTTTCTCGGTTGATCTGTGTTCAGTTTTTCAAGGCCTATCCACTGTGCCAACTTATAACTAAATCTGAGGGGGGTGCGATGGGGTGGTTCCCTTGTTAGTATAGCCGTAGATGTAGAAAATCCTGTCCATGCATTGAGTGCAGCCTGTTTAGTGTTGGCAATAGGAGTCATTGGCAGATGTGAAGTCATCGGTAAACATTTTTAGTTCCTCGGAGACGAACACTAAGCGCGATACAGCTCGTCCGCAGTTGACTTTGCTGTTGCCTGTAGAGACCTGCCGAGAGAGGAGTGAACAGGTAAAGTACCTGAGGCGGGGACTGCGGCGGTTAACGGGGTGGATGGGCAGCGCACGACTGCCGGCGTGATCTCCTGCGGCTGCCTTGTTTTGCAGCAGCCGGCCAGAGCAGTTTTTTAATGCGGACAGGCAGCGGCGGCGGACAAAAAGCAAAACCGTGGCTGGAATGCGCTGTTTACGGCCCGCGCCGGTGGTCCTGCCCGCGGCGCCGCTGCTGCCATCTAACGGGACCCGCCGAGACCGCGCCGCCCGGGAGCGCGCTCGCCAGCCTGACGTCACTCGCCGCAATGAATGAGTTGTGTGAACATGACCTTACGCGCACGCCGCCTAGACCTAACTGTAACGAGATATGCACGCTTACAACCGCCTGCAAATTCCGGACGCGTTTCCGTACGACCTTCACATCCGTTCGGGACATACGTGCAATTACGAGGTTCTGACGACCTTAACACTTTGCCGTCCGCACGTCTCGTACAAATTCATTCGCTTGGCGCCGGCGGCGCTAATTCGGATTACTTGGTTGTCGCCGGCCGCTTGTCACCTTTCCGTTGATGACAGGCTTCAAACACACTGACTTTTGCAAGCTTTAATTTATCCGGAAATCCTCTATTTTGCCGTATCGTTCCACAAACTCGAGTTTTCTTTTCAAGTAACTTCTCTGCAAGTTCTACACTGTTACAATAATTATCCATGTAGAGGGGCTGGCATTTTCCATAAGAAGGTGTCAATAGTTCCACCACTGTTTCTGCTAAAGATTGTCCAGAACCGGGAATATATCTTGAATGAGGAAATCTATCCTGTATTCGAATCACACAGCATCCCAAAGAGTATGCAGTATTTCGTAATTTTCGACGGATTGCAAACTTTAAAATGTGACTGTTCACGCCACGGTATCATTATTTCATCAACTCAGATGTTTCGACTTAGATTAAACGTTTCTTTAAACTTTTTGGAAGAATAATCAGTTACGAAATGCACTTTGAAAAGCCGGTCGGCATTATCCGGTTTATTGTTGTTGTCGGAAAAATGTAAAAATGATATTTGTCTGCATCGATTGCGGGATATCGTTTTGCGGAAGTATCGGTGTGTCTATCAACGGATTCGTTGACCAGTAATCATCGACACTTGCTTTTTTTACAATTCCCATAAGGATAGAAAGCCCAAACCATTTTCTAAGTTCGGGTCCCCGTAACGTCGAGAAATTTGGCATTTTTTAAAATCCAGTTCCTCCTATTGCAATTTTGACTCTAATACTTGGTGGTTTCGTTGCTAATATGTTCAAATACAGCAGAGCGTTCCAAATATATAAGTCTACGGCATCCACGACGCTCTGTGTGTCTTTCGGAAATATGTGTGGACCTCGAGATCCTTCAAATTTAATATTGGTCCTCAGTTAATCATAGTCAGTTTTCTACGTCCGATTCATGCGAATCGGTTGGCAACCGTTGCGTTCGCCGAATTCTCCTTGGACGTATTCACTATCTTCCGACGATTCTGCTTCACTTTCATTTTTTTGATATCCAATGTCTTCTTCCCAATCAGCGAAGTCGTCCGGAACGTCAGACAAGACGTCCGCGCGTTTATCGTAAATAATCGTATCGTCTCTTTCGTCTGCCATGATGAGAGTGCACAAGTACTTATAAAAACAAAAAAAAACATGTTGACGTGTGTAACGTATTGTTACTTAAACAAAACACGAACAGAATGAAAAAAGACTCTAAAGTGCTGTCGCCGGCCACTGCACGATACTATGCACGCGGCGCCACTATGGTGTCGCCGGACGGAAAAGTGTTAATATAGCATGGTTGAATTTTCTACGTGACCGCAATCGTAGTTGTCATCTCATGTGGAACGCTTTATGCTGGAAGCATTTGGGACTTGGTGCTCAAGTACTTGTGTAATTAACAAAATAGAACATTTCGCACTGCCATAAATGTGAAGTTATTAGACTATGGCAAATTCTACAAATCTTGTTGGCTGTTACGTTCTTCATCTTTCAAATCAGTGATTATTTTACTTAACTTACTGTTCGTCAATAATTAGTATTGGGTTGGTGCAAAAGTTCATCGAATTTTGACATCAGATACTTCAGTCACCAAAAATATATTCTCCTTCTTATTTACAACAGTCTGCCAACGCTGGGGTAACTTTTCATTTCACGACTGTAGGAATCACGTGGTTTTGAGGCGGAGAACTCGTCACGCCACGTTCGGAGCGCATTTTCATCGGGAAAGGAAGTTCCTTAAAGCCGGCCGGGGTTCTAGGCGTTACAGTCTGGAACCGCGCGACCGCTACGGTCGCAGGTTCGAATCCTGTCTCAGGTATGGATGTGTGTAATGTCCTGAGGTTAGTTAGGTTTAAGTAGTTCTAAGTTCTAGGAGACTGATGACCTCAGAAGTTAAGTCCCGTAGTGCTCAGCGCCATTTGAACTTTCTTGAAGGTTGTTCGAAAGAGCGAAAAAGCTGAAAATCCGAGAGCGCAAGATCCGATGAATAAGGTAGCGTTTTTTGACAGTGTAGCAGAATGCGGGTGAGTGTAGCATCACTTCACTGACTTCCTGGTCGCTGCTCTTGGACTGCTTCTGCAAGACGTGTCAGCTTTTGGCAACAAATGTCAGCATTGATTGCTACACCTCGAGGAAGTATTTCATACATTGTCAAATCAGATTGTTTCCGGTATTACTACTTTCTGTATCTCGTGTTCTCTGCGTCAAGGACATGGTCGACTGCAGTATGATAACCAGCTGGAAATGAAAGCAATGAATTTTTCGTTGATATGTCGTGGGACTCGATTTATTTATTACCTTCAGATAGAAAAAGTTATGCGGAATTACACCATTACCGATAACTATATATCAGGATACTCTAAGATTCCCCTCATAAACTCTTAGGACTTGGAGAGTGGACAGAGTAGATAATATTTTGAACTGGAATCCACGTCCGGAAATATAGTTTCAGTGCTACAACCATTTGAAAACATGTTGGTAACACGACCACTTTTACAAGTTATTTATTAGGCGTGACCCAGTACATCACTTGTTTTACATTTCCACTCATTAGTAGCCGAAGAAACAAAAGTGAAACTTCATCAGTTGGACAAACATTGTTGTTAACATTTAAAGTTAAACCGCTTTTCTCTCCAAAGGCGCGTTAACATTCTGATCCACCGCAGATAAGGTTTGATTTGGTGACCACCAAATACGGTGCACGAACTGTACCTAGGAATGATTTTGTGGTACACACGCTCTGTCACACATGGCGTCCATGCTGTCTGTCGTGCAGCGACCACGGCTCGTGCCACTAGATCTTCTGTCTATACAGCAATCTCATAAACCAAACTCTTTAAGAGACCCCAGAGGAAAAAGTCCAATTGCGGCAAATCCGGTGATCGTGGAGGCCATGAGATTGGACCACCTCAACCTGTCGTTGGTCGACATGTTCCCTAACATGACGTGGAAAGTGAGCGGATGCGCCATCATGCTGAAACCACACGGCACAGCATTCAGCAACACACCCAATACTTGTTATAGGAAGTTCAAATAGATGGAATCCGTGAGCTTGGGTACAAGCAGTTATGGCCCAATTACATGACCATCCAAATACCTGCCCACATATTGATATCAAATCTGCGTTGGAATCCCTGGATATAGACATGGCTGTTTCGAGAATTGAGAACACAATCCCTAGTAAATTTACATTCAACTGTGAAGAGATTGCGCCGTGGAAACACTCGGTGTTCGTTGATGCAGCGGCGCAGAAACTCCCCACAGAACTCAACGCGTAGTGCAAATCTGGCTCGCATTAGTGGCTGTATCCTTCGACGGAGATACGGATGTAGTTGAGTCAGTCATAAAGAACATACCAGACGGTGCTGGGAGCAATATCTATTGCACGTATTCTCGCTGGCTGGTTCTCTTCAACATGATGCGGTACGGCCGGTTCTAATTCGGATGTGCGGCGTTTCCTTGGAGCACTACAGTCACGTCGGCTGACGCTGAAGGTATACCTTTCTCGAAGCCGTTGCGTAACTGTGGTGAAAAGGGTATGCGATGGAGTCGGACGTCGTGAACAACGATCATAATATAGGCGACGAGCAGTTTTCCATTATCGTGAGCTTCACCATGCGGAATGATCATGGCGGTGTATTCTGCAAATGTATACTGAACCTTGTTGTTCTAACACAGCCATGTGAATGGTGAATCATGCTCGAACTAGGTCAGAGGTGTAGGATAAATGTCAAATGACATTAGCCGATCCGACGTAAGCACTCCCCACCCCCACCATGACTACTCTCTACTAGCCCTAGAAATTTGTAAGGGGAATTTTAGGTACCCTGTACGATGTCCTTGGAGTCGTGAATAAAAACTGGGAGAGGGAGAGAGGGGGGGGGGGGGGTTTGAATCGTTACATGAAGTACATGTAGAAACGTATAAACAAAAGTAACGAGTTCAGAATGAAACAAGCAAATAATCCCTGCAAATATGCTCCCGGGAACGAAAGTTTCCCCGATACGACGTATGCACAACTGCAGTCATGCCAATGCTACTAAAATGTTAATGTCAAAGGATTTGAACGTAAAGTGAAAGGTGGCGTATGTGGTAATGTACGATGGTTCATGGGCAAGCTTTCATGTGCCTGTTGGCGGATATGTAGCATGAATCTTAGACATCAAGTGTACTGACTGTGGCTCGGAAATATCATGGCCTCCCTGACTTCAGCCAGTTGGATTTTTTGTGTGGGAGGATATTTAAAAACTTTGCTGTATTCCAGCCCTGTCGATAGTATCCATGAAATCTGGAAACGCTTTGCGGATGATTGTCATTGCATTCGTAACAAGACTGAGAGTTTTGAACGTGTACACGTAATGATGAGACGTGCTGAAGCCTGCCTTCACATGAAGTATAGCCACGTGGGATATCTGTTGTCCTTAAGTGCACATCTGCAGTTTGTATCCTCGGAGAATCTATTTAAGGGTGTTCATACACTCAGTCGTAATGCGCCGCATCGGGGATACCGCTAGTTTTCAAACCTATGTTTATTGGGATTATTAGCTTGTTCCGTTGTCATCTGCTCGCTCCTTTCATTTGTACCCGTGATAGTCAAATACCATGTACATACGGGGTGTAACAAGAAGGTATAGGAAAACTTTCAAGAAACATTCCTTATACATATGGTAAGAAAACGTTATACGGACATGGGTTCGGAAACGCTGTATTTCCATCTTACAGGTCAGTTTCTACAGCTCTCCAACGCATTTATCTACTTTGGAACAACGCTAGCCCACAGGACTCAAATTCGTAAGGTCGATGGTTCAAACCCTCCTCCAGGATCCTTATTTAGGTTTTCCGCGATTTCTCTAATCGCTCTAGGCAGATGCCTCGGTGGTTCCTTTGAAAGGACACGGCCGATTTCCTGCCCCGTTCTTGCTGGTCAGAGCCTGTGGTTCATCTCTCAATGATCTTCACGTCGACGGGACGTTAGACCGCAATATTCATACTTTCCTTGAAACGAAGTTTCATCCGTGAACAAAACATTTGCACTAAACTGAGGGCTGACATTCTGTTGAATAACTGATCCATCCGTGGAGGAAAATCAGCTGCTGACAGTACAAACAGACGCTGTATACGGTACGGATACAGCAGTTTCCCATTTAGCACTCTGCAGACAGTCTTTGTGATCATCATTACCTGTTGCTGCTAACTGTCTTCCATTGTCTGTCATCAACGGCACGAAGTAGTTCGTCCTACAGTTTTGGTGTGCTCGAACTCCTAAGCCTCCCCTAGCCGCGACTAGTAGGTTCAAATATCGCATGCACCCTAAGACAATGGTCAGTTCCTTCAAACGACGTCCTGTCGGCGCAACTGCGCACTGGTAACCCCCACCGATACAAACGTTGAGCGCCACTGCCAATACCATCAGATCGTACAGCAAATGGGCATCTGACAACCGCGCTTTTGAGTACACTTCAGTTACGTTGTACCAGAAACCACTTAACACTTGACGCTAAATGCTTGATGCTAGTAGTGAAGTTGGTCGCAATTTAACATAAGCAACGGAGTGAGTCACATGTCAACATTACCTTCGTTCAATCTTAAGAACAAACATTGGTGGTGAACTTACGAATTGCAGTTGACTGCACATTCCAATCAAACGTAGCCAAGAGGGTATTTTGAATATGTGATGTGAGAAAACGTTTTATGTAATGCTGTCACGTTCTGTTTGTGTTCGTTTCTCATGATTAATGTGATTTTGAAGAGAAACAAAAAAGAGCTCTAAACCAGGAATAAAGCGTTTCCGTACCCGTGTCTAAATAATACATTTCGTTCCGCTATGTGCGAAGAATATTTCCTGACAGTCTGCCCATACCATTTTTGCAAGCCATGTGTTCTTTTTCCAACCAGTTAAGAGTCGCTACTGGAACGGAGAACGTACTCACTGGGAATAAACAATTCCGACGTTTATCTGACAATCACGAAAACGCTCAAACAGCTTAATATGAACACTTTTAATTTATTTCCGGGAAAATTTTCTCTATCGCCCCAGACAAAAATTAAAAATATGTATATTGTGCTCGTGTGATGTGTGTATATGCATGTGTGTCCTGTAGGTGTTGTGTGATGAACGAAGTATATTACTTCGACCACTGAAATTTAAATCCGTGGGCCCGAAATTTGTCAGAGGGCGTGCATGAAATGTCACAGTCACGCATGCGCCAATATGCTACACATGGAGCAATATACGAGGGGCGTTCAATAAGTAATGCAACACGCCCATTTTCTTGAAGCAGGTTGATTTTATTCAGGATTCCAATACAAAATACAGGGCTATTACAAATGATTGAAGCGATTTCATAAATTCACTGTAGCTCCATTCATTGACATATGGTCACGAGACACTACAGATACGTAGAAAAACTCATAAAGTTTTTTTCGGCTGAAGCCGCATTTCAGGTTTCTGCCGCCAGAGCGCTCGAGAGCGCAGTGAGACAAAATGGCGACAGGAGCCGAGAAAGCGTATGTCGTGCTAGAAATGCACTCACATCAGTCAGTCATAACAGCGCAACGACACTTCAGGACGAAGTTCAACGAAGATCCACCAACTGCTAACTCCATTCGGCGATGGTATGCGCATTTTAAGCTTCTGGATGCCTCTGTAAGGGGAAATCAGCGGGTCGGCCTGCAGTGAGCGAAGAAACGGTTGAAAGCGTGCGGGCAAGTTTCACGCGTAGCCCGCGGAAGTCGACGAATAAAGCAAGCAGGGAGCTAAACGTACCACAGCCGACGGTTCGGAAAATCTTACGGAAAAGGCTAATGCAGAAGCCTTACCATTTACAATTTCTACAAGCCCTGACATCCGATGACAAAGTCAAACGCTTTGAATTTTCGGTGCGGTTGCAACAGCTCATGGAAGAGGATGCGTTCAGTGCGAAACTTGTTTTCAGTGATGAAGCAACATTTTTTCTTAATGGTGAAGTGAACAGACACAATGTGCGAATCTGGGCGGTAGAGAATCCTCACGCATTGATGCAGCAAATTCACAATTCACCAAAAGTTAACGTGTTTTGTGCAATCTCACGGTTTAAAGTTTACGGGCCCCTTTTTCTTCTGTGAAAAAAACGTTACAGGACACGTTTATCTGGACATGCTGGAAAATTGGCTCATGCCACAACTGGAGACCGACAGCGCCGACTTCATCTTTCAACAAGATGGTGCTCCACCGCACTTCCATCATGATGTTCGGCATTTCTTAAACAGGAGATTGGAAAACCGATGGATCGGTCGTGGTGGTGATCATGATCAGCAATTCATGTCATGGCCTCCACGCTCTCCCGACTTAACCCCATGCGATTTCTTTTGTGGGGTTATGTGAAAGATTCAGTGTTTAAACCTCCTCTACCAAGAAACGTGCCAGAACTGCGAGCTCGCATCAACGATGCTTTCGAACTCATTGATGGGGACATGCTGCGCCGAGTGTGGGAGGAACTTGATTATCGGCTTGATGTCTGCCGAATCACTAAAGGGGCACATATCGAACATTTGTGAATGCCTAAAAAAACTTTTTGAGTTTTTGTATGTGTGTGCAAAGCATTGTTAAAATATCTCAAATAATAAAGTTATTGTAGAGCTGTGAAATCGCTTCAATCATTTTTAATAACCCTGTATTGCTCCCCACTCTGTTGGCTACAAAACTCTATTTCCAACATACTTTCCGGTCAATGCGACGGCTTTACGCCACGTTACTGGGAGGGCTTATATGCCCGCATGGTACCAGTGTCCTGGTCAACGTCGGAGGCAACGTCTCGCTGCATCAGTAACCTCGCCATTGTCCACGCCCTGCTTCTCGCGACGTGCGTCCTTCATTGGGCCAAACAGATGGGAGCGGGGAGGTGCGATATTCGGGCTACAGGATGGATGAGGAAGATCAGTCCAACGAAGTTTTGTGAGCTGCTCTCTTGGGTGTACAGACTTGCGCGAGGCCTTGCATTCTCAAGAATTAGTAGTTCGTTAGCGTCCGTCTATCGCCTCGAATGAAAATGTCCGCACTTTCCAACACTGCACGAGACATGGATGAGTGCGGCCGGCTGACGCACGGGTGATCGGACAGGTTTGCACGACCTTTTTTGCGATGATGACAGATGCCGTGTCCAACGACTCACTGTGCTTTTGGTCACTGCCAGGTCTCCGTAGACATTCTGCAAGTGCCTACGAATATCTGCGATGCTCAAGTTTTCAGCCACAAGACAGCGCTCTGTTTGGAACACACCTCCGTTACAGACGTCAATTTCAGTGCTAAGCATAGCGCCGCCAACTTCCGGGACGTCATGAAACTATAGCAACTGAAGTGAGAGTACTCCACGATGCGCCACAACAAATTCCGCCATTTTTCAACCGAAACTGGCCGAGAAAAAAATGTGCTGCGTTACTTATTGAATGTCTCTCATATATCAAAGTTGCTAAACTCCTTCGTGCATCGGTAACACGGGCATTGCAACTCCGCACCAATTTTTAGTATTAACTTGCGGTGTGCATCAGTAGTCCCTACTGTAAAACACGTATCTGAACGTGGTTCAGAGGTTGTCAGCCGAAATATCGTAACAAGATGCTGATACATCCGGCTGCAATCCCGATAAGTCATGGAAAACTCAAATTTCAGAAATCACAAGTGTACAGAAAGTTCTTATTAATGCAAGGAGAGGAAAATTTTCTTGCTGGGAACACATTGTTGAGAGAGATGTTAAAGGTACCGTACACTTCGCGGGACAGTGAATATTTGTTTTGTTTCCAAATGTAATGCTTGCCGTACCGAAGGTTGAGCGCCAGGTGTAGGTGAACCTGCTCAGCTGGAGTGATGCTGTGGGCTGGCGCGCTGCCAGCGACAGGTAGAGGTAGAGAGGTAGCCTCGTGACCCGCATTGCTCCGGCGCTGCCGAATGGAGAAGCGCGCCTAACGGGTCGCGCCGGATAACACAGCCACCAGGAAGCTGCCAGTTAACGCAGCACTGTCGCACCCGCCTTCAGCCACGGAATCGTGACCCCAACTGCACTGATTACTCTTGTATTAAAGGCCAAATTGTTTTAGTAGAAGCCGACGGAGGCTAGAAGAATTTGGCCTACTATGATGTTTAACCTTGATCACCTATACAGGGTGCCGCAGGAGGAATGATCAGTATTAAGGGATATGAAAGGAACGATCATTTCAATCTAACTTCATATGGATATCGGCTCTACACCGAATGGTTTCCGAGATGGAACACAATCAACGTATACCTGTTACTCATTTTCTCTATTATTCAATACATTGCAAGGTTTACACATGAATACAACAGTTATTAAACATAACATCAGTTTTACGAAGTATTGAAAAATACGGATATTTCACATATCACCTGTAAGCAGTGTCGTAGTCACTCTACAGCTCTTGCACAGTTCGAAATAAATGTTCAAATATCCCACCTCCAACCTCAGCGCGTTTCTGCGCTCTTGGGAGAACATGTTACGTAGTTTGTGTGTCTGGACGGTCCCTAATGAGGGCGGCAGCATCCGTGAGCAGGCAGTTTGGCACGCGTAGTCGTCTTTCGTACGTACACCTCAGACTTCATCCAACCCCACAAATGAAAATACAGTAGCGTAAGTCTAGCGAACCTGGTCGTCAGTTAATTATGCTACCACGACCTATTCAGCGATTATGGTGTAAGAGCGGATGAGATGTTCTGTCACACGTGTGGTAAAATGCGGAGCACATTGCAATCCATGTGGCCAAAGGAACGTTCCCAAGGTTTTCAACGAGCGAATTTCTCAAAAAAAGAGAAAAAAGTAGGCAATTGTTCCCTCATTTACTCTTCTAGTCTGAAACTAAATGTACTGTACATTGCGTCCTCTCGCAAACTATTTAGAACAGGGCATATGTCCATGTGAAGTCTTTTACTTTTGATGATGTTTCTGTTATATCTCTGAACACTGACCATTCCTCGTGGAAACAGCCTGTATAGTATTCTTCAGTTCTCGATCGTCTGTGAAACAGGTGATTCGTAACTGGTTGGACACTTTCCGATTTAGTTGCTTTAATTAACTCTTCACGTACCCTGACGGTTATATTATTATGATTAGCCTGTATATGGTGCCTGCAGATGGTGATATACTACAGCAAAGAAAAGTGGTTGCAGTGTCGGAGAAGGTAAAAAAAAAAACTAGTTGGTGACTTAAAGGATCTTAGAAACTTAGGCAATATGAATTGCAGTGATGCAACACTTCGATTCCAATTGTTCTCCAGGCGTCAAGTAAAGATCTTTTCTTACGACTGAAATGTTATTGTAAAATAAAATGTATTAAAAAAGGTGCTGAAGAGAATTTAAACAAGCATTCAGGGTCAATACGACAGGTATCACCGCTTTGACCTCTGGCTTGGCTTGTTACTCAGAAAAATCCGTAGTTGCACCATGGTTCGAAATCCACTTGAAACTGGACGTCCGCCTATATCAGCATGTATAAGTCAGTTCAGAGGTCCTTGGAATACGGCATACCACCGCCAACGGGGTCATGTTTAATAAAGCTCTTTGATGTTGAAATCAACCTTCGGGTTACCTTAACGACCCATAGGGGTTCCTTGCATCCGTTCTTGCAGACACTGGACTCGTAGACTCAGATTCCACGCTTTTTGGCGATTTCATTGGGCTGCTCTTTACGTGCCGTTGCAGGTTGTACGAAATTCACGTCTGCTGCTTCTAAGAATCATTCTCACCGTAGCTGTAACCTCGGCTGACCATCAGTGTTTGGTATCCACAGCGTCTGCGGGAAACTATAGATGCACTTACGGTGAATTCCCAGCGAATTGTTTTCTAGATGGCAGGTATGTACTCTTTCGTGCAATGTTCATGCTACCTTGTGCGTGATATCACAGGAGGGTCTCGACATCAAAATCGCAGTCTAAGTGCCACTCAAAGCGTGTGTACAGAAGCAGAGACCGGGTGTAGTAATTGGTTAACTTCACCGTCCACAACATGACCAAACGAATCTTCTGCTGGAAAGCATAGAACTGAGCTGACATTTGCGTCATTGTTGCTGTCACACAAAAACGCCACCCATCGAACACAGTTTTGTGCTTAACGTTGCGCATCTCACATTTTCAGACGGAAGGGGTATTAAACATCCGGGGAGGGGGGCGGCATTTGATACCGAACTAAGACATATCGGCACCAAAAACTGAGGCGATTCACGCGAAAAGATTTCCGGCGAGCTTATGACCGCACGGCAGGAATTAAGACTTTGTAAACGGAATGCTAGAGCTAAACGCATGGGACATTCAATTTCGGAAATCGTTACGGAATTCGGTATGCCTAGAAAACACAGAAATCAATTTGGGACGTACGACGAACGTATCCTAATGTGCTGAAATTTGGCGTTAACGGGCTATGGCAGCAGAAGACCGACTTGGGTGCCTTTGCTAGCAGCACATCGCCTGCAGCGCCTCTCCTGGGGTCGTAACCATGTTGTTTGGACCCTGTATGATTGGAGAACCTTGGCCTGGGCAGATGAGTTCTGATTCATAAACGTAAGAGCTGGTAGTACGGTTGGAGCGTGGTGCAGACTCCTCGAAGCCATGAACCCAAGTTGTCAACAAGACATAGTGCAAGCTGGTTGTGACTCTGTAATGCTGTGGGCTGTGTTTACATGGAATAGACTGGGTCCTCGCGTCAAATTGAACCAATCATTGACTGGAAATGGTTATGCTCGGCTACTTGGACACCATTTGCAGCCATTCATGTATGGCTAATAATGTGCCATGTCACTGGGCCACAATTATTAACGACTCGTTTGAAGAACATTCTGGACAATTTGTGTGAATGATTTGGCCACCCAGATCGCCTGGCATGAATCCCATCGAACATTTATGGGACATAATTGACAGGCCAGTTCGTGCACTAAATCCTACAATGGCAATTATGGCGGCTTTAGAGACAGCATGGCTCAATTTCTGTATGAGACCTCTACCGGCTTGTTGAGTCCATGCCACATCGAATTGCTGCACTACTCCAGGCAAAACGAGGCCCAAGAGTATATTAAGAGGGGTCCCACGTCACCTCAGCGGATGTGAGGTGCGACGACCAAAGATCCATTTTTTCAGTGCGGATGCATATCAAGCTCGATTCTTCCGGGTACCCTAAATGGTGAGTAGTCGGCAACAAGATGGGAACCTGGATCGGATGGGACTCATGCTAGGGTGGACCAAATGTGGCTAACGCCACTTAAAACCTTATAAACCAGAAGTCAGTCTATCCCCCATTTTCAAAACTTCAGGGGTAGGGAAAGTTTCCTATCCTTGGTCCCCAAAACCGGTATTGAAATCAACTAACCCCAAGGGAGCCAATTGAGGAAGGACACCTTACATGGTGCATAGTGTCCATCGTGCACTGACCCCCTGCGGGTCCGGGGATTAGAATAGGCCCGCGGTAATCCTGCCTGTCGTAAGAGGCGACTAAAAGGAGTCCATCCCCCTCACGGGGGTAGTTCGCGCCTGCGTCCGGAGACGGACGGTTCCACGACCTATCATCGTGGTCCTTTTGGTTTTTTCACTTCTCGTTTCTTCCTTCCTTTTGTTGGTTCCTTTCTTTGCTCTTCTCCACCTCACTGTCTTCCTTACTCTTTCCCTTGCCTTCTCCTTGCCTTCTCATTGCCTTCTTCTCATTGCCTTCTTCTCCTTGCCTTCTTCCCCTTGCTTTCTCATTGCCTTCTTCTCCTTGCCTTCTCTGGTCTCCGCCTCGGCGTTTGAGACAGTCTGTCCTCTTTCTCCCTCTCTCTCTTCTTTTTCCTCTTCTTCCTTCCTCCCTGTGCGTGCCTGAAGGCCGACCCACGCGTTCGCACGCGTAGCCGGTGACGGGGTAACGCGTAAGTCCCCGCCCTGGGTAGACATGTAAGGCACGCGCGTACCCCCTGGTAAAGGCCAGGCCCGGGGAGGGGTGATTGCCTGAGCTGATACCTTCTGACCATGCCGATTGGTCCCTCCGTCTGTTTCTCGGGAGGTGTGACCTGAGGTGTAAACATTCACCTAAGGCGGGAGTGCCCTCTGAGAGGGTCCCCACAAGGAAGGAGCGCGCCATCGGAGACGCTGGCAATCATGGGGGATTCCTCCGCAATGGATTCTACTCCATCTCTTTCGACTTCGACCCAAAAACGGAAACGTGACCAGCCAACAGTGACAAAAGTACTACCGCCTGCCCCACAGTTCCTCGTAGTTTCTCGAACTGAGGACGGAAAGGATTTTTCCTCTGTCAACCCTTTCGTTATTCAGAAGGGCGTAGATGCCATAGCCGGATCTGTCAAATCCTGTACCAGGTTGCGTAACGGCACCTTATTACTAGAAACTGAGAATGCCTTTCAGGCACAAAAACTGCTTCGGGCCACCCTCCTGTACACGTTCCCTGTCCGGGTGGAGGCCCACCGAACTTTGAATTCGTCTCGTGGTGTGGTCTATACTGGCTCCCTCGACGGATTGACTGACGAGGAGCTTCAATCATTCCTCGCTGAGCAGGGCGTGACGGCTGTCCATAGGGTCATGAAAAAGGTCAACAATGACCTTGTACCGACCCGGACAATTTTCTTGACCTTCGATAGTGTTAAGCTGCCATCGCGCATCAAGGCGGGCTACGAGGTTATTTCTGTTCGCCCCTATATCCCGACACCTACGCGCTGCTACCAGTGTCAGCGTTTCAATCACACTCGACAGTCTTGTTCCAATGCGGCTAAATGTGTCACCTGTGGCAGGGATGCCCATGAGGGTGACTGTCCACCTCCGTCTCCTCGTTGTGTGAACTGTCAGGGTGACCATGCAGCATCCTCCCGCGACTGTCCTGTCTATAAGGAAGAACGCTGTATCCAGGAAATTCGGGTCAAAGAGAAAGTGTCCACCTCGGCTGCTCGCAAGCTATTGGCTAGTAGGAAGCCCACGCTGCTCCCAGCGGGGAAATACAGTACTGTCCTCGCCTCTCCTCGGACTACCCGGGAGGTAGCAACCCAGACATGCGATCTGACCTTCAGCACCACGGTCGTCCGTTCGGCCAGTGCTAAGATCGCGCGGTCGACGTCTCCTCTTCCTCCCATCACCCCACAGACACGAGCACCTTCTTCAGCTTCTGCTAAGACGAAGACACCGAAGTCAGATGCACGGGCCTTCAAGAAGGAACCATCCCGTGCAGACTTCCTCCGTATCTCGACCTCACAGCCTTCGACCGGTACTTCCACTACACGTCCTTCCAAAAAGGCGCATAGGAAGCACAGTTCTCCTTCCCCGCCACGGCGCATTTCTTCTCTTGCGCCACCCAGCGGCTGCCGCCCCAGGCCGTCATCCGTTTCGCCTGGCCGCACCGCTGGTCGCCGTACATCTGGCCGTTCACTGGCGGAGGAAGCTCCCCCTCCTGGCCATCCTCCCGAGATGGCCGATGACCCTCTAGACCCAATGGACGATGACTGTCCGCCTACTGATAGCGGCGGCAGTGCTCGCTCGAAGCCAGGCCCTAAGCGGCCTTCGAGGTGACCACTTCTCTCATCTTTCTTTTCTTACGATGGCACTTATTCACTGGAATATTCGCAGCATTCGCTCCAACCGAGAGGACTTGAAGTTGCTGCTCCGCTTGCACCGTCCGCTTGTCGTAGCCCTCCAGGAAACGAAGCTACGCCCATGCGATCCAATTGCCTTGGCACACTACACCTCTGTGCGTTTTGACCTACCCCCTGTGGTAGGTATCCCAGCTCATGGAGGGGTTATGTTGCTGGTCCGGGATGATATTTACTACGATCCCATCACGTTGCACACCGGCCTGCAGGCAGTTGCCATCCGCATTACTCTCCCCACTTTTACGTTTTCCTTTTGTACCGTTTACACTCCATCGTCATCTGCCGTTACCAGGGCAGACGTGATGCAACTTATTGCTCAGCTACCTGCACCATTTTTGTTAACTGGAGACTTCAATGCCCACCATCCCCTTTGGGGCTCTCCAGCATCCTGCCCGAGGGGCTCCTTGTTAGCAGACCTTTTCAACCAGCTCGATCTTGTCTGCCTCAATACTGGCGCCCCTACTTTTCTTTCGGACACATCTCACACCTATTCCCATTTAGACCTCTCTATATGTACTCCCCAACTTGCACGCCGGTTTGAGTGGTATGCACTTTCTGATACATATTCGAGCGACCACTTCCCGTGTGTTATCCATCTCCTGCAGCATACCCCCTCTCCGTGCTTCTCTAATTGGACCATCTCCAAGGCAGACTGGGGGCTCTTCTCTTCCAGGGCGACCTTTCAGGATCAAACCTTTACAAGCTGCGATCGTCAGGTCGCACACCTCACGGAAGTCATTCTCGCTGCTGCTGAATATTCCATCCCTCACCCTCCTTCTTCTCCACGTCGCGTACCGGTCCCCTGGTGGACCGCAGCATGTAGAGACGCTTTACGTGCCCGTCGACGTGCTTTACGCACTTTTAAACGCCACCCTACAGTGGCGAATTGTATCAATTATAAACGATTACGTGCTCAGTGTCGTCGTATTATCAAAGAAAGCAAGAAAGCCAGCTGGGCTGCTTTCACAAGCACCTTCAACAGTTTTACTCCTTCTTCTGTTGTCTGGGGTAGCCTGCGCCGGCTATCTGGCACTAAGGTCCACTCACCAGTTTCTGGCTTGAAGGTCGCGAATGACGTCCTTGTGGCCCCTGAGGCTGTCTCCAATGCCTTCGGCCGCTTTTTCGCAGAGGTTTCGAGCTCCGCTCATTACCACCCTGCCTTCCTCCCCCGCAAACAGGCAGAGGAGGCTAGGCCACTTAACTTCCGCTCCTCGAATTGTGAAAGTTATAATGCCCCATTCACCATGCGGGAACTCGAAAACGCACTTGGCCGATCACGGTCCTCTGCTCCAGGGCCAGATTCTATTCATATTCAGATGCTGAAGAACCTTTCTCCTGCGGGTAAAGGTTTTCTTCTTCGTACATACAATCGCATCTGGATTGAGGGACATGTTCCCGCATGCTGGCGCGAGTCTATTGTTGTCCCGATTCCTAAGCCGGGGAAGGACAAGCACTTGCCTTCCAGTTATCGACCTATCTCGCTTACCAGCTGTGTCTGTAAAGTGATGGAGCGAATGGTTAACTCTCGATTGGTTTGGCTGCTCGAGTCTCGACGCCTACTTACCAATGTACAATGTGGATTTCGTAGGCGCCGCTCTGCTGTTGACCATCTGGTTACCTTGTCGACCTTCATTATGAATAACTTCTTGCGGAAGCGCCCGACCGCGGCTGTGTTCTTTGATTTGGAGAAGGCTTACGACACCTGTTGGAAGGCGGGCATCCTCCGCACCATGCATACATGGGGCCTTCGCGGTCGCCTCCCTCTTTTTATTCGTTCCTTTTTAATGGATCGACAGTTCAGGGTACGTGTGGGTTCTGTCCTGTCAGACACCTTTCGCCAGGAGAATGGGGTGCCACAGGGCTCAGTTTTGAGCGTCGCTCTCTTCGCCATCGCGATCAATCCAATAATGGATTGCCTCCCAGCTGATGTATCAGGCTCCCTTTTCGTGGACGATTTTACCATCTATTGCAGCGCGCAGTGTACACGTGTCCTGGAGCGCTGTCTTCAGCGTTCTCTTGACCGTCTTTACTCCTGGAGTGTCGCCAATGGCTTCCGTTTTTCTGCCGAGAAGACGGTCTGTATTAACTTCTGGCGATACAAAGAGTTTCTCCCACCGTCCTTAAGACTCGGTCCCGTTGCTCTCCCAATCGTGGAGACAACCAAATTTTTAGGCCTTACATTTGACAGGAAACTTAGCTGGTCTCCACATGTGTCATATTTGGCCGCCCGTTGTACCCGTTCTTTAAATGTCCTCCGTGTTCTCAGTGGTCTGTCGTGGGGAGCGGATCGAACCGTCCTACTTCGTCTATATCGGTCGATCGTCCGCTCCAAGCTGGATTATGGGAGCTTCGTATACTCCTCTGCACGGCCATCCATCTTACGCCGCCTCAACTCCATACAACATCGGGGTTTACGACTTGCGATCGGAGCATTTTATACCAGTCCCGTAGAGAGTCTTCATGCTGACGCTGGCGAATTGCCACTCACCTACCGGCGCGATATACTGCTCTGTCGGTATGCCTGTCGGCTACTGTCAATGCCCGACCATCCGTCTTATCGTTCCTTTTTTGACGACTCTCTTGACCGTCAATACGGGTTGTATGTCTCTACCCTGCTACCCCCTGGCGTTCGCTTTCGTCGCCTCCTTCAACACCTTACTTTTTCCCTCCCTGCAACCTTTCGAGTGGGCGAGAGCCGCACGCCACCTTGGCTCCAGGCTCAGGTCCGCGTTCACCTTGACCTCAGCTCGCTCCCAAAAGAGGTCACTCCCAGTTCGGTCTACCACTCCCGTTTTTTGGAACTTCGTTCGAAGTTCATCGACATGACTTTCATTTATACAGATGGCTCTAAGACCAATGACGGGGTCGGGTGTTCCTTTATTGTCGAGGCACAAAGTTTCAAATACCGGCTCCATGGCCATTGTTCGGTCTTCACAGCTGAGCTCTTTGCCCTCTACCAGGCTGTTCTTTACATCTGCCGCCACCGACATTCTGCTTATGTCATCTGCTCCGATTCCCTGAGCGCCATCCAGAGCCTCAGTGATCCGTACCCGGTTCACCCCTTCGTACACCGGATCCAACGCTCTCTTCAGCAGCTGGTGGACGTCGGTTCTCCAGTTAGCTTTATGTGGGTTCCTGGCCATGTCGGTATCCCTGGGAACGAAGCTGCAGATGCCGCGGCCAAGGCTGCGGTCCTCCAGCCTCGGACAGCTTCTTGTTGTGTCCCTTCGTCCGATTTTAGCAGGGTGATTTGTCAGCGCATCTTATCTCTGTGGCATGCCGATTGGGCTGCACTTACCGACAACAAGCTTCGGGCCTTAAAACCTCTTCCCGTGGCTTGGACGTCCTCCTCACGCCCTTCTCGGCGGGAGGAGGTCGTTTTAGCCCGGTTAAGAATTGGACACTGCCGGTTCAGCCATCGCCATCTGCTGACGGCTGCGCCGGCGCCGTTCTGCCCATGTGGGCACTTGCTGACGGTTAGACACATTTTAATGTCCTGTCCAGATCTTAACACACTGCGCCTCGATCTTAACCTGCCAAATACTTTCGATGCCATTTTAGCGGATGACCCACGAGCAGCTGCTCGTGTTCTTCGTTTTATCAATTTGACAAACCTCGCTAAGGACATTTGATGATGCTGTTTTTTAATCCTATGCCTGTCAGTCTGTCTTTTATCGTGTTTTCCCTTTTAGTTGTTGTGGTCAACTTGTGCCTCGCGGTGCATTCTTAGAGTAGTCAGGGCGCTAATGACCATTGAAGTTGTGCGCCCTAAAACCACAAAAAAAAAAAAAAATCGTGCACTGAGACACCTCGCATCCTTGGTCGACGTGGATCTGCACTTCCGCTCAGTCTCCAGCTGTTGTCATTAAAATAACTGTGTGGGAGTGGCCGCTTCGTGGACTCAGTGGGAGGCTGTTTGAGCCCGGATGGTCCGCAGCAGAAAGAGCTACTCCCGTGGCGCTGATGTCAGCTTTCGCGGAACCCGTGCTGTAGCAGTGACGCGCGCAGCCACCGGCTGGCTTCGCCCACGGGCGCTCCCGCCTTACTGCCGTGGAGCCGGCGGTTTGTGTCCGGAAGCGGAGGCGCAGCAGCAGCGGTGGTTCGTACTGTTACTCGTGAGGAAAACTACATCCCACAGTTGACAAAATATTGCAAATTTATCGCACGTGACTAGACGTAAAGGGCGGCGGCGGCGGCCGCCGCAGCAGCTTTTGTTGTTTTCAAATCCGAAGACTAGTATGGCGAAGTTCTTCTCGCTAGTAGATCCTGTGTAAACTTCATCTCTGCACAACTACATCAAATTACATCTATTTGAAACTTCTTATTGTATTCGAGCCTTGGTATCTCTTCACTATTATTGCCTACCACACTTGCTTCCATTACCAAATTGACAATGCATTGATGCTTCAGGCTGTAGCATCAACTGATCCCTCCTTTTTATCAAAAAATTGTTCCATAAATGTTTTTCTCCACTTCGACGAGCACCTCCGAAAAATTTTACCGAAAAAAAATGCAGTAGAGCTTGCATACGCTCGGGAAGTGTCCATTTATATTCACCTGTTCGCAGAACCAACACAGCAACAGACCAGATTAATCATCCAGACTGTTGCGCCTCTTACAGGACCACATGTTAATCCATTTTGGTTGCATATATGATGTGCTTGTCTGTATCTTTTAGGGCACGCAAGTCACCCTCACCCCAGCAAGTTCCATGGTTCGTGAGGACGACTTCGGGGTCATGATAGTGATTTCTTTGGGCATTTCCTTACTTCAGGATGAGCAAAAAAAAGGTTCCAAAGACATTATTCTATTACGAGATTCTATTCCAAAGTGTACTACATGAAGAGGATGATTAAGTTTGAACGATGAAACATATTTGTGAAGGCACACAAATTACATTATAGTCTCAAGAAGAGTGAAATGAAACGCTGGCTGTTTTAGTTTGGCGAAAAATTAATTCGCACATGTACAGTATGAACAATTATCAGTGTCGAAGTTGTAAAGCTCAGGTAGTATTGTGGAACTACAGTGTCGATTACCAGACTTCTAGCACGGGAGAGCGCTGTTTTAGAGTAATGGAGGTTTGGAGGTTCGCAACACTCTCTCTCTCTCTCTCTCTCTCTCTCTCTCTCTCTCTCTCTCTCTCTCTCTCTCTCTCTCTCTACACACACACACACACACACACACACACACACACACACACACACACACACACACACACACACAAATTGCGCGTAAAGATGGTGGTAACATTGACTACCCCGGTTTTCTCCTCCTAGTTGGCTAATAAATGAGCAGCCGGAGATGAAACTATTGAGACTCCTGCGGCCTGCTTTAGCGCAGGTCGCGTCTCAACAAACTGTTACCAACTGGAATAATAGTATATTACGAAAGATGACACTTAACGCCCTGTTTTAAAGAACAAGTTCTCATCTGAGTGGACGGATGTTGAAAGTATGGACTCTGCGAAGTTAGGCTGCAAGTCTGAAACACGAACTACGTGCAGATGCTGTGAAACTGAAACATTTTTCTGTTACGCTCAAGTGGTGAAACTGATGTAACAGTTGGGCTGTTGCTGGAACAGTAAGTATCGTGTACACGTCGGGTAGTGAAAGAGCAGCGCGAGCGCTACCTGCCAGCTGCTTTCGAAACTGCGACCTGGTTGTGTCAGCTCGTACAGAGCGCTCCATTCATGCGCGCGCCAGCCTCTTCCGCGTGTTAAACTGCCTTCATTAGCTGTCATTTGCACTCCAATAGACCCTGAATTCAAACACTGGATGTTCTGTAGCAAACGCATCCACACACGCGTGAGAAAGTGACTTTCCCTGACGCTCGAAACCTGCGAAGCGTTGCCCAATTCGAAGACAAATTAATCTAGGAATCTTTATGAAGGTTTTAAAAGAAAATCACTGGCCCAGGAACATTATAAATGTCACGATTTGATTGTTTACTTTATTAATTTTAGCGGAACATTTTTAAACTGCCGAAATGGGCAGACTGAAGACGCACGGCAGTACTTTTCGGGATTGGTCTAGTCCTGCGCTTCATTCCTCAACTATCACTTACGTGCTTCAGTGTCATCAGAGATGAACTAGAATTATACACATTCGTATTCAAAACTTCAGGACGAAAAGAACCCCCCTCCCCCACCTCTCCTGCGGGTCCAGGAATTAGAATAGGCCCGAGGTATTACTGACTGTTGTAAAAGGCGACTAAAAGGAGTCACACGTTTCGGCCTTTATATGGTGGTACCCTATAGGGTTTGACCTCCATTTTCAAAATTTTCCCGAAGAGAGAGCCAATTGGGGAAGGTCACCTTACATGGTGCATAGTGTCCATCATGCACTGACACCTCTCGCATCCTTCGTCGACATGGGTCTGCACTTTCGCTCATTCTCCAGCTGTTAGGCGAGATCACCCTCCTACGTGCGTTTTCCTCCATCTTCTGTGCGGTATCGCTTTCTGCGCTGTCGACAATAATGGACTTCTTAGCTCGTTTGCGCCTGATATCCAGCATGGCAGCCAGTCTGTTGTGATGGGGCCGCCATGTACCCTATTCGTTGTAGCCCCGTGATCCCACAGGGGTCGCTCTGCTGATGCATATATGCCAAGGAGTAGATGCCTATCACCCTGGGGCATCGGGACTACCGACAATGGCCATTCTTTGGTACCGTCCATTTAGGACTCCATCTATGTGCTGAGACGGTCCTACCGTTCAGGGGTGTGGACCCCAGGACTCGTGGGAATCCCAGGCAACGAATTTGCCGACAGGCTTGCCAAAAAACGCTTCTGGAGAGGGGCATCTCCGAAACTGACCTGCGTTCTGTCTTACGCCGCAGTTTTTCGGCTTTGGAGGACGGAATGGCATAACAGTACGCACAAAAAACTGCGTATCATTAAGGAGACTACGAATGTGTGGACGTCTGCCATGCGGTCATCTCGCAGAGAATCAGTTATCCCCTGCCGGTTCCGCATTGGCCATACGTGGCTAACGCGTGGTTACCTCCTCCGTCGCGAGGACCCACCTCGGTGTCGCTGTGGCTCACCAATGACGGTCGTCGTCCTCTTGTTCGACTGCCCCGTTTCAGCCGCTGTGCGGCGGACTTTTAACTTTATCAGCACCCTACCTTCGGTGTTGGCAGACAATGACTCAACAGCAGCTTTGGTTTTACGTTTTATTCGTGAGGGTGGGTTTCATCATTTGACCTAAGTTTTAGCGCATGTCTTCGTCCCTCTAGTGCTTTTAGGGTGGAGTTTTAATGTGTTGCAGAGTGGCTGGCTTCTCCTTTTTATTCTCATGGTCAGCCAGCTATGATAATCTGCTCTCTTGTTGTCATCTATACGTTTCCTGCGTCTCTGGTTTTCTTGTCCGATTCTGTCTTTTTAGTGTTTGTTGCCCTTCTGTCATTTTTGTGGTTTTCTCCTTTCTTCCAGCTGTGTTTCGTATGTTCCGATTATTTACTCCTACCCTTGTGGAATTGTTTTAATTGCAACGAGGGACCGATGACCTAGCAGTTTGCTCACTCCCTCCTCTTTTAAACCAACCAACCAATGATTTTTAAGGATGGCAATGCGCGACTGCATCGAACTGCGCAGGTGGAAAACCTTTCGGAACGAGAAGATATTCGTCCACCGGAAACGGATATCTCGGGGGATACTGTTTTCATAGCATTAATTGTAGCCATTTTCGGTGACCACCCAGGCATCGTATTTTTCAATCGAGAAAGAATCTTTCATTATATATTAGTTCGGAGATTCGTCTCAGAATAAGGCATTTTTTAAATTAACAGGAGGTAAAAGTTTTTTGAAAACTTACAATAGGTCTGCTCCTTCCAAAAAATCCTGATCTTCGATTGTGAAGAAGCGGAGAAAATCCTGTGTGAGAACGGAATTTGTTCTTACGGACGGGACATTTGGCAGTTGCTCGAAACAACTAAAATACCGTACACCGTACCTGTTTACACTGCAAGCAGATAAGAAGCGACGAAGACATTTCGTGTCTTATTTGCTTTGGCCCAGGCAAAAGTAAGTTATATATATATATAAAAATTCCGTTCTCACACAGGATTTTCTCCGCTTCTTCACAATCGAAGATCAGGATTTTTTGGAAGGAGCAGACCTATTGTAAGTTTTCAAAAAACTGTTACCTCCTGTTAATTTAAAAATGCCTTATTCTGAGACGAATCTCAGAACTAATGCCAGAGTTCTGAGTGGTTCTAGTAGTTTCGCTTCCTGATTTATATATCTCAGTCGTGTTTTCATGATTTGGCATATTTGCCAGGAAATATAAACCTTTGTTGAAGTTCCTCTTTAAAAATTTGGAATCCAGATACTGTTCTTTGTTCGTTCGTCCCGTTATGCATTCGTTTCTTAATCTGCACATCTGCTTCAAATGGCTCTGAGCACTATGGGACTTCACTGCTTAGGTCATCAGTCCCCTAGAACTTAGAACTACTTAAACCTAACTCACCTAAGGACATCACACACATGCATGCCCGAGGCAGGATTCGAACCTGCGACCGTAGCGGCCGCGCAGTTCCGGACTGTAGCGCCTAGAACGGCTCGGTTACTTCGGCCGGCCACATCTGCTTCTTCAGGTGGGAAAGAATGTTTCTATTCACCCATTATTCTTGAATTTGCAACTTTTAAACGGCCTCAGCGCTTACTCCTTTCCGAATCCACGCACAAACAATTCGTGTACTCATCACATTTTGTGCGTACCCAGTAGCGATGACCATACTTATGAAGACACTGTTTCCCTTTCGCCGTTGTAATTATTTCCTTTAGTTACAGTATATAGAACGCAAGTAGCTTATGATTACAAAATTATGCGGAAACGATGGCTGCCGGCGAGGGTACTGACTAACTGACGGTGACGACATATCAGCTGCTGATGAGCGAGTGGCGCAAATCGGCAGTGGGGGAGACTCTGCTCGGAAAACCACGGTGCAAAACAGAATGCCCGAAAGTCCCACGGTACCCGCGCCACCTACAAACTGGTCGG
Source organism: Schistocerca americana (assembly GCF_021461395.2). Classification (NCBI taxonomy): domain Eukaryota; kingdom Metazoa; phylum Arthropoda; class Insecta; order Orthoptera; family Acrididae; genus Schistocerca; species Schistocerca americana. Next base: position 304,118,339 of record NC_060119.1, on the reverse strand, counting down.
AAAGCCCACTTAGCTGCGGTGGTCCCACTCAATACAACAGGCGAATACAACTTAACCAGCAGATTCGATCCCAGCATGGTTCCCCTCCTAATCCAGCTCGCTACGCGTTACTCCGTGCGATCGTTCAGTCCTCGTTTTTTACGGGTTAATTACCAGGGACACTGTCACATTGTGTGGCGTGTTGACTGTGGCCAAACTCGAGGTGGGCCGACGCAAAAAGCAGAAGCGGCCGTTTTATTGGCCGGCGCTCCGGCCGAGGTCGGCGAGGAGCGACTGGGAAATCCGGCGGGCGTCGCGACTCGCGTGCAGTCGTGACTGTGCGAGGAATGGCACTGGTTTTTCGCAACGGGTCGTGAGCCGCGGCCGTCTGGCTCTGCAGGGCTGGCGGCTTGGGAAACACGACCAGTGGCGCAACGCTGCGATACGCAACTCAATAACCGGCGCCGCACGCACCCCCGCCCACCCACGCTGTCCGTAATATCTGCTCCTGTCTCATTAGAGTTATTCTGTTACTGTCTGTTAACATTCAAAAGTCTAAAGGCTAATTTACACGACGACATTAGGTTGCGCCACTCGTTGCGTGGAATGAGTTGCACGCAAGTGGTTTCAAACATGACTGTAGACACGGCGACACCCGTATACACTTCAGTTTCGTCGTTTTATGGGTCCCTGAGTCGTGTCTGAAGTGAAACTTTTGACAGCTGCACGTCGCACGAGTTGTGATGGAGTTAGGGCTTGTTGCATGGAATCGCTGCATAAGAAAAAAATAAGAAATGTTTCGATCCGTGTGTTCTGTTTCGTGGGAACTCTTCACTCCAGGGACTATGCTGGCTTTTTATTCCGTGCGCAATTTGTTCGTGAAACTGCTATGTGGAATTGCAGCGTACCCCTTCTGCAAGTAAAGGAGCACGCCATCACAGTGAGTGGATCTCGTGGACCAACAGTGAGCTGGCTTTAACACAAAGTTTCTTCCTGCTTTAGTAAATATAGCAAGATTGTTTGGTCTACCGAAGCCATTTTCAAATTGCTCAGAGTGGTACAAGATAAGAGAGGGCTGCGGCTGCAAATTTATAGTTCACCATTCCAGTGGTGCTTTTCATATTCTATCGCCCGAGAGAAGAATCCAACGTCCTACTTCCAGCTAAATCATCGTTCAACAGACTACTCCTAGACCACAGACGTCCTATGTAGAAAGCAGTTACTAAGACACTATTTCCTATTCGCACCACTGAAGTTAGCTCAGTTTATTCCAAAAACCTCCGCGATTGACTCAATATTTATCGAGTCCCAAGTAGATGCTAAATATTACCATATGAGCTTTGTTATATGATGCCTCATTAATGACCTTCATGATCGGTATTAGATGCAATTTCTGCTTAGCGATGCATCCTGAAAGGATATTTCGGTGACTGGCGCGCACATCGATGTCATGGACACGTCTGTGTCATTTGGGATCGCACGTAAAATTTTGTAGTGGCATTCTGAGTGCCTTGAAAAACCTTCCAGAAGACTACTACGCACTTCAATGATTTCTCACAAGAGAAAAAAGTGTGTTCCCACCGTCTGACCACAGTGGCAAGCAGAAATAGCAACATCCCCTGTTGCGGCAGTTTTCCGTATCAGCTGATTATGCAAAATACCTCCCCGAACTGAAATTCACATCTGATGATTAACTAGTGCCGGAAATGGGTTCTTAAAGACAAGAGTAGTGCACCATGTCGTTTTCACACGTTGTGGCCGAGCGGTTCTTTGCGCTTCAGTCCGGAACCGCGCTGCTGCTACGGTGGCATGTTCGAATCCTGCCTCGGGCATGGATGTGTGTGATGTCCTTAGGTTAGTTAGGTTTAAGTAGTTCTAAGTTCTAGGGGACTGATGACCTCAGATGTTAAGTCCCATGGTGCTCAGAGCCATTTGAACCATTTTGAGCCATATTCACATACGCTTTTCAAAGCGTATGTTAACGTAGTGACTAAAACTTGCGGAGGCTCGCAGTATTAGTATTTAGTTAACAGATAATATCACGTGACTGGACCGCATACCGGTGGCGCGTGTTATTTTCATATTTCAGTGCAGTCTTCCCAGACAACCGTAATCACCTGCATCATGCGCTAACAAGAGATTCTGTTAGAGATTGCGACAGTAATTTGTTTGCTGCTAGTTGCTCCTCGTCATCCCGCCTGTAGAAGTGATCTCCGTAATATACAGAGCTGAAGCTGCTGCTGAGGCTAGTGCGCTTCCTGCAGCCTTGGAACCACCGTTAACGAGGCGCTCCTTCGAATATTGGACGCCTACACTCGAATTCAAGTGGCGTTGAGGCCAGGTCTAATGAATGTATTTTGAAAAGTCACGTTCGGGTAGCGGTATTGGCGTGAGATGCGAACAATAGTGAATCTGGGATGCAGGGAGCCGCCAGCATTCTAAGTGCGCGCGCCGAGCATGCTGAGGAGTGAGGACCGGGCCCGCGGCGGCCTCGCGGGTGTCGGAGGCGGCGCCCGCACCTGCAGGCGCCGGCGCACCTTCGCGGTGGCCCGGGCCAAAACGTGGATCGCGCTTGTGTCATTCCAAGAAGTTGATGAAGTGAAACGTGAGGTATGTACCACGTGAATAATCAGAGCAAAAACTACGCTAAAATAAGTCCCCTGTAGTAGGCGACATTGCCTCAGAATTGCTGAGCTCCTTACGAGCGCCAGTCATGACGAAACTATTCCACTTGAAGGCCTCGAAATTCCCTGACGGTACTGACCGACCGCCCTGTCATCCTGAGCCTATAGGCGTCACTGGATGCGGATATGAAGGGGCGTGTGGTAAGCACGCCGTTCTCCCGCCGGTTGTCAGTTTTCTTGACCAGAGCCGCTACTTCGCAATCAAGTAACACCCCAATTTGTCTCATAGGGGCTGCCACCAGTGCTCGGCAGACCGGACGGTCACCCATCCAAGTGCTAGCCACGCTTCGGTGATCTGACGAGAACGGGTGTCACCACCGCTGGCACGGACAAGATATACACTGGGATGAAAAAAGTCGTGCCACACCTCGTAACATCTTGTGGAACCTCCTTCAGCATGGCGTAGTTCTCCAACTCGACTTGACATGAAGTCCCCTGCAGAAATACTATGCCGTAATTGCGAAAGTGTTGCCGGGGCAGAATTTTGTTTACGAACTGAACTCTCCATTATAATCCGTCGTCCGCAGCTCGCGGTCGTGCGGTAGCGTTCTCGCTTCCCGCGCCCGGGTTCGATTCCCGGCGGGTCAGGGATTTTCTCTGCCTCGTGATGACTGGGTGTTGTGTGATGTCCTTAGGTTAGTTAGGTTTAAGTAGTTCTAAGTTCTAGGGGACTGATGACCATAGATGTTAAGTCCCATAGTGCTCACAGCCATTTGAACCATTTTTTGTAATCCGTCTTCAGGCCACGAGTGGCCTACCGGGACCACCCGATCGCCGTGTCATCATCGGTGGAGGATGCGGATAGGAGGGGCGTGGGGTCAGCGCACCGCTCTCCCGGTCGTAAGATGGTATTCTTGACCGAAGGCGCTACTATTCGGTCGAGTAGTTCGTCAATTGGCATCACGAGGCTGAGTGCACCACGAAAAATGGCAACAGCGCATGGCGGCATGGATGGTCACCCATCCAAGCGCTGATCGCGCCCGACAGCGCTTAACTAAAGTGACCTCACGGGAACCGGTGTAGCCACTGCGGCAAGGCCGTTGCCCGACATCTCCATTGTGGCCCATAAAATTTCTACGGGATTCATGTCGGGTGATGTGGGAGGCCAGATCATTGGCTCGAATTGTCCAGAATGTTTTTCAGACCAACAACGAACAGTTGTCGGGAGGTGACAGGGGGTATTATCATCCACTAAAATTCCATCGTTGTTTGGGAACATGACGCCCATTAATGACTGCAAATGCTCAATGATCGCTTCAGACGAACCTAAGGATTCCATGCAAACACATACCACACCATTATGGAGACACTACCGGCTTGCGCAGTGCTTTGCTGACAACATGGTTTGGTGGGGTCTGTACCACTCTCGAACACTACTATCAGCTCTCGGCAACTGATGTAGGGACTCATCTGGTCAGGCCACAATTTTCCAGTTGCCTAGGGTCTAGGTCCAACCGTTACGGTCACGAATACTGGAGAGGCACTGCAGGCGACTAAACACATACAAGTATCTGTTTAGTCACCAGTACGATTTATCAGCCGTGTCAGCGAATGACGCGCGGGCTGTCGACCGCGTTTTACTTTTATCCGCCGCAGCAATATGGCGAAGGCCATTTAATTTTTAGTTTTGGAACTGCATACTGTACGGTGGTCTTTTTAGCCCTTTTCCCACGTGATTGGTTTTAGCTGCCCACTTGTACCTGTTTAGTCACCAGCAAATAATTTTTTTCTATTTATACAGTGATCTCCAGCAATATAAACATGTACGTGAATGTATAAACACCTGAGGATGGGTGCAAGCCCGAAACCGATCGTGCGACAAATAACCTTTGTGGCCGGTATCGGAAATTTTTCTACACCCTATAAAGGAACAGTCACAGAGTTCAACAGCATCCACTATGCATAAAACCGAATCAATACCTTACTATAGGACACTACGAAAGGCAAAAGGAAATGACGAGTCCACTATAATTTACATGAAACTAGCATACTTAAAGCAAGACTACTGTATTGTTTCAAACAATTAGTGATAATATCAACTTCAACTGATCTCCTTGTCACAGTTCTATAGATAACAAAATGTTCTTGCCTTTCGATGATGCACGGATGTAAGAGCCGTAATTGCCGACACGTAGTAGTTTCTTCACATCTATTACAAGAAGTTAATCTTCGGCTTGTTATGTTGCTTTTCCGTAACAATCATGTTTGCTGAACTTTTGGAAATCGTGGAGCGAGCAACATTAATTTTTTATTTCCTCAAATGTTGCACCTGAGGTGTCAGTATGAGAGACTGTTTATCACTGCAACTGATATCCGGCTCTTCACCCGACACTACAGCGCTTTCCTCTGCACTCCATGATGCTCCTCGCCAGCGCATGGCTACGACTCATTACAGTTCTCCCCAAACGTTGCGCGCTGAGGCAAGAAAAGACGTCGAAATAAAAGTCGGTGTACTTCTCTACCACGTTCAGAAATAGTATCTTAATCCCTCAGGCGAAGATCAGCTATTTACATTGACATATTCATGTCTTCGAAGAAGTTAACAGATGTTTTTATAGTGATAGAAACATCGCCCTGACAATTAAGATATTGTATTCGCGTGACGCATATGTGGTATGCAGCTATGTTACTTAACCTCTTTGTACAGGTAAAAATCTGCATAAAAGCATGATTACCAAATATGAAAAAAGACAGATATTGTGTTGCTAAGTTACAGTCTTCGGCACCGGCTGCACTGATAGACGTGCAAAATAGACCTCGGCGCGGAGGTCTCGTGCGATGCGTGTGTTTGAAGCGTCGCTGCGGGACTCCACTGCGGTCTGTGTTGTCGCGTGAAGCACTGTTGGCCAATCTGAGTGGTCGTCTATTATCTTCTGGCTGTTGTTCACATTTGTGACAGATTTGTAGATTCGCTGACTTTATATCGGTACCGCCTGGGATGTTGACGCCTTTAACCAACCAGTATGTCAATATTTGGTTGGCTAACAGGCGACTATAAAAATTTTCATTTCACCATTAGACTACAATCACGCTAGTAGCTGCAAACTATCAACAAAACTGTTTCTTTAGAGGGCTTACAAGATGGAGTCATTAGTCATGAACGCCGCATGCCTCAGAACTGCAGTTACAGCTACTGAATTCCTGGTCTTTTGTACTTAGCTTTTAATTCCATAACTATTCAATTCAACAAAGCGAAAAAATCAAAGTAACTGCGGCCTCATTCCTATGCGTCAGTACTATTCGCATTCTCAGTAACGATGTAGAACTTTTCCATCTACCTTACTGCATTCCTTGAGCCTTAGTAATTCACACATAATCCGGATCTGATAGCTCTATTGAATTAAGAGTTAAGATATTAGTCAGTTATCAGTTTCTGCCCTTGTCGCCATTAAACGTCATAGTTTCAGGTTGTTCTTGGATAACAATCTGGGCACTTATTAGCATACTGTGAATGACTCCACTAGCAATACTGAACGGCTCTTGGAGAGACAATACATATAACTCTTCTGCCACTTTTCTAGCCTCGTGTAATACACTGGCGCTTCTCAAGATGTTAACCTGTCCTATTATCTCCTTGAGAGATGGTGGGAATGTATTTGACAAACCGACCATTCTCCTCTGTAGCATCATCCTCTAGATCCACGCGTCGCCATCAAGTCCTTTTACAGTTTACCTTAGGAACATAATTCATTTCTTCCGACAGAAACCTGTCTTAGTAATTTCTCTAGTTTTTCCAACTCTGTTGGCAAAGCGTTCACTTTGAGATGGATAGTGCCTACGAAATCAGGTACAGCAAAATTAATATACTCTTATTTTGGGTGCGTATTCCTCACTAGATGTTCTTACGTTGGAGTGAGTGTCATCGACTATTCCAGCCTTGTTCTCCTGCATGTTTCCTGTATGAACTGACTCTGAGCCTTGTTCTGATTTTGCTGCAAATTCATATCTTGCAGTACCTTTGCTACGGCCTTCATCACAAGAAATCCATGTCTGAACGGTACCATGTGTCACTAGGCAGGCGAGCTTCCAGATGTGCGCTCGTAAAAGCATAATCTGCAGCCTGATGGGGAAGAATGATAATGAAATTGCTTACTACTGACGGAAATGTGCAATAAAATGTCAAAATAGTCACCTTGCTGCTGAGATTGCTTTGTACGAAAAACTTAATGCATACTGCATCAATACGTTATCCTCGAACATTCAATCTCTGCAAAGGTCCATATACGTAGTAGTATTACTAACACTGTAGAACTAACCGTGGTACCATGTCCAAACTCCCATGTTCACCAACTGTCGCTCGCATTCACTCACACTGGCGGGAGGTTTTGAGTTTACCCCACGACATTGACTCAACGCCTGGTCATTGTGAACTTACCGCCACCACTCCTTTTTGTACCCTTGTCGGACTACCACTGTGGATAAAAATTACTTCAGTCACCTGGATTCCGAAAAGCTACCTAGTAGTCGATAACCACTGTGTCAATGTTCTTTAAAGACCTTGGCCTCAGAAACAGGTACTATACAGATGAAAGCAGGCTAAGTCTTTCAAAACACTCGTTGATCAAGGCAGTGAGAATCTGTAAATTTCTTCAGTTCATAGGTGTTAAAAACGTGTTTGCACCCAGTCAATCATGGTGATATTTGTGGCGAAAGTGTCTTACACTCGGTCATATCCACTCTCTTGGAAACAAAACATGTGGGGCGAAATTTTGAGTGCTTGAGTTCCAAAAGTTATTACGTACTACAAAATTATTGTAAGTTAAATATGGTGGTTGCTTGGGTTACTGAGAGTTTCGAAATCCTAAAATCTCGAATGCAATCCCCGTTTAGTCCTCTTCTATGCTTAACAAGGATCTAACCGAAAAAATGCTTTTTGTGTCTAAAAATTTGAGATACAGCTTGATTTGATGCCCCCTTACAACTCGTAGAGTGAGCTGGTTCTCAGGTCAGAGGAAAGCAGTACGAGGGTTGACTGAACAGTAATTCCTCCACCTGCGTAACTCTTCAACAGTTGGCAGCATTGGTATGCGGCAGGTACTGACTTGTTCCGTAGCCTCTTCTCTACAGCTCCAGTTGGCGGGAAGCCTTAGCAGTGAACGGTTGTGTTGTTACAGTGTGAAGTACGGAAACCTGCGCAGACGGTCGGTCAATGCGATTTAAACAACATGCAATCATTGACTTCTTGACAGCAGAAGGTGTCACCCCAAAGGATATTCATCAGAGAATGAAAGTAGTTAATGGTGATTGTATTGTTGTGAGTACTGTGCGTCGTTGGGCGAATAACTTTAAATATGTTGAGGCAGCAACATCTCACCTGCGTGACAAAGTCGGACGTCCTGTGACAGCAACCTTGATCGTGGAACAACAATAAACTCAGAGCGTTGCGTCACAGTGCTGCGAACAGTGAAACGACGGCTATCAAGGGTCCGAAAGAAAAAGGGAAGTGTTTTCCTGCAGCACTTCACGTGCCACCACAGTAGAACTTCAGATACTGAATCTCACCACCTTACAGCATCCTCCATACAGTCCAGGTTTAGAACCGTCTGACTTCCATCTGTTATCGATAATGAAAGACGATCTGCGTGGACATCATTATGCTTCTGATGAAAACGTTGAGAGAATATGAGACTGTGGTTGCGGAAACAGTGTGTCGACTTCGTCCGTGCCGGCTTCAGAAAAATTGTTCATTGTTGGCAGAAATGTGTACAGTTGGCTGGCGTTTATGAGGGTAAGTGAATATTGTTAATTAAACATCACATGCTACGGATTATTTCTGCGTTTGGTTTATTACAATATTCCAATCCAAACCCAATTAAGGAAGGTGGAGGCATTACTTTTCATTCAACCCTCGTACAACCATGCAAAGGAAAGTGTTGTTAAAAATAATTATCGATAATGGTGATTGTATTGTTGTGAGTACTGTGCGTCGTTGGGCGAATAACTTTAAATATGTTGAGGCAGCAACATCTCACCTGCGTGACAAAGTCGGACGAGCAATGTAGCATACAGCTGCTTCCTATTCAGGAAATGGATTCAAATCACCATCTAGTCCTTAAAATTCGTGTTTAACGCGGCTTCTATAAATCGTGTAAGTTTCGTTTACGGATGGTTCCTTTTCAAAAAGACGCAGCTGGCTCTCATATCCATCCTTGTCCATCAAAAATTTGGGTTTGTATATGATATTTCCATCGACGGGCACCTAAACCACCTCTTCTTTCCCTTAATTTTTCGTGAGTAGTGTAAGTGTTCTACACACAGTGGTCCATCAAACACCATTGCTTACGGTTGCAGTTTCCAGAAGCTGCTGGCGGGACGAGCCTGCGTTGCTTTCAAATGAGCGATTATTGTAGGTTGTGGTGGTCAATGGAGTTTGCATCTGCAGTCGAAGAACTGGTTCCTTGCAGCAAAACGGAGTGGATCTGAAGAAGAGGCAAATTCCAAAACGCCAGAAGTGTACATCGGACTAATGAATTCCCTAAGAGTTGCCGAAATGGTGAGAGGCACCCACATGCCTTACTCATACTGTGGCATCAACCAGTCAGGCCTGCAAGATGAGTGGTCTGCCAAGCGAGTGGATTTATTGTTATTTCTTGAGTAACATCAATGACTGATTATGAGCTCTAGTACCCACAATTAAGCTACAAATTATTCTCCTGTTTGAATATCACGCAACGGAAACGGATAACACACATCTGACTATTCGGAATTTACACAACTCTGATAGTTCACTACGCTCTAGCAATACCACATTTTCTTTCCTGCCAACGGCTTTGATCAACACGTGGCCATCGCAATGAATATGAATGGCGCGCACATTATAAATTCTGGATATCATGACTACACACTATTCGAAGAACAAGGCCACCAATCTTCTTCTTTTCACTATCTTTTTTAATTCCAATAAATTCTATTATGATTCAAATGTAACCTAAACACACCATTACATTTTATACAACAATTACACATGAGAAACTCCTCCCAGTGGGCATGGCTTTACATTGGTGGTTCTCTATCTTATGGTCTAGTAATTATCTAATGCTACAGTGCACTTTCTGGATAGGATGGTGGATCTTTTGCTATATCTCACACTTCAGCTCTCACACCCATCATCACGAAAATTTACTCCAGACCGAGCGGTACAAAAAGGAACATGGATAACCCACTGCCTCTGAACCTATCTTGCTACTCTCCCATTCAAACAACACATACTTCAGTTACATGAAATACATCACACTGGCAACATACAATACATCACAAAGAATGGTCACAACATTAGAATCACTTCACATTCAGCTTTCCCACTTCAATTAGTATCATCCCAGTTTCACACGACACTGCCCCACTTCGTAACTTTTCTTTCTTACTACGAACTCTGGAGGATATATGCACGTCTTCCTGAGCAATTCAAGCCAAGTGGCGTTGCTGGATAGACGGCTGACTCACCTTGCTTCTCTCTCAGAGTATTAGAGTTTGAATCCAGCGTCACACGGAAACATAACACGCAAAGTAATATTAAGATCATATTCGTCACACACGCGAGTCCTCAACTGATACCTTGGACGAGTACTTCTCTTTATCCTTTGTCTCATACACAGATTGAGACTCACACGGTACTCACCACGTGGAAGTGCTCAAGTCCTGCACACGCCATTTCTTAAGTATTTCTAACTTACAGTACACAACGCCAGTAAGTCAGCTTAACTTTAGCACTCGCAAGTATTTCAACTTAGTATTAGCACTCGCAAGTATTTCAACTTAGTATTAGCACTCGCAAGTATTTCAACTTAGTATTAGCACTCGCAAGTATTTCAACTTAGTACTAGCACTCGCAAGTATTTCAACTTAGTACTAGCACTCGCAAGTATTTCAACTTAGTACTAGCACTCGCAAGTATTTCAACTTAGTACTAGCACTCGCAAGTATTTCAACTTAGTACTAGCACTCGCAAGTATTTCAACTTAGTACTAGCACTCGCAAGTATTTCAACTTAGTACTAGCACTCGCAAGTATTTCAACTTAGTACTAGCACTCGCAAGTATTTCAACTTAGTACTAGCACTCGCAAGTATTTCAACTTAGTACTAGCACTCGCAAGTATTTCAACTTAGTACTAGCACTCGCAAGTATTTCAACTTAGTACTAGCACTCGCAAGTATTTCAACTTAGTACTAGCACTCGCAAGTATTTCAACTTAGTACTAGCACTCGCAAGTATTTCAACTTAGTACTAGCACTCGCAAGTATTTCAACTTAGTACTAGCACTCGCAAGTATTTCAACTTAGTACTAGCACTCGCAAGTATTTCAACTTAGTACTAGCACTCGCAAGTATTTCAACTTAGTACTAGCACTCGCAAGTATTTCAACTTAGTACTAGCACTCGCAAGTATTTCAACTTAGTACTAGCACTCGCAAGTATTTCAACTTAGTACTAGCACTCGCAAGTATTTCAACTTAGTACTAGCACTCGCAAGTATTTCAACTTAGTACTAGCACTCGCAAGTATTTCAACTTAGTACTAGCACTCGCAAGTATTTCAACTTAGTACTAGCACTCGCAAGTATTTCAACTTAGTACTAGCACTCGCAAGTATTTCAACTTAGTACTAGCACTCGCAAGTATTTCAACTTAGTACTAGCACTCGCAAGTATTTCAACTTAGTACTAGCACTCGCAAGTATTTCAACTTAGTACTAGCACTCGCAAGTATTTCAACTTAGTACTAGCACTCGCAAGTATTTCAACTTATTGTTACACGTGGTTTCATTGTGACCATTGGTCACTTTCGAAGATTACTACAATCATCTTGATATTACCTGCCTGTCATTTAATTCTCCCCCCCCCCCCCCACCCCCCCACCCCGAAAGTTCCTGAAATATAGAAATAATTATTCCAAACTACTCTTAAGTATTTCACATGCATACCATCCTCCCCACTCTTTTGTCTTTACGGAGCACATCTAAGACAGGTCTTACCAACACAAGATCCAGCGCCAGATTGCCGAAACAAGACCGTTCTTCAGGTCATCTCGCACCTCCTCCGAGGTGGCGGAGCACCATGCTACCGTATTGGTCAGGCGCTCAAAGCTCAGGTAAATTTCATCTCTTTGGTTCCACCAAAGGTGACCAAAGGACCGTCTCAAAGATGATCATATATTGCACATTCACTATCTGCGTTTAGCAGACGACCATACATTCATTCATTTCACAGATCTCACCAAATTGAATGTAGGAATTTATTTTGTGGGAGTGCACATGTGATCAATTAAATAGTCCTTCTTTCCTACACTGGTATCCGGCTTCGGTGTATTAAGTGAAATTTAGTTGTTACTACAAAAAATGTTGATCTGACAAGAATAACGAAGAATGTTGTACCTATTTTCAATGTCGGGCGATACTGTACCCTTTCAATGGAATATCCAATGCGTGTGGCTGCAACTACCATTCCGCGTTTAAAGTCCGGTCGTTGGGCCATAAGCACATCGGAAATCTTTTCACGTGAATCACATGAGTAGAGATAATAGCTCCGCCAATGCAGTGCCTTTTTATACAGTTTGTACGCAATGCTGTCACCCTCTGTATATGTGGATATCACTATCCCACGACTTTTGTCACTTCCGTGTCACCGAACCAGCTGCGCCATCAAACCCTCCCCGCGCCCAGCTGACAGCAGACGGCTTCCCGCAGACGACGGCAGCCCCGGAGCAGCAAGCGCCCGCTGCTGGCAGCGCCTGCCGAGCGAGTGTGGTGGTGCTAGGTGCCAGCATTCCAGACGCCGCGGTATCATAAATTCCGAGCAGCCCGTCTGTCGGCGCACTCAGCGGGCGCATCTCTATCGCCGCGGCCTCGCCTCACAGCTACATTCTTCAGCGCCTTATGAAACACTTCTCCCGGCATCCGCTTTCTACAGCTTGACCCTACAGCCCTCAGACACAAAAAGACCCGTTTAGTCGTCATTTATTCCCGAGGCAGCTCGCTATCCGGGACGTGTGCAGCGCCATCACATCACTATTCCGTTACGGTCTCCAGTCTTTCCAGTGCTTTCGTAGCTTCGAGCGCCTCGTCCTCTTCAGTGCCAATAGTTTCATCTCCTGGTACCTGCTACGTCCACGGTACTCAACTGTCAGCCGTTTCACATTAATGGACGGCGGTATGAGAATGAGCCATCACGTTTCGACGTGACAGCAGCTGTTCTGTTTCAGATATCACTATCCGAATTAGGTGAGAAAAGAAATGGGATAGCAACGTGGACATTAAAATGGTGCAAGTATCGTGTACACCATATATAAAAGGCCAGTGCATTGGCGGAGCTGTCATCTGTTCTCAGGTGATTCATTGGAGTGATTTCCAACGTGATTGTGGCCGCACGATGGATCGTGGAATGGTAGTTGCAACTAGAAGCATAGGCCATCTCATATCTGAAATTATTATCGAATTTAATGTTCAGAGCTCCACAGTGGAACATACATTGTGTTCGAACACTATGAATTACCTCTAAGAAAACGGTCTATTTACACACAGTCAACATGGATTTAGGAAACATCGTTCTTGTGATACACAACTAGCGCGAAATGTTAAGTGCTATTGACAAGGGATTTCAGATTGATTCCGTATTCTGGATTTCCGGAAGGCTTTTGAAACTGTACCACACAAGCGGCTTGTAATGAAATTGCCTGCTTCTGGAATATCGCCTCAGTTATGTGACTCGACCTGTGATTTCCTGTCAGAGACGTCACAATTCGTAATAATTGACGGAAAGACATCGAGTAAAACAGAAGTGATTTCTGTCGTTACCCTAGTTAGTGTTATAGGCCCTTTGCTGTTCCTTGTCTGTATAAACGATTTGGGAGACAATCCGAGCAGCCGTCTTAAGTTGTTTGCAGATGTCGCTGTCGTTTATCAGAAGATCAAAACAAACTGCAAAACGATTTAGAAAAGATATCTGAATGGTGCGAAAATTGGCAGTTGACCCTAAATAACGAAAAGAGTAAGGTCATCCACATGAGTGCTAAAAGACTTCGGTTACACGATAAATCAGTCGAATCTAAAGGCCGTAAATTCAGCTAAATACCTAGGAACTACAATTACGAACAACTTAAATTGGAAGGAACACAAAGAAAATGTTGTAGGGGGAAGGCTAACCAAAGACTGCGTTTTATTGGCAGGAAACTTAAGAAATGTGACAGATCTACTAAGAAGACTGCCTACACTACTCTTGTCCATCCTCTTTTATATTCCTGAGCGGTGTGGGATCCTTACCATATAGGACTCACGGAGTACACGGAAAAAGTTCAAAGAACGTCAGCACGTTTTCTATTATCGCGAAATATAGGAGGGAGTGTCATTGAAATGATACAAGATTTGGGCTGGACATCATTAAAAGAAAGGCGTTTTTCGTTGCGACAGAATCTTCTCACGAATTTCCAATCACCAACTTTCTCCTCCGAATGCGAAAATATTTTGTTGACAGCGATCTGCATAGGGAGAAACGATCACCATGATAACGTAAGGGAAATCAGAGCTCGTACGGAAGATACAGGTGTTCGTTCTTTCCTCGCTATACGAGATAGGAATAATAGAGAACTGTGAAAGTGGTTCGATGAACCCTCTGGCAGGCACTTAAATGTTTTTTTCAGAGTATCCATGTAGATGTAGATGGCTGGTCTACAATTGTTTGCAGTTTGTATGAAGAACATTCTGGGCAGTTAGACTGAATGATTTGGTCATCTAGATCGCTCGGCATGAATCCCATCGAACATTTATGGGACATAACCGTGAGGTCAGTTGTTGAACGAAATTATGAAAGGGTATTGTGACAGTACGGCTTAGTATTTCTACAGGGAACTCCGAATGACTTATCGAGTGCATGCCACGTCGAGTGGCTGCACTATGCCGGGCAAGAGGGGGCCTGACACGGTATCCCATGACTTTTGTCACCTCAGTGTGCAGTGGACCAGCTTCATGTTTGTGTGTGAGCGCAGCATCTTGTTAGGTCGCGTACAGAATAGAGTGAGAATTGCCACCTAGGTACATCTGCAATGTATTTGTACCTTGCAGTATTCTAATGCCTTAGTGTAGTATGACACATCCTCAAAAATGGGGTAGTTAACAGAATAAATTGTACTACCGTCTTCCATCAAGGATCAACTCTGATTATGGCTAACCTATTGCAGGTTCAAATTCAGTGTCCTATAAATTCTAATTTAGGCTGTTAATTGTTCTCGAAGTACGTCGTTAATACACTCTCTCTGTAGAAATATTACCAGCAGTGGAGTTTTAAAAATGGGACGTTCCATTTCGGAAATCGTTAGGGAATTCAATATTCCGAGACCCACACCGTCAAGACTGTACCGACATACCAGATTTCATCCATTACATCTCACCACGGACAACGCAGTAGCCGAGGGCTTCTGGTTTCAGCGTTACAATACGGCATCATCAGGCCCATAAACGCCAAAATTACCAGCCAGATTGCTCTCGATCGAAGAAATCTACAGATAGTAGATGCATGAAAATACACATGTCATTAATGATGGTTATCTGAGCAAGTCTAAAAATAAGGCCACCACGAACGGATATTTCACAAGTTACTTTTTTTTTCCTTCCAAAAGACGGTAAGAGTAAGAGCTATCAAATTGTGTGTTATCGATCTTGGATAAGCCGATTACGAAGTGTGTGTTCATAATGTATGAATGAAAGTACATATCACGTAAGCTACCATATATAACAGAACCCTCAGCTTGTTGCTAGTAACTGTGTAGTAACAAAATAAAATAGCATGTTTGCAGTCATATGACTATCTAGGGAGTATGGTTGTGACCTACGGTAAAACAGTGGCAAAGACTAAAAGAGTGGAAGTCTTCTCAGTGTTAAATATGTTACTAGAAGAAGAAATATAGATTGCCAAACAATATCACGCAATGGACGATAAGAAACTTGTAAACAGAAATCGGTGGAAGAACCATAGTTAAAAACAAGTGAGCTGCGTCAATACTGTCTTAGAACACGTTGTATTTGTATCATTCATTTATTTATCTAGGCCATTTGACATGAGTCTGCTACTCCAACCTAATAATTAGAATCGTGCATTGTCCACCGCGTAACGTGGAATAAGGGCAAGACGTACATGCACAATCAGTTATTCTACACCTGAAGAAAGGCCGAATACAAGGAGATTGTACAGTAAAAAAAAAGGTCAATGGCTATTCGTGTCATGTAACCAACTACCAAAGTCTTCGTTGGTCCATTATGGATCGTGGGACAACGGCTGGCATGAACATCTTGTCACACAGTCTGTGTCGCCTGGCCACCAAGAGCTTTTGCAGGGCGATTTGATTCACGGATCCAGTTATATGGCTCCTTCCGTGTATAGCGATTTTACGACTATGACGAGTGGGGCCTGATGATGGCATCAATGTAATGCCGAAACTGGTAGCACATAGTTCATAAAAAAAAGTAAATTTTGTACAATAAATACGGCTGTTGGTAAATTATTGCATCAAGAAGTACCAAAGCGGCTGATAAAAAGTCACAATGGTGACAGAAACAAAATTGGTCTTATCAAAGTCCACTATATTACATAACCATCCTTCAGAACTGGATTAAGTACCAACTTGTATGGTTATGAACCGCCTTAAACAACGCTATCGTGGTACGTGTGCAGCTTGTTACCAATAAGACACACTAGAAACACATACACATACCAGAACCACATGTGTAAGCCACAAATGTGCAGTCAGGACAAAGTGTCTTGTATATCGCCTATAATAAAATTACGATGCAACCCAATCTATGTCAGTAAACTAAGAACACAATGGCCTCTATGTAGGTCAGCTACGAGCCGTGTGTCTGGTGATGAGATAGTCCGATTACAATTTCGGCGTCGTAATGGAGAAAAAATATGGGTCCCAAGTTACTCAAAACTGCAAACACCAACTTGGACCTAACATCCCTAATCAAGATGAAGTCAAAGCACTAATTATCTGTGTAGCTGTGTCTGTACTATGCCGAAGCTAAGTGAATTCGCACATAAGCAAGAGCCCAAATGTTTGGAGTTTCAAGAGGCACCGTATTGAAGATTTATCCGCGAACCAGGGAATGCGGAAGAAACGACATCCACAGTGCTGACAGGAGTGTGCGTTGAGTGATGGTGACACATGGTTACTGAAGGGGACTGCGACGAAAAATAAGAGGACAACACTGTAAAATTTCACTACAGAACTGAATGCCGCACTCGTGAATCCTATCAGCACCAAAACAAGAAGGCATATACATGTGCACGGATTTCTTGGGCGAGCTGAAATTCCAGAAACACTCATCAATGACAGAAATGCCTGTAACAGCAAACGTGGCACCGAAGCCATAAAACCTGAATTGTGGAACAATGAGAGAGTTTTTTTTTTTTTTTTTTTTTTTTTTTTTTTTTTTTTTTAATCGGATGGGTCTTGCGTGTGTCTGTTTCCAACTTCTGACTGAATCAAGCCACAAGAGTGATACACGGCGAGGATTCGGTGGTGGTTTGGGCAGCCATATCATGGTATTCCATGGGCTCCATCGTTACTCCGCTAGACTATGTGTTCATTTTAGCTGAAGTCTATCACGTGGTTCAGTGTTTGTTTCCCCATGACCACCCCGTGTTACAAAACGACAGGATCTCGGTACATGTAGCTCGCATAGTCCAAGATTGATTTTGTGAACGTGAGAATGAAGTATCGCATCTTTCCTGGCCATCCAGTCACCAGGTATCTATATTATTGAGCCTTTCTGGTGTACTTTGGGAAGGAGGGTGCGTGATCTCTATCCACTTCCATCATCGTTACCTCAATTTGCATGTGTTTCGCAGGAAGTACGGTATAAGATTGTCTTGAAAGCCACACACGACCTGTATTTGTCCATTCCGAGACGATTGAAAAATTTTTTTGAATGCTAACAGTTTCCCTACATTGTTGCTGTCTCCATATTATCTACCCCCTGTGCGTTGCGCGACGTAATAACAGCAGTTCTAAAAAGATCCAGACAGGGACCGAAAGTGAGCGTCACGCAGTGTCAGCGACAGTCTGTTTGAAGCGTGAAAGGAATTGCTGCCGTCGTTGAAAAACCAGTTTGCGATTGACCGTTGCCAAGGGACCTGCGTGCGATGGGTACTAGGAGTCGCGTACCTCGCATAAGGTAAATGTTCACAATGTCTCACTTTGGGCAAGCAGCACAAAGTCGACCGTAGCTAAGTAGAGACGTTTGGTGTAGTCCCGTGAGTCTCTAATTTGCTTCTTTTCCAAATGATGCAAGGTACCGAATGCAGCAACGCCTCAATGCGGCGTTTAAGGAGGGTAGGACGTCAAACGGACCTACTTGGAGCAGGAGAGTCACCACAGGACATTTTAATTTCTACTGTCTATACTTTTACAAATAAATTCGTAAAACTTTGTCACCATGACCAAAAATGATTGAGGACTCACATTCATCGCAATGGAAGTTCAAAAGCGTAGTAAAATACCTTTTTTTTACATGCGAAATTTCATGATTTTTTCACTTATTACTGCTGCATTTGTTGCTTTTCTTCCTAAGTAAGAGAGATTCTTCGATGAATTTTTCATAGCATACAAACAGTAGTTACAGGTGTATGAAACTCTAGAATTTTCCAAATCTATTAAAAAACTGTGGAAAAATTGAGATAATTAACTATAAAACTTGAATTTTTTGTAAACATGAAGTTTAAAATGTAACAGTTCATTCATTTTTTCATAAATTAGATAACTTCTAGAGTTTCATGTAACTATGGTTTGTATGTTGTGCAAAAGTCATCGAAGAATCTCTCTTACTTAGGAAGAAAAGTGTTCCTATAGCAACAAATGCAGCCAGTAGTAAGTGAAAAATGATGAAATTTCACATGTAAAAAAGTTTTGTTTCGTTTTTGAGCTTCCACTGCTAGGAGTATGAATCGTGAATCCTTCCTGGTCATGGTGACAAAGTTTTATGAATTTATTTGTAAAAGTATAGACAGTGAAAATTGTGCTGTGGTGCCTCTCCTGCTCAAAGTCGGCCCGTTTGACGTCCTACCTCTCTTAACCTACAGTGAATGCATGCCAGAGGTAGTTCTGTGATCTTTGGAAGTGTTTAACGTTCTTTGACTTTGGTCTCCTCATTCACATTACCGCGGACCTGAATGAGAATACTTATTTCAACATTTTCGGGCACCAGGTGTTGTCCTTTACTCGTTGTGGGACTGCCGCGCACACTAACGTATTCTTCGCAGCGCCGTATGCTTATGTTCCCGGTATGACGAATACTCAGACATGCTATCGCACCGCAATTGGCCCGCTAAAGTAAACATTCTGAAATGGCTGGGACAATTTGGAACGGGAGGTGAAGCGTAGCAATCAATGTCCCTGAAATTTGGTAGCTCTGCTTGATCAAGACAATAAATGGCTGTAGATGGGTATGCCATACCTTAAGAAACTTGTTTCCTCTCTTCCTCGCTGAATTGAGCCCATTATCGAGGCTATAGGTAGAAATTATACAGTATCAGTGCCATGTCTGCGGGGAAGGAAACGTTTTCGTCTTTCCTATATTACACAGAAGGACGCTAGGACAACACAAAGTACGTTGTAAGGCACGAAGTACCCTGTAGCCAGCTGCTGCATTTAGTTGTCTGACGCATGTTTAAAAAAGCCGCTATAATCGCAAGTCCCAGATTAATTATGGACTCCGACATCGTTGCATTGAAGTTTTAACTCTTAGTGTGGTGCTAATCACAGAATGTAAATAAACGCAAGTACGAATTGGAAGCTCGTATTGAGAACTGTCAGTTTGTCTTACGTTAGAATACAGACTTAAAGAGAATGTGTTATGTCATTCCTTTGATTTTAACCTTTAAGCGGTCCTCTTTACGACTTCCAGCACACGTTTGACGTTCTACTGTAGTGCTCATTCATTATTCGTAATGAACCTATGTCATTTTTTGAGCAGTTATTCCTACACCGGAAATAGATGCTAAGCGTTTCTGTTTCAGATTTGATGACGTACGGGAATTATTTAAAACAATGGTGTCAGGAAGGAAAGAAAAAATGTATTCGGTAACAAGATAGTGTATTGGGTTGCAGGTATTTGCTTCTTTATTCTTGCAGGTTTGCTAGATATACAGGGTGACCCAGAAGTCTACCGACAAAATTTCGAAGGTTATTCTATTATATGTCTAGACTTTTTTGTTCTGGCGAGCTGTAGTTTCCAGTGGCTCGTTACAGAGTAATAATGTAATTATGAGTTATCAGGCTTTGTTTCTGAGAATATTTTCACAACGGTGAAAAAACCTGTAATACCGATCACCAAAACGTAGAGAATTATTGTGAAGGTGGTTCGATGAACTCTCTGCCAGGCATTTACGTGTGATTCGCAGAGTATCGATGTAGATGTAGTAACACACAAGAACCCGGTCGTTCGTGAACGGGCTCGTGTGAACAGGTGCAAAGTTCTGTGATTTGGTGGCCGTCGTTGCAGGAACAACTGGGTGTATTGTCATCGTGGCGCTTTTCCGTTGCTTTCACTGAACCCTCGAAAGAGAGGCGTATTGGTAGATTCTTCATCAGTAAACTTATCCATACAATTGTGTACCAGTGTTAACGTGCAAGTAACGCTGTCGGAAAAGCCAGTCCGAAACTAGACAGAGCGATACTGAATATAAGCTTGTGGTCCAGTGGTAAAGTAAACCTGTTGACAACAGCAGGTACCGTGAGTGACTGGAACAAGTTTGTTTCGAAACAAGACACGCAGCCGTCTCGTAGAATCGTGTGTACTGCCGGTGATCCGTGTATCCCCAACACGATATTTCGACGACGTAACTCGGCGTCTTCATCTGGTGTTTCCTGCTTTGTGACGACGCGGACCACCGGAAGTGTGAGATTCTACGAGATGACAACGAATCGTCAGGAAAGTATAATAAATTAAGAGACACACAGCGCTTATTGTAGATTTGCACTTTGTATAGATAACACAGTACCGGTACAAGGGGTGAGAATTAAAACAAATGGAATAGATCTGTAATGAGCCACCATAGACCAAAGACCCCTTTCACCAAGATAGTCGGAAAATATCCCTGAACAGCATCAGAGATTTTGTCGGAGTTAAGATTCACTCTGTATGTGTTTCTGATGGTAAAAATTTCTCTGAAAATTTCTGTGAAACTGTCGCATTTTAGTATTTCGTTGGTACTAAATCGCGTTTATTATGTCCAAGGACACTATCTACTGTCGGAAGTCTAGATCCAAAAATGATAAAAATAGATTACACCTGTAAAATTATTTTGTGCTTTGGTATGACTTTCAATAAATGATTATCTACGCTTATGCTTTTGTGGCGTTTCTGCGGTAGTTTTAGGCATTTATCTCGCCACGATTGCTGCTGATTTAATTTATTGCCTGCTTCTCTCGCATTAAAATGACATTTTTTTACATACCGTGTACATCTGATGGGAGAGGATTGGTTTTTCACCAGCGTTCATCAGCCCGTCACAGATATTAGGTTGATCGGATGCGGCAGTTCTCTGACTGGACGAAAGAAACATTTCTACTTAGACACTTTCATAATGGTGCTGAAACGTTAACAAGTTGTGTTAATTAATGGCTAATTGGCACGTAGTAAAGTATGTATGCGGTCGCGGCCCGTGATAAGGCTTTAGCGGGGAGTTCCGAAGTTCGAATATTGTACCAGGTTTGCTTATTGTAACTGCATTGTGCGCAATTGGTTCGTTCGAAGAATCTATTGGTATGAACTTGCGTCTGAGATCGGCAATACATCTCCCTAGCATTAGTTCGATTACTGAATGAACAACGGTAAATGTATTATCGCTGCGTTAAGAACAACTTTGACTTTTGTCGCGTTATAAGCTACAGCCCTGCGTTTTGTTCTGACTCATTACCTCCAACCAGCAACCCCATCTCTCCGCTCGAGTCATGTTGTGAGCCTTCCAGTCTCCTCTACATTTTGTACACATTACTACGACAGAGTTCACCGATCTGCTAGGCTACAGCATACACATTTTCCCCTGTCCTATAGTGAAGGCATGAGGTTTGTTCAGTTCTTATTTGCGGCGTAAATCGTGTAGCTCTTGCGTTGATCCTATAACTATTCAGGTTGTAGTTCACCCAATTCCGTGCCTCAGTTCACTCTATCGTCACAGAGTAATGGGAAATATTAATTCTACGTCGGTGGCATGGAATCTTTTTGACTAAAATCAATTAAATTGCTGAACCACACAGCTTTCGCTTTGATCTTTAGTCAGTAGCTGGTGAGAACTTCTCGGCAGTCATCAGAGAGACCTTCATTGTGAGGACACGAAACGTCCTTCGACGTAAAACAGATATTAAGGCTGCGGTTTGGAGTTCAGTCAGCGGTTGCACGATTACCACAGTATTAAGAAAATAGCCTAATTCGTAAGGATACTTTGTCGAAATAGCCATTCGGGAGATGTTTCAGAGATGAACTGCTTGGGAGCTAGCAAGGCGTTCGACTAGATAACTGATACGTCCACGATCGTCAGCACCGCGACAGTACTCAGAGACGTGTAGGCCAGATGTAGCGCGCATAATTATTTCTCTCCTCCACGTCCTATCAAATTACTAATCCCAGGAGGTACCATGTCCATAGCAGAAAACACAAGATTTTCACTCCACACTGGTTGGAAAGATACGCGAGCAAAATGAACTAGATGTCACTATTGAACTTTGAAATTTTCACTTTTGTAAATATTGACGTGCAATGTATGAATACTTTTCTTAACTAGTAATTAAATCCAGCGCACAGATACTTCCAGTAAAACTCAAGCTGAAGTCGGAACTAGTTTTAAATGATACTGTATGGGAACTGCAGTATGCCACCTTCTCTGATTCATTTCAGAGTTAATCGCTCCTCGACTCCACCTGACAAGAGCCTCGTCTTCATTTACAGCTATAGCCACTGCCCACGTCACTGGTCTGATTTCTCTTGGGTTGGGTTGTTTGGGGAAGGAGACCAGACACCGAGGTCATCGGTCTCATCGGATTAGGGAAGGACGGGGAAGGAAGTCGGCCGTGCCATTTCAAAGGAGATATCCCGGCATTTACCTGGAACGATTTAGAGAAATCACGGAAAACCTAAATCAGGATGGCGGGGCGCGGAATTGAACCGTCGTCCTCCCGAATGCGAGTCCAGAGTGCTAGCCACTGCGCCGCCTTGCTCGGTAATTCCTCTTGTAGTAGATATTTGCGATCGTTCAGAAAACCTGCGTCCATAACAACTGCTTGCTCGACGTTTGATGTTGCTTGCTAACTTGATCGCACGGCGCTAAAACTGTTGGATCATCACCCGTGATCCTTGCTAATCATCTGAATAGCAGGATGCCGTTGCTGGGATTTACGTTGTGGACTGTGTAGTCGCGTCATCCAGTGTTTGCTCGCCTCAGACAACGCGTGCTCCACTGACAATGAGCGGAGCCTCTGCTTCTCCATTGTTGGGAATGATCAGGTTTAATCATAGTATGAAGGCTTTCACGACCGGATGACATATCTTCTGGTAAACCTTGCGGGATGTAAGGTCGTGGTCCATGAAACTCTTCAGCTCCTAACGTTTCGTCCAGTGCTTCGCTGGACATCTTCAGAGGGGTGTTTCTCCTCCGGTGAGTCTTGCCGACTGACGGGTCGGACGTCTGAGAGCGACTTATGTATCGTAGAAAGTGGGCGTGACCAGAGTTACACCTGATATGCAGAGATAACCTTTGTCAGAGATAAAACTTAACTATCGATCGTAATCTTGTCACGGATAAAACTGTCTAGCAATTCTGTAGTGCTACTGTCCAAATATCACTAAGTTTCATGGTCTCTTCTTCCGAACTATTACCCACGGCTTTGTAGAGAAGCAATTGAAATATATAAACATAGGGATAATTTTAATCGGAAAGAAGAGACCATGAAACTTAGTGATATTTGGACAGTAGCACTACAGAATTGCTAGACAGTTTTATCCGTGACAAGATTAGGATCGATAGTTAAGTTTTATCTCTGACAAAGGTTATCTCTGCATATCACGTGTAACTATGGTCACGCCCACTTTCTACGATACATAAGTCGCTCTCAGACGTCCGACCCGTCAGTCGGCAAGACTCACCGGAGGAGAAACACCCCTCTGAAGATGTCCAGCGAAGCACTGGACGAAACGTTAGGAGCTGAAGAGTTTCATGGACCACGACCTTACATCCCGCAAGGTTTACCAGAAGATAGATCAGGTTTAAGTTCTCAGCTGCCCGACACAGCGGTTGTTTGTAGCGACATAAACCACATATTTCAAGTGTGTTGTTTCACTACATGAGCACTGAAAGAGTCTTACTAATTGGTTTATCTGTTTTTGGAGACGATGAATCGCATGTGCTACATGACTTAAGTTTCTATGTAGCTTCTCACTTTATATGTAGGCTGTTAGGTAGAAGATTTTAGTAAGATTTCAAGACGGCTGTATCATCCTATTCTTTTCCCAGTGGTGAACTAATCACTGTACCTTGTTAGTTTGTGTTAGCTAGTGTGCAGACATTTTGCAAAACTGCTGCGGACTTGATGTTATGTACAGCATTTTGTGTTTCTGCGTGAAAGTCAGCCGAAGTTAGAGTGGACGAGATTGACTCAGACCTGTTTCAAATTTATTCCCTGAAAACATAACTTGAAACATTTTAAATAGATTCGTCTCAAATTATTTTATTTATGGGCCGCATGGAAAAAACACACACACACACACACACACACACACACACACACACACACACACACACATGCGCGCGCCAGCACGTGACTTAAGTCATCCCACAAACAAGATCGTACACAACTTAAGTTCCGGAAAAAGATAATTATCCCCTCCCTCTCTCTCCCTCCCCCCCCCCCTCTCTCTCTCTCTCTCTCTCTCTCTCTCTCTCTCTCTCTCTCTCTCTCTCTCTCTCTGCGTGTGTGTGTGTGTGTGTGTGTGTGTGTGTGTGTGTGTGTGTGTGTGTGAGTGAGAGAGAGAAGGGGGGGGGGGGGGGGGGGGGGGAAACAATGAAAGCACTTGCACGAAAGGAGTTCCGTAAGTATCTAGATGACTACCACTACAGTGGACATAAAAGTAATTACTCTCACCTTTACCGGCATCGTTGCAACAGCTCGGCTGACTACCGTGCGAGGCCGCCTGCCTGTGAGCGCAGCTTCCAATTAAAACGGCGAGGCTGGCCGGCCTGGCTAAGCTAACGGCGCGTCCAGCCAGCTATACGATCCCTATCTTCGGCGGCGGTGCTTCTCTATTTAGGAACGGCGCCTGTGTTGTAACGCGGCTTTCGGCTCAGTTTTATGTAAACGATAAACTGGAATAGCGAAAGTCGTTAATGAAAGTTGATGAAGCAGTTAAGTTACCTGCCAAGGAACAAACGTCAGCCGCCTGCCCGTGGGAAACAAGGCCATACTGATCGAGTAATGGCAGTTTGCGTTTAAAATGATTGAGCCTTTACTTCCGCCAGCAAATAAATACTTAAGACGGTTGTGGACTTTAGGTCTTGACGGCAAATCAGTTCGCTTCGTTAATCCTGAGAACTGAGCTGCTTCTATACAGCACATGTACACAGTACAAACGTTCCCGACCACCGTCTACACGGCATAGACGTTGTATGACGGACACGATTTAATCGAATGAATTAAGGAGAATACCAAGTGGACCGAGGAACTCAAATTGAGGAGAGAGACGTGGTAGGGTAGCGTGACTAGTTGTACGCCACTGTGCTATGTTGCTGTAGTGGTTAGCACATCTGCCTAGTGAGCAGGAGACTCGGGTTCGAGTCCCGGTCTTGCTACAAATCTTAATTTGTCGCGTCAGTCTGCATGTATACAACAAGGTCACACTTTAGTTACGTCACGTAATTACGGTCCGGTCGCCCAAGAAAACTCTTGTTAGCAATTCACAAATTCTTCACGTCTACAAACATGTACGTTAAATTATAATAATAATCGTAATAAAAATCGTCCTGAAACACACACTAAACCCGCTGGGCAGAACAGGTGATTAAGATTGTGGAAAGGGCCAAATAAGCTTGGGGTCAGTTTCATTTTTAAATTGTAATTTAATAACACATCAAACTCCAAATCTTTCACGGCTGAAGGCCTCCAAACAAGAAATCTTAAATCAACAAGGTATTTTCAAGTGACTGAAGACAATCAGTTACAATTGCAAATAAAAAATGAAAACATATATATATATATATATATATATATATATATATATATATTATTCAAGATTTTAAAATAAATTACCATAACCTTTCAAAGGTAGAACGCCGCAATGTTTTTGCTTAGCGGGTAACTTGAAGAATAAGGTTTTAAGTGGCTGAAGGCCCACAATTGATTTTTCCAAAATTCATAAATACCATAAACGTTTAAAGACAGAAGGCCGTAATGTTTGAGCTTGAAAGGTAATTTTAAGAATAAGGTTCCAAGCGGCTGAAGGACCACAATTAATCTTCCAAATTAAAAAAAAAATGTAACCATAAGCCCTAAGCTTTAAGTAGGTGAAACCGCACTAAAAGAAAAGACAACACAACGGCAATAACATTTCAGCAAGTATCCACTTGCCGGACTTCAAACTTACTTACATAAAACACAGTAAAATCAAGAAATTTTTCAGATCATTGGCTGTGATTGATTATAAACAGTTAACACCGGTGAGAAAGACGGTAAAGACAACAGCACTATATATGGTGAGGAAAGGACACTGCCTGAAATTACGTTAGTGTCCAGGGCAGATAATCAGAACACTAACGGCCACAAGGCAGAAAATTCCGCTGGTACACTTGTAGTCAACCAATATAGTTAATTGCACAACATGGCTGCTAAATTTCAGTAATACAAACACTCGGCGTTGCTCACAGGAAAACCTCCCCAACAGCGAACCACCGAAACGAACCACACATCATGAATGGCTTGGGTACTTGAAACCACCACTCAACTTTGACGTCCTTGGTCGGTGAACCACGAAGCTCGTAGCGATCGGACAGCTCCACACACGCTGCGACACTGCGCAGGGACCGCCAGCGGACCCAGCCGACTGCACCGCGCAGGGATATCCTCCCTGGTCCGCAGCAACCGACAGACTCCTCTCAGAATGCCGACAACATCTAAAATAGTTGTCAGTGGAAATAACGCCAACTGCACACACAACCTGACAAACACTTTCACGAAGACCTGAACGATACCGAACAGTAACTAAGCACGCACGAAGACAAATCGGGAATAGATGCACACACCCACAGCCGACTCATGAACGATCGGCGAGCCAAAACGCGTCGTCCGGTAGGGAGACCGACCGACGATCCACAAAGACCGTGGCCCGGCTCCAAGTGATGCGTGGCGGGAATGGTCGGGCGAGCCATGTCGACGCAGACCTCAATGCTGCTCCAACCCGACTACACTAGTGCCGCATTGCAACTCCCTGACTGGCAGGTCCGGACTGCGTTCCAGACGTGTTCCAACTGACTGGCAGACCCGAACTCGCAATGCGAACTGGCTTACGACAGACAACGACCGTGAAGTAACATCAGTCCAGCAAAGATACTACGCGAGGGGATATATCGAAACGCGCTGCTAACGCCGCTCACGTTCAGGCAAAGCAGCAGCTCAGTGATAGTAGTAATTTAAATTAACGTAGTAAGATGGAAGTACGTTAAAAACAGGGTGTAAAATACAATAATGGGAACACAAGCCACGCACGGCTCATGTCCGATGTCTGCAAACTATATCTTGTACTGGAAGAATTTCAGTTGACGCGCTGGAACTGAACGGGTAGCTCGGCGCCAGTTTTAAATTGCCAGTTCATACGGTTGCCGGCAGAGGCTGTCTCACTCGCTCGCACGTACATCTCCCAGTGTGCGTCGTGTCGAGCCGATATCGCGATAACGGAGCAGCAGTCACCTTGCGATCTCCATTCCAGCAGGTGCGGTACACTTACAGCTGTACCGAGCGACATGGCGCAGCACACTGGACCCACATTCGGGAGGACGATGGTCAAACCCGCGTCCGGCCATTCTGATTTAGGTTTTGCGCGATTCCCCTACATCGCTTCAGGCAGATGACGGAATGGTTCCTTCGAAAATGCACGACCGACTTTCTTCCTCATATGGGACCGATGACCTCGCTGTTTGGTCCCCTCCCCCGAATCAACCAACCCAACTCTCAACTGTGACGCGTAATGTTGGTCCAGAGTTTGAAGGCGAAAAGTGAAGTCAGGACGCAAGTACATGTAGACTGTAGCAGCCACATACCATAGTCCAGCAAGAGACACACACTCTAAAGCAATGATCGTCAAACTTTTTTGCGTAAGAGCCTTTATTGACATTGTAGGGTCACACGTCGTGCCACAGAGGAAAAGAGGAAAAAGGAAGAGGGCGAGCGGTGGGAGGGTAGAGCGGGTGGATGGGGGGGCGGGGCGGAATTGGGCATTTAAAGTGAAATTCAATTTTCACCAAACCATGGTTATTGATTACTTACAGATTTTGATTCTATATATATACTGGCTGATCAAAAAGTCACTATAAATTTGAAAACTTAATAAACCACGGAATAATGTAGATAGAGAGGTAAAAATGGACACAAATGCTTGGAATGACATGGGGTTTTATTAGAACCAAAAAAGGTCACAAAATGTCCGACAGATGGCGCTGGACAGC
This sequence comes from Schistocerca americana, assembly GCF_021461395.2. Taxonomy (NCBI): domain Eukaryota; kingdom Metazoa; phylum Arthropoda; class Insecta; order Orthoptera; family Acrididae; genus Schistocerca; species Schistocerca americana. The sequence continues at coordinate 304,089,985 of NC_060119.1, read as the reverse complement.
AAAACGTCAGTGACTGCGCATGACGGTGTGGGCGTTTCAAAAGATGGCAGAAGATGACGATTGGTTGAGTAACGTCTTGTGGACCGAAGCAGCTCATTTCACGCTCCGAGGGTCTGTCAACGCCCACAACTGCAGAATTTGGGCTACCGAAAATCCTAGAACTGTCGTGGAAATTCCATTGTACGACGAGAAAGTCACGGTATGGGTTGGATTTACCACATCTATCGTTATCGGGCCTTTTTTTCTTCGAGGAAATGCGTGATTCTGGTTTTGTAATTGCTACCGTGATGGGTGAGAGGTACGCCAATGTGTTTACAGAATCGCATCATCCCCAGCCTGGCTGATAAACATCTGCTGGAACGTACGATGTTTATGCAGGATGGCGCTCCACCCCATATTGCTAGACGCGTGAAAGATCTCCTGCGCGCATCGTTTGGTGATGATCGTGTGCTCAGCCGCCACTTTCGTCATGCTTGGCCTCCCAGGTCTCCAGACCTCAGTCCGTGCGATTATTGGCTTTGGGGTTACCTGAAGTCGCAAGTGTATCGTGATCGACCGACATCTCTAGGGATGCTGAAAGACAACATCCGAAGCCAATGCCTCACCATAACTCCGGACATGCTTTATGGTGTTGTTCACAACATTATTCCTCGACCACAGCTATTGTTGAGGAATGATGGTGGACATACTGAGCATTTCTTGTAAAGATCATCTTTGCTTTGTCTTACTTTGTTATGCTAATTATTGCTATTCTGATCAGATGAAGCGCCATCTCTCGGATATTTTTTGAACTTTTATAGTTTTTTGGTTCTAATAAAACCCCATTCATTCCAAGCATGTGTGTCAATTTGTACCCCTCTATCTACATTATTCCGCGATTTATCCAGTTTTCAAATTTATACTGACTTTTTGATCACACGGCATTTTGAGCTATCGCACCAAATATTTTAAGTGAATACATTGAAAGTACATGCATACATAATGACCAGTAACCTGTATCTGAGTGTGTAGTCTTACTGTGGGCAGTGCCATCGCAACAGGATTCCATGTTTGTTTTTCTGGTGTCCGGGCAGGTTTTCTAGACAGCCTACGGTCTTGCCATTTTGGTATTACAGATCCCCACCCGATTAAGCAACGTTGGGCCTAGTTAGAACTTGGGTGGGTGGCTGCGCAGGGAAAACAGGTGCCGTTGTTGTTAAAGACACTCAAATTGCCGAAGTGCTGTCCAATTGAAAGACTTGCGCTGGGCCGTGGTTCCACAAGCCATTATTCTTATTCTTATTATCTACTCGTCTAACGCCCTAGTATCTGAAAGAATACCAAGAGGATGCAGCAGACCGTTTTCAATCGGACTTTCGTATTAGACCAAATATAACAGAGCAGAGACGGTTTTAAATAAAATAACTTAATTGAAAATAGTTGCAGAGTTACAGATCGGCAAATGATTGCTTTGTGTATGAAAGGGTTTAGAAGGCGTTTTTTTAAACAACTGGCTCTTGTTGGAGTAATGATTTTGGCCACTTTTCCCGACAAGTAGTGCGGCCTCCTCTTCTCGGCCGGACGACCTGTCGGCGTTAGTGATCTGCAGAAGAAACAATCAGACTAAAATATGTAAGAAGGTACTACGTTTTGTAGGCAAAAAGTAGTTGTTTAAACATCAAAATTGTGAAAAAATTGTTCTCCATACAAGTGGGGCAACAAGAATAATATAACAGATTTATCGTATGTCGGACTAAACGTTTTACTTTCACAATGACGAAGTACTCGTAGATTTAAGAAACTTCCTGGCAGATGAAAACGGTGTGCCAGACCGAGACTGGAACTCAGGGCCCTTGCCTTTCGCGGGCGAGTGCTCTACCATCTGACCTACGCAAGGACGACTCACGATCCGTCCTCGCAGCTTTAATTCCGCCAGTACCTCGTCTCCTACCTTCCAAACTTCACAGAAGCTCTCCTGCAGACCTAGCAGAACTAGCAATCCCGGAAGAAAGAATATTGCGGAGACATGGCTTAGCCACAGCCTGCGAGACGTTTCCAGAGTGAAATACCAGCGCACACTCCGCTGCAGGAACCGAGCGAGGTGGCGCACCCTGGACTTGCATTCTGGAGGACGACGGTTCAATCCCGCGTCCGGCCAACCTGATTCAGGCTTCCCGTGATTTTCTCTAATCCGATGAAACCGATAACCTCGCAGTTTGGTCTCCTCCCCCTAAATCAATCCAATCCAATCCGCTGCAGCGTGAATATTTCATTCTGGAAAGAGGTCTGGATGGACTGCGACGGCGTACAGTAATAGCTATAAATACAGAAGTTCCAGACATGCTCGCAAAAGTATGACACGAGTCTATGTGTCTGCCATGCGTCCTACTTGTGAAAGACAAATGAAAACTTTCGTTTGAAGTGTAGTTGTAAAAAGTACCTTCAGCTTGCATGTGAATGCAGGCAGAAAGTATGCCCTTGTAATGTAGGGCGGTTCTTTAAAAAATGAAAACACTCAAAAAGAAATGCACACTATTTTTTTAAATCCATCTTTTATTCTACATGTTTGAAAGTTTTACAGTGTGTAGATACATCCTTTAGGAACAATATTTTCATTTCTCCACATAATTTCCATCCCTCTCAACTGCCTTACGCCATCTTGGAACCAGCGCCTGTATACCCGCAGGATAAAATTCTGGACCAAGCTGTTGGAGCCACTGTTTGGCAGCGTGCACAAGGGAGTCATCATCTTCAAACCTTATTCCACGAACAGTCTTTCAGTTACCCAAAGAGATGATAGTCACATGGAGCCAGGTCAGGACTGTAAGGCGGATGTTTCAGTGTTGTCCATCCGAGTTTTGTGATCGCTTCCATGGTTTTTTGACTGATATGTGGCCGTGCATTGTCATCCAACAGCAAAACATCCTTCTTTTGCCGATGTGGTCGAACACGACTCAGTCGAGCTTGAAGTTTCTTCAGTGTCGTCATATATGCATCAGAATTTATGGCGGTTCCACTTGGCGTGATGTCCACAAGCAAGAGTCCTCCGGAATCGAAAACACCGTAGCCATAACTTTTTCAGCAGAAGGTGTGGTTTTAATTTTTTTTTTCTTGGGTGAATATGCATGATGCCTCTTCGTCTCTGGTGAAAAATGATGGAGCCATGTTTCATCACCTGACACAATTCTTCCAAGAAATTCATCTCCACCATTCTCGTACTGTTCCAAAAGTTCGCTGCACACCGTTTTTCTTGTTTCTTTGTGAGCCACTGTTAACATTCTGGGAACCCAGCTGTCACAAACCTTTTTTAACGCCAACACTTTCAGTATTCTGCAAACACTTCCTTCCCCTATCCCAACGTAGCGTGACAATTCGTTCACTGTGATGCTTCTGTCAACAGTCACCAATTCGTTAACTCTCTGCACATTGTCTGGAGTGTGTGCAGTACAGGGCCTGCCGCTATGAGGACGATCCTCAATATTGCCGTGCCCGCTTTCATCACGTAACCTGCTTGCCCACCGACTAACTGTACTGCGATCGACAGCAGCATCTCCATACACCTTTTTCAGCCTCTTGTGGATGTGTCCCACTGTCTAGTTTTCATAGCACAGGAGTTCTATGACAGCACGTTGCTTCTGACGAACGACATGCTGTGACGGCGCCAGTCATGGGAACAGGTTAAACTAAGTTCGATAACAAGCGGGAAGGATGTATCTACACACTGCAAAATTATCACACATGCTGAATAAAAACTGTTTTTACAAAAATAGTGTGCATTTCTTAGAAGTGACCCTCGTATATCTTTACATGAGTTGGAATTCATAAAAAGTTTCTGATTCTTATTGAGTGTTTAAGAAGACCAAACAATGAAGCTCTTCAGTCTCCCATTCACCCACAAGGACAGCAGTGTACCCAATCTGCCTGAATATAGAGTAAATTCTCTGTGCAAGTGTGACAGTGTTCTAAATGTTTGCGTAGCGTGTATCAGTGGTGGTACATATGAACCAGCCCGATATTCACTTGGTGGGTTGTGGGAAACCGCCTGAAAACCACATTCAGGATTGCCGGCACACCAACGTATCGTCGTAACGTAGATTCGATTCGGGGCTGACGTACGTGTAAGACACAGAAGCGGTAGTGTTAACACACATGACTATTCGGGTGAGTCCGTAGTTTGTTTATTCGTATGAAAGATAAGGTCTTTAAAAACAGATGAATTACTTTGGACCATCCCGTGCTTTATTGTAAATTAGCAGCGGCCTCTAACTAGCGAGGTAAGTTTAGTCAAAATTTCCACACTATTGGATTAAACTTTGTTCTTATCTGTATAAGTCCAAGAAAACCTTTCTGAAAGAAGCTTCACGAGTTTTGTGCTCTCACGAAATAATACCGAAGGGAAATTCCACAAGATTAAGGCGTAGTACGAGAATAACGAAGCTTAAAGAAACTCCGAAATCAGGCTGTGGTTGAAGTAGCGTTACTGTTGAAACTGTAACCAACTTGGACCCTCTCATTGGACTAAGCTCTTTGTTGACATTGTCGACATCATCAGAAGTTTTATCTTTTCCTCAGCTAGTTGTGTAATCCGTAAGGTACGGACGTTTCACTTCTGTGCGCTAGCTAATTGTGGAGAATATCGGTATGAAATATTATCATACGAGACAATCCTGACTTACAGAACGCGGTCCTCCAAATAGCAATGAGCATTTCGAAAGGTGAAACAAACTCGTCGAAAAAAGAGTACTGTGAGCGATGCAGAGCAAAATTCAATTACATTCGCCGCTGTAAATCACCCGTCTTGTCACGAATCCGGTGCGAAAGTCAATAGCTACGTCGGAGAAAATGGTGCAGAACCGTTGTGCAGAAAGTATGTATCATCAGATTGGAACTAGTAGTTTCATAAATACATTTTCTGCCATTTACGTTACAGCCAGATAACCCAAATTACAGATTACGCCCCAGTGTCACTCATAGATGTATCTGAGTATCAGTTGTGTACTGAAATGCCGTATTAGGTGTCCTAAATGAATCTCCAAAAAGTTACGCTGGATGAGATTCCCGACCTGGAGCCCGGGTCAGAAGCAGCAGTCGGAGCCACGGTTGTCCACAGCACCCCGCGGACCCTCTCCATCAGGCGAGAGGTTCGACGCTGTGGGCTGTGTGTCGCTTTCGCGGCAGGGCTGCGATCTGATAGCGGGAGCTCGGGTCTCGCAACGTCTGCAGTTACGAGCAGGCGAGGCGGCAGCGCCAAAGTTCACCAGTTTGCGACACACACTTCGTCACGGTCAGCGCAGCCCGCTACCAACTGGCGTGCGCCTTTGTCTTCTGACAAACATAATGAGCAAAACGAGTAATTTTCGTTATTTGCATGCGAGTCGCCCCGACGAATGTCTGTCACAAGATCCAACACCGCTCCATTACAGTTGCCCATAATGGATCCCAAGAGGCAAGAAAAACAGGTTTTTTCACGACGACAGTGTGTAAAACACACGCCACGTATACGTACGAGATCGACGTGTCTGCAGTAGTTCTGGATATAGTGTTCATTGAAATATCAAGGTTGGCGTGAGCACTGGCAGATTGAGCTGGCCTAGATCAGAACACGGTACGTCCCGCAGTCCAGCAGCAGCGACAGGCTCGGCTGCTTTTTAAATCATCCATCTTCTGTCTGGTTCTATGTGGCAGCCACGAATTCCTCTTCCTTGCCAACCCCTTCATCTCAGAGGAGCACTTACAACCCAGCATTTGTTGGATATAGTCTACTCTCTGTCTTCCTGTACGGTTTTCACTCTCCACAGCGCCCTCTGGTGCATGGAATTTTATTCGCTTATCTGACACATGATCGTGGTCTCGCGGTAGCGTTCTCGCTTCCCGAGCGGGGTGTCCCGGGTTCGGTTCCCGGTGAGATGGATTTTTTCTGCCTCGAGAAGACTGGGTGTTGTTGTTGTCGTCTTCACCATCGTCATTCGTCCCCATTACGGTCGGAGGAAGGCAATGGCAAACCACCTCCACTAGGACCTTGCCTTGTACGGCGGTGCGGGTCTCCAACACCGTTCCCCTACGCTCCATCACGGAGTATATTAATCATCTGACACATGCCCAACATCCTGCCACTTCTTCTCGAATGTTTTTCACGTGTTGCCTTCTTCGCCGATTATGCGGAGAAACCTCATTCTCATCTTACTGGTCCACCTAATTTTCGCATTGTACATTCCAAACGCTACGATTCTCTTTGTTACCAGTTTCCCCACAATCCATGATCATCTACCACACAATGCAGCGCACCAGACGTCAATTGTTAGCAGTTTCTTCTTCCAATTAAAGCCAATGTTTGCACTGGTAGACTTCCCAGGATCGATATAGTGCATTAAACAGCCATTGCTGTCCTGTAAATGTAAATACGTCCATTTCATAGAGAACTCACAGTGGGTTACAAGTATGGTGACCTATTCAATCGGACTCAAAAAGTTGGGCCGCATCTTTCGCGCCCCCCCCAGGGGATCCACAACTCTTTTGTGGATACGTGCGTAGCGAGCACGGGGCCCCGAGCTAATGTGGCCTTCCTTCCTTTCCGGGCTGCATACCTTCCCTTTCCGCATCCTTCCCCATCCCCTGTCTTCACCCCCCCCCCCCTCACCTCTGGCTCTTTCCTTCACTTTCTCCCCCTCTGGGAGTATGGTTTGCGCCTACGTCCGGAGACGGACGCTTGTAAATGTACCGCATTCTTCTTCTTCCTTGCTTGTATGTCTTCTTCCTTCCTTTGTCCTTCTCTTTTCCTTACCTCTTCTCTTTACCCTTTTCTCCGCTGCGGCGTTTGAGACCCCCTCTTCTTTCCTTTCCCTTTCTCTTTCTTCCTCCCTGTGCGTGTCTGAAGGCCGACCCACGCACTTCCATGCGTAGCCGGTGACGGGGTAACGCGTAATTCCCCGCCCCGGGTAGACAGGTAGGACACGTACGTACCCCCTGGTAAAGGCCAGGCCCAGGGAGGGGTGATTACCCGAGCTGATACCTTCCGAAAGTGCAGATTGGTCCGTCCATCCGTTTGTTGGGAGGTGTGACCTGAGGTGTGAACAATCACCTAAGGCGGGAGTGCCCTCAGAGAGGGCCCCCAACAGGGAGGAGCGCGCCCTCGGAGACGCTGGTAATCATGGGGGATTCTTCCGCAATGGTTTCCTCACCTTCCACTATGTCTGCTCACAAGCGCAAGTTCACTGAGTCTCAGCCACAGACGGTTCTTCCATCGTTGCCACAGTTCCTTGTTGTTTCTCGGTCTGACGAAGGTCACGACTTTTCCACGGTCAACCCTTTCATTATTCAGAAAGGTGTCGACGCAATTGCGGGTCCTGTAAAGTCTTGTTCCAGATTACGGAATGGTACCCTGTTGTTAGAAACACACAGTGCCCTCCAGGCTCAAAAATTGCTGTGTACTTCTCTGCTCCACACCTTCCCTGTCCGGGTGGAACCGCACCGTACCTTAAATTCCTCGCGTGGAGTCGTTTATACACGCTCCCTCGATGGATTGTCTGACGAAGAAATTCAGCACTACCTGTCTGACCAGGGCGTCACCGCTGTTCATCGGGTTATGAAAAGGGTTGACTCGAACATCATTCCAACCCGCACTGTCTTCTTGACATTTGACAAAGTTCAACTCCCATCAAAAATCAAAGCAGGCTATGAGATAATTTCCGTTCGCCCTTATGTCCCAAACCCTACGCGTTGCTATCGATGTCAGCGGTTCAATCACACCAGCCAGTCCTGTTCCAATCCGGCCAAATGTGTTACGTGTGGCAAGGATGCCCATGAGGGTGCTTGTCCACCTCCATCCCCTCACTGCATCAACTGTATGGGTGACCACGCTGCTTCCTCTCGAGATTGCCCCGTTTTTAAGGATGAAAAGCTCATCCAGGAAATAAGAGTGAAGGAAAAGGTGTCGACCTTTGCTTCTCGAAAGTTACTCGCCAGTCGACAGCCCACCGTGCCTCAGAAAGGAAAATACAGCACTGTCCTTGCTTCTCCTCGGCCAACAAAGGAGGCGGCCACGCAGACTTGCGACCTCACATTTAGTACCACGGTCGTCAGATCGGCCAGCGCAAAGATCGCCCGTTCAACCTCACCACTTTCGCCTGCCCACTCTATGGCTCACCCTTCGTCGGGTTCTGCTAAATCTCGAGCCCAAAAGTCAGACGCCAAGTCTTCGAAAAAAGAGCATTCTCGTGAAGAGTTTTTACGTACTGCAACTTCACAACCATCGGTTCCTCCTTCATCTAAACATCATACCTCCAAGAAGGCTACGAAGAAACACAGTTCCTCTCCTCCTCCGCCAAGGCGTGTCCCAACTACAGCACCATCTGGCGGAAATCGCCCTCGGCCATCTTCCGTGTCGCCGAGGCGCACTGCTGGTGGCCGGTCAACTGGCCGATCGTTGGAGGCAGGAGCTGCTCCTGACCAACCTATGGATCAGGATCTTCTGCCTTCGACAATGCCATTCCATGCTGTCGGTCGCAAGCTCTGAGCAGTCGTTGAGTTGACAGCACCCTTGGTCACGTTTCTCCATTTTCTGTTCACCCTATGTCCATTATCCACTGGAATATCCGCGGCATTCGCGCCAATCGGGATGAATTGTCGATCCTCTTACGATCCTACTCGCCGGTCATCTTCTGTCTTCAGGAAACAAAGCTGCGTCCCCATGACCGCTTTGTTCTCCCTCATTTTCAGTCCGTCCGATATGACCTCCCCTCTGTTGAAGGCACTCCAGCCCATGGAGGACTCATGATTCTGCTCCATGATACTCTCCATTATCACCCAATCCCCTTAAACAGTTCCTTCCAAGCTGTCGCCGTCCGTCTTTCCCTTTCTGGATACACGTTCTCTCTTTGTACGGTATACATTCCATCGTCTACACCACTGGCACGAGCTGATCTCCTTCATCTTCTTGATCAGCTTCCACCCCCCTATTTGCTGGTTGGGGACTTCAATGCCCACCACCCGCTTTGGGGATCTCCACATCCTTGTCCACGTGGCTCACTATTGCTAGACGTCTTCCACCAAGCGGATCTAGTCTGCCTCAACACTGGGGTCCCCACATTTTTGTCTGCCTCCACGGCAAATTTATCTCATTTGGACCTTGCGGTCGGTACTGTTCCGCTAGCCCGGCGCTTCGAATGGTTCGCCCTTGATGATACACACTCGAGTGACCACTTTCCATGTGTCCTTCGACTGCAGCCTCAACTGCCATATACGCGCTCGCGACGCTGGAAGTTTGCCCAAGCCGATTGGACACTTTTTTCGTCTCTAGCGACATTCGATGACCGTCGCTTTCCCAGCGTCGACGATGAGGTCACACATTTTACCGACGTTATTCTCACAGCTGCGGAACGTTCAATACCACGCACCTCCGAATTGCCCCGGCGCCCCCCAGTTCCTTGGTGGAACGAGGCATGCCGTGACGCAATACGTGAGCGGCGACGTGCTCTTCGCATTTTCCGTCACCATCCTACTTTAGCCAACTGTATCCGATATAAGCAGCTCCGTGCGCGATGCCGTCGCGTCATCCGCGATAGCAAGAAGGCAAGCTGGCAATTCTTTATTAGCTCATTTAACACCTTCACTCCCTCCTCGGAAGTTTGGAGTCGGCTTCGACGGTTCTCAGGCGCGCCTAGTTTCTCCCCGGTCTCTGGGCTCACTGTCGCGCATGATACCTTAGTGGACCCCGTCGCAATTTCTAACTCATTGGGTCAGCACTTTGCTGAGATTTCGAGCTCTTCAAATTACCCGCCAGCGTTTCTCCCGAAGAAACGTGCAGCGGAAGTGCGACATCTTGCTTTCTCCTCTCAAAATCGCGAAAGCTACAATACTGTTTTCTCCATGCGCGAACTCCAACATGCACTCTCTTCTTCTCGCTCCTCCGCCCCAGGACCGGATGGTATCCATGTCCAAATGTTGCTGCATTTATCAACCCATAGCCTGCGTTGCCTCCTTCGCCTTTATAATCGAATTTGGACCGACAGTACCTTTCCCAGGCGATGGCGGGAAGCTATTGTCGTTCCCGTTCCGAAACCTGGAAAGGACAAACATCTCCCCTCTAGCTATCGCCCCATTTCTCTCACGAGTAGTGTCTGTAAGGTTTTGGAGCGTATGGTGAATTACCGTTTAGCTTGGTGGCTGGAATCCTGCAGTCTTTTAACACCAGCCCAATGCGGATTCCGACAACATCGTTCTGCCGTTGACCATCTTGTTGCTCTCTCCACTTATATCATGAACAATTTCCTCCGGAAACGCCAAACGGTAGCAATATTTTTTGATCTGGAGAGAGCATACGATACCTGTTGGAGGACAGGCATCCTCCGCACACTGTTCTCTTGGGGCTTTCGAGGCCGGCTGCCCCTTTTTCTTCGCGAATTTATGGCAGAGCGCACATTTAGGGTGCGGGTGAACACTACTCTATCCCGTACTTTCTCCCAAGAAAACGGGGTACCCCAGGGCTCCGTGCTGAGTGTTGTACTGTTTGCCATCGCCATTAATCCAATTATGGATTGTCTCCTTCCTGATGTCTCGGGCTCCCTCTTTGTGGACGATTTTGCGATCTACTACAGCTCTCAACGGACCAGCCTTCTTGAAAGACGTCTTCAAGGATGTCTCGATCGCCTCCACTCGTGGAGCATCGAAACCGGCTTCCGTTTCTCACCCAGTAAGACCGTTTGTGTTAATTTTTGGCGACGTAAGGAGTTTCTTCCGCCCTCCTTACATCTAGGTCCTGTCAACCTTCCGTTTTCCGACGTCGCTAAATTCTTGGGTCTTATGTTTGACAGAAAACTGTGCTGGTCCTCCCACGTTTCCTATCTTTCGGCTCGCTGTCTGCGTTCCCTTAACACCCTCCGTGTCCTGAATGGCACCTCTTGGGGAGCGGACCGAGTGGTCCTTCTCCGCCTCTATCGCGCCTTCGTGCGCTCGAAATTGGATTATGGAAGCATAGTCTACTCCTCTGCTCGGCCGTCTATTCTTCGGCGTCTCGACTCTATCCACCACCGTGGATTACGTTTAGTGTCTGGAGCTTTTTACACCAGCCCTGTGGAAAGCCTTTATGCTGAGACTGCTGAACCTCCGCTATCCAATCGGCGGGCAGTCCTTCTGAGTCGTTATGCTAGCCATTTGTCTTCCATGCCTGCTAATCCAGCCCATGACCTTTTTTTCGACGCCTCCCTTGATGTCGGGTATGCAGGCCGCTCCTCCTCCCTACTACCCCCGGGAGTCCGCTTCTGTCAACTGCTCCATTCTCTCTCCTTCCGCTTTCCTAAAACCTTCTTGACAACTTGGGGTACAGCACCGCCTTGGCTCCGTCCCCGGATCGACTTGCTCAGAGACCTATGTCAATTTCCCAAGGATGGTACCCCTACACTTGTTTACCGTCGGGCATTTGCTGCTCTATGTGCACAAATGACGGAAGCCACATTTATTTACACCGATGGCTCGAAAACATCGTTAGGTGTAGGGAGTGCCTATATTGTTGGCGACACCCCAAATCACTTTCGGCTTCCCGACCAGTGTTCGGTTTATACTGCGGAGCTTTACGCTATTCTCCAGGCTGTCCACTACATCCGCCGCCATCAGCGGATACAGTACGTAATCTGCTCAGATTCTCTCAGCTCTCTCCTAAGTCTCCAAGCTCTTTACACTGTGCACCCTCTGGTCCACCGGATTCAGGACTGTCTGCGCTTGCTCCACCTGGGGGGCGTCTCAGTGGCGTTCCTCTGGCTCCCAGGACACGCTGGTATCTGTGGAAATGAGGCGGCCGATATAGCGGCCAAGGCTGCAGTCTCTCTTCCTCGGCCAGCTATTCAGTCTCTTCCGTTTACCGATCTACGGAGCGGTTTATGTCGCCAAGTTGCTCATTTATGGCATGCGCATTGGTCAACACTTCCCCATAATAAATTGCGGGAAGTGAAAGCCCTTCCTTGCGCATGGACCTCTTCCTCCCGATCGCGTCGTCGGGAGGAGGTAATTTTAGCCAGACTCCGGATAGGGCACTGTCTTTTTAGTCATCGACATCTTTTAAGCGGTGATCCTCCCCCACTCTGTCCCCACTGCTCTCAGCCGTGGACGGTCAGACACCTTTTAATTGAATGCCCCTATTTTAATCCGTTACGCTCCCGTCTACAGCTATCGCCTGATCTATCGTCGATTTTAGCAGATGACACGCGCTCAGCTGACCGCGTTCTACAGTTTATTAGTGACAGTGAAATGACGTCAGTCATTTGAAGCTTTTTTTGGGGGGACAACCAACCCCTTTCTATAGTGGATTTTTAAGCATTCCTTCTGCCTTTAGTTTCTCAAATTTTATGACTTTGTTCCCATTGCTGCTGATTTTAAATTTCGTTTTTTTCCTGTTTTCTACGTCACGGGCTGGGCGCTAATGACCATAGAAGTTTTGCGCCCTAAAACCACAAACAAAAAAAAAAAACAAAAAAAAAATCTTTCGCGCCACGCCGAACACGTTCCTCCCGCACGAAGGAAAAAACTCTGCTTTGTCCACCGTGACTGGACAAACGAACAGTAGGACAGTACCCTATTACAAATGAGTCCTGGTTCACCTTGGAGAGTAATCCTCACTTTGTCACTATGGTGCTCCCGTCGGACTTGTACCGGACGAGGAGCCACAGCGCTGACAATGGACTCATGTTCGTAATATCGGAGATCTGTTTGACCACTCGGATTTGGGGTTTTCATGAGTTCCCAAAATCGATTAAGACGAAAGCTCGGATCGTTGCTTCGAAAGGGGACCACCGAATTCATCTTAGAGTTCGAGGTTGAATTCCAATGACCTCGTTGTCGATGGGGCGTTAAGTCCCCGTATTCCCTCTTCATTGGACACGTTAGCTGTGACGGTATGGTGCAAAGGGTCCAGTATGGTGTTGTCAGCTGGCGAGAATTCTTCCGGGTTGTATGGCTGTGGTCCATGGAACTCTTCTATCCCTGACGTTTCGTCCGAAGCTACGTTGGACGTCTTCGGAGTTGCTCCTGGTTGTGCTGACTCTTGCCGACTGACTCTGCAAGACTCAGCACAAACAGGAGCACCTCAGATGATGTCCAACGTAGCTTCGGACGAAACGTCAGGGTTAGAAGAGTTCCATGGACCACGGCCATACAACCAGGAAGAATTCTCGACAGCTGAAACATCCGGTCGTGAAAGCCTTCGTTGTACGGTGGTGTTATCAGTTATCTGTTCTTGGACTCCTTCAAGCTAAGAGCACCTATTGTACTGTTCGTGTTTCCTAGTAGTGCTGTAAAGCCTACAGTCTAAAGGAATAACAATGTTATGGTAGCTCTGGACATGATTTCCACATCACGGATAACACTGTTCGATCAAATTTGACTTACTTGGTGGACGAGTGACTGCAGCACGGCTACATGAGGCATCTAAAGTGACAATTTCGCTCGTTGCACACTAAAACCTAAGGATACACAGGATGCTCTGAGTAGGCTTGTGCCAATACTACCACAAAGGACTACTCTCTCTTCCAGAGGAGGCCTCGTCCAGCGATGGGGATACCCTCCGAAGCTATTTCAGTTTGCCTCGATAGTGTAGTCATGTCACATGGCATAATACGAGGTGCATTCAAGTTCTAAGGCCTCCGATTTTTTTTCTCCGGACTGGAAAGAGATAGAAACATGCGCATTGTTTTAAAATGAGGCCGCGTTCATTGTCAATGCGTCCCAGCGATGGCAGCACCTTACGGCAGATGGAATTTTACCGCCAGCGGCGAGAATGAGAACTGTTTTAAACAATTAAAATGGCGACGTTTTCCTTACTTGAACAGCGTGCAATCATTCGTTTTCTGAATTTGCGTGGTGTGAAACCAATTGAAATTCATCGACAGTTGAAGGAGACATGTGGTGATGGAGTTATGGATGTGTTGAAAGTGCGTTCGTGGGTGTGACAGTTTAATGAAGGCAGAATATCGTGTGACAACAAACCGAAGCAACCTCAGGCTCGCACAAGCCGGTCTGACGACATGATCGAGAAAGTGGAGAGAATTGTTTTGGGGGATCGCCGAATGACTGTTGAACAGATCGCCTCCAGAGTTGGCATTTCTGTGGGTTCTGTGCACACAATCCTGCATGACGACCTGAAAATGCGAAAAGTGTCGTCCAGGTGGGTGCCACGAATGCTGACGGACGACCACAAGGCTGCCCGTGTGGCATATTGCCAAGCAATGTTGACGCGCAACGACAGCATGAATGGGACTTTCTTTTCGTCGGTTGTGACAATGGATGAGAAGTGGATGCCATTTTTTTCAATCCAGAAACAAAGCGCCAGTCAGCTCAATGGAAGCACACAGATTCACCGCAACGAAAAAAATTCGGGTAACCGCCAGTGCTGAAGAAATGGTGTCCATGTTCTGGGACAGCGAGGGCGTAATCCTTACCCATTGCGTTCCAAAGGGCACTACGGCAACAGGTGCATCCTACGAAAATGTTTTGAAGAACAAATTCCTTGCTGCACTGCAACAAAAACGTCCGGGAAGGGCTGCGTGTGTGCTGTTTCACCAAGACAACGCACCCGCGCATCGAGCTAACGTTACGCAACAGTTTCTTCGTGATAACAACTTTGAAGTGATTCCTCATGCTCCCTACTCATCTTACCTGGCTCCTAGTGACTTTTGGCTTTTTCCAACAATGAAAGACACTCTCCCTGGCCGCACATTCACCAGCCTTGCTGCTATTGCCTCAGCGATTTTCCAGTGGTCAAAACACTCCCAAAGAAGCCTTCGCCGCTGCCATGGAATCATGGCGTCAGCGTTGTGAGAAATGTGTACGTATGCAGGGCGATTACGTCGAGAAGTAACGCCAGTTTCATCGATTTCGGGTGAGTAGTTAATTAGGAAAAAAATCGGAGGCCTTAGAACTTGAATGCACCTCGTATTGCCAGGTCATGTTTCGGGACACAGTGTATAACACGTAATCTAAGCCAACTGCGGTGTTCCAGTTGGTGTCGTGTAGTGATTGCTGTCGTTGTTGTGCTAAAGGAGGCTGAGACTGAATGTGCTGGTGTTGGTCTGTGTTGCAGGGCAAGTCGGTGGTGCGGCCCGTGGCGTGCCGGCCGCTGCCGCTGGCGATGGGAGCTGCCTCGCGCCTCGCCGGCGACCGCTACGGATCGACGCCCGTGCTCGCCAGACCCGGCTCTCAGCTCACCCTCTACGGCAGTCAGTACCCCGCAAATACTGCACTAGCTCTCTCTCTCTCTGTCTCATGCTGCCCCCTGTATGGTAACAAACACAATCCAGGCGTGTTCTCTGGCCGTTACTGCGATTTCTTTTGAGGATGATAACATTGGCAGTAGTTCACGTTGAAAAATTTCTTTTACTGAAAGTTAAACTGTAATGTCGATTGTGTTTTTAATACTAAACTTTGTAACGCTATATTGATGACAAAATCAGCTGTGGGAATGCACAAAGAAATCTAACTGCGAGAATTCTAAGAAAATCGTGCCCGCTCTGAAATTCACTGTTATGCAAAGTCTGACTACGAACTTTGATGAAAAGCTGATTACTTTGAAACTAATGGTGGTCCGTAGTACTATTTGGCTGAACTGGGTCGCTCTGGATAAACTGCTCTCGTGGCTCCAGCGCGTCTCGCTAATACAGTTGCAAAATCTATCTACTGAGGTACGCGAAGGTGCAATGCGTTCCCTAAAATCGCTGCTGCCGTCCTTGGTTCATAATTTTTGATTATGGTTTTAAATAAATCGAAAATTAATCTCGTTTCATTTGACTTAGTAACATTTAGTCAAACTTCAATAACCTTTAAGCTTCCACTGAACTAAAATCCAAGAGTTAATAAAAATTAAACTTCACAAGTATAATCGTTCCTTAAACAAAATCTCAAGTACACTTAAATCCATTTCTCTTAAAATGATCTGTAAGTCCTAACAGAAAAATGAGAAGCAAAAATAATCTTCATGTGGATGTCTGAGGAACCAACAATGATGCATTATCAAACTGCTGCCGCAAATAAAACGGACTTAATCCATTCTTCGCAAAAAGTATAATCGTACCAATGTAAATACTGTTATTTTTCCCTCTACACTAAATCTTCCATCAATCCATAATATAATTCCTAGAAATTTCCGTTGTTTGCTGCTTACCGCTACTAAACCAAAACTCGACTGTTCACACCTAACACCAATGCGTAACTGCCTCTCAGCACCTCTCCCCATCTCTGAGGTCGAGAACTGCCATGCTGCAAAATAGCCTTTTCATGTCTATCGCTGTATTGTGACCGTTCGTCTTTCAGTGCTCAGAAACTGCTTTCGACAAGGATATCCTGTGAACGTTTCCGTAAGTTTCAGGAGCTTCGAAAACATTGTTCCACCATTTTGACTGTCGTCGATGCTGCCGGCCGGTGTGGCCGAGCGGTTCTAGGCGTTACAGTCTGGAACCGCGCGACCGCTACGGTCGCAGGTTCGAATCCTGCCTCGGGCATGGATGTGTCTGATGTTCTTAGGTTAGTTAGGTTTAAGTACTTCTAAGTTCTAATGACTAATGACCTCAGAAGTTAAGTCCCATAGTGCTCAGAGCCATTTTTTTTTTGTCCTCGACGCGAAAACCCTTCTGTGCACGTTCTTCCATTATTAGGTCCCTCCTCACCACACCATTATCCAGCATTTTATAAGCCGCATATCTCATGTTAAATCAGAAAACGAAGACTTCCCTTAAAAGAGATAATTGTGGTCGTAAACTGACGTACACTGAAACGCCAAAGAAACTGGTATAGGTATGTGTATTCGAATACAGAGATAGGTAGACAGGCAGAATACGGTGTTGCGGTCGGCAATGCATATATGAGAAGTGTCTGGCGCAGTTGTTAGATCGGTTGCTGCTGCTACAATGCAGGTTATCAAGATTTAAGTGAGTTCGAACGGGCGATGGGACGCAGCATCTCTGAGGTAGCGATGAAGAGGCGATTTTACCTAACGACCATTTCACGAGTGTACCCTGAATATCAGGAATCCGGTAAACATCAGACCTCCGACTTCGCTGCGGTGGAAAATGATCCAGCAAGAACGGGACCAACGACGACGGAAGGGAATCGTTCAACATGACAGAATTGCAACCCTTCCGCAAACTGTTGCAGATTTCAGTGCTGAGCCATCAAGTGCCAGCATGTGAATCATTCAATGAAATATCATCGATATGGGCTTTCGGAGCACAAGGCCCGCTCGTGTACCCTTGATGACTGCCCAGCAGAAAGCTTTCTGCCTCGCTCCGGCCCGTCACCACCGACATTGGACTGTTGATGACTGGAAACTTGTCACCTGATCGGACGAGTCTCGTTTCAAACTATCGAGAGGATGAACGTGTACGGGTACGGAGAAAAACGTGATGAATCCACGGACACTGTATGTCTACAGAGGACTGTTCAAGCTGGTGGAGGCTCTGTAATGGTGTGGGGCGTGTGCAGTTGGAGTGATATTGGACCCCTGGTACGTCTAGACATCACTCTGACAGGTGACACATACGTAAGCATCCTGTCTGCTAACCTGCATCTATTCATGTCCATTGTGCATTCAGACAAGCTTGGGCAATTCCAGCAGTACAATGCGACACCCCACACGCCCAGAATTGCTCAGAGTTGCTCCAGGAACACTCTTGAGTTTAAGCAGTTCGGCTGGCCAGCAGACTCCCTAGATATGGACACTGGACATTACTGAGCATATCTGGGATGCCTTGCAGCGTGCTGTTCAGAAGAGATCTCCACGTACTGCTACGGATTTATGGACAGCTCTGCAGGATTCGTGGTTTCAATTCCCCCAACACTGCTTCAGGCATTAGTCGAGTCCATGCCACGTCATGTTGCGGCACTTCTGCGTGCTCGCGGGGGCTATACACGATTTTAGGCACGTATAACAAACAATGACTTCATGATGCAATCAGAAATAGACTATGGTTTTGTTGCCGCTATGTTTACAAATGGGTGAACTTATTGTATGGCACTTATGACCTACCAACTGCACCACCAACTACCGCTGCTTCCTTGTATTACAAAACGGCAGAAGCAAAATTGTAATCCCAATACATCAATTCACGATGTACAGAGTTTTGCGTTCGTTCAGTGATGCTGCGTTCTTACAATGTAAAGGCTCATTTCTGAGTGGTGACATGTATATATGTGGGAGGATTTTAAAGTTTAACATGTGTCGAAGTAAACTCTTTTGAAGCATCACTAAATAACAGCTTTAAAGCCGAAATTGCGATTCTCTACATTAAACGGCGACTATGACGTTCTTTCAAAAATTCTATTTTTGTGTGAACCCAATACAAGAAAGTTAATAAATATAAAATTTGCGTACAAGAAAAGTGAAGCACCCACAAAACACTGGCGGATGCCAATATAACTTTGTCAGTGTAACGTAAACACCATCGCGTGGTATGTAAATGATTAAGTTGCCGTTCTCTGAGATGGGATAAGTGGTTTTCGTGTGTAGTGTTGTTACCAGGCCTAGTAGAGTGTGTAAGGTATATGAACAGCATCACAGACGTCGAGTGATCTCTGTTGAGGTCTGAAGATGACGCGTACTGCTGTGAGCCACATCATCAGCACCTGACAATTTTAAAGGGGCCTCAGTGTGGGTCTCCATTTGGCCGGCTGGTGGAACCGAGCGATATATAGATTTACGGAGCATTGGGATGTTATAGTGGCCGGTGAAGATGAACTGCGTGGGAAAGTGAGGCCAGGCATACTCCTCATCAAGGTTCTGGTGAACCACATCGACAACCCCGAAACAGGATCGCCGTATTGAGCACCAAGCATATCGTAACCCCTTCATATCTGCCATCCGAGAACTCCCAGCAACTTCCTACACCATTCCACACCGTTGGATGCTGATTGGCAGCAGCCGGGCTAGGGAAGGTTGTCGTTAACACAACACAAGCGGCTGGGTTTGGAGTGGTGCCGTCACCACGAATCATGGATTGCTGATGAATTGTCTTCAGCGAAGAAACTCGGTTCTGCACCACACCGGACTATCATCATCGGCGATTATGGCGTATACATTGGGTGAGGTCCCACTCATCCCTTGTCTTGTAGAGGTACGGCAGTGTTACTCATGGTGTGCGGAGTTCATTGCTGGTAGTGATTGAGGTAACTGTGATGGGGTAGTGATACGTCACGGACATCCTGCATTGTCTTGTTGCATGTCATCCGAAAACATCGTGGTGCCATTTTCCAACAGGACGATGCGTGTCTACACGCAGCTCCTGTCTTTGTCTTTCTGAACTATCTGCGTGATGTTAAGGTACTCCCATGGCTAGCGAGATCCCCAGGCTTGTCTTCGATAAAACACGCGTGGGACCAATTTACAGGTTGTGTCTCTTCGAATAAAATCTCGAGTTGTCGATAGCTCTCTCCACCACTGCTGTCAACAGGAATTAAATCACTGACTGCCGGTGTTAGAACGGTGATCTGCTTTCATAGATGCAATGGCAGCGTCTAGATGCTTCCAGAGAGCCATAGTGACATATGTGCGGAAGGGAAGTTGACGCACGTCACAGCAGAAGGCTCAGAGGACACACGTGTGGCACCAGTTCAGATGTCAACACCGTCCCAGTGCCAGTTGTAAGTAGGCTGTTTAGGTTTTTATGTTGGTTACGCCACGTAGCGCTCTGTATGAAAATCACGGACTATGCTGTGTGTAGTCTGTGGCTGGTTGACATTGTTGCAATATTCGCTATTGTAGTGTTAGGCAGTTGGATGTGAACAGCGCGTGGCGTTGCGCAGTTGGTGAGCCGCCAGCAGTAGTGGATGTGGGGAGAGAGAAGCCAGAGTTTTGAGATGTTAATATGAGCGGACGATCTGGACGTATGTCCGTCAGAAAAAGGAAACTTCTAAAGATGGATGTCATGAATTTATAGATATTTACATATGATTTTTGAATATTATTAAGGTAAATACATTGTTTGTTCTCTATCAAAATCTTTCATTTGCTAACTATGCCTATCAGTAGTTAGTGCCTTCAGTAGTTAGAATCTTTTATTTAGAAGGCAGTATTGGCGCTCGCTGTATTGCAGTAGTTCGAGTAACGAAGATTTTTGTGAGGTAAGTGATTCATGAAAGGTAGAGGTTATTGTTAGTCAGGGCCATTCTTTTGTAGGGATTATTGAAAGTCAAATTGCGTTCCGCTAAAATACTGTGTGTCGGTTTAGTGATGATCAGAATAAGTAAAGAGAGAAATGTCTGAGTATGTTCAGTTTTGCTGAGCTGTTTGAAAATCAAATAACGTAAGAGGTTTACCAGCACCGTCATTCTTAATTTTTCTAAGGGAATGTTTCACAGTGATCAGGATGTCGGGGGCCAGTTACAACTACTGCGGACCAGCTTCCTTCAGGAAATTATACAGCGCCTATGACACCCAACCTAACCGGACAGTGCATAAATTCAGGTCAGGTAGGGTGCTAGATCTTGCTGATATGTGAGCTCATACTGTCAAGTTCCTTGTAAATTTGACTCGATGTTGTAATCACTGCAAAGGTAAGACATACTCTCTCAACCCATGATGTTTCATTTCTTTTCCTCCCCTTCTGGGTGCTTCACTGTTTTGTCGGGCAACGTCACAGGCTTTCGAACTCTTAGCAAATGGGAGAGTACAGCACTAGAAAATTATATGACAAAACATAATTTCTGAGAACAACTATATGCACGTTGTTAATGCTGTACATAGTAGCTTGACAAAGTGCAATTGAACTTAATAGAAAGCTATATAACTCAATAAATTTCATATTGTCAATATTGGAATTCAAAAGACCTCAACTTGACGCTCTTAGATGGTCAAGTGAACCGTCTAGTTCTCATAACAAGAGCGCAGATAAGCTTACAGGGCGTAAAATTAGTGTACCTCTTAAAAAATCACGCCCTCTTTGGAGTGACGTAGATGGTACGAAGATGGTGGTACCAGGCGGTCATGCGACCCTCCATCATTGACGCAATTCATGGAAATCATGTGAGAGGTGACAGCCTTTTAAATGGAAGCCGCGCGGTAGGCTAAGTCGATGTGGTCACAGGACAAATCGCTAAATCTGAGTTATTTGGACGTATCCATGACGACACTATGACTGAAGTTACCCGATTTGTTGGCATTTCAAAACGGAATGTACAATTGTCTACAACGAGTAGTTTAGCACTCGAACCATTTAAAGCGATGCAGGAACAGTGATCGAAAGAAAAGAAATTAAAAAAGACAGATACTGGAGACCAGGGTCACGCAATGCCAATACCAAACTATTTCAATCTCGATGTAAATTGCTGCTGTCAGTTAATGGAAGCCGATCTTAATTTTGCGAGCAAATATTCCGAAGGGGAGTGCGTGCAATGGATACTATGAATAGATTACCCTGCCAAACACCACCTCTGACAGAGCTAAGAAAAGCTTCAAGGGGCTTCAGTGGGCAAATTACACATAAACTGGACGGTGGCTGCCTGGAGGATGATCCGAAGAGTCACGCTTCCGTCTCTTTGCGACTGACTCTAGGCGTCCAGTGTACTGTGGGCCTGAAGATGCGTTTAATCCACAGTTTCGCGAGAGTCCAGTTCAGGTCATAGGCTGCTTGTTGATGGTTTGGAAGTGTTTTCACTCTGTGACATGGGAACAATCAGCCGGGTTAACCTGGGCACGAACTAGGACGCTTATTTCAACATTTTCGGCGACAGTGTTGCCCTTTCTTCTACATCTTCGTTATATTCTTTGCGCACACCTGTTTTCAAAGAAGACATGACTCTTGTTCACAGGGCTGCATGAATAATGTTTCTAATGCCTGAATAAAAAACGTTCAAGTCAATAAAAGCAAACACATGTCTGTAGACCGGCTTCGCGTCGATTTGCTAAAATCGTTTCAAAGCTGAAAGCGGTCTCCCTAAATCCGTTTTGTTCTTCTCCCAGGCATATATCTGCTTCTGCTCTCAAGCGATTATTTGATAGTTCCGAGTAAATTTTGTAGACTGAATTTACGACTATTATACTGCCGTAGTTTGTGTTGACAAAGTGTTCCGATACTTTGCTACAGCAGTAAATTATAGAGCGTGGGAAAAATGAACACAAATCTTTCTGTACGAACTCTGATTCCTCTCGTTTAATTACGATGGTCATTTCTCCCGATGTAGGTTAGCGACAGTAAAATACTTCCACCTTCACAGGCTATAGTTGGTGACTGCAGTTTCGTGAAAAGATCGCGCTGCAACGAAAAATCCGTTTGTTTTAATAAATGCCACCCCAACTCGCTTACACATCCGTGACCTCTCTCCCCTATTTCCCGAAAATACAAAACAAGCAGACCTTCTTTGGACTTGCTCGATGTCCGCTGTCAATCCTGGGATTCTTTTTATGGAATATATTCCATTTTACTGTTAATGTTAAAACTGATCTGAATATATGCTTATTTCCTCTGTGAATTCTTAAATTCTCTATTTGATTCCTCGTTTTTGAGTTAACAATAAAGTAATCTACTGGCTTTATAGATTTTTAAGCCTCCAGCCGACCATGTATATTTCCGTATATTCTTTTTCCTGATGAATGAGTTGTTTATTTCTAACGGATTACATGTCCCAAACTGCCTTACATCTCGCCCACTATCAGTTTCTTGTTCTCCAAAAGCGCGAACTACTTGGTTACCAATCCTTGCATTTAGATCTCCACGTATTAACATGATCTTCATTATTTATTTTGTCTATTTTTCCATGGTATCATACTATTTTTATCTTCTTTCCTTCCTTCTGCTGGGGTACAAACAGCTACTAAAGTGAGATATCCTCTATTTTAAATTTCTGTCAATTCTTTCATTTACATGGTCTAACGTACTATCTTGTTTTTCATTTATTTTTCATTAAAACTGCTACACCTCAGCAGGCTCTCCATGACCACTACGTATCCTCTTATGTTATGGTTCTACCGTATTGGTTAATATATAACATTTCAGTTACGACCTGTATTTTCGCTTCTTTCAATATTTTGTTCAGTTCTACGCCTTTATTCCCCAGATATCGCACACTCCAGGTTTCTCGATACAGAATTCAAATTTGTACTTAATTTCACGCTTAGCCCGTTTTCCCATGATCCACCAGATTCATTTTCTTTCTTATTGTGAAGAGTACTACATTTCTACAAAGAAACTGGCACCGGCCTGTAGCCACGATGTCCAATGCAGTAGCTGCCTCCTCATAGCCTTCAGATCTTGTTATCGCTAACAGGGGTCTTCATCCTGTCACCCTGGGCTATGCACTCCATGTTTATGTCCCCTGGGGAAGAGTTTGTTCCAGTATTATTAAGCCCCCGCTGCAATGTGTTGCATATAAACAGACGAAAATACCCATTTTGAGTACATTGAAAAGAGATCACATCCATTAAATACACACGAGTATGCCTACAGGGCCAGCTATAGAAAAGGAAGCCTGCAGACAAACCGATTGGAAGACGTCCACCTATGATGATGGTTTTTTTTCTTCACAGTCTGAGTCCTTTGTCAAGTAGGAACGAGAGAGGAAACAAAATCCAATAAGGTACATCGCGTTTTTTTACAGATTGGTGAAAGCGTCACGAAGCCGCTCTCCCAACTCAGATAGTTAACACTACATCTGCATGATTACTTCGCAATGCACACTTAAGTGCCTGGCCGAGGATTCTTCGAACCACCCTCCGCAGTCTAACAGCGCGTGGGAAAAATGAACACTTAACTCTTGCTGTGCGAACTCTGATTTCTCTCGTTTTATTACGATGGTCATTTCTCCCTATGTAGATTGACGACGATAAAATGCTTTCACGTTCAGAGGCGATAGTCGGTGACTGCAGTTTCGTGAAAAGATCCCGCTGCAACGAAAAATCAGAATGTTTTAATAAATGCCACCCAAACTCGCTTATCACATCCGTGGAACTATCTCCCCTATTTCCCGAAAATACAAAACGAGCAGACCTTCTTTGGACTTACTCGATGTCCCCTGTCAATCGGATTTGGTAAGGAAACCATACTCCACAGCACTACTGTAGCAGAGGACGGACAACCGTATTAGGCAGTCTCTATAGTAGACCTCTTGCTTTTTCAAAGTGTTCTGCCAATAAAACTCAGTACTCGGTTTCCTTTTCCACCAGCATTATCTGTGTGATAGATCCAACTTAAATTGTTCGTAATTGTAATTCCTAGTTATTTATTTGAATTGACAGTTTTTGAGTTATCATGGTTTATCGTGTAACCGAAATTCATCGCATTTCTTTTCGTGCTCATCTTGATAGCCTCACTCTTTCCCTTATTCAGAGACAATCTTCGTTTATCTCACCGCACAGATGTTTTGCGTAAATCATTTTGCAAATGGTTTTGATCTTCTGATAAGTGCACTATACTATAAATTACAGCACCATCTACAATCAATCTGAGGGCTGTACAGATTGTCTCCTAAATCGTTTATTTAGATGAGGAAGAGCAGAGGGTCTATAACATTTCTTTGGAGAACCCCAGATATCGCTTTTGTTTTGATCCATTCTGTGACCTTTATGATAAAGAAAAGCACGAATCTAGTCGCACAGCTGAAACGATACGCCATAGGCACTCAATTTGCTTAGAAGTCTCTTGTGAGTACTCGCGTGAAAAGCCTTCTGGAAATCTAGAGATACGGAATCAGTTTGGGATCGCCTGCCTATAGTATTCATTTTTGCGTGTGAATAAGCAGCTAGTTGCTTCACAAGAATGAAATTTTATGTATCCGTGTTGACTGTGTGTAAATGGACGGATTTCTTAAAGTTAATTCATAACGTTCGAATACAGCATGTGTTCCATAATCCTACTGCAAATAGACGTCAGTGTTGTGGGTCCCTAAGTCGCCGGTTTATTCCTACTTCCGCGCTAGAGTGTTGGGTGACCTGTGCAACTTCCCACTCTTTCACTACGCAACTCAAGTGTCGTTACATTTCATTGCTAAGTATAGGGCTACTCCATCAGCGTACTCTGAAAGAAGCGTGATAGGTATACTATCTGGACCGTAAGACTTGTCCCTGTTAAGCGATTCAACATGCTTCGCTACACCGAAGATACCTACTTCTTAGTCATCGGAGTTGTTCTTGATTTGAATTGTAGAATATTCACTTCGCCTTCTTCGGTGAAGGCGTTTTGGAAAACTAAATTTAAGAACCCCGCTTTAGCGACGCTGCCATCGGTAATACAATGTCATGTTTCTCTTGCTCAGTGTCACTCTTGGCTGAATTTGCCTCAATTTTCCGTTTTTGCAAAAACTTGTAACATCCGTCATTTCTGTAAAGGAGGGGGAAAAATTCAGTATAGTATAAAATGTATTACCCGACAAAGCCAAATGTTGCCCTGGCCAATGGGGAAACGGCATTCATGTTAAAAGACATAACTTTGTTCCAGCATGTTGAGCAATTAATTGTTTAGTATTATCTGTGTATATTTCAACAGAGTACTGGAGTATAGATCTCTACGTTCTGTTTGCTGGGATGTGGTTACGTGAATATGACAACAGAGCCGGTTGCGCTCAAGCAACACTTAACTTTGCCGAGCAGTAAATCATCGACTATATCACAGAACAGTAAATTTCTTGTAAGGAATTTCGTTAAGAATACTGGTAGCCATTCAGTGAACATCTAGTCAGATACAGCGCGTGTGGAGTACTGTAGAGTGAACCTGATCAGTACTGTCATTTGAGAATATCTGGAAAGCACACATTTTAATATATCCTTCGTCACCTGAAACCAAACCGAGAATATAGGAAGATGAGTGTCCGGCGTTCGTGTATGTGTATGCATTCTCCCCTCTTTCCAGTGTCTGAACTACATAGAAGTGGGATTAGTTGACGACTTGTGAGAAACTGTTGAATTGTAAACACTGACTCAGCCCTGAAAAATCTTCTTTCAGAATTTAGTCTACTGAAGGGCACGAGATTAACATTTCGAGTCTAAATATCTAGTCTTGGATGAAATGCTCCCGTGTTGTTAAATAAACGTAACAAATCCTTACCAGGTTGGATCAATAGAAGAGATAGAGAAGACTCAACGAAGAGCGGCGCGCTTTGCCACGGAATCGTTTCTCGGCGCAAGTGCGAAACAGTGATGCCCAACAAAATCCAGTGGCAGACGCTACAAGAAAGATGATGGGCAGATTTACTATTAGATTTCCGAGTGAGTACATTCCCGGAAGAGTCGGACAATATAAAACCTTTCTCTAACATACCTCTCGCGAAGTGACCGCAACGAGAAAATTCGAGAAATTAGAGCTAATACAGAGGCTTACCGACAATCATTTTTCGCGCGCACCATTTGCGAAATGAACAGGGAAGGGGGATGAGTTAGTGGTACAAAAAGTTGGCCTACACCGTTCGTCAGCTTGCAAAGTGTAGATGTTGAAATTAACTCACCGAGCTTTCTCAAGCAGATTACACAACACTAAGAAAATGCGTGAGGTACTATTAAATGTCTTTGGCACAGTGATAACGATTTCTTGATGAAAAAACCGAACTGCATTGAAAGCGATCGACAGAGCATAAAGGAGCGCACACCGCACACGGTAACGCTCGTGGCATTCTCCGAAACCAAACAGTGCTTCGGGAAATACGGCGTTTAGCAACCGTTGATTTCACAAAAGTTGGAAAACGCTTACTAGGCGTCTAAACAATACGAGTACTTGGAAACAGGCAATAAAGGAAGTCGGCACGGTACAGCAGAGCGTTTTGTTTTCCGCCTTTAATCCACGGTACAACAGCGAGCTCGTTAATATGGAAGGCAGACACTTTGTCCCCTGGGTACCGTACAATAGCTACGGCCACCCATCCATTGCCCGCTCTATTCTGATCATTATTTTGTAGAGTGGAATTAAACACTCCTCCGCAAAATACGGAAGAGCCATGCAAAAACACCTGCCCATTAACATTATGAACATTGTCAATGTTGTCTACAGCTTTATAAACTGTGTGGTGTGAACGCCTGCTCCTGCTGTAGTAACGTGGCATCTGCTGCTCGTCCACAATCGAATGGCAGGTGTCACATTTTCTACAGCGAAGAGCCGGCCGAAGTGGCCGTGCGGTTAAAGGCGCTGCAGTCTGGAACCGCAAGACCGCTACGGTCGCAGGTTCGAATCCTGCCTCGGGCATGGATGTTTGTGATGTCCTTAGGCTAGTTAGGTTTAGCTAGTTCTAAGTTCTAGGGGACTAATGACCTCAGCAGTTGAGTCCCATAGTGCTCAGAGCCGTTTTTTCTACAGCGAAGCTAGTAACTGTCATGGTACTATCTTACTGTGGTCAGTCACGTAATGTTACAAATTAAACGAGAATTATTTGTAGAATTGTACGAGAAATCTCTGGTTAACAAGGACTCTGTACTCCAGTGGTAAGTGCCTCTCTTGTCTAACCCCCCCCCCCCCCCCCCCTACCCTGCGGTCGCTTAACAGCGCAGGCGGCAGTGACGCAGGTGGCTGCGAGGGTCCAGAGGCGGCGGCCGCCCTTAGCGGTGCGCGCTGCCGGAGACCTTGCCTCTCGTGGCCGCGGCTGAGTGCCAGTTTTTGCGCGCGCACCGGCGCCCGCAAGGCCGGACGTGGCGGCCATCTGAATACAAAGAGGCCGCGGAAACCGCAGAGCACTATTGTACCGCCGCTAACTGGTCAGCCCGCTGCTGTCGCACCTTTTCACTCCAATCACTGCTCCGGAACACCACGCCATCAGCCGAGACGACCTCTGGCTCAGACAGGAACATTTAGTACAATCACATCTACATCTACATGGTTACTCTGCAATTCACGCTTAAGTGCCTGGCTTGAGGGTTCATCGAACCATTTTCATACTACTTCTCTACCATTCCACTTTCGAATGGCGCGTGGGAGAAAGGAACACCTAAATCTTTCCGTTTGAGCTCTGATTTCTCTTATTTTATTATTATGATCATTTCTCCCTACGTATATTTACATCTACATTTATACTCCGCAAGCCACCCAACGGTATGTGGCGGAGGGCCACTGTCATTACCTCCCTTTCCTGTTCCAGTCGCGTATGGTTCGCGGGAAGAACGACTGCCGGAAAGCTTCCGAGCGCGCTCGAATCTCTCTAATTTTACATTCGTGATCTCCTCGGGAGGTATAAATAGGGGGAAGCAATATATTAGATACCTCATCCAGAAACGCACCCCCTCGAAACCTGGACAGCAAGCTAGACCGCGATGCAGAGCGCCTCTCTTGCAGAGTCTGCCACTTGAGTTTGCTAAACATCTCCGTAACGCTATCACGCTTACCAGATAACCCTGTCACGAAACGCGCCGCTCTTCTTTGGGTCTTCTCTATCTCCTCTGTCAACCCGACCTGGTACGGATCCCACACTGATGAGCAATACTCAAGTATAGGTCGAACGAGTGTTTTGTAAGCCACCTCCTTTGCTGATGGACTACATTTTCTAAGCACTCTCCCAATGAATCTCAACCTGGCACACGCCTTACCAACAATTAATTTTATATGCTCATTCCACTTCAAATCGTTCCGCACGCATACTCCCAGATATTTTACAGAAGTAACTGCTACCAGTGTTTGTTCTGCTATCATATAATCATACAATAAAGGATCCTTCTTTCTATGTATTCGCAATACATTACATTTGTCTATGTTAAGGGACAGTTGCCACTCCCTGCACCAAGTGCCTATCCGCTGCAGATCTTCCTGCATTTCGCTACAATTTTCTAATGCTGCAACTTCTCTGTATACTACAGCATCATCCGCGAAAAGCCGCATGGAACTTCCGACACTATCTACTAGGTCATTTATATATATTGAGAAAAGCAATGGTCCCATAACACTCCCCTGTGGCACGCCAGAGGTTACTTGAACGTCTGTAGACGTCTCTCCATTGATAACAACATGCTGTGTTCTGTTTGCTAAAAACTCTTCAATCCAGCCACCCAGCTGGTCTGATATTCCGTAGGCTCTTACTTCATCAGGCGACAGTGCGGAACTGTATCGAACGCTATCCGGAAGTCAAGGAAAATGGCATCTACCTGGGAGCCGGTATCTAATATTTTCTGGGTCTCATGAACAAATAAAGCGAGTTGGGTCTCACACGATCGCTGTTTCCGAAATCCATGTTGATTCCTATAGAGTAGATTCTGGGTTTCCAGAAATGACATGATACGCGAGCAAAAACATGTTCTAAAATTCTACAACAGATCGATGTCAGAGATACAGGTCTATAGTTTTGCGCATCTGCTCGACGACCCTTTTTGAAGACTGGGGCTACCTGTGCTCTTTCCCAATCATTTGGAACCTTCCGTTCCTCTAGAGACTTGCGGTACACGGCTGTTAGAAGGGGGGCAAGTTCTTTCGCGTACTCTGTGTAGAATCGAGTTGGTATCCCGTCAGGTCCAGTGGACTTTCCTCTGTTGAGTGATTCCAGTTGCTTTTCTGTTCCTTGGACTCTTACTTCGATGTCAGCCATTTTTTCGTTTGTGCGAGGATTTAGAGAAGGAGCTGCAGTGCGGTCTTCCTCTGTGAAGCAGCTTTGGAAAAAGGTGTTCAGTATTCCAGCTTTACATGTGTCATACTCTGTTTCCCGGAGCGTCCCGGAGTGTGTGGATATGCTGTTTCGAGCCACTTACTGATTTAACGTAAGACCAGAACTTCCTAGGATTTTCTGTTAAGTCGGTACATAGAATTCTACTTTCGAATTCACTGAACGCTTCACGCATAGCCCTCCCTACGCTATCTTTGACATCGTTCAGCCTCTGCCTCAGACAGGGATATTTGGTACAATCACATCTACATGGTTACTCTGCAATTCACACTTAAGTGCCTGGCAGGGGGATCATCGAACCATTTTCATACCACTACTCTACCATTCCTCTCTCGAATGACGCATGGAAAAAAGGAACGTCTAAACCTTTCCTTTCGAACTCTGATTTCTCTTATTATGATCACATTTCTCCCTACGTAGGTGGGTGTCAACAAAATATTTTCGCATTCGGAAGAGAAAGTTGGTGATTGAAATTTCGTAAATAGATCTCGCCGCAAAGAAAAACCGCCTTTGTTTCAGTGACTGCCACCCCAACTCGCATATCATATCAGTGACTCTCTCACCCCTATAACACGAAACGAGCTGCCCTTCTTTGCACTTTTTCGATGTCCTCCGTCAATCGTACCTGCTAAGGATCCCCTATCGCGCAGCAGAGGACGGACAAGTGTAGTGTAGGCTGTCTCTTTAGTGGGTTTTCTCGCATCTTCTAAGTTTTCTGCCAATAAAGCGCAGTCTTTGTTTCGCCTTCCCCACAATATTATCTATGTGGTCTTTTCAATTTAAGTTGCTCATAATTGTAATTCCTAGGTATTTAGTCGAATCGACAGCCCTTAGATTTGTGCGATTTATCGTATACCAAAAGTTTATCGGATTTCTCTTAGTACCCATGTGGATGACCTCGCACTTTTTTTGCCAATTGCCACTTTTCGCACCATACAGAAATTCTCTCTAGATCATTTTGTATTTGGAATTGATCGACTGATCATTTTACTAGACGGTAAATTACAGCGTCATCTGCAAACAATCTAAGGGGGCTGTTCAGATTATCACCTAGATCATTTATACAAATCAGGAACAGCAGAGGGCCTATGACACTACCGTGCAGAACGCCAGATATCACTTCTGTTCTACTCGATGATTTACCGTCTATCACTACGAACTGTGACCTCTCTGAGAGTAAATCACGAATCCAGCCACACAACTGACACGATACTCAATATGCACGCAATTTGATTAATAGTTGCTTGTGAAGAAGGTATCAAAAGCCTTCTGGAAAACTAGGAATATGGACTCGATCTGAGATCCCTTGTCGACAGCACTCATCACTTCATGGGAATGAAGAGCTAGCTGTGTTGCACAAGAACGATATTTTTTGGAATCCTTGTTGGTTATTTATCAATAATTCATTTTCTTCAAGCTGATTCATAACGTCTGAGTACAGTATATGCTCCAAAATCCTACTGCAAATCGAGGTCAGTGGGTTACTCCTATTTCCTTTCTTGAATATTGGTGTGACCTGTGCTACTTTCCAGTCTTTAGGAACAGACCTTTCGTCAAGTGTGCGGTTGTATGTGATTGCTAAGAAAGGCGCTATTGTGTCTGCATACTCTGAACGGGACCTGATTGGTATACCGCTGGACCGGAAGACTTGCCTTTGAGTTGTTTCGCAACACCTAAGATATCTACTTTTATATCACTTATGCTAACAGCTGTTCAGGTTTCGAATTTTGGAATATTTACTTCGTCTTCTTTCGTGAAGGATTTACGGACAACAGTTTTTAGTAACTCCGCTTTAGTGACACCATCATCGGGACATATTTTATGACAATGTTTCATTGTGGAAACTATTAAAAGAATCTCGCATTGACGTCCGAACTAAATTTCGAGCTTCAGTGAAAATGAGTCAATCTTGGGATCTTGCGTTCTGATTTTGGCACACTTTTTTCGTTGCTTTTGCAACAGTGTTCTTACGTGTTTAGTGTACCATGGTGGATCAGTCCCGTCTCGTATGAATCTATCTACTACTGTCGATACTGTATCTTTGAATTTGAGCCATGTCTGGTCTACACTTTCATAATTAGCTTGGAAGGAACGGAGACACTCTTAGGAAGGCATCAAGCGAATTTTATCTGCTGTTTTAAATATATTTTCTGTGTATTTGGATGATATGGTTTTAAGCCTCGCTACAAGACTTTTTCACTAATCCCTGTATCTGCCATGACGCTCTATATTAGACCAGGATTATTTGTGGCTAAGAGGTCAAGTGTGTTTTCAAAACCATTTACAATTCGTGTGTGTTCATGAACTAATTGTTCGAAGTAATTATCAGAGAAAGCATTTAGTACCATTTCGGAAGATGTTTTCTACTACCGGATATGAACATGTATTTTCGCCAACAAATCGACGGTTGATTGAAGTCTCCACCAATTAGAACTGTATGAGTGGGGTACTTATTTGTAATGAGATTAAAGTTTTCTTTGAACCCTTCAGCTGTTATGTCATTTGAGTCTGGGGGTAGGTAGGAGCCAATTATTATTTTGGTACGGCTGTTGAGTATAACCTCTACCCATAGTAATTCGCAGAAACTATCTATTTCAACTTTACTACAAGATAAACTACTACCAACAGACACAAACACACCACCACCTACTTTATTTAATCTATCCTTTCTGAAAACAGTTTGGCCTCTGTAAAAATTTCGTCAGAATTTATTTCCGGCTTTAGCCAGCTTTCTGTTCCTATAACGATCACGGCTTCAGCGGTTTCTGTCAGCGCTTGAAGCTCTGGTACTTTTCCAGCACAGCTACGACACTTTACAACTACAATACTGACTGTTGCCTGGTCGATTCTCGTCGTTTCTTTGCACTGTACCCTTTGAGACTGGAGCCCTTTTTGATCATTCCCTGGACTGTCTAACCTAAAAAACCACCCAGTCCACGCCACACAGCCCTTGCTACCCGTGTAGCCGCCTTCCGTGTGTAGTGGACACCTGACCTATTTAGCGGAACCCGAAACCCTAAGTAATTCACTCACCCGAATGCTCCACCAGTGTGACTGCCCACATCATCTGTTGAAGATGCTGAACTCTTTCTTACACTGTAGAAAATTTTATGTAAACTTAGGTAAGAGTAGTGTTAAGCGAATTGAGGCAGGAATGCCCCAGTAACACCCCGTACAATAATTTTACGAATGACGTGCCAGGCGACACAGCATTCTTTTGTCCTCTTAGTGGATGGCACTGCTATGTTCGCCAGTCACCTGAAACCCAATTATTCAAAGGCATCTCGAACAGATTAAACAGCGGTGTAATTTCTAGAAAATTAAAATTAATCCAACCAATTGCAATTTCATAGTGTTCACAGCCAGGAGACCCCCAAACCGTCAAATCTCTATTCCCTGTCACCATTAAATACTTAGGTCTGAACTCTTGATCAATGAACACACATCCTTTAGTCAGGGTAGACTATACCAGCTACACATATTGCTCAAGGGCAACGAACTGACCACCAAAGTCAAGCAACTTTACCTCATGGCTGCGAGATCTGAGACATGGCCGCAGATTCTCACATAAGAAAACTGCAAATAGTTCAAAAGAAAGCTGCAGGTTACTTAAGGATGGATCGTTCCGAGCGCGCGCGCGCGCGCACACACACACACACACACACACACACACACACACACACACACACACACACACACACACACACACTCTATCTCATCAATCATTCAACAGGAAACCTAATCATTTCACACAAACTCAGAAAATTTCCCTCGTAAGCTCATCACGGCCATCAGGTCAACTACAAACACCCGAAAAGCATTTTCACCTGCCCCCCTATACACAAAGAACACAACACACGTAAACACCAAACCCATAAGCTTCTAAATCCAAAGCCAGACAGAATACATTAAGGCAGAGACCACTAATCCTTCAAAACTACATTGACGTGAATATAGACATTACGGTCGGTCGGTCACCCGAATGCACAAGACCGCTTTGCTCGTAGGCAGCTACTATGTCCACTTTCTCATGCAGACAACCAATAGCATTTCAGTTACACCTTGATTATTATATCTGCAGCAGCTGCCACCAGCTGAACGTAACGGTTCACATGCACATTACAGAATGTTAGTTATGCTGTAAAAGAACCTATTTTTCCCGTCTTCCCTTGATACATTAATCAGATGCCTCCCTAAATTGGGCAAAACTTCGTTACGAAATTTAATCACTGGTTGCGAATTCTTTGATATCAGCTGTATCAGGCATTATTATAATACATTTTTTCCGGTCTGGACTCGAACCCGAATTTTCGGCTTATCGCGAGCATCACCTTAACCATTTCGGCTGTCCGCACACGTTCACCAGACCGAGCCAAATCTTTATATGGCACAGCGTCTGCATCCCCTAATGAAAGCAATATTACGGGAGCCAGACAAAGGTTGTGCTCTAAGCAACATCGCTAGTCGTTTCAAGAACACTGCGTGGCGGATAGTCAAGAAAATCTATACGGCAGATCTCAGACACAACAAGCACAACAGAATCCTTGAGAGCGCACACGATCAGATACAGCCACAGAAACTGATGTAGATGCAGACATAGAAAATGACACGAACACAACAACATCAGGTACAGACTCATAAGACAAGGATACAACGCCTAAATTATATAAATAATTATATGAAAAGCAGACATAGCACATGATTGGCTCATGCATCCAAACTGCACTTTAAATATGAAAACTAAATAATGTAAAGGAAAATGGTTAATACAAGCCAGGACATAATCACTGCACTCAAGAAATACGGCATATGGGGAGGCAAGGCTCGAAGTTTGGAGTTCCTAACCTTCTACCCCGCCTATGGCACTGGCGAAGGGAAACAGCACCATGCATGTCAAACGTACAACATAGTTGCACACAGACATCATGTAGAACCGAGCCTAGATATGACAACATGCACAGCCCAAAGGGATGCCAGACGTAAGAACTCAAAAGATGTAACAAGTAGTACTAGTTCTTAGCCAGTAGAAACAAGTACACACTCATGATGAATTTCATTTATTAATGTAAGAAGACGTAATTTTATACGCTACTGCAGGCAGGACAGGCTCGACGTTTCTGCCGAGGCTCTCCCCATGTGGAACAGCAACACCACGAACCGTAATTTATACGTTATATTTCGTTTAAAGACTAAAAGAAAACTTACCGATAGCCCCTTTCCTATCTTTGTACTGTTTTCCTCTAAATTACTAACATTTATTATTTATAATTAATATAATTTACTTAGTAACTCCTCGTCATTAACCTTGTTTTATTAATCAAAACAATTTTTACCAGTCAATTGAACCATGTACTATTGCATATACAATTGTATAATACACGACCTGCTTTTTAAAATATCAGGAAACGGGCCTTTAGATATACAATAAATGAGAGTCCCCTAATGCTGGCAACATTACTTGGATACGCGCAATAGGGAAAATGAGACTACGTGTTCAACGGTATACCGCTAATTTAACGGGTTTACGCTCGTTTACTTTACAATGTCTGGTCTTTCCGCTCTGAGTTGACAGCACTGTCTCTTGCATCAGACATGCATTCATGTCTCAAGGAACGGTCGTTGTAAAATAAACAAAATTTAAATAGCATACTGGCTGGCTCCGTGCCACCAGAGGCTAGATCGTATATTTATATCGCCGGTCTAAATTTTTGCATTCAAAATCTAGTGAGACTACACTTTCTCAGACCATTTACTTCAGTATATAAGATCAGCGGGTTCTTCTTTTGGTCGGTAAACTACAGGATGAGTGCAAACAAGCAAGCTTGACCACAGTAAAACACGGAAGACATTTCACAAACACAAAGGACGGATTGACTATAGGGAACGAAACATAAGTAGAAATAGAAAAATAACCTTTATTCGCTTTAAAACAATTACATTCCGCGCCCATTTGTTGAAATGTAATATAGCTTTCACCACGCTTACGAATGCCATCCCAGCACTGGTAATATGTCGTAGGTATAGCGCACCTCTGTTCCATCAAAGACAATGCTGTTAAAGTTGAGATTACTGCATCTCTCCCAACGCTGGAATGCCTCTGAATTTCTCTCCAAGCCACACACTATTAATACAGATGAAAAGGTTCAGTCAGATGGATATTAGACGTTCAGGCCTACACTCGTCCGCTGTCTGTACTGCGCGTTCATTCTGTCGACACCAGCAATCATACTACGCAAGTCTCACAGAGATCTCCTACACTGTACTCAGCGAACATAGACATCGCCTGCAGGGACACATTGACATTGAGTTAATGAACAGATAGGAAGCTCACCTTGTCACCATCGTCAAGATGGTACTGAACGTGTTTCCATCAAACCAATGAATATCAGGTGACGATCTTATGTGAGGAGCGAAACCCGTAATACAGTAGTTCACTTACACTAATCAGTCAGAACACTATTACCACCGATCTACTATCGATATAAAACCGTCCATGCGATAGCAGCTTCACCTGGCGAGGAATGACTGCTCGTCACACATATGCACGGTGCATGTAGTATCCGTGAGCATTCTGTCAGTGTGTATAATGGGGAAGGCGCGGCCCATCTGAGTTTGACCGAGGTTGATTGTGATGGCCCGGAGGCTCGGCACGAGCATTTCGAAAACTGCACAAATTATCTGGTGTTCGAGCAGCTCTGTGGCGAATTTTGGAACACGTATTGTGTTAGAGTATAATGACTTTTCTGGAGACTAGAAATCTACTCTGTAGGAATCAGCATGGGTTTCGAAAAAGACGGTCATGTGAAACCCAGCTCGCGCTATTCGTCCACGAGACTCAGAGGGCAATAGATACGGGTTCACGGGTAGATGCCGCGTTTCTTGACTTCCGCAAGGCGTTCGATACAGTTCCCCACAGTCGTTTAATGAACAAAGTAAGAGCATATGGACTATCAGACCAGTTGTGTGATTGGATTGAGGAGTTCCTAGATAACAGGACGCAGCATGTCATTCTCAATGGAGAGAAGTCTTCCGAAGTAAGAGTGATTTCAGGTGTGCCGCAGGGGAGTGTTATAGGACCGTTGCTATTCACAATATACA
Source organism: Schistocerca americana (assembly GCF_021461395.2). Taxonomy (NCBI): domain Eukaryota; kingdom Metazoa; phylum Arthropoda; class Insecta; order Orthoptera; family Acrididae; genus Schistocerca; species Schistocerca americana. The sequence continues at coordinate 304,053,382 of NC_060119.1, read as the reverse complement.
TAAATGACCTTGTGGATGACATCGGAAGTTCACTGAGGCTTTTTGCGGATGATGCTGTGGTGTATCGAGAGGTTGTAACAATGGAAAATTGTACTGAAATGCAGGAGGATCTGCAGCGAATTGACGCATGGTGCAGGGAATGGCAATTGAATCTCAATGTAGACAAGTGTAATGTGCTGCGAATACACAGAAAGATAGATCCTTTATCATTTAGCTACAAAATAGTAGGTCAGCAACTGGAAGCAGTTAATACCATAAATTATCTGGGAGTACGCATTAGGAGTGATTTAAAATGGAATGATCATATAATGTTGATCGTCGGTAAAGCAGATGCCAGACTGAGATTCATTGGAAGAATCCTAAGGAAATGCAATCCGAAAACAAAGGAAGTAGGTTACAGTACGCTTGTTCGCCCACTGCTCGAATACTGCTCAGCAGTGTGGGATCCGTACCAGACAGGGTATATAGAAGAGATAGAGAAGATCCAACGAAGAGCAGCGCGCTTCGTTACAGGATCATTTAGTAATCGCGAAAGCGTTACGGAGATGATAGATAAACTCCAGTGGAAGACTCTGCAGGAGAGACGCTCAGTAGCTCGGTACGGGCTTTTGTCAAAGTTTCGAGAACATACCTTCACCGAAGATTCAAGCAGTATATTGCTCCCTCCTACGTATATCTCGCGAAGAGACCATGAGGATAAAATCAGAGAGATTAGAGCCGACACAGAGGCATACCGACAATCCTTCTTTCCACGAACAATACGAGAATGTAATAGAAGGGAGAACCGATAGAGGTACTCAAGGTACCCTCCGCCACATACCGTCAGGTGGCTTGCGGAGTATGGATGTAGATGTAGATGTAGATGAAACCAATGTGAAACAACGCCCAGACATTGTGGGACTGGACGGCCACCTGTCATTACAGGTGTCGGACGTCGCAGGCTGGACAGACTGCTAAAACAGGACAGACGAAGTGTGGCGGAACTAACATCAGACTTTAATGCTGGGCAGAGTACAGTGCACCGAACGCTCCTAACGTTGGGATGTGCCAATGTTAACACCACGACATCGGCAACTACGACTCAAACGTGTACGTGATCATCGGCGCTTGACCTTGGCCCAGTGGCAGATCATTTTGTCCTCTGATGAATCCGGATACCTTCTTAATCACGGCAATGTGAGGGAATGAATCCGTCGTCTTCCAGGAGAACATCTCCTTGACACCTGTGCTATGGGACGGGGGTGGCTCGATTATGCTATGGGGAACAATCACGTGGGCATCCACGGGTCAAATGGAGCTCGTGAAATTCACAATGACGGCCAAGGAGTACCGTACGCGGGTTGCAGACCACGTACACCCGTTCATGACGATCGTATTTATCGACAACAGTAGCATATTTTAACAAGATAATGCTCCATATCACAAAGCCAGGAGTGTGATGGAGTGGTTCGAGGAACACAGTGGAAAGTTCCAGTTTATGTGATGACCCCTAACTTGCCAGATCTGAACCCGATCGAACACATCTGACATGTGACTGAACGCGACGTCAGAGCTCATTCCCCCCCCCCCCCCCCCCCCCCGCTTCTTCCCGTAGTTTATGGTGTGAAGTAAGTGACTCGTGTGTCCAGATATGGTGCCAACTCCCTCCAGCGACCAATACCTCATTGCTTCCATGCCACGACGCGTCGCCGCTATTATTCGTACCGACTGTTACGTACGTGTCATAATGTCGTGGCTGATCATTGTATATACGTAAATGCCGGATGCCAGTGCCGGCCGCTTAGCCGAGCGGTTCTAGGCGCTTCAGTCCGAAACCACGCGGCTGCTATGGTCGCAGGTTCGCGAATCCTGCCTCAGGCATGGATGTGTGTGATGTCCTTAGGTTAGTTAGGTTTACGTAGTTCTAAGTCTAGGGGACTGATGACCTGAGATGTTAAGTTCCACAGCGCTTAGAGCCATTTGAACCATTGGGACTGCCAGTAATGTAATATGTTAAGTGCTGAAACACGTCGGAAAGTTCGGAACTGATAGAAACTCTGACGCGCACTGTAGGAACGTGATTCCCATCGATACGACCAAATTGTATTCTTTTTCATCAAAACGATGAAACATTTTTAAGCGTATTTCTGAATTAATTTTCGAAACCTTAGTTTACTGTTTATATCTCTATTTACCAACTGAATTATTCAGCGTCTCGTTTTGTCACCTGATATTGGCTGTACGTTGCTGAGATGCACTGTGCTAATTCACATATTTAAATTATGTGGGAATTGTATGACAAAGCACTAAACCATTTTCCGTAAAACCACAAACAGGTGATATAGTAACTACTGTTACAGGCATTGCACCAGAGATTATAGGAAAGTAAGGGGGTTTCTCTTTCTGGGTGTTATTTCGGCAAGTGTCAATAGTTGCTTTTCAGCAACTGTTGGTATACTCCGGAGGACCAAATGCTCGCTGATTTTATACTGTACATTTTCGCGAACTCTGTGTCTGCTAATAGGGCAGTACAAGGTAGAAGCAATTTTATTTTTGTCTGGAAGCAGCTTAGATGTGGCAGACCACGCAGACAAGACTATCGTCTAACTAAAATTTCTGGTGTTAATGGACGAACGGTATGACTGCGACCTATTGTTTCCCATGTGCAGCTGCATTTATGATGAAACTGTTTGCAATTACTAGTCTTTGGAACAACTGGTTCGCTGTGGCTACTAACAGCTTTCAACTTAGTGACCGCTGAAAAAAGTTCGCAAAATGTTTATTGAACGTAGCTTCTGGAATAATATCGCAAATAGAAAAATGTCATTTTGTAGTGGATATTAGTGAGATTAACTGTAAACACAATACGACGGACAAACGGGCGCGAGCCTGTACACATGTCCCCACTGTTAACCGACGTATCACTACGTACCAAAAGTCAGTTTACGAAGCCTTACAGTATGAATACTTGTTACGATAGTGATGTTCATTGACATTTAAGTGTGTTACGATTAGTGCGTACCAAGGTTTCCATGTCCAAGACATCTTATGAGTACAGGCTAAACGTGCGTCGTTCGATAGGTTGAACTAAGGCACACACTAAATTTCCTTCAGTGGACTCACAACTTCAAGGCTTCTATTTGGAAACGCACATGCACGTAATGGTCTGCCAGCGTTGAGAAGTACTTTGCATTGAAGGGTCTTACTACTTGCAAAATATCCAGTTAATGAAAAGGACTTGCTTCCAAGTGTAGATCCGGCCTCAAGTAGTCATTACTCGCTTTTCCGATTATGGTAGAACAGAGAAGCTATCAATTGCTATTGTAGTAAGAGTAATAATCGTCGAATGACTCGTCCTCTTATTACTGCAATATTCCATGGAACGTCAGTTTGGCATACTGAAGATAGCTATTACACGTATTACCTCTTGAAGTTGGGGCGACAGTGTTTCCGGTAGCACAACGTTCTTCTGGTGCCCCTCACAGATGTGGCAGTTAGAATGATGCAGTGTAGTTGCCCGCCTCAATGTCACTTTATTTTTAGCTTGTAGTCGGTAGAATGTTTAGATGTTTTCCTCGTTAGTCAATCGTGTGTGAGTCCCGGCGTCTCCGCATTACTCCTACGAATTACATGCATTTTATAACACTCCCTACATTCGAGCATTGACCTCCCTATTCAATTTTAACTACCTCCCGTCTCCCACTTCCTTTACGAAACTAACTATTCCTTGATACCTCAGGATGTGTCTTATCGACGTATCCCTTCTTGTAGCCTAAAATGCACCATAAAGCTCTTTTCTCCACGCTTAAATTCGGTACACTTTCATTGGTTGCCCTGTCCACCCATCTAATTTTCAGCTTTCTTCTGTGCACCACGTTTCAGAAGCTTGTATTCCCCTCTTGCCTGTGCTGCTCATCGTCTACCTTTCACGTCCACATTAGATTTTCAGAAGATGAAAGTATATAGTTCCAGAGAACTTTTCAGGCCTCATACATCAAGTGTATACGCAGACTGAAGCAATAATGAAAATTTGTACCAAAGCTGGAATTTGAACCCGCTTCTCCTGTTCTCTAGGCAGATGCACTAACGTCTACACCACCCTGGCACAGTGGCTTGTCTTTGCGCAACTGCAGTGACTAACCTAGCACGCCGCCCCCCTCAGTCCATATTCCCAGTCATGCCTCAGCCCACTGGCCTTCCCCCTAAACTCGAACAACATTGCCATTGGGCTGAGACGTGAATGGAAATTTGGACTGAGGTGGAAGACGTACTAGGAAAATCCGCGCAGCTGTGCAAAGCCACTGTGCCAGGGTGGTGTATACGTTAGTGCATCTGCCTAGAGAACAGGAGAAACGGGTTCAAATTCCAGCCTTAGTACAAAGTTTCATGCTTCTCCTCAGTCTGCACACACATTTTTAGAAAAGACAAACTAACACATTTACATTCGATCTTTACATAACTTGCTAAAAGCAAATGTTACAACACCCGCATACTGAGAACTATTATGAGGTTATATTGTAAGGAGGGCCTCCCTTGGGACGCTGTCCACAGGGTAGTCACGTCGTTGCTGCTCAAGCCTCTTCCGCTTTTCAACGGCGAACTTCCTGAGATCATCCATTGGTTAAAGAGTCTCTACAAGTTTCAGCTGGTGTAAGGCATGCTCAATCGGTTTCGTGTCAGCAGGGCAGGTACTGCAGTCTATTCCGTTCGGTTGACTCCTGCTTGCTGGAAGACGCTGTTGACGAACTTGCTCGTGCATTATGCACTTAAGACGAACCCATCTCCGAATTGTTGACCTACACTGGACGATAGGTTGATGATCCTGTTCAGATACAGCACAACCTCCATATCGTGTTAGCGATAAGAGCCGTCCGACAGCCGTACGTGATGCTGGTGCAGACTACGAATAACCAATCTCCCAATTTAACTCCAGTGACTATAATTCTGGGACCTGCAGTGGTACGTGTCCGCCTCCACACTATTCGTCTACTGTCACAAGGCGTCAGACAAATCCCAGCACTCCTCGGTGAAGAGAACCCGGCGCCATTGGTCATGGGGTTGCCTTGTCCACCATCTCGAAGCAGTAGAACCCTTCCAGTTTCTCGCAAAAGGGCAATGTGAAATCATGTTGAACTCTCTAAGAGGCACTCCTAGCATTTATTGCCCTAAAGTAACGATGCTCCCGCGGCCTAAGTTGGAAACGGCCCTCCTAAGTATCCTGATGTACTGAATAGTGTGCAGAAACCGCATTGTCCCTTTCACGATATCAAACCCTCCAAGCTTTACTGCACAGCATAAAATGATGTGATTTATTTTCACCTCCGTTACACATATTTGGCCGAAAGAGCACAATGAAAGAGGTTTACAATAAAGGAAATCTATGCAAGTGATGATGGTGGTGCAAATTCTGAACAGTTCATTCTGCTCTTCTGAAATTTTTTTTTTTTTTTTTTTTTTTTTTTTTTTTTGTGTTACTGCCAGTATACATTTTGGGTCTTGTTTACTTCTTCTGTTCACCTCTCACTCTGGTGTCCAGATAGTGAAATTCGTTCACTATTCTCAGTATCTCATTTCCTAATCTACTTCCACTTCCTTAACCCTAGACTACTAAGCTCTTGTAAAATTTATGGTTGCAGTTGGTACCACTTCGCGGTTCCCACCAATACTGCAATGTACATATAGGGTGTAACACAGCACTTTTCTACTAATTTTGCATGCGACGACCTATAGGAAACCTTATAATTGTAATTAACTAGTGCATAAACTATAACCTAGGATTTCCTGTGAATCAAATGCGGAGTACTAAAATTTACGACGGTTTACTAACAATGTACTATTTTCCCCTCTCTAGTGTTGCAGAGTTAACCAGATTGCCCTTCATTACTCTTCTTTCCAATCTCGTGATTAGTTTCCTTTCCTGCTTACTCTACGTACATACATAATGAAATGGAGGATAGGTTACAACCCCTGACGCCTCCCCTCCCTCAATTAATGCCTCTCTTTTATGTGCCTCAAGGCATTAAATCTTTTTTTCTGTAAGAGATGCATATAACACTTACATTCCTGTATTCTGTTCATGATCCTGTATTCTGTTCATGATAACTCCAGAAAGTCAGAGTGTATTTGTCAACGTTATCAAAGGTTTTGGGTAACTCTACAAACGCCATAAATGTGTACTACTAACCACCTTTTAAGACGTGTTGTCTCACACAAAAAAAGGAAGGAGATAAGGAGTAGAGATAAGGAATGGACAAGACATTAAGGTGCACATTAACGTGCCACAGCAATGCCTCTGCGACGTGCATGGCGTCGTCGCTGGCGGCGCAGTGTACCTGTGTATCGCAGTTTGAAGGCGATGGATATTGACTTGGCTGGGCAGTTTAATAAACAGCAATTGATTGGAGGTCCAAATGTTTTTCGTGGACTCCATCTCAACTCCATCTCAACAGCCTGATGTTCAGGCTGTGTTTGGAGGTAGTACATGGCTGACACTGGCTGTTGTATGGGGCAACCAAGCAGATTATGGTGGCCTTGAAGCTTTTCCAGATGCTAACATTTTGGCATGGAAGACGTGGAGTAATGCTGAGACTACAGGACTGTTGGCTAAACAGCCTTATGGTACGCTTGTTCCAAGCATGCCATTTGTTTTGACTACGAGAAGGAAGAAGTAGTTAAATGCTGATGAGTACCTGTTTATATGGGCGAAAGTCGACAATGGCAATTGTAAAATAAAGATCAATGTTGACTGTATGATTTATTATAGACAATAAAGTGTGTCCTGTCCATTCCTTATCTCTATTCCTTATCTCCTTCCTTTTTTTATTCAAAAAATGTTTTCACTTTTTGTTATGGTGGCCGTGCCGCTCTTGGTTGCTCGCTAGGCGGGTGACCTTGAACGGGACTTGGCCGCTGGACGAGGCTGCCGGGCAACACGGGCCCTCACGTTTACCACATTTCTCCCACTAAAACTGTTGTTCCTGCATGTCGGCTTCTACCAATCTTTCCATTCTTCTGTAAATAATTGGTGTTAGTATTTTGCAGTAATTGGCTTGTTAAACCCATGGACTGGTAATCATATCTGTTAGCATCTGCCTTTGATGGAGGAATCATTCCGTTTTTCCTGAAGTCTAAAGGTGCTTTATCTGTGCAATATGCCTATCACGTAGAACAGCTTTGTCATGGTGATTCGCCAACGAATTTTTAATAATTATGGCGAAAGTCGTCCACACTTAATACTTCGTTTCGACATAGGTCTTACATTGCTCTGTCAAATTCTTCTCACAGTGTCACTGATAAATTCATCCTAACTATTTCTTTTTCTGGGTTCTCTAATGCCGATACGCCGTTAAGGGATGTAACATTCCACACTGTGACATGTGAAAGACCAAATTTTTGCCTTCTGAATCTCCACTGGAGATACTACTGGAGGACTGTGTTACCTCCGGAATATTTTTACCAGGAAGATAGTATCATCAGCGAGCAATATGTTATCTGACTCTTCCCGAAAAGTGCTCTCTCGAAATTTCAATAGCAAGTCGCTCCGTGGGGATGCTCAATGCTTTTCTTGCAACGTCTGCCAATGGAGTTTATTGAACATCTCCGTAACGCTCTCGCGCCGGCTAAACGAGCCTGTGCCGGCCGGAGTGGCCGAGGGGTTCTAGGCGCTACAGTCTGGAACCGCGCGACCGCTACGGTCACAGGTTCGAATCCTGCCTCGGGCGTGGATGTGTGTGATGTTCTTAGGTTAGTCAGGTTTAAGTGGTTCTAAGTTCTAGGGGACTGATGACCTCAGAAGTTAAGTCCCATAGTGCCCGGAGCCATTAAACGAGCCTGTGACGTAACGCGCCGCTCTTCGTTAGATCTGACACATATCTCCTGATAGACCTATCTGGTAGGAATCTCAGATAGATTAACAATTCTCGAGAATCGGTCGATCAGTCAACTTATAAGTCACTTCATTCGTGGATGAGTTAAATTTTCTTAAGATTCCTCCTATGAATCTGAGTCTGGCATCCGATTTTCCCACTATTTGTTGAATGTGGTCATTCCATTTAAGGTCGCTCTGGATAGTTACTACTAGATATTTTATGGCAGATACTGTTCCCAGCGGTTTGTCATCAATAGTGTAGCAATACTACAGTGGATTTTTTTCCCCATGTATGCGCCTTATGTTACATACATTTGTTTACGCACAGGGCCAACTGCCAGAGCCTGCAGCATTCATCATTTCTCTGGAGGCCATTCTGCAAATCGCTACTATATTCTGGCGTTGCTACTTTCTGCGAATAGCCTTAAAGAGCTTCCGACACACACTACTTGCGGTACACACTGTAAACAGTAACGGACCTATCACACTTCCCTGTGGTACTCCGGAAACTACCTTGGCGTCCGTCGATTTTGTTTCGTTAAGAGCGACGTGTTCAGTTGTATCTGCAGTGAAACCTTTAATCCAGTCGGTAATCCGCTCCAATAATCAATGAACTCGTATTGTTTTTCACCAAACGCCAGTGAGGGACGGTTTCAAATGCCTTACTGAAGTCCAGGAACACTGCATCAACATGGGTGCTGTGGATCTCGTGCAGAAAGACAGCTAACTGAGTTTCGCAGGATCTTTGTTTGATTTTTATACAGGATATTTTCCTTCTGCAAAAAAGTCATACATCTTGAGCATAAAGCATGTTCCATAATTCTAAAACAGATTGAAATCAACTATAAACATTTAAAATTGCGTGAATCTGTCCTACAACCATTCTTGAAAACGGGAATTACCTGTGCTTTCTTCCAGTCGCCAGCAACCTTTCGTTGCTGAAGCAATCAACGATAAATGACTGCTAGAATGGAAGCTAGTTCTTTCATATAATCTTTGTAGATTTTTATAGGTATCTCATCTGGTCCTGACGCCTTTCCACTACTAAGCGATTGTAGTTGTTTTTCTATTCCGCACCCGGTTATCTCAATATCTGCCGTTACGACTTTCGTGCGACGACTAAATGGAGGAACCGTGTTACGATCTACTGCGGCGAAACAATTTCGGAAGACCGAATTCAGTATATCGGCCTTCTCTCTATTATCTTCCGTTTAGGTGTCAGTATGGTCACTGAGTGAATGGGTAGATGATTTTCATTCACTTACTGAATTTACGTACGACCAAAACCTTTTAGCGATTCTGCTCAGATCAGTTGACAAAGTTTTACTTTCAAAGTCATTGAACGCTTCTCTCATTGCTCTCCTTACCTTACCTTACTTTCGTTTCGTTCATCTGATTGTCAATTGGGTTTCTACATCTTTTGAATCTAAGATGATGATCTGTTTCTTTTACATAGCAGTTTTCTAAAATGTCTATGAAACCACAGTGGGTCTTTCCCATTCCTTAAGACCTTACTCGGAACACACTTGTCTGTTGCATATTGCACGACACCTTTGAATTTTTTCGAGTTTTTCCCCCACATCTTCGTCCTCATCACCGATTATTTGATGCTGACTGTTCAGAAATTTGTATGGTCACTCTCGATAAGCAAAAATACCTTTCTACCTTTCTTAACATCCTGAGACCCGTGGTCATGGATGCTGTCACACACTTATGATCACTGATACGTTCCTCCACGTTAACTGATTCGGTAAGTTCAGGTTGGTTTGTTACCATGAGGTCTAAGACGTTACCATCACAAGTTGATTCTCTATCTGGTCTGTTATTTTTCTCCCCAAATAATAAAACTCATCTACTACTTTGTGTCATTTCTTAATGTAATTGCTTCAGCATCACCTGATTTAATTCAACTACATTACATTATCCTCGTTTCGCTTTTGTTGATATTCATCTTATATTCTCTTTCCAAGACACTGCCCACTCCGATCAACTCTTTCAAGTCCTTTACTATCTCTGAAAGCTTGTTCTCAACAGATAAGTAAGATTCTCAGCCACATGTGTAATAGCTCTCTGGAACAGGGCATTTTCCCTGATAGACTGAAATATGCTATTGTTATACCTTTGCATAAAAAGGGGGATAGATCTGATGTCAACAATTACCGTCCAATCTCCCTTCTAACAGCTTTATCCAAAATTTTTGAGAAAGTAATGTATTCAAGAGTAGCTTCACATATCTGTAAAAATGAAATACTAACAAAAAGTCAGTTTGGTTTCCAGAAAGGTTTTTCAACAGAAAATGCCATATATGCTTTCACCAGTCAAATTTTGAATGATCTGAATAACCGAACACCTCCCATTGGGATTTTTTGTGATCTCTCAAAGGCTTTTGATTGTGTAAATCATGAAATTCTGCTAGACAAGCTCAAGTATTGTGGCATGAGTGGGACAGTGCACAAATGGTTTAATTCGTACCTAACTGGAAGAGTGCAGAAAGTTGAAATAAGTAGTTCTCGTAACATGCAAAGATCAGCACATTCCTCAAACTGGGAACTATCAAGAATGGGGTTCCACAAGGGTCAGTCTTGGGTCCTTTGTTGTTCTTATTATATATTAATGACTTGCCATTCTATATTCATGAAGAGGCAAAGTTAGTTCTCTTTGCTGATGATACAAGTATAGTAATCACACCTGAGAAACAAGAATTAACTGATGAAATTGTCAATACTGTCTTTCAGAAAATTACCAAGTGGTTCCTTGTAAACGGACTCTCACTGAATTTTGATAAGACACAGTACATACAGTTCCGCACAGTGAATGGTATGACGCCAATAATAAATATAGACCTTAATCAGAAGCATATAGCTAAGGTAGAATATTCCAAATTTTTAGGTATGTCCATTGATGAGAGATTAAATTGGAAGAAACACATTGATGATCTGCTGAAACGTTTGAGTTCAGCTACTTATGCAATAAGGGTCATTGCAAATTTTGGTGATAAACATCTTAGTAAATTAGCTTACTACGCATATTTTCACTCATTGCTTTCATATGGCATCATATTTTGGGGTAATTCATCACTGAGGAATAAAGTATTTATTGCACAGAAGCGTGTAATCAGAATAATAGCTGGAGTGCACCCAAGATCATCCTGCAGACATTTATTTAAGGATCTAGGGATATTCACAGTAGCTTCTCAGTATATATACTCTCTTATGAAATTTGTTATTAACAACCAAACCCAATTCAAAAGTAATAGCAGTGTGCATAACTACAATACTAGGAGAAAGGACGATCTTCACTATTCAAGATTAAATCTAACTTTGGCACAGAAAGGGGTGAATTATACTGGCACTAAAGTCTTTGGTCACTTACCAAATAGTATCAAAAGTCTGACAGATAACCAACAAGTATTTAAGAAGAAATTAAAAGAATTTCTGAATGACAACTCCTTCTACTCCATAGAGGAATTTTTAGATATAAATTTAAAAAAAAATAGTTATATTAACTTAAGTATGTTGTTAAATTAACCTAATTATGTCATGTATCGGAAAATTCGACTCGTTCCACATCATTACGAAATATCGTATTCATGATCCATGGAACTAGTATTAATCTAATCTAATCTAATCTGACAGAATTACAATGTCATCGGGAAACCTCAAAGTTTTTATTTCTTCTCCCTGAACTTTAATTAATGTTCCAAATTTTCCTTTGGTTTCGTTTACTGCTCGCTCAGTATACAGATTGAAAGACATCGGGGATAGGCTACAACCCGGTCTCACTCCCTTCTCAATAACTGCTTCCCTTTCATGCCCCTCGACTTTTATAACTACCGTCTGGTTTCTGTACAAGTAGTAAATATCACTCGCTCCCTGTATTTTACCCAGAATTTAGAATTTCAATGAGAGTATTCCAGTCAACATTGTCAAAACCTTTCCCTACGTATACAAATGTTATAAATATTGGTCTGTCTTTCCTTTATCTGTCTTGTAAGATATGTCGTAGGGTCAGTATAGCCTCGCGTGTTCCTATATTTCTCCGGAATCCAAACTGATCGTCCCCGAGGCCGGCTTTTACCATTTTTTTCCATTCTTTTGTAAAAAATTCATGTTAGTATTTTGCAACCAAGACTTATTAAACTTATAGTTTGGTATTGCTTTCTTTTGAAATAGAATTACTACGTTCTACCTTAAATTTTAGGGTATTGCGCCTCTCTCATACATGTTGCACACCAGATGGAAGAATTTTGTCATGGATGGCTCTCCCAAGGCTATCAGTAATTCTGACGGAATTTGATCCAGCCCCAGTGCCTTCCTTTGACTTAGATCTTTCAGAGCTCTGTCAATTTTTTCTCTGTTTAAGATATTTATTCTTGCGTTTTTCTAATTGTAAAATTTTGTCAGGCTGTCTATAATACAACTTTAATTTCTGCTGAACAGCCAGCTTCACATGTCAAAGGTGTCAGCCTCCATTGGTGACTCCAAAGAACGAAACTCTTCTAGCTTGAAGAGGAAAACCAGATGGCGCTGTGGTTGATCCGCTAGATGGCGCTGCCATAGGTCAAACGGATATCAACTGCGTTTTTTAAAGTAGGAACCCCATTTTTATTACATATTCGTGTAGTACGTAAAGAAATATGAATGTTTTAGTTGGACTACTTTTTCACTTTGTAGTAGATGGCGCGTAATAGTCACGAACGTATAAGTACGTGGTATCACGTAACATTCCGCCAGTGCGGATGGTATTTGCTTCGCGATACATTACCCGTGTTAAAATGGACCGTTTACCAATTGCGGAAAAGGTCGATATCGTGTTGATGTATGACTATTGTGAACCAATTGCCCAACGGGCGTGTGGTATTTATGCTGCTCGGTATCCTGGACGACATCATCAAAGTGCCCGGACCGTTCGCCGCATAGTTACGTTATTTAAGGAAACAGGAAGTGTTCAGCCACATGTGAAACGTCAACCACGACCTGCAACAAATGATGATACACAAGTAGGTATTTTAGTTGTTGTCGCGGCTAATCCGCACTTCAGTAGCAGACAAATTGCGCGAGAATTGGGAATCTCAAAAACGTCGGTGTTGAGAATGCTACATCAGCATCGATTGCACTCGTACCATATTTATATGCACCAGGAATTGGATGGCGACGACTTTGAACGTCGTGTACAGTTCTGCCACTGGGCACAAGAGAAATTACGGGACGATGACAGATTTTTGCACGCGTTCTATTTAGCGACGAAGTGTCATTCACTAACAGCAGTAACGTAAACCGGTGTAATCTACACTGTAGGGCGACGGAAAATCCACGATGGCTGCGAGAAATGGAACATCAGCGACCTTGGCGAGTTAATGTATGGTGCGGCATTATGGGAGTAAGGACAATTGGCCCCCATTTTATCGATGGCAATGTAAATGGTGCAATGTATGCTGATTTTCTACGTAATGTTCTACCGATGTTACTACAAGATGTTTCACTGCACGACAGAATGGCAATGTACTTCCAACATGATGATGTCCGGCACATAGCTCGTATGCGGTTGAAGCGGTATTGAATAGCATATTTCATGACAGGTGGATTGGTCGTCGAAGCACCATACCATGGCCCGCACGTTCACCGGATCTGACGTCCCCGGATTTCTTTCTGTGGGGAAAGTTGAAGGATATTTGCTATCGTGATCCACTGACAACGCCTGACAACATGCGTGAGCGCATTGTCAATGCATGTGCCAACACTACGGAAGGCGAACTACTTGCTGTTGAGAGGAATGTCGTTACACGTATTGCCAAATGCATTGAGGATGACAGACATAATTTTGAGCATTTATTGCCTTAATGTGGTATTTACAGGTAATCACGCTGTAACAGTATGCGTTCTCAGAAATAAGTTCACAAAGGTACATGTATCACATTGGAACAACCGAAATAAAATGTTCAAATGTACCTACGCACGTATTTTAATTTAAAAAATCTACCGGTTACCAACAGTTCGTCTAAAATTGTGAGCCATATGTTTGTGACCATTACAGCACCATCTATCACAAAGCGAAAAAAGTAGTCCAACTAAAACATTCATATTTATTTATTTACTACAGGAATATGTAACAAAAAATGGGGGTTCCTATTTTTAAAAAAACGCAGTTGGTGTCCGTTTGACCTATGGCAGCGCCATCTATCGGGCCAACCATAGTACCATCTGGTTTCCCCCTTCAAGCTAGACAAGTTTCGTTCTTTGTGGTTTTTTCGTTTGATGGTTATTTCGTTTGATGGTTATTTCGTGAGATATTTGGCCCGGTCACGATCAATGGACCACCCTGTGTTCGATTCTTAAGCCGGCCGCGGTGGTCTAGCGGTTCTAGGCGCTCAGTCCGGAACCGCGGGACTGCTACGGTCGCAGGTTCGAATCCTGCCTCGGGCATGGATGTGTGTGATGTCCTTAGGTTAGTTAGGTTTAAGTAGTTCTAAGTCTAGGGGACTGATGACCACAGATGTTAAGTCCCATAGTGCTCAGAGCCATTTGAGCCATTTCTTTTTTTTTTCGATTCTTAAGGTAATAATGTTGGGATGGGTAGGATGTGTGCATGCTGTGTGCGGACGTAGGAGCAGCTGGCCGCAGTTCGCGAAAAGCTGAATGTGCTCTTGACTACGGTTAGTCGTATTCAGGTTGCTGCCTCTGTGTGTAGCGGTGACAGAACATCTGGCTCATTGCGAGAGACACCTCATGTGTCACTTGTTTTGCCTACAGGCTTTACTGCCGAGTGTACCCGATGCGGTGGATCCACTCTCACAGTAGAATGAGTGGTAAAGCGTTCGCGTCGCTCGCGGCAGATGGCTAATCTGGAGACCGTCCATCTGGCCTCGCCCATTCACCCAGTTAGCGGACAGGTGGCCGTTCCTTCAGTACGGTCCGAGCAGCCACACGGACGAAGTACTTGCTAGTTCACAGGTGCGTTATGAAGCCTACTTACGAAGATAGAGTTTAGGTCTGGAAAGAAAGCCAATGTGCACTCGGTATGTCTAGTGGGGGACCACATTCGAGATGTGCAGGAGGCCTCGCCTGCAGCTGTTGTGTGTGCAGAGTGCAATAGTAGGCAAGTTGTAGCTCCGTTGGCGCCAACGACGCCTGTCGCTTGGGTTTTGAGGCTATCTTCAGTTCCTACAGACGGCTGGTGGATGTGGTGAAGGCTGATGGCCTCGTTCGTGGGATGTAAGCGGAGTCTGCAATTTGCAGCGTAGTTCTCAGAGTCGATGAGGGCCCTTTAATTTAGTGCTGTGTGGAGGTGTCAAGCAAAGCAACCAAAGGCTTCGTCGACTGTGTGACTGCAGATTTGTAAACCTGTGTTGTCGGGTGGGGACTTTTAGGACTCCCCTTGATACGTCAGGAGTGCACTACGCAAAGGAACCAACCACTCTGGTAGCAGAATACTTGAGTACTGCACGTGAGGGTTTTCTGGCTAGGTGGCAGGTTGACGTTATCTGATGAACACCCACTAGATGATGCGTAGATAGCGAAATCAGACCACGTTCAGAGTAACGATACTTCAACTGTCAAAACTTTATCAGAAAATTGTTGAAGTATTCGCAAAAGTGTTTCCGAATTTACCGCCCTCTGGGAAACTTCTCGCGCTGAAATTATTCTTGGGACCGAGAGCTGGCTGAAATCCAAAGTAGAAAGGTGAAATATTTGCAATTCACAGAACATGTATCAAAAAGATAGATTAGATACCATTGCAGTTGACAAAAATGTGTGCACTAAGGTCGAATTTGAATGTGACAGTGAAGTTATCTTGTCGCTTATAATGGTTCTAGGTGAAATCAAGGTAACTGTTGGATGCTTTTACAGGCCACCCGATTTCGCTGTGACGGCTTTAGAGTCATTGACAGAAAGTCTATGGTCAATAATGCGGAAATACCCAGAACATGTAATATTAGTTGGAGGCGGATTTAACCTATCGAGTAGAGATCGGGATATTCATGGATTCATTGCAGGGGGTACAGAAAGAGAGTCTTGAAAAGTTTTTTGGAATACGTTTTCCGTAAATTGTCTTGAGCAACTAGTTCGACAGCCGACACGCAATGGAAATATTTTAGACAGTGTTGCTACACACAGACCTGACCTAATTGACGGCGTCAGTATAGAGTCAAGGATTAGTGAGCATGACGTTATCATGCTAAAGTTAATAAATCAATCAAGAAAAGCGTGAGAGTATTTCTTCTAGAAAGAGCAGATGGACAGTTGTTAGCATCCCACTTAGACAATGAAGTGAAATGACATCGTTTAGTTCCATTACGATGGACGTAGGAGAATTAAACCGATTGTAAATCATAAATTGGATTAGTACATGCCGAGTAAATGGATTAAGGACGGAAAAGACCCACCACGGTCTAAAAGCGAAGATAGAAAAATGCTTAGGAAGCAATAGACAATGCGTAAGTGACGACAAAGAAAAGCTGGAAAAATTCATGCACGTGTAAAAAGATCGACGCGTAAAGCTTACAACTACTACCACCTTCATACCATAGCAATAGATGCTGCCGATAACACGAAAAAATTCTGATCCTATGTAAAATCGCTAAGTGGGCCTAAGGCTTCTATCCAGACACCCGTTGACCAGCACGGTGTGGCAGCAGAAGTTGCAAAAGCAAAGCCGAAGATTTAAATTTCACATTTAAGAAATCGTTCACGTGGGAGAATCATACAAACATACCGTCGTTTGACCATCGCACGGACTTCTGTATGGAGAACATTGCAATAAGCAACGGTCGTACAGAGAAACAACTGAAAGAGTTAAAAGCATATAAGTCGCCAGATCCTGATGGAATCACAATTCGGTTTCACAAAGAGCACTCTACAGCACTGGCCCCTTACTTAACCGAGATTTATCGCGAATCTCTCACCCAGCGCTAAGTCCCAAGAGACTGGATAAAGCGCAGATTACTCCTGTATATAAGAAGGCTAAAAGAACGGACCCGCAAGGCTACAGACCAATATCTTTATAATCGGTTTGCTGCAGAATCATTGAATATATTCTCAGTTCGAATAAAATTTCCTTGAGGCGGAAAAGCTACTGTCCACAAATCAGGGCGGTTCTAAAACGCATCGCGCGTCTGAAAGTAAGCTTACCTTTTTCTTGCACGAGATCCTGCGAAAGACTGGTGAAAGGGCAATAGGCGGATTCCATATTCGTAATTTCCATAAAGCATACGACACGGTGCCACAATACCGACTACAACGAAGGTACAAGCATGCTGAATAGGTTAACAGACTTCTTAAGTAACAGAACACAGCTTGTAGTCCTCGATGGTGCGTGTTCATCAAAAACAATGGTATCTACAGGAGCACCCAGAGAGACGTGACAGAACCGCTGTGATTTTCCATATACGTAAATAAGGTATACAGGTTGAGCAGAAGTCTGCAACAGTTTGCTGATGATCCTAATCAAATGGCGCGCCTATGAACTACCGTCCCATTTGTGCGACTGGATTCGTGATTTCTTGACGGAAAATCATCGAGCAAAACGGAAGTAATTTCTGATGTTCTCCAAGGAAGTTTTACGGGCCCTCTGCTATTCCTGATCTACAGATACGCGTAATACAAATATTTTAGATCTGGTAGCCACGAACAGACCAGACCTCATCGACGGTGTAAGTGTTGAGACAGGGATTAGTGATCCTGATGTTGTCATTACGACTATGGTCACGATAGTTAAAAAGTCGGTCAAGATGGCTAGGAGAGTACTCTTACTAGAAAGATCAGATAAGCAGTTGTTAGCATCCCACTTAGTGAATGAACTTCAGGTACTATGGACTTGGAAGAATTATGGGCAAATTTTAAACACATTGTAAATCACGCATTGGACAGGTACGTGCCGAAAAAGTGGGTTACGGACGGAAAAGACCCACCGTGGTTTAACAGCGCAATTCGGAGAATGCTCAGGAAGCAAAGGCAGTTACACTCGCGGTACAAATAAGATCGCGAGAATGAGGACAGGCAAAAGTTAGTAGAGATTCGTGCTGCTGTAAAAAGAGCGATGTGCGAAGCATACAACCACTACCACCGTCATACCTTAGCAAAAGATCTTGTTGAAAACCAAAGGAAATTCTGGTCTTGCGTAAGATCGGTAAGCGGGTCGAATGCTTCCATCCAGTCACTCACTGATCAGTCTGGCCTGGCAACGGAAGACAGCAAAACGAAAGCTGAAATTTTAAATTTAGCATTTGAGAAATCATTCACGCAGGAGGATCGTACAAACACACCGCCGTTTGAGTCTCGTACAGATTCCCGTACGGAGGACATAGTGATAGACATACCTGGGGTTGTGAAGCAGCTGAATGGGTTGAAAAGAAATCTCCAGGTCCTGATGGGATTCCAATTCAGTTTTACAGAGAGTACTCTACTGCATTGGCTCCTTACTTAGCTTGCATTTATCGCGACTCTCTTGCCCAACGTAAACTCCCGAGCGACTGGAAAAAAGCGCAGGTTACGCTTGTATATAGGAAGGGTAGAAGGACGGATCCTAAAATTACAGACCAATATCCTTAACATCGATTTGTTGCAGGATTATCGAACATATTCTCAGTTCGAATATAATGAATTTCCTTGAGACAGAGAAGTTGCTGTCCATGCATCAGCACGGCTTTAGAAAGCATCGCTCCTGCGAAACGCAAAGATCACAAAGAGAAGAGTGATTAGGGCTCGTACAGAGGCACATAGGCTATCATTTTTTCCTCGTTCTGTTTGGGAGTGGAACAGGGAGAGATGATGCTAGTTGCGGAGTATGTATGTAGATGTAGGAGACAACATAAGTACCAGTCTTAAAATGTTTGCGGGTGATGCTGTCATTTACTGTCTTATGAAGTCATCAGACGACCAAAACCAATTCCAAAACTATTTAGACAAGATACTGTATGGTGCGAGAAGTCACAATTGATTGTAAATAATGAAAAGTATGAAGTCATCCACATGAGTGCCTAAAGGAATCCACAAAATTTCGATTACACGATAAATGACAAATCTAAAAGCTGTAAATTCAACGAAATACTTAGGAATTATACGTAAGAATAATTCAGTTGGGACGATCACATGGATAATGTTGTGGGTAAAACAAATAAAAGATTACGATTTATTGGCAGAACACTGCGAAAATGCAATAGGTCTACGAAAGACAGTGCCTACACTATGCTTGTACGTCCTCTTCTGGAGTACTGCTGCGCGGCGTGGGATCCGCATCAGGATCGACGGAGGACATAGAAAAAGATCGAAGAAGGGCAGCTGGTCTTGTACTATCGCGAAATTTTGGAGAGCGCGCCACGGATATGATACAGTATTGCAGTGCCTGTGTTATTCAGCATTAACGAGGCCTTTCCCGGTCGCAAATATCAGGCTTAAACACCTCGTGTTCCCTAAAACGACAATCATTGGCTTCAAACATTTTCCTATCGGGGCACCTTCCTCCTGGAAATCTCTCCAGGTACGAACGTTGAGCGCGAGCGCAATTGTCGTCAGCTAATCCACCCATAATATAAGCATCAGCCATCTCTATACTTGTGACACTGGCATTGCGCGAGCCAAGTCTGTGATTAACTGTACGTAGTAACCGGTGTGTTAGCAACGGTCGTATTGATCGCTGGAACCTGAAAACAAGCAGTGACGTACGTTGCTTGGCAGCAGGAACGTGTAAAACAAAACGACGGCTATACCAACGTAACCGGACGTCACCAAGAGTGCATGTCCCCCATGACTCTGTTTCGTTCTTATGTGTTTCCCATGATTAATGAGTTGGAGAAAATGAATTGTAACATGGAAATGAAGCTATTCCAGACCCATGTTCGCATAACATGACTAATTCGTCTATCTGTGAGGAATGTATCCTGCAGTTTGTCCCGTAAATTTTTGTTAAATGCTGTAAACAGCTCTATTTGGGCGTGGAACAGTAAAGGAAATCACTAGTAATGGTGTGGGGTACCCTCCGTCAGGCGCTATACAGTGGCTTGTGGAGTACAGATGTAGATGTATATGGTGACAGTGGTGATACTGTAGTCACGGTGCGCACGTTGTTTCAGGCAGCAGTGACCTGCCGGGCGGCTGCGGCAACAACCACTCGCTGGACCGGAAGCTGCTGGCGTCTGCGTCGACGGGCCGACCGCTGATGGGCGCCGCCAGCCTCGAAAGCGTCCGCAAGTCCCCGGCCAGAGCCGCCGCTGCCGCCGCCGCGCTAGCCAACAGGTCAGCTGACACTCCGCACCACACCACCACTACATCTTGTTCTCGTCAGCGGCACAGCTCCCACACTACAAACCAGTAACGGCAACTGGGCCCAAGTCGACATCAACCATTTGCACAGACTAGACAGGAAAAACTGTCTCGGTTCTGCTCCACCTAGAAAGTTTTCGTTGTGGTCTTCAATCCGAAGACTGATTTGATGCGGCTTTCCATGCTGTTCTATCCTGTGCAAACCTCATCATCTCCGAGTGACTATGGCATCATACACTACTGGCCATTAAAATTGCTACACCACGAAGATGACGTGTTACACACGCGAAATTTAACCGACAGGAAGAAGATGCTGTGACATGCAAATGAGTAGCTTTTCAGAGCATTTACACACGGCTGGCGCCGGTGGCGACACCTACAACGTGCTCCCATGAGGAAAGTTTCCAACCGATTTCTCATACAAAAACAGCAGTTGACCGGTGTTGCCTGGTGAAACGTTGTTGCGATGACTCGTGTAGGGAAGAGAAATGCGTACCATCACGTTTCCGACTTTGATAAAGGTCGTATTCTAGCCTATCACGATTGCAGTTTATCGTATCGCGACATTGCTGCTCACGTTGGTCGAGATCCAATGACTGTTAGCAGAATGTGGAATCGGTGGGTTCAGAAGGGTAATACGGAACGCCGTGCTGGATCCCAACGGCCTAGTATCACTAGCAGTCGAAATGACGGGCATCTTATCCGCATGGCTGTAACGCACCGTACAGCCACGTCTTGATCCCTGAGTCAACAGATGGGGACGTTTGCAAGACAACATCCATTTGCACGAACAGTTCGACGTAGTTTTCAGCAGCGTGGACTATCAACTCGGAGACCTTGGCTGCGGTTAACCTTGACGCTGCATCATAGACAGGAGCGCCTGCGATGGTGTACTCAACGACGAACCTGGGTGCACGAATGGCAATATGTCATTTTTTTTTTTTCGGATGAATCCAGGTTCTGTTTACAGCATTATGATGGTCGCATCCGTGTTTGGCGACATCGCGGTGAACGCACATTGGAAGCGTGTATTCGTCATCGCCATACTGGTGTATCACCCGGCGTGATGGTATGGGTGCCTATCGTTACACGTCTGTCACCTCTTGTTCGCACTGACGGCAGTCTGAACAGTGTTACAACCTATGGCTCTACCCTTCATTCGATCCCTGCGAAACCCTACATTTCAACAGGGTAATGCGCGACCGCATGTTGCAGGTCCTGTACGGGCCTTCCTGGATACAGAAAATGTTCGACCGCTGCCCTGGCCAGCACATTCTCCAGATCTTTCACCAATTGATAACGTCTGGTCAATAGTGGCCGAGCAACTGGCTCGTCACAATACGCCAGTCACTACTCTTGATGAACTGTGGTATCGTGTTGAAGCTGCATGGGCCGCTGTACCTGTACACGCCATCCAAGCTCTGTTTGACTCAATGCCCAGGCGTATCAAGGCCGTTATTACGGCCAGAGGTGGTTGTTCTGAGTACTGATTTCTCAGGATCTATGCACCCAAATTGCGTGAAAATGTAATCACATGTCAGTTCTAGTATAATATATTTGTCCAATGAATACCCGTTTATCATCTGCATTTCTTCTTGGTGTAGCAATTTTAATGGCCAGTAGCGTATATCTTTCTCAATCTGCTTACTATATTCATCTCTTGGTCTCCCTCTACGATTTTTATCCCACGCGCTTCTCTCAAGCACTAAATTGGTGATCCCTTGATGTCTCAGAATGTGTCCTGTCAACCGATGCCTTCTTTTAGTCAAGTTGTGCCACATATTTCTTGTCTCCCCAGTTCTTTTCAGTACCTCCTCATTAGTTTATGCTGTACCCATCTAATCTTTAGCATTTTCCTGTAGAACAACATTTCAAAAGCTTCTGTTCTCTTTTATCTACACTGTTCATCGTACATACAGGGTGATAAATATTGTACTTTATGAAAATAAAGACTCTACTCAGGAGGACGTCGTTATCAGGAGAAAGAAAACTGGCGTTCTACGGATCGGAGCGTGGAATGCCAGATCCCTTAATCGAGCAGGTAGGTTAGAAAATTTAAAAAGGGAAATGGATAGGTTAAAGTTAGATATAGTAGGAATTAGTGAAGTTCGCTGGCAGGAAAAACAAGACTTTTGGTCAGGCGAATACAGGGTTATAGATACAAAATCAAATAGGGGTAATGCAGGAGTAGGTTTAATAATGAATAAAAAATAGGAGTGCGGGTAAGCTACTACAAACAACATAGTGAACGCATTATTGTGGCCAAGATAGACACGAAGCCCACGCCTACTACAGTAGTACAAGTTTATATGCCAACTAGCTTTGCAGATGATGAAGTAATTGATGAAATGTATGATGAGATAAAAGAAATTATTCAGGTAGTGAAGGGAGACGAAAATTTAATAGTCATGGGTGACTGGAATTCGAGTGTAGGAAAAGGGAGAGAAGGAAACATAGTAGGTGAATATGGATTGGGGTAAGAAATGAAAGAGGAAGCCGTGTGGTAGAATTTTGCACAGAGCATAACTTAGTCATAGCTAACACTTGGTTCAAGAATCATAAAAGAAGGTTGTATACATGGAAGAATCCTGGAGATACCGAAAGGTATCAGATACATTATGTATTGGTAAGACAGAGATTTAGGAACCAAGTATTAAATTGTAAGACATTTCCAGGGGCAGATGTGGACTCTGACCACAATCTATTGGTTATGACCTGTAGATTAAAACTGAAGAAACTGCAAAAAGGTGGGAATTTAAGGAGATGGGACCTGGATAAACTGACTAAACCAGAGGTAGTACAGAGTTTCAGGGAGATCATAAGGGAACAAATGACAGCAATGGGGGAAATAAGTACAGCAGAAGAAGAATGGGTAGCTCTCAGGGATGAAGTAGTGAAGGCAGCAGAGGATCAAGTAGGTAAAAATACGAGCGCTAGTAGAAACACTTGGGTAACAGAAGAAATATTGAATTTAATTGATGAAAGGAGAAAATATAAAAATGCAGTAAATGAAGCAGGCAAAAAGGAATACAAACGTCTCAAAAATGAGATCGACAGGATGTGCAAAATGGCTAAGCAGGGATGGCTAGAGGACAAATGTAAGGATGTAGAGGCTTATGTCACTAGGGGTAAGATAAATACTGCCTACAGGAAAATTAAAAAGACTTTTGGAGAAAAGAGAACCATTTGCATGAATATCAAGAGCTCAGATGGAAAACCAGTTCTAACTAAAGAAGGGAAAGCAGAAAGGTGGAAGGAGTATATAGAGGGTCTATACAAGGGCGATGTACTTGAGGACAATATTATGGAAATGGAAGAGAATGTAGACGAAGATGAAATGGGAGCTACGATACTACGTGAAGAGTTTGACAGAGCACTGAAAGACCTGAGTCGAAACAAGGCCCAGGGAGTAGACAACACTCCATTTGAACTACTGACAGCCTTGGGAGTGCCAGTCCTGACAAAACTCTACCATCTGGTGAGCAAGATGTATGAAACAGGCGAAATACCCTCAGACTTCAAGAAGAATATAATAATTCCAATCCCAAAGAAAGCAGGTGTTGACAGATGTGAAAATTACCGAACTATCTGTTTAATAAGTCACAATTGCAAAATACTAACACGAATTCTTTACAGACGAATGGAAAAACTGGTAGAAGCCGACCTTGGGGATTCCGTAGAAATATTAGAATACGTAATACTGACCTTACGACTTATCTTAAAAGAAAGATTAAGGAAAGGCAAGCCTACGTTTCTAGCATTTGTAGACTTAGAGAAAGCTTTTGACAATGTTGACTGGAATACTCTCTTTCAAATTCTAGAGACGGCAGGAATAAAGTACAGGGAACGAAAGGCTATTTACAATTTGTACAGAAACTAGATGGCAGTTACAAGAATCGAGGGGCATGAAAGGGAAGCAGTGGTTGGGAAGGGAGTGAGACAGAGTTGTAGCCTTTCCCCAATGTTATTCAATCTGTATATTGAGCAAGCAGTAAAGGAAACAAAAGAAAAATTCGGAGTAGGAATTAATATCCATGGAGAAGAAATAAAAACTTTGAGGTTCGCTGATGACATTGTAATTCTGTCAGAGACAGCAAAGGACTTTGAAGAGCAGTTGAACGGAATGGACAGTGTCTTGATAAGAGGATATAAGATGAACATCAACAAAAGCAAAACAAGGATAATGGAATGTAGTCGAATTAAGTCGGGCGATGCTGAGAGAATTATATTAGGAAATGAGACACTTAAAGTAGTAAAGGAGTTTTGCTATTTGGGGAGCAAAATAACTGATGATGGTCGAAGTAGAGAAGATACAAAATGCAGACTGGCAATGGCAAGGAAAGCGTTTCTGAAGATGAGAAATTTGTTAACATCGAGTATAGATGTAAGTGTGAGGAAGTCTTTTCTGAAAGTATTTGTATGGAGTGTAGCCATGTATGGAAGTGAAACATGGGCGATAAATAGTTTGGACAGGAAGAGAATAGAAGCTTCCGAAATGTGGTGCTACAGAAAAATGGTGAAGATTAGATGGGTAGATCACATAACTAATGAGGAGGTATTGAAGAAAATTGGGGAGAAGAGGAGTTTGTGGCACAACTTGACTAGAAGAAGTGACAGGTTGGCAGGACATGTTCTGAGGCATCAAGGGATCACAAATTTAGCATTGGAGGGCATCGTGGAGGGTAAAAATCGTAGAGGGAGACCAAGAGATGAATACACTAAGCAGATTCAGAAGGATGTGGGTTGCAGTAGGTACTGGGAGATGAAGGAACTTGGACAGGATAGGGTAGCATGGAGAGCTGCATCAAGCCGGTCTCAGGACTGAAGACCACAACAACAACATGAAAATAGACGTAAATTAGTTACAAACTATGGTGTGCACACTATTCAAAATGTAAACTCCACTTCAGATATTCGCATTTAGGTTATGACATGTTCGAAATGTCTGCCATCATTGGCGATGATGTGGCGTAGACGAATAGGAAAATTCTGCATGAACTGCTGAAGTGTCGGAACACCGATGCTGTCGATGACCACCTTAATGGCTGTTTTCTGCTTAGAGATGGTTTTGAGGTTATTTCTATACACCTTGTCCTTAATATAGCCCCACAGAAAGGAATCGCATGTATTCGGAGAATGTAGCAGCCAGTCGATGCCCATGTCAGTGGCCTCTGAGTATCCCAGAACCAAAATTCGGTCCCAAAAGTGCTCCTCCAGGGCATCACTCTTCTGCTTCGATGGGGTCGAGCTCCGTTTTGTACGAATCACGTCTGGTCGACATCAGGATCGCTTTCGATAATGCGGATGAAATCATCTTCCAAAACCTCCACGTACCGTTCAATAGTAACCGTACCATCAAGGAACATCGCACCGATTACTCAGTGACTGGACACTGCACACCACACAGTCACCCGCTGAGGGTGAAGGGACTTCTCGATCGCGAAACGCGGACTCTGTCCCCAAATGCGCCAATTTTGCGTATTGACGAACCCATTCAAATGAATGTGGGCTTGGTCGCTAAATCAAACCATATTAATTCCCATCATGCTCCGCGGCCAACCGTGGAGTTGAACGTCCTAACGCAAACAGTTCAGAAATTATGACTATTTTATTTCATATAGTTCAACAATTGTCACTCTGTATTCCACTTCCCACATGGCCACACACCGGACAAATACCTCCAGAAAAGACTTCCTGCCGCTTAAATCTATATTCGATCTCAACAAATTTCTCTTCTTCAGAAACGCTTATCTTTCCATCACCAGACTACATTTTATATCCTCTCTACTTCGGCCATCATCAGTTATTTTGCTGCCAAAATAGCGAATCTCATCTACTACTTTAAGTGTCTCGTTTCCTAATCTGATTCCCTCTCCATCACCTGATTTAATTCGACTACATCTACATCTACATCTATACTCCGCGAGCCACCTTACGGTGTGTGGCGGAGGGTACTTATTGTACCACTATCTGATCCCCCCTTCCCTGTTCCATTCACGAATTGTGCGTGGGAAGAACGACTGCTTGTAAGTCTCCGTATTTGCTCTAATTTCTCGGATCTTTTCGTTGTGATCATTACGCGAGATATATGTGGGCGGTAGTAATATGTCGCCCATCTCTTCCCGGAATGTGCTCTCTCGTAATTTCGATAATAAACCTCTCCGTATTGCGTAACGCCTTTCTTGAAGTGTCCGCCACTGGAGCTTGTTCAGCATCTCCGTAACGCTCTCGCGCTGACTAAATGTCCCCATGACGAATCGCGCTGCTTTTCGCTGGATCATGTCTATCTCTTCTATTAATCCAACCTGGTAAGGGTCCCATACTGATGAGCAATACTCAAGAATCGGACGAACAAGCGTTTTGTAAGCTACTTCTTTCGTCGATGAGTCACATTTTCTTAGGATTCTTCCTATGAATCTCAACCTGGCGCCTGCTTTTCCCACTATTTGTTTTATGTGATCATTCCACTTCAGATCGCTCCGGATAGTAACTCCTAAGTATTTTACGGTCGTTACCGCTTCCAATGATTTACCACCTATGGCATAATCGTACTGGAATGGATTTCTGCCCCTACATTCCACTATCCTTGTTTTGCTTATGTTGATGATCATCTTATACCCATCTTTCAAGACACTGTCCATTCCATTCAACTGCTCTTGAAGTACTTTGCTATCTCGGACAGAATTACAATGTCACTGCCAAATCTCAATTTTTTTTATTTCTTCTCGCTGAACTTTCATTCCGTTTCCAAATTTTTCTTTGGTTTCCTTTATGAATTGCTCAATGTACAGAATGAATAACATTGCGGTAAGCTACAACCCTGTCTCACTCCCATCTGAGTCACTGCTTCCTTTTCATGGTCCTAGACTCTTGTAACTGCCGTCTCGTTATCTACAAGTTCTAAATAGTCTTTCGGTCCCTGTATTTTGCCCCTGATACCTTCAGAATTTCAAAAAAGGGTATTCCATTCAACATTTTAAAAAGCTTTCTGTAAATCTAAAATTACTATAAAAGTACGTTTCCGTTTCCTTAACCTATCTTCTAAGATAAGGTGTAGGGCCAGTGTTGCTTCGCGTGTTCCTACATTTCTCTGGAATCCAAACTGATTTTCCCCGACGGCGGCTTCTACCAGTTTTCCCATTCTTCTGAAAAGAATTCGTGCAAGTATTCTGCTACCATGACTTATTAAACTGATAGTTCGATAACAATCACACCTGTCAGTACATGCTTTCTTTGGAATTGGAATTACTACATTCTTCTTGAAGTCTGAGGGAATTTCGCATGTTCATGTATCTTACACACCAGATGAGCGACTTTTGTCATGGCTGGCTCCCCCAAGGCTATCAGTAGGTCTGATGGAATGTCGTCTACTCCCGGGGCCCTCTTCCAGTGCTTTGTCAAATTCTTCTCCCAATATCATGTTTCCCATCTCCTCTTCATCTACTCCCTGTTCCATTTCCATAATACTGTCTGCATGTTCATCTCCTCCTCCAGTCTTAGAACTGAAAAGTCGTTGCTTGGTCACAAAAACGATCTTTACACCGACGACATGTTCTCCGCTCGTTAAATCATCTCTCAAAGTGCACACAGTCTGTAAGCTTTCTATTAAAAAAAAAGTATATGAATACTGAATCTTTTGTTTTCCAAAACTTTCTACTCTTGTAACGTATTTCAGATATAGTGTTCAACCTCTGAGCAGTACTGACTGTTGGTTGGTTCAGTGTTGCGCATATGAACAGGGTCGTGAAACGAAACTTCAAACTTACGTAAATGCGGAATTTGAAATTATGAAAATGATCATTCACCAACAAAATCAGAAAACGGCGCCCTAAGACACATGTAACACGGACTAAATAACATCGCACTCAACAAACAAAACTGTGAAAAGGAATTACAATCAACTCGGCTCATATCCACAAGCATATAGTCCAAAGATTCAACCAGAAAATCAAAACGCAACTAAAAAATATGAAAAAACAGGCACCAAAGAACCTCACACACTAGAGCAATCAGTGAAACACAAATCAGTAACATTCATAACATGGGTAACAGGAAGAAATTGTACACTTTAACATATAAACAAAAAACAACACACAGGATAGCAAATGTATTAAAAGAAACAGGGAGTGCACATCGCTTACAGAACAAAAAACACACCTCAGTTACATATATAAACAACAAAAAACCAGGTAAATACCAAGGGGCAGATATACTACTTGGAAGAATGTGTATCACTGTCTTTGACAACAGGTAGTAATTTCAAAACCAGGTATTAAGAATACAGGAGGAGATGGAAGTA
Source organism: Schistocerca americana (assembly GCF_021461395.2). Lineage (NCBI taxonomy): Eukaryota > Metazoa > Arthropoda > Insecta > Orthoptera > Acrididae > Schistocerca > Schistocerca americana. The sequence continues at coordinate 304,024,980 of NC_060119.1, read as the reverse complement.
TGAAAATAGTCATTCTGCCTTTGCCGATCACCTGAGAAAACAGACATGTTCCATCCAACATTGAACAAGACATGAAAATTATTAGAATGAACAATAACAACAAAAAACGCCTGACATTACAAGAAAACATTCACATACAAAGAGCCCTTGCAATGAAGAAGAAAATAATTAATGACCAAATCAATATAAGCAATAATTCACTGATCATGTTAGCCACTAAAACATCATCAAACAGAAATCTGAAGCATAAACACACACACACACACACACACACACACACACACACACACACACACACACACACACACACACATATATATATATATATATATTCCTGGAAATTGAAATAAGAACACCGTGAATTCATTGTCCCAGGAAGGGGAAACTTTATTGACACATTCCTGGGGTCAGATACATCACATGATCACACTGACAGAACCACAGGCACATAGACACAGGCAACAGAGCATGCACAATGTCGGCACTAGTACAGTGTATATCCACCTTTCGCAGCAATGCAGGCTGCTATTCTCCCATGGAGACGATCGTAGAGATGCTGGCTGTAGTCCTGTGGAACGGCTTGCCATGCCATTTCCACCTGGCGCCTCAGTTGGACCAGCGTTCGTGCTGGACGTGCAGACCGCGTGAGACGACGCTTCATCCAGTCCCAAACATGCACAATGGGGGACAGATCCGGAGATCTTGCTGGCCAGGGTAGTTGACTTACACCTTCTAGAGCACGTTGGGTGGCACGGGATACATGCGGACGTGCATTGTCCTGTTGGAACAGCAAGTTCCCTTGCCGGTCTAGGAATGGTAGAACGATGGGTTCGATGACTGTTTGGATGTACCGTGCACTATTCAGTGTCCCCTCGACGATCACCAGTGGTGTACGGCCAGTGTAGGAGATCGCTCCCCACACCATGATGCCGGGTGTTGGCCCTGTGTGCCTCGGTTGTATGCAGTCCTGATTGTGGCGCTCACCTGCACGGCGCCAAACACGCATACGACCATCATTGGCACCAAGGCAGAAGCGACTCTCATCGCTGAAGACGACACGTCTCCATTCGTCCCTCCATTCACGCCTGTCGCGACACCACTGGAGGCGGGCTGCACGATGTTGGGGCGTGAGCGGAAGACGGCCTAACGCTGTGCGGGACCGTAGCCCAGCTTCATGGAGACGGTTGCGAATGGTCCTCGCCGATACCCCAGGAGCAACAGTGTCCCTAATTTGCTGGGAAGTGGCGGTGCGGTCCCCTACGGCACTGCGTAGGATCCTACGGTCTTGGCGTGCATCCGTGCGTCGCTGCGGTCCGGTCCCAGGTCGACGGGCACGTGCACCTTCCGCCGACCACTGGCGACAACATCGATGTACTGTGGAGACCTCACGCCCCACGTGTTGAGCAATTCGGCGGTACGTCCACCCGGCCTCCCGCATGCCCACTATACGCCCTCGCTCAAAGTCCGTCAACTGCACATACAGTTCACGTCCACGCTGTCGCGGCATGCTACCAGTGTTAAAGACTGCGATGGAGCTCCGTATGCCACGGCAAACTGGCTGACACTGACGGCGGCGGTGCACAAATGCTGCGCAGCTAGCGCCATTCGACGGCCAACACCGCGGTTCCTGGTGTGTCCGCTGTGCCGTGCGTGTGATCATTGCTTGTACAGCCCTCTCGCAGTGTCCGGAGCAAGTATGGTGGGTCTGACACACTGGTGTCAATGTGTTCTTTTTTCCATTTCCAGGAGTGTATATATATATATATATATATATATATAAACACGCAGAGACCTTTGTAACACTACGACAGTAAACACGCACCTTTGATCACAAAATAAAATCGTAAATGATGTGTTGCAATAAATGTAGACACATGGGGACCGAATGAACACATTTCCAGGACCACACACATGGACTAACAACCCAGGAAATCGTAAGTAACAATCTACTGTTGCGTAAGGTGCAATGCACACACAACAAAATATTCAAACCTGAATGATGGATATGGGTTTTACTTTAAAGAAAATCGCTCTTGAAAATTTAAACTCTGATTGTTGACGAAGAATGACTGCACAGCATAAGAGAACTGTAACAATTGCGAAAGTATCTCATTACAAAAATTAGACATTTCAACCAGTTGCGTAAATTGTGACATAATGAAAACAAAGAAGTCAAATTAACACTGATCGTAAGTTTTATTAGTTATCAGAGGGACAAAGATTTCCTCCAAATAACGTTTCTGAAAACAAACATGTTACCTTAGATGGATTACCTTAGGAAATTCCTCCAAAACTCTTCTCCATTAATACAAAGAATGAAATAACGTTATAAACAAGTTTTCGTCACCATAATAAAGTATTTCAGATAGTTTGTACCAGATTAACAAGTTACAGATCTCACTGTCTGAAAAACTCGACTACTCGCTACTGCGCCCCACTAAAAATGCCCCAGCGCTGCACAACTGACTACGAACAAGTGAACCATAGACAAAACTAAACACAGAGTCAAGGATCTTGTTCACTGCTCGTGCATTGCGCTTAATCTTTGTCCCAGTGCAGTAAAGGTGAATTACTTACAACAGCAGAAAACATATGAAAACATTAAGAGTCCTCTCTACCTGTTCACTGACGTACTGATACATCATTCCAGGTATAGCACTCTTCACTCCTTTCCGGATACAACTGTCCAACACAAGGATCTATTCTGTGCATAAAAATGGAACGTGAAGTTGGAAAACTCCTGTTAATACTTAATTTCCACCACTTCAGTTTCGGTATTGATCCATGTAACACGAACGCAACAGCGTTCTTCCCAGAGATAAGTTATGCTGCATGCGCACACTGACATCCGTCTTTGAACATCGTACATTCATCGCTAAACATTATTGTGACACTGCAACCCCTCCCAAACGTGACTACTAGCCGATCTACGCCTGATTTTCCGTCAGTCTACCCAATTTTGAACATCTTCGTATAGAAAAACATCTGAAATTCATTGAATCTTCCGATTTGCCGCCCAGTCCATGTTTGGCTTACGAACAGTGCTGCGCTCTCAGAAATTTATCAAATTAAGGCCGATGTTTGACATTATTGGTCATGAATGCTCTCTTTGCCATGCTGGTCTGCTTTTTGTGTTCTTGCTTCTTCCATCTCGTGTTATTTTGCATCCAAGATCGTCCAATTCCTATACTTTGTGGTCCCCAGTTTTGATGGCAAGTTTCTCACTAATTTCATTACTGCTGCTGATTACATTCGTCTTTCATCGGTTTACTCTCAATGTACATTCTGTTTCCATTAGAAAGAGAGGAAAGCCATATGAGCAACGATTCTTATCACTGGTATCCTTTGACCTTGAGTTTTAATCCCACTTTTGAACCCTTCTTTTATTTCAGTCATGGCTCCTTCGATGCATAGGTTGAACAGTAGAGGCGAAGACAGCATCTCTATCTGCAGCCTCTTTAATTGGAGAAAGTCGCTCTCGGTCTTCCATTATTATCGTTGGTTCTTGTACATATTGTACATTACTCATTTGCCCCTATAACGTACACCTTGTAACGTCCCTCTTAGCTCCTTTTGTTTTAGTTTTCAGCGATCGAAGATTGGTGAGGGATAGTTATTTGAGTGAACACTATTCAAAATGTCTCTTTATGAACCTTACGCTGCAGTCATGGACTGTGCGGCTGGGCCCGGCGGAGGTTCGAGTCCTCCCTCGGGCGCGCGCGCGCGCGCGTGTGTGTGTGTGTGTGTGTGTGTGTGTGTGTGTGTGTGTGTGTGTGTGTGTGTCTCCTTAGGATAATTTAGGTTAAGTAGTGTGTAAGCTTAGGGACTGATAAACTTACCAGTTAAGTCCCATAAGATTTCACACACATTTGAACATTTTATGAACCTTGAAGTTTCTGAAAATTTAGATGGAAAAATATTACTTTGATATGATAAGAGTACAGATCATTTTACTTCATTTACAGAGATTTTGCAAGTAATACTTTCTTGACAATGCTGTATTGCTTTTCTAAATTAATCATTTGCGTTGTAACTGTCCATGGTATGCTTTTGAAACTGTTAAAATATGTTCCGCCAATGGAAGACTCTAAGAACGCCTATACTGTTCCTCCTAATGATCCGTGAATAGACCGAATCACTGCTAACTATACCTCTGACATTCAACGTAATGATTCCAGACTCGCAGGTCATAATGTCAGCAAACTGTTCAAATAATGATAAAATTTTCTCAAGCTTCCAGACACATAAAGTGATTTAAAATAAGATAGCTGCCGAGGTGTACTTGGCCGAAAACTCGTGACTTTTAAACCATTTAACGCGACTCGAAGCTCCAGAGAACTTCGTCAGTGCTCATATATATATATATATATATATATATATATATATATCCGCGAAATCATGCATACGTATATTCAGTATCTCTTCAGGGAAGAAATGTGAGGGCGGGTTTAACGCCTGAGGAAGCTGCGTGTTAAGATAGCTAATTTATTAAGTTCTCTAGCCGTTCTACTACGCTACCGTGAAAAAACGATTCTACGTTTTGCCGTCGTGAGCCACCATATCAACACAGCCGCGGCCAGGACAATATTTCGTCGTGCCACATTCGCCCTACTGGGAGAGAGAATACATCAAATCTGGAAGCAGTTGGATACAAACGGCCGCGAGCTAATGGTCGCCCACCTGAAGCTGACAGTCAGTCTTAGCTTTCTATTGGGAATGGATTGATGCAGCCACAGTAACACAACAAACGTCATCACAGGGAAAACGTGAAAACGCCGAAAGGGAAATTCAACCGGCCTCCCCAGCAACAGCATTGGACAGAATGTAAAACAACAGAACGCACCTTTATCAACACGACGACGAGAAACATCGACGCAGGTGCCATGTCGGCTCTTATGAAGGGACTTAATTTTGCACCAAAGCCGCAGAGTTTGCCTTTGGCTGACATAGTAAGTGGTGTAGAACAAGCAGTTCACAAGACGCCCAGTGAAACTGCAGAAGAAATTTGCGAAAGACGAGACGAATTCTTTAAAAATAAGCCGCCGACCTCGAGCACTAGAGCTGAGCATAATGATCTTAGCGAATCCCGAGGCGATCCTCTCGTCGTAGTCGTACCAGCTGACAAGGGCAACGCAGCCGCCATTGTGGAAGTAACCGACTGTGCCGCGGAGGTTTGGTTGATGCCGGAGGAGCGATCTGACGTCGCCGTGTTTTTTGTATGACGAATATTTTAACCAGACGGACGCCATCGCGATGAGAAGCCCATTAGCTCCTGTTATTGGCAACCTGTTATGGAGAACTCTGAGGACATCGCCCTGGACACGTCTTCTGCAAAGCCTAGTTGCTTTCATCGTTTCATCAACGACACGTTCGTTGTCTCGTCTCATGCACATGAAATGCTGGGAGATTCCTTGGACCACATCAACAATGACAGCATAAAGTTCAATACTGAGAAGAGAAACAAGCGCGTGTCTCAGCCACGATGTTTACTTGAAACCTGCGCACATGGACCGATATCTGCATGCTATCAGCTGCCACCACGCCTCGCAGAAAAGTTCTGTTCTGAAGATCTTGGAGCATCTCGTGGAAGCCATCTTAACGACAAAAACGCGCAGAAAAACTGAGCCGCTTACGCTAAGTATTAAAGAAAAGCGACTACAGCAACAGTCAGATTTCTCAAGCCATCTTTTCGAAGACACCATAGCAGAAGGCCCTCGAGGAGGACACGAATAAGCTTGCGTGTTTTATCATTCTGTGGATCAGTACAGAAAAGATGTATTGGCCTCTAAAGAGGCATAAAATCTGTTCTGTCTTCACGGCTCCAGCAAAAATACAACGTGTATGTGTCCTAAGATCCGATGATGGCGGCTTTAGTTTCGCCGAAACCGTTAATCATGGAATAAAAAGAATTCCTGCGATCTTGGCTACCAGTTTATTGTTTTACAACTCATGAGGCCTGTGAAAGACGATGTAGGCGTGAGAACGCCGTCAGTGTATAAAATACCGTGTGCGTGTGGTCAGTTTTATGTCGGACAGATCGTGAGTACTATTGAATAGCTCTATGTAGCACACGAGAAATGCTTACGACTTGGGTACCCAGAGAAATCAGTGATAAGAGAGCTTGCTGCAGAGAACGGACATCGTATTGAATTCGACGAGTCATGTGTAATTACACAGACTAACAGTTTCTGGGAGAGAGTCGTAAAAGAAGCGGTCGATATAAAAACAGCTATCGAAAGGTGGAAGAGGGCGCGGCGGGCGCGCAACGGAAACACGATGTTATATGACGCAGGAGCGAGCGCCAGTGACGTCAGAGAATGCAGCGCAGATGCGGAGGATGTACAGTTGTAGCGCTTGCTTATATAGCAGCACCTACGTATTGCGGTTTATAACTTTGTAGGAAATTTTACAGTGTGGGCACCCTTTGTGGCTCGACATTTAACGAAACGGTGCTTCACTTCTCGCCACATGCTCATAAGCATGACAGGTGTTATGGACTCTACTGCGGCGTAGATCTGTTGTGCCAAATCTACCATATCTCGAGCCCTTGTTCTGTAAACTATGTCCTTGATAAATCCCCATGCACTGAAATGCAGCTGAGTCTGATCAGGGCACTGAGGGAGCCACGCAGTGGCACCCCTCCTCTCCCTTCCGATCCAACGCTCGGAAACGTTTGATAAAAAAAAATGTGGTTAACAGCGACATGATCATGGGTGGGGGGCAGCGGGGCCACCGTTCTACTGGAAAATGTCGCAAGACATCAGTGGAACTGTGTACCTCACAAGCATGTCGAGATAGCTGTGCTCTGTCACTGCCCCGCTTGCGCCATGCGACTCAGCCCTGTTCATGAAGTGGTGAGGATCACATCTTGGAGAGTATCTCTGCCTATTGCGTATTTATGTAACAACATAAAATGTCGAGGTATTTCGTTATAAGGATTTGTTCGTGTATACCTCTAGCCCTTACACCCTGTATTAAGGATGGAAGGAGCAATCACACCACAGTCATCACTTGGCAATGGCCGAGGAGCACATGGCCGAAATCTCATAAAGTTTATACCACTTGCTGTTAGTGGAAGTAGTACTCTTCAGAATCTACTCTGCAGTGACGAAAGTCAAGGGATGATATGAACATACAGATAGCAGTAGTACCATTTACACAATGTTCAAAAGTTGAGTGCATTGGAGGAGCTGTCATTTGTTCTTAGATGAGTTATACCAAAAGGTTTCCGACGCGATTATGGTCGCAGGACGGTAATTAACAGACATTGAACGCGGAATGGTAATTGAAGCTAGACCCATGGGACATTCCTTTCCGAAAATAGTTAGGGAAGTCAATATTCCGCGACCCTCAGCGTCAAATGTGGCGAGGATGCCAAATTTGTCATTACCGTTCACCACGGACAACGCAGTGGCAGATCATCTTCACTAAACGACCCTGAGCGTAGAGACTAACAGCAAACAGGCAAGCGGCACTGCGTGAAATAACTGCGGAAATCAATGTGGGGCGTACAATGAGTGTGTGGGTCATGACAGTGCGGAGAAATTTGGCGTTAATGGGCTATGGCAGCAGGAGGCGGACGCGAGTGCCTTTGCTAACAGCACATTTTCTGCAGCGCCTCTTCTGGGCTAGTGACCATGTTGGTTGGACCGTAGACGACTGGGAAACTGTTTCCTGGTCAGATGAGTCGCGATTTCCGTCGTAAACGGTAACAGCCGATGGTAGTGTTAGTGGGTGGCACAGGCCCCAGGAAGCCACGGTCCCAAGTTGTCAACAAAGCACTGTGCAAGCTGGTGCTGGCTCCATAATGGTGTGGGCTGTGCTGTATTTACATGGAATGGACAGGGTCTTCTGGTCCAATTGAACTGGTGATTGCCTATAAACAGTTATGTTCGGTTACTATGTATGAGGCGTGTGTTTTAAGTAAGTACAGTTTTGAAATTAAGAAAAGACGCGCTAAGATATCGCAATAATTTTATTTTTACATGAAAGCCTGTACCTTAATCTACTTTTCTCCATAATTTCCGTCAATATTGAGGCACTTGTCATAACGTTGTACCAGTTTTTGAATACCCTCCTGCCGCCTGACTTGTTAACCACTGCATCACCACTGTTTTGACATCGTCTTGAAGACGCTGACCGCCCAGGTGTTTCTTCAAGTGCAGGAACAGATGGTAGTCGCTGGGCGCAAGATCGGGGCTGTACGGAGGATGATCTAGAGACTCTCATCGAAAAGATGTGATGAGATCTTTGGTCTGATTCGCCACATGCGGACGGGCATTGTCTTGCAGCAAAACGATGCTCTTGCTCAACTTCCATGGACTGTTGCTTTGATTCTGGCGTGGCGTAGGCCACCCATGTTTCATCGCCCGTAACAATTTGGCTTAAGAAATCGTCACCGTCGTGTGGTATCGCTCAAGGAAAGTCAACGCACTGTCTAAACGTTTGGTTTTGTGTACATCCGTCAACATTTTCGGTACCCAACGTGCGCACAAGTTTCGGTAATTAAAGTGCTCGGTCACAATGCCATACAAAACACAACGAGAAACATTCGGAAAGTCATCCCGAGAGGAGGAAATCGTTAAAGCGTCTGTTTTCTCTTACCTTATTGTCCACTTCCTGCACCAAACTTTCATTAACGACCGAAGGACGGCCACTCCGTTGTTCATCCTGCACATTTGTGCGGCCATCTTTAAATGCTCTCCCCCTCTTTCTTACCATTCCATCACTCACAATGTTTTCACCGTAAACTGCACAGATATCACGATGAATAGCGATCTGTTGTAGGTCTTCAGCACTAAGAAATCTTAAAACAGCCCGTACTTCATAGTCGGCGGGACTCGCTATTATCGGAGGCATCTTAAACACTTAGTACACAACGTAAACAAGGAAGAATCAGACTATAATGGCGTCAGTGCGTAGTTTAAGGTACAGGCTTTCTTGTAAAAATAAAATTATTGAGATATCTTAGCGCGTCTTTTTTTAATTTCAAAACCGTACTTACTTAAAAAACACGCCTCGTACTTCATGTACCCAAATAACTGTGGAATTTTTGTGGATGACAGTCCGTCATGTACCCGCTCACAATTGTTCGCTATGTGTTAGAAAAATATTCTGGACAGTTCGAGCGATTGATATGGCCATACCGATCGCCTGACACGAATACTATCGAAAATTTATAACACATAATCGAGAGGTCCATGCTCAGAATTCTGCACCGTCAACATTTTGGCAGTTACGGACGTGTATAGAAGCAGCATGGATCATTATTTCTGCAGGGGACATCAATAAGTGGTCGAGTCGATGCCACGTCGATCAGCAGCCGGGCAACAAGAGGTCCTCTTCAAGCTGCACTGCGCGTTCGGTGATAAAGTGTCGAGACGGAGGTGTCTGAGCGGTGTGTCTGTGTGCGCGTTGCAGCAGCGGCGGCAGCAGCCTGAGCAGCAGCAGCAGCAGCCACAGCAGCGCGAGCGCGGGCAGCAAGGCGTCGTCGCTGGCGGGCGGCGGCGCGGGCAGCGTCGGCGGCGGCTGCGGCTGCGGCTCGCTGCTCGACCTGGCGCCCTCGCCCTCCGACTCGGGCGTCGCCGAGCTGGAGGCGGCGCTGCGCGACCGCGACTCCGAGCTGGCGCACCTGCGGCACGCCATGGAGCACAACGAGCAGGTCATCTTCCGCGTCTACCAGGAGAAGGAGCGCGTCTGGGAGCGCGAGCTGCGCAGGCTCAAGAGCGCGCACGAGAACCGCCTGCGCGCCGGCGCACAGCGCGCCCACAAGCTCGAGCAGACGCTCATGACGCAGACCTACCAGGTACCCTCCCCCCCCCCTCTCTCTCTCTCACTGCCTCCACTGTGGCGCGTACCCACACAGCCAGAGATTGTCCCCTTTTTGGGGGTCCGACGTGTAGCACTGTACAGCGTGGCGTAGGTGAAGGTAGTCCACCTCCCCTTTAGATGCGTGTGCAGTATTTCGACTTCTGGCATAAACAGCTAACAATGGACACTTTTATGCAATAATCGATTGTTAGCCTTCTTCTGTCAGCATTTCGGTTCATTTCATTCTTGAAGTTAGACATTTCTCTCTGCGGTCTGCAAAATTACTTTCTCGATAGAAGCAAGAATTGAAATTCTGGAATCATATGTAAAAACAGGTTCGATTAAGCAAACTTGCGAAATTTTCGGGGTCAGGTGGCCTATGCAGGACTACCAGCAAAGAGAGCAATACAATATCTGTATAAAAATTGGTACACTCACCGAACTGTGCAAAATGTAAAACGACAAGAATTTTTTCAGTTCGCATACCAGACGTTGTTATGAGCCCAAAGAACCCTACACTGCCGGCCGGAGTGACCGAGCGGTTCTAGGCGCTTCAGACCGGTACCGCGCGACCGCTACGGTCGCAGGTCCGAATCCTGCCTCGGGCATGGATGTGTGTGATGTCCTTAGGTAGTTAGGTTTAAGCAGTTCTAAGTTCTAGGGGACTGATGACCTCAGATGTTAAGTCCCTTGGCGCTCAGAGCCATTTGAACGCTACACTACATTGGCCCAACGGGCGCATGTAAATAGGGGGGGGGGGGGGAGCTGATATTGAAAAGTCTTACTTTCGAGACATATAGTATGACGGCTGTGCGGTAATTGCGGGCCAACGACGATCAGAAACATTTAGATTATTTCATGTGCCGTTTGAATAACATCAACAGTGGTTTGTTAGACCCTTTCCACTACATTGTGAGTGATGGATGATCTCTCTTTCCAGTCATTGGAATTCAAAGAAAACAAGGCACTCGGCAACGGAGACCCGTCTCTAATACTTTTGAGTCAGCAGCCAATCCGTGATGAAGAAATCGGCGTTTGGTGCGGTGCAATAGGAACGCGCATCATTGGACCGATATTTTTTGACACTACCCTCAACACGGTTGCATATATCAAAATTTTTGATACATTTTGTACTCAACTCACCGAATGTGGAAGACAAAACTGCTTTTTACTGTAAGATAGGCCAACATGGCACAGGTCTAAGGTATCCCAAGAACGAGTCCATAATGTCTTCACTGACGAACACACTGTCTGCAAACATTTACGGCCACCACGCTCGCCGCATATAGCATCATGTAACTTTCTTTCCGGTGGGGACACTTAAACTATCCGAAGTTTATGCTGGGTGTAGGACTACATAGTCGGCCGGTGTGGCCGAGCGGTTCTAGGCGCTTCAGTCTGGAACCGCGTGGCCGCTACGGCCGCAGGTTCGAATCCTGCCTCGGGGATGGATGTGTATGATGTCCTTGGGTTAGTTAGGTTTAAGTAGTTCTAAGTTCTAGGGGACTGATGACAACAGATGTTAAGTCCCATAGTGCTCAGAGCCATTTGAACCATTTGTAGGACTACATAAATATGCTTAGAAGTGCACAGCTGTTTATTGATGTTGCAAATGTATTTTTCACTGTAGTTACATTGTAAATAAATGCCAAGTGCATTTCAGCTCTTCGTTTTTGTAATTTCACTGAATTTCCTTTATAGTTACACGGGCTACTTTTATCTACGCCACCTGGTGTAACCCCTAATGCAATTTCGGCTCTGTAGCCATTTTCAAACGGATCGCTAGCATCCACTGGTAGTTAATGACAGTGCACCCTGTAGTAGACTGAGTTGGCAAATGTCATGGGATAGTGGGGCGCAGATGGCATGTACTCCACATACAATGTTGCAACAAGGAACGTTCAGTTATTGGAAACCTCTAAAAGGGTGTACTAATTTTTTTTCTGGCTGTGTCAGGGTAATTATGAGACGCCACTCTGTTACGAAGATTGGAACTCCTAACACACAATCTGTGCATTCTATGTTCCCGATGCAATCAGCTAGCATTTTCTTGATGAGAGTGGTACGGAGGTGACAACGGCGCGCCTGTGTCTGCAGCTGCAGCAGGAGAAGCAGCGGCTGGTGGAGGAGGCGGACGGGTCGGCGCGCGAGGCGGCCGAGCTGCGCCAGGAGGTGTCGCTGCTGCGAGCCCGCCTCGAGGAGACCGAGTGGGGGCTCTGCCACAAGACGGGCGAGCTGGCGCTGCTCAAGGCGCAGCTCAAGGACGCGCAGGTCCGCACTCCGCAGCCCCTGCACGCACTCCGCCCTGCTACCTCATCTGCGCATCCTCACACCTCTGTGTCCACTACCAACTCGTAGATTTTCCACGCCTTGATAAGCCACTCCTGTTTCCTGCAAAATCGACGTCCATCACGACACACCGAGCGAGGTGGCGCAGTGGTTAAACACTGGACTCGCGTTCGGGAGGACGACGGTTCAATCCCGCGTCCGGCCATCCTCATTTAGGTTTTCCGTGATTTCCCTAAATCGCTCCAGGCAAATGCCGGGATGGTTCCTTTCAAAGGGCACGGCCGACTTCCTTCCCCGTCCTTCCCTAATCCGATGAGACCGATGACCTCGCTGTCTGGTCTCCTCCCCCAAAACAACCCCCATCACGACACATTCACATAATTGAGAATCACATCTCCGTCGTGACGCCTCATCTTTCTTACATCGCCACACTAACTTCAAATGCCTTCCCTTTGCAGACTGTGAAATCGTTCTTGATATCTACTCATCGCTCTCCTCCTCTTTCTTGATCTGCAACGCTTAGCTTGCCAATTACGGCTTAATACGCTACTGGCCATTAAAATTGCTAAACCAAGAATTATGCAGATGATAAACGGATATTCATTGGACAAATATATTATACTAGAACTGACATGTCATTACATTTTCATAGCAATTTGGGTGGATAGATCCTGAGAAATCAGTACCCATAACCACCACCTCTGGCCGTAATAGCGGCCTTGATACGCCTGGGCATTGAATCCAGAGCTTGGATCACGTCTACAGGTACAGCTGCCCATGCAGCTTCAACACGATACCACAGTTCATCAAGAGTAGTGACGCGTATTGTAACGAGCCAGTTGCTCGGCCACTGTTGACCAGACGTTTTCAATTGGCGAGAGATCTGGAGAATGTGCTGACCGGGGCAGCAGTCGAACATTTTCTGTATCCAGAAAGGCCCGTACAGGACCTGCAACACGCAGTCGTGCTTTATCATACTGAAATGTGGGGTTTCGCAGGGATCGAATGAAGGATAGAGCCACGGGTCGTAACACATCTGAAATGTAACGTCCACTGTTCAAAGTGCTGTCAATGTGAACAACAGGTGACAGACGTGTAACCAATGTCACCCCATACCATGACACCGGATGATACGCCAGTATGGCGATGACGAATACACGCTTTCAATGTGCGTTCACCGCGATGTCGCCAAACACGGATGCGACCATCATGATGCTGTAAACGGAACCTGGATTCATCCGAAAAAATGACGTTTTGCCATTCGTGCACTCAAGTTCGTCGTTGAGTACACAATCGCTGTCACTTCTGTCTGTGATGCAGCGTCAAGGGTAACCGCAGCCATGGTCTCAGAGTTGATAGTCCATGCTGCTGCAAACGTCGTCTAAGTGTTCGTGCAGATGGTTGTCTTGCAAACGTCCCTATCTGTTGACTCAGGGATCGAGACGTAGCTGCACGATCCGTTACAGCCATGCGGATAAAATGCCTGTCATCTCGACTGCTAGTGATACTAGGCCGTTGGAATCCAGCACGGCGTTCCGTATTACCTTGCTGAAGTCACCAATTCCATATTCTACTAACAGTCATTGGATCTCGATCAATGCGAGCAGCAGTGTCGCTATACGATAAACCTCAATCGCGATAGGCTACAATCCGGCCTTTATCGAAGTCTGAAACGTGATGTTACGCATTTCTCCTCCTTACACTAGGCATCACAACAACGTTACACCAGGCAACGCCGGTCTGCTGTTTGTGTATGCGAAATCGGTTGGAAACTTTCCTCAGGTCAGCACGTTGTAGGTGTCGCCACCGGAACAAACCTTGTGTGAATGCTCTGAAAAGCTAATCATTTGCATATCACAGCATCTTCTTCCTGTTGGTTAAATTTCGCGTCTGTAGCACGTCATCTTCGTGGTGTATAAATTTCAGTGGCCAGTAGCGTAGTTGTCTATAGCATGTCCTGGTTCGTCTTCCAGCTTTTCTTCCCTTTGGCGTATACTGGTATTTCCCATTCTTTCCAAATGATTGGTCAAATTCTGTTATTTAATATTTCACTGTTTACTGACTGTTTAATATGCACATGGTGTTCGAAAATTCCCATTACACACTTCTAGGACTAGTAGAGGAGCGAGTAAATTTTGGGGAACCAATGTCTGGAAACATTGTTTCTGTTCTACGTTGGTTTCAGTTCAGATGAGTAATGCGTTCTCGTCTTCTGAGGGAAAAAGTCTGAGTTCCTTTTCCTGGTAGGCCACAGATTAGACATGACGACGTTTACTACGTTAGACGTACAGCGGATGTGAGGTCTTATCGAACGTTTAATTTCGGAGGCTCCTGTGGAGACAAAGGCCTGCTGGGACGAGGTTTTGCTACTGCACTAGAAGTTGAAGAGACGCCAAGTACACACTTGTACCAGGATATCATTCGTAGGGACAATGTCGGGTAACATCGAGCCGCAGCTGTAATACATCAGTACTGCTCAGTACGTGCAGTACGATGAGGGTTTTTAGGTGCAATACTGTAAACAGGTAATGTTACCGTGTTCATACAAACAAATGTGCTTAAATGATAAAAGGATGTAGCGTTTAGTTTCCTTTCAAATTGTTACCTAATTCATTTTCTCAGCAGAAGTGGATGAGTGAATCATCTGAATGGAAACGGCACATTTCCGGACATGGGTTCCTATTCAAAATATTATGTATTCACGCCCCTCTACAAGTCCTAGAAGTTTGTGAGGGAAATTTCCTAACACACTGTGTTACTAAAAAGGTAACTCGGTTCATGCTTAATAGAGCACAATCCTAGTTGCAAGTTGTTTGTGTAAAACCTTCCAGTGGCAGCAAAAATTTGATATCCAGTGTTTCGTACGATTATTCACCGAATTTAAAAAGTTTTAACTCTGTCGTAATCTGCTCATTTAGCAGTTACAATCTTATGTTAAACCTCTAACACAATAAAAGTATTACAGTTAGAAATGTGTATACCCCTTCAGACAGCGCTCAAATTATCCAGACTATATTGACCTGATATTTGAGAATGACGACACTTAGCGACTTACAACAAACATTATCCTCAACTCAAGCATTTTCTCGCTGACATTCCCCACGAAATGATGAAAGAAAAGGTTTGTTCCTTACTATCTTTTCGCTTCTCATGCAGTTAAACTTCTGCATGACGTTTTAACGCTATTCGGAACACTTTTTGGGGGCAGTATACACATATATCACTAAATACACGTAGAAAATTGTATAATTGTACGATAGTGCTGGACGTATGACGTCTTAAACATTGAGAGGATTGAAAAACTAATATTTAAAACGGAGTGCAAATTACCCAGGCTAAACTCATCCAGTGTCTGATGATGATAGCACTTAGCGACTTTCAACGAACTTTAATTTTAAACTTGGTCTAAATTACTTCTCGCTTACAAACATAGCGTCAAATGTTTAACGCAGTAACTCGTTTGTAACGTAAATACAAGCTTTAACTTGGCTTACATAGCAGAGACCAATTCCTTTAGGAACCAGTGGTTTGCTCGTTCTTTCCTAATATCTTCATTTCGTATCCTGTCCATTTTGTATATCCTTTAACACCCGTTAAAAGTCTCATTTCTGCCGACTGTATTTTACTCACTTGCTTTTGAGTCAGCACCAGTTTTCGCTGCCATAAAGCAGTTAGGTACAGACACAGCTACATAAAATGTCATTTTACTTTTTCTCCTACCTTTATTTTTAAAAGTTCTTTGAATGATCCCCATGCAGATTGAAGCTTCCTGACTTTTTGATCAATGTCCTCCTCATTATAAAAGCTCAAGTCACAGCCAAGGCACTTAAAATTCCACAGTTGTTCCAAAATGTTTTGTAGTAGTATCTTCAATGTGAGAAGACCCTTTCTTCTAAAAGCCAAAATTTTAATTTTACTAACGGAACTTTTAAAATTATAATGTTTCTGTAAATGTCTGATTTTTTGAATCATTTTATCTTCTGCAAACAGAAATGTTTTATATCCTAGGTTTATCATCAGTCTCTGTTTCTTTAAAATGTTGTCAGTATATGTAACTACTAAAATGTGCAAGATAAGCTAACCCTTGTCCAAGTTCTACATTTTATAGACATCTTTCACTTCTTTTAATCCCACGCCTATGTTAAAATTAGTATTTCTGTACAGACTGCTTGTTACCATAATTATGTGTGGTGGGTAGCTCTCATTTTCTAGTATTTTCCTCAATTTTATTCAGTTTTCCCTGTTGAACACATTATCAAACCCTATAAAAGTGGAATATGTTTCAAAGTTCTCTCTTTTTTGTTTTATTGTTTGTCTGATGGTCAAGACATTATCTACACACCATCTTTCTTTCCTAAATCCACCTTCCTCTTCTCCTAGCTGACAGTCTGTAATAGTTTATAATTCTTTATTTATTATTGTACTATAGATTTTATATCCTGCGTTCATCAGACTAATTTCTCTGTTGTCTTTGTAATTTTTGCATTCTTCTCTTTACAACAATTTTTAATTAGAGCTATTGACCAAGAGAGAGGTAACTAGCTATTTGTTTCAGAATTTATTAAGTAGGTGTAAAATTCTTGATATGCATATTATACTACTACATTTATAAAATTCATATGCACTCCATCTAATCCAAGCGCCTTCCTATTTTTTACTGATCTTAATACTACATCTAATTCTTGTATTGTTCCAATGCCTATTTCAGGAACTTTATTTCCTTTGGAGTTGTCTACCCATCCTATCAAATATAATGGTCCTGACATCTCACATTTGGAATGAAAGCTCCATCCCACTTTTCATCTTCATCATTGCAATTGCTCCCACCTTTTTCCATGCACAATTAAACTTTGGACCACCCTCAATACTTTCAAACAACCTTTCTAACACCAGTTCTTCTACATTCCGAAGAGCCTCAGCAATAGAATCCTTAGTTTGAAGACCACATGTAGCCCATCTTAAACTATTTAAAATGATTATTTTCATTCCTGCCAACATATTTTTGATTATTATATTGAAGGGCAGAAAAGTGGCAGCAACAGTGCCTCTGCCAACCTGTCTCGCACTTGTGGAGAGGGTTTGGGAATGTAAAAGCTACTAGGGGACTTCATAAAATAAGTTGCACATTATTTTGGCAGACCAAGTAACTTTCAATGAATGCTGCACTACAAAATGACTGCTGTACATTATACTATTTTTTAATGTAGGTTCCAACTCTCTGCATACTACAGTTACAATGTTATACCAATCGTTCAGTTTCTTGATGACAGAAATCTGCTCCTTGATAACTGCACTACTAAAGAACCAGTGAGTGAACTACTTTTTCATCAGTAAATCTGTGATTGGTGGGAATAAGTTTCTTGATTGCCTTGCCATTGTCATCTGCAGTTTATGTTGAATGCCTTCCTTTCCAATCAGCATCACTTGTCTCTGTAGTTTGGTAGAATTATTGCTGACATTTCACTGCTACTGGATATGACACAGATTTTCATCCATATATCACCAGAATTTCACTGTGAATCTATGTGTAATTTAGACATTTTGCACACAAGAGTTGTACTGTCACACAAAATTCAACTCTAGAGACCATTTCCAGTGGCTGTGGCATTTCACTCCCCCCATATCACAGTAGAACAGTGTCTGCAGGAAACACGGAACATGCACTTTCTTCTGAATATATGCCACTCTCATTGTGTTATTGTTTTAGTGCAAGATGATATGTGTAACTTATTTTTAAAGGTCCCCTTATATATGTTAGTAAAGTAATTCAACACAACTATATCTCTAGTAAACAAACAGGCTAAATTGATGACTTCAGAATGTTTCATACAGAGAAATTCCCAAGAAAATTTGCAGTTCAGAACCGACAGATACATGAATTTTGATATTGCTGTAACAACTTTATCATTTAAAGTTCTTGTGTTGGAATTAGAATTACTGTTTATGATGCTTATCATGTGGCTCCTTCTTGCAGCGATTCTCAGTTACATTAAAAAGTAAAATGATCCCAGATTTTTTTAATATGTATCAGATAATCTATGCCACAGCTATTTTCCTATAGCAATAGTCTTTCAACACCTCAAACCCATATTCTCTCCACACCATTCACACACATCTTTGTGCATCTACTTGCTTTGCAAACAACGTACCCCCCCCCCCCCCTTTCTCATTTCTCTCTCCCCTCAAATTTCCTCAACAAATTTCTCTCACCTTATCGTCAAACATTGCCATCCTCTCCTTTGCCTGCCCACTCTACTGTTTGCCTCCATTCCCCCATGGCACCACATCCTATCTCACCACTCCACTCTTTCTCCCCAGCCATTCCCTTACTGTCCCTATCCCATTCACCCTCCCCTTCTTCCCTCTTTCTTTCCCTTTCATCTCCTGTGGCTTCCCACTCCTCTTCCTGTGTCCCACTCCTCTTGTTTCACCCTATTCCTCCTCCTCCTCCTCCTCCTCCTCCTCCTTTTTATTCTTCTTCCTCCTGCCCTTCTTTTCCTGTCCCTTTAGGCTTGTCAAATCCATAATTGATTAAAGTTTTAACTCTAATGATACTTGTTTTCCACTTCATAATAGAATCAAGTTTTACCCTTAATCACTTTTCTCCTTCAACCTGTCCTCCTTACCCATCACCCTCCAACTACTATGTCATTCTCATCCATTTCATTTCTTCACTGCTCACCTTACCTTACTCCTTAGCCCTTCTCATGTGATTTCTCTGTCCATTCTTTCTCTCATCCTGAACTCTTCATTTTATTTTTAATTCGTATAAAACCACATTCAGAAGTGGGTAAGTTTCTAAGCCAGTCACGTCGATTTGGCAGGGTGAGCAGGCATCGAAAGGGCAAGAAGTGGTGCAGCTGCGAACAGAGGTGCGTGAGCTGCGTGCAGAGCTGGAGCGCCGTAGTGACCAGCTGAGGCAGCAGCGTGAAGAGGTGGCGCCACTACGTGCACAGTTGGATGCACAAGCCCAGGAGCTGGCCCGGCTGCGAGCACGTGAGGCTGACCTGGCCGCACAATTTCAGAGTGAGAGGCTCACCTGGGCGCAGGTGTGTTGCGTAGTACTTACTAAAAGTCCTGCTATCTGCTACATTTGACAAGGCAGACCAGTGTTCAACAATGTGCTAAGTTTGTCATGAAGCACATGCTTGGTTACTTTCTTGTTTATTGGTATCATAATGCAGTTCTAAGATACTTATAGCACTGTAGTTACAAAAATAGGCTTCATTTGCTGTAGAGTGACAAGACAAATATGTGAATGGACACGTTTGATGATATACAGAATAGAGTGAGTGGAGGCTGGGATGCTCAAAGTGCTCTATAACTTCACTGATAAAGAGCCCACAACACATCTGTCAGCTCTGCTCCACACATACAATGAAATCACCTACCAGATAATTGGGATCCATCCCAGAATGACTCTCATGACAACTGGCTACAGCTAATATATTTCAAATTATTAGCAAATGCGTCTCATTTACTGAGTCAGAATTGCCTTGTAAAATATTACTCTTAGCAGGAAAATGGGAAAACTACCAATGCTTCAGGTAGCTAATGCTTCAACCATTGAGTTAAGCAAAACTACTGAAGGCAAATAAGTGGAAGAATGGTGCCTCCTGGAACTGTGTATCAGTGAAATGTTTCATTTTTCATATGTAGTATGCAGCTGTTTGATATTTTATTAACAAATCTAGGGATACTAAGCTACTCACAAACTACATCTAAAGATAGAGAGGAGCAGTAAATGCACATTCATGGAAAAATATCAGAGGAACTAACATTAGGAAATCAAGTAATAAGCAGTTGCAGAACTGCTATGCCTGTCAAAAGATAAAGGAATCCTAACATCACTTTAGGTGACAAAATCTGTATTTTGGTCCAATTTTTGAGCAGGTAATTACAGTCCTGGTTGACAGTGTGAGAAAGCTTTTGCCAAACTACTGTTATATGTTAGATTTCAGTCTTGGCCTCAATACTTGGGCATAATTCACAAGTAAGTGATTATATTATTTTAATAAATGAAACACAAATAAAACAGAAATACCTTTCGTGTGCATTAAGTAGTGTGTGTCACTTTCGATTTATGAGGAATAGTAAGAATCAAGGGATGATCTATGATTATATTGTTGTTCTTTATAGACTAAAAGATCTAGTTGAACATGAAGAGCAATTGATAAGCTCATATTCAAAAGATTCTTGCTAAGAATAAGCAAATTGAAACACAGAAGTCTTTTGAAGGTGTCGTGAACAAATCTGACAACTGTTGAAAATCAGATCAAAAGAGATTTAGATCCTTGTGCAGGCTTACATTTAGAAATCAAATGAGAACCATGTTTCAAAAAATTTGTTTATTTGCAAAATGAATAGATGTGATTGTTGTCAACTCGCATAGACTCAAAACTGTCTTACTGAAGTCATGTGAATTGTAGCACTTGACAGTGGAAGCTGCTGTTCACCAGTATTGTTGCTTTGTCAGATGCGGCTGCTGGTCTCTAGGCAATATTGATTGTTATCTCTGTCCTGTGCCCTCATAGCAAACTGCAAAAGAAGTGAATAATTGTACTATTTAAGGGACAAATTCACGCATGACAGCTATAAAATTATTTCCAATAGTAGAGAAGGCAACACTAGGTGAATGTTTTGATGTAACAATCATCCAAGAACAACAAAAAAGTTCCTGAACCTGTGTGTTCAAAGAACAAGTCTACATAGTATGTATAACATACATATGTCATGAGAAAGTACTAGACAAAATATTGTAGTGAAAGGACGTTGAGACAGATATATAGATGACAGCAATCTGATGGAATTTAAACAGAAGGTCCAATAACAACAGTCTATGCAATAATCATTTTGAAGATGGTAGCTTGCTATTGGAAGAAGCAGAGACCTGGAAGACAAAATGAAAAGAAGAATTGAACTAAAAACAGGTGCTCACTGTTACAAATGAATACTGGTTAACACCAAGTGTAAGTCATTGATAATCACAGATACGAGTTCAAAATATCTAGCATTTAGTTCACTGTCCAGAAGTTTTGAGATTCTATTAGTGCAATATTCTTAATTTTTTGAAACAGCCATGATTTGGTTCACTGTAAGCTTAAATAGAATGCATTATTTATACCTGCTTGGAAAGGAAAGTAAATAGTGCACCTTATAACTGTAAAACATTAACTATTAATTTTATTTATAGTTTGCTGTGTCAGTCAGTTTGTGGCTGCTGTATTAATTTTATTCAGCCATATTAATACCACTTGATTCAAAGCTTCTATTTTGACCTATTCATTACTGCTATGAGAATTACTACTTTACAAAATAGTACTCTGAGACATGATTTGTAAATCCATGATGTAGAAGTAAAAAAAGTTTAACTATCAAATTGTAACTATTTTTCAATGCTATTTTGTACATGGAAAATCAGACAAGTGTCCCATCAATGTGGCAAATGTATTTGAAAGAGCCTACGGGATGCAAGTGCAATTCACAGAATACATATATCTCTAAGAAAAGATGCACAATGGTGGAATTATCCAAATGGGGTAAAAATTGGTAGACATGGTGTACATGTGCACACAAACAAATGATTATAGTTTCAGATAAAATGATTTAGCCAAGAGAAATAACTTTACAAATTAAGCAAGCCAACAACATGCTGGTCTACCTTTGGCCCTTATGCAAGCACCTATTCAGCTTGATTAACAGAGCTGGTGGATATCCTCCTGCGGCATATTACACCACATTCTGCCCAATTGGCACGTTGGATCATTTACATCCTGAGCTGGTTGGAGGGCTCTGCCCATAATACTCCAAACAATCTCAATTAGAGAGAGACCTGGTGACCTTGCTGGCCAAGACAGCATTTGCCAAATACAAAGACAAGCAGTAGGAACCCTCACTGTATGTGGGCACACATTACCTTGCTGAAATTGAAGACCAGCATGGCTTGCAATGAAGGGCAACAAAACAGGACATAAAATACTGTTGAAGTATTGCTGTGATGTAAGGGTGCCACAGATGATGACCAAAAGGGTTCTGCTTTGAAATGAAATGAAATGGAAATGGCACCCCAGTCAGTCACTCCTGGTTGTTGGGTTGTAGGGTGGGCTACAATCAGGTTGGTAGCCTACTGCTGTCCAGGGCATCTGCAGACCCATCTTCAGCCAGGAATCTCATTGATTGGTGTAGAATTGTCTTCAGTGATGAGCCACAGGGCCCAGCAAAGATGTGTCTTGAGACACCCAGGAAAGTGGCATGTTACCAGCTGGACCGTCACTCGTTGTACGACACAACAATTAGAAGTTGCAGACTGGGGTGTCATTTCACTTCATAGCAGGGTCTCTTTGGCTGTCATCTTCACAACACTGTGGTACATCGATAACATTCTATGCCCCTTTTCATTGCCCTTTATGGTGTGCCAGGTCTCTCCACAATTGAAAAGATCTGGAGTGTTATGGGCAGGGCTCTCCATGATATCCCTCAGGAGGACATCCAACAACTGCATCAGTGTCCAGCCAAATAACTGCTCTAAGAAGGACCAGAGACGGACAAACACATTATTGACTTGTTCGGTTTGTTAAGCACTTTGTCTTTAATGAATCATCCAATTTTTATGAAATCATTTGTCTGTCTGTACATGCAAATCAAAACTTCTGATTTCTGACCCATTCGGATAACTACATCGTTCAACCTTTCAAGAGGGTGTACCACAAAGCAACTTTTATCTAAGAATCTATTCTTCTGGAGAATATCTCAATGGCTGATGTGGTACACTTCCATCGAAGTAGTACATGTGGTGGTAGTGTTGTGCATGATCATGATCTTGACTCTGGACACATTGTGAAAAACTAATTCTAATATGCAGCTGCAGATACAAAAGTCCAGGCAGAAATCACATCTAATATCATCTCAGGCACAACTTAATGAATACCAATAGATCGGTCATTGAGACATTGTGCTGAAAATGACATCAGAAAGAGCTCTCTCTCTCTCTCTCTCTCTCTCTCTCTCTCTCTCTCTCTCTCTCTCTCTCTCTCTCTCTCTCTAGCTTCAACTGTCTTTTTCCAGGAAAAGGAGAAAGTACTGCGTTACCAGCGCCAACTCCAGCTCAACTACGTGCAGATGTTCCGTCGCACGAAGTCACTCGAGGCAGAAGTTGAGAGTCTTACGTTAGAGCTGGAACTGGATTCGAAAACAGCAGCTGCTCCCAAGAAGCTACCAGCCATCGAGATGGGCCATACTATTGAGCTTTGAGTTTGCAGGTGATGAAAACTGCAGGCAAGTGCCTGTGTAGTTGAGGTGCTCTCTTGTGGGAACTGATGCTGGTCCTAAAGACTCAATTCATCAACCTACATAGCTTTCTTCCATGAAGAGCTTACACATTTTGAATATCCCTTTCAGTATATTTCTGTAGAAAATAACACCTAGAAAAACACAAATTTTATTACTAGTTATGTTATGCCAGGTTTTGAAGTAAGTGTATGAAATGCATCTTCAGTTTAAATATTGTGTTAGATAGTTAAGTATTTATAACAGGACTGTAATTCTGCAGTTTTAATGTACTGTAAACTGAGAAGTGTCTTCCTGACGTGAGATGGACGTGTATATATTCCAAAGTGTAACTCATAAGTAATTAAAGTGTGTGATGACAGGACCAACTGAACATGCCTCTACTTCATGCAAGTGAATGTAGTAGTAATTCTAGCTGTTTATCATAGCTGCTGCTTATATTATAGCTTAAGTCTGTTCATTGCAACAGAATGTTAGTCTGTGCCAATTAACCAACAGCTGCAGACATAAAACTAGTTACTTGTGATGCTATAACAATGTGACAAACAGTTATTATAATGTTTTCACATGAAGACTGTACCTAAATATACTACTCTTATTTATTAATTTCATTCATGAATGGGTGAGTGGAATGAATATTTTCATATGACATGTTCCTGGTGAAATTTTAGTTTTGCAATTACGAGATGTGACTATCATAATTTCACCATTGTAATACAAGCTTTAGGGCAGAATTGTGGATGCATGTGGACAACTGTGACATTGGTTTACAGCAAATGTCTATTTTGAGCATTATATTGCCACAGAATTTTAATCACTTTTCAGGATTGTCATTAAGGTTCAAAACACTCCTTATTCCCTGTGTAGCAAACATTATTTCCATTCTTCATTGGTGATTCAATAAAACTTAAAATAAAAATGACCAGTAGTATAAAATTAACAACACTTGTGTTCAAATGAAGAAATATGACTATTGAGCACAAATACTACTGAACATAGGTTATCATCTCCACTTTCTCACAATTTTAGTGATAGCAGTTTATGGAAGTGACTGCCAACAGTATTTGGAGATAGAAAATGAGTCTTGTTTACAACTTTTGTTGACAACAATTGCCATCTGCATGCCACTGTCCAACACCACTTGGAGTATAATTTTCTCCTAAGGTGTGACAGATTATTTACTACCAAAGTGTCACATTAATATATGTACTATTTAATCCAAACTGCTGTGAAAGATAAATTATGTAATTTAATTAACCATGACATTCAGTGTTAATAAAATTTTAATGTGATGATGAAATAAATAAATGATTCTTGTTTGAATATCCAAATCTCTGAATAGAAGTTCTCACTTCACCAAGACAAAATACAGCAAACGAAATCACAATTTAGTTGGAACAGTTTTAAATATTTAAATGTTTTACAGGATTTAATTTCAAGACTATAATTTTTACATTGGTTTTAGGAAATTTTTCTATATTTGCCATCATTGTGCAAAGAATTACACCAAACAAATTTCATCTACAGAATAAGGTCAATTTATAGTTACTACATCAACATACATCTTTCAGAACAATCACTTCTGTAATAGTCTGCAGACCTCTTTTCAATAGCCTTATGTTACTAAATAATAACTGGGGAAAGCTCAAGAGAAAATAATATCACTAATTATCAGAATAGATACAACTATTTATGCGAGCATATTTGTGTGATGCAGGCTTCACTGTATCTGTCGAGAAACATTATTTTTCACATAATAGGATGATGACTGAAGGACATAATGTAGGAGGATAGGGGAAAAAAAGGACTGACTGTAAATCAGGTTATCTGGATGTTGCTTTGTAAAATTTGAAATGGTCAGTTGGTAACTTCGACTTACAAGAAACCACTAGAGTGTGAGGTCACAAAAGGCCAATGATGATTATGCCATCTTATTTCCCACGTATTGTCTGCCATGCAATACATGTCATAGGACAATCAAACATTGTGCAAATATTTTTAAGGACATGCAGAAGAGAAATAATGAAGTAAACATTGAAAGAAACACATTTTAATTTCCAAATTAGAGGGGTAACATCTGTTTTTATGTTCCATGCTTCAAATGTTGCTCAGTATGATGACCACCTGCAACCATGACAGTTTGTATAGATACAATTTTGCAATTGTTACCAGCACTTTTTGAATAGTGTACCATGGAATGTTCTCCTTTCATGACACAGCTTGTGCACTGCTTGAAGACCACACACAGTGTCCAGCATTCTCAGCCATGGCAACAGCAACTTAAACAATATGTGACACAATTGCTGTCAGCCTTGGTCAGAAGAAATTCCTAAATTTCTGAAACATGTTCTTTGGCTGCACTGCAAGAGGTGGACCACTTCACCACATTCTTTTAATGCATTAATACTCGCAAAGAGTAGCACCATCATTGCTGCTGTTTTGATAAAACATCTTCACGAGTAAAGCTTTGCTCACATTGTTCAGACCCAGGTTGAGTGCCTGCAACTGTAATGCACTTTGATGTTTCACTTTGAACCCATGGCACCATACCAGCACAAGCACCTGCTGGCATGACACTAACATTATTAACAACACAAATCCCACAGTAAACAGTCTGAATATAATTCCTATAAAGTACCCAAACAGTAAATAGCTTTCCATCTACACAGGCTTAAGTACTAAAGTTTAATAATAACCCTGTTAATTAGCACAATTCCATGATATTGAGCTGTGGTCTGATGTAATGAAGCAACTGTTACAATGTTATGTATGATTGATTTGCACTGCTAAGTTTATTTGAAGCTGTACGTGCTTTCTGAGTTTTAACCTATGATGCTGTCCCCAGAGCTGAAGACGGAGGCAGAGCATTATGCCTTGGACCATGGCTTATGCTTATAAAACAAATATCAGCTGAAACACAAATACTGGCCATGAAGCCATACTTTCTATAATTCTTAATTTGTCAACATTGCTTACAGTGCTTCCCCATAGGACAAAAGTTCTGTGTATTTGCATTTGTCACAGTGTCTGTCATAAAATAACAGTGCTGTGTAGAAGTGGTTTGCTTTTGTCTATTGCAAACAGAATAGAACGTTTACTCTTGTTCCATTGACAAATGCCTTGGAAGTAGGCATTGTGGTGATACTAGACAATTTTATTTATTTTAATTTTTAAAGACTTTACATCATAAGTGTGCAATTTTCTCTGTGGCAAAAAACTGAACAAAATAAAAAAGCTCTTTTAACATTAAAAAAAATCATACATTCCTTCACCTGCTAAGCTGTTATCTTTGGATGTATGGGCATGTATACTTAAGGGGACCACACCATGGTTCAGGTAGAAAAAAATAAATTTTCAGTTTTCATCGTATTTCGATAGATTAACATTTTATTTAAGTACTTTGTAAAGATTTTGCTGAATATTTTTTTTTCTTCTTCTTCTTCTTCTTCTGAGCATTTAAAGAGCATTTTCCTACCACCTGTGTTTACGTGCCATGCCTACTTTTCTGTCACCCACTTTTCTGCATATATTTTAGATCTTTATATCCCCTACATTGCACATTAGGGATTTTTTTTTACTACAGAGTGTTGGCTATCCTTGGAATGCAATGGTCGGTATTCTTTTGTTTCTGCTGTTTGTAAACAACACTCTTTCAAACTCACAGCTATCTTTGTTCAAGTGTGGTTGCAAGTAGTTGTTATACTTAAGTTTGCAGTGCTTGTTTACGTGTGTTTTTCTGTGCTTATTAAAGATGATGAAACATAAAGGCATTTTTCAAGAAATGACAAATTAGAGGAAACAAATTTACAAAGCTTTCTGTACAAGAGGTTATGTCGCCTGGCAACGATGTTTCTAATTGTAATTTTTGAACAAGTGCATCATCAAAGAAGCTCTCACCATTTTAAGAGATTTACAACGAATTTACTGTAAGTGATAAGGGGTGCAGTAACATTATTATAAATTCCAGAATATCATTAGATGTAATTTCTAAATTTGTACAATGTAGACGATGTGGTGAGTCACAGAGTGTGAAAATTTGTGAGTGTGCCAGTGGGAGAAAAGGCCTACCAATTGCTTTTGATTTAATTTGCACTACATGCTCGGCTATGATTTCATTTGAGTTCTGCAAAGCCAGATGCAAGTGGCCCTTATGAAATCAATACTACATTAGTTTATGGCTTATGACCCATTTGCAAAGGCATGGCTGCAGGGGGAACATTTTGTTCAGTGATGAACTTACATCAACCACTAAATACATTTGAAAAACTGACTGCAATATTAGAGAAAGCCGTATGTGAGGTCAGTGAGAAAAGCATGAAACTGGCTGCTAGGGAAGCAGTGGAATAAAATGATGGATGTTTGGATATTGCAGTTGCACTTGATGGAAGTTGGCAGAAAAGAGGACATACTTCTCTGAATGGAGAAGTGACTGCCATGATTGTAGACACCAGTAAAGTGGTAGATGTGGAGATAATGTCTAAATATTGCAAATGTTGTAAAGCCAATGAACATAAAGAACACAACTGTGTGGCCAATTTTAGAGGAACAAGTGGTGGTATGGAATTTCATGGAGTACAATATATATTTCATCGCTCCGTAGAAACAAGAGGTACACCAAATGTTTGGGCAATGGTGACAGTAAGGCATACAACAATGTGATGAACTCTAATAAGCCATAGGGAGATGCCATTATTAGCAAAATAGAATGTGTAGCTCATGTTCAAAAATGTTTGGGAACAAGGCTGAGAAAACTAACTATTGATACGAGAGGAATAAAATTAGAAGATGGAAAATTGTTGACCGGACACTGTCGATGAACTAAAACTGAATTAGAAAAATTGCAGGTATACTATGGGCAGGCAATTAGGAGAAATAAAGAAAATATGGAGTCAATGAAGAGAGATGTTTGGACCTTATTCTTCCGGAATTCCTCTACTGATGATAAGCCCTGTCATAGATTGTGTTCATCAGGAGAAAATTGGTGATGCAAATACAATAGGGCTCAGGCAACTGGAGAATCTTATTCTCACCAGCATTCTCTTCCTGCTGCTATTATTACAGCAATTAAACCTATTTTCAGAGACTTGTCTGATCCTGACTTTCTAAGGAAATGTATGCATGGGCAGACACAGAACCCAAATGAATGTTTCAACAGCATAATTTGGAACCACCTTCCTAAAACTGTAGTTGTAGGCATGCATACAATGAAACTAGGAGTTCATGATGCTGTTACTATATTCAATTGTGGTAATATTGGAAAGTGTTGGTACTGAAAAAGCTGGGAATTAATCCTGGTGAAAATATGATAACAGGGCTGCAACGTTGCGATAAAATGAGGATAGCTGATGCAGACAGGCCTGCATCTAATATGTCCAAAAAAGCAAGACAAACATACAGGAAGGTGGAAAAAAAAGCTGGAAGACCTGCTAGAGACCAAAGAAGAGCCATCATATGCAGCAGGACAGTTTTAATTAACTCTACGTAACAAATTTCAAAAGTTTTTTCCTTTAAAGTCAGTTTCCCACAAATTAATATTTTCAGTATATATGCCCCATTATATCAGAAACTATCATAGAAAAATCAATGAAATTTTCAGAGACTGTGCATAACATAAAAATCCACCTCTGGTACTCCATTCATCAATATTCCCCCCTTAGGAAGTCCACAAAAAATATTTTCTGCAGAAAAACTTAATATTTTTTGTTAATAAATTTAAAAAAGTATTTCTTAAAAACTATAAAATGGATAAAGTAGATTTTAGTACAGTTCACTCTATTAGCATCACTTA
Organism: Schistocerca americana; assembly: GCF_021461395.2. Lineage (NCBI taxonomy): Eukaryota > Metazoa > Arthropoda > Insecta > Orthoptera > Acrididae > Schistocerca > Schistocerca americana. The sequence goes on along the minus strand of NC_060119.1, from coordinate 303,995,807 downwards.
ATATACAGTAAAAATATTAAGGTCCTGCACCAAATAGTTTTTTTTATTTCTTCTTCTTCTTCTTCTTCTTCTTCTTCAGAAATGGGTCATACTTGCCTAAATTAACATGGGTTAGATAGGCAGGGTGTGGTCCCCTTAAGTTCCACTCAACGACACACAAATTAGAAGTGCTGACAGGATGCTGAAATCCTGAACATTACCATAGAAAAACTGATAAAATTCTTTACAGAATGGAACAAAACTATTTTCAACTAAACAATTGCGTCAGCAGAAGAAAGTCTTCCCCCATGGGAAGTCTAATTTCATGTATATTAGCTAGTATTTTAAAAAACTACAAAAAATTTTCACAGTTCAGAAGGAAAAAGAAATCTGCCTTAAACTGGTGCACATTTTATCTATAGGCCTCATACATGAGTGAAAAGAACAAATAATCAGTTAACACATACAGATAATAATGTTGAGGTTTCATCAATCTCTACAGTTGGTTTGGACACAATGCGTTACTGGAAATGAAACGATGGAAAAATCCAGGATAGAATGTAACAATATTGTTACTTTACTGGAAATGGTTCCTTTGGAGGTGAAATGATGTGGCCTTCTATTGACCCTTAGCTAGGTGACATGCACAGTTCAATGTAGATTCAAAACCATGATGACATTATACACAGCTTTGACTTGAAAATCAAAAAGTCCAACAACAGATATGATATAAATACCCTCTGAATATATACGGCTATACACGATAATTAAAAAGAAATTATACAACCAGATATCATGAGCTAGATGTTTAAATCAAAATGATTTCAAATAAAATTCTTATACGTAAGGTAAGTATGGATTGTGAAAGGCAGAGTTTTGGGCTTGAATTTGGGACCAGAAAACAACTTTTTAATCTGCTAAAAAGTTTCAAAGTACTGCACACCCCACTAAAGAATGAAAGATTTATTTTGGGAACAATCCACATAGACTCTGGTTAAGCCATTTCTCTGGGATAATATTTCTTCCAAGAATGATAGTTCATCATGGTATGCAGAAGACATTCTGTAAAGTATGGGAAGGATTAATGGATGAACTGATAGGGTGATCAAGTGTCCCAAGTTGTGTACTGTAAAAGAAAAGGGTCAAAGTTCTGGTCCCACTCAAGTGCACAGCTTTAAGCTGGCTGGAAGTTTCAAATTAGCACACACGTCAATGTACTGTGAAATATTCATTCTGGAAACTAACAATTATTATTATTACAATTAGTTCCTTTGAAGTCTGTCAAAGAGCCTGAAAAAAATAAATGTTTGGTTAACAAACCAAAGTAAAATTCAGTTTCAGAAGACGAGTTAGTATTACGTACATGATAAACACCACGTTACATAAAAATTTGCTCTTTGAAGCAAATAAAATGTTTCTTGGAACACCACTTGAGGATGAATATCAGTGACTTGCTCTTTCACCAAGTCAGAAATTGAACTCTATTTGTTTGGAATGAGTGCTCGGAGGTGGTAATACATAACTAATACATATTTGAGAATTGTTGCACTTTATCTACCATAGTTTAGTACAGGGAGAACCTTCACCAGGAGCCAAGTCCTCGATGGTATCTGATAAGGTACATGTAACTGTTCATTTATTGATCATCATCATCATCATCATCATCATCATCATCATGGACAGTTTCCAACCTCTGGTCAGATCTGCTATTAAGTAAAATATCGCACGAGCCATCTGCACAAAAACAGTGGCACTTTACTGCCCCACAGGCTACATGAGGTTCACATGTTATCATTTACAGTAGAATTGTTGCACACATTATTTGCATACTCTATGCTTAAATATAAGTAACAACACAAAAACTGGTGTGCACCTTGAAATTCAGAATACTGAGTACATTCAGTTCAGTCAAGGAAATGGATGCCTACTTTAGTCACAACTAAGTTACACATCTCATGGAGACTTAGTGAAATGGAACTACACTGCACAATTAACTAGTATCTAGTAAAACATATTAATTCTTCAAAGATGTCAACACTATTCCACACTTGAGATATATTGGTCAGAGGATGGTTATATAACCCAAACCAGTTGATAAAAATGGTGATTTGGATTGTTTTTAGACAAGGTTTTCATCATAAATATCTTCTGTTTCTTGGGCACTAAGTTTATAAATATATAGGGACTCATTCTATCATAGTACGTCTGGCTCTTTAGTTACCATAGAAAGGAAATAAATGAATAAATGGTATGATTTGTTGTAGACAATAGGTTGACCCAAAGAGCAACATGTAGACAGCCAAATATGGGAACATGAAACATGGGTCAAACCAGAGAGACATAGGCTGCTATATAATCATGGCAGATTATTTTACCAAGTGCCATGTTAACACTGTCACTATAATGACATAGATTTTTAGCGCATATATTAGAATGAGAGTACACGCAACATACGTAACATGCATCAATGGCACTCCTTTATTACATTATGTACAAACATCACGTAGAATGTAGAATTAAATTGACTGGCATATCAACATACCTTACTAAATAATCTTTGGAGGCATGGCACAGGGATGTCAGGATTGAGGTCACATTCAAAAACCAAGTCTCTGGGTAATGCAAGTGAAGGGACATCTACTACTCAGTCTGTCCATAATACATTTCTGCTGTGTAACATTCTTCTCTACTACATCAATAATGGTATCTGGGAAGAAGTAAGGAGGGTGTTTCAATATCTGGGAAGTCCGTTGCTGGGTGATTACATAGATGTTAAAAAGCAAGAATACCTGTAAGTACAGTTCAAAAAATTACTACTTAATAGGAAATACCAACCACCAGAACTGTTTATAACCTATAGGTACAGTGACCAAAATGTAAATTAAATAGCAAACACATGTACATATTCCAGGCCACTGATGATGCCTTGCAGAAAATAAAGGCGAAACGCATATGGCACTAAAATTGTGTTTTATTCAGTTGCTGTCAGAGGTCCATAAGTAAAAATTATCAATAACCACGAGTTCATTCAGTTTGAGTGCCCATCTCATTAATCAACTAGCAGGATCCTTTAATCCTAACAATAATTTTAGTGATGTGTAATCTGTTATTCCATTGAACTTTTAGTCATACACAAACAGTGAAACCATGCAATTCCATAAATCACTACTGGAATCCGTTTTTCTGTTGTGTAATAATTTCATTCTACCTGGTTGAGTTGTGTAGAACCATGAGCCACAGGACATTCTTTTCCGTATAAATGCTAACTGAGAATGCACCGTAGCACACAATTACTAATTATCACAAGAAAGGGTGAATTCTTTTTCGTGATTTGGCATTACTAATACTGGATCTAACGTCAGTACATTTGTTTTCTTTTTTTCAACATCTCAGATATGTTTGGCAATCTGTTGTCCACAAAAATTTTACATCTTTTTGCAACAACTGGTTCAATAGCTCGGCAATTCTTGCGAAATCTATAATGAATTTCTTCTAATAATGGTATAGGCCAAAGAATGACTGATGTTGTTTAGTAGTTCGTGGTGTTGCGAAGTTACAGGCTGCCAAAACTAATCAGGGTTACTAATTTCATTGCCGAAGTATTTAGTTTGTGCAAAGTGGAATTTATCTGCACTGGGTGTCAGAAGTGCTGTCCATAGTGTGTTAAATATTTCTTTCAAATGCATGACGTGTTCTTCCATGTCTCTCGAAAACACAATGTCGTCTTAGTACAACACACATTTTTTAGGTTTCAGTACATGAAGAACGCCACCCAACAGTCTCTGAAATGTAGCTAGCGCATTTTTAAATCCAATTGTCATTCTACACTCATGTTCATAAATTAAGGATAACTGCAGAATGTGGTGACGATATGTAGGTCCGCGGTATTGGTGATAAGTTAAGAAAACCATCCCGAAATACGTGTACTACAAAACGCCATTGTTTCCCGTGCATGTACCCACAAATCAATATGGGATATGATCACCATGCACACGTACACAGGCCACACAACGGGTTGGCATACTCTGGATCAGGTCGTCGAGCAGCTGCTGGGGTATAGCCTCCCATCTTGCACCAGTGCCTGTTGGAGCTCCTGAAGTGTCCTAGGGGTTCGAAGACGTGCAGCGATACGTCGATCGAGAGCATCCCAGACGTGCTCGATGGGATTTAGGGCTGGAGAACAGGCAGGCCACTCCATTCGCCTGATATCTTCTGTTTCAAGTTACTCTTCCACGATGGCAGCTCGGTGGGGCCGTGTGTTATCATCCATCAGGAGGAAAGTGGGACCCACTGCACCCCTGAAAAGACGGACGTGCTGGTGCAAAATGTCGTCCCGATACACCTAACCTGCTACAGTTCCTCTGTCAAAGACATGCAGGGGTGTACGTGCACCAATAATAATCCCACCCCACAGCATCAAACCACGACCTCCATAGAGGTCCCTTTCAAGGACATTAAGGGGTTGGTATCTGCTTCTTGGTTCACGCCAGATGAAAACCCGGCGAGAATCACTGTTCAGACTATACCTGGACTCGTCCGTAGACATAACCTGGGACCACTGTTCCAGTGACCATGTACTGTGTTCTTGACACCAGGCTTTACGGGCTCTCCTGTGACCAAAGGTCAGTGGAATGCACATTGCAGGTCTCCGGGCGAATAAACCATGTCTGTTCAGTAGTCTGTAGACTATGTCTGGAGACAACTGTTTCAGTGGCTGCGGTAAGGTCCCGAGCAAGGCTACCTGCAGTACTCCGTGGCCGTCTGCGCGCGCTGATGGTGAGATATCGGTCTTCTTGAGGTGTTGTACACTGTGGGCGCCCCGTACTGTAGTGCCTGGACAAGTTTTCTGTCTGCTGGAATCGTTTCCATAATCTTGAGATCACACTTTGTGGCACACGGAGGGCCTGTGCTACGACCTGCTGTGTTTGACCAGCCTCCAGTCGCTCTAGTATTCTACCCCTCATAACGTCATCAATATGTGTTCTTTGAGCCAATTTCAACACACAGTCACCATCAGCACGTCTGAAAACGTCTGCACACTTACTCGCTGCACCGTACTCTGACATGCACCAACACACCTCTGCGTATGTGGACTGCTGCCAGCGCCACCGTGCGACGACCGCGGGTCAAATGCACTGCATGGTCATACACCGAGGTGATTTAAACCCGCGAACCGCCCACAAGAACATTGTTTCACCATGTATCAGCATTATCCTTAATTTTTGGGCATGAGTGTACGATACTGGTAATGACCCTATAGTGTTGTGAAGGCAGTTTTAGTTCTAGCTTCTGGAACTACTTTCAGTTGGTGGTACCTGTTTCTTAGACAGGTATCCACATTGACGCAGCTTGTCCAATGTCTCTGTAATATTGGGGTAGGATACGTGTCAGTGAAGTTTTCGGCTTTCAAGTATATGTAATTGCAACAGAACCTATACTTCTTAGTACCATTCGGTGGTGAGGACATGGATTTTCTTGAATTACAGCGCCAATTATCAAGAATCAAAACAAATGTTTAAGACAAAATGTAAGTAGTTTTTTTATGTAGAATCTGATTCTGCAATAAAAAATGGGGGTTCCCATTCGAAATTTTAAAGCTACCTCCCGCCTCACCCCCAATAGGCCGGGGTGGCGGGCTAATTTTAGCGCCACCATATGTCCCCCTCGAAAATAATCAACTTTGAATTCTACACTTTTTTTGTGTGAAGCTTATTTTTCGAGGTATTCTGGTTTGTCAACTTAAAATTTACACCCTGTATGTGCTCACAGTTCAGTAGAAAACACTTGCAACATTGTCTCGCTTGCAGTTATTGTTCGCAGCGGAAACAAAGTTCCATTGAGTTTAACTGTATACCGCAAAAGATCGATTTTGGCATGAAGTTTATCAAGAAAGTCTAGTCCGAGAATTGAAAAATAACCTCCACCAACATTTGGCAAAACTTTCACGTATTCTCGAAAACTCTTAACTCTAAATAATGAAATCGAGCAGCGTTGTCCCTAATGACTTCACGTCATTGTCACCCACTGTAACCTGTATCAGTGTATCAGGGAGATGGTGGTGGTGGTTAGTGTTTAACGTCCCGTCGACAACGAGGTCATTAGAGACGGAGCGCAAGCTCGGGTTAGGGAAGGATAGGGAAGGAAATCGGCCGTGCCCTTTCAAAGGAACCATCCCGGCATTTGCCTGAAACGATTTAGGGAAATCACGGAAAACCTAAATCAGGATGGCCGGAGACGGGATTGAACCGTCGTCCTCCCGAATGCGAGTCCAGTGTGCTAACCACTGCGCCACCTCGCTCGGTCCGTATCAGGGAGACCTAAGCCCATTCCTGGCTAAGACGTCCACTCTAATGACTGACATGTGTGCACATATGTCTACTAAAAACTTACTTCCTTGCCCTGTACCGTGCCTAACGAACAGCATTCTCTCTCCAGAAGTATGTGCAGTCTCTGTTCTACTGGGACTGCATTCCATCAGTCGATAGATTGTCGTGTATGTTTAATGGACACATTTTCTGGCGAGTGCTTCCCTTGTTTCTTATTCCTGCAATATTGTGCCTTATGACCGACTTGACCACAATCACAACAATCTGAATGGCAATATTGATTCTGCAGATGACCCTTACGAACAAATCTATAGCAGTTTATTTCAGAGGCAAAGCGCCGACAGTCATTACTCCCTTTTATAACAATACCGATGTCTTTCAAGCACGTGATGGTCCTAACAGCATTGGCCGGGTCAAAGGGATTCTCCATCATGAATCTGTATGATGTACCGGCGGAGATACTCCGCAAGAAACATCAGGTTCATGCAAAGTAATTGTTTCAGCTTCTGTCACTCGTATCAGCCCATATGTTTGTATATCAATCTTCCGGATTCTGTCTGCAAGAGATTCCATTGACTCACAGGCTTCTGCACTAAACTACTCTGTTTCTCTTTAACAAATCTCGCGCTGTTTTTCTTCTGGTAGCGATGACACAAACCAACAGCCAGCTCATGGAACGTTCCTGCCTCGCTAAAGTACTTCATGATACATTACATATGTATTAGCTTCGCTCATTAACCGTAAGTTAGCCACATCCAGGCAAGTTTCATTCGTGCAATTGCACAATTCGGCTCTAGCTAACACATCTCTAATGAACTCAGTGAGATCCTCTGTTTCTCCGGAAAAAGGCGTTATTAAATTTGCTGCTGCTAACAATAAAACCAATTAATACGCCGAATCTTAGTCCAAGGTGACTGAACAGTTCTGCGGCAAGTGCTCAAACGTTCTATAATATCGTATATTCCTGGTACTTAGTTAGTGTACGGCAACTCATGCCTGATAAATTACAAAATTTGGACCTGACACACGTGAATATATTTCCCTGGTTTTTCCTCTAAACAATAACGAGTCTGCATGTTTCTGATGTTTAACAAACGACTCTCTGAAGGTGGAATTAATGTTGGTGCTACTCGACGTGGACACCAACAAGGGCACAATCAGGAAGGCCAACGGAAAACAGCCCACTCATCAAACTTTATTGGGATGGGGTGGAGGTTCAGATGTTGCAGAGGTTGTTATGCAAAGGTGGCCGCAGCCGATGTAAAGTCTTAGTAGGGTCCTGGGTTTATTCGCCCACTGTTGTCAGGAAGAAGAAGCATGGGGTGCTGTGGAGCAGGCCATCGGCGTGCTGTGCGCTAATGATACAACATTAGCGGAACAAGAATCTATTACTGTAAAGTTTACAATAGTGTATTCGTCTCTGTGGCGGCGCTCAGGCAAGCGGCAGTGCAGCACACGGCCTCGGAACGTCCTGAAGCTGTCTCAATAATCGGGAGATGTCATCCCAATCGCGTCCATCCACGTAAACATGGTGTCGGGCGGGCGGTAGGTCTCGCTGATGGCTAGCATACACTATGTAATCAAAAGTATCTGGACACCCCCTAAAAATATACGTTTCCCATATTAGGTGCATTGTGCTGCCACCTACTGCCAGGTACTGCATATCAGCGACCTCAGCAGTCATTAGACATCGTGACAGAGCAGAATGGGGCGCTCCGCAGAACTCACGGACTTCGAACGTGGTCAGGTGATTGGGTGTCACTTGTGCCATACGTTTGTACGCGAGATTTCCACACTCCTAAATATCCCTAGATCCACTGTTTCCGATGTGATAGTGAAGTGGAAACGTGAAGGGACAGGTACAGGACAAAAGCGTACAGGGCAACCTCGTCTGTTGACTGACAGGGACCGCCGACAATTGAAGAGGGTGGCAATGTGTAATAGGCAGACATCTATCCAGTCCATCCCATAGGAATTCCAAACTGCATCAGGATCCACTACGGGTACTATGACAGTTAGGCGGGAGGTGAGAAAACTAGGATTTAATGGTCGAGCGGCTGCTCATAAGCCATACATCACGCCGGTAAAAGCCAAACGACGCCTCGCTTGGTGTAAGGAGCGTAAACATTGGACCATTGAACAGTGGAAACACGTTGTGTGGAGTGACGAATCACGGTACACAATGTGGCGATCCGACGGCAGGGTGTTGGTATGGCGAATGCTCGGTGAACGTCATCTACCAGCGTGTGTAATGCCAACCGTAAAATTCGGAGGCTGTGGTGTCATGGTGTGGTCGTGTTTTTCACGGAGGGGACTTGCATCCCTTGATGTTCTATGTGGCACTATCACAGCACAGGCCTACATTGATGTTTTAAGCACCTTCTTGCTTCCCGCCGTTGAAGAGCAATTCGGGGATGGCAATTGCATCTTGCAACACGATCGAGCACCTGTTCATAATGGACAGCCTGTGGCAGAGTTGTTACACGACAATCACCCCTGTAATGGACTGGCCTGTACAGAGTCCTGACCTGAATCCTAAATAACACATTTCGGATGTTTTGGAACGCCTCACTGACCGTCATCAATACCTCTCCTCAATGCAGCACTCCATGAAGAATGGGCTGCTATTCCCCAAGAACCCTTCCAGCACCTGATTGAACGTATGCCTGCGAAAGTGTAAGCTCTCATCAAGGCTAAGGGTGGGCCAACACCATATTGAATTCGAGCATTACCGATGGGGGGTGCCACGTACTTGTAAGTCATTTTCAGCCAAGTGTCCGGATACTTTCCATCACATAGTGTAGCTCCTACGGCAACTGTGTATTACCATTCTCGTGGCATGCTTGTGTAATCTGTCAGTAGCTGTGCACGGTGTGGAGATGGACAATAGCATAAGCCCCTTCCACCAAAGATGTCGCTGACGACTTACAGGTGCTACTGGGGGGCAGCAGTGGTTTGCCCACATCTGGAATACTGCGACAGGTGGGTGGCACAACAAACTCCATCAGTCTGTTCGCAAGCTGGAGATAGAAGTCTCCAAGTCTTCTCATCAGTGTTTGTGAGGTCAGCAGCTCACAGTGACCGAGTATAGCAGACCAGACAGGTAGCAGTTTCGAAGGGGGAAGTCATCTTTGTGAACAGTAGCAGCACATCATGGGATCAGCCTCCTAGCTGGTGTACTAAAACATAACTCATTGGAAGGATCGGAAGCGTAAGGAATTATATCTGCTCGGCTGAGGTAATGACGTTAAGGGGAGGTTTACGATCTTTGGGTTCAAAAAATAGATATTTTAAATTGCATTTTTGGATCCATAGAAGTGTTTGGAATCCACCTCTGAAACGGTTTTTCCGAATATGGAATGGAGATGTTTGTTATTCGCGGTTCGACAAAAAAATGCACCTGCCTGAAATCGACATTTTTTCACGCACCAGTTTTTTTTTGACGAGTTATTGTACCTGTGATTGGGAGGAAACACACGAAATTCAAATGATAGTTTGAACGCGTGTGTTTGGCAGTTAGCCCTCAAGCATTTGCATTCTAGTGCGTAGACTGTGGAGATTGCGACTTTCCTGGCAGTGAACAGCTTCAACGAGGGGTATTCAGTATTCTGAAGACCATGACAACGATGGACGTCACCCTGGGATTCTATTCGGCGCAGTTCGCCAAGCATTCGGACGACCACCGGATTCAAGCGGCCGAAAACCGCTTGTCACCGGCCGTACGAGCGTCTCTGGAGCAGCGCAGGATGGCCCAGATCGAACAGAACGCCCTCTATGAGGAAGAGGAAGGACTAGTTTATGGACCCGGAATAGCAGATTGAACGTAAGTTGCATAATATTGCATTTATATGTAGTCAAAACTTCGAACTCGTTTTTCTCATAGTGACTCTTTTTATCGCACGGTGTGGTATCTTCAAATCTACTGAACCGATTGGCATGATTCTTTGTTTCAGCCGAAGCTAACTAAATTGTCTAGGAGTTGTGACACTTTTATTCCGATCCATCGACTATAAATATTGTTACTTGGCCGACGAAGTCGAAAAATCGATGGAAAAACCCAATTTTTTTAAATGGCCGCCATTTTGTTTCATGTGGTCCAAATAACTTAAACGAAGTACAACTCCTAAAGAATCTTATATACTTTTCTAACTTCAACTCAATTCTGATTTCAGACGAGCCGGCTGACCTGTGACATACCGCGCGTGGAGATCTACATCGAAATTTTGTTTCGTTCCGACGGCAGTTCTGCCTTTGTTCTTCGACCTTTCCGGTATAAAAAAAAAATCCAGTTTGTAGAGGAAATATCAATAAACACTTTGACCAAATTTGACACTGATATCTGTAACACACCCGAGAAAAAAATTCTCAAAGAATATGCTTTTTTCGGGCGAAAGATAGTAAACCTCCCCTTAAGCCGGGGCGACGGTGAAAGAATGTGGCCTACTTTTATGAGCTCATCAGCAATCTTCATGAATCATCTGTTTGGCACAAAAGGCTTTCAGTGCTCCAACTTGTTGCCTTTGCACCATATCAGGAGGCTGGTAGGCGTTCCTGTGAAACTTTTACTCTCTTCTGTGAAATCTCGCTGAGATCATCTTCCTGAGATTACGGTTCAAGCCTCTTGCTCACGCGAGGTGAGGCAGTATCTTCTGGGCTTGGCTATTCGCAATATCGGTTTCCGGCCTGTTTGTCATTCTGATTCCGACGTGGGGCGTTGGACTAGCTTACCTTGGCTTGGTGCTGGTTGGAGAGGACTTTGAAAAAATTTTACATTTGTCGATAATACATTTCTGCTGTTTAACAACACTCTGTGTCAGTCTTGACGATGAATATACTATTTGATATGAAATCAAACGTGTGAACTACCTTAAGTAGTTGCAAAAATGGTTCAAATGGCTCTGAGCACTATGGGACTTAACGTCTTATGTCATCAGTCCCCTAAGCAGTTGCAGGGAATACATCTACTTTACAAGCGTTAAGAATTCCAGGTACATTCCATCGAAGAATATGAAATTATTCATCCACTGTGTTCTCCCACCACCCAACTCCCCTAGGAGAAGGGTCATTAAACTGCAGTTCCACAAAAATCAATCAGCAATTTGTTGACCCCCTTTTCGACAGTGGTGAATCAACATGTTTCTACCACTTCCTTTTTTTTCTTTTTCTAGGGGTCCAGTGATACACCCAGCACTCATTAGGGAGCTTGAGAAGTCATCCGGAGTGGCCTGCAACATTGCCGCTGCTGCCTCGTTTCAACCGTTTCCTGCATTTTGTGTGACCAGTCACGGATCAAAGTGAGAGGAAACTTCTGTCATGTTCAAAATGTCGTGCAAGATGTTAAAAACTAATCCGTAGCTGATTTTTTCCACTGCCTCCTCGACTGTGATACGCCGTTTTATGAAGCCTCCACTTACCTTTTTCTTTTCGGTTCCTTACAGGAAGATTGACTTCCACTTCGTTCTTCGTCAGATTTGCTGGGCAACAATCGAAGCCTATTTGCCACTGTACCGTACCACTGTACCGTACCATCCTGAATTGTTGCCGCACATTTCTACCAACTTCTCGTGGCTTGCTGGAGTGTCATTTCCTTTCAAATGTCGAAATGAATCACCACACGATGCTCCACATTATCAACGGCTTGCAGCATTCCGTTTTTGATGCTCATCTAGCGGCGTACTACTTCACCGTGTCTTGGAGATTCCAGTGTCTACCAGGACTGCAGAAACGATCCTGAAAAGAAAAACAATAAAAAACAATTACCTTCCCTTAGCAAAAAGGAAATGCGCTTCACGACTGTGACATAACTTTCGAAATGGTAGTGAGCAGAAATCATTCATCAAACAAGATAGCTTTATCATAGAAAATCCAGATTTCGGTTAGCAACCAGCCATTATCAGTGTTAATAATACAAGAAGTATATAGTCAGAGCAAAGTGTAGAAAACTTACAACTAATGATATAGCTTATATCGCTTGTGCAAAAGAAACTTTCAAAGAGGGAAATGGATAAATTTATCGGGCTACTTACGATAGTTCTGAAATTCAACGATTTTAAACTTATTGTAGATATTTATCCCCAAAGAGATGAAGTAAGTATAGGGAGCTCAATATTTGGATTGCCCGCCGATTTATTTATCAATTATTTATAAAACAGGTTCTTTTATGAAAATCCACTATGGACAGACAAAATTGTGTACTACTTCAGGTGCGTAGATGATTCGCTGCTGTAAACAAAGGGTAACGAAGATGTCATGAGCACTATAGTATCCATTTTTAATAACTTGCATCAAACAATTAAATTTACACACGAGATCCAGCAATTTTGTAGGTCTATCAGTCCGGAGCAAAAATGACAAGCACACATTTGGTATGTTTGCCAAAAAAAAGCTCTTACTGACAATATAATAGATTTATACATCAAACCACTGAAATTAACAAAAGAAGGCATTTTTCAGTTTTGCTATAAATAGTGTGTTCAAACTTTCTTTGTCAAAAGGCGAACTTGATGGTGAAGTGGCAATAATATGAAAAACTGCAAAAGTCAATAATTATGCACATTTGTAGATAAAATAGCCTATGTAAGAACATAGCTAATAAATACAAAAACATGATGGATCCTTAGAAAAATATTGTTTCAAAAGAAAATACTGTGTTAACAAGGAATTTATTTCATGCTTCTGGACTTTATAGAACTGATTGCCCACACTGTGGGGTCTGTTACGTTGGCCAGACGGGAAGGCGCATTACTTCGACCTACTATCATGTCAATTTCCCCAATATTTTTAAAATTTCTGTCTTGATCCAAAAAGTAATGTCGTGATCCGTGCTGTTTCTTTTCTTGACATCTTTGATTCCCCATACTGCTCCACCCTGGAATGGATGCTGCTCATATCAACGGTAAAGATAAGAGCCGGGCAAAGTGACCTGGCTAAGGTATTCGTATTTTTAAGCTGAGTTTCAATAGAAGGAAATGCATAGGAATGGGTGATAATAATTTCCACCTATTGAAATAAAATATAGAATAGCTTAATTACCTCAGGATCAAATTAAGTACTTTAAACAATTAAATTTCCACGAAATGGAGAAATGGCGACTTTACCCGACATGAACTGGCGAAGTGAGTGAAATCTCAGTGGACGCCCCAGGATACGACAGCAACTTAACGGGAGGGAGGAAGGTAAAGACTGAGTTTACGGGAGGCCACTTGTTGCTTCACAATAGTTGGTAATCATTCATTTAATAAGACATACTTAAACACATCAATAACATATAAGTCAATAGTAACTGTCAAATAGATTAAAGGGCGGCGAAACAAATGGACCAAACTTACATGAATCTTTTTTTGAAAAGTAATACCCATTTTACATATTTTAACATTCATAAAAATACAGCTCGAAAGCCCTTTAGGTACCCGTAAGATTTCAACTAGGCAAGTCTGATTTCACTATACTACGGACAGAGCATTATCATAACAATGTGAAAACCACTCATTAGATAGTAAACTTCAAACAAGGTAGGTGGCCCTTATTTAGAAACATTTTTTACAAGTTCCGTATTATCATCAAAATAACTTGAGGGCGCAGCCATGATCTTCGAGCTGATAGTCCATGCTGCTGCAAACGTTGTCGAACTGTTCGTGCAACTTTTCAAGCGTGAAAGTAACAATATTTAGAAATTTTATTCAGAATTTTACAAGTTCAGTATTCGACAGTAATTTAAAATTTACACGTTCGGGATAGCAACAAAGATGTGGAACGCCCTTTGGGCATTAAAAATTTTGGAATGGAAGTTAATTTTAAAATTTACAGCAATGCACAATAAAAATTGAAAGATTTCAGATCAAGCAGCAATATAAGACAAGGCCAGGCTGATGGAGGCATAGCTTGACTACGATGGCTTATGGTAGCTGACACCTTTATTTAAAGTTAAGTCCGAATGGCATCAGATTAAGAACTTAACTTATAAAGAGATGCCGTGGTAAACGAGGAGGCTGCGCGGCCTCAGTGGGTTCCACAAGACAGGAGGCGGAACACTTGCACGAAGCCGACGTGGACTACCCACTCCCAGTGAATAGCCAGGCAGTGGACAGCACGCCGGGGCCAACCGGTTCCAACGCTACGACCAACTCGGAAGGCCGTGGGCAAACAAACAAACAAACAAACATATAATTCACGCAAGACTGAGTATAAAATAAATTCCCAAGACCCGACACAAGAATACCAAATACAAACCCGCCCCAGACACCGACTAAATCTGTTATAATGACTGCATAATTAAAACAAAGATTAACCGGTTAATACTTTAACAGTAATGACCAAACATAGGAATTAATTTGATTACACAGCCAACTGTTAACAAGACTATCCTACTCAAAAAAAAAAAAGATAAGTGCTGACTCTCACCAAGACCTTCCAACGCGAACACAGAAAAAGGGGCCAACATTCAACGGGCCACTGCCGTCGTCGCTACCCGACAACTTGTCATCATAAAGATCAGGTTCGATATTCGACCTCAGTGATCACTAGAACATATTACAGTGAGAATTATTGTTTCACATGGTTGTATGAAATGAACGTTCTGTGCTCTAGTGGTTCAAATGGCTCTGAGCACTATGGGACTTAACTGCTGAGGTCATCAGTCCCCTAGAACTTAGAACTACTTAAACCTAACTAACCTAAGGATATCACACACATCCATGCCCGAGGCAGGATTCGAACCTGCGACCGTAACGGTTGCGCGGTTCCAGACTGTAGCGCCTAGAACAGCTTGGAGCGGTCACTCCGGCCGGCTGTGCTCTAGTGATGGGAATATTATGTAGAGCCTTCTGAAGCATTAAAACCGCGATATTAAATAGCATTTGTATACTTAGAGGAAAGTTTTAACAATGTTGATTGGAATACTCTCTTTCAAATTCCGAAGGTGGCAGGGGTAAAATACAGAGAGCGAAAGGCTATTTACAATTTGTACAGTAACCAGATGGCAGTTATAAGAGTCGAGGGGTATAAAAGGGAAGCAGTGACTGGGAAGGGAGTGAGACAGGGTTGTAGCCTATCCCTGATGTTTGCAATCTGTATATTGAGCAAGCAATAGAGGAAACAAAAGAAAACTTCGGAGTAGATATTAAAATCCATGAAGAAGAAATAAAAACTTTGAGGTTCGCCGATGACATTGTAATTCTGTCAGAGACAGCAAAGGACTTGGAAGAGCAGTTGAACGGAATGTACATTGTCTTGAAAGGAGGATATAAGATGAACATCAACAAAAGCAAAACGAGGATAATGGAATGTAGTCGAATTAAGTCGGATGATGCTGAGGGAATTAGATTAGGAAATGAGACACTTAAAGTAGTAAAGAAGTTTCGCTATTTGGGGAGCAAAATAACTGATGATGGTCGAAGTAGAGAGGATATAAAATGTAGACTGGCAATGGCAAGGAAAGCATTTCTGAAGAAGAGAAATTTCTTAACATCGAGTATTGATTTAAATGTCAGGAAGTCGTTTCTGAAAGTATTTGTATGGAAGTGAAACGTGGACGATAAATAGTCCAGACAAGAAGAGAATAGAAGCTTCCGAAATGTGGTGCTACAGAAAAATGCTGAAGATTAGATGGGTAGATCACATAACTAATGAGAAGGTATTGAATAGAATTGGGGAGAAGAGGAGCTTGTGGCACAACCTGACTAGAAGAAGGGATCGGTTGGTAGGACATGTTCTGAGACATCGAGGGATCACCAATTTAGTATTGGAGGGCAGCGTGGAGGGTAAAAATCGTAGAGGGAGACTAAGAGATGAATACACTAAGCAGATTCAGAAGGATGTAGGCTGCAGTAGGTACTGGGAGATGAAGAAGATTGCACAGGATAGAGTAGCATGGAGAGCTGCACCAAATCAGTCTCAGGACTGAAGACCACAACAACAACAACATTAAATACTCTCTGTTTTGTATTAACCCAGCCTCGAAACTCTGTGAACTGAAGGTGAAACATCTATGTGTGGAAACTGAGAAATGCTCATGCTGTTGTTTTATCTAAATTCCTTCCACTTCATTCCTTCACTAATTACGTCTACGTCTGTACCCCGCAAGACACTTTACTGTGTGGCGGAGGGGATTTCAGGTACGACTCTCACTTGCCCACTTGCCTGTGCTATTCGTAATTGATGCTCGAGACTGAGGACTGTCTGTAGGAGCAAGAATTTATTTGATTTCATCGTCATGGTCGTTTCACGAGATGTGGGGTGGCTCTTCTTCCAACGTACGCTATAGTAACGTTAGTAGTAAAGCTTTCCGTTACGCTTTTCCACACAAGAGATTTATTATTTTGCGCTCCCATGTTCGCTTCTGTAGTGTCTCCCGTTTCAGTTTCCGCCAGTAATTGTGACACTTACTGTACACAAATCTTGCAGATAAGCGTCCCTGGTGCCCCTCTTACCTCGGAGCTTGTGTCGCCTGGCCCTGACACTTAAGGATGCGTTGCTACTGGAGGACAGAAACTACCTGTGTGATACAATGGCGCCTATTAAACGAAACTCCTCTTTAGTACTTCTTCATCTCCACTATTAACACTCTTCGGCAGCGGTTCCCAGCCTTCTTAGGCGTGCGGGCCACCTTCTTGTAAAAAATAATATATATATATATATATATATATATATATATATATATATATATATAAAAGTAAAAAGAAAAAGAAAACTTAGAGGCCCAGTAACAAAATATACAAGTAAAAAATATAAACACACACACACACACACACACACACACACACACACACACACACACACATACACACTCTCACACTGTGTGTGTGTGTGTGTGTGTGTGTGTGTGTGTCTGTCTAGGCTCAATTAGTAAGACATGCTGCACGAGAAGAAATGAAAAATATTTATATTTTAAATATTTATACATTTTTTCACTTAACTGTCACAATTAAATGAAAACTCAGAATCGAGTGGCCAGTTTTAAAAGAACTCAATGGGATTTTTGACGTTGTTTGTCATCCACAAGAGAAT
Organism: Schistocerca americana; assembly: GCF_021461395.2. Lineage (NCBI taxonomy): Eukaryota > Metazoa > Arthropoda > Insecta > Orthoptera > Acrididae > Schistocerca > Schistocerca americana. The sequence goes on along the minus strand of NC_060119.1, from coordinate 303,978,498 downwards.
CCGTATCTGGATTAAAACTGGTCAATTTCAGCTTCAAATCACTATATACATTCAATCTATTCCTATTATTAGTTTTTTTAAAGTAAAGTTTAAAAGGCTCGGTCACATACATAGTTTGTCGAAAAGCCCATCAAATGTCTCAGGGAATAGTAATTCAACAATATCTCCATGTCGATCGAGCATCGAGCGAAGTGGTGTAGTGGCTAATACCCTCAACTCGCATTCGAGGGAACTGAATTCAACTCTCGAGCCGGTCGTCCAGTTTTCCGCGGTCACCAAGGTCACTCCTTGCAAATGCCGGAATGGTTTCTCAAAAGGACTGTGATCGCTTCCTTCCCCTCCATTGGCAATGAATCCGAGAGAAGCGCCGTCTTCCGCAATCGTAGCCGTGGACGGGACCTAAAACACCAACCTCCTTCTTTCTTCTTATGTCTGTTAAATTAGCAAAATTCAGACCAGTCGTTCTTGTGAACACCTGTGTCCGAGAAATCGTTAACTCTACAAATTACTACTGGCTTGTGGACGTTATGAGTTTACGCAACAAACAGCAAACCAAGCCCGCGCGCCAGCCCTGTAGCGAAGTCTGTAGGGTTATACGCTTCCAGACATCTCGTGGCACACGATACTGGAAATTTTCAACATGTTGTTGTGGTCTTCACTCCAAAGACTGGTTTGATGCAGCTCTCCATGCTACTCTATCGTGTGGAAACTTCTTCATCTCCAAGTAACTACCGCAACCTATATCGTTCTGAATCTGATTACTGTATTCATCTCTTGATCTTCCTTAACGATTTTTACCCTCCATGCTGCCCTCCAGTACTAAATTGGTGATCCCTTGATGCCTCAAACACGTCCTACCAACCGATCCCTCTCTCTAGTCAAGTTGTGACACAAATTCCTATTCTCCCCAATTCTATTCAGTACCTCCCCATTAGTTACATGATCTACTCATCTAATCTTTAGCATTCTTCTGTAGCACCACATTTCGAAAGCTTTTATTCTCTTCTTATCTAAACTATTTATCGTCCATGTTTCACTTCCATACATGGCTACACTCCGTACAAATACTTTCAGAAAAGACTTCCTGACACTTAAATCTATACTCGATGTTGACAAATTTCTCTTCTTCAGAAATGATTTTCTTGCCATTGCTAGTCTACATTTTATAATCTCCTCTACTTCGACCATCGTCAGTTATGGTTGGTTGGTTGGTTTGGGGAAGGAGACCAGACAGCGTGGTCATCGGTCTCATCGGATTAGGGAAGGATGGGGAAGGAAGTCGGCCGTGCCCTTTCAGAGGAACCATCCCGGCATTTGCCTGGAGTGATTTAGGGAAATCACGGAAAACCTAAATCAGGATGGCCGGACGCGGGATTGAACCGTCGTCCTTCCGAATGCCGTCAGTTATTTTGCTCCCCAAATAGCAAATCTCATCGACTACCTGAAGTGTCTCATTTCCTAATCTAATTCCCACAGCATCACCTGACTTAATTCGACTACATTCAATTACCCTCGTTTTGCTTTTGTTGATGTTCATCTTATATCCTCCTTTCAAGACAATGTCCATTCCGTTCAACTGCTCTTCCAGGTTCTTTGCTGTCTGACACAATTACAATGTCATCGGCGAACCTCAAAGTTTTTATTTCTTCTCCATGGATTTTAATTCCTTCTCCTAATTTTTCTTTTGTTTCCTTTACTGCTTGCTCAATATACAGATTGAACAACATCGGGGAGAGGCTACAACCCTGTCTCACTCCTTTCCCAATCACTGCTTCCCTTTCATGCCCCTCTACTCTTATAACTGTCATCTGGTTTCTGTACAAATTGTAAACAGCCTTTCGCATCCTGTATTTTACCCCTGTCACCTTCAGAATGTGAAAGAGAATATTCCAGTTACCATTGTCAAAAGCTTTCTCTAAGTCTACGAATGCCAGAAACGTAGGCTTGTCTTTCCTTAATCTATCTTCTAAGATAAGTCGTAGGGTCAGTATTGCTTCACGTGTTCCAACATTTCTAAGGAATCCAAACTAATCTTCCCCGAGGTCGGCTTCCACCAGTTTTTCCATTCGTCTTTAAAGAATTCGTATTAGTATTTTGCAGCAATTTCATATTAAACTGACCTGTAACTTTCACACGTGTCAACACTTGCTTTCTTTAGGATTTGAATTATTATATTCTTCTTGCAGTCTGAGGGTATTTCACCTGTCGCATACATCTTGCTCACTAGATGGAAGAATTTTGTTATGACTTGGTCTCCCAAGGCTGTTAGTAGCTCTAACGGAATGTTCTCTACTCCTGGGGCCTTGTTTCAACTTAGGTCTTTCAGTGCTCTGTCAGATTCTTCACGCAGTATCATATCTCCCATTTCACCTTGATCGACGTCTTCTTCCATTTCCATGATACTGCCCTCAAGTACATCGCCCTTGTGTAGCCCCTCTACATACTCCTTCCACCATTCTGCTTTCCTTTCTGTGCTTAGGACTGGTTTTCCATCTGAGTTCTTGATATTCATACAGGTGGTTCTCTTTTCTCCAAAGGTCTCTTTAATTTTCCTGTAGGCAGTATCTATCTTACCCCTAATGAGATATGCCTCTACATCCTAACATTTGTCCTCCAGCCATCTCTGCTTAGCCATTTTGCACTTCCTGTCGATCTCATTTTGAAACGTTTGTATTCCTTTTTGCCTGCTTCATTTACTGCATTTTTATATTTTCTTCTTTCATCAATTAAATTCAATATCTCTTCTGTTACCCAAGGATTTCTACTAGCCCTCGTGTTTTTACCTACTTGTTCCTCTGATGCCTTCACTATTTCATCTTTCAACGCTACCTATTCTTCTTATACTATATTTGTTTCCCCTGTTCTTTTTAACCGTTCCCTCATGCTCTCTCTGAAACTCTCTTCGACCTGTGGTTCTTTCAGTTTATCCATGCCCCATCTCTTTAAATTCCTAGCTTTTTGCAGTTTCTTCAGTTTTAATCTACCAATAAATTGTGGTGAGAGTCCACATCTGCCCCTAGAAATGTCCTACAATTTAAAACCTTGTTCCTAAATCTCTGTCTTATCATTATATAATCTGTCTGAAACGTTCCAGTGTCTCCAGGCCCCTTCCACGTATACAACATTCTTTCATAATTCTTAAACCAAGTGTTAGTTATGATTAAATTATGTTCTGTTCAAAATTCTACCAAGCGGCTTCCTCTTTCATTCCATACCCCCATTCCAAATCCACTTATTACTTTTTCTTCTGTTCATTTTCCTACTATCGAATTACAGTCCCCCACGAGTATTACATTTTCGTTTTCCTTCAGTATTCGAATAATTTCTTTTGTCGCGCCATGCGTTTCTTCAACCTCTTCATCATCTGCGTATCTAGTTGTCATATAAACTTGTTTCACCAGCTGCGTATATTAACAGTGATCCAACACTGTCAAATGTTTTTTATTCCAGTCTTTGATCACAATATCAATTCGTATGACGATGACCGGTTTTAGTCAGTAATGACCATCCTCAGATCCTTTCTACACCATGTCCTAAAGTGATAAGGCCATAATGGTCATTACTGACTGAAACCGGTCATCGTCAAAAGAACTGATATTGTGATCAAAGACTGGAATAAAAAACATTTGATTTAAACTTGTACGGCTGTGGTAGGCGTGGGCTTCGTGTCTATCTTGGCTACAGTAATGCGTTCACTATGCTGTTCGTAGTAGCTTATCAGCGTTCCTATTTTTTTATTCATTATTCAACAAACTCCTGCATTACCGTTATTTGATTTTGTATTTATAACCCTGTATTCACTTGACCAGAAGTTTTGTCCCGACCTACCAACGAACTTCACTAATTCCCACTATATCTAACTTTAACCTATCCATTTCCCTTTCTAAATTTTCTAACCTACGTGCCCGATTAAGGGATCTGACATTCCACTCTCCGATCCGTAGAACGCCAGTTTTGTCTACAAAAGCAATACGAGGATAAATGAATGTAGTCGAAATAAATCAGGTGATGCTGAGAGAATTAGATTGGGAAATGAGACACTTGAGGCAGAAAATGAGTTTTTCTATTTGGGGATCAAAATAACTGAGGATAGTCGAAGTAGAGAGGATATAAAATGTAGACTAGCAATGGCAAGGAAAGCCTTTCTGAAGAAGAGAAATTTGTCAATATCGAGTATAGATTTAAGTGTCAGGAATTCTTTTCTGAAAGTACTTGTACGAAATGTAGCCATGTATGGAAGCGAAACATGGACGATAAAAAATACAGACAAGAAAAGAATAAAAACTGTTGAAATCTGATGCTACAGAAGAATGCTGAAGATTAGATGGGTAGATTACGTAACTAATGAGGAGGTACTGAATAGAGATGGGGAGCAGAGGAATCTGTGGCACAACTCGACTAGAAGAAGGGATCGGTTGTTAGGACACGTTCTGAGGCATCAAGGGATCACCAATTTAGTTCTGGAGGGAGGTGTGGAGGGAAAAATCGTAGAGGGAGACCAAAGGATGAATACACCAAGTAGATACAGAAGGATGTTGGTTGCAGTAGTTATTCGGTGATGAAGAGGCTTGCATAGATAGAGTAGCATGGAAAGCCTCATCAAACCAGTCTCTGGACTGAAGACTACAACGACAACAACACTTGAAGACTCGCAGTACTAATGACACACTTCACAAAATTGCTGATTCTGGTTCACAGTACTTGAATGTGGAGATGCACTCCTAGTAATGATAAAACAGTTTGACAAACTGAATAACTGGCATTAATATTGTCACTTCAATTGGAGATTTATCATCTTACATCTAATGCAAATCTCGTAATCACTTGGCCAGTAAACATTCACTGAAAGTAGTTGAAGTACGTTGACGGACGGTGCTCAGTTGGAAAGAGACGTCCAGCCGGTGACGGAATAGAGAGACCTCTCGCCTCATTGCACAGCTCTACTGGTTGTTAACGTGGCATAACATGCAAGGAGGCATCGTGCTATCAACATATTGCCTGTTCATATGAAGTCGAAAATCTTTCTGAACGTTGTGAGACTGTATTATTTAATATGGGAGACCATATAGCAGTTGATTCATTGAACTTACATCGTTATCTGTTGTGTTCAATAAACTAACAAAAACGTTCTATATACCGTACTACTAAAGAATTACAACCCATCAAGATAACGCTACGAAAAAATTCATTTTTAGTAAAACAAAGTATCCCAAACCGTCACGAATTATGAGCATAATATGCGTTTTCGGTTTCGAAACGGTCTCGTCTACGTTCCGTAGCGTTACAGGAAGGACTACCAGGAAAGTACATTAATATAGCAGTAGGACAGATCCATAACACCACCCAGTTAACAAATCATTGAATGCTGCAATGAAGTCAATACGACTGACAGAAGCATAAAAATTAGGCATTAACAAGTGTGTAATCCTAGATGTTTTTCAACTTTAGATTCAAAGGGTATAGAATCAAGTTAGCAACAAAGCAAGGTTTCTTTAGTAATCGTCGACCTGCCTGCTAGTGGCTCTTTCACAGAACACGCACAAATCTTGTCTCTAGTGATGTTATACCGATAACTAAACATGCTACCGCCTGGAGGGCAATAATCTACCACTAAGCTAGCATACAGCTGCTTCAAACAGCGCTCTGTTGTTGTCCCAATGATGCCCAATCCAGAGAATTCGCAATGTAAATGACAAAGTAAGCTGCAGTTTCTGTTGGAAAGAGCTTCTTGGACTCATTATCATAGACTTGTTAGCTCTATGTCATCCCTTAAGTGGAAATCATTAAGAATATTTAATCTAAATTACAAGAAAGTTACTAGGAGTTGCCAAACGTATTCTACAATGTTTCCAGTTGTCAATTAGACTAGCGGCAGGCAGAAAACAAGGCAGAAAACGTCTGCTCAGCCGATGCGAACCTTGATCTGGCTGCCACCGGACAGGCTCGCCCCAGGGAGACGCGATATCGCTGGCTGCCTTGCATTGGCAGGAGCAGAAGTACTCAGTATAGGCCAATGAGCTTTGTTCACATTCCTGTAAATATAATTTGAGTCTAAAGCATAGTTACGAATAACACCCAGACACGTCGACTGCAACACGAACATCACAAAAAAAAGTAGGGGAAATTATTTCGGCGGTTCTCCGCTCCTGCAGCTTTCGTACGTATTTTGTTCTTCTGCTTTAAGCAAACTGCAAACTACAAAACTCATTCATTGGAAAGGATCTAAAGGTGAAAAACATCCAGGCTTACACACTTGTTAATGCCTGATTTTTATACTTCTGTCAATTTTATTAACTTAATTGTAGCATTCAATGATTTATTAACTGGATCCCGTTATATATCTGTCATACTGCTACATTTATATACTATCGTGGTTTTCCTTCCTGTAACGCTACTTCAGTATTACTGCGTACGGAACGTAGACGTAAACCGTTTTGAAACCTAAAACGCGTATTGTCCTACTAATTTGTGACGGTGACCCAGAATCAACAATTTTGTGAAATGTATCATTAGTACTGCCAGTCTTAAGAAAGACACATCAGAAGTGATGCTTCAAATGTGATAATCTTTTCTTTTTTGTGAATCCATTTCCAGTAGAGGAATGACCAGCGTCTATGAATTGTTTGATTTTCTGTGCTTATTTCGATCGGTTGTCTTATCTTTTGGCTATCCGCGCATAACTCACAGCCAGACCCAAACTTCCGTATGTTGACCACCACCTGACTACAAACTGTATTCGTACAACCATTATGTAGATTCCCGTTCAGGCGAGACATTTTACTTGAAAGTCGCTTGTACGGTGTCGGCGAATAAAAAGGATATTGCAGTGCCAGTGTTCTAGCGAATTACCAAGCAATTTTCCTTTGTTCATATATGGAATGTTGCATCGCAATTCAGGTTGGGTTGGGTTGTTTGGGGAAGGAGATCAGACAGCGAGGTCGTCGGTTTCATCGGATTAGGGAAGGATGGGGAAGGAAGTCAGCCGTGCCCTTTCAAAGGAACCATCCCAGCATCTGCCTGGAGCGATTTAGGGAAATCACGGGATTGAACCGTCGTCTTCCCGAATGCGAGTCCAGTGTCTAACCACTGCGCCACCGCGCTCGGTGCAATTCGGAATAACACAGACAATGCAATATTGTATCAACAAATATATTACTTCCTCCTGTGTATACCTTGCGAAGAAACCATGAAGAGGAAATTTGAGATATTCGAGCTCACGTAGGGTATTACCGACAACCGTTCTGCCCACTAATCATCCGTAACCGGAAGAGGAGAGGGAGGGTATGGTACTGCCACACATACTAACGACAGACACACTCTGCGAGATGGCGAGATGCTTGTGCTGCAGTCATGGACTGTGCGGCTGGTTCCGGCGGAGGTTCGAGTCCCCACTCGGGGATGGGTGTGTGTGTTTGTCCTTAGGATAACTTAGGTTAAGTAGTGTGTAAGCTTAGGGACTGATGACCTTAGCAGTTAAGTCCCATAAGATTTCACACACATTTTTGAGGTGGCTTGCAGAGTATTGATGTAGATGCCCTTCGACCATAGTTCGCAGGATATCGTGCGAGAAAAGGTCAAGCTGACCTTTGCTCGAGCATTGCTTTCCACATTCTTGCTGGTTTGTAGAAAGAAGATTTTTTGTTTTCTTTAACGCTTCTTATACTCAGGAATCACCTTCGCTTTTTTGCAGTTGTTTGGGACTTGGCGCTGGACGAGAGATTTGCCGTACATGCAAGCTTAGTAAGGGCCAATGTAGAAGAGTACCCTCTTTAAAACCGAGCCGGCCGAGGTGGCCGAGCGGTTCTAGGCGCTACAGTCTGGAACCGCGCTACCGCTACGGTCGCAGGTTCGAATTCTGCCTCGGGCATGGATGTGTGTGATGTCCTTAGGTTAGTGAGGATCAAGTAGTTCTAAGTTCTAGGGGACTGATGACCTCAGAAGTTAAGTCCCATAGTGCTCAGAGCCATTTGAACCATTTAAAACCGAACTGTGATTCCGTCCGGAGCAGGTGACTTATTTGTTTCAACTCTCCCAATAGCTTCTCAGCGTCAGAGATGCGTATGCTTACGTGCTCCGTATATGATTCCTTTGCTACTGTCAAACGGTGGAATGTCTGTAGTCTGTTCGATTCGCCGCCCTGCGCCTCGGTGTCATAAACCTCCTGCACAGGCGCTGCGAAGGTGCTCCCAAGGCGGCACGCCTACAGGCTCGGCACCACGCAGGGCCTCCAGACAGCCATTACCCCGCGATTCCTGCGCATCAACCAGTCAGAATCCACGCATGGCCGATGCCTCAGCGTCTGTGGGCAGACCTCCATGTGGACACAGAAGGCTCCTTCCTCAAAGTGAAGTGGCTCGTCTTCAGGTCTCATTTTATAACTATCCTTATACAGGGTGAGTCACTAACTATTGCCACCAAGAATAACTCCGAAAGTATGGTAGAAGCTGGAAAGTTTATGGGACAAAAGTTGTATGGGACAATGGGGGCCATAATATGACTTTGTTGTTTTGTTGCTAGGTGGGGTCGCTTCAGAGATATGAAGGTCAACTTTTTTTTAAAATTTTTTTTTAATTTTTCTTTTAATGGGATGCTATAGTTTGGTACTTACTTTCTGATAGCAGCTTTCGAGACGGATCCAGGAATCCAGTAATGTGTAACTATAAGGTCTTTGAAGGTCAACGAGGCTTAAAAAGGTGGCAAGAACGTCCATTTACAGAAGGTGTTCAAAGTGATGACCATTGGTATCAATGCAGTGCTGCAATCTTCTTATCATGGATTGAATGGTATTCCTTTTCACATCGGCACTTATCGAAGCACATTCTCCGTCAATTCTCTCTCGCATATCTTCAGGTGTCTTTTACGAATCCCCACAAGAAAAAAACCTGAGGCATCAAGTGTGGCGAACGAGCCGGCAATGACACATCTCCTCCGCGTCCAATCTAACAATTTAGGAATTGTCTCTGCAGTTTATTTATGTCCATTAGCGAAAATGTGCCAGACGCCCATCGTGTTGATACCACATTCTGTTCCTTGTTGCTAAAGGTATTTCTTCCAATAATAGACCTAATGTTTCTTGCAGCAATGTGATGTACTTCCTACCATTAAGATTTCCTTCGATGACATAGGGGCCTATAATTCCGTCCTCCAGAATCCCACACCATACATTCACCGGCCACGGTTCTTGGTGTGCAACTTGCCGCAGCCAGCATGGATTTTCAGTTGCCCACTAATGCATGTTATGCATGTGAATGTAGCCTCGTCAGTCAATAAAATCAAATTAATAAATATGTCATCCCTCTGAATCTGAAGTTGAGTCCATCGGAAGAATTCAATGCGACGCACACAATCCTTACCCGTTAATTCTTGGTGGAGACTGATTTGGTAAGGATGTTATTTATGGCGATGCAGAACACGAACAACACTACTCTGGCTCATGCCAGATTCCCTTGCGATTTGACGCGAACTAACACAAGGATCTCGAACCACAGTCTCGGTTTCCTCGTTAGTAACTTTCCTTATCCGGATGTGTTTCCGATGCGTTAAAGACCCAGTTGCTGTCAATTTATCATACACATATTTAAATGTAGGGCGTGTAGGGTGAGTACGTTGAGGATATCTTTCAGCGTATAACTCTCTAGCTCTCACTGAATTTCTTTCTCATTCTCCATAAATCAAAAGCATATCGACTTGTTCTTCGAAGGAATGCATCATTTACATTCGCTTTATTCGTCAATACTAGTATTACCGTTCCTATTAGTGTTGTATTGCGAAACCGTCGAATGGTGTTTACATGTCAGTGGCACGTCAGATGGATACGCAGTATTCGGCGAATATTCACTACTTGCACGGTATACGAGAGAGGATTGTCAGAGCATGTGCTTCGATAAGTGCCGAAGTGATAAGGAATACCACTCAATCCATAATAAGAAGACTACAGCTATGCATTGATACCAATGGTCATTACTTCGAACCCCTTCTGTAAATGGACGTTCATGCCACATTTGTGACCTTCGTTGACCTTCAAAGACCTTACTTTTACACAGCACTGGATTCGTCTCGATAGCCGTTATCAGAAAATAAGTACCAAACTATAGCATCCCATTTATAAAAACAAAGTTGACCTCCATATCTCTGACACGACCCCACCTAGCAACAAAAAACCAACGTCACATTATGGCTCCCGTTGTCCCACGCAACATTTGTCCCACAAACTTTTCAGCTCCTATCATACTTTCGGAGTTATTCTTGGTGTCAATAGTTAGTGACTCACCCTGCATTTTGAATGACAAATACCACAGCAGCAAATACATTAAGAGCCTTGCAGAAAGTATTCGGCGCTGCAGGGACCCCAGAAACACTTTTCTTCGGACAGTAACGCACCTGACAGTACCACCACTCCAGCCAGCCTCCAGTAATGAAGCCGAGTAGTTCGTCCACACCTTTATGATGCGCAAGCTGGTATCGGTGCGCCGGAGGCCAGGGTCCTCACCCAATTCGTGGACTCGTGCATGACAACACCGATACACAAGTGAAATTGCTGCATGACCGCCGAAACCGAAACTTCTGGGTCCTCCTGTGGCCTACGACACAGCAACGACAGCCGAACCCTCCCCCACTATTTTAAGGGCACCTTCAGTGGGTCCCAGGGAGGATACCAGGCATCATCAGAACTACCCAGGAAGAAAGAAATGTTCGCAACGGACGCCAACTATGCCTTGCTGGAACCAGTTGCACCCACACTTCCCACACCACTACTGAATCCGGAGCCAGCTCGATGCGACTTCAAATTTAAAATGGATTTAAAACAATTCTGACTGCAATAAAATATTTATTTGTAATGGTAACCGGTTTTCTCAGAATGTGACCAGCTTCAGACCATTTATACCATGATAGTATGTAGTGGTGGTGAGTGGAGAAGCCGACGTAATTCCACGAACGTGAACTCGAAGGGCCTGACAGACTCGCATTCGTAGCTCGTCGTTATATCTGATCTTCATGGAATGGGACCTTTTTCCACCTCCAGCACCACTGTGTTCCTAATGATCCAAGAGACCAAAACATCTGCTCCAACTGACTCTAGCATCATCATCACATGCCCACTACAGGCAAAGGATACATCGACAGCAGATGTCGAAATTTACAGCGAACGTTTAGCTGGATTGCCAATACACACCACCTCCACTCTGGTATGTTGACCATGATATCAAGAGGGTCAGAGTCATCAGCTTCCTGACTGATCCGATGTGGCCCGTCACGATTTACTCTCCTGTGCGAACCTATTCATATCAGACTAGGACTTGCAACCTACATTCTCATTTATTTGCTTGCTGGATGTATTCCAATCTCTGTCTTCCCCTACAGCTTTTATCCTCTACATCTCCTTCTAGTACCATGGAATTAAATCACTGATGTCTTAACAGATGTCTTATTATTCTGTCCCTTCTTTCTGTAAGTGTTTTCCATATACTCCTTCCCTTTTCGAGTCTTCACAGAACCCACTCATTCCTTACCTCATCAGTCCACCCAATTTTCAACATTCGTCTGAAGCACCACATCTCAAATGCTTCGATTCTCTTCTGTTTCCGTTTTCCCACAATAGGTTTCACTGCCATAGAATTCTGAGCTCCAAACGTACATTTTCAGAAATCTTTTCCTCAAATTAAGACCAATGTTTGATATTAGTAAACTTTTCTTGGCCACTACTGCCCTCTTTTTCAGTGCCTGTCTGCTTTTGATGGGCCTCCTTGCTCTGTCTGTCTTGGGTTATTTTTCTGCCTAGGTAGCAGAATTCCTTAATTTTATCTACTTCGTGACCATCAATCTTGATGTTAAGTTTTTCACTGTTCTCATTTCTACCACTTTTCATTATTTTCGTTTTTCTTCTATTGACTTTCAGTCCATATCCCGTACTCATCAGACTGTTCATTCCGTCCAGCATATCTCGTGATTCTTCTTTAGTTTCACTGACGATAGAAACGTCATCAGCGAATCTTATCGTTGACATCCTTTCACATCAGCTAAAATATTTCTTCTGCTACCCACGGTTTCTTCGCAGTTACCTTCTTTGTACCTACGTTTTTCTTTCCAACATCTGTGACTGCCTTTTATGGAGATGTCCATTCCTCTTCAACTGAACTGCCTAGTGAGCTATTCCTTACCCTCACAGAACTTCAAGCGTATCTTTTCATTCCTTAGTTCTCCCGTATCCCACTTCTTTCCGCACTGATTCTTCCTGGCGAGTCTCTTAAACTTCAGTCTACTGTTCAGCGCTACTGAAGTGTGATCTGAGTCTATATCAGTTCCTGGGTACGCCTTACAATCCAGTATTTGATTTCGAAATCTCTGCCTGACCATGATGTAATCTAACTGAAACTTTCCTGTATCTCCCGGCCTTGCCGAAGTATACCTTGTGGCCCGTTAAGTTGGTCTCTCACTTTCCTTTAAACAGTCAGTCCACCTGTCTGTATATTGCCTGCCCCTTCACTCTGCCATGGTAGATATTGGTTTAGTCGAAAAAAGCAGCGTTGCCGAAAATTCGACAAAATGTCTACCACGCAAAGGCCACATGACTCCAATCCTTGAGCAGTAGCTGAAAGTTGAACCATCGAGCCTTCGGAATTCTTGCATGAATTGTTCGAAAATATGTCAAAAATTTCCTTGTAGTTGGTTTAGTGTCTTTAAAATAGGGAAAATGGCTATCAAGTCCGAATTTAATATCCCGACATCAACTGTACAACGTTACTGTCTCTGGTACAAGTTCACACCCGAACTAGTAGATCGTGTCGGAAGTTCCATGCGGCTTTTAGCGGAAGTTGCAGCAGTAGAAAGATCTGCAGCGGATAGGCAGTTGGTGCAGGGAGTGGCAACTGACCCTTAACATAGACAAATGTAGCGGAACAGACACTGGAAGCAATTACTTCTGTAAAATATCTGGGAGTATGCGTACGGAACGATTTGAAGTGGAATGATCACATAAAATTAATTGTTGGTAAGGCGGGTGCCAGGTTGAGATTCATTGGGAGAGTCCTTAGAAAATGTAGTCCATCGACAAGGGAGGTGGCTTACAAAACACTCGTTCGACCTATACTTGAGTATTGCTCATCAGCGTGGGATCCGTATCAGGTCGGGTTGACAGAGGAGATAGAGAAGATCCAAAGAAGAGCGGCGCGTTTCGTCACAGGGTTATTTGGTAAGCGTTATGGAGATGTGTGACAAACTCAAGTGGCAGACTCTGCAAGAGAGGCGCTATATATCGCGGTGTAGCTTGCTGTCCAGGTTTCGAGAGGGTACGTTTCTGGATGAGGTATCGAATATATTGCTTCCCCCTACTTATACCTCCCGAGGAGATCACGAATGTAAAATTAGAGAAATTCGATCGCGCACGGAGGCTTTCCGGCAGTCGTTCTTCCCGCGAACCATACGCGACTGGAACAGGAAAGGGAGGTAATGACAGTGCCACGTAAAGTGCCATCCGCCACACACCGTTGGGTGGCTTGCGGAGTATAAATGTAGATGTAGATGTAGGTGAAAGCAGCCAGAAGATATTTAGTCCGACCCGATATTTTAAACGTCCTAAATGGTCACTGACCCACGACTACTTGCGAGTTAACACATTCAGTCGGTCAGTAGGCTTCTTGTAAAAAAAATGCTCGCCATAATGTCTCGTTATCTGCACGAAACATGCCACGCGAAGCTTATGTACAACACGAAATGTTCACTCACGAATATCTCCTAAAATAAACCAGTCACAACGCTCAAACTTCCACAGAATACTCAACATTGTAGCCGCTTTTTCATCAGTGGGATGATCAAACTCGCGAATTTCTTCATTTTAGTACAAATTTGATCAGCGCGGTTCAACATAGGTGTTTTCCAGAAGACGGCAACTCTCTCGACTCGTACACATGTGGCACAAAGCCCCACTCAGTCGCACGGGAAAGGCTAGTATGGCTAGTATGTTAAACAGCCAATCAGATCATCTCGAGAACTTCTATACTCGCGGTATCGCCACAAGTAATGTAGATTGAAGTCTCGTAATTCGGCAACTAAATAAAATTTAATGAAAACAAAATACGATTCCTCTTCGCAAAATGAACACTAATAAATTAAATACTGAACGACCATCCTGGCTGCCTTTTACAAAAACAGGGTAACTCGGACATACATCACAAAATCCCCTATTGCACAATAACTTTCTTACGCATATATTTACGAGGGTTGTTCAATAAAGAATGACCATAATTATTTATGGTTTAATTTCTCGCGCTAAAATTTAATCTTATGATATTCTGTTATCTTAATGTGCAACAAACACGACGTAGTAGTTTCATTGTTGGGACTCCAGGTTCCCGCCTGTAAGAGGAAGGCAAGGCAGACATGTTCAGTATCGCCTACCGCTGCAATGGAGGTAACATTTGAGGATCAATATGCGGCTTTGAAATTCTGCTTTCGTCTCAGCAAATCTTCAACTGAGGCCTATACATTGTTACAGGAGGCCTATGGGGAATCTGTTCTTCCCTGCAGCACAGCTCTAAGGTGAAGAATGTTTAAAGAGGAGAGACAATCAATTTCAAAGGAAGGTGGACCCGGTGCTCCAGTTACTGCTCTTACGGAAGAAAACGTCAACACTGCTGCTGTCATTGTGAGAGAGGATCAACCAATTATCTTAAGACCACTCTCTGAAATACTGAACATTTCATTGGGTGGTTCAAATGGTTCAAATGGTTCAAATGGCTCTAAGCACTATGGAACTTAACATCTGAGGTCATCAGTCCCCTAGACTTAGAACTACATACACATCCATGCCCGAGGCAGGATTCGAACCTGCGACCGTAGCAGGCGCGCGGTTCTGGACTGAAGCGCCTAGAACCGCTCGGCCACAACGCCCGGGCTTTCATTGGGTGCCACCCACACGTTGGTGACAGATGAATTGCGCATGACACGTGTTTGTGCGCAATGGTTTCCAATACTGGGGATTCCGGAACAAAAGGACATTCGCGTGCACGTCTGCATGCAGTTAAAATTGATGTTCGGGGAAATCGGGAGTTTCTTTCAAATGTAATCGCTGCTGATGAAACTTGGTACATCGTTCTGATTCTAAGAGCAAACAGCAAAGCTCAGTGTGGAGATCTCCATCATCATCAGTCCCCAAAAAAGCAAAAGTGGTTGCTTCTGCTGGAAAAGTTATGGTCATCTCATTCTTTGACATTCTTGGAATGATTTATCAGCATGTTGTACCTGCACACTTCAGTAACTGGATGTGCTGAAAACATTGCAAGTCCACATCAGGCGCAAAAGACCACATTTCCATGAAGCAGGTTGTATGCTGCACCACGATAATGTGCCGTCGCATAGTGCCAATGTTGTTGCTGAATATCTTGCAAAAATCAACTTTAAGTGCATCCCTCACTCTCCCTATAGTCTAGATTCAGCCCCATATGACTGTTTTCTATTCCCTAACATGAAGAAACGCCTTCATGGGAGAAATTATCTATCATCAGAATCCGTGGTGAAGACTGCGGAGGCGATTTTGAAGGACCTGTCGAAAAATGATTTCCAGCATGCATTTGAAGACTGGCAGAAACGCGGGGAAAAGTGCATCGCATTGATAGGAGATTTCTTTGAGATGGAACATCAAAATTATGAGGATAAGTGAAGCTATGTTGTCAAAACAATATTACGATCATCCTCTATTGAGCAGCCCTCGTACATAGTCTTAATAAAATATAAGATTCTCACTTTTCGGATGTCCTCCAATCACTGACTCAGTCTCTCCAAAAAACGCATACGCCCAAAAACACGATGAAATAATAATTTTGTTAAGTACTTTTAATTAAGTCAGAAATCTGAGGTAATAATACCAAAGAAAATTAGATCATTTTAACCCATGCACTAGGTTGTAGTTTCAATTGATACTATAGATGAATACATTACAGTCCCTAATTGAGTTTCACAATGCAGCCAAGTTACTATGTGTTTTATGTAAATATTTATACATCCGAAAGCAATGAAGTTATTGATTTGAATGTTAACAGTATGTTTGTGTTAGCCATAGAATTTGGTATACCAATTACGAAAAAATCGATTAATATTTAATAATTCTTCTTCAGATTCATAGAGAGTATGTGCCACGTGTTTCACGTACCGTTAAACAAGTACACGGCTCTCTCTGGCCAGTAGCCAGCATCAGCTGTGCCAGCGTCAGAACTAAAATCTGCTCTCCTCTCGACTCCACAGCAAGCTATACTTACAATGCAAGATGACAACTCTTAACAATTTGCTACATTACAACTCCCTCCTCTTATGACTCTTGAACAGAGCATTCGCCGTTACTAGCTGCAATTGAGTGCAGAATTCAATTAGTCTTTCTCCTCTGTAAGTTCTAATACCAAGTCCATACTCTCTCATAACCATTTCTCCTACTCCTTCCCCTTCAACTGCATCCCTACCTCCCCTAATTGCTAGATTTTCATCTCCCTTTACGTCCTGAATTACTGATTCACTGTACTTTCTCTGTACCTCAACTTCAGCTTGCGTAATCGACACATATACCTGAACTACCATTGTTGGTGTTGATTTGCTGCCGATTCTGATGAGAACAACCCTATCACTGAACTGTTCGGAGTGACACTTTCTCTTCCCTACCTTCCTATTCGTAACGAATCCCAATCTCTTTGTACCAGTTCATGCTGCTGTTGATATTAGCCGATACTCATCTGACCAGAAATCCTTGTCTTGTTTCCAGTTCCCTTCACTGACCCCTACTTTACCTAGATTGAACCTCTGTATTTCTCTTTTCAGATTTTCTAGCTTCCCTACCACATTTAAGCTTCTAAAATCCCATGCCTCGACTCGTAGAACGTTATCCTTTCGTTGGATATTCAGTCTTTTTCTCATAGTCGCTTCGCCCTTGGTAATCCTTCTCCTGGAGATCGGAATAGGGGACTATTCCGGAATCTTATGCCAATGAAGAGATCATCATGACAGTTTTGCAGTTACTGGTCACATGTCCTGTGGAGACACGTTAGGAGTCTTTGCTGAAGTGGTTTTCATTGCGTTCCACATCCTCATGCCGTTGGTCATTGCAGATTCTTCCACCTTTAGGGGCAGTTTCCCACCCCAAAGGCAAGAATATGCCTGAAACCTCTGTCCGCTCCTCCACTCTCTTTTATAAGGCTGTTGGGAGAATTAGGGTGACGTCATATGCCGGAAGTCTTCGGCCGCCTATGCTGATGATTTTTATTCAAAATTTAAGCGGTGGCGGAGTTAGACCCCGGGACCGAGGATCTAGACCAAAGATAGCTGAGTAAAGGTAGGGCGGATACTAAATCTCTGGCACCCGACAGCAAGGTCAGTACTCCACGATGTCCGCAATCATGACTCCTGCAGAGGTCAATAAGAGGCTCCAGTGAGCCGTCTCTTGGGCCCCGATGCCGACGTCACGCGAAAGCTATAAGCCAGCTGCCACGCTCCTGAAAGACACTTTGAGTCGTGCTCACTTACATTGTGCTTGACTCTGGACTATGTCGAGTATTCTCTTGGTGCGTTCAACAGTTCAGGACGTTGCAGCGTGGACTGGAATTGTGAACTATTGATCCTTACAGCCTGTCTGTATTTTATGTGTAATAGAGTGTTGTACCCTCGCAGATGTAATACTTCCAATGGTACTACATATTAGGATTTCTCCCTGCTGCATTCACATATGTACCGCAAGACGTTGGCATACTTCAATGGCTTTCTAGGACCTGTAATTAATCTACTCTCATCTTCGGGGTCTCAACGGGAACTTGTCAGTAGCTCTTTCAGAGTTTGAAAGGAAAAGGTGTCGAGCTCGTGACGACTCGACGCTTTAAGTCGGTCTAGGAAGCATTCCCGAGTGACATAAGAGGAATCCACAGTTTGCGAAAGGGCAGATCTGAGGTTCGAATCCCGATCCAGCACAGAGATTTGACTTGTTATACACAAACATCGCAAAAAATACTCTGCTGAGAATAAGAGGATTCTCGACTAAAGCAATGACAGTTTATGAAAGATAAAATGTTCTCTGCTACCATGGTTTGCAGAAGGAGACATATTCGAGTATTTAGGTCTTGACAGCTTACGAGCTTCGCGAGTACAGGCCCGTGAGCACCGTAACCCCTCCATTCCGTCGTCACAGCGCAGGGTATGTAGTGGGGAGCCATGAGTTAGACTTGAAATGGAAAAATGCAGATACCGTTTCTTTGGCAGGCTAAATACTTTTGCTACCAGAAATATATAATTCAGCGTGAATAAGGCTACACTGATAAAAATTAGAAAAATAAACTAGAAGCATAATGCTGCCGCATTATTTTGCTATTGAGTATGTGCGTATCTCTCATTCTACTTAATCAGACGTTATTCGTCGTACGAGCAAATAACATTCATAAAAGTGATATTATTTGCACGTAAATTCTGCTGAGGATTCACGCAGTGGACACCTCTGATTTCACTGGGTACTGAAGGTTTTCGTTTTCTCATTCAGCTGCGTTTATTTCGTATGTGGCTAACGCACCGTATATCCAGGGCGTAAATTTTAAGTTGACTAACCAGAATAACTCGAAAAATAAGCTTCACACGAAAAAATGTGCACAATCCAAGGTTGATTATTTACGAGGGGGACATCTGCTGGTGCTAAAATTAGCCCGCCACCCCCCACCCCCCTGGGGGTGGGGGCGGGAGGCAACTATAAAATTTCAAATGGGAACCCCCATTTTTTATTGCAGAATCAGATTCTACATTAAAAACTACGTACATTTTGCTTTAAACATTTGTTTTGATTCTTGGTAGTTGGCACTGTAATTCAAGAAAATCCATGTTCTCATTTTTGCGTGGATAATGGTTACAGATAAATAAAAAAATACTTATTTACTTCGTAAATTTTGATTGGCTAAAACTAAAACTCTCCTCATATGGGTTAGTTAGTTAGCTAGTCAGATGATCTGTTTGATAATTAAAAGTTGTGTGGCCTCATGACCACGAAACAAACGAAACTTACCCGCATCTGCGGAAAAAAATAATTTTTGTGTCAACATTTGTAAAACTCTAATTCCTCTCTCTCAAACCGCAGCCTATGGGGAGAGAGGGAGAGTTTTAGTTACAGCGAATAAAAATTTACGATGTAAATAAGTATTTTTTTATTTATCCGCAACCATTTTCCGCGCAAAAATGAGAACATGGATTTTCTTGAATTACAGTGCAAACTACCAAAAATCAAAACAAATGTTTAAGACAAAATGTACGTAGTTTTTTTATGTACAATGTGATTCTGCAATAAAAAAATGGGGGTTCCCAATTGAAATTTTAAAGTTGCCTCCCGCCCCACCCCCAGGGGGCTGGGTGGTGGGCTGATTTTAGCACCAGCAGATGTCCCCCTCGAAAATAATGAACTTTGGATTCTAAACATTTTTTTTGTGTGAAGCTTATTTTTCGAGTTAGCCTGGTTTGTCAACTTAAAATTTACACACTGTAGAGACCGAAACTACTCACTTCCACCTTAAACCTATATTTTCCACGGTTTCTTCCAGATTGCTAAGAGCATTCATCATCGCTACTAAGACCGGGAACTTTTTTTCTGACATCACTCTGATAAAAATGTCTCTTGGGTCGTAACTACTAGAAGAAGGGATCAGTTGGTAGGACATGTTCTGAGGCATCTAGGGATCACCAATTTAGTATTGGAGGGCAGTGTGGAGGGTAAAAATCGTAGAGGAAGACCAAGAGATGAATACACCAAGCAGATTCAGAAGGATGTAGGTTGCAGTAGGTACTGGGAGATGAAGAAGCTTGCACAGGATAGAGTAGCATGGAGAGCTGCATCAAACCAGTCTCAGGACTGAAGACCACAACAACAACAACAACGGATCGTAACTAATTCCCTACAAAGGTTTACAGGCTGACCCAGAACGTCTTCTGCTACATCGTGTATACGACGCATAGTTATCATGTTTTGTATCAGCATCACTTCTGCCTGAAGATTTCTGCAACTGCGGACTGATATGACGAAGATATTTTCTATATTACGCAACGCCGACTCGCCACAGCTCTTAAAGCAACCCCTCGCCTGCATCATATTCGGCACTTTCCCGTGTTGTCCGACGGCCACTGTGTGCGCATATTTCTACCACTCCCCACCACGTGACAAGTGTTCTGTTTACGAATAGGGGCCTGAGCAGGCGCGAGCGCTCACGTTCAAAACCGGCGAGTTGTTAAGCCCCGAAGTAGACATCGTGGCCACCGTAGAGGTGATAATTCTGCCTTGTTTTCCACGCGCATTATCTGCACACACACGTAGTGCGGACTGTGGAGGTCACTGGGCACTGGTGTAGGCAGCTCAGACAAGGTACGCTCCGTCAGCAGGTCTCGGGGCCGTGAAGCACGGGTGGCGGCCCAGAGCGCTGGCCAGCGCTGGCACGGTCCACTGAAACAGCGGTGCGACTCAGCAACCAGTCACACATGAACAGCTTCACTCACAGCCTCGTGCTTTAGTGCGGTATCGAGGCACTTTCCTCTTATTACTGCGTCTTTGTTTTGTAGCTCATATGAGACACCTTTGAAGGGCGCTGACGTTGACTGCCCTAAACAAACAACAACAATAGCACTTACAAGGGAACCTCCCCATCGCACCCCCCTCAGATTTAGTTATAAGTTGGCACAGTGGATAGGCCTTGAAAAACTGAACACAGATCAATCGAGAAAACAGGAAGAAGTTGTGTGGAACTGTGAAAAAATAAGCAAAATATACAAACTGAGTAGTTCATGCGCAAGATAGGCAACATCAAGGAAAAGTCTGAGCTCAGGAGCGCCGTGGTCCCGTGGTTAGCGTGAGCAGTTGCGGAACGAGAGGTCCTTGGTTCAAGCCTTCCTTCGAGCCACAATTTTTTTATTTTCAGACATAATCAGGTTCGTTCTCCAAAATTCCAGGACATGTTCAGATTTGCTTGGACATATAGAGGATTTGACGGTCTACACAAGGAAAAATTAGAAAACGTTAAAAACCGTTAAAAACATATGTTTTGACAGAGCATAGGGAACCCTCTGCGACAGTGAAACTGTTGCATTCATTTGTTGCAGTATAGTGACACACTCTTATGTATTCATCACTTTTTTGGGAGTGATTATCACATCCACAAGAAAACCTAAATCGGGCAAGGTAAAACCCATTCGCCAAGTGTACAAGTTAGGTGGGTCGACAACATATTCTTGTCATGTGACGCACATGCCGTCACCAGTGTCGTATATAATATATCAGACGTGTTTTCCTGTGGAGGAATCGGTTGACCTACGACCTTGCGATCAAATGTTTTCGATTCCCATTGGAGAGACACGTCCTTTCGTCTACTAATCGCACGGTTTTGCGGTGCGGTAGCAAAACACAGACACTAAACTTATTACAGTGAACAGAGACGTCAATGAACGAACGGACAGATCATAACTTTGCGAAAATAAAATTTTCGCTCGAGGGAAGACTTGAACCAAGGACCTCTCGTTCCGTAGCTGCTCACGCTAACCACGGGACCACGACGCTCCTTACCTTAGATTCGTCCTTGATGTTGCTTATCTTCCACATGGACTACTCAGTTTGTATATTTTGCTTATTTTTTTCATAGCTCCACACAACTTCTTCCTGTTTTCTCGATTGATCTGTGTTCAGATTTTCAAGGACTATCCCCTGTGCCAACTTATAACTAAATCTGAGGGGGGGGGGGGGGGGTGCGATGGGGAGGTTCCCTTGTTAGTATTAACATTCTACTTAAGAGTAATACCATCTTATTTCTTTTTGTTCCTTACGTTCACAGGCAAAATACCCTCAGACTTCAAGAAGAATATAATAGTTCCAATCCCAAAGAAAGCAGGTGTTGACAGATGTGAAAATTACCGAACTATCAGTTTAATAAGTCACAGCTGCAAAATACTAACGCGAATTCTTTACAGACCAATGGAAAACCTGGTGGAAGCCGACCTCGGGGAAGATCAGTTTGGATTCCGTAGAAATGTTGGAACACGTGAGGCAATACTGCCCCTACGGCTTATCTTAGAAGCTAGATTAAGGAAAGGCAAACCTACGTTTCTTGCATTTGTAGACTTAGAGAAAGCTTTTGACAATGTTGACTGGAATACTCTCTATCAAATCCTAAAGGTGGCAGGGGTAAAATACAGGGAGCGGAAGACTATTTACAATTTGTACAGAAACCAGATGGCAGTTATAAAAGTCGAGGGGCATGAAAGGGAAGCAGTGGTTGGGGAGGGAGTGAAACAGGGTTGTAGCTTCTCCCAGATGTTATTCAATCTGTATATTGAGCAAGCAGTAAAGGAAACAAAAGAAAAATTCGGAGTAGGTATTATAATACATGGACAAGAAATAAAAACTTTGAGGTTCGCTGATGACGTTGTAATTCTGTCAGAGATAGCAAAGGACTTGGAAGAGCAATTGAACAGAATGGACAGTGTCTTGAAAGGAGGATATAAGATGAACATCAAAAAAAGCAAAACGAGGATAATGGAATGTAGTCGAATTAAGTCAGGTGATGCTGAGGGAATTAGATTAGTAAATGAGACACTTAAAGTAGTAAAGGAGTTTTGCTATTTGGGGAGCAAAATATCTGATGATGGTCGCAGTAGAGAGGGTATAAAATGTAGACTGTCAATGGCAAGGAAAGCGTTTCTGAAGAAGAGAAATTTGTTAACATCGAGTATAGATTTAAGTGTCAGGAAGTCGTTTCTGAAAGTATTTGTATGGAGTGTAGCCATGTATGGAAGTGATACATGGACGATAAATAGTTTGGACAAGAAGAGAATAGAAGCTTTCGAAATGTGGTGCTACAGAAGAATGCTGAAGATTAGATGGGTAGATCATATAACTAATGAAGAGGTATTGAACAGAACTGGGGAGAAGAGGAGTTTGTGGCACAACTTGACAGGAAGAAGGGACCGGTTTGTAGGACACATTCTGAGGCATCAAGGGATCACAAATTTAGCATTGGAGGGTAGCGTGGAAGGAAAAAATCGTAGAGGGAGACCAAGAGATGAATACACTAAGCAGATTCAGAAGGATGTAGGTGGCAGTAAGTACTGGGAGATGAAGAAGCTTGCACAGGATAGAGTAGCATGGAGAGCTGCATCAAACCAGTCTCCGGAGTGAAGACCACAACAACAACAACACATTCACAAGAGAGTAACAGAATCTCTAAAAGGTAAATGTTATCCTTCCAGTTGAGTACACGAAGATTCATATCAGTTCCTCCTAAACGTACAACCCATCGTAGGATTTCCCTCATGACATTATTTCGCTCTAGTCCTAGGCGACATCCTTCAAAAATTCTACTATCATGAAGTATAACAATACAAGTTAGTTCGTCGTCATCAACATTGGTCGATTTATTCAGTGCTGAGTGTCGCGACCTCATTTCTTCATACACTTCTTTAGAACTGAATCTTCAACTGGATGTCTCAATCCACAATGATCGTCGGCTGTTCTTAATCCTAGATTACCAAACTCTCGTAAAATTTACGATGCAGCTGGTATCTCTTCGCGGTTCCCGCCAATCTGGACACATGAGCAACACGTTCTCTTGATTACCTTCTTTGTAAACATTGTCGTTAATAATGGCTGAATAATTTACTGCCTGACTCCAACGATTTGCTGACTCTGTGCACTTTTCGTATAT
This sequence comes from Schistocerca americana, assembly GCF_021461395.2. NCBI lineage: Eukaryota > Metazoa > Arthropoda > Insecta > Orthoptera > Acrididae > Schistocerca > Schistocerca americana. The sequence goes on along the minus strand of NC_060119.1, from coordinate 303,954,814 downwards.
ATTACGAATGTTTAATAATGGCTCTGAGCACTATGGGACTTAACTTCTGAAGTCATCAGTCCCCTAGAACTTAGAACTACTTAAACCTAACTAACCTAAGGACATCAGACACACCCATGCCCGAGGCAGGATTCGAACCTGCGGTCACGAGGTTCCAGACTGTAACGCCTAGATCCGCTCGGCCACTTCGGCATATTTGTTTTATATCGCCGTATTTGTTTTATAGGTTAGAATTTTTCAAGCACCATCATAGGTGAAATATCGAGCAGTGACAGCAGTTAGAAGAATGTTAGTATCACATTGGTGTTCTTCAGAGCTAATCTCGTTTTTGCTACTGAAATTATCAGAATATTGGTGGTGCCGAATCTGATTTTGACATTAGTATACTGGGTGATTTGCTTGAAGAAGCTGATAAAGACGCAGGCACTGGAGAATTAAGTGAAGGAAAAGCAAATGAGGAAAACGAGGAATCAGAAGAAGATTGCTTGGGTGACCATGGATGACCAAGTTAGTCTTGCTTGGATTGTAATAAGCAGAAATCTCTGTTTGCGCATAAAATACTCTTGGATTTATAATAATTATTTGTAACTTGTGCATAACATAAATTGTGACTTACTTTCCAATTTGAACAGTAAAACTGTGATTATAAAGTATAAAACAGGATATTTTATACTTACCTTATGTATAACATATCATTGCGTGACTAATAACAGTTGTTAACCAAGGTACAATCCATAAATTATGATTTTTAAAATAAAATTTGAATTAGTCAAATTTAGGATGTTTTAGTAGCAACGTAACATTCCACCCCCTTTAGTGTTCTTCTGCCTTCGATTATACTTTGCAAGATTGTCTTTTCTACACTATCCCCTTCTCTTCGCCGGCCGTTGTGGCCGAGCGTTTCTAGGCGCTTCAGTCTGGAACCGCACGACCGCTACGGTCGCAGGTTCGAATCCTGCCTCGGGCATCGATGTGTGTGATGGCCTTTAGGTTAGTTAGGTTTACGTAGTTCTAAGTTCTAGGGGCTGATGACCTCAGATGTTAAGTCCCATAGTGCTCAGAGCCATTTCAACCATTTTTGAACTCTTCACTTCCGAAAACGTGTCCAAGGAACTGGGAATAGATTTGACTGGCACGGGAGGATAACCTTATTGTGGTGTAAGGTTATTCTATAATAAAAATACTGGTTCTTCTTTCTGAGCATTGCACACATGACATATTCCTCCAACGCAATATCTCTAAGGCCCTTTAAACGAGCCAGGTCTCGCAGTCGTACAAAAACGCAGGGAACACCAATGATTCCATCAACCGCAACTCCGTTAGTTCAGATATTGTCCGATTCTATCAGATCTTGTAGATTTTGATCAGTGCATCTCGGCCAAGGACAATTCGTCGTTTTATTTCTTTAAGGCACGTCCCCGTGTCATTGATCAGATATCCTAGATGTACGAGTACTCTATCAGCCACTATTTCCAGATCCTTAAAGCAACCTGCGAGTTGTATTTGCACTAAACTTCGTCGATTGATAATCATTACCTTGGTATTTTTCATGTTTATCTATAGACTGAAATTTAAACTGTCTACACTCTGGAGAACAGATCATGGTTCTTTCTCACTTCCTGCAATGATAAAAATAACTGTCAGTTAAATATAGTCGTAAGACTATTGGTACTGGTGTTTTGCCTGTTGGCTTCTGTCTCGGATTATTTGAAAGACGTTAAACAGACAATCTTAGTTCGCTGAACATCGGTCGAAAAATCCGAGACACGTGCCAGCAGGTAGTACGTCAGCAAGTGGCCACGAAAGGCTAAAGTATTTTGTACTATTAGTACTGACGTTAAGCAAAGGATTAATAACAGTAACAATAATAATGATAATAACAGTAGTAATAGCACCACTCTTGTTCAAAGGCGTGTTTGGTAAAATAATACAAAAAGGGCGAAAAGAATAAAAACTTTGGAAACCGTTGAAACCGTTAAAGATTGGAAATAAAAAGAACAGTGTGGAAATGGTTTATCTCTCGCAGACGATACGGCCTTGATAAACAAAATATTTTAAAAGTGTAATAGAAGAAATCAGTGCAGTGAAAATGGTAGCAGAAAAATCGTATCTCCACTTTGTTCTTCAACATTTTTTGTCAGTTGCAAGCAGAAACGTATCGTTTGCAAGTCTCTTCCTATTATTAACCGTCGTCATCTAACGGGCAAGGCTCATTCACTTTCTCTAAGTGCAGACTGGAAGAGGTGGGAGAGAAGCAACAGCCTTATCTTGAGCAGCTAAATCGACAACCAACGCGTAATGGAAATATTTTAGATCTGGTAGCCACGAACAGACCAGACCTCATCGACGGTGTCAGTGTTGAGGCCGGCCGGTGTGGCCATGCGGTTCTAGGCGCTACAGTCTGGAACCGAGCGACCGCTACGTCGCAGGTTCGAATCCTGTCTCGGGCATGGATGTGTGTGATGTCCTTAGGTTAGTTAGGTTTAATTAGTTCTAAGTTTTAGGCAACTGATGAACTCAGAAGTTAAGTCGCGTAGTCCTCAGAGCCATTTGAACCAACCAGTGTTGAGACTGGGATTAGTGATGATGATGTTGTCATTACGACTATGGTTACGAAAGTTAAAAAGTCGGTCAGGAAGGCTAGGAGAGTATTCTTACTAGAAAGAGCAGATAAGCAGTTGTTAGCATCCCACTTAGTAAATGAATCGACTTCGTTTACTTCCCGTACGATGGACGTCGAAGAATTATGGGCATATTTTAAACGCATTGTAAATCACGCATTGGAGAAGTATGTGCCGAAAAAGTGGATTACGGACGGAAAAGACCCACCGTGGTTTAACAGCGCAATTCGGAGAATGCTCAGGAAGCAAAGACAGTTGCACTCGCGGTACAAGAAAGATCGGGAGAATGAGGACAGGCAAAAGTTAGTAGAGATTCGTGCTGCTGTAAAAAGAGCGATGCGCGAAGCATACAACCACTACCACCGTCATACCTTAGCAAAAGATCTTGCTGAAAACCCAAGGAAATTCTGGTCTTACGTAAAATCGGTAAGCGGGTCGAAGGCTTCCATCCAGTCACTCACTCATCAGTCTGTCCTGGCAACGGAAGACAGCAAAACGAAAGCTGAAATTTTAAATTTAGCATTTGAGAAATCTTTCACGCAGGAGGATCTTACAAACATACCGCCGTTTGAGTCTCGTACAGATTCCCGTACGGAGGACATAGTGATAGACATCCCTGGGGTTGTGAAGCAGCTGAATGGGTTGAAAATAAATAAATCGCCAGGTCCTGATGGGATTCCAATTCGGTTTTACAGAGAGTACTCTACTGCAGTGGCTCCTTACTTAGATTGCATTTATCGCGAATCTCTTGCCCAACGTAAAGTCCTGAGCGACAGGAAAAAATCGCGGGTGACGCCTGTATATAAGAAGGGTAGAAGGACGGATCCGCAAAATTATAGATCAATATCCTTAACATCGGTTTGTTGCAGGATTCTCGAACATATTCTCAGATCGAATATAATGAATTTCCTTGAGACAGAGAAGTTGCTGTCCATGCATCAGCACGGCTTTAGAAAGCATCGCTCCTGCGAAACGCAACTCGCCCTTTTTTCACATAATATCTTGCGAACCATGGATGAAGGGTATCAGACGGATGCCATATTCCTTGACTTCCGGAAAGCGTTCGACTCGGTGCCCCACTGCAGACACCTAACTAAGGTACGAGCATATGGGATTGGTTCCCAAAAATGTGAGTGGTGCGAAGACTTCTTAAGTAATAGAACCCATTACGTTGTCCTCGATGGTGAGTGTTCATCGGAGGTGAGGGTATCGTCTGGAGTGCCCCAGGGAAGCGTGGTAGGTCCACTGTTGTTTTCTATCTACATAAATGATCTTTTGGATAGGGTGGATAGCAATGTGCGGCTGTTTGCTGATGATGCTGTGGTGTACGGGAAGGTGTCGTCGTTGAGTGACTGTAGGAGGATACAAGATAACTTGGACAGGATTTGTGATTGGTGTAAAGAATGGCAGCTAACTCTAAATATAGATAAATGTAAATTAATGCAGATGAATAGGAAAAAGAATCCCGTGATGTTTGAATACTCCATTAGTAGTGTAGCGCTTGACACAGTCACGTCGATTAAATATTTAGGCGTAACATTGCAGAGCGATATGAAGTGGGACAAGCATGTAATGGCAGTTGTGGGGAAGGCGGATAGTCGTCTTCTGTTCATTGGTAGAATTTTGGGAAGATGTGGTTCATCTGTAAAGGAGACAGCTTATAAAACACTAATACGACCTATTCTTGAGTGCTACTCGAGCGTTTGGGATCCCTATCAAGTCGGATTGAGGGAGGACATAGAAGCAATTCAGAGGCGGGCTGCTAGATGTGTTACTGGTAGGCTTGATCATCACGCGAGTTTCACGGAAATGCTTCAGGAACTCAGGTGGGAGTCTCTGGAGGAAAGGAGGCGTTCTTTTCGTGAATCGCTACTGAGGAAATTTAGAGAACCAGCATTTGAGGCTGACTGCAGTACAATTTTACTGCCGCCAACTTATAATACGCGGGAAGACCACATAGATAAGACAAGAGAGATTAGGGCTCGTACAGAGGCATATAGGCAGTCATTTTTCCCTCGTTCTGTTTGGGAGTGGAACAGGGAAAGAAGATGCTAGTTGTGGTACGAGGTACCCTCCGCCACGCACCGTATGGTGGATTGCCGAATATGTATGTAGATGTACATGTAGATCTTATTGCTTTTCCTAAATCAGTCCAGTTGGAACTTTCACTGCCACTGTCATTTAGATAATTTTATAAATCATATGCTTTTGCAGTCCATTTTCCTTTCCCTCATCATAGTTGCAAACTTATCCGAGACCACATTGTCAAATGCGTTTTCCAGCTCTATAAAAGACGTACATGCGTTTCATCCTTTCTCAACAAACCTTTCCCCAAAATTCGCAATATTTTATCTGTTATGTACTCGTCCTAAAACCAAACTGCTTCTTAGCGAAATTCTCCTCCGATACTTTCGCCAGTCTTTCATTCACGATTCTTAACACAGCTATGATTGCTTATGAAACGAGACTAATTGTCCTCTGCATTTCTTGGTTCCCTGTTTCTTCGATGTTGAAATCATTACCATTGTCAGAGAGCCTCTGATCATTCACCACTGCCACATGTCTACTTACTTAGCTTCGATATTTCTCTTATTTCTGCTAGATTGGAACACTTAAATATTCCTCCTGGTATCGTGCCTGTACCTACCAACTGCTTTACGGCATTCCATTGCAGCTATTTACTTCATCATCCACATCCAGACACAAATATCGCAAGGAGTATATGCGCTATAAAGTGAATGTATGAATTTACAGATATCCGAAAAGGTTATAGTGTCCCTTTTGAAATATTCAAGCCGATATATTTGAAGTAAATAATAAAAGGACTCTGAATAATATTATATGGACATAAACGACAAATTAATTATGAAAATGTATTAAATTAGCTTCAAAGAAAGACTGTATCGATTGCAATGTAATAAAAAGATATTATTTATGTTAGGTGAAATCGTAGTGCATAACGATCTCGAAACTAACGTTATTATCTTTGTCATTATACATAAGAGAAAGAGTATATTTAAAATCACTTCGAGTCGGATAATTTCTTCTGCTGTATGTAGGGTAAGCTTGTTATTGTAAAGCGGTAGCTTTTGCTCTTTTTGTTCTCGTACGTAGCGAATAATTCAAGTGTGTATTCTGTGCTTAGTGCAAATATATTTACAAAAAGTGAGTGCATTGTGTTACTTAAAGAACCCATGCAAAAAATTCTTCCTGAATTAATAATTGCAAGAAGTTATTTAGCATTTTTTCAGTCTCTGTGAAGCGAGTAGCGGTGATCTTTGACTGGCAACAATTGGCCGCCATTGCGTGGCGTATTTAAATTTATTTTTTTGTGTAACATATCACCACAGCCGGAGCAGGAAGAATCATTTCAAGTTATTCAATTAACTAATTTTATTTTGTCAAAACTGCATGCTTTCAAAGATACGATTTATTCTAGGTCAGTGAAACTGGCCTGCATTACATTTCGCCGAAAGCCTCTGAAATAATTTGTAGAGAGCCTGGCGCTCATTTGAAACAAAATTTAATGCTTATCTTTGGCCACCTACAAATCAATATACAGGGTGTTACAAAAAGGTACGGCCAACCTTTCAGGAAACATTCCTCACACACAAAGAAAAAAAATATGTTATGTGGACATGTGTCCGGAAACGCTTACTTTCCATGTTAGAGCTCATTTTATTACTTCTCTTCAAATCACATTAATCATGGAATGGAAACACACAGCAACAGAACGTACCAGCGTGACTTCAAACACTTTGTTCGCGGAAATATTCAAAATGTACTCCGTTAGCGAGGATACATGCATCCACCCTCCGTCGCATGGAATCCCTGATGCGCTGATGCAGCCCTGGAGAATGGCGTATTGTATCACAGCCGTCCACAATACGAGCACGAAGAGTCTCTACATTTGGTACCGGGGTTGCGTAGACAAGAGCTTTCAAATGCCCCCATAAATGAAAGTCAATAGGGTTGAGGTCAGGAGAGCGTGGAGACCACGGAATTGGTCCGCCTCTACCAATCCATCGGTCACCGAATCTGTTGTTGAGAAGCTACGCACTGATGTGCTTGATGCTAGTACTGTAGAGCAATGAGTCGCATGTCAACAGAAGCACCGAAATCAGCATTACCTTCCTTCAATTGGGCCAACTGGCGGTGAATCGGGGACGTACAGTACATACTGACGAAACTAAAATGAGCTCTAACATGGAAATTAAGCGTTTCCGGACACATGTCCACATAATATCTTTTCTTTATTTGTGTGTGAGGAATGTTTCCTGAAAGTTTGGCCGTACCTTTTTGTAACACCCTGTATATACATATTTCTTATATTATCCCTTTCTTGTGTTTCACTTAATAATAATAATAATTAATAACCACAGAAAGGAAGGGATAATATAAGGTCTCTGTAATAGGCTAATTTACATATTGTTGCTGTAGATTGATACTGAATAAATAGGTCATTTACTTTAGTTACAGTGGTCCACGCGATAATTTCAGAGTATCACAAGGAGTGTAAGTACACAAGATCCTCGTCTTGTACGAGCTGTCGGACATCACCCAGTTTCTGGAGCACCTTTCTGCTGAGCGTGTATCCCCACACTCTGTGCTGCACTCCCCTTGTTCCCACGTTCCCTCTGCCTACTCCTCGAGGCGCGCGGGCCGTCGCTGGATGTGAGGTGTCGGTAATCGGTGGTATCGAGACGAGGGCTGGGTTAGGGCAATTATGTGCCGTGGCTGCAGGCGCTGCGTCCACTAACCGTTCTCGCGGCCAAGTGGGCCGCTGCCTCTTCGCTCGGAGCATGGCCTTCCCACGTGGAGAGCCGCCTCAGGCGCCGACCACCTGCTCGAGTATGCAGCGCCAGCCTGTTCATCCACGGTGTGATGTCGTAAAAACTGAAATATCACTGCGCTCACTGCGGCAGTTACGACCGGAAGTCAAACTCTTATACTGGCTGTGCAGTGTGTCTCAGCAGGAAACAGACACACGTTTTTAAGTGAAGACTATTGACCATACGGAAGGGAAAACATTAAAGAAGCACATGCTCTGTATAAGATACCATTCGTAATTTCAGAGAACAGTTTGATACGGTATACCAGAACAGACTCAGTCTGTCTTCTATCGATGACACATTCTTTGGCAGCAGCCACACTGAAAATTAGAATAAGTATTCTAAAAATACAATACTTAAAATGGTCAGTTTCTAACGCTCTCTGGCAGCACGCATCCAAAGCGAAAGTTAAAAGAACATTTCGATGTATAATGCTCACTGTAACAAATAATTTATATGTATTCCTGTTAATTGAATTTCAAAAGGACACTTAATTTTGTGAGAAAAATATAATTATAAATTTTGCTATTATAAATGGTTATTCAAAGAGTGTAAAATACTATCTGTGGCGAGGACGTGAAAACCGCCACAGAAGAAACGATACGTAATCAAAAACGACAAAAACTATACAAGAATTAGTTACGATATAAATAGGCAATATATTGTAATACAATCGCTTGTCTTCTGCACGGACTGAATGGGAGAGGAACCCGTGACTTTGCATTAGACTCTTACGTAGTCTTCATTTGTCATAAGTCGATGATCGACACCATTTGTAGCTGAGATTGTAAAAGGTGTGTAAAGATTTTAATGTTTCTGTTAAAATATATTTATCTAGTAAAATCTGTTTGTCACAATTACTGCAAAGTTCGCACCCATTTTATTTAAGAAATTTCAGCATTTTATTGGCTATCGCTGGTGGTGCGGAGCAGCGCCGCGAGCGAGCAGTCTGCAGCAGCTGCAGATTTAAATATACGATCGCTATAACGACCACATCCTAAAAAGGGTACAGGTAGAGGTGAACGAAAATAATAAAGTGTTTCTTTTCACAGCATTACAGACGCAGAATAAAAGGAGATAGTAGATTTTATCTTGTGCATTCATAGGTGGATACAAGCTGCAGCTTTTGTAAATTTTCATTCAAAAACGTGATAAATTCTGAACATATTGTAAAGTGTATTTAAAACTGGATAATTTTCCTGGGAGCTTAGCAATATAAAAAACATTTTTATATAGTGAAGATAGTCTTATGCTTCGAAGCTAGTCGGGGTATATCTAGTTAAACCAAAAATTCACTGCAACGTGAAAATGTTTGCTAACTTCGATGGGAAATAGTATTTTCATTCTTGCACAAACAGCTTTAGTACTTGAATAAAAGTAAAACTTGAATAATTATTTTGGAATATTCAAAGAAATTCATTTTTATTAATCTGCAACAGAATATTTCATACGTAAAGTAATAATCACAGATGAAAAATTTATTGCAAACTTTCATTCCTCATGTCCATCCATGTATATGTTAAGTTCAATCTCAATGGTTTCCCAATCAAATTAAACGCAAGAAGCAAAGAAAGTTTAAAACCAGACGGTCAACTCCCGAATAATCAGAACAGACTCGTTAAAAGTTCCTAGAAGAATAGAAACAGTCCGCTTTTGGGATTCTGAAGAAAACAGTATCAAACAATATACATGTGAAATTATAAACGTAAATACGTATTCAATATACTAACAGCTTCAGCTTTAATAAATAACGCACATAACTGATATTATCTGCAGGTTATTAAATCCTTTCGAACAAACTGACAGAATAGATTTCAGAAAAGGCGACTTGGTGAAATGAGATCTGACACAATTCAATCGTAATAGCATTTTTGTACTTTGTCACTTTTTTCAAATGTACATGCCAGTAAATTTAAAAATGCAAATAACACAAATAAATTCAAACATGAACACTACATTCTTATAAATTAAACTTGCCACTTCATGACCATTGAAACAAAATTTTCTTATTTAATCATATTCATGAAAGTCAATAATTACTGTGATTATATCTTGCTTCTATTGGTTTGAAAATAACCCAGAAAGCGCTTTACTTTATTTCCACCGCGAAAAATATTTGAGATTTTTAAATAAAATAATTCATTTTTCTTCTCCGTGTTGCCTTATTTAGAAGCTAGTATCTAACATTCTGCGTGGTGTCTGTTTGTTCTATATCGTGTCTCCCTACCACTTTCGCGCAACGACGCTCTGAGCGTGTTTTTTAGGGAATTGACTAGTTTGAACCTGGGACCTGTTGCTGGTAAGGAGACGCCAGACCACACATGACATGTAGAATTCAGAAGAGTTCAGTGAGACTAGCGATGATATAACCAAATACTTAATGATTTCAGCGTCAGCTTCACTGCACTCCCTGTAAAGGAATCTTAATACTAACTAAATTTAGTGGAAGGGGTTCAAGGCTTTCCTATTTTTAGTTATCTGGTAAAATAACGTCGGAAAAGCAGTTAAGTTTACCATTGGAAATTTTATTCTACTCACAAAACATCGTTTATAAATTGCACTATTGATAAAAGGAAATGTTTTAATACAGGATGGTAAAACCAACTGCGTTCAACAAAAATGTGAACGAATATTCCCTGAATGGGTTTCCAAGTTCTACAATGGATTGAAGGATGACCTATGCCATATCACATCTATAATCTAGGTTTAAATTAAGTTTCACAAAAGAGAAAACTATCAAAATGGTCTATAGTGACCTTCAATTATCTTTAATTACTTATCTAACTTGTCGTAAATTACAGTGGCTGATGTGGCTTCTCAATAACTATATAACAGAAAAATCATCGCGTTTCAGATTTTTACTTCAAGTGGCAAATGTGAACACCATGAGCTTTAATTGACGATCGACACTAGTATTACGCAAAAAGGGGGTGTAACAGATGACACTTCTGCAGTTCTGAGTGAAGCTTTATGCGCTGTTATGCGGCATCGCGTGTGTTCATTACCTTGTCGGTGTTCGTCAGGGGGCGGCGGAAAGCACAGCTCCGCTCACCTCGCCGTCTCGGAAGCAACTCTCTCCTAACTTCTCCTTACTACAATTTACCGAAGTTGGTTTAAAAAAACCATCTGGCTGTGTTTTCATCTGACCAATCAGGGTCTCAGTGTTAACCTTACGCTCCGCCTAAAAATTCTGTCTATCCAATGAGAAACGTTATACTTTTCGTGGTGGGGCAATGTTTTTAAAGTTTGCAACGTAACAGAGACGCGAAAGAGTCTCACTTGCAGCTGGTGTGGCCCTTTTAATGTTATCGTAAGGTCTATACTGTTCTTCTGGAGGACTCTATCTTTCAACATGGGCTGGGGGATGGTCCTGACATAACAGAGACGCGAAAAAGTCTCACGCTAAAACATGCGGCTGGGGTGGCCCTTTTTGTGTTATCGTAAGATCTATACTGTTCTTCTGGAGGGCTCTAGCTTTTGACATGGGCTGGGGGGTGGTCCTGACGTAACAAAGACGCGAAAAAGTCTCACGCTAAAACATGCGGCTGGGGTGGCCCTTTTAGTGTTATCGTAAGATCTATACTTTTCTTCTGGAGGGCTCTAGCTTTTGACATGGGCTGGGGGGTGGTCCTGACGTAACAGAGACGCGAAAAAGTCTCACGCTAAGGCTCTAGCTTTTAACATGGGCTGGGGGGTGGTCCTAACGGTTAGCTAGCGACGTGAGTGTCCGTCCCTTATCGTAGGGCCTTCTAACTTAACATGGTTCTGCTCTCGGCTTCTGCTCTCGTTTCTCCCCTCGGAACTGCGTCTGACTCACGGTGGGAAGGTATGACATGCATTTAGGCATTCTTGTGTTAGTCTGTGGTATTCCATTTGCTCACTCGTTACTCGTATTACTTTGGTTAATTTAATGTCACGATTTATTCAGAGCTATGTGACATACTACTCGATTTGCTTATCATGTCAGGGTTTTCATGGAAGGTGTTGGATTTGCCTGACACCTTACAAGTATAATAGTAATGTTATAAGCTATAATGTACACCTTTAAACCCTGGCAAAATTTCGTAGGTAATCATTGAGTTTAGATTTATAAACAGATTACTTTAAAAACTTATTACTAACTTTTTATTTTAGATTTCACCTAGCTAACTCATTGATACTACCTAGCTAAGCACGCTATGAAAGCACGATGGCAGTATATCATCAGAAAAACTGTAGAAGTGTTATGGGATTCTTTTCATTCCACAAGTGTTCTTTGAATATAGTAATGGTCTTGCGCGCCGGTCGGAGTGGCCGTGCGGTCCTGGGCGCTATAGTCTGGAGCCGAGCGACCGCTACGGTCGCAGGTTCGAATCCTGCCTCGGGCATGGATGTGTGTGATGTCCTTAGGTTAGTTAGGTTTAATTAGTTCTAAGTTCTAGGAGACTGATGACCTCAGAAGTTAAGTCGCATAGTGCTCAGAGCCATTTGAACCATTTGAACCATGGTCTTGCGAGCACGAGTAATGTTGTGTGGGGAACACATCATTGTTGGCCATGTGGTTAGGTCCAGTTTACTGTTTTTCGCATGCAGCTAGGGACGAACTTCATTATAGCGCAAACTATAAACACCTCAGATGGACGGGTATTTCATGCACGGTACGCAAATTGGCGCATCAGGAAGCTGTCTGCCACATGGGTACTACGAAAATATAATTTCTGCAAGCAGATTCGTTTGGTCATATCACAGCATTATTTACTGGTATTGAGGAGCAATGTAAGTACAGTTTTTTGGAGGTACGTAAGGAATAACCGAAATAAGGATGACAATGATGCACAGCATCTTCAAAGTGAAGAACAACGCACTACAAAAAACTCGAAGAACACATTAAAAGAGATGAAAATATCTGGCATCTAGAAAGCAGCTGCTACAAGATGGGCATCAGAAGCAGATTGACGAATATGTTCCTGGACATAAGAAGTCTCTTGATATCTAATACTGACGTATAGCTCAGGAGGAAATCTTTGCAAAGAATGGTAAGTATTAGAAGAAACTTGAACTTTTTGAAATGTAGTGCTAGAGACGAGTGTCATAAAGCGTGAGCAGAAAAACCACGAAATGAAGAGGTGCTGGAATGAAAGTAAAAAACGGGATAAGACATCTATGGACATTATTGTTAAACAAAGGATCAGATTAGTTGGGCATGTTCTGATGCCTCCAAGTTGGCATCAGAAGGAGCAGTGGAATGGAAAAAAATGGCAGAGATAAACGAAGATTTAATTATACAGAGCAGATTGACGAGAACGTTGATGGCTTATACAACCGAAAAAAAAATAATTGTACACGATTTAGGACGGTACCAAACCACCTAGGTACGGAGGTACTTAAAGTGTTGAACATGGCTGCGTAGTCAGTGACCGTTTACAAAGTAAAGTTAACAGCAATAGCAACACTCGGTCACAAAAAAGGAGTCTTTTGATCCTGGTTTCGGCAGTGCTGTGAGAGCCTTCATCAGAATCACAACTCTCAAATTGGTATGTCGCGCTTGATTTTTAGTTTAATACGTGACATGCCAATTTGAGAGTTATATTCGTGATGAAGGCACTTGTAGCAGTTCCGAAACCTGGGTCAAAAGACTCCTCTTTTGCGACCGAGGGCTGCTATTGCTGTTAATTTTACGGAGACACATTAATTTCCACCTACGAGCAATTAACACTCAGAAAGGTGAATGTTCCATGCTGACATGCTCCAGAGAAGGCACAAACCGCCCCCGGTCCCTCGCCTGATAGAAAAGGAGAGTTACTCTATTAGATTCATATGACATCATATTTAATGGCTACTTGAGAAAGACGAAAATAATTCGCTAGATAATGAAGAAATACCAGCACAATAGACCAGAAAAGATAGTTTCCGTGCATCAGTAGCATAAATCCGCTCCCTTCTCTGCAAATTTCTACAGTCACAAGTCCAAACTTTGCTACTTCGAGCAATGAACTGCTACCTTGGTCCCTCTCCTCCGTGTTCGTCACTTACAGCTTTTTTTATCTTTACTAACTTGAAGGAAAGGCAAAAAGGATGTAAATTCACATCGAATAAAGAAAGGATGCTAGACAAAGATATCTTTTGCGAGATAGGCTAAAGTAAGTTATGAGTATTTGTAAAAAGTATGTGGATCCACGAACAGATCGTTGAGAACGAAGTCCGGTTTAGTAGAAAAATGATCTGAAAGTAACTCCCATTTAAAGTGCTGATTGTCGTGAGATAATTCCAAGTGACAGCTACAGTGAAACCCCATCAATTCGCACTAACTGGGGAGAGTCCAAGGCTGGATTATTTAATGTGTGAATTACAAAAATAATTTCCAAAATTGTTATCTGAAACTATAGGTGGGAATGTAGTCCATGTAGTGGTCCAATAAAAACTTGATGAACTGTACACAGCGTTGTTGTTTGTTCCAGATGTACACAGTGTGTGACGGAACGTCACATAAATCGACATTTCGAGAAAAATAAAAAGGGTTTTTCGTGTGTTAAAAAATAGTGACGTGTGAACTATAAATTATTGAAAGACTGCGTCCGTGTGCGCGATGAATGTCAAATATTAAAAAGTGTAGTTTATTGTCTGTAAAGCTCGCAAACAGCAATGCGTTTGACAAATAGCCTTTTTTTTATAGTATCTGCGTAATGTAGATGAAGAAGAACGGAGATAATTCTTTTGGGTTAGACTTTTTTTTCCTAGCTTGTTTCGTCTAGCGGAAGGCCGTCATTGTATCACAGTCTGATATTTAATGTATGTCTGTCTGAAAGTTATCAGAATATATGTCCAATTGTTATTAGAAAGTGTTGGTTACTAAAGTAGTGAGCACCTCCCATAATAGCCACCATTAATTGTAATTAATAACTCTATTTCAGAACTTCGTGTTGCGAGGAGCTCTCTTTCCCTAGCAGCATTTGGTCGGCCATTACGCTGACGATGTTTTTTAGTTAGAAATTCAGTCTCCAATATTAAATGTAAATGCGGTAGACTTCTCTATTTTGATCTTTTAATGGTTTCAAAGCTAGTAAAGTAAAGACAAATTCCATTCATTAATGTTTTGATACTGAAGGAGTTCAGTATGTTTAAGATTGGCCGCTTAACGGCAGATGAGATTCTCCTCAGTTTTTGCCTTGCAGAGAACGAATAGTAAATACAGAAAAATATTCCGTTTAATAAGCATACAAAAATCTCAGTTTCTTTGTGAAAGTTGGTACATGAATGACCAGTAGCCTCTGAGAACCAAATTAATCATTACAGTTTGTGTAAAAGCACGCATATTTTCACTCAATAATAGCAGCGCTCACGCGAACTATCTGTTAGAAGGCGGTGAGTCGAGCGCTGTGTATAAAATACACTCCTGGAAATGGAAAAAAGAACACATTGACACCGGTGTGTCAGACCCACCATACTTGCTCCGGACACTGCGAGAGGGCTGTACAAGCAATGATCACACACACGGCACAGCGGACACACCAGGAACCGCGGTGTTGGCCGTCAAATGGCGCTAGCTGCGCAGCATTTGTGCACCGCCGCCGCCAGTGTCAGCCAGTTTGCCGTGGCATACGGAGCTCCATCGCAGTCTTTAACACTGGTAGCATGCCGCGACAGCGTGGACGTGAACCGTATGTGCAGTTGACGGACTTTGAGCGAGGGCGTATAGTGGGCATGCGGGAGGCCGGGTGGACGTACCGCCGAATTGCTCAACACGTGGGGCGTGAGGTCTCCACAGTACATCGATGTTGTCGCCAGTGGTCGGCGGAAGGTGCACGTGCCTGTCGACCTGGGACCAGACCGCAGCGACGCACGGATGCACGCCAAGACCGTAGGATCCTACGCAGTGCCGTAGGGGACCGCACCGCCACTTCCCAGCAAATTAGGGACACTGTTGCTCCTGGGGTATCGGCGAGGACCATTCGCAACCGTCTCCATGAAGCTGGGCTACGGTCCCGCACACCGTTAGGCCGTCTTCCGCTCACGCCCCAACATCGTGCAGCCCGCCTCCAGTGGTGTCGCGACAGGCGTGAATGGAGGCACGAATGGAGACGTGTCGTCTTCAGCGATGAGAGTCGCTTCTGCCTTGGTGCCAATGATGGTCGTATGCGTGTTTGGCGCCGTGCAGGTGAGCGCCACAATCAGGACTGCATACGACCGAGGCACACAGGGCCAACACCCGGCATCATGGTGTGGGGAGCGATCTCCTACACTGGCCGTACACCACTGGTGATCGTCGAGGGGACACTGAATAGTGCACGGTACATCCAAACCGTCATCGAACCCATCGTTCTACCATTCCTAGACCGGCAAGGGAACTTGCTGTTCCAACAGGACAATGCACGTCCGCATGTATCCCGTGCCACCCAACGTGCTCTAGAAGGTGTAAGTCAACTACCCTGGCCAGCAAGATCTCCGGATCTGTCCCCCATTGAGCATGTTTGGGACTGGATGAAGCGTCGTCTCACGCGGTCTGCACGTCCAGCACGAACGCTGGTCCAACTGAGGCGCCAGGTGGAAATGGCATGGCAAGCCGTTCCACAGGACTACATCCAGCATCTCTACGATCGTCTCCATGGGAGAATAGCAGCCTGCATTGCTGCGAAAGGTGGATATACACTGTACTAGTGCCGACATTGTGCATGCTCTGTTGCCTGTGTCTATGTGCCTGTGGTTCTGTCAGTGTGATCATGTGATGTATCTGACCCCAGGAATGTGTCAATAAAGTTTCCCCTTCCTGGGACAATGAATTCACGGTGTTCTTATTTCAATTTCCAGGAGTGTATTTCGTGCGTACTTCGGAATAGTCGATGTCCGTACGTATGTTATTGTGTTATTGGGTTATTTCAGAGTCTCATGCTAGCCTACAATATTTAACAGAGTAAGTAATATTGCAGTACAGAGTAAATAATTTTTCAGTATTCAGTATTTATTTATTTATTTTGATTAATCACTGCATATATACAATTTCACAAAACTTCCAATCCCGAGTACCGCGATAAGTGCCACCGAAAAGAAACCACACAAACTGTATTTGGTCCAGTTCGCTTCTGTTTCCCAGCTACCTCATTTTAATTTAACAAAAAAATCTGAAGTTTTATTACGTTTTATCTTCATGTGATTAGTATCAGCGGCTTGGATTTTGTCAAACACTCTCATTTTGTCTTCTAGAGTTAAAGATTTATTTTTGCATTACACTCACCTCAGTTGCTGTATTGTACTGTAAGACACTTTGTATATCGCACGTCGTCATGCGAACTGAGCTGGCTTTGACATCGTCGACCAACACTGACCTTTAACCAACACTGACACATACGTTACTCATTATAGGTCACGGATGAAAGGAATAGGAAGGTATAGGATGCGCTCGACTGATGTCCGGTGCAGCACGGCGGATCTTCAGTCAGCGGCATAAAAAGAATATATAAAAAAATTAAAAATAAATACAGTGAATTCCAGAATAGTGAAGTCCGAATTACTGTAGTGTTTTTATTTCGGTCTCCTACATCGCATTTCGTCTAATATGTGGATGTTCAAGTATTTTGTTCCTGCTTTCGTCTTTCCGTTTATGCGTGAACACTTTACTTACTATCCATAGTTTGTCTGCTTATTGCTCTACAAGCTTAGTGAAGCGTTGTTTAATTGATTTTGTTTCTTTGTCGTCTACAGATTTTATGGCTCTAAGCACTATGGGACTTAACATCTGAGGTCATCAGTCCCCTAGACTTAGAACTACTTAAACCTAACTAACCTAAGTACATTGCACATATCCATGCCCGAGGCAGGATTCGAACCTGCGACCGTAGCAGCAGCTGGGTTCCAGACTGAAGCGCCTAGAACCGCTCGGCCACGGAGGCCGGCACAGATTTTATGAATAATGTGTTTTGTTTTTTGTCTTGTTGCATACTGTGGAACAAGGCAAAAAAAATTCGTTTAATTAATGGAATATATTAATACAACATACGAGTGCAATGTTTCATCAAGTACTCTCAGCTGAATCAATTAAAATAAAATATTTGTTGTTCTCATTGCTTGTCTTTGTTGAATTCTTGCAGTGGTTTTGGTTGACAGAGGAAGCTAGCATTTTCGCATATGTCGGCATTTAGCTTCTGTTTAACTCTCACCTTGGTCTACATTTTTCCTTTCCTAGGTTCTTAGTTATTAATGGTGTTACAAATTTTTCATATTTTGAGAGATGGTAGTTTGGACAAAACAAGAAAAACATAACATGCGCAGCAAACACGGGCTCTAAAGTGCATACCTAAAAAGCTATGAGAACTGGCGCATCTCTTTGCTATTACGAACGACCGACAGAGTGCAGTAAAAAAATGAATAAATATATGGCAACACATTATTGTGTAACTGTGAAACAGCAGTGCCTCTAATGCAGTCTGCTTGCTATTGCATACGATCCGCACTTATGAAACACCGGTGACGCAAGTCCTCAATACGGTGACCGTTCATAGCGAGGCATGCTTTTGTGCGACCTCTTAGGGAATCACACAGTCTCTGAAACACTCCTGGTTGATCACAGCTAGGCGCTTCAGTCCGGAACCGTGCTGCTGCTGAGGTCGCAGGTTCGAATCCAGCCTCGGGCATGGATGTATGATGCCCTTAGGTTAGTTAGGTTTAAGTAGTTCTAAGTCTAGGGGACTGATGACCTCAGATATTAAGTCCCATAGTGCTTAGAGCCATTTGAACCATTTGGTCACGGCTGCGACCGCAGGCACTGATGACGCGTTCCTGTGTGTTCATCATTAACCCTTGACTCATAACGTGTGGTCTCCCAGACTACGCAAGAATTCTCGAACTCTTTCTTACAGGTAAATTCTGGCGGAATGCTCCTATACTCCCATCCATCCCCTCCCCCTTTTCTTCCTTAAATCACCCACTTAACAATGTTTTACAGTTCCTTCAGAATCGTACAAAACGTGTTCGCTAGTAAGTGTCAATTTTGACGATCCTAAGTTTGATGAAACTATTTGTGGATGAAAGAAGACGTCATTGATATAGATCTAGAGACAGACGAAACAGACGACTTTGCAATAACCAGCGATCACAATTCTGCTAGCCAACAAGAAGATCACTGAGAGGAAGAACATCAAGACAATGACAATGGGGGAATAGTGTTAGTTAAAATTAAATGTGTTCTGAGTGGTGCTAAAGAAAAATGCAAACCCTGGCATTGAATATCAATTTTTCAGACATTCTTTTTGTACCAATCGAGTAAAATTTTTATGAGCAAGTTTAAACACTGGTATTTAGCTTTACGTGAAAATTGACTTTTTGCAGAGTTTAATTTTTCAGAATGTAAAATTAAGTTCTCAAACAGTTCGTTTACGTGTACAATTTAAAAAACCCCACAAAAGTATACTTTAAATAATTGTAGAAATAAATGTTATACAACTTAAATTAAAATTTTTAAATTATTTACTCCCTAAATCTCGGTTTAAACATGGGTACCAGAGACTGCACCTCATAGTATACGTTACAGAAAAGTCACCTCATGAGTTAAATGTTAATGACCCCTGAATACAGCAAAGATTCAGAATGTCCACAACGAAAAGTTCTGACTAAAGTATTGGATTCCCTCCCCCTGCTCCTCCCCCCCCTTTCCCGACCAATCCATAGCCCATTAAATGTCTATGTGAGATGTTGTCGGATACTATGCAAAAACTGGACGCAGATGAACAAGAGCTCATAGGTCGCAAGGTATGCTGTTTAGAGCCCATGTTTCTGGACATTTTTCTTGCTTTGCTCCATACTACATTCCCTCAAGTATGGAATACTTCTTTCTTAACGCTCTGTATTGACTATTTTTTCTCTAATTCCTTAATGCAGCCCGTTAGCCCAGCCTGCAGACCGCTCATGTCGTCGTTTTCTATTTAAGATCCGCTACCTTGATTGCTGATAAATAAATCTGTAGATAAGTGTACGATGATGTCTGCCTGTACTGTTTTTCCGTCAGGTGAATTAACTATCGGTGCCGTGTGTACCTTTGTTCAGACAACAGCTACTACCTCAAAATTTGTGGAACTACATACTACTCACTACTTAGTTATCAGCCTCGCTAATTCTCTGAAGCATGGCGCCTTGGACTAATGACAGTGAGGAATGGTTGCATCAGGCAGTGCTATGATACCCGACACATACGACGATGCTGTCGGCCAGGTGTACCTTCGCCTAATGCTGAGTTCGCACTGTGACACCGGTGCAACTGCTGCTGAAGTCTGAGTTTCACACGTACTGCGGCACAGCACTTCACTGTCGCCGATAATGTGATTCCCACCAACGTAACATACAACATATGTTACGCAAACATGTGGTTCATCCACTTGAGCCATTCGATAGCTTTGTAATTCAGCCTCGAAATCATATCAGTTACGTTATCTGCACTGTGCCATATCTCGACGCACTTTGCTAGACTAATTGTACCACTACTGCGTGGAAAAGCTTGTCAGCTTTCCTCATGCTTTGATCCGCTGGTGATGTTGAGTTCCAACCAGCCAAAGACTGTACCGTCGCAAATTTCATTCTCTTCTTCCTGTATACGATGTACATACTGTAGATACTGTCCTCCCCTCTTAAAACCTAAACCTTGTAATGGAGGGATGTGTATAATGTATTTTCAACTCCTACCTGACGATAGGTAGATTGTAATACACTTTTGGCCCATATATGTATTATCACAGCCCCTTCTGCTAATCATATTCCCCTCAGTTCTTCATAATACTACTTCCAGATTCGGCTTGGACCCGGTCGATGACATCCACGCATAGCCACAGTGATACTTCGTAGTATCTCCAAGATAAGGAAATGCACTCTTATTTCTTGATTATGCCTAACTTCTGACTACTAGTTTAAAAATAACGAAAAATTGTTACATTTCAAAACAGAAAATCTGCATTACACGTAAGTTGTTTAGAAACAGACATTGAACGATTTTAAGAAACGAAGCGGATCCACATTTGTAACTGTTGTCTTATGCTGTGCACTTTTCGGCCCATATATGTATTATCCCAGTAACTGCTGTGAATCTTATACCCTCCTGTTCTTCAGCACACTTAAATTTATAATAGGACTTGTAGATACGGCTTGAACCCGTTCTATGACATCCAAATGTCGCCAGTGTAATGCTGCATAGTATCTCAAGGATCAGAAAAGACGCTCCTATTTCTTGATACTGCTTAACTTCTGGCAACTAGTGTAATAATAATGAAAAATTATTAAATTGCAAACCAGAAAATCTGCATTGCACACAAACTGTTTAGGAACAGACTCTGAGAGACTTTAGGGAACGAAGGGGTTGGGGGTTGTTTTGGGAAGGAGACCAGACAGCGAGGTCACCGGTCTCATCGGATAAGGGAGGGACTGGGAAGGAAGTCGGCCGTGCCCTTTCAAAGGAACCATCCCGGGATTTGCCTGGAGCGATTTAGGGAAATCACGGAAAACCTAAATCGGGATGGCCGGACGCGGGATTGAACCGTCGTCCTCCCAAATGCGAGTCCAGTGTTTAACCACTACGCCACCTCGCTCGGTGGAACGAAGGGGATCTACATTTGTAATGATCTGTTCCCTTATGCATACGTGAATGAAGTTAGTGGAAGAAAGTAATTCAACAGGGATGATATTTAAAACTGTTACCTTAAGTTAAAACTAAACTTTCTTACGTTTTGCAAAATCTTACTAGGATTGTTTACTCCCAGAATTCGTTCAGTTTTACAGTGTCTCCACTTTCTCTTGCTTCGACCAATCTAAATGTCCAGTTCTGCCCAATTGGCTACTGGAAAAAATACAACACCCTCAAAGACGAGGTCACTTTACTGGCAATTGAGGTGACATGTAGTTCATCATTTGTAGGAGCATATGATAACAAACTCACACCAACTGAAACATACACGTCACAGTAAAGCGTGCTAAACAGTCGGACCAATACGCACTCTACACTCCGCTCCCCTACCCAACTCGCCACCCTCTGGAGGCAACTCGGACGTGTATTACAGCATGCGAACGGCCATAAAGGTTCCGAACGGCATTATGCTATAGACTGTTCCAAGCATCTTGCACTTTTCGGCAGCGGTTTTTGCAGACCCTGGAGAACAAGTAAGTTCCCGCTTCAGCATGTCCCATGCGTGCTCAGTTGACGAGAGATTTTGCGATCTCGCTGGCCGGGGCTGTTGTTGCGCAGCACAAAGAGCACGGTGCGTAGCAGCAGCCAATGCGGACTTGCATCGTCCCGCTCAAAAAACACAGCACCTCCCTGTCGAAGAAATGGCAGTATCACGCGGATAACAGACTGTGCAATGTGGTGGCCACTGGGTACCTTACCCTGTAGAAACACCAAATGTGACAGCGAGCTGTATCTGATGCCCCCCCCCCCCCCCCCACACACACACACACTATGAAGCACGGAATGGGCCATGTGTGTCATGGGCGAATGCAGTCCGGAAGAGGGAGCTCACCAGGTCCACGCCATACACGAGTACGTCCATCGCCCTCATACGAACAGAACCTCCTCTCATCGCTGAAGACAATACAGCATCATTACGGTCCCCAGTCAAATCTTTCTGACACGCCAACCTTGGGAGTGTAGTGGCGTCAGTGGCAGCATGGCCAAAGGCACACGTGGTCTTAATGCCGCTGCAAGCAGGCGGTTCACAATGATCCCTGATGACATAGCAGATACAATATGTGTCCGAACATCGTCTCTGGATGATGTTCCGTCGATCATCGCTGGTTGCATATTGAGTTTATCTTGACGTGCGTCTATATTACGTGGACCTCCAGAACATTGTTTGCAGGTGTGGGAATGTCCAACAGACCACCCAGATACATTGCGCCCAACATATGCAGCAATCCGACGATACGTCCATCCAGCTTTCCACAGCTCTATAGTGCGAACCCCTCCAAACGGTTAACGCTGTTCAGCAGGAACACGTGCTCGCTGACGTGACAAAGTTGTACCTTACAATATACACTACTGGCCTCTAAAATTGCTTAGCCACGAAGATGACGTGCTACAGACGCGAAATTTAACCGACAGGAAGAAGATGCTGTAATATGCAAATGATTAGCTTTTCAGAGCATTTACACAAGGTTGGCGCCGGTGGCGACACCTACAACGTGCTGACAAGAGGAAAGTTTCCAACCGATTTCTCATACATAAACAGCAGTTGACCGGCGTTGCCTGGTTAAACGTTGTTGTGATACCTCGTGTAAGGAGGAGAAATGCGTACCACCACGTTTCCGACTTTGATAAAGGTCGGATTGTAGCCTATCGCGATTGCGGATTATCGTATCGCGACATTGCTGCTCGCGTTGGTCGATCCAATGACTGTTAGCAGAATATGGAATCGGTGGGTTCAGGAGGGTAATACGGAATCCTTGACGCTGCATCATAGACAGGAGCGCCTCAACGACGAACCTGGGTGCACGAATGGCTAAACGTCCTTTTATCGGATGAATCCAGGTTCTGTTTACAGCATTATGATGGTCGCATCCGTGTTTGGCGAAATCGCGGTGAACGCACATTGGAAGCGTGTATTCGTCATCGCCATACTGACGTATCACCCGGCGTGATGGTATGGGGTGCCATTGGTTACACGTCTCGGTGACCTCTTGTTCGCATTGATCAGTGGACGTTATATTTCAGATGTGTTACGACCCGTGGCTCTACCCTTCATTCGATCCCTGCGAAACCCTACATTTCAGCAGGATAATGCACGACCGCATGATGCTGGTCCTGCACGAGCCTTTCTGGATGCAGAAAATGTTCGACTGTTGCCCTGGCCAGCACATTCTCTAGATCTCTCACCAATTTAAAACGTCTCGTCAATGGTGGCCGAGCAACTGGCTCGTCACAATACGCCAGTCACTACCCTCGATGAATTGTGGTATCGTGTTGATGCTGCATGGGCAGCTGTACCTGTACACGCCATCCAAGCTCTGTTTGACTCAATGCCCAGGCGTATCAAAGCCGTTATTACGGCCAGAGGTGGTTGTTCTGGGTACTGATTTCTGAGGATCTATGGACCCAAATTGCGTGAAAATGTAATCACATGTCAGTTCTAGTATAGTATATCTGTCCAATTAATACCCGTTTATCATCCACATTTCTTCTTGGTGTAGCAATTTTAATGGCCAGTAGTGTATGTTGCAAGCACTGGTCACCTCTAAACTCAGCACCAGTTACTGACGGCAGGGTCAAAACAGATGGTGCCTACTCAGACCTCCTGAGACAGCTGATCGCCGATGACGGTGACAAACGAATCAGTAACACTACAATCCTTCATCATGCACATATACCCTGGTGCCACTGAATAAAGTCCTTCTCGATGTTGCAATTTTTTTCTCCGGCAATGTATTATTTTCGTCCAACGGCCTTGCCGCAGTGATAACACCATTTCCCGTCTGATCACCGAAGTTAAGTGGTGACGGGCTTGGTAAGCACTTGGATGGATCACCATCCGGGTCTACCGAGTGATATTGACAAGCTAGGTGCACCAGCCCTTATGAGGCCAATTGAGAAGCTACTTTATTGATTAGTAGCGGCTCCGGTCGCGAAACCTGACAACGGCCAAAGAGCGGTTTGCTGACCACAAGTCTCTCGGTATCCTCATCCGTTGACACCTAAGAGCTGAGGATAATACGGTGATCGGTTTGGGAGTGTTTGTTTGTTTGCTTTTAGTGTATTGTTTTCAGCAGTGATCCAGATGCCCCTAAAAGCAACTTTTTTCTTACTTGTGATTTTATCTTACCTACTGACTAATGCTTTGGTCATGTTGTTGTCAACATAAATATAAAAAAATAAGCCCGAGCTTATACTTGTTTATGTATTTCGTAAGAGTTTTTGTCACGTGATGGATGATGCATCATTGTTGTCGCCAGTATGAGAGTGCACTGCGAGCATCCTTCAAAAAATGGCTCAAATGGCTCTGAGCACTATGGGACTTAACTTCTAAGGTCATTAGTCCCCTAGAACTTAGAACTACTTAAACCTAACTAACCTAAGGACGTCACACACATACATGCCCGAGGCAGGATTCAAACCTGCGACCGTAGCGGTCGCGCGGTTTCAGACTGTAGCGCCTAGAACCGCTCGGTTACCCCGGCCGGCTGAGCATCCTTCATTGGAACAGTACTTTAAAACACAGTTTGAGACGGTCACCACATTGCTTTCAACTGAGTGACAAAATTGTACAGAAGAAGAAAAGATAACACAAACTGGTCAGTCTGAGGGAAGTAGCAGAGTAGCGGAATCGCTAATCTGTTTCTATAAGCAGACATGGTGTCATGACCGCAGTATCGAAAGAAGCAATGATAAGGCTGAACTGAAGTCGCCTCTCAGATCTTTTGCGCACGTAACCATAAGGAGGTCTCTGAATCAACAATTTCAAGCATGTTTACAGTTATGCTACCCAGCAAATCCTGACTGGATTTTTCTAATACATACATCACTGCCGCCAAGTAATGTCATCGCGGCCCGTGTGTTAGTTACTAGTTGTTGAGAAAGTGGGAAATGTTTCACGAGATACTACTCGAATGCCCGTTGACCGAAGTAAATCATGTTCTCAAGCATTTCGTGAAATGGAAAGTCACCTTCTTCGATAATCGCGAAGATAATTTCTACATTAGTGGATAAAGTGAACCAGATCTGCTACACTGAAGGCTAGTCGTTGCTCAACGGGATATCAGGCACGATGATTGCAGCTTCGGCGTTAATCTTAGTGCTTTTGGGTGAGTGTCTGATTTTGTCGCAGTTATTCAAAGATTTGAAATTAATGATTTAATAAGGATTTTCAACAAACATTTTTAATAACATGAACCGGTATTTGGTGTTTTATCGAGTCTCGAGCATTTCGAATGATGTGACGCTGGCCCCCATTTCTGTCCACCCTGTCCAAGTCTCCGTCCTGTTTTCGTCTAAAATCTGTTTTATTTTATACGTATTTTCATGTCTGTAGTTCTATCCTCTGTTAGAGTGATTATAGTAGATTTACAACTGAAGTTTAAAAATATTTTTGTCATTGTCTGCTCAATGCGCCTCTCCTTTCTTTTACTTTATTAGTATTTGGGTACTCATTCATTCCAGATCTTTAAACACTGAGAAAGAAGTGTACGATAAATAATGGATCCCAACTGAGCAAATCTGTAGCGTTTAGTCGTTTAAATGAAAGTAATTTCTATCCTAGTTATTGTTACATGCAAGTATCATCAGTCTTAAAGAGTAGACAGTATCACGCAACACTTAGACTCGAAGTATATCGCTAAATTCAGTTAGGGTAATTCTTCAATAACACGCTGTTTTCTTCAGTTGCCACCAATAAAGTGACATTATTTCCTAAAACTAGTCGCGTATAATTGAAGAATTCTCATTTTTTAAGGATTGCTCGTCGCTTGTAACCCGATTATTCTCGAGTTTGAAGTGATCATGAATTACAATTGACGGAAGTGTTGATCTACTATTTGCCTTTAAGTGTTAACTATAAAACGATGCGGAAATGTTGATTCTCACGTTTAGGTACAACGTGAGAATCATTTAAATGTGCGCCTAGACGACCCGCTGCTAACATAGCGGATTTGGCAGTATTCCTGTCTTAGATCACAGGTTAGATGATTTAGAACAGATTTGACAAAAACGGTTTAGATTGTCAAGATCAATGTTCGAATAGATATAGCAAACTTCCTTATCCCTAAGAATTCTTCTGACACGCTCTGAATTTTAGCGCACTACTTTACTGAAGTAAACCTCCGTGGACTGGGATTCAAATCTCTGTCCGTCAGCTAACACTGTACGGTCCACATGTCAAGGGACAGAGGGAAAACTTAGGGTTACCAGGAGGTGTTCTTAACTGTGTTTTACGCCACGAGGGTTTCCCATCTGTTACGGGGATCTGACATGCACACAGAAAGAATATGGGGCACAACATATCTTTCAAGACCAAGAATTTGCTTCATAATGAGTTTTCCACTTCTCTAAGACTACGGTCCACGGCAGTAGTTGATTGTAGGAAAGTCTTTAAGATAGTTGGGTAATGCGAAACGTGGTGCTGGAAATCTCCTTCAATACAGTCCACAAGCTGTGTTAAATGGGCGATCTTCTCGATACTGCTAAGAATTACTGTTTGTATACAATAACTAAATTTTCTCGTGTTCTAATAGCATATCAAGTGCTGCTTACAAAGCGGAAATGTTAACTTGTTCTATTGTCGTTGGTATTGGTTTTCGTTCAGTTAAAAGTTGAATAATTATATTTGTTCGCCCTAATTCAGTCCGTTCCCCGTGCATATACCTACATCCAATTCATTATTTGTAGCATTACTTGATGATGATGTAGTCTTACCGCAACTTAAGTTCGCTTACTACTCTTTCGATCAGTAATGATTGACAACTACCTGCAAAAAGAAATAACTTAGTTTATTGGACCGTTCTTCAGTTCCGACCAATTGCAGTGCACTTCGTCCATTGATAGAACATCAGACTCGATATGAGGTGTTGCTGTTTTCCGTTAAGAGATTTCATTACCTTTCCAAATAGTAAATAACGTCAGTTAGACCTTAGACGTAATGTTGGACATGAAATAATTCGAAACTATTTGACATTTTTTTCGATCGGCTGAGTGAGTATCTGCACGTCATATGAATATCCGGAGAATCCTTCCGAGATGTGCCAGTTACTTCGTACAATATGATTTAATAATCACTATCGAACTACCAGAAGCTTATAAATAAATAAAGAATGTTCCGATAAAATCCTAAACAGCGAGAGCGAGGAAGAAAAAGAGCTTCAAAATGTTGTTAGCACCCATTATTCTGTTAGCACAATATTTGGATTGACAGCTGAATATATGGTTCACCAGCCATGTGACTGGGCTGGTAGTTGAGGCTACGCAGTCTCAAAGTTCCCATAAACAAGACAGCGTTGCTAGAAGAGTCGCAATTAGACGGCGGCGTACATCTTCGTTGTGATAATCAGTTTCCGAAGTGTTTGATGGCTGTAGAGTCCTCTTACTCATATGTCACCTGCAAAGTGGACTATTCGTCGTGAGAACGATGGCACAGTCATTGTTTGCATTTGTGTGGACGTTAATACGTTGTGCGATAGTACTTTTGCAGTTGATGATGTGGTCGCAATAAATGAATGCGTTTATTCGGAAGACACCTCAAAATCCACAGCTGGAAACCAAAATATGGCCCTGGCACAAGGAGAGCAGCTAACTCGAGGCTTTGATCGAACCAAATGAGTTCATGTCGATTCTGCATACTTTCAAGAATTCCCATGTGACTTCATATGCGCGACTTCTTATTGATATATAAAACTAGGTCTTTCAATTTGACTAAAACCATTTACCTTCACGCTGTTTAATTTCATTCTCCAGTTTGACTAACGCCTCCTGATTTTTTCTGTTTCATTCATTTATACTTAGTATTACACTTAGTTCCATTATCAGTAAAGTGCTAGCAATAACAGATAGCACTTAAGATAACCGATAACTATTATTTTAATGACGTTTATCAAACGTTTCGTGCTAGTATCCCCTCCTGTGAAGAACGCACAAAGGATGGGAGATATATCGCTGCTCTAAAAGTGTGTAAACAAATGTGAAGAATCTCCAGAATATCGGAGACAGACCATCTCTCTTTTCAGTATGCAGTTGTTTGATATACGATACGAGTTTCTTTTCACGGGAGGAGCAGACGAGATGCTCTAAATTCAGCCAAATAGCGCAGAAAGTTACTTCTTATTATGGAAATTTAATACTTTGGACTGAGATCTATTTCATGGCTTGACATTCGGCTTCAGAACTAAGCGAAGCTAACTGAATTGCAGTATTAGCTTCCTGAGCAAGTGCGCTGCTGTTACCTTAACGTTAACATATTTTAAACTTGCATTATCGTTTGTGAAGTATGATCACATTATGAAGCTAAATACGGCAGATGACAGCACTTGAATCCATTATTATAATTATATCTACAGCTTTATCAAATAGCAGAGCTCCCTACTTGTCTGCAGCATGCTTCAGAAACGATCATGTGTCTTCTGATGAGTAACATTAAGAGTTCTCCGTGTTTCGTTCTAATATACAGAAAGGAAAAAGTATGTATACGGTTCTGCAAGTATCTAACCAATCAAAAGTTTCCTCTACGAAGTCTTAGGCCAGTTTTAGAAGTCAGAGCTTGTAAGACGTCGTGGTCTCCTGACCTTCATTGCTTACATATTCCGCCCTCACAATCATATTCCGCACATCAAGACGCTTCATTCGAACCCAAACTCGATAAGATAAAATCAATGTTGTATGAATTCATGTAAACGATATGCAATTAACAAGTCAATAGCGCGTGAGCCTACCGGAGTAGCCGAGCTGTTCTAGGCGCTACAGTCTGGAACCGCGCGACCGCTACGGCCGCAGGTTCGAATCCTGCCTCGGGCATGGATGTGTGTGATGTCCTTAGGTTAGTTAGGTTTAAGTAGTTCTAAGTTCTAGGGGACTGATGACCTCAGCAGTTAAGTCCCATAGTGCTCAGAGCCATTTGAACCATCTGAATAGCGCGTAAATACCCAGATCATACAATATTAGTTGGAAGCGACTTTACCCTACTTATTATAGAGTAGGATCTTTGGCTTCATTGCATGGAGTTCAGACAGACAGTCATGCGAAATACTTTTGAACACGTTTTCTGAAAATTGCCTTGAGCAGCTACCTCGGCGGCCTAACACACAATGGAAATACCTTAGACCTTGTAGCTACAAATAGGCCGGATCGTATCGACAGTGTCAGTATAGAAACAGGAATCAGCAATCATGGTATCGTTATATCAACGATGGTTACGAAAGTTAATAAATCAGTGAAGAAGGCTAGGACAGGGTTTCTGCTAGATAGAGCACATAAGCAGTTGTTAGCATCTCACTCAGAGAGTGAAATGGTGTCAGTTTTTACCAGTAAGATGGGTGTGGAGGGATTATAGGCAAAGTTCAAGCAGAGTGTAAATCCTGGTCTGGAGCGTTATGTGTCTAGTAAATGGGTGAAGGATGGGAAAGACCCACCACGGTTTAATAGCAAATTTCGAAAGATGCTAGGGAAGAAGAGACTGTTGAACTCTCGTTTCAAAAGAGAAAGCACAAATGACGACAAGTAAAGGCTATTAGAGATTCGTGCGTGTGTGAAGAGATGAAAGTGCGAAGCATACAACAGCTACCATCGTCATACCTTGGCAAAAGATATGGCAGAGAACCTGGGAAAATTCTGGTGCTATGCAAAATCACTAAGCGGGTCTACGGCTTCCATTCAGCCGCTTGTTGACCAGTCTGGTGTGGCAGTTGAAGATAGCAAAACGAAAGCTTAAGTTTTAAATTTCGCACTCAAGAAATCGTTCATACGCGAGAATCGTACCAACATGCCGTCATTTGACCATCGGACAGACTCCCATATGGAAGACAACACGACAAGTACGACAGGCGTAGAGAAACAACTGAATGATTTGAAACCAAATAAGTCAGCAGGTGTGGATGGAACCCCATTTCGGTTTTACAAAGAGTGCTCTACGGCACTGGCTACTTATATGGCCTGCATTTATCGCGGATCTTTCGCCCAGCACAAAGTCCCACACGACTGAAAAAAATGCAAATGACTGCTGTGTAAAAGAATGGACCCGCAAAATTACAAACCAGTATCCCTGACTTCGACTTGCTGCATCCTTCAAAATATTTTCAGTTCGAATGTAGCAGATTTTCTTCAGACTGAGAAGCTCATGTCCACAAATCTGCACGGTTTTAGAAAGCATCGCTCGCGTGAAACTCAGCTTGCCCTTTTGTCATTGCACATGAAGGGTAACAGGCAGATTCGATGTTTAGATTTCCGGATAGAATTTGAGACGGTGCCCCATTGCAGGCTGTTAACGAAGTTTCGAGCATATGGAACCAGCTCACAGATACGTGAGTGGCTCGAAGACTTATTAAGTAGTAGAAGCTAGTAGGTTGTCCTCGACGGCGAGTGTTGATCAGAAAAAAAGCTACCGTCAGGAATGCCCCAGGGAAGTGTGGAGGGACAGCTGTTGTTCTATATACACATAAACGATTTGGCGGACAGGGTGGGCAGCAACCTGCGTTTGTGTGCAGATGGCGCTGTGGTGTACTGTCAGCTGTCGAGATGAGTGGCAGGAAGATACAAGATGACTTACAAGGGGAGGCCGCCAATTGTGAAATTCAGATTCGATTCATACTGTGCATAACAAAAGCTCATGGCCAGAGGCGTAATGTGGCAAAGCACCGAGATGCACTTCTCAGCCGTTGTCGAGAAAATCGACAGTTAAAATAAACCGTTGCGGTGAAATGCCCTCTACGGTTAATAATTTTATACAGCGTCGTGGCGCAGAGGTAAGCGCTAGGGTTTGTAATCGGAAGGTCGCCGGATCGAATCTCGTGCCATGCAAATTTTTTTTTTATTATTAGGTTTTTGTAATTCAAATATATATATATATATATATATACTATTAATGAATTGCTTATGCATTTTGGTGAAGGCGGATATCGCTCTCCAATTGTACCGCCTCCATTTTTCCGTTTGTTTAACAGGGTGTACCAAAGCTCTCACGTCCGCACTGATTTTCGACGATGTTATAAGTTGCGCTGGGGACCGCATCTACCTTCTTTCAAAGTTAGCAGGCAAGTACGCTTTTATGCGGCGGCTCGTTTCGGCCCATTCAACATCTGTCCTTCAAGTGTAACGAGCGAGTAACGGAGCTTATATTTCATACCTGCCACAGCAAATTTGTGTTCGTGGGGTCTCTATTCTAATTCGAACGTTTGACTTACGCTATACGTATTCGTTTCGGAACATCGTTTCTACGTCTTCCGTTAACTATACGTGGTTAACATTATGAAGACAATTAATAACATTATATATATATATATATATATATATATATATATATATATATATGTGTGTGTGTGTGTGTGTGTGTGTGTGTGTGTGTGTGTGTGTGTGTGTATAGACACATTTGAATAACAAAAAATAAATACTAAAAAAAAAAATAATTGTATGACGCGAGATTCGATCCGGCGACCTTCGGATTACGAACCCGAGCGCTTACCGCTGCGCTACGACGCTGACGATAATTATTAATCGTTGAGAGTATTTCACCGCAACGGTTTATTTTAACTGTCGATTTTCTCGACAACGGCTGAGAAGTGCATCTTGGTGCTTTGCCACATTACACCTCTGGCCATGAGCTTTTATCATGCGCAGTATGAATTGAATCTGAATTTCACAATTGGCGGCCTCCCCTTGTTAGACAAAATTTGTAGTTGGTGTGATCAATGGCAGCTAGCTATAAATGTGGGCAAATGTAAGTTAATGTGGATGAAGAGGAAAAACAAACCTGTTATATTAGGATACTGCGATAGTAGGGTACTGCTTGTCATTTAAATATATGGTCATAATGTTTCAAAGCGATATGAAATGGAACGAGTATGTGAGCACTATGGAAGGGAAGGTGAATGGTCGACTTCGGTTTATTGGGAGAATTTTAGGAAAGTGTTGTTCGTCTGCGAAGGAGACCGCATATAAAACGCTGGTGCCACCTATTCTTGAATACTGCGTGACTGTTTGGGATTCGTACCAGATCGGACTGAAGGACATCAAAAATGTTCAAATGTGTGTGAATTCCTAAGGGACCAAACTGCTTAGGTCATCGGTCCCTAGACTTTCACACTACTTGAACTAACTTATGCTGAGGACAACACACACACCTATGCCCGAGGGAGGACTCGAACCTCCGGCGGGAGCGGTCGTGCAGTCCGTCACACGGCGCCCAAGACCGCTCGGCCACTCCGCACGGCTGAAGGACATCGAAGCAATTCAGAGGCGAGCTGCTAGATTTGTTACTGGTAGTTTCGAAAAACATGTAAGAGTTACGGAGATGCTTCTGGACCTCAAATGATAATCCCTGGAGGAAAGGCGACATTCTTTTCGAAGAACACTACTGAGAAAATTTAGAGAACCGCCATTTGAAGCTAACTGCCGAATAATTCTGCTGCCACCAACATACAGTGCGCGTAAGGACAACGAAGGTAAAATACGAGAAATTATGACATACGGAGTAATATAGATAGTCATTTTTCCCTCGCTGCGAGTGGAACAGGAAAGGGAATGACTAGTATGAGGTTGCGGAAGTGCTACAATATTTTGACCAATATACGTATGAGAAAGAACTTTTTTCGACAATGAACCTAATGAATCATAATTAAGAAACAACCCGAACGTGAAAATCAGTGAAATTGTCTGCATCTGTCACTGTGCCGACAACTTGTAAGATATAAAAATTATATTACGTCTGCAACACACCAAAAATTATTAAGCAGTATTGAAAATAGTTTTATTTTTTGTTGTGTGTCGTTGAGAAATGTGAAATATAAAACCAAGTTGTATGCACTGCGGCTACATTTCCATTTAAATATGGCGTGTTTGCAGTTTTCCGCAGGCCGCCTCCTCACACTCAGACAGCGTGCCGTGGCGGTCGGGGAAATGTGCAGCTGGCTGAGCACTATGACACTCGTGCCGGGGCACGGCACGCGAGCAGAATACTTGGGCACTCCTACTGTAATACGTGATAGAACCAAGTTTTTTACCAAACAGTTTTCTTAAAATCGGATGATAATTATTTCATAGTGCCCATCATGTCCACTCAAGAGATTCAGCTGCGGCTGCACTGCACATGTACATGTACGATGAATTTCCGCGTCACACCGGATCATGTTGAACCGGTCGAATGTTTGCATGGTCCGCATCAGTTAAGTTCCATAGGATGAAGTGTTTGCGCGAAAAAAATTAATTTTCAAGACGACAATGCCTAGTGACAGCCCGCCTCAGAGAACTTATTACCTTGGTCGATAAAATGTAGATAAAGGTACGCCTGACTAATAAGCTGGGCAGGTTTGAGAACATGCTTACCCACAAGCAGCGTACCCTCCTCCCACCAACACTGTCAGACATTAGCTGGACTTCCATTTTCTGTGGAGGGGGAGGGGTGTATCGTCAGTTATCTGGGTTGATATAGCCCGTCACGATCAGTTACAAGCTCTTCACCTCAATTATAGCTTGAGTCCTCTACTATGTATTGGACACATTCCACTCTCTGTCTGCTTCACAGTTTTTACTATCTACAACTCTCCCAAGTACTGTGTAACTTACCTGTATTTCTTGATGGGTTAATAAATGTCCTATGATATGTCCTTTTTCTTATCAATGCTTTACAAATGTTACTCTCCACTTTGATTCAGCAGACAGCCTTCTCAATTATTATCTTATCAGTCCACGTAATTACCTACATCTTTATGTGGCACTACAGGAATGCACTCTTTGCGTGTGTCAGTCTCCTTTTTTATGTCCTCCTTCTTTCTTCCGTCAAGTTTTATTTTGATTCCAAGTCAGCAGAATGCCTTCACTTTATTTACTTTGTTATCTTCAATTTTGTTGCTATTATATCGCTTATTTCTCCCAATCCCCATTACTTACGTCTATCTTCGGTTTGCTCTCAGTCTATAATACGTGCTCTTTAGATTGTTTATTCCTTTTAGCAGATCCTATACTCCTCACATTCACTGGGGATTGCATCGTCAACAGCGAATCTTGTCACTGAAATCCTTCCTTCCTGACTTTTAACCCCATTCTTGAACTTTTTTAGCCGGCCACTGTGGCCGAGCAATTCTAGGCCCTTGTCTGGAACCACGCCACCGCTACGGTCGCAGGTTCTAATTCTGCCCCGGGCATGGATATGTGTGATGCCCTTAGGTTGGTTAGGTTTAAGTAGTTCTAAGTTCTAGGGGACTGATGGCCTCAGATGTTAAGTCCCATAGTGCTCAGAGCCATTTGAACCAATTTTGAACTTTTTTTTGTTTCATTGTTGCTTCTTCGATTTACATAGTGAAAAGTAGGGGCGAAAGACTACATCGATGTCTACCTCCACCGTTTTGAACTCCACTGTTTTGCTTACAGGATTTCTTGTAGGAAGCAAAGTGTACTGTTCTCGTCTTCTAGGAGGCCTTCATACGAAGTTTTGCAAAAGTTTCAACCACCATTGGACATTACTGAATCGTATTTTAACGGTCTCTTTGCTCATTTAACCAACTACTACGGTCAGCAGATGCACCTTGTTGCTACTAATCACCAGCTTAATCAATGGCATAAACAAAATGGCAACCGTGAGCAAAGTAGACTTAAAATTCGAAGGGTCTTGCACGCAAGTGCAGCTTCCTGTACCAGAACTGTACAGTTTCGTATACAGAATAACTGATTTGCGACGCGACTGTACCCCTTCCTTCCGACACGGAGGTCGCAGCAAAACCTTTGTCCACGTCCGACGATAGTCTAGGTAAAGTGTTTAAAATTGCTAAATCATCCCAGGCTGCTTCAGCAGCACCGCGTGCTTTTACACATGAACAAGTGTCCCAAGTTGTTAGTCGCCATCGCAAGCAGTTGTCAACTGATGATTCATAATAGCAATCGTTTATATCGATATCGATATCGATAGCGACTCAGGGGCGTTACAGCTCATGATTGAAGAGCGTTTCACGTGGGCTCAGCCACTCACAGCAGCTCAGTCTTGTGTAGAACGCCACATGTATGTTCGCAGGCGTCCGGATCAGCGGCGTCTTTTGAGAAGTACGTTGGCCATTCTGTTCCTTCCTCAGTGCCGAAAGATCTTTTTGGAAAGCTAATCAGATAGATCAGCAACGCTCTCTCTTCTCGTCCATCATACATAACACACGCATTCAAGTAATCTTCAGTCCTGTCCTGGCTGCAGCAGCGGGCACACCGAACGCTGGTGCCCGCATCGTGTAGTGGACTGCTGGGCTTGCGGCAGGCGCCCGTGTGCCAACTAGCCGCACGCCGG
Source organism: Schistocerca americana (assembly GCF_021461395.2). NCBI lineage: Eukaryota > Metazoa > Arthropoda > Insecta > Orthoptera > Acrididae > Schistocerca > Schistocerca americana. The sequence goes on along the minus strand of NC_060119.1, from coordinate 303,919,465 downwards.
CCTCGTGCCCAGGAAAACGCAGTCACGGCTGCGGAGCAGGCAGCTAACCTGCTCACTTTGGACTTGATGCTGTCTGGCCAGTCCATGGAATTCCAGCTGGACACCAGCACTGCCGTGTCTTGAATTAACGAGGGCACTTAGTGCCGACTCAGCTGGCCCCACTGCATTGGGGCAGCGTCGTGTAGTGTCGTGTCTTGCTGCCACGTGGCCATTCCTCTCCTCAGAGAACTTCCCCAGCATCTACGTACAGAAGGTCGAATGCGTACTAACCTTCTTAGTTGTGCGCTCCCCTACTGCCATTAACATTTGCGGGTTAGACGACTCTACCAATTAAGTGTCGAAAGTAAAGGATCAAGTTCGTTTAGTGTCCAATAACGTGTCTTTTCTGATCTTGACACCCTGTGCACTTCGTTTAAGGAGGTATTTGAACCAATGCTCGGTTGTGCACGTAACAGCCGGCCGGGGTGGCCGAGCGGTTCTAGGCGCTACAGTCTGGAACTGCGCGACCACTACGGTCGCAGGTTCGAATCCTGCCTCGGGCATGGATGTGTGTGATGTCCTTAGGTTAGTTAGGTTTAAGTATTTCTAAGTTCTAGGGGACTGATGACCTCAGAAGTTAAGTCCCATAGTGCTCAGAGCCATTTGCACGTAACATTATGGTTCACATTTCTCTGAAGTTGTCTGTGGTGCCTATATGTGGCAGAGCTCGCCCACTTCCACTTGTGGTTTGTGAGGCTGTTCAGGAGGAACTCGCTTGGCTTCGGGATCAAGACTTTATTTCCAAGTCTCCACCACTCAGTAGGCGAAGCAGATGATGATCAATCAAAAACCAAACGGTTCTTTATGTGTTCATGGTGATTTTACCTACTACTAATTCCCAGAAGAGTTTTTGAGTAAATTGTCTAAGGGCCTCTATTATTCGAAGGTAGATTTAATTGGTGCGTATCTCCAATAGCCACTGGATGATGCTTCACGTCAGTTGCTACTTTTAAATACGCCATCCAGCTTAAACAGGTTCAATCGCCTACTGTTTGGAGTTGCGACTGCACCTGTCAATTTTCCAAAAGTATTTAAAACAACTGAGTCAAGGTATTCCACACTGTGTTAATTATTTGAACGATATAATTGTCACAAGGGCGATGCACCCGGTACATCGCAAGAATGTTGAACCTCTTTTTAAATGGCTTCAGGAAGACGACTCACGCTGTCAGTTGCAAAAGTACAGTTTCTTCACCCTCAGCGTCAAATACCTGGGGCACATTCTTAGTCACGAAGGTATCATGCCCGCGCGCGACCACGTCGACGCGATCCTAAAATTGTCGGTTCCCACTAACCTTAAACAGTTGCTGGAGGTTCTGACTAAACATGTACTACGCCACGTTTATTCACCAAGTGGTGGAGATCGCGCATCCTTCTCATCACCTGCACAAGAACAGCGTCAAATTTCTCTGGTTGACTGCCTGTCACCAGGCTATTAGGCGCCTTAAGCACAGTCTCAAAACAGCTCCGCGTCTGTTACCATATATGCCATTGACACTGGCGTGTCTCAATATGGCGCTGAGGCAGTTTGTTCCACATCGGATGTTTCTGAGCGCCCATTTGCCTTCGACTCCAAGACATTAAATGCTACTCAAATAACTCTTCCCAAATTGAGAAGAAGGGTTTGGCTCAAGAAATTTCATGTGTATGTGTATCTGAGCAAATTCCACCCATGTTTTGGGCATGTAAGCACCCTGACGTGATGGTGCAGCATCGGCAGTGCTTGGTGTTGTTTTTAAACAGGTACTCAGCCCAACACAGCAGCGTAAATATTCTGTCCTGCCTCCCTCTTGACTCCGATGTGGAATTTGATCACCTGGAAAAAGTTTCTTTTGCCCTGGATCAACACCTACACATAACCCTGGACAAATGATGATACGCAGGACTGCATCGGCGCCATCCTATGACTCAGTCCTGAGAAAGGTTTTGGGCCGTTTCTGGGTACTATGTCGCTGCTGGTGGTGGACGCCCACTGAAAATTATCGTTTGTAGCTTGCATGCTGTCCACTTCCACCCCTGCTACCATCTGTGCCATTGAAAAGATTTTCAACCCACCTCCTATGAGGAGATTAAGTAGATGGTCCATACATTCAAAACACAAATGCAGAAGGCCTGGAAGAAATTATCAACTAATGATCCATTGCACACCTTCCTTGCAATGTACAGGTCCATCCCTGTATGTGGGATCAATCCAGCCAGCGGACACCAGCATCGTAACCTGTTAGTCCCGCAACCAGCGTAGCGTGCTCATCCTGTGTACCGACCCACCTACACGCAGGATGCTCTTGTCTGGGCTCACACATTCAGCCTGTGTCTATGGTGGTCCAGAGGGGTCGTTGTAAACAACAGACGACGTCAGCTGTTTGACGTCACAGCCGGGTACGTCCGCCCTACCCACCACCACAACTAGCTCAATCTGTGACTGCGTCCCTGCTCCCGTTTACGCCTCTAATCCATGGACAGACACCAGGATCGGCCACAGCTTGATCTCTCGCCCACTTCCTGCGCATCTGACGCCTTGATACGACTTTCACCACTGCACGCCCACTATGCGCGTTGCAGGTTCACATGGCTCTGAGCACTATGGGACTTAACTTCTGAGGTCATCAGTCCCCTAGAACTTAGAACTACTTAAACCTAACTAACCTAAGGACATCACACACATCCATGCCCGAGGCAGGATTCGAACCTGCGACCGTAGCGATCGCGCGGTTCCAGACTGTAGCGCCTAGAACCGCTCGGCCACCCCGACCGGCACCATGCGCATTGGTGGGGGGTTACGTTTTGAGAGTCTATGGAGATGGAACCGCTATACCCCAATCTTACCTCATGACGGAGGTTACTGTTACTCCCATTACCCCCTCCGCCCTCAACGTGGCCTCCCGATGGATTTAGCAGCAAGTGTATGGTACTAGATCTGCCGTTACTCTACTCTCCCTCTCCTCCCGCAGTTGAGGGCCCCACAAACCAAACGTCATTATCTCCCCCACCCCCCACCCCACCAATCGTCGACATTATCGGTCTTACAAACCGATTTCAGGGTGGAGGGATTTGATATCCCCACCAGTGGAAGATGCGTTTCACGTGGCCTCAGTTACTTACAGCAGTGGTCTAAGCAATCATCTGCGTCCCAGTCTTGTATAGTACGCCACATGGTGTTACCAATCACACCTAGCTTCTATACAGATCCCGAGCTGCTCTGCAAATTGACTGACTGGTTATAGTTCTTACAAGGGAAGCTCCCCATCGCATCCCCCTCAGACACAGTATTAAGATGACCCAGTCGACAACCTGTCAAAAACTGAACACAAATGGTTCAAATGGCTCTGAGCACTATGGGACTCAACTTCTGAGGTCATCAGTCCCCTAGAACTTAGAACTACTTAAACCTAACTAACCTAAGGACAACACACACATTCATGCCCGAGGCAGGACTCGAACCTGCTACCGTAGCGGTCTCGCGATTCCAGACTGTAGCGCCTAGAACCGCACGGCCACTCCGGCCGGCAACTGAACACAGATGAAGCATGGAAACAGGGAGAAGGTGTACTGAACTGTGAAAAAAAGCAAAATAGAAACGTGAATGGCCCAAGAACAAGAAGTGCGATAAAGAGCAGCCTCCAACGACAGCAGCGTCGTGGTCATGTTGTTGACTGCCGAAAGGGCGACCCGCGTGCAAAACCACCGTGTGGCTTTTTTTTTTTTTTTCACTGCATCACTGCATTATGAACTGTCCGCCCGGTCACTGAAATGTTTGTTCTCCTTCTGTAGGCTTGGCAGTTGTCATACTGTACATTGGTTATAGAATACGAGCCATGTGGTAGAATACGAGCCATGTGGTAAGAATAAGTTACCGTCGCAAATAAATGTGATGAAAGTGAGAGCAGACGAGATACCTCATAGAAGACGCTTAGAAATGAAAATAACAAATAAACGGATGTGAACTATGTTACAACAAACGAATTCTAGAGTCCAGACCACCAAAACGGAACGCAGCTTCAAAAACGTTAAAAACGTTTGTTTTGACTAAGCACAGAGAAACTGCGTGATTGTGAAACTTTCGTTCATTTGTCGCAGATTACGTGACGAACTACGATGTTTTCATCATGATCACAATCACATTGATACGAACACTTATACCGGGCAAGGAGGCATATCTCATTCGTTAACCAGTCGCACAAATTAGGTGCGTCGATTAGAGATTCCTATCAATGACACACGTACTGTCACTAATGCCGTGTATAACACACCAGACGTGTTTTTCCGCGGAGGATTCGTTTGCCTTATACCCCTGTCATCAAACGTTTGCGATTACCATCCGAAAGTCACTTCCTTTCGGTTGCGAATGGAGACGTGCAGAATCAACTGTCATTATAGGCCCCTACCTTACTCCTCGCTGTTGCGAACTGACGTTACACCACGACACAGACACAAATTTGGATAAAGGGAACAGCGCAAAAAAAATGGCACAGGAGAGGTTTGAACAAGGCTCACCTTCCTGGTAAGCCAACACCGTAACCGCTTAACCACGACGCATTTGCTGTTTTGCACCCTGCTCTGTATTGAACTACTTCTCCTTGGACCGTTCACTGTTTCTATTCTGATTTTTTATCACCGTCCATTACACCTTTTTCTTGTTTTATTGCTTGATCTTTGTTCAGATTTTGATGGGCTGTCCATTGGGCTCTCTTACGACTAAATCTGAGGAGGGCGCGATGCAGAGTTTCTTTCGTTAGTGTTTATTCAGTGCTCCGCTCATGACGAACTACACTTTGTTTATGTATTACCCATTCGTATCAGGAGCAGACGTAGAATTTATAAATCTCTGAAACTTTAAAATTTGTATAATGATTTTAGACCACTGGCCATTAAAACTGCTACACCAAGAAGATATGCAGATGATAAACGGGTATTCATTGGACAAATATATTGTACTAGAACTGACATATAATTACATTTTCACGCAATTTGGGTGCATAGATCCTGAGAAATCAGTACCCAGAACAACCACCTCTGGCCTTAATAACAGCCTTGATACGCCTGGGCATTGAGTCAAACAGAGCTTGGATGACGTTTACAGGTACAGCGGCCACCATTAATCAAACGTTTTCAGTTGGTGAGAGATCTGGAGAATGTGCTGGCCAGGGCAGCAGTCGAACATCGTTCTGCAAAGAGCGGCTGTCGTTCATGCGAACGGTTTGTCGTCGTATATTTTTGAAAAATTTTACAGGGATGGCATTTTTTCTTTGCCACATGAGCATTACTCCTGAGCAATCCCATCAAGAAAAAGAACCTCCAGGAAGGTGTAAAACGTAGATTACTGAATCTATACACCGCATTAAGAATGAATTCTCACTGTACTATGCAGTACTTGTGCCTGTGCCAGCTAAACGCAGTCTAATGAATTAGAAGCAAAGCCCGTACTACGGTGAAAGGGTCTAGTTTATCTGCTGTTGATATCCTTTACCTGACTAAAATGGAACTTTTTCACGAAAGTAACAGAGGCCTGTTTGCAATATACTGCTACCAGTCACACTGATCTACGAGCACGTGGTCACTCCACTTGCCATATAGTTGATAAAAATTTCCATCCTCCGAGAAGAAATGCAGATGATAAACAGGTATTTATTGGACAAATATATTATACTAGAACTGAGATGAGATTACATTTTCACGCAATTTGAGTGCATAGATCCTGAGAAATCAGTACCCAGAACAACCACCTCTGGCCGTAATAACGGCCGTGAAACACGTGGGCATTGAGTCAAACAGAGCTTGGATGGCATGTACAGGTACAGCTGCCCATGCAGCTTCAGCACGATTCCACAGTTCATCAAGAGTAATGACTGGCGTATTGTGACGAGCCAGTTGCTCGGCCACCATTGACTAGACATTTTCAATTGGTGAGAGATCTGGAGAATGTGCTGGCCAGGGCAGCAGTCGAACATTTTCTGTATCCAGAAAGCCCTGTACAGGACCTGTAAGATGAGGTCGTGCATTATCCTGCTGAAACGTATGGTTTCGCAGGGATCGAATGAAGGGTAGAACCACGGGTCGTAACACATCTGAAATGTAACGTACACTGTTCAAAGTGGTGTCAGTGCTAACAAGAGGTCACCGAGACGTGTAACCAATGGCACCCCATACCTTCACGCCGGGTGATACGCCGTATGGCGATGACGAATACACGCTTCCAATGTGCGTTCACCGCGATGTCGCCAAACACGGATGCGACCATTATAATGCTGTAAACAGAACCTGGATTAATCCGAAAAAATGACGTTTTGCCATTCGTGCACCCAGGTTCGTCGTTGAGTACATCATCGCAGGCGCTCCTGTTTGTGATGCAGCGTCAAGGGTAACCGCAGCCATGGTCTCCGAGCACATAGTCCATGCTGCTGCAAATGTCGTCGAACTGTTCGTGCAGATGGTTGACGTCTTGCAAACGTCCCCATCTGTTGACTCAGGGATCGAGACGTGGCTCCACGATCCGTTACAGCCATGCGGATAAGATGCCTGTCATCTCGACTGCTAGTGATACGAGACCGTTGGGATCCAGCACGGCGTTCCGTATTACCCTCCTGAACCCACCGATTCCATATTCTGGTAACAGTCATTGGATCTCGACCAACGCGAGCAGCAGTGTCGCGATACGATAAACTACAATCGCGATAGGCTACCATCCGACCTTTATCAAAGTCGGAAACGTGATGGCACGCATTTCTCCTCCTTACACGAGGCACCACAACAACGTTTCAATAGGCAACGCCGGTCAGCTGCTGTTTGTGTATGAGAAATCGGTTGGAAACTTTCCTGATGTCAGCACGTTGTAGGTGTCGCCACGGCGCCAGCCTTGTGTGAATGCTCTGAAAAGCTAATCATTTGCATATCGCAGCATCTTCTTCCTGTCAGTAAAATTTCCCGTCTGTAGCACGTGATATTCGTGGTGTAGCAATTTTAGTGGCCGGTAGTGTAAAATCACAGTGCTCCTCACCTGCCCCTCCTCACATTAATGTAGCTTCTATACTAGCTGGAATTTTGTCAATTCTCGTTGCGTCTTCCACATGAGGAGACTAGACAGGCTTACCAGCGACAAGGCAGACGTCGGTGAGTATAGGCAAGTGCTGAATTTCTGCCTCTGCCAGCCGTATAGCGCGGTTACCATGATGCATGACAAGGCGTCAACAATGTTCTCCTTTAAGCAAAATGGTTCAAATGGCTCTGAGCACTATGGGACTCAACTGCTGAGGTCATTAGTCCCCTAGAACTTAGAACTAGTTAAACCTACTAACCTAAGGACATCACAAACATCCATGCCCGAGGCAGGATTCGAACCTGCGACCGTAGCGGTCCTGCGGTTCCAGACTGCAGCGCCTTTAACCGCACGGCTACTTCGGCCGGCTTTAAAGCACGCGACAGGAATTTTCATCTGAGATCGGAGTGTACCATGCGTCGATAATTCAGAACCAGTGAACTGCCGGAGCTGCGAGCAGCTCTTCGTGTTTTAGTATTTCTCTTGTCCTTTCGATACTTTCCCGTTCGCACACCCTGCTGTTTTCATTGGTAAACAGCCTCTACGTCTAGCTTCTAATCTCATCCTTCTCATTAATAATTTGTCTTCGTTCATTGATAAACCCGAGTGATTGATGACATTTATTGCCTCTGCTCTCGCTTTATCTACAGCCGCCTATCCAGTTTTATTCCTCCTCTCCTGTATTGCATTCCCCCTCTTTTTACAGCACTACTATCGATACTTTGACCATTTTTCACTGACACAGTGAAAAATCTATTTCGTTCTCTTCTGCTTTAAAATTGTGGTATCCCGCTTTCTAATTAGGAGGATTAAAATTTTCACAACTAATACAGTTTGTGTTTCCTTAATCCGGAACCTCTGGCGCAAAATATTTTAATTAAAGTAAAACGCTGCCTGTAACCACTAGTGTAATCCAGGTAAAAATACACTGAAACGCCAAAGAAATTAGTATAGGCATGCCTATTCAAATACAGGGATATGTAAACAGGCAGAATACGGCGCTGCGGTCGGCAACGCCTATAAAAGACAACAAGTGTCTGTCGCTGTTGTAAAATCGGTTACTCTGCTACAATGGCAGGTTATCAAGATTTAAATGAGGTTGAACGCGGCGTTATAGTAGGCGCACGAGCGATGGGACACAGCATCTCCGAGGCAGCGATGAAGTGGGGATTTTCCCGTGCGACAATGTCACGAGTGTACCGTGATTATCAGGGATCCGGTAAAACATCAAATCTCCGACATAGCTGAAGCCGGAAAAAGATCCTGCAAGAACGGAACCAACGACGACTGAAGATAATCGTTCAACGTGACAGAAGTGCAGCAGCAAGTTGCTGCAGATTTCAATGATGTGTGCGAACCATTCAATGAAACATCATCGATATGGGCTTTCGGAACCGAAGGACCACTCGTGTACCCTTGAAGATTGCACTACACAAAGCCTTTCGCCTCGCCTGGGCCCGTCAGCATCGACATTGGACTGTTGATGACTGGAAACATATTTCCTGGTCGGAGGGGTCTCGTTTCAAATTGTATCGAGCGGAGGGATGTGTGCGGGTATAGAGAGACAACCACGGGAACCCATGGACCCTGAATGTCAGCAGGGGACTGTTCAGGCTGGTGGAGGTTCTGTAAATGGTGTGGGGCGTTAGCAGTTGGAGTGATATGGGACCCCTGATACTTACAGATATGACTCTGACAGGTGACACGTGCGTAAACATCCTGTCCGATCAGCTGCATTCATTCATGTCCATTGTGCATTCCGACGGACTTGGGCAGTTCCAGCAACAATGCGACACCTCACAAGTCCAGAATTGGTACAGATTGGCTCCAGGAACACTGTTCTGAGTCTAAATACTTTTCTGGCCACCAAAATCCCCACACAAAGATTATTGAACATCTCTGGGATGCCTTGCAGCGTGCTGTTCAGAAGAGATCTCCACCCCTCACACTCATACGGGTTTACTGGTGTCAGTTTCCTCCACCATTACTTCAGCCGTTAGTCGAGTCCGTGCCACGTCGTGTAGTGGCATTTCTGCCTGCTCCCGGGGATCCTACACGATGTCAGGCAGGTATACCAGTTTCTTTGGCTCTTCAGTGTCAATCTGCGGTCTCAGTGCAGCTTAGTAGCGTACACTGCGGTTCTTGGCTTGAATTACACAATACGGCTGGGGTCAGAATTGTCTGTCAATATGATTCTAAGCTCGTTTCAAGCTCACAGAAAGTGCTTAAGTCACTTTACGATCAAAATACTTGTCTTGGTGGGAAGTTGCTCGCTGAACTAGCCTATACGACGGAGAAGTAATTCGAACATTCAGCTTCTATTGTGGGACACAAAACATTGAAGGCCTACCTAGAAGTTGTCGCCAGCGATCACAAAACACCAGAAGATGACCAATATGTGCAAATTATGGCGGTTAGATACCCCGTGGAGAATACAACAGAACTGCGCCTTGCCTTTTTGGCCTACAGACAACAGTTGACACGTCCCAGACTAAATTTGCCATTACCATTTCATGTTGACATCCACCTGTCCTAGTCCCTCCCTCCTTCTCTCTCTCACTCTCGTGTCTGCATATATATATATATATATATATATATATATATATATATATATATATATATATATATATATGTGTGTGTGTGTGTGTGTGTGTGTGTGTGTGTGTGTTTGTGTTCTGAAAGGTATGACATTGCACAGGGTACTGAATTCATTTCCCTTAATTATTGCCGTCTGTATGTGAAAGCTTTGTAGTGGTTAATAAAAAAGAAAAAGAGAAGAAAAGAAAAGATTGAAAATGTGAGAAGAAATGGTGAATAAAAAGGGGGTTTTAAAATCGTTAATGACCGTGAAAAAGGGAAAGAATGAAATGCAAATCGGACTTCGTATTACAGAAGAGTTATCGGACTTCGTGATTCGGAAAAGCTATTGTTGGGGTGGTCCTTGTGGCGTTTCTGAGCAAAACTCAAACCAATTTCCACTACAAAAATTATTTGAAAGAGAACAGAGAATAACAAAATGTGATTAACAGGGGGAAATGGCGTAGATAAGAGTTCATCCTTTACCATGTTAACATGTCTTCTTTCGTGCGTCGTCCAGGTCTTCAAAAATCTCCTACTTCATTTCTGCGTGAAAAGTACTAGCTGCTCCGAAATCTTGCAGTCGCCCAGGAATCACTAAATTATACAAATCAAAATCGTCTTCATATTCAATGCAATGTATTTTACGTTGCTGCTTCCATCCTCTGAATTTCATACAAATTTCCACAATACGTCTGCACATCAATAAGTTGTTTTTTGTCTTAATCAGACCAAGACTAGCTAATAAGTAAGTTAAGCTTCCGCTCTCAAAAGACGGATAGATAACAAAAAAGTTACAAATTTAGTACCTTCATTTTCTTATATATTTTCTCTGCCGTCGAGCGCTCATACCGCTGCGACGGTATAATTCATATCTGAGGGAACGAGTGTAGCGCGGCGAAATTCAAAGTCCCGCTGCAGCTTTCTTCTATAGAAGTTATTGCTACAGGCTGTGACTGGATTTTAGTATTTTTCAATCTGCATATGTGTTATTTGGCTGTTGCCTGCGAGGGACTAAGTACCCACTAAATTTACTATGTGAGCTATCAGTTTTTAGGGCTCTAAGCTGTTCCCAAAAGATTGTTTAAAAATTTGTATTTGTCTGTCATATCTATACAGACTGACATGTGTTGTATGTAAGTTGGTTCATACCCGAGATACTGTATTTGTTTCATGTGTTCTAACATTTCTCTGTGTGGTGTTGTCTGTTGTGTTACATATTTGAAGTCCCTGTTTCTTTACAATATTGTCTATTCTGTGAACTATGTAATCATCATAGGTAAGAATATGCCATTTTGCTTTGCGTGTGGGTTTTTGTTCTGTGGTGTCGCATGTGGTGCAATGGTCTGTGTACTTAAAAACGTTTGCGCATCTCTTCGAATAACAGGCGGAACTACAGCGGTTGGACAGAAATGCGATAACACGGCGAGAAATGCATGCTTGAACAGAGCAGTAGTTGTGAGTGCATAAGCCGGAGCTAAGAGAATTCGAACGTGTACAGTTTTTTGTCCTCATATGGCGGGTGCTTCCATAACCAAGCTAACTGATGTGTTAGGGTCTCAAGAGGCACCGTATACAGGGAAAGTGGGAAACCATCATCCTCTAAGTGACAACGCGGACGAAAGTGGGTGTTGAGTAATCGCGACGATCGGTGACTGAAGAGGATTGTCACCAAAAGTCAAAAGAAGCACTGCAGAACTGCATGTGGCACTCGCGAACCACGTCAGCACCAAGGCAACAAAAAGGGAGCCCCGTAAGCAGGGAATTGCCTGGTGAGCTTGATTTCCAAAACCCACTCATCAATGATGCAAAAGCCCGTAAACGGTAAACGTGCTACCGAAGCCGTAAAACCTGGATTATGAAGCAGTGGAGGAATGTAATTTGGTCGTATGAGACTTGTTTTACGTTGTTTCCAACTTCTGGCCGAGTTTACGCACTGAGAGTGAAACATTGTGGTATTCAGTGATGATTTGGTCAGACATATAGTGGTATCCCTTGAACCCCATCGTTATTCCACGAGATCATATTGCTGCGAAGGGGTATCTACATTTAGATCTACATGACTATTCTGCAATTCACACTTAAGTGCCTGGAAAAGGGTTCTTCGAATCGCCTTTAGACCGTTTCTCTATCGTTCCAATCTCCAAGAGCACGTGGAAAATCGATCATTTAAATTTTTCTGCGCGGCTCTGATTTCTCTTATTTTATTACTGTGATGTTCTCTCTCTATTACGATGGCGACAGTAAAATATTTTGACATTCAGAGGAGAAAGTTGGTGACTGGAATTTCGTGAAAAGATCTCGCTGCATGGAAAACTTTATTTTAATGATTACCACTCCAGTTTGTGTATCATATCCGTGATACTCTTTCCCATATTTCGGGATAAAACAAAAAGAGCTTTCTTTGGACTTTTTGGATGTTTTCCGTCAATCCTATCTGGTAAAGATCTCATAGGGCACAGCAATACTCCGGCAGAGGACGAACAAACGTTGTGCGTGCGGTCAGTTCAGTAGGCTTGATGTATCTTCAAGTGTTCTTTCAACAAAACGCAGTCTTTGGTTTGCCTTCCCCACAATATTACCTATGAGATCGTTCCAGTTTTAGTTGTTCGTAATTCCTACGTATTTAGTTGAATTTATAGCCTTTAGATACGTGTGAGTCATCTTGTAACCGAAATTTAACGAATTCCTTTTTGTACACAAGTGGATGACCTCACACTTTTCCTTATCAGAGACAACTGCAACTTTTCGCAGCATGCGGGTATCGTATCTGAATCATTTTCCAATTGGTTTTTGATCTTCTGATGACTTTACTAGAAAGTAAGGACAGTATCATCTGAAAACAATGTAATCTGGCTGATCAGGTTGTCTCCTAAATCGTGTATATAGATTAGGGGGAGCAGAGGGCCTACAACACTTCCTTGGAGAACTGCATATATCACTTCTGTTTTATTTGATCATCGTCATTCGATTACTACCTGTCAGTAAATGAGGAATCCAGTCGCACAACCGAGGCGATATTCCATAGGCACTCAATCTGCTTAGAAGTGTTTTACGACCGTTCTGGCTGATCAGATCTATCCCACTGTGCAATATTTGTTGCCCACTGGTGATGCTATGCTCCAAGACGACAGGGCCGCTGTTCACACAGGTCGCATTGCCAGGTCCTGGTTTAATGAGCACGAAGACAATGTGTCGTATTTCCCGTGCCCTCCACGGCCACCAGATCTGCATATGATTGAGCCTTTGGAGAGGAGTGTGCGTGATGTCCACCTTCATTGTCTGGCAGATGATGCTGTGGTATATGGTGAGGCGTCGAAGTTGAATGGCTTTAGGAGGATACAAGGTGACTTACACAAAATTTATAGATGGTGTGATGAATGGCAGCTATCTTGAAATGAGGGGCAAATGTAAATCAGTGAGGATGAGTAGGAAAAAGAAACCCCGTAATGTTCAGATACAGCATTAGTAGTGTCCTACTTGATACAGTCACGTCGTTTGAATATGTGGGCATAATGTTGCAAAGCGATATGAAATGGAACGAGTATGTGAAGATTGTGGCAGCAAAGGGGAATGGTCGACTACGGTTTATTGGGAGATTTGTAGGAATGTGTAGTTCATCTGCAAAGGAGACGCAAGTGCGACCAATTTTTGAATACAGCTTGAGTGTTTGGCATCCATACCAGACCGGATTAAAGGAGGAGCAATTCAGAGGCTGGATGCTAGATTTGTTGCTGGTAGATTTGATCAACACGCAAGTGTTACGCAGATGCCCTGGGAACAAGCGGGAATCCCTGGAGGGAAGGCGACGTTCTTTTCGAAGAAGACTATCGAGAAAATTTAGAGAGCGGGATTTGAAGCTGACTGCAGAACGATTCTGTTGCCTCCAGCATACACTGCGTGGTTAAAACCACGATGATAGGGTACGAGAAATTAGGACTCATGTGGAGGCATGTAGATAGTCGTTTTGCCCTCTTCATATTTGCGAGTGCAAGAAAAAAAGAAATGACTAGTTGTGGTATGGGATACTCTCCTCCACGCACCGTAGGGTACACTACTGGCCATTAAAATTCCTAAACTAAGAAGAAATGCAGATGATAAACGGTTATTCATTGAACAAATATACTACAACTGATATTTGATTACATTTTGACGCAATTTGGGTGCATACATCCTGAGAAATCAGTACCCAGAACAACCACCTCTGGCCGTAATAAAGGCCTTGATACGCCTGGGCATTGAGTCACACAGAGCTTGGATGGCGTGTACAGGTACAGCGGCCCATGCAGCTTCAACACAATAGCACAGTTCATCAGGACTAGTGACTGGCGTATTGTGACGAGCCAGTTGATCGGCCACCATTGACCAGACGTTTTCAGTTGGTGAGTGATTTAGAGAAAGTGCTGGCCAGGGCAGTAGTCGAACATTTTCTGTATCCAGAAAGGCCCGTACAGGACCTGCAAGATGCGGTCGTGCATTATCCCGCTGAAATGTAGGGTTTCGTAGGGATCGAATGAAGTGTAGCGTCACGGGTCGTAACACATTTGAAATGTAACGTCCACTGATCAAAGTGCAGTCAATGCGAACAAGAGGTGACCGAGACGTGTAACCAATGGCACCCCATACCATCACGCCGGGTGATACGCCAGTATGGCGATGACGAATACACGCTTCCAGTGTGCGTTCACCGCGATGTCGCCTAACACCGGTGCGACTATCATGATGCTGTAAACAGAACTTGGATTCATCCGAAAAAATGACGTTTTGGCATTCGTGCACCCAGGTTCGTCGTTGAGTTCACCATCGCAGGCGCTCCTGTCTGTTCAAATGGTTCAAATGGCTCTGAGCACTATGGGACTTAACTTCTGTGGTCATCAGTCCCCTAGAACTACTTAAACCTAAATAACCTAAGGACATCACACACATCCATGCCCGAGGCAGGATTCGAACCTGCGACCGTAGCAGTCCCGCGGTTCCGGACTGCGCGCCTAGAACCACTAGACCACCGCGGCCGGCGCTCCTGTCTGTGATGCAGCGTCAAGGGTAACCGCAGACACGCTCTCCGAGCTGATAGCCCATGTTGCTGCAAACGTCGTCGAACTGTTCGTGCAGATGGTTGTTGTCTTGCAAACGTCCCCATCTGTTGACTCACAGATCGAGACGTGGCTGCACGATCCGTTACAGCCACGCGGATAAGATGCCTGTCATCTCGACTGCTAGTGATACGAGGCCGTTGGGATCCAGCACGGCGTTCCGTATTACCCTCCTGAACCCACCGATTCCATATTCTGCTAACAGTCATTGGATCTCATCCAACGCGAGCAGCAATTCGCGATACGATAAACCGTAATCGCGTTAGGCTAGAATCCGACCTTTATCAAAGTCGGAAACGTGATGGTACGCATTTCTCCTCCTTACACGAGGCATCACAACAACGTTTCACCAGGCAACGCCGGTCAACTGCTGTTTGTGTATGAGAAATCGGTTGGAAACTTTCCTCGTGTCAGCACGTTGTAGATGTCGCCACCGCTGCCAACCTTGTGTGAATGCTCTGAAAAGCTAATCATTTGTATATCACAGCATCTTCTTCCTGTCGGTTAAATTTCGCGTCTGTATCACGTCGTCTTCGAGGTGTAGCAATTTTAATGGCCAGTTGTGTAGATTGCGGAGTACCGATGTGGATGTAAGATCATCGTTACCTGAACTTACCACTATTTTGCATGAAGAATGGTATAAGATTGCTTAAAACCATACAGGTCCTGCTTTTATCTATTCCGAGACGAATGTTTGGAATGCCAACGGTTTTGCAGAGTGATGAGGCTTGGTAATGTGTTGTGCTTTTTTCTTGTTTCCACCCGTCGTAAATTCCCACGATTTCTTCAGCAGTGGAAGCTCTGACGTGAGGTGGGCACGCTGTTGCAGCGGCCGCCGAGGTGTCGGTGGGGTCGGAGTGCGCGGCGCGGCAGCTGGCGGACGGCGTGGTGTGCGTCTGCAACGCTACCTTCTGCGACGAGCCGGGAGTGCCGCAGCCGCCGCCAGCCGGCAGCCTGCTGCACGTGCTCACCTCCAAGGCGGGCGCCCGCTTCCAGGAGCAGGTCGTCCCCTTCCAGGAGGCTGGCCAGGGTGAGCTGCTTCTCGTCCACTTCCCCGCTATTTTACTCTTAAGTAAAAGTTGCCACGTTAAAACCGATCTATAGGTTACAAACAGCTTTACTTTTTGTAATCTGTAGGTTGGTTTTAACCTGGCAACTGCTT
Organism: Schistocerca americana; assembly: GCF_021461395.2. Classification (NCBI taxonomy): domain Eukaryota; kingdom Metazoa; phylum Arthropoda; class Insecta; order Orthoptera; family Acrididae; genus Schistocerca; species Schistocerca americana. The sequence goes on along the minus strand of NC_060119.1, from coordinate 303,903,561 downwards.
TACTACAGTGGTGTGCGCATATGTGTAAGAACAGAAAGAAATCCGGTAGTCTCCGTGCCGCCTCATCGTCCTGTTCAGCGCAGCTACGGCTGCACAAAGAGAGCGCTGGTCAGCCTGTTAGTCGAGCTGCAACGGTGCCATTACGAGTAGAGAGTCGCATGTGCTCGAACGCTCCCTCTGTTCTGCAGTCTTTCTCACATGATGTTACAGAAACTGTTGTTGTGGTTGAAAGGTCTCTGTTGGATTCCTTTCATGTTAATTTCTTAAATCTGTTGTCATTTATGGCATACATTCCACTTCTAAATTTACTGTGGTGTTTCTGACTATCTGGGAGGAGACAGAGCAGTGGAACGTGTTACTTTTACACTACTACACTTTAAAACACAGTTTATATGTAATTCATGTCACACAGTCACATACGGAACCTGCATCCGCTTTCTTTTATATGCTGTATATGATAAGATACTGTCATCCCCCTTCCCTTCTGTGTGAAAGGATGAATGAGCAAATGTATTTCTAGTTGCATGCTTGATGGCAGCAGACAAGCCAGTCTGCTAGAGAACAGCAGGACCAACGTCGGAACAGGTAGCTACGCTTTCTGTCTGTCTCATGTCATGTTGGTATAGGAAGCTGCCACTCTGGTAACTTCCGATTGTATCCGTGGAGCACCCTCGGTAGGGGCCCAGGCAGTCTGTCCGCAGTGAGCGTCTGAAGTGGTAAGATCTCCGGCTATCCGGTGTGGCCGTGCGGTTCTAGGCGCTTCAGTCTGGAACCGCATGACCGCTACGGTCGCAGGTTCGAATCCTGCCTCGGGCATGGATGTGTGTGATATCCTTAGGTTAGTTAGGTTTAAGTAGTTCTAAGTTCTAGGGGACTGATGACCACAGATGTTAAGTACCATAGTGCTCAGAGCCATTTGAACCATTTTTGAATCTCCGGCTAAGCGCGTCTCTGCTAAGTCCGTAGGACAATGGATTTCTTAAGTTCAGCCTAACTGAAAATTTAATCACCTTTATTTCAGGTTTAGATCTAAAAAATCTAATGTTATATTAAATTGCAACGCAGTGTAATTCGAGTGTGAAGTTCAGAATATCTTCCAGTAGTTGCTTTGTCACTACCTTGTGAGTAAAGTGGAACCACGTGTTGAGGATCCGTAACTCTAACTAAGATCATCAATCTTAAATGCGAATGTGCGTGAGATTATAACGTCTCGTCTTGACAATATTTTTCAATATAGCAACTTTTCTTTATGTTCAACCCACGTGGGGTGTACTTTGTGCGACCAGCACCACGTGCTTATACAATTGTTTGACCCATCACGTTAATAGTAAGAGGATAGTAACCAGTTCGACGTTTTTCTTTTGTAAATTGCGTTTCGATGTAATTTATTTTAATTATCAAAATTATTGTGGAGTTACACTCTTTGTGTAAACCAAGTTGACCACGTGAAGCATGTGGTGTAATCATCAAAGTAGCCCTCAGCTATTCTTTTCGGGAAGATTTCACAGAGAGTTGGTATGAATGTAGTATACCAGTGTGTGGTAATTTCATGACGGACAGGATTGCGCTACGAACGTAACTTCTTTGGGTGAAAATTAAATCGGTTGGTTGTGGCTAATTTCGTCTTGCATATGTTTCAACGTCCTTCGTGTGTTATTTTATGAATGCAGTGTTGTATGCAGTCTCCCAATCTTGGCTCCATATTTGATGTGTTCCGTAAGATTACAAACTCCCATTTTCACAATCCTAAATAAGGCACTAGTTTAGTTATGAATCAAGTTTAATATGCTGAAAGTTTAACGGAACAATGATCAATGTCCATATATAAACTGATTTATTTCCTTTTATTTAAATTCTATATATATATATATATATATATATATATATATATATATATATAAGAGAATTTAAATAAAAGGAAATAAATCAGTTTATATATGGACATTGATCATTGTTCCGTTAAACTTTATATATATATATATATATATATATATATATATATATATATATATATATCACCGGTTCTCGTAAGATGACTACTAAAAGACTATAATTAATGTTAGTCTGGTTGCGAATTTGGTAAGCTAGACTGGATACCTGGTGAAACAGCTGCTCAGTAATGCAAGCACCGCTTTAAGAACAACTTAATGCATCAACATTACATGGTCTTCAGCCCTGACACTGGTTTGATGCAGCTCTCCATGCTACTCTATCCTGTGCAAGCTTCTTCATCTCCCAGTGCCTTCTGCAACCTACATCCTTCTGAATCTGCTTAGTGTATTCATCTCTTGGTCTCCCTCTACGATTATTACCACCATGCTGCCCTCCAATACTAAATTGGTGATCCCTTGATGCCTCAGAACATGTCCTACCAACCGATCCCTTCTTCTGGTCAAGTTGTGCCACAAACTCCTCTTCTCCCCAATTCTATTCAATACCTCCTCATTAGTTATGTGATCTACCCATCTAGTCTTCAGCATTTATCTGTAGCACCACATTTCGAAAGCTACTATTCTCTTCTTGTCCGTCCATGTTTCACTTCCATACATGGCTACACTCCATATAAATACTTTCAGGAGCGACTTCCTGACGCTTATATCTAGACTCGACGTTAACAAATTTCTCTTCTTCAGAAACACATTTCTTGCCATTGCTAGTCTACATTTTATATCCTCTCTACTTCGACCATCATCAGTTGTTTTGCTCCCCAAATAGCAAAACTCCTTTACTACTTTAAGCATCACCCGACTTAATTCGACTACATTCGATTATCCTCGTTTTGCTTTTGTTGACGTTCATCTTATATCCTCCTTTCAAGACACTGTCCATTCTGTTCAAATGCTCTTCCAAGTCCTTTGCTGCCTCTGACAGAATTACAATGTCATCGGCGGACCTCAAAGTTTTTATTTCTTCTCCATGGATTTTAGTACTTACTCCGAATTTTTATATTGTTTCCTTTACTGCTTGCTCAATACACATATTGAATAACATCGGGGAGAGGCTACAACCCTGTCTCATTCCCTTCCCAACCGCTGCTTCCCTTTCATGCCCCTCGACTCTTATAACTGCCATCTGGTTTCTGTACAAATTGTAAATAGCCTTTCGCTCCCTGTATTGTACCCCTGCCACCTTCAGAATTTGAAAGAGAGTATTCCAGTCAACATTTTCAAAAGGTTTCTCTAAGTCTACAAAAGCTAGAAACGTAGATTTGCCTTTCCTTAATCTATCTTCTAAGATAAGTCGTAGGGTCAGTATTGCCTCACGTGTTCCAATATTTCTACGGAATCCAATCTGATCTTTGCCGAGGTCGGCTTCTACCAGTTTTTCCATTTGTCTGTAAGGAATTCGTGTTAGTATTTTGCAGCCGTGGCTTATTAAACTGATAGTTCGGTAATTTTCACATCTGTCAACACCTGCTTTCAAAAAATGGCTCTGAGCACTATGCGACTTAACTTCTCAGGTCATCAGTCGCCTAGAACCTAGAACTAATTAAACCTAACTAACCTAAGGACATCACACACAGCCATGCCCGAGGCAGGATTCGAACCTGCGACCGTAGCGACACCTGCTTTCTTTGGGATTTTATTTATTATATTCTTCTTGAAGTCTGAGGGTATTTCGCCTGTCTCATACATCTTGCTCGCCAGATGGTAGAGTTTTGTCAGGACTGGCTCTCCCAAGGCTGTCAGTAGTTCTAATGAAATGTTGTCTACTCCCGGGGCGTTGTTCCGACTTAGGCAGTATCTATCTTACCCCTAGTGAGATAAGCCTCTACATCCTTACATTTGTCCTCTAGCCATCCCTGCTTAGCCATTTTGCACTTCCTGTCGATCTCATCCTTGAGACGTTTGTATTCCTTTTTGATTTCTTCATTTACTGCATTTTTATTTTCTCCTTTCATCAATTAAATTCAATATTTCTTCTGTTACACAAGGATCTATACTAGCCCTCGTCTTTTTACCTACTCGGTCATCTGCTGCCTTCACTATTTCATCCCTCAAAGCTACCCATTTCTTCTTCTACTGTATTTCTTTCCCCCATCCCTCTCAATCGTTCCCTTATGCTCTCCCTGAAACTCTCTACCACCTCTCCTCTGGTTTAGTCACTTTATCCAGGTCCCATATCCTTAAATTCGTACCGAAAATTCCTAATTACAGAAACTATTCATTAAAAAAAATAATTTTTATGTCACACATAACTTTATATGTCAGCTTCATGGTGAACTGCCCATCATTTTGCTAATGGTCATACTTATTATCATATTCGCTTTTACGTGACATGGTGCACGAAATTCGAAACGTTTGCAATGAAAAATATGGGTCTTTATGATTTTGCGTTTGGTACACATTACATCAAATGTTTCTGCTAACGTATTGAATTTTTCTTCATACTTGGAAGGACGTCTCTTATTCTTCTCCAGTCTCGAGAAAATGGATTTTATGTAACACTTTCACTTCCGGCCTCATGTGCACGAGAATGAGATGTTCCTGTCTCTTATACCGTTCGAGATATCGAAATGGTTCAAATGGCTCTGAGCACTATGAGACTTAACATCTGAGGTCATCAGTCCCCTAGAACTTAGAACTACTTAAACCTAACTAACCTAAGGACATCACACACATCCATGCCCGAGGCAGGATTCGAACCTGCGACCGTAGCGGTCTCGCGGTTCCAGACTGCAGCGCCTAGAACCGCACGGCCACTTTGGCCGGTGGCTCTAAGCACTATGAGACTTAACATCTAAGGTCATCAGTCCCCTAGACTTAGAACTACTTAAACCTAACTAAACTAAGGACATCACACACAATGCCCGAGGCAGGATTCGAACCTGCGACCGTAGCGGTCGCGCGTTTCCAGACTGAAGCGCCTAGAACCGCTCGTCCACACCGGCCGGCCGAGATATCGAAACTAGATTTTGGTTAAAGATAGCACGCTAAGAGGAGAGTATGGTGTCTTATGGTTAACATATAGGACTTTGTTACCTACGTCGATATACTACAAGCTAGTTTTTGTTTAATTTTTTCAATCCAGTATTGTTTTGTATGGAACTGGGGACCTAGAAACGACGGAGATGCTTCGTAACCGCCGTAGCCCGCAGTGGTACACAACCCCACAACAGGCTACAGCAGTCCACTCACCCTGGCCGCCATGCCTTCCCGCCCAGAAAGCAGCGCTTTAGACCGTAAATATACGAGTAATTTCTTCTCTTAAGTTACTGCAAACTGACACATTGAGGTTTTCCGTAATGTACTCACCTCTCTGGTCGCGTATTGCTTGTTTAATAAGACACTCTGTTGCAAGATTCTGTCGCAATAGCTATTTCAAGGCCGGCCACTGTGGCCGTTCGGTTCTAGGCGCTGCAGTCTGGAACCGCGTGACCGCTACGGTCGCAGGTTCGAATCCTTCCTCGGGCATGGATGTGTGTGATGTCCTTAGGTTAGTTAGGTTTAATTAGTTCTAAGTTCTAGGCGACTGATGACCTCAGAGGTTGGGTCGCATAGTGCTCAGAGTCTTTTTTTGAGCTATTTCGGGGTGAGTTTGTGCAGTTTATACTGTGGTTTGGCAAAAGAAGCAAAACTGAATCTGTCAGCAAGACAAATGTAGTTGTTACACATAACTGTTGATCCATCTTCAAATGGTTAGCAATTTAGACAAAAATAAATTATCGATTCTGTTACAATATTGATAGTGTAGCGTTTCGTGACGCAAAAACCCATAATTAGAGTGCGACGGACTATTAAGGGGAGCCGGAACGATGAAAATGACAAAATTAACGTTTTTTGGTTTTTTCATTATAAAGTTATCTGGAGCTTTCTGAATAAAACAAATCAAGTTTCACCCGTCTAAATGTGTTTTTCATCGCTGCAAAGTTGACCCATCGCGTAAACGGTTGTAGCGACTTGGTGTGTCACCTCTGACGGCGCCACTCGCTGACTGCAAGCAGGGTATCTTTGCCGAATTAGACAGTGTTTTGTTTTCCAAGGTTGGTTGGTTGGTTGGTTTGAGGAAGGAGACCAGACAGCAAGGTCATCGGTCTCATCGGATTAGGGAAGGACGGGGAAGGAAGTCGGCCGTGCCCTTTGATGGGAACCATCCCGGCATTTGCCTGGAGCGATTTCGGGAAATCACGGAAAACCTAAATCAGGATGGCCGGACGCGGGATTGAACCATCGTCCTCCCGAATGCGAGTCCAGTGTCTAACCACTGCGCCACCTCGCTCGGTCTTTGTTTTCCAACGTTGTATGGCTAATGTTATCAGATAGGTTTACTCACCTACTAATTTGAGGATTAAATGGAGTAGCGTTTACCGATATGAACAGTCACTTGTCACAGAGATAAACGCTATATCGTGTGTGTTGACTTGTGGAGTTTGCTTTGTGTTGCTTAAGTGTTCAATTTTGCTTATTTGACGAATTTTGCTCGTACCTGTAGCATTGAGCATATGAGGAGAGCAGTATGGGCATTATTTTTTCGTAATGCATCAACAAATGAGCACCCACAACATTCACTGTGGTATAAGTACCAATCAAGAAAGGAATATGCCCATAAAAACAGTTTGCCAAATGCTGTAATTGATGTAATTAAAGCCCATATTCAGAGGTTTATCACAGCCAAGTTCATTGGAAAAGTGTTTACATGTGAAAACACAAAATTCAAATGAAAGTGTAAATAATTTAATTAATTTGGATTAGGATTCCTAAAAGAGTGTTTGTACAGATGTGAAAATAAATCGCAAATTCAGTTGCAATCCTACGGGAATCATGTTACGCGGGTATCCGAAAAACGAACAGCTGGGACTGAAACTTACCAAAGAATTTTATTTCCACACTTCAGTCATCTTTGACACAACAAAAAGTACAGCAAAGAGCTTACAATCTTTCCGTTCCTATCCCTGAACAGAGTGGGCGAGTGAATCTTCTTAATACAGACGTAGATGAGAAAGTTCTATATGTTAACCATAAGGCACCATACTCTCCTCTAAGCCGGAACGATGATGTTCCTCAAAAATGAAAATTTTGAAGTTACGGGAAATGGCTTCCAAAGTTTTTAATACATTCCTGCCCCATATGATGGATTATCGGCATCCTCTTCTTTTTCCAGTGTATGAAGTTTCTTTAATTTCTGTTTTGGTTTGGCAAAACAAGCAAAATTCAGTGTGGCTTCTGGATAAATGTACCGTATGCGTTAGTCAAAACTCCTCACTGATTACACTTCTGAACAAAAATGTTTTTACAAGTCAGGTGAAAAACACGCAGATAAAAACATTGCATTTTGGAGTGTATGATGCAGTGGCAACATACAATGAAGAAAACATTATCAAATGAAACTTAATGATTATGAGCATACGTCTCCTTTTCAATGGTCTTTTCTTCCCTTTTGCTTCATGTTGTAGGCTTTTGTCTCTTCTTCCTGCACCTCTTAGTCTTTCTTCATCAACTAGGCACATTATGGAAATAGTGTTGTGTCCTGGTTGGAAACCTAAACGTTTCAGCACATCACATTTTATGAGCATAAATGGAAAGATAAACTATCAACCTACACAGTGAGTGTGCAAATGATTTTTATCAAATAGTTTCGTTAAAATCTCATGAATAAGGTTATGTGGTCGTTATTATTCGCGCACCTGCCATTCGGACAGTAATCCGATAGTGTATTCCGACACTGCCAGGGTGCTTCTGCTGCGACAGCAGTGGGTTCGAGTCTTCATTTTGATCGTCATCTCTGTGTTCAATTTCTGTTGCGTTTTGGCAAAAGAAGCAAAATTTAACGTGGCACCTAGATAAATGCAACCATGTGCGTTTTTACGGAATAGTTTCTGTAAAATCGTTTGAGAAAGATTGCAGGACGCGTGCCTCGATTCTGTCAATGTAGCTCGTCGCCGGCCTGTGCAATGAAGCGGCCAGAGATTGTCTCGTTCCTGCAGTCATGGACGGTGCGGCTGGTCCCGGCGGAGGTTCGAGTCCTCCCTCGGGCTGGATGTGTGTGTTTGTCCTTAGGATAATTTAGGTTAAGTAGTTTGTAAGCTTAGGGACTGATGACGTTAACAGATAAGTCCCATAAGATTTCACACATTTGAACATTTTTTTTATTGTCTCGTTCATTCCCGCTCGCTGGCAGCCGCGAGATCGCAGCCGTCGGCGCCGCCACCCGGCTGCCACCGTGTGTTGCCTGCCTCATTAGACAACAAGGGAATATTTTTCGCGCTGGTTCAAGTCGCCTCACAATCCCCCCCCACCTGCGCAGGTAGGCCGCTTTCTTCCTGTGCGCATCTTAAGAATGCGTGTGGTGGCCCGATGGATAGTGGCAAGGAGCAGAGACGCTCCGGTCAATAGCGTCATTCTGCCCCATTTCCCTTTAGTGGCTGCTTCAGGATGTGCGTACAAATTTAGCATCGATTTTCAAGGTAGTTAAGTATGGTGAGTGTACTTAAACACTCTAATGTTCCTGGCATAAAGCAAACACGACAGGTATTTCGTTGACAAGTGACAGCGATTGTTTTCCGAACATCTAGTTCTGTCCAGGCGGAGTCATCCCCAGTGTTGGCTGTTAGCACGGTAACCATAGGTTGGGAGCACGAGGGATGGGACAAAGCGCACAGTGGCGACGCACAAAGTATTCTCACCTCTCTTCACAGAACGCATAGTACAGCCAGCTTTGTTATTTGCACACCATTACAAGCAACTTAGTTCTACATCTACATCTACATTTATACTCCGCAAGCCACCCAAAGGTGTGTGGCGGAGGGCATTTTACGTGCCACTGTCATTACCTCCCTTTCCTGTTCCAGTCGCGTATGGTTCGCGTGAAGAACGACTGTCTGAAAGCCTCCGTGCGCGCTCTAATCTCTCTAATTTTACATTCGTGATCTCCTCGGGAGGTATAAGTAGGGGGAAGCAATATATTCGATACCTCATCCAGAAACGCACCCTCTCGAAACCTGGCGAGCAATCTACACCGCGATGCAGAGCGCCTCTCTTGCAGAGTCTGCCACTTGAGTTTATTAAACATCTCCGTAACGCTATCACGGTTACCAAATAACCCTGTGACGAAACACGCCGCTCTTCTTTGGATCTTCTCTATCTCCTCCGTCAAACCGATCTGGTACGGATGCCACACTGATGAGCAATACTCAAGTATAGGTCGAACGAGTGTTTTGTAAGCCACCTCCTTTGTTGATGGACTACATTTTCTAAGCACTCTCCCAATGAATCTCAACCTGGTACCCGCCTTACCAACAATTAATTTTATATGATCATTCCACTTTAAATCGTTCCGCACGCATACTCCCAGATATTTTACAGAAGTAACTGCTACCAGTGTTTGTTCCGCTATCATGTAATCATACAATAAAGGATCCTTCTTTCTATGTATTCGCAATACATTACATTTGTCTATGTTAAGGGACAGTTGCCACTCCCTGCACCAAGTGCCTATCCGCTGCAGATCTTCCTGCATTTCGCTACAATTTTCTAATGCTGCAACTTCTCTGTATACTACAGCATCATCCGCGAAAAGTCGCATGGAACTTCCGACACTATCTACTAGGTTTTGGAAGTAATATGCCGTTGGGTGTAGAGTACTGCAGACACATGGCAGATGCGAACGGCCTGCACTTGGTGTGCGACGGAGAGGGCGAATCAGCTTCGCACAGTTTGCTGGAAGTTGCCGAAGAAGACCGACACTGCTCTCATTTTCAGAAAAAAAAAAAAAAAAAAAAAACAGAACACCTTGAACGACTAGAGGTAGGACGTTCATGTTCGCAGGACGTGTACATTAGAAATGATTAACATTTCAATCATTTCGCTTTAGCACATGTCCCGTTACCTAGCAGGCACAGGGTCCGCCATGGGCCCTGATAACTTGTTCCATGCGTGATGCCATCGACGAGTATGAGTTGCGAATGGCGTCCTGTGATAAGCTATCCATGCTGTATTCAACCGGTTCCAAAGTTCATCCGTGGTGACTGGCATTGGGTAACAGCGCTGCACCCGTCATTTCATCATATCCCACGCAGTTTCAATTGACGACAAGTCTGGTGATCTGGCGGACCGGGGCAAAAGCTTGACATCCAGTGACACCAAGAAGGCACCTGTCCTTGCACAATCATGTGGTCGTGCATTGTCTTGCTGAAAAATGATATCTGGGGTATTGTGCAGAAAGCGTATGGCTATGGGTCACACGATGTTATTCACGCAGGTCACACTGATCACAGTCACCTAACACGCCAACTGTGATGTGTGGTTGTACCCAGTAGCACCCCACACCATAAGGCCTGGAGTTGGTGCTGTAGGTCTTGTGTCAATTGATGCCACTCCCCCTGTCTGCAGCGAACCAAAACGCGGCCATCATTATCAGGCAAACAGAAACTGGATTCGACTGAAAATGCTACTGACGCCATTCCTGTCCCCAGTAACGTCATTCCATACAGCCTTGCCATCTAGCACTTCTCCACATTCGTCAAAGGTACATGGAGAAGTGGAAGAGCGCTCGTAACCCACGCAATGATAAATGATATCGCGGCGCAACACCACGTACCGGTAAAATTAAACATATGTCTCTAAAAAATGGCTCTGAGCACTATGGGACTTAACATCTATGGTCATCAGTCCCCTAGAACTTAGAACTACTTAAACCTAACTAACCTGAGGACATCACACAACACCCAGTCATCACAAACATATGTCTCTGGCAGGTAATGTAACCCCTGATACTGTACGATGTGTTACACTGTTCTACTGTTGCGCCTCGTGCGGTAGCGTTCTCGCTTCCCGCGCCCGGGTTCGATTCCCGGCTGGGTCAGGGATTTTCTCTGCCTCGTGATGACTGGGTGTTGTGTGATGTCCTTAGGTTAGTTAGGTTTAAGTAGTTCTAAGTTCTAGGGGATTGATGACCATAGATGTTAAGTCCCATAGTGCTCAGAGCCATTTGAACCATTTGAATTGTTGCGCCAGAGCCGAGGAGGACGCAGATCTGTGCGGTAATGCTATTGGGATGAGGGGTCGATCTTTTCGGGGTGTGGTGCGACGTGACCCATCTTGTGTTCTTCAGCTTTCCGTGAATCAGTCTGCATACACCCGTTGCACTGCCGAAACACTTCGTCCCACACGGGCAGCAATTTCCCGGATGGCTGCAACACATTCTCTCAGGCCAAACCGAACGAGGTGACGCAGTGGTTAGCACACTGGACTCGCATTCTGGAGGACGACGGTTCAAACCCGCGTCTGGTCATCCAGATTTAGGTTTTCCTTGGTTTTCCTAAATCGCTTCTGGTAAATGCCGGGATGGTTCCTTTGAAAGAGCATGGCTGATTTCTATCCCCATCCTTCTCTAATCCGAGCTTGTGCTCCGTCTCTAATGACCTCGTTGTCGACGGGACGTTAAATATTAATCTCCTCCTCCTCCTCCTCCTCCTCTCACGCCAAAAATCGGCCCTGTTTAAAACTCACTGATTACAATTCGCGCATACATCTACAAGGCATCCTTCACGTCTGCTCAAGTCACAATGATTCATTATCTTCCCCTTATAACGACAACGAGAGCCACAGGCACATTTTACCAGTAGGTGGCGTTGCGCCGCAATATCATTGTTGACCTCCAACAAGTGGGCCGTCATGGTTCAAACGCTAATTATTTCTGCAGAACATACTAATGTAGATATCCTGTGAATATGAATGTCCTATCTCTAGTCGCTCAAGGTGTTCTGCATATTGTGAACAAGGGCGCACCTCGCCTAATGACGCAGCTGCTTCTGCTGGTTGTGCGCCACGCAGCTCTCATTCGCTTGCGCAGAGGCCGACAAGTTGCAGTGCACCCAGGCAAGATATGCTTTCCGTAAGGATTAAACGTACGTCTCTGGAAAATAAAAACCGGAAGAATTTTATCTCTAAAACTATTCCAGTATGTGAAAAATCGGTCATATGGTGCATATCATGGCAGAAATTCGATATTTTTCAGCACACTATCACTTTGGCGTACTAGGAGGCCATTACACAACACCGCTGCAGCATTATTTTCTTTAAAATGGAGTCGGCTCTCCGATCAAGAGCAGTACAAATTCCAAAAAGTTGTGGCTGCTATTCCTTCGCTTTCCATGACAAAGAAATTAGTGATATCTGAGCTGTGACAATTGTTGCAAACGAGCTAAAAGCCCTCGCATTTACTTCTTCAAAGCATTAAACAAGGTTCACCCCAACTATCAAATGCAAGTTATGCAGATATCTATGAAATGCGTGTAAAAATCTACAGCACGTTTGCACAGGCTTCACTGTACTGTCGGTGTAATGACATTCAAAGACTTCAGAATGCTTACTGGTAAACCTTACGCCGTACCCTTGCCGTATGACCTTGAAGGCAATGTATACTGCCGACGAAATTCCTGTTATTAGGATTTTAATGCTCACGCCACTGATAACACTACTCTCTGGCTTCGAATGAACTTTCCTAACTCTGTTACTTGGAGGAGAAATACATCCATTGTAGAGGCAGGCGACCATTGAGATTTGGCGCAACTTTGAAGCATGAAAAGATCCCGATTGCACAATTCTTTATTTAGCATTACGCGTTTTAAAATTTCATCATCAAACAGAAGTTTTAAATCAAATTTTAGTAAAAGGCTCACGGATGTTACCACATAGACTGAATGTAAAACAGATATCACCTTACATAGGCATATTTCAGAGTGCTGTTTTCTAACCGATGAGAAACAGTTTGACACTTGTGAGATGCCCGGCTTAGCCCGCAGGACAGGACAGGCAGTTTAAATTGTGGAAAGGAGCCAAAATAATGGGCTGTCAGTTACATTCGAACATACAACTTTATTAGTTGATCAAACATTACAAGAGCCCAAAAGAAATTTTTTTAAGCACACAGCTTTAATCTATGGGACTTAATTACTGGCTGAAAGCCACTTTAATTTAAAAACGGCTGACGGCCAATAACTTAAAACGCAAGCATAATCAGAAATTTAAAAGGCAAGCCTTATCTTACAACAGCTCTTTATTTAGGCTGAAGGCCCAAAGAATCTGAGATTTTCAGAGCAAACAATTTGAATTAAAAATAGGCTGAAAGCCCAACACTTAAGGCTAAACAGCAGTAAATTTAAAAAGAAGGTCTTATGTAAAACAGTTCTTAATTAGGCAAAACTCAACCAAAATAGAAATTTAAAAGGCAAAGCCTTATCTTAAAACAGTTCTTTAGTTAGGCAGAAGGCCCAAAAAATCAGACAGTTCAAGAGCAAACAAGTTAAATTCAAATCGGCTGAAGGCCTAACACTTAAAACTCCATAACATCAATTTTTTAAATACCAAAGACCTTACGTGAAACAGTTCTTTAATTTAAGCTGAAGGCCTTAAGAGACATCGCTACTGACATCCATAATCGGTAGTGAAGTTTAGTATGCATAGCTATGAAGCGTTCAGATCATTACATGCATCAAAAACTGCTCGAGGGTCTCTCATTGAACGGACACACGCTTCAGGTGTGAGCACCATCCATAACAAAAGATCTGCAATACTATTAGACAAAACCTGATAAGCAAGAAATTGAAGTCAGTTCCAGAATAAAAGCTTCTTCGTCTGTAAATAAGAAATGAAATCAAGTAGATAAATCTGATTACATTAAATTTTAAGTAAAGAACTATTCGATTTAATGTGATGACGACCTGGAAATACTATATGAAAAGTATTTACTTAAGTAATTTTTATTAACAGACAAAATTATATTTATGAATATTGATAACCAGTTTAGATCTTCTTAAACGATTAACTTCAGATCTCTAAAAATTAGTTCTATGCACTTTGACTTAAGATATAAAATATATTCAGTACCGGTATTCTAGATAATGAGATCATAAATTCCTCATACTAGTGTGCTCCACATGAGGGTCACGAGGTGTCACTATCTTAAAATATTTTCTGTTAGACAAGTAGATAAAATCATCTGGCGATGGTTAAAACTGCAATAAAAACTACGTTATCTAAAGTGTGCTATATTGTTTCATTAATATGAGAAATTTAAAGCAAGAGATCTATTTTTTCTGTTTATTCAGTGCTAGTCAGGAAAAGTAATCTCTACAGAACCTAAGATTAATAATACATGGGCAGATTTCTTGCATCCTTTGCTATACAAACCTTTTGAGGCGTTATCCCATAGCTCATAGTTCAAGTTTATTAGAGTCACAAGGAAATAACAGTGAGTTGCACGCAAATAAAACACTTTTGGTAATATTTGTGTTTAAAAGAGCTCTTCTCCATAGCTTCATCTATTTTCTTCAATTCATTTTCATGAACTACCACTGATATTAAGCATGTTTCATCTGCTGCACCTACATAATTGTAATTTACCTAGTTTTTGTAGCTGTTAATCTAAGGAGCGCCAATTTTACGCAGAAATAAAAGCAGTATTCAATATTTAAACGATTTATGAACATAATCAGATGCCTATAAATAATTTCGAGTGCAGGTAGTGGAATGTTAATCTCTCACGCTGAAGATAATATCGATTTTTTTTTAAATTAGTGGAGACTTTACCAGAAAAAATTAATTCGTTCGTCTGCTTAATACCAGCTGTTGGTGCTGCCTGGTTTCACGATCCACAAGCTATGATGTTCTCATTTTATTGTCGTTTGTTACATTTATTAAGCCGAGGAGATACGACCAAACATTGCACTAAACATGACGACATCCTTCTGCCTAAATTTCAAAGCTCAACCCAGAAGAAGTTCCCTAAAATTCTGTTGACAACGTGCAACATTTCCCTCGACAAGGACGTCCCGATAATCCTCTTTTGAGAGTAGTCGAGCGACAGAAGTGGTCACCGTTGAGAAGAGGCCCATAGTGGTTTTTCTTGTAGCGAATAGAGCCCTGTCACGCCGACAAGATGCCACCTCAGATACAGTTGTCACCGTCAGAGTCAAAACTGAGCCCCTTCCATCAGCAGAGGACACAGCTCTTCCCCGTCACCAACAAAACTTTTGTCAGCCACGTAATATATAACAGTCAGGTCTAAGATGATCATACTATTTAATAAAATCTCTCTTAATATTATTTTTACTTAATTTGCGACAAACACACTATCAGGGCACAACTTATGAAAAGTAGGCGAAAAGAATTGTGTTCCGCAGTGTTTTGCGCTGTAATGCATTTTGCATCAAAGTATTAAACTAATTTTGTATACTACTGCTAGATCACAGCATTCTTATAAATATTCTAATATTATTTCAGTTTAAGTTCTAATGACACAGCAGGCAGTTCAGCTGAAGAAAAATAGACGTCTCTAAAAGGGGTGATCAAGGAATTAGGATAGACAAACACAGGTATAAGGAAACCGTGGGTAACAGAAAAAAATCTGCAACTGAACGAAGAAAGGACAAGTACAAAAATGTTCTAGGAAAGACAGGAATATAGCAGCATAAATGACTAAGGGATGAAGTGAACAGGAAGTGCAGGGAAGGAAAGGCGAAATGATTGCAGGAAAAATGTGAATAATTCAAAAAAGAAACTGTCGTTGAAGCACTGATTCACCGTATAGAGAAGTCAGAACAACCTTTGGTGGCATTAAAAGCAAAGGCGTCAACATGTGCGATGAGAATTCCAGTGTTAAACGCAGAGGAGGGAGAGGATAGTTGGAAAGAGTACATTTAAAGCCTGTACGAGGCGGAGGGCTTGCCTGATGATGTGACGGAATATGAGATGGAGTCTATACGACAGACATAAGGGATCCAATATTTGATTCAGAGCTCAACAGAGCTTTGGAAGACTCGTGATCAAATAAGGCATTTAAATAATTATGAAGACAGTAACTGTTCTCGAAAGAACAGATGCTGTTGATGACCGTGCAGCTTTCCCCTGGAATAAATGATGACAAATTAAAACCCTCAGCTACCGGCAGGTGATGTTTATATACCTCGATGTGGACAGTTGAAAATGTGTGCCCCGACCGGGACTCGAAACCGCGATCTCCTGCTTACATGGCAGTCGCTCTATCCATCTTTTTTTTTTTTCTTTCGCGGGTAAGTGCTCTACCAACCTTTTTTTTACCATCTTTTTTTTTCTTTTTTTATATGAAGGAAGGTAAGAGAAAGGAGAAACAGAAACCTTTATTATTCACAAAATAAACATAGTACGTCCTGACACACGATGACTGTCCTGGAAGGAACCTCGCTGCCGTCCTACCATGCAGCATGAAATAACAACAAAATCAAAATGGGGCCACCTCCGGCACCCTAAAGAAAAGTATTTATGGATATGAAAACAAAATTTGAAGTACATCCAATTGCTAACTGTTCAAGCGTGAGTTTTTCGTAGGTCGCATACTCGCGTAGTGTTCTTAGTCGATCACATTACTTGGTCGGTTTCACAACGAAAGCACCGCCGCTCATCTTTGCGCACCCGGCACACCCCAATTATATGGCGGGTCCGCAAATACCGTTACCAGGAAATTGGCATACCAATCCTTGTACTTTTGTAGCCGTAATAGTTTCGTGTGTCCATCTTGCAAGTAATGCCAGTAATCCAGGACGTTCAGTAAGTTCGTACGTGTGTCTCTATAGATGTAATGGACCGTCATATTTGTGATCCACGCCACTGCGTTCGTCTTATGACGCGGAAAGTACGT
The DNA here is from genome assembly GCF_021461395.2 of Schistocerca americana. NCBI lineage: Eukaryota > Metazoa > Arthropoda > Insecta > Orthoptera > Acrididae > Schistocerca > Schistocerca americana. The sequence continues at coordinate 303,886,947 of NC_060119.1, read as the reverse complement.
TTCCTCTGGAAAAAATACTATGTCAGAACAGACTGCTGTATAGATAGTGCGCCGCATGAACGCTATTATCTTTCTTGCGAGAGTCCAGACAGCCAATGCCTCGCCGCAGACCAGCCGATGGTCGTCCGTATCCAGCACGCCGCATTGCTGACACAAGGGCGAAGCCGCCAAATGTATTGCGTACTTTTTATCATTTGTAGGGTATTTTCTGTTGACGACAATGTACCATGTTGACCTGACAGATGTAGGTAGGTGGGGGTGGTGGACCGTGCGCCACACCACGTGCCAATTAACAGCTGGATGTTTGCGTTCCACCCTATTCCGGGCGATCTGTCGAAGAAGCAGATGGTACACGTCCTTCGATGTCGACTGTCGGGTCGTCGGTAAACGTTCTAGAACGTAACTGTGTTCCACGAGGAACGTGCGCACATACGTTAAAGGGGGCGATATATGGCCGACACTGACTGAAGGAAGATGCGATGTGGGTACGAGTTCTTCGATGATCGTCCCCGTAAGCTAGTGATTCCTGTTGCGCCACCGTTTGAGCATAGTATTAATATACATGGCACGCGCCTTCTCGTGCACGTTCACTAAACCAACGCCCCCCTCTCGCGCTGGGAGGGTAAGCGTGTTGTACTGTACCTTAAAGAGTTGTCCCAGGCACACATAGTACCCAAAAGCCGCCTGAATCCTCATAGCCATCGTGCGCGTCAAGGGAAGAAGGTGCGTCAGGTGGCACATCATGGGCGCGAGATAAAGGTTGACGAGTAACACTCGCTGGAGCATATCCATCGACCGTAGGGCGTTTAGTCGTACTGCCGTGCGGACTCTGAGTAACAATCTTCGGTAGTTGTCCGCAGCCGTTCTCGCTGTCTCTTTATGAAAGGTGATACCCAAACAGCGGAGGGTTTCCACCGCGGGTAAGGGTCCTTCCGTTCCTGGTTCTAGTCCACGCCCCACATGCATGAATTGTGATTTTCGGTAGTTGACCACACTTCCAGCTGCCATCCCATACGTCTGTAGCCAATCCAGTGCTGTTTGAGTCTCCCTCTCATTCCGTACGAGGAACACAATATCATCCGCGTATGCCCTGCATTTGAATGATAATTGTCGTAGGGAGATCCCGCTAAGACGGCGGCGAAGGCCTGCAGGCCTGCGAGGCACGGTTCTAAGGCGATTGCATAAAGGAGGATCGACGAGGGGCAACCCTGTCTCACTGATCTTAAGATCTTAAAATACTCAGTTCTCCCTCCGTTGACCACCATCGCTGATCTGGCGCCGTGCAACAAACGCACCACAGCATTGGTCAAAAATGGCGAGACACCCATCCTATTCATCACCGCCGTGAGGTACACATGATCCACGCGATCAAAAGCATGATCGAAATCTACTGCAACCATCGCCCCCCGGAGGCGGCATGCAGCCGCGAGGGCGACGACGTCACGATAGTCTCCCAAGGCTGTGTGGATGTTACTGATGCCGCCAAGACAAGTCTGATCGGCATGTATTCGATTCTCCAGCGACTTTTTGATACGACTTCCCAGGATGCGCATGAAGAGCTTGTAGTCACTATTAAGGAGGGTCAAGGGGCGATAATCACAAGGCCGTTTGCCACCACGGGGCTTCGGTATTGGTATCATGAGCCCTTCCGTGAATTGAATGTGAACCGGTACTTCTTGCTGCAGAAGCTCATTAAACATACATAGCCACATCGGTGTCATAATGGTCACAAAGACACGGTAAAATTCCAACGGGAATCCGTCTGGACCTGGGGACTTGTTGCAAGCACCTCGTGTAATCGCTTCCTCCAGCTCTTCACACGTAATTTCAGATAACCCGTCCGCTTCCCCGTTCACACTCGTCACGTCTGGGATCTCTTCCAGGACGTTCCCCAGCTCCCTCTGACCCTCCCCGTTGCTCGCATAGAATCTGCTAAAATGATCCGTGAACGCCTGTGCTATGCCCCTCTGTGTTGTAAAACGACAGCCATCGCCGAGATCGATCTCATGTATTAAATTCCTGCGTCTTCTTCGTCTTTCCTTTATCACATAATGCATCGAGGGAACCTCGTTGGGCAGGAAATCCTGCGACCTCGCGCGTATCATCGTACCTGCCATCCTCTGCTTCGCAAGTTGTACCAGCTTCGCCTTAACTCGGTGGACGGCCGTCTGGCGTTCTGGTGTAGGTGGTTGAGCTAACAGTTCCCGGAGAGCCGTAAAGTAAAACTCAGTGGTCGTGCGCTGCCATTGAGAAACTTCCTTCCCGTAACCTATTAACGTCCTCCGTAAAGCTGGCTTCGCGCACTCGATCCACCACTGCAGGACAGAACCGAAAGAATTTCGTCGACGGAGGCAGCCATGCCACGCGTCCTCCACCATGCGTCGGCATTCTGCATCTCGCAGGTGGGAGACGTTCATCTTCCAATTACCCCTCCGTCTCCACACCTGCTGTCTATTAAGGTTGACCGTACAAATATATGCCTCGTGGTCTGTAAATGCCGTCGGCCATATTTCTGCGTCCACCGTCGACGTTGCTAACGCCCTTGAAACGTAGATCCGGTCCAAACGGCCCGCGGAGTGGCTAGTAAAAAATGTATATCCTGGTTGGTTTCGATACTTCAGGTCCCATGTATCGACTAATTCCATCCCGTTGATCAGCTCCCTAAGTTCTTGGCTAGTAGTATAGTTAGGTTGTTGGTGCTTTCTATCGAGCACACAATTAAAATCTCCGCCGAGTATGCAACCATCGTATCGTCCCTGGAACAACGGTGTAACCTCATGGGCGTAAAAATCTGCTCTGTCCCTTCTCTTATCCGAGCCTGACGGTGCGTATATGTTGATCAAACGTATTCCACCTATGGTCACGGCCGTACCACGGGCAGAAGGCAAATATTCCACTTCGTCAGCACGTATCCCTTCCTTTAATAGTATAGCTGCGCCAACGCCCCTCTCGTCACACGGGGAACAGTAAATGTCGTAACCGTAAAAGTCCGAGGGGGGAAGTACCCGAACTTCTTGTAATAGTGCTATGTCTAAATCCGCAGCCTTTATCATGTCACTGAGCATCTTGATTTTTATCGGCGTCCCAATGCTATTGATGTTAACAGACCCTATCCGATAAGCTTGTTGCATGGCTGTCAACGTAGACAGGGCACCGTACGGTCGCTAATTCTTCCGTACATAGGCTGCTGTCGTACTAACGTCCCCCGCCGTACCCTCATATGGTCTGCCGTTATTCCGTGCACCCATCCGGTCTTACACCGGGAGAGTGCGTGGGAGCAGTTCCTCTAGCATCATCAGTTCCCCACGGGGGTGGGTCTTCTGACCAGTCCCCTAGTGTCCCATCGTTGTCGTGCGGTGCAGGCGCCGTAGCCTCCTCAGTAGCCTGTTGCCGTCGATCGGGCGCCTTCGCTGTGTCTGGAGCATCGTCAGCGGTAGGTCGTGCCGCCGTCCCGCTGGCCACCGTTGCATCCACGCTAGGCAGTTCTTCTGTATCCATGGTCGTCTGCTCTGTACCCGTAAACTTCTCAGAATTGTCTGCTAGATCAGAGTGGTCGTTCTCCACCGTGAGGCGACGCTTCTTCCGGCGTTTTGGTGATCGCTGTTTGCGTTGCCGGGCCTCGGAATCAGAGGTCAGCATGGTCTCCAGTTGTTCGTGGGGGACGTCGGAATCATGCGCCGTCGTATGATCGACGTCTCCAAGTGCGTTATCTGAAGGGGCCGCAAGCGGAACCGAAGAGAGGGCGTCCTGTGACTGCTGCAGGCGGTACACCGCAACGTCATCTTTCTGAGGCTCGCCACGATCCGTCGCTGTCTGTGTGTTCTGGTACGCGTCTGTCTCGCGGCCCACGTCATCGCGTAATGCGGCGACGTATGTCATGGGGAGCACAGTCGGATGCGGCGTGAGGGGTGGATCATCCCGTGGCAGCTGTAATAACCTTCGTTGAGCACACTCAGAACGTATGTGTCCCTCTTTCCCACATCCAGAGCACGTCCTTGGTTGTCCGTCGTAAACGACAATCGCCCGACAACCGGCGATGTATAAGTATGACGGGACGTGTTTTCCGAGTTCGATCCGTATTTGTCTGACGCCATTGAGGACAGGATACGTCTTGAAACTCGCCCATTTTTCAGCCACGTGGGATAGGACCGTTCCGTAAGGACGCAGGGCGTCTGTCACCAATTCTTCTGGCACTTCGAATGGAAGCTCAAAGACGCGGATCGTTCGGAGGCCCATGCCGGCGTGTTCAACAGTTACCGCTCCAACATTCCCGTCCGAATGACAGAAACGAAGTCCTTGTCGGTGTCGAACTAGTAGTTCGTCACATGCCGCTTCATTTATGAGCTTGACATAGACCACGCTGCTGACTATAGATAAGTGTATTCCAACTAGAACGTCAGGTTCGATTTTCACCTCGTCCCGTAAATAACGTTCGATCTCGTAAGCCTTCGGTCGAGCATATTCGTTAGCAAAACTAAATTTCAGTGTCGATTTGCGGAACGACAAGGCCATGATTCGTTCTATGTATGCCGCCACACACCGCTACACACGTAACGTAAACACCTCTCGCGCAGACGTGCGGCAGGGACGTAAACACCGTCCGAACCGCTGCGCCGCCGAAGGCTGACTGTGGAGGGCTTGCCTGATGATGTGACGGAATATGAGATGGAGTCTATACGACAGACATAAGGGATCCAATATTTGATTCAGAGCTCAACAGAGCTTTGGAAGACTTGTGATCAAATAAGGCATTTAAATAATTATGAAGACAGTAACTGTTCTCGAAAGAACAGATGCTGTTGATGACCGTGCAGCTTTCCCCTGGAATAAATGATGACAAATTAAAACCCTCAGCTACCGGCAGGTGATGTTTATACACCTCGATGTGGACAGTTGAAAATGTGTGCCCCGACCGGGACTCGAAACCGCGATCTCCTGCTTACAGGGCAGTCGCTCTATCCATCTGAGCCACCGAGGACACAGACAAATAGCGCGACTACAGTGACATATCCCTTGCACGCTTCCCTCGAGACTCACATTCCCAACTGTCCACAAGTCTACATATGTAATGTACCTTATAGACATTTGCCCATCCACTCATTACTCGCGCACACTTTGGCAATTCCCGTAAGAGTTTGGGCAACCTGGGTGCATTCGCACAGACGAAGGTCAATGGCCGGGTAGCCTTTAACTATATATATGAAGACAGTAACTGTTCTCGAAAGAACAGATGGTGTTGATGACCGTGCAGCTTTCCCCTGGAATAAATGATGACTAGCAGGAGATCCCGGGTTCGAGTCCTGACACATTTTCAACTTGACACATCGAGGTATATCAACAACACATGCCGGCAGCTGAGGGTTTTAGTTAGTCAGCATTTAAATAACATTTCATTAGAATTTCTATAACTGAAGAAAGTTGCAACCAAACGACTATTCAAGTTGCTGTGTAGAATCTATGAAACTGAAGACGTACCAACAGACTTGCGGAAAAAATCGTCGACACAAGTCCTGAATACAGCAAGGGCCGGTAATTGCGGAAACCATCCCAGAGTCAGTTTAACAGTTCATGCATCCAAGCAGCTGACAAGAACAATGTACAGATGAATGGAACAGAAAATTGAGGATGTGTTAGATGACTATCAGCTTGGCTTTAGGAAAAGTAAAGTTGTCAGTGGGTCAGTTTTAATGTTGCGCTTGATAGTGGAAGCAAGATTTTTAAAAAAAGTCAAGATACGTTGGTAGGATTTGTGGACACAGAAAAAACATTAGACAATGTAAAATGGTGCAAGACTCCAGAAATTCTGAGAAAAACGAAAGTCAGCATTAGGGAGAGACAGGTAACATGTACAAGAACCAAGAGGGACAAAAAAGAGTACAACACTAAAAACGAAGTGATGGAATTAAGAAGGGTGTAAACAGGGATGGAGTCATTAGTTCTTACTGTTCAGACTATACTTGGAGCAACAATGATGAAAATTAGAAAAAGTTTCAAGAGGGTGAAAAGATAACAATTAAAGAATTGGTATTGTTGGTGAAAGTGAAGATGAATTACAAGGCTTGTTGACGGTAATGAACGGTCTAATGAGTACATAACGCAGATTGAGAGTAAATCGAATAAAGACGAAAATAATGAGATTTAGCGATCTACTGAACACAAAAATTGGTGCCAACGAAGTAGACAAAGAATTCTGCAACCTTGAAAGTAAAATAATACACGACGGCCGAAGCAAGCAGGACATAAAAAGCACAGCAGTTCAGAAAAAGAGAGCACTCCTAGTCAAGTGATAGGTCTTAATGTGAGGATGAAATTTCTAAGAAAGTACGTTTGGAGCGCAGCATTGTATGGCAGTGAATCGTGCCCTAGAAAAGGAGAGAATCGAAGCGTTTCAGATGTGGTGCTAAAGAAGGAAGTTTGAAATAAAAGTGGACTGATAAGAGAGGAATATTCTTCGTAGAATTGGCGAAGAAAGAAACGTTGACAATAAGAAGGGGCAGAATAACAGGACGTCAAGAACAACTTCCGTGGTACTAGAGGGAGTGCAGATGGAAGAATCGGAACGGAAAGACAGAGAGTGGAATTCATAAGACAGATAATTGAGGATATAGGATGAAAGTGCTTCTCTGAAATGAAGAGACTGGCGCAGGAAGGCCAAACAGTCGAAAACTCGTAAATGATATTTTATTGTAACTACTCTCAAGTGTAATTTCTGTAATTTCTACATGTATGTAATTAATTGATATATGAAATCATCGAGTTTAGCGGAAGGTCTTCAATTTGGTTAGAAATAGCCAACTTTCGTGTCCACGTCGCTGATCACTCCGTCAGCTTCTCAGCGGACATCACGATACTGAGAGGACTCCGGTCCTAGCCCGATCGACCGCTATCGAAACCAATATGTCAACATTAACGGTCAACGACTCTACCCGCTCTATAAGGGAGACGTTCTACGAATGTGCAAAATCCTCTGTTACGAACTGTGTATCTTGTCCGACTTACTTGTAATTAGCCAATCAGCGTTGATTCTGCATACAATAGTAGCGATGTAATCGACTCGCAGCTACATTCATTATATCCTTAGAGTTAACATGTTTCGTTCCAAAACATGTACTTATTTACTGTCTCTTTTTCTTCCGCCTCTTGTCCTCTACCCCGTGTGCTAGGAAATGTCCTAAATGGCGTTCTTTTAAAAAGCAAAGGCCATTAAATTTTCAGACGTAACATTACAGACAAAACAATTCTAAACGTGCCAGGCAAGTGCAGTAGATTGCGTGCCGTTTACTGCACTGAGATACGAAGCAAGCAGAACTACATTGAAACACCGAAGTAAACATGAAATGTTACGAAGTCAGAATGTAACTGTTACACGTCAGATAACCAACGAGCCACAATTTCCTCTCTAACGGCTACGACATCGACGGGATCTTAACGTTAGCTCTTGTTTCATTCTTTCACTACTGTCAGACTAAACATATTATTCAACGGACCACTTATACTTTCCTATACCGGAAGGGAAACAACGAATAAACCAATGGAAGAAACATTTTAATTTTCACATGAGAGGGTAACATTGGTTAACTGCGTCTCATTTTAAAGTTTCAGGTTGCAAACATTGCTCAGTGTTACGACCATCTGCATACACGACAGCCTGGACCCACACTAGAAATTGTTCACAACACTTTCGAACGTTGGTCGATGGCGTGTTCAGCCGTCGCGACACAATTTGAAGATCGTACACTGCGTCCAACATTCTCAGCCACGGCAACAGTGACTGCTTCAACAGTTTGTGACACAGTTGGTCTTCGGCGTCTCCTGGAGCAATTACCAAATCGCCAGTTAAATCGAACTTCCGAATCACGTTCTTCAACCCCGGCGCGGAAAGAGAGCCTCTCCGTATTCCTTTAATGCATCGGTAGTCGCGAGGAACAGGAGCACTAATTCTGTTGTTTTGATCAAACAACTTCACGAGTAAAGCCTTGCTCGCCTTGATCGTATCCATATTGACTGTCAGCAACTGCAATGCACACTGACGCTGGTGTTCCGATCCTACCTCGCCGTACCAGTACCGGCGCCCAAACCCAAGTTATGACACAAACGCTACCCATAACGCAAATCCTGCAGTGCACAATCCGAAGATCATTCCTACAAAGTTGGGTAGCCGTACGGTAAATGGTTTTCCGTCTACACTGGCTCAAATAGCAAAAATTTATTACGAAAACCATGAATTAAGAAATGAACCAATCTATGTGGCAAAACGGAAATTGTTTTTGCTGAGCAGAATGTCACTGTTCATTTCCCGTAATCTTTCTACTGACTGTTTGAAGTAAACAATATCTAACTGAACGACTTTCATTACCGAAGAACTGTTGTTAGTTTAGTCCTCCGTAAGAACAGGAAGGCCGGAAAGCGTCTGGAACCGCGCGATCGCTACGGTCGCAGGTTCGAATCCTGCCTCGGGCATGGATGTGTGTAATGTCCTTAGGTTGGTTAGGTTTAAGTAGTTCTAAGTTCTAGGGGACTGAACCTCAGATGTTAAGTCCCATAGTGCTCAGAGCCATTTGAACCACTTTCTAGGCCGGTAAGAGAAACACGGGTTAGATAACAGTTCACAATTATACGTTTAAATATTGCATGTTTTCTGCCAATTACGTTGTGATTAAGCTTTACTTTATTGTGTAACCCTTACGATATGCTGTTCAGGAAATAAGCTCCCTTTTTTAATGTTTGACTTTTAATCACTTGTGTACATGTGATTACGAAGGCTTTCCCGGCGTAATAATTGATAATATTCTTCTCGGGTGTGCAGCTGGATCATAACGTCATCTTGACACAATATTTCCGCGGTCCAACTGGCCGCCATCTTCAGGTGAGAGTGCTGGTACACGATCTCGCCGGAACTTACTTCTCACCGCAAGCTGCGGCCCCTATATAGGCCGCAGAAAGGCCCACAACGCGTGCGCGAGAAGGTGCCGTAACTGTCTTCTAGATCAAGTAAAACATACCGCGCCGCCAGTGGTGGAAACAGGAAAATCGAGATATCGCTATCAGAAATTAAAAATTGTTGCCCCTGCATCTCGCTATTGGGACTGTTTTTTAAAAGAATCCATAGAGCTTCGTTTATCTGAAAATCTTATTAATAGAGACAAAGGTTACCTTTTAAGTAAGACTTGGAACCCAGTGTTATCACACATTAAAAAACAACGGTCTGTGTTTCGATCGTCGGAATAATTTTTAATTTTTGATAGCGATATCTCGATTTCGGCTGTTTCCACCACTGGCGGCTCGGTATGTTTACTTGAGCTAGAGAACAGTTACAGCACCTTCTCACGCACGCGTTGTGAGTCTTCTGCGGCCTATATAGGGGCCGCCGCTTGCGCTGAGATGTCAGTTCCGTGGAGATCGTGGACTAGCACTCACACCTGAAGATGGCGGCCAGTTGGACAGCGGAAATATTGTGTCAAGATGACGTTATGATCCGGCTGCACACCCGAGAAGAATATTATCACTTGTGTACATATTGTACATATGTCTGAACGTGCACCGTGTTTGTGATGCAGCCGGCGACACGGAGGCGGTCCTGTCGGTGAACCGCTCGGTGCGGTACCAGGAGGTGCACGGCTTCGGCGGCGCCATGACCGACGCGGCGGGCCTCAACATGGCGTCACTCAGCGACGCTGCGCGGGAGAACCTGCTCAGGTGCGTACTCAGCAAAACCAGCGGCAGCGGGGAGGTACCGCGCTGGTGTCCTTCTCATTCACATGATTGTTTTGCCTCGTCTTTTGGTTGTAACACTCTTTAAAAATATCCAAGTGTAACGTCCTTTAAAACTATGTTTTAGTGTAAAATTCTTTAAGAAAATATATTTTGTGCTATCCAAATTTACTGTGTGTTGTGTTGTTTAGAAAATGGTGTGATTAATCAGTTTTACTGAAATCCAAAGAAAAATTAAACAGCTTAATCTGGAAAACCAGTATGTAATGCCTATCCGGGCGGGAAGGAGCGCCTGGTCACCGGCACGAATCCGCCCGGCGGACCGGCCAGTCTGTGGATGGTTTTTAGGCGGTTTTCCATCTGCCTCGGCGAATGCCGGCTGGTTACCCTTATTTCGCCCCAGTTACACTATGTCGGCGATTGCTGTGCAAACAAGTTCTCCACGTACGCGTACACCACCATTACTCTACCACGCAAACATAGGGGCTACACTCGTCTGGTGTGAGACGCTCCCTGGGGGGGGGGGGGGGGGGGGGGTCCACCGGGGGCCGAACCGCACAATAACCCTGGGTTCGGTGTGGGGAGGCGGAGGGGTGAAGTGGACTGCGGTACTCGTGGGGTTCTGGAACACTGCGGCTGCGGCGGGGAAGGTGCCTCTCCGTCGTTTCTACGTCCCCGGTTAACATACAGTGCAATACAATACAATATAATGTAATGCCTATAACGAAAGTCTCGTAAGCACCGACTTCTATGGCCCTGTGCAATAAACTGATAAAATTCCCTATGCAAATAAACAATGAAATACATTGTCCTTAGCTCTTGAGTCGCAGTGGATGTAATCTTGGTATTCCGTTCTCTCCACAGTAGGCATACAAAATATTCAATCTTGCCTCAGCAGAGTGCAATACCGGCTGTAAAATAGCTTCATACAAATAATGTAAGTAGATTAGTTGATAATGAATAACCTTGCAAACGTTCAGTGATAATTTTGGATACTGGCTCAGCGCTGTGCAATGCTGCCTGCATTGAAACTGTTACAAACATCAGTACTTTTCTGATTCTGGCACATTAATATTTTTTTTGACTGGCTGAAAAAATTCTTTAAACAAACACCACATGGAAGAGGATGAGATACTGATAACAGCATATGCTAAGATTGCATTCTTTAATTCGAAAATTGTATTGAAATAAAGCTTCTCCTTCATAAAATCTGATATGAAACATTTTGCGTTAACTTCAAAGTCAGTGAACTTCTCAATTGTTCTGCAATTCTCACTTACTGAGATAGTTAACAATACTTGAATAGTAACATGACAAATGGTCTTACATCGATTCACAAAATAGATCCCAAAGTTAACTTGTCTGTATCAGGATTACAAAACACACAAAATGTTACAAATCGTGTATACCTAATCAACCTATGCATTAAATCTGAAGGCAAATACTTGGTTCCTACAATGAAGGGTCAGTACTGTAAAATTAGCAAGATCCACATTGCGTTGCTGCATACTTAAAACCAAATAAACAAAATTTCAGTACCTTACAAAACTGTATTACGCTGTGTCCATAGGCCAACAGCTAAATTCTCACAGATAGCCACTAGCTTTAAGTCTTTCATCCTACCTGCGACAGAGAGCAACACTGACTGCTACTGCATTCTGCGCGCCCCTACTTACAATCGATTCTGCCGCTCAGGCAACATCTTTGCTTCAGTGGTGTCAAAGATATAATCTCTTCTACATGTGATACCATAAAATACCATACCATACCATAAAACTCAATAACGGAAAGCGGAAAATAATCTAGCAGTGCTGCGTTCGATCGTGTAACACGATTATAGCGATGAAACAATGCAGGTTTTCAGAGGAAATGACTGCCAAGATTTACCTGAACATTGATGAAAACTTTCTGGTGTAAGAATCTTCGGCACTTGAAATATTTAAGCACGTATGCCGTATTGAAATTAGCGAGTTGACGCAGCATCTAAGAGATTAGCTCGTACTCAAGGATTTTTTATCCACGTTTTCCGAGATTTCCTTGAGTCATAAGTTTGGGATGAGCTCACAATCTCATTCAATTAAACTAGTGCTCTGATCATAAGATCGCCATACCAACGCCGCTTCACAAGGTACCCTTGCTACGTTTCTTCCTCAAATTTTTCTCAGTTACACTCTTTGCTTCTAAGGGAACTACGTTAACGATTTTAGAACTACAAGAACTTTGTTTCCTAAAACAGACACGTACCTGTAACCAATGACTAGTCTTTTGAAAATCCACGACGCAGCGAAAAGAATGGAAAATAGATTTAAACGCTCTGTCGACGTCAATGTGGTTAAATCTTACGGAAATAACAGTGCTGGCATTCCAAAACAACGAGCTGTTTCTATTAGCAAGCCAAATCTCAAGAATAAGTTAAAATACATACTTAGGTACCATAACCTCTATCTCTGAGCGGTGATGACAATTCCGTTCTGACGCTTTAAACAATAATTTTTTAAAGAAATTTTCTGTATCCTGTTACCAGACCAAGAGAGGCAGCTTCTCTTATCGACTTAGTAACACGCTGATTTTAAACAATACGGCAATTAGACACGCTTAGATCGTTGACTGTCATATTGCATCGTGCGAGATCTTATTCTGCTGTTGATCCGAAAGACAGCACGTCTTGTGATTCCAGCTGCGTACCTATGTCGGACGAAGCGCAGCACGCTCCAGACAGCACACCCATGTTACCGCGTATCTGTTGCTGTTTCTGTATTGTAGTAGGTGGCGTACCTGTGAAGAGTGTTTTGAGGTGAAAAGTGAATAGTTGCAGGAAGTTCATAAAACTGCGTGGCAAGCAAGCACCGGCGTTCTAACCACAGATGAGCCAGTCGGACCCGTCCGACCGCCGTGTCGTCCATCAATCAATGGCGTCACGTGGGTGGGGTCTGGAGGAGTGGCGGTCAGTGTACCACACCTCCGGCCGTTGCGGCTTTGCAGACCTGGTGCCACTACTATTAGTGCACACTGTTCCAGTCCTCCCACCAAGGAAAAAAATCCCTGGCAGTATCGGGAATCAAACCCGGATCCTCTGCATGGGAATTAGCCCCACTGACTACTCGGCTACGGAGGTGGACAACATTGTGTGTGGGGGGGGGGGGGGGGGGTGATCGAAGAACAACTGTTTAATAAATCGCATGGGCACTCTTACCGGTTTAGATAATAAGTTGTAAAAAATATGTAATTAAAGCAACCAACCAACCTGTACTCATTGCCGTGGCTCTTAAAGTAGCAGTTGTGCTTTACTAAACATAAATCGTTTTTTGATGCTGAATCACGTTGGGTCCGTGGTATTCCAATGTCTTTCTAGCCATTCCTAACTATGACAGTTCATCTCAATGATATTCCTAACAACAGTAATACTCCAGAAAGAAATTTTCACTCTACAGCGGAGTGTGCACTGTGCGTAACTTCCTGGCAGATTAAAACTGTGCGGTAGACCGGAAGTCGAACATGAACATCCATCTTTGATGGACTATAGCTTCACAAATTAACCTACCCACGCACAACCAACCACCCGCCCTCATAGCTTAGTTACCGCTAGTACCTCGTCTTTTACCTTCCATACGTAACAGAAGTTGCGGGACTACCACTCTTGGAGGAAATGATAGTGTGTAAAATGGCTTTACCACAGTCTACACAGTTTACATATTACATACGTAATTTATATGCATGATGCATTAAAGGAATAAAATTGACAACACAAAGTGGTTAAAATGGTACCATCATTTGGACGAAACAGTCGTGATGACATGAGTAAATATGACTCACGATCTGCTAAAAATTTTGATCCTGTATGATTTTAATATAGTGGTATCTGATACTCCTCAAGAGAAAATATTATAATTATAGCAGTGTATTTAGTGTTACTTTTACTACGAGACACCCTGAGTGCAACGCGTTCTTGCTTAAGTTTGGGATTCATTATGATATTTTTTGGGAGATACGCTTATTTCAATGCTTTCCCACATTTATTATTCAAAAGTATTCGACCATATCACCAACCACATATTCTTTTACCCGGGAGAAACAGATTATACTTTTTACAACTTCAGGTAGAACTAATAAGCAGCAACGAATAGTAACCGTTCTTTCATACGCTACGAACAGCCCTAATAATATCTCTGACTCAGAGGTGTCGTTGTACAGACGATTACACAGAAGGAAATATTGTATGTTTTTCAAATATTTAAAAAAGCTTTAATTTGTGTTTCTAAATTAAAACATCTCTGTTTACTGTAACCTGCCTACCTACTCGTATTATACTTTAAATATTATTACCTCTTTCAAGTAATTATGTTGACTTTAAAATTGTAAAAAGTGGCAAGAGACATGACTTCCTCTAGCTACATTTACGAAGTAATTTATGCTAGACCACTGCAGCTTAATTCAGCAAAATGGATTATACAATGATTATCGTTGTGTTGAGTCATTGTCATATAGTCATCCCACTACTTCTCTTCTAATATATCCAAACTAAGATTACTCATCATAAAAAATGAAACACAAATCGTATTTGGTCCTACTTGATAATGTCAATTAAAAAAATTTAAAAAAATAAAAAGTTGATGTAGACGGCGGCAGCTTTTGTCCTCCAGATTATTTCTTTTGTCAACGCACCTCGTTCAGGTCACTTACAATACATACAACATAATAATTCCACTATAATTAACGTACATTATCTATACTACAATATAAAGATAAGTCCTACTTTAACGTTGGTACCAAAAATATCGAGTAGTTCTTGATCGATTTAGTTTAGATTTTTACACGAAACTCTAATAAACATTCCGGCGGACATAAGCGAAAGGTTTCTCGCAAAATTCTCAGGAACTTCATGACTGATTTAATTCAGATTTTTACAGGATACACTAACGTAAGTTCGGACGGGTATAGGCCACATACTTTTTTATATGTACAGTATATAAACATATATATAGAATTTATACTTCTAAATGGAGAGAGCCGCGCGGGATTAGCCGAGTGGTCGAATGGCGCTGCAGTCAGACTGTGCGGCTGGTCCCGGCGGAGGTTCGAGTCCTCCCTCGGGCATGCGTGTGTGTGTTCGTCCTGAGGATAATTTAGGTTAAGTAGTGTGTAAGCTTAGGGACTGATGGCCTTAGCAGTTAAGTCCCATAAGATTTCACACACATTTGAACTTTTTTTTTAAATGAAGAGAACTCTTAGTTTCAGATTGTTACCAATAATCTCGGAGAGTTTTAACGATTTACTTCAGATATTTACAGGATAGTGTAATAAACATTTGGACGCACATAGGCTACATAATTCTAAATAGATATGGTATATAAGTATATATTTACTATGTAAATCGGAAAGGTTCTTAGCAAAAATATAAAAAGTTCATAACCGATTTACTTCAGGTTTTTACACGATATCCTAATAAATGTACAGTGGGATATACGCTACATATTTTTGAACACATATGATACATAGGTATACGTATTCTATCCAAATGAAATAGGTTATTACCGAAATATAGAGAATTTCTTGATTTATTTGAAATTTTCATCCAATAGTCTAATAAACTTTCCGACGGACATATGCCACAATTTTTGTAATATATACATACTACGTAAAAGAAAATCGTTGTTATCAAAAATCTTGAAAAGTACTTGACCGATTTTCTTCGAATTTTTGCACAATACTCTAATAAACTTACAGGAGGACGTAGGCTTCAATTATTAATATATATGGCATTTAAATGTATATACTACATAAAGGGAAAATAGTTGGCAAAAATCTCGGAAAGTTCATGACTAACTCGTTCCAAATTTTTACACTATACTCTAATAAACGTATGAACAGGCATAGACTATATATAGGAGATGAGAGGGGTCAGGAAGAGATGGACAGGGAAATTGGGGAGACAGAATTAAGACGAACATCCAATTCCCATACAAATTTAACAGTTGCCAAACATTGCTGGATTCACTAGTAAGGTATAAATTTATCTAGTAGTAAACTCTTCTGAGTGATGGAAATGTACTAACAACACCCACTGAGATGAGCGCTACAAAGTGGTATTTTTTCAATAGTTCAGTCAGTAGAGCGATTGGTTTCGAAAAGCAAAGGTTCTCGGTTGCAGTCCCAGTCTGCTAGATATAATGTGCCAGGAAGTTTCAGAAATAGTATTGACAGAAACTCTCATTTTTAAAAAGTGTTGCGCAGTATGATGACACAAAATATTATAACGCGTCTGCACTTCATACCTGCCAGTTATCTCGCGTGAAATTTAAAGCCAGGAAAATATCCCACTGCACTCATTGAGAGTAATTGCCTCTTTCAGTCTCTTAAGGGCTAGTCATTGTACGGTCGCCAAAGACGTACACTATGCTGTATGATGACGACCCCCTCTCGCCCTTCCTGACTGCTGATGTCTCTCGTCACATTGGGCACAGTCCGCAGCTCGTAGTCGTTCGGTAGCGTTCTCGCTTCCCGCGCCCGGGTTCCCGGGTTCGATTCCCGGCGGGGTCAGGGATTTTCTCTGCCTCGTGATGACTGGGTGTTGTGTGGTGTCCTTAGGTTACTTAGGTTTAAGTAGTTCTTAGGGGACTGATGACCATAGATGTTAAGTCCCATAGTGCTCAGAGCCATTTGAACCATTGGGCACAGCAGCCCTGACCGCGCAAACGCAGGGAACGTCACAAGACGAGTGCGCCTCACTAGATCATGCTGAGAGGTTTTCTACGAATGAAGTGACTTGTCTTTATTCAGTAGCTGTGGAACATGAAGGGATTGGACAAGGGAGTGTAGCTGCGGAGCTTTAATCACAGCAGACACTGCGACGCTACAGTGGGAGGTGTGTGCAGGGCGTACTTCGCGCCGGAGGGCCTGCACTACAATATGGCGCGCGTGCCCGCAGCGGGCACCGACTTCTCGACGCGCACCTACTCCTACGACGACGTGGAGAACGACACCAGCCTGGAGCACTTCAGCCTCGCCGACGAGGACCTGCTCTACAAGGTACGTCACGCCTTTCACACCGCTCCGCACTATGCACTGCGGTTACGAAAATCATGGAACACCTAATACCGTGTAGGACCTCCTTTTGCAGGCGTTGTGCAGGAACTCGACATGGCTTGGAATCGACTCGCTGTTACCCCACTGCAGAAGTACTGAGCCATGCCCCCTCTATAGCCGTCCATAATTGCGGAATTGTTGCTGGTGCAGACCTCTCGATTATGTCTCATAAATGCTCTATGCGATTCATGTCGGGCGATCTGGGTGGCCAAATCATTCGTTCGAAGTGTCTATAATGTTGTTCAAACCAATCGCGAGCAATTGTGGCTCAGTGACAAAGCGTACTGTCGTCCATAAAAATTCCATAGTCGTTTGGGAGCGCGAAGTCCATGAGTGGCTGCAAATGGTCTTCAAGTAGCCGAACATAACAATTTCCACTCAATGATCGATTCTTTTGGACCAGAGGACCCAGTCCGTTCCATGTAAACACAGCCCACACCGTTATGGAGACACCACCACATTGCACAGTGTCTTGTTGACTACTTGGGTCCGTAGCTTCATGGGGTCTGCGCCACACTCGAACCATACCATCAGCTCTAACCAACTGAAATTGGAAATTATCCGACCAGGCCACGGTTTTCCAAACGTCTAGGGTCCAACCGATACGGTCACGGACCCAGGAAATGCGCTGCAGGCGATATGCATTTCCGTCGGTCGTCTGCTGCCATAGCCCATTAACGACAGATTTCGCCGCACTGTCCTAAAGGTTACGTTCGTCGTACGTCCCACATTGATTTCTGTGGTTATTTCATGCAGTGTCGCTTTTCTGTTAGCACTGACAACTCTATGCAAACGCCGCTGGTCTCGGTCATTAAGTGAAGGTCGTCGGCCACTGCATTGTCGGTGGTGAGAGGTAATGCTTCAGATTTGATATTCTCGGCACATTCTTGACTCTGTGGATCTCGAAAATTGAATTCCCCAAAGATTTCTGAAATTACATATCCTTGCTTCTAGCTACAACTGTCATTCCATGCGGCTATAATACCGTCAGAAACCGTTTCACATGAATCACCAGAGCACAAATGACAAGTCTGCCACTGAATTGTCCTTTTATACTTTGTGTACGGGATACTGTCGCCATTTCTATATGTGCTGTTCCATGGACTTTTGTTACCTCCGTATATAAGTGGCATCTCTTTACCCCTTGTTAACAGCAACAAATGTTTGGCGCAACCTCCATGTCCGCATCGTGTGCGGACTTAGATTCGACACTGATACAGTCCGAGAAACTAAAACAATTAACTTGACTGTGAAGTAAAAACAAAATACTCCGTGCAACAGAACTGAAGGATCACTTTTTCGAGACCCGTAATTCCCGTCCATTGCGACTCTTAAATTTGAGATTTGGCCCAAAAGTGTGTTTTACCTTCCTCTGTAATGTTGCAAGAGCCTGGCGGCGTGTTCAAAATGTTCAAATGTGTGTGAAATCTTATGGGACTTATCTGTTAACGTTATCAGTCCCTAAGCTTACAAACTACTTAACGTAAATTATCCTAAGGACAAACACACACACCCAGGCCCGAGGGAGGACTCGAACCTCCTCCGGGACCAGCCACGCGGTCCATAACTGCAGCGCCTGAGACCGCTCGGCTAATCCCGCGCGGCTGGCGGCGTGTAACATCATCCGCGGGCTAAACGACACTTCAAACTACTAAGTGTCGACATGTGCAAAAGAAAGTCACTAATCATAAGTTCATGTGACGTGTAAGATAGGTTAACGATGTCACATTGGCACCAAATTTTACCATATTTCTGCCCACTGCCATAGTGGATGTGTAACACGATCGGAAGGTCGCCACATCTCCTCTCACCCACATTTCGCCTGTTCTTTTTTTTAACGCCTCTGTGATGGAAGTCAGAACCGCGACGGCCAGGGTTGATATCGCCGCTGCTCAGAATCGGCACGGAAATGCCGCATGAGGTGGCATAAAGAGCGCCAATGAAACCACTCTTTCGCTGGGGCGTTGATTTCATCATATTTCGCTATCGAAAACGACAATTCCCAGTGCTGTGGCCAACAGGAAGGCGTTGTTCACTTTTCACGCTGCTGACACTCCCGGGCACATCTAGCCTCCCCTAAGGACATTGTGGGGCTGCATCCTCATCGAACGTGAGCGCACCCATTTGCAGTACGACCGCAATCTTTGCTCTCGTTTACACGTTGGAACCACTAGGGACCGTTCAAAACCATTCAACAAAATGTGAATGTGATCCGAAGCAGCTAATGGTACTTATGCATTTTCAGTGCTCCTATTTTGTGTCCTCCTGACACATGGGTAAATAAAACGGCAAAGGTTCCCTCTAAATTATCCAAAATGTACCTGTTTAGACAGAAATCATGAGGAACGCCTAAGAACTTGCAGCCCGGCAAATCCATTCGACACACCCTGATTCCAAATGGCTTACAATCAGGTAAAAATGGAAATGAGCGGTTGGCGTCATTGGCCGGGAGGCCCCTTACTGGGCAGGTCCAACCGCCATGGTGGACGTCTTATTACATTCGACGCCACATTGGGCGACCTGCGCGCCGGATGGGGATGAAATGATGATGAAGACATCTCAAAACCCAGTCACCCTGAGCGGAGAAAATCCCCGACCCAACCGGGAATCGAACTCGAGCCCGTAGGACGGCAATCCGTCACGCTGACCACTTTTTTTTGCGTTTAGTCTGGTCGGACGTCGCAAGACATCCGTTCAAGTTGTTCCTTGAGTTCTTTACTCAGTCTTTTTTTTATTACAAAGGGCCACCGCCTCTCTGACCGAAGACTCTGAGCTACCGTGCCGGCTACCACTCAGCTATCGTTGCGGACGTACAATCAGGTGCAAGAGCAGCACTCCAGCGGCGAAACAGCAGGAGCACAACCCGCTTGCGGGCACCTGATGCGCTCATCTTGGGTTGTTTGTCAACGTATTTTAAGGTGCTCTACGAAGGCGGTTGGCCGCGCGGAACGGTCGCGCGGTTCGAGGCGCCGTGTCACGGATTGCGCGGCCCCTCCCGCCGGAGGCTCGAGTCCTCCCTCAGGCATGGGTGCGTGCGTTGTTCTTAGCATAAGTTAGTTTAAGTAATGTCTAAGTCTAGGACCGATGACCTCAGCAGTTTGGTCCTTTAGGAATTCACACACATTTGAACGTTTTTTGAAGACTGTTGGGAGGCACTACAGGAGGACGCGATATACACTCCTGGAAATTGAAATAAGAACACCGTGAATTCATTGTCCCAGGAAGGGGAAACTTTATTGACACATTCCTGGGGTCAGATACATCACATGATCACACTGACAGAACCACAGGTACATAGACACAGGCAATAGAGCATGCACAATGTCGGCACTAGTACAGTGTATATCCACCTTTCGCAGCAATGCAGGCTGCTATTCTCCCATGGAGACGATCGTAGAGATGCTGGATGTAGTCTTGTGGAACGGCTTGCCATGCCATTTCCACCTGGCGCCTCAGTTGGACCAGCGTTCGTGCTGGACGTGCAGACCGCGTGAGACGACGCTTCATCCAGTCCCAAACATGCTCAATGGGGGACAGATCCGGAGATCTTGCTGGCCAGGGTAGTTGACTTACACCTTCTAGAGCACGTTGGGTGGCACGGGATACATGCGGACGTGCATTGTCCTGTTGGAACAGCAAGTTCCCTTGCTGGTCTAGGAATGGTAGAACGATGGGTTCGATGACGGTTTGGATGTACCGTGCACTATTCAGTATCCCCTCGACGATCACCAGTGGTGTACGGCCAGTGTAGGAGATCGCTCCCCACACCATGATGCCGGGCAGAAGACAATTCACAGTACGATGAGTAACAGGAAGACCATGTTCACAATCTATGGCAGTGCTGACGCTCTCGGAAGTTCAACCTTCCTCTAAAGACGTTGTGGGGCTGCATCCCCATTAAACGTGATCTGACCCACTTGGAGCACAACACGACCGTAATTTTTACTCTCGCGTACAAGTTCGAACCACTAGGGACCGTTCAACACCATTCGATGAAATTCGAACGTTATCCGAAACAGCAAAAGATGTTTATGCTTTTTCATTCCTTCTACACTCCTGGAAATGGAAAAAAGAACACATTGACACCGGTGTGTCAGACCCACCATACTTGCTCCGGACACTGCGAGAGGGCTGTACACGCAATGATCACACGCACGGCACAGCGGACACACCAGGAACCGCGGTGTTGGCCGTCGAATGGCGCTAGCTGCGCAGCATTTGTGCACCGCCGCCGTCAGTGTCAGCCAGTTTGCCGTGGCATACGGAGCTCCATCGCAGTCTTTAACACTGGTAGCATGCCGCGACAGCGTGGACGTGAACCGTATGTGCAGTTGACGGACTTTGAGCGAGGGCGTATAGTGGGCATGCGGGAGGCCGGGTGGACGTACCGCCGAATTGCTCAACACGTGGGGCGTGAGGTCTCCACAGTACATCGATGTTGTCGCCAGTGGTCGGCGGAAGGTGCACGTGCCCGTCGACCTGGGACCGGACCGCAGCGACGCACGGATGCACGCCAAGACCGTAGGATTCTACGCAGTGCCGTAGGGGACCGCACCGCCACTTCCCAGCAAATTAGGGACACTGTTGCTCCTGGGGTATCGGCGAGGACCATTCGCAACCGTCTCCATGAAGCTGGGCTACGGTCCCGCACACCGTTAGGCCGTCTTCCGCTCACGCCCCAACATCATGCAGCCCGCCTCCAGTGGTGTCGCTACAGGCGTGAATGGAGGGACGAATGGAGACGTGTCGTCTTCAGCGATGAGAGTCGCTTCTGCCTTGGTGCCAATGATGGTTGTATGCGCGTTTGGCGCCGTGCAGGTGAGCGCCACAATCAGGACTGCATACGACCGAGGCACACAGGGCCAACACCCGGCATCATGGTGTGGGGAGCGATCTCCTACATTGGCCGTACACCACTGGTGATCGTCGAGGGGACACTGAATAGTGCACGGTACATCCAAACCGTCATCGAACCCATCGTTCTACCATTCCTAGACCGGCAAGGGAACTTGCTGT
The DNA here is from genome assembly GCF_021461395.2 of Schistocerca americana. Lineage (NCBI taxonomy): Eukaryota > Metazoa > Arthropoda > Insecta > Orthoptera > Acrididae > Schistocerca > Schistocerca americana. The sequence continues at coordinate 303,865,137 of NC_060119.1, read as the reverse complement.
TCCAACAGGACAATGCACGTCCGCATGTATCCCGTGCCACCCAACGTGCTCTAGAAGGTGTAAGTCAACTACCCTGGCCAGCAAGATCTCCGGATCTGTCCCCCATTGAGCATGTTTGGGACTGGATGAAGCGTCGTCTCACGCGGTCTGCACGTCCAGCACGAACGCTGGTCCAACTGAGGCGCCAGGTGGAAATGGCATGGCAAGCCGTTCCACAGGACTACATCCAGCATCTCTACGATCGTCTCCATGGGAGAATAGCAGCCTGCATTGCTGCGAAAGGTGGATATACACTGTACTAGTGCCGACATTGTGCATGCTCTATTGCCTGTGTCTATGTACCTGTGGTTCTGTCAGTGTGATCATGTGATGTATCTGACCCCAGGAATGTGTCAATAAAGTTTCCCCTTCCTGGGACAATGAATTCACGGTGTTCTTATTTCAATTTCCAGGAGTGTAATATTCACGCAATCCCTCAAATATCTCTGTTTTCTGTTGTAAACAGGAAGATAGATGCCAGCCAAACCGTTACTCTTCTGTTTGTTCTGGAGTTTCAAACACTAGTCCCATAGGAAAAAAATCCATTTGAGTGAGAACTTGCAATGGCGCTGACGTGGGACTGTGCCACCTCCCATCCCCTCCTCCCGTGTATCCGATGACAGTGATCTTTGTTACTCAGGGGCTCACGGACATTAATATCAAATGCAGGAGGTGCACTGTCGTGTTGATGACATATCCATTCAGGACCAACGAAACGTACAACTGGCAACAACTTTGGCAGCACATCTCGAACGAACTTCAGGTAGTGCAAACGATTCAAAAAGGATGGACACAAATAGTGCCCTATAGTTGACATGGTCCAGTTCTTCCCCACAAGTTGACAGAGAATCATTATTGGCAATCTGAGATGAGCACAGCATTTGGATTTTCATCACTCCAGGCATGGGCGTGGCTACAATCTATTAACACGGTCATTTACCCCCATTGCTACCACACGTCTTTTATAATAGAGGTATAATTGCCGCTTAGAACTCCGAATACTGTATTCTAATTGTTTAGTGATGAGTTTTCTTCCACTGAATGCGACACAGCTTTCTCAGATTCTTCTGTATGAGGATGTCACTGCTGAGAAATTTGGATGCGTCTCTGTGGCCTGAACGATCCAGTTCCTCATAAGGTTTCGTCCATGTCGAGAAACTTACTCCAGTTGGGATGACCCCCATTGTTTGGATTTTCTCTGTCTATTCATTCGTCTTTCAGTGCACTACATCCTTCATTAACATACGTTAACTACACCTTAGAGTTTCCTGTAATTAATGTTACATCTTCGAAAAGCTGTCAAGAATTATAAATAATGGAGATTCGAAAGTGGACACGTACAGACGAGTCTGTATTGCGTTTTATGGTAGTGCCACTGACATCGATGCGGCGGGTTCCGACGTTTAAAGATCTTGGCCCATATGAAATATTGATTTCCTACCAATGGTTCCTTAATTCTAAGCGCCTAGCTTAAGATTTTTCTAGATCAGTACAGTTTTAACTGTAAACACTTGCGGCATCCCGTGTTTCTACACGGGCTGTAACTGTTTGAGGTGGTATTATTGATCTAAAATTTTAAAGTAAAACTGACTGAAAATACGAGAAATGGCATTACGTTTAACTTCCGAACAGTTGCGTCATGGCTGTTACTGATAATTTAAGACAGCTATATTCAGAAACCTGTTACAAATTGTACTTGTATTTATTTGATCTTTTACCTCTCGGGAGTGCCACCAGAACTTGAACAACGAACACGTTTACGAGAAGAGGCATGCAGTGTACACAGTCCTTATTGTTCACCAACTAGAGCAGTGGTTCCCAACTTGGGGGTAATTACGCCGTGAGAGTAAAATGTAATTTTCAGACGGGTAAAACAAAAGAGTTCAATTTTGTTTTGGCCAGGAAACCAAATTATTTTTAAAAAATCATTACTCATATTAGTCATCTTCCTCAAACAGGCCACTCACAACATCCATACTTTGCGCTTTGTAAAACGCATCTATGACAGTAGAACTGGGAGACATACATCAGAAACGCCTAAATATCTCATTAAAGTTCCTTCTCTGTGTTTCAGGTTGTTCCCAAAAGAGACTAGAAATTGTTTCAATATTTATTTCACAACAATTGCAAAACCCCACGTGTGTGTAAATGAATTTAACTGAAACAGAATTAGTCGTGATACAGGCACACCCTTGTGACCCAATGTTGGAATTAGTGTACTCAGCGCATTGATAAAAACTACGAAATACTGTGGCCCTGGCAGTGAATCTTAGGAGGGGAATTTGATTTAATTAATCTGTGGTTTATTACAAAAAACATTACTGTCGTAAAGCATCCAAAACAATCATGGAATTACTAAAGCTGCAATCGCAGAATTAACCACTAGAACTGTAAAAGTTAGACTATCAGTTGACAAGATCACTCGATGAGGTCAGAATTGCTTGATAATGTCGCATCTGGCTCCATGGAATATGGAGTGTAGTCATGTATGGAAGTGAAACATGGACGATAACTAGTTTGGACAAGAAGAGAATAGAAGCTTTCGAAATGTGGTGCTACAGAAGAATGCTGAAGATTAGATGGGTAGATCACGTAACTAATGAGGAGGTATTGAATCGGATTGGGGAGAAGAGAAGTTTGAGTAGAAGAAGGGATCGGTTGGTAGGACGTGTTTTGAGGCATCAAGGAATCACAAATTTAGCATTGGAGGGTAGCGTGGAGGGTAAAAATCGTAGAGGGAGATCAAGAGATGAACACACTAAGCAGATTCAGAAGAATGTAGGTTGCAGTAAGTACTGAGAGATGAAGAAGCTTGCACAGGATATAGTAGCATGGAGAGCTGCATCAAACCAGTCTCAGGACTGAAGACCACAACAACAACTGACTATATAACGATTATAGTGACTGTGTGCAGAGAGAAATGGAGAAACCAACAAACGTGGACCGAGCGAGGTGGCGCAGTGGCTAACACACTGGACTCGCATTCGGGAGGACGACGGTTCAATCCCGCGTCCGGCCGTCCTGATTTAGGTTTTCCGTGATTTCCCGAAATCGCTCCAGGCAAATACCGGGATGGTTCCTTTGAAAGGGCATGGCCGACTTCCATCCTCGTCCTTTCCTAATCCGATGAGACCGATAACCTCGCTGTTTGGTCTCTTCCCCCCAAAAACCCAACCCAACCAACAAACGTGGGACAAGGAAACCTATCATGAATCTGAACTTCAGGCACTCGATTTTCCTAAAATGACGGGCCTGGAAGCCATGCTCACCATACTCTTCAGTTTAACACAGACGGTATGGTGACACCGTGTCTCGCTACTCTTATGTTCGACACCAGGATTGCTCTCTGAGGAGCCGGATACTGGATCCCAGGCGGCTCCTCCAGTTGAGTGCGCAGCCTGCAGCCTGCACAGGGAGGGAGTCTTTCTTTCCAAGTCAGCAAGGATGTGACTGGTCCCTTCTTCCCGCCTAGAAAATCTCGACCAACAGTCCTCTCTAAGCTTACATAAGCCCGCCAATGGCACAACTGTTTCTTTAACAAGATATCCGGTCACGTACAGGCAAAATGTCGAAAAACCAAAGCTCTCAATTTCTTTCCCTCTTTTCTAAAGAACGTGTTATGCCCTCTGGACATCACTTCTGTCCCACGAATCAGTGCCCACTCAACCAACAGCTAGCCTCGCATTCCACGTCCTGGGAAAAGCTAAGAAACTGTGCTCGCTCGATGCTACCCACCAACGCTGCGACTTCTGAATCTGCAGTATGTCAGAGCTGTTTTTCAATGTCTTTTTCTTTTTCTTTTCTTTTTTTTGGATATCCAGGAGATGTTTATCTGCTAAAATCATTTTTCTCAATATGGTCCGAGTGCCTACCTCATGCTGGCAGCTTTCCATTGTCAGGAACGAATGCTTTAGCTTGACCAGGTGGATACGTAAAAAATGTAAATGTCGTGTGACAAGGGCCTCCCGTCGGGTAGACCGTTCGCCAGGTGCAAGTCTTTCGATTTGACGCCACTTCGGCGACTTGTGAGTCGATGGGGATGAAATGATGATGATTAGGACAACACAACACCCAGTCCCTGAGGGGAGAAAATCTCCGACCCAGCCGGGAATCGAACCTGAGCCCTTAGGATTGACGTTCTGTCGCGCTGATTACTCGGCTACTGTGGCCGGACAGTGGATACGTAACAAAACAAGATTCACACGACGGTAGTGGAGGTGGATTTTCTCAAGACAACGAGAGAGCAGCTACGCGTGCCGGTCCCCTGCCCACAGCCCCCGCAAAGCGCCTCGTTCCTTCTGCTCTCAATACGTCATGTGCCTCGTACCTTATAGTGCTCCTCGCTTCCGAAGCTTACTCAGAAAAACAACTGTCATAGCCAGCATCGTGGTAGGTTAAAGAATATTAAAAAGCGGATCTGATATCACCATACACAATCACTGTAATCTTATCACTCCATATAAACTAACTCAATTCCCTCCTATCGCGTTAATAATTAAAAATAAATGAAAAGAGGTGAATCAAATGGCTTGCCTCTTTTCACAGAAAATGAACTAATTGACAGCACAGCACAACAATAATTATAAGATTTCTACTACACAGTAGTAGGGATACGGTGTATTGCTGATATTGTTGTCGTTATTAATAGAGGGAGCGGTAACCCACGAATCAATAGCATCCTCAAGTCTTCCATTTTCCTCTTGTTCAGAAGTAAGGAGTCTAGCAGTCAAGTGATTTTCAAGCAGGAGTATAGTGCAAAAATTTTAATTTGACTGATTTTAAATGGGAGATGCAGGGTGTTGGTGAAGCAAGTGGCACTAGGGAATTGAGTGGTGCAGAGGAATCGTGTTTTGTAACGAATGTCTACCCTCAAAGTGTATAATTATGTTTCATTTCTGAGAAGAAATTGTTGGTAGCAGCAGGCCGTTGTGGCCGAGCGGTTCTAGGCGCTTCAGTCTGGAACCGCGCGAGGCCTACGGTCGTAGGTTGGAATCCTGCCTCGGGCATGGATGTGTGTGATGTCGTTAGGTTAGTTAGGTTTAAGTAGTTCTACGTTCTACGGGACTGATGACCTCAGATGTTAAGTCCCATAGTGCTCAGAGGGCACTGAAAATTGCTTCATCATTCCATTAAAAAATAAACAGTAAGGTCTACCATTGTCACTGTTTCATTATTGTGTGATTTAATAAAACGCCTAGAACAACTAAATGTCATTTAGATTTCACCATTTTGAAAACTGTTTTTCTTTATAAAGTTTAGTTAGAAGCTAATGTTGTTGACGAAGAGGGAAGGAGAGGTTAAAGGCTAATATCTGATTCCATTGGGTGGTAACAACCTCTGAAAGACTGGGAACCTCTGTACTAGGACCAGCGGAAACTTCAGAAAATTCAATTTCTAACCACGAATCTAGCATTTGTAGACTTAGAGAAAGCTTTTAACAATGTTGACTGGAATACTCTCTTTCAAATTCTAAAGGTGGCAGGGGTAAAATACAGGGAGCGAAAGGCTATTTACAATTTGTACAGAAACCAGATGGCAGTTATAAGAGTCGAGGGACACGAAAGGGAAGCAGTGGTTGAGAAGGGAGTGAGACAGGGTTGTAGCCTCTCCCCGATGTTATTCATTCTGTATATTGAGCAAGCAGTAAAGGACACAAAAGAAAAATTTGGAGTAGGTATTAAAATCCAGGGAGAAGAAATAAAAACTTTGAGGTTCGCCGATGACATTGTAATTCTGTCAGAGACAGCAAAGGACTTGGAAGATCAGTTGAACGGAATGGACAGTGTCTTGAAAGGAGGATATAAGATGAACATCAACAAAAGCAAAACGAGGATAATGGAATGCAGTCGAATTACGTCGGGTGATGCTGAGGGAATTAGATTAGGAAATGAGACACTTAAAGTAGTAAAGGAGTTTTGCTATTTGGGGAGCAAAATAACTGATGATGGTCGAAGTAGAGAGGATATAAAATGTAGACTGGCAATGGCAAGGAAAGCGTTTCCGAAGAAGAGAAATTTGTTAACATCGAGTATAGATTTAAGTGTCAGGAAGTCGTTTCTGAAAGTATTTGTATGGAGTGTAGCCATATATGGAAGTGCAACATGGACAATAAATAGTTTGGACAAGAAGAGAATAGAAGCTTTCGAAATGTGGTGCTATAGAAGAATGCTGAAGATTGGATGCGTAGATCACATAACTAATGAGGAAGTATTGAATAGGATTGGGGAGAAGAGAAGTTTGTGGCACAACTTGAGTAGAAGAAGGGATCGGTTGGTAGGACATGTCCTGAGGCATCAAGGGATCACCAATTTAGTATTGGAGGGCAGCGTGGAGGGTAAAAATCGTAGAGGGAGACCAAGAGATGAATACACTAAGCAGATTCAGAAGGACGTAGGTTGCAGTAGGTACTGGGAGATGAAGAAGCTTGCACAGGATAGAGTAGCATGGAGAGCTGCATCAAACCAGTCTCAGGACTGAAGACCATAACAACAACAACAACAACCAGGAATCTGTGTGGTTTATTAACATTATGACCACCGACCTACTACTGATATAAACCCGTCCAGGAGATAGCAGGGTCACCTGGCGAGGAATGAATGCTAGTCAGACACATACACAGTTCACGTAGCATCAGTGAGCGTGTTATCCGTGTGTAGACTGGGGAAGGCGCCCGATCTATCTGAATTTGACCGAGGACAGATTGCGATGGCCTGGAGGCTCGGCATGTGCATTGCAGAAACTGCAGGACTTGGGTGTTCGAGGAGTCAGTGGTAAGGGTCTTCAACACGTGGCCAAACAAGGTGAAATCACATCCTGGTGTTGAGGGGTTGGGTGGCCAACTCTCATTTGTGATGTCGGATATTGTAGGCTGTGCAGGCTGGTAAAACGGGACAAGCGGCAAACTGTGGCGGAACTAACATCAGACTTTAATGCTGCACAGAGTAAAAGTGTGTCTGAACACACAGTGTTCCGAACGCTTCTAACAAAGGCCCTCCGCAGCCAACGACTCATGCACATGCCAATGTTAACACCACGACACCGGCAACTACGACTGAAATGGGCACGTGGTCTTGGGCACTGGACGCTGGCGCAGTGGCAGTGTTGCTTTGTCTGATGAATCCCGCCGGTGGAAGGTCGCAAATCCCTCGTCTTCCAGGGCAGGGGAACAGCTCCTTGACACCTCTACTGTGGGACAGAGACAAACTAGCAGTGGTCCCATTATGCTCTGAGGAACATTCTCGTGGGCATCCAAGGCTCCATGGAGCTCGTGCAAGGTACCATGACGGCAAAGGAATATCGTACATTGATTGAAAACTTCATGACGATCGTGTTTCCAGACGGCAGTGGAATTTTTCAGGAGTGTGATGGTGGGTTCGAGGAACTGAGTGGTGGATTACAACTAATGTGCTGGCGCCAAGCTCGCCAGATCTGAACACGATCCAACATATGTGGGATGTGATTGGACGTGGCGTCAGACCTTATCATTCCTTCCCGGAATTTACGGGAATTATGCGACTTGTGTGTACAGAAGTGATACGAAATACGTCCAGTTACACTCATGCTCATAAATTAAGGATAATGCTGATACATGGTGAAACAACACTCTGCTAGGCGGTTTGGGGGTTTAAATCACCTCAGGGTATCACCATGCGGTGTATCTGACTTGCGGTCGTCGCACGGTGGCGCTGGCAGCAGTCAACATACGCAGAGGTGTGTTGGCGCATGTCAGAGTACGGTGCAGCGAGTAAGTTTGCAGACGTGCTAATGGTGACTGTGTGTTGAAAATGACTCAAAGAACACATATTGATGACGTTATGAGGGTTAGAATATTAGGGCGACTGGAGGCTGGTCAAACACAGCAGGTCGTAGCACGGGCCCTCCGTGTGCCACAAAATGTGATCTCAAGATTATGGCAACGATTCCAGCAGACAGGAAACGTGTCCAGGCGCTACAGTACGGGACGTCCACAGTGGACAACACCACAAGAAGACCGGTATCTCACTATCAGTGCCCGCGCAGACGGCCACAGAGTACTGCAGGTAGCCTTGCTCGGAACCTTACCGCAGCCACTGGAACAGTTGCCTCCAGACACACAGTCTACAGACAATTGAACAGACATGGTTTATTCACCCGGAGACCTGCTAGGTGCATTCCACTGACCCCTGGTCACAGGAGATCCCGTAAAGTCTGGTGTCGAGAACACAGTACATGGTCATTGGAACAGTGGTCCCTGGTTGTGTTCAAGGACGAGTTCAGGTATAGTCTGAACAGTGATTCTCGTCGTGTTTTCATCTGGCGTGAACCAGGAACCAGATACCAACTCCTTAATGTCCTTGAAAGGGACCTGTATGGAGGTCGTGGTTTGATGGTGTAGGGTGGGATTATGATCGATGCAGGTACACCCCTGCATATCTTTGACAGAGGAATTGTAACAGGTCACATGTATCGAGACGTCATTTTGCACATGTATGTCCGCCTTTTCAGGGGTGCAGTGGGTCCCACCTTCCTCCTGATGGATGACAACGCACGGCCCCACCGAGCTGTCATCATGAAGGGGTACCCTGAAACAGAAGATATCAGGCGAATGGAGTGGCCTGCCTGTTCTCCAGACCTAAACCCCATCGAGCTCGTCTGGTATGCTCTCGGTCGACGTAACGCTGCACGTCTCGATACCAAAAATGGCTATGGGACTTAACATCTGAGGTCATCAGTCCCTGAGAACTTAGAACTACTTTAACCTAACTAACCTAAGGACATGACACACATCCATGCCCGAGGCAGTATTCGAACCTGCGACTGTATCGGTCTCGCGGTTCCAGACTGAAGTCTTCATACCCCTACGACACTGCAGGAGCTCCGACAGGCACTGGTGCAAGAATGGGAGGTTATATCCCAGCAGCTGCTCGACCACCTGATCCAGAATATACAAACCCGTTACCCAGCCTGTGCACGTATGCATGGTGATCAGCCGGCCGCGGTGGTCTAGCGGTTCTATGCGCGCAGTCCGTAACCGCGCGACTGCTACGGTCGCAGGTTCGAATCCTGCCTCGGGCATGGATGTTTGTGATGTCCTTAGGTTAGTTAGGTTTAAGTAGTTCTAAGTTCTAGGGGACTGATGACCACAGATGTTAAGTCCCATAGTGCTCAGAGCCATTTGAACCGTGGTGATCATATCCCATATTGATGCCGGGGTACATGCGCAGGAAGCAGTGCCGTTTTGTAGCACATGTGTTTCGGGACGGTTTTCTCAACTTATCACCAATACCGTGGAAATACCTGCTATTAGAAGGTTGTGATAATGTTCTGGCTGAGCAATGTATATCCGGTAACTATAGCAATCACAGTGACTTTACCTGACCTACACATCTGAAGCTCAGTATAAAAGCACTTTGCTCCTTTGCTCCAGCAGCTGCGTACCCTGACAGTGTGTGGTGCTTTTTGTCGGCAGATTCCATACTTGCAGCACGCGCAGGACCTCAGAGGGGAGGAGCTGCTGCTGGTGTCGGCCGCCTGGAGCGCGCCCACCTGGATGAAGACCAATGGCAAGTTCAACGGCGAGGGCAAGTTGATCAGAGAGTACTGGCAGCTGTGGGCCGACTACCTGCTCAGGTTGGTCACCTGCAGTTCATACCTTTTCTGTAACATTTATAAATACGCTGCAAACGTGGTGCAGAACGTCATGTACTGCTTTCCTCCCTGAGACATTTGTTCACAGGTTGGAAAATTTTTAGTAGGGTATTCAGTTACGTTCGTGTTTAATGGAAGGTGCTAAATCGCTGTGTCAGTTTAGGATCCATCCCAGAGGTGCAGCATAGAGATATGGACTCATATTCATCTCCCACATCTACTTTTCATGTAAGACGATTTTCTGGCTACGTTTTGGGACGTTACAGACCCGAACTTTTCGACTCTGTAAGTGCAGAACAGGGAATCAGTGATCATAAGGCCGTTTCAGCATCCATGAATATGTAAGTTAATAGGAATATAGAAAAAGGGAGGAAGGAGTAATAGAAGGCAGATTTCAGACTACCTAACAGATCAAAACGAAAATTTCTGTTCCGACACTGACAATGTTGAGTGTTTATGGAAAAAGTTCAACGCAATCGTAAAATGCGTTTTAGACAGGTACGTGCCGAGTAAAACTGTGAGGGACGGGAAAAACCCACCGTGGTTCAACAACAAAGTTAGGAAACTACTGCGAAAGCAAAGAGAGCTTCACTCCAAGTTTAAACGCAGCCAAAAACTCTCAGATAAACAGAAGCTAAGTAATGTCAAAGTCAGCGTAAGGAGGGCTATGCGTGAAGCGTTCAACGAATTCGAAGGTAAAATTCTAGGTACCGACTTGACAGAAAATCCTAGGAAGTTCTGGTCTTACGTTAAATCAGTAAGTGGCTCGAAACAGCATATCCAGACACTCCGGGATGATGATGATGGCACTGAAACAGAGGATGACACGCGTAAAGCTGAAATACTAAACGCCTTTTTCCAAAGCTGTTTCACAGAGGAAGACCGCACTGCAGTTCCTTCTCTAAATCCTCGCACAAACGAAAAAATGACTGACATCGAAATAAGTGTCCAAGGAATAGAAAAGCAGATGCGCAAAACTATAGATCTATATCTCTGACGTCGATCTGTTGTAGAATTTTAGAACATGTTTTTTTGCTCGCGTATCATGTCGTGTTTGGAAACCCAGAATCTACTTTGTAGGAATCAACATGGATTCCGGAAACAGCGATCGTGTGAGACCCAACTCGCTTTATTTGTTCATGAGACCCAGAAAATATTAGATACAGGCTCCCAGGTAGATGCTATTTTCCTTGACTTCCGGAAGGCGTTCGATACAGTTCCGCACTGTCGCCTGATAAACAAAGTAAGAGCCTACGGAATATCAGACCAGCTGTGTGGCTGGATTGAAGAGTTTTTAGCAAACAGAACACAGCATGTTGTTATCAATGGAGAGACGTCTACAGACGTTAAGGTAACCTCTGGCGTGCCACAGGGGAGTGTTATGGGACCATTGCTTTTCACAGTATATATAAATGACCTAGTAGATAGCGTCGGAAGTTCCATGCGGCTTTTCGCGGATGATGCTGTAGTATACAGAGAAGTTGCAGCATTAGAAAATTGTAGCGAAATGCAGGAAGATCTGCAGTGGATAGGCACTTGGTGCAGGGAGTGGCAACTGACCCTTAACATAGATAAATGAAATGTATTGTGAATACATAGAAAGAAGGATCCTTTATTGTATGATTATATGATAGCGGAACAAACACTGGTAGCAGTTACTTCTGTAAAATTTCTGGGAGTATGCGTGCGGAACGATTTGAAGTGGAGTGATCATATAAAATTAATTGTTGGTAAGGCGGGTACAAGGTTGAGATTCATTGGGAGAGGCCTTAGAAAATGCAGTCCATCAACAAAGGTGGTGGCTTACAAATATACTTGAGTATTGCTCATCAGTGTGGGATCCGTACCAGATCGGGTTGACGGAGGAGATAGAGAAGATCCCAAGAAGAGCGGCGCGTTTCGTCACAGTGTTATTTGGTAACCGTGATAGCGTTACGGAGATGTTTAACAAACTTAAGTGGCAGACTCTGCAAGAGAGGCGCTCTGCAACGCGGTGTAGCTTGCTCGCCAGGTTTCGAGAGGGTGCGTTTCTGGATGAGGTATCGAATATATTGCTTGCCCCTACTAATACCTCCCGAGGAGATCACGAATGTAAAATTAGAGAGATTCGAGCGCGCACGGAGGCTTTCAGACAGTCGTTCTTCCCGCGAACCATACGCGACTGGAACAGAAAAGGCAGGTAATGACAGTGGCACGTAAAGTGCCCTCCGCCAAACACCGTTGGGTGGCTTGCGGAGTATAAATGTAGATGTAGATGTAGATGTACAATATTTAATGTCTGTTATTGAAAGATATTACACAGCCGGAATAAAATGAGTACACTCTTAGGTTCCCAATTCGCTCAAGATTTATTATTGCAGCAGTGCATGGAAATAGGTCGACTCACAAACCCAAATCCTTACTTTGAAATTGACCAACATTCTAAATTCATAAAAGTTCTTCAGTTTAAATACCTTGGATCACGTTTCAACAGTAAAAATTTCATAACAATTGATATAAACGAAAGAACAGCCTCAGGGTCAAGATGTCTGAACTCACTAAGCAACCCACTCAAAAGTAAAGCTTTGTCAATCACCACAAAGATGAAGATATACAACACTATCATCTGCTCCATTGTACTGTACGGTTCAGAAAGCTGGACGTTTAGAAAGAATGAAAGAGAAAAACTGAATGTTTTCGAAAGATAAGTAATGAGAAAAATCTGGGGACCTGTGTTGGAGAAGGGCGTATGGAAAATTCGAAAGAACAATGAAATTTATCAGCTAATGAAACAACCTACTATCATCCAGAAAAGTAGGAGACTGCAATGGGTTGGGCATGGGGCTAGAATGGAAAACAACAGAATCACCAAAAAAGCATTTGAAGGAACTCTCCAGGCAACAAGACCACCGTGCCGACCTCGTACAAGGTGGAAAGATGACACAGAGAAGGACATCGCAGCATTTGGAATTTCCGCAGGGTGGAGAGAGACTGCGAGAGGTAGAAGGCGGTGGAAGCAGATAGTTGATGCAGCGCGTTGTCTACAGGGCCTGTGATCGCTGAGGAGAAGAAGAACAAGAGAAGAGGAAAAGTGGCATGAAATTACACTTAGAGATGATAGTACAGGCGGTTCTGGTGTACCAGGCGTCGACCCATCGTGAACACCGATGTTAGTACGTGGTGAAACTTCCACAGGCGGCAACACCGGCGCTGATTCTGGCATCCAGCTGATCGTACAGATGACGAATACTGTACTAGGATACGCTATTTCACTCCTGTTCACGTGGTTTTGTAAGAATGCTTCGTTGAAGAGTCGCACCAGTCACTTCTCGTCCCATCACATCCCACACGTGCTCTATTGGAGACAAGTCCGGAGATCGTGCTGGCCGGGAAAACTGCTGCACATCTTGCAGAGCGCGTCGAGTTCCACGAGCAGTCTCAGGCGAGCATTATCTACATCCATACTCCGCAAGCCACCTGACGGTGTGTGGCGGAGGGTACCTTGAGTACCTCTACCGGTTCTCCCTTCCATTCCAGTCTCGTATTGTTCGTGGAAAGAGGGATTGTCGGTATGCTTCTGTGTGGGCTCTAATCTCTCTGATTTTATCCTCATGGTCTCTTCGCGAGATACACGTAGGAGGGAGCAATATACTGCTTGACTCCTCGGTGAAGGTATGTTCTTGAAACTTCAACGAAAGCCCGTACCGAGCTACTGAGCGTTGCAAAGTCTTCCACTGGAGTTTGCCTATCATCTCCGTAACGCTTTCGCGATTACTAAATGATCCTGTAACGAAGCGCGCTGCTCTCCGTTCGATCTTCTCTATCTCCTCTATCAACCCTATCTGATACGGATCCCACACTGGTGAGCAATTTTCAAGCAGTGGGCGAACAAGTGTACTGGAACCTACTTCCTTTGTTTTCGGATTGCATTTCCTTAGGATTCTTCTATTGAATCTCAGTCTGGCTCTGCTTTACCGCCGATTAACTTTATATGATCATTCCATTTTAAATCACTCCTAATGCCTACTCCCAGATAATTTACGGAATTAACTACTTCCAGTTGCTGACCTACTATATTGTAGCTAAATGATAAAGGATCTTTTTTTCTATGTATTCGCAGCACATTACACTTGTCTACCTTGAGATTCAATTGCCATTCCCTGCACCATGCGTCAATTCGTTGCAGATCCTCCTGCATTTCAGTACAATTTTCCATTGTTACAACCTCTCGATATACCACAGCATCATCCACAAAAAGCGTCAGTGAACTTCCGATGTTATCCACAAGGTCATTTATGTATATCGTGAATAGCAACGGTCCTACGACACTCCCCTGTGGCACACCTGAAATCACTCTTACTTCGGAAGACTTTTCGTGTTGGAACAACACAGCTTCATGTTGCACGAACCGACCGATAGTTAGCGTCTCTCTAGAATCACCATGGTGAACAAGAGTTGTAGCTTATCGCAACCCGGACCACGAGGCCTGCGTTGGTGCCAGTGTGTCTCGGACGAATGCACTCTACGGGATAGCGCACGCCACGAACTACGTCGCACGAACAAACGACCATCATTTGCGTGCAGGCCGAATCTGCTTTCATCCCTGAAGACTACGGCGCGCAATTCTATCTTCCCTCTGACAACACCAGTCTAGCCGTCCTTGTCCATGCTATGGCGCGAGTGAAAGACGGCCTAGAGGTGTGTGCGCTCGTAGTCCCAGTGCTAGTAACCGGTTCGCAACAGTTCGTGTTGACGTGCCTGGGCTTACAAGTCTTATGTGTGCTGTGATAGCTGCACAATCTGCCACTGCTGTCCTTACAATACGACGATTGTGGCAGGTGTATGTGTTGCATGGACGTCCATAACCACGTTTGCGGATGTGAGGACGTTCGCGAGACCCCTGATACCAGCATCGTTGCACAACTGATGCAGCACGTCCAACTTGTATGGCAGTTCTCCGAAAGGACAGCCCTGCCTCTCGAAAGGTCACAATTTGACCCCTTTCACATTCGCTCAGCTGGCTGTAGGAAGCACGAGCGCATCTTCATGGCACGGTTGCCTGCTTACTTCACAAGTTCGCACCACACTGGGCCTCCCGGCTGTGATCTTTCCCTGATAGGGGTAGACAGAGGCGGCGCTGTGGTAGCTATGCCACTGCGCTATCTGTTGGCGGACGACGTTGAAATCATTGTCGGTACATCTATCTCCCAGGTGGCATATTCCGTCATCGGATCAAAATCGACGTCGTCTCTTTAGGTTTCCCGACAGCGTATTTGCACAATATGTAGTTGTATCATGTCAGATCCCGTACCTATGATATCCACTGCCGACTAAAATGTATTGCAAATAAGTGGCTGGAAGAAAACAAAATGAAAATAAGAGGAAGGTATATTTTTTCGTGTCCAAGTGTTGTAATAGTGCAAGAGGAAAGGAGCTCAAATTTAATCCTGCTTCAGAAAAGTTAACTCCAATTGACGTTTCATGGAATGTGAGTTGGATCTTTTATTCTTGATTTATGAAATTTCATGCAAATAAGATAATGCAGTAACAGATTATATAATTTGTCGTGGAAAGTACCAACTCTGATGCTTGCACTCCATTACGCACTGGGAATGAAAGCTTTAAAAGGGTGTGCGGTGTTAACCCAGAATGTGTTTAATAAGGGAGTCAGTCAGTTATATGTCCTAAAGTTCAGATTCATCGAGAATTTAATAATTGAAATATGTTTGCTAATAAAAATTGCATTTCTTTCAAAAATGGCATTTGCAGGCGTGTAATTGACTACACATTATTCTTCCAGGTACACTCATAAAGGGTGTAAAGGAAAATACTGACAACGTTTTGCACATACTGAAGAATGGCAAACTGATCGTTTGTGAGAAGGGAAACCCTGCCAGGAAGTGAACAGTTTCAGCCGTCTGGGGTGCAAAAATTTAAAATTCGTGGTACGAGAACTTATTTTTGGCCATGTGAGGTGCCGAAAAGAACCCAGGCACTGCTAGCAGACAGAGGGCCAGGAATGTTGCCACAGGGGCCCCACGCTTTGTTGCGTCTGGGCAGGAAGCGATGGGACATATGGACCCAATGCATATTATTGGGCTGCAGGGCAAGTAGAGACTTGCAGAATAAATGGTGCTCGTCAGCATCATCTGATACATGCATGACAAGAGTAAACAAAGAGTTTTCAGTCACAGAAAAAAATGTAATTCGTGGCAACGAAGAAATTTTTTCAGAGAGGAAATTTCATGCCGAATGTGAGATAGCGTGAGAAAAGAGGACGTAACTGAACAATTACAAAAGTTGCTGTTAAATAATTAGATTAGCGAGAAGAAGAACCGGGTTTAGGCAATCAGCTGTATGAACACGCCGAGTGAAATCTTTGCAGAATGCTAGGGATGAGGTCTTCGAAGCGTGTGAGACTTTGCTGCTAGACTGCAAAGGCACTTAGCTTACACGCCTCATGGGAGACAAATCGCTGCTTTTCTGCGCAAGCAATGGCCGCCTGCGAGAGTCATAGCCGGTTGCCGCTGCAGCATTCTGGCACCGCCGCTCGCAGTGGTTGTATTCTTCCTGGGCGGAGCGAGGACACTGCAACGGTGGCACCGCTGACAAATCGGTCATCGCCCGGTAGCGACACGCATTTACACGCCTGTCATACAATTGCTGCCAGTGTTCGATTTGTCTCTGAGTTACTACAAGAAGTCAGTGGAAAACGAGCGTGAGAGTTTCCATTAATACAATGGACGTATTGATGTTTGCTGATTTCAGTCATAAGTTACCTAGAACTGTTTTTTGTATCCTGATCATTCCTCCCATGAACCATGGATTTTGCTGTCGGTGGAGTGGCTTGTGTGCCTTAGCGATACAGATAACCGTACTGTAAGTACAATCACAACGGAGGGGTATCTGTTGCGAGGTCAGACGTGTGGTTCCTGAAGAGGGGCAGCAGCCTTTACAGAAGTTACAGGGGCAGCAGTCTGGATGACAAACTGATCTGGCCGTGTAACAGCAACTAAAACAGCCTTACTGCGCTGGTACTGCGAACGGCTGAAAGCAAGGGGAAACTACAACCATAATTTTTCCCAAAGACATGCAGCTCTGCTGGATGGTTAAATGATGATGGCATCCTCTTGGGTAAAATATTACGGAGGTAAAATAGTCTCCCTACGGATCTCAGGGCAGGGACTGCTCAGGAGGATGTCGTCATCGTAGTGTGGAATGTTAGATCCCTTAATAGGGCTGGTAGGTTAGAAAATTTGAATAGGGTAATGAATAGGTTGAAGTTATAGTGTGAATTAATGAAGTTTAGTGGCAGGAGGGAAAGGACTTCCGGTCACGTGAATACAGGTTTATAAATACAAAATCAAATACGGATAATGCAGGAGTAGGTTATAATGAATAAGAAAGTAGAACTGCAGGTAAGCAACTACGAACAGCGTAGTGAACGCATTGTCGTAGCCAAGATAGACACGAAGTCTACGCCTACCACAGAAGTACAGTTAAAGGAGATGAAAATTTAATTGTGAAGGGGGACTGGAATTCGATAGTAGGAAAAAGGAGAGAAGGAAAAATACTAGATGAACCTGGACTGGGGTAAAGGAATGAAAGACGAAGTCGCCTGATAGAATTTTGCACAGAGCATAATTTAATCATCGCTGACACATGTTTTAAGAATTATACAAGAAGGTAGCATACGTGGAAGAGACCTGGAAACACCGAAAGGTTTCAAATTGATTATGTAATGGTTAGACAACGATTTAAGAACCAGGTTTTAAGAAATGGTTCAAATGGTTCTGAGCACTATGCGACTTAACTTCTGAGGTCATCAGTCCCGTAGAACTTAGACCAATTTAAAAGTAACTAACCTAAGGACATCACACATATCCATTCCCGAGGCAGGATTCGAACCTGCGACCGTAGCGGTCGCGAGGTTCCAGACTGTAGCGCCTAGAACCGCTCGGGCACTCCGGCCGGCCCAGGTCTTAAATTGTAAGACTTTACCTGAGACAAATGTGGACTCTGACCACAGTTTAATGGTTATGAACTGTAGATTGAAATTGAAGAAATTGGAAAAAAGGTAGGAAATTAAGGAGATGGGACTTGAGTAAGTCGAAACAACCAGCGGTTGTTGATAGCTTGAGACGGAACATTATATAACGGTTGACTAGAACAGCTGAAATGAATACAGTAGAAGACTAAGGTCTAGTTTTAAAAATGGTTCAAATGGCTCTGAGCACTGTGGGACTTAACATCTGAGGTCATCAGTCCCCTAGAACTTAGAGCTACTTAAACCTAACTAACCTAAGGACATCACATACATCCACGCCCGAGGCAGGATTCGAACCTGCGACCGTAGCGGTCGCGCAGTTCCAGGGTGCAGCGCCTAGAATCGCTCAGCCACACCGGCCGGCTGTAGTTTTAAGACATGGAACAGTGAAGGCGGCAGAGGATCAAGTAGGTAAAAAGACAAGGCCTAGTAGGAATCCTTGGATAACAAAAGAGGTATTGAATTTAATTGATGCAAGGAGAAACTTCGATAATGAAGCAAATAAAGCAGGCGAATAGGAATACAAGCGTTTAAAAAATGTGATTGACAGTAAGTGCAAAATTGCCAAGCAGAAATGGCTAGAGGACAAATATAAGGATTTAGAAGCCCTTCCACTAGGGGAAAGATAGATACCGCCTACAGGAAAATGAAAGAGGGCTTTGAAGAAAAGAAAAGCAGATGAACGAATATCAAGAGCTCGCATAGTAAATCAGTCCTAGGCCAAGAAAGGGAAGCTGAAATGTGGAAGGAGTATATGGAGGGTCTACCCAAGGGAGGTGAAGTTGAGGTCAATATTATGAAAATGGAAGAGGACGTAGAGGAAGATGAGAAGTAAGATATGATACTGCGCGAAGAATTTGACAAATAATCGAAAGACTTAAGTCGAAACAAGGCCCCGGGAGTAGACGATGTTCCATCAAAACTAATGATAGCCTTGGCAGAGCCGGCCATGACAAAACTCTTCCATCTGGTGTGCAAGATGTAAGAGACAGGCAAAATATCCTCAGACTGCAAAAAGAATGTAAGAATTCCAGTTCCAACGAAAACAGTTGCTGACAGGTGGAAAATTACCAAACTACCAGTTTAATAAGTCATGGCTGCAAAATACTAACATGATAACACGAATTCTCTACAGAAGAATGGAAAAATTGGTAGAAGCAGACCTCGAGAAAGAGCAGTTTGGATTCTGGAGAAATTTAGGAACACGGAAAGCAATACTGACCCTACGACTTATCTTAGAAGATAGGTTAAGGAAACGCAAACCTACATTTATAGTATTTGTGGACTTAGAGAATGCTTTTGAGAGCGTTAACTGGAACACTCTCTTTGAATTCTGAAGGTAGCAGGGGTAAAATACAGGGAACAAAAGGTGATATACAACTTGTACAGAAACCATACGGCGGCTATAAGAGGTGATTGTTATGAAAGCGATGCAGTGGTCGAAAAGGGAGTGAAACAGAGTTGTAGCCTACCTCCAATGCTGTTCACTATGTATATTGCATAAGGAGTAAAGGAAACCAAAGAAAAATTTGGAGTAGGAATTACAGTTCAGGGAGAAGTATTTAAAACTTTGAGGTTTGCCGATGACACTCAAATTGTCAAAGACGGCAAAGGATTTAGAAGAGCAGTTGAACGGAATGGACAGTGTCTTGAGAGGATATAAAATGAGCAACATAAGCGAAAAAAATGGTTCAGATGGCTCTGAGCACTATGGGACTTAACATCTGTGGCCATCAGTCCCCTAGAACTTAGAACTACTTAAACCTAACTAACCTAAGGACATCACACACATCCATGCCCGAGGCAGGATTCGAACCTGCAACCTTAGCGGTCACGCGCTTCCAGAGTGAAGTTGCCTTGAACATAAGCGAAACAAGGATAATGGAATGTAGTCGAATTAAATCAGGGGATGCTAAGGAATTAGATACGGAAACGAGACACTTAAAGTAGATGAGTTTTGCTATTTGGGCAGCAAAATAACTGATGATGGACGAAGTAGAGAGGATATAAAATGAATAGTGGCAATGGCAAGAAAGGCATTTCTGAAGAAGAGAAATTTGTTAACATCGAATATAAATGTGTCAGGAAGTCATTTCTGAAGGTATTTGTCTGGAGGTTAGGCATGTATTAAAGGGAAACATGGACGATAAACAGTTTAGACAAAAAGAGAATAGAAGCTTCCGAAAAGTGGTGCTACAGAAGAATGCTGAAGATTAGATACGTAGATAACGTAACTAATGAGGAGATACTGAATAGAATTGGGGAGAAGAGGAATTTGTGGCACAACGTGAGTAGAAGAAGGGTTCAGTTGGTAGGACTCGTTCTGAGGCATCAAGGGATCACCAATTTAGTATTGGAGGGAAGCGTGGAGGGTAAAAATCGTAGAGGGAGACCAAGAGATGAATACACTAAGCAGATTCAGCAGGATGTAGGTTTCAGGAGTTATTCGGAGATGAAGAGGCTTGCACAAGGTAGAGTACCATGGGGAGATGCATCAGACCAGTCTTCGGACTGAAGAACACAACGACATAAACAACATCCTAATCAGTTATGCACCGCATTAGCCAACAGTCCATGGTAGATGAAACTTCCTGGCAGACTGAAACTGTGTGCCGGACCGAGACTCGAACTCGGGACCTTTGCCTTTCGCGGGCAAGTGCTCTACGAACTAAGCTACCCAAGTACGACTCACGCCCCGTCCTCACAGCTTTACGTCTGCCAGTACCTTGTCTGCTACCTTCCAAACTTCAGAGAAGCTCTCCTGCGAATCATGCAGAACTAGCACTCCTGAAATAAAGGATATGCGCAGACATGGCTTAGCCACAGCCTAGGGGATGTTTCCAGAATGCGAGTCCATGGTAGATGTATAGACTGCGTACAACAGCCTTCCTTTACAGATGATGCATTTTTCCATAGTGCCCTCCTCTGATCATAATTCGCTAACTTTTTTGTAATCGTGTTTTGCAAACGGGAACTTAAAAATCTGCGGCACAGGTGGAGCTTAATACCTTTATTTATTAAAGTATGTCCAAGTACAACTATCTTATAATTAAAATTAATTAGTCTTCACGTTACTACATAAGTTTCTAGAACGGTGCAACGCATTAGCCAACAGTGCAAGGTAGATGAACAGACTGCCCACAAGAGCCTTCCTTTACAGATGCTGCATCTTGCATCTTTCCACAGTATCCTGCTCTCGTCATAATTCGGTGACCGTGTTGTGTATCAGAGCAGCAACCTTGTAGGTAGCATTATCACTACACTCCAGTAGTGCTTAATCTCCCATCACGTCCTTGGTGCCAAAATTCCAAATACAGAAGACCACGGGAGATTCCGGCAACATCTCTACCGCCTCAACATAACCCCATCTTCATATGTGAATACGGTAGTGAGGAAGATGCTAACCACATTTTATTCGGCTGCGGTAGAAGATATCACGATACTACAGCGCCGTTTGATGTCCTCTGGCAATACATTACGAACGAACATTTTAACTCTTTTTGCGGCAGAAGAACTGAATGTGTACAAACTCCGACAGATTTAACAGCGGAACGTGAAATAATAATATAGGAGAAACGAGTCTTTCTACATTACAATATTGCAAATAAATTAGTACGATTTTTCTTCTCAACCATCCTATTATATTAATGAATTTCCACAGGTCATGGACTTAATTAGTATTAAATGAATGCGATAATGGTTGCATTTAAATGTTAAGAAGCATTCTGATGCTAGCTACATGAATGGTAGTCAAAAACCATTAATAAATTTAAAAAAGAACATTATCACATGTACGAATAAACGAGTTTCGAAATGACTAATGTGCTGCTTTCACACGGCAAAGTTAGTGGGAACGATGAACTGCTGTACAGTTGTTTGTAGAAATGTTTCCCACAGTAAAACGGTGAAAACAGCAAGAGAGACACGAAAATGATGTTTTCCACCTGAGATATTCCCAGGATTATAGCGTGTATATACTTCAAAGTGGGCTTTCTGTCCTTAAATTTTATTGTGTATACAGTCAAGCTGTGTGATTGTTAGAAGTATACATTGTTTTTCTGGGCCTTCCGAACACAGCACCAATACACTGCATTTCTGTTCAATAGCATCAAAAGCGGATGTCGGCTGTCCCTGCTTGGCTCCAACAGTTGCCCTTGAGGAGGTTTTAAGAGGAACCGCCCACTTGCACTCCTTAAGTGTGTGAGTGCATAAGAACCAGGTACATCTGCGCTATCTACAGAAAGTGCAGGCTATAGTACGGGAGGGCTATCCACTACACTTAAGCAGTAGTATATATATAGGTCTATATTCTCTCGCCACAAGGCGGTACTATGGTGCTGTTCACTGATGAACGAGAGCTCACTATAGACAGCTTTGAGAACCCTCACAATACAGATATTTCGACAAATTAAAATCCACGTGCTCAAGGCGTTGGAAGAAACCAACACAGGTTCAGTTGAACGTATGGTTTGCTATAATTCGTGATTACATCATTGAAACTAATTTAATACCAAACAGACTAACAGGACCGATCTGCTTCATGTTTGCCAGATACGTTCTTCCCATCCAGTTGGATGCGGTGTGACACTGGTTCGCTTGTTAATGTGGCTGCAAAACGACGGACGTTTTTTATATAAATATGCGGCATCATCTGGTCGCCATATACGAAAATCGATTGACTGGTCGACTGATCTTATGCATCTTGCCTGTAGTACGTGGAACACTGTGAAGATGATAAAGTGTGCCACTCCTGAGACTTTATCACAGGAATGCACACTGTTATGGAAATAGTGAACACGAAGTCACACTTATTTCACGATGTGGCTGACTCCCCACACCGTCGATGTACACTGTGATATCACACTGGAGGAGGAAAGTTTGCAAGCTTCTTGTAATGCATTTGCACGGCGTAAGTTTCTCAACGAAATGTGGAAATCTGAAAATGAACATACGGCATTGTGGGCCGGGAGTCCCCCATTCGGTGAAGTTCGGCCGCCGAGAGCATTCGACGCCACATTGGGGGACTTCAGCGTTTAGATGGGGGATGAGATGATGATGTGGGCAACACAACACCCAGTCTCTGAGCGGAGAAAATCTCCTGCTCCAGCCGGGAATCGAACCCGGGCCCCTTGGCTTTGCGGAACACTGACTCATCAGCAGTACCAACATTTCTCTAACTTTCAAGCTCCTCCCACTCCGAGCGGGGTGGCGCAGTGGTTAGCACACTGGACTCGCATTCGGGAGGACGACGGCTCAAACCCGCGTCCAGCCGTCCTGATTTAGGTTTCCCTTGATTTCCCTAAATCGCTTATGGTAAATGCCGGCATGGTTCCTTCGGAAGGCACGGCCACTTCCATTCCGCAGCCTCCCCTACTCCGAGCTTGTACTGTGTACCTAATGACCTCGTTGTCGAGTGACGTTTAACACTAATCTCTTCGTTCTTTCATGCTTCACAATACGAATTTCAGGACACTGATTACTTCTGTGAAAATTATCAGTTTATCATCCTTCTCAACGTACTAAGAATTGCACAGGTACAGTCGGTGTGTCCGCTTTACACTGATGCCAGACGGGTTACGTGAGCTATTTGGATGCCAAGCATAGTCTCAAGAAACTTTGACACTAGTGTTCTCAAACTTCGGCGCCCCACAGCGCCGGAAATATACGTCTTAAGACAGGAATTCCAGTTTGCAAAATGACTAGTTTACAGCCCCGCGCAACATACTAACAGTTCCATCGTTTCTTCTGTGCATCCTTTTTGGGGAGTTATCAAGCAAAAACAAAATTACATTAAAAATTAGAGTCATCTGTTGATCTTTTATATCCATAGGTTGTTTGCTGAGGACTTTTATAGGTGAATTTTTCAATCTCTTTTGTGCTAACGTTAAATTCATTCGGTGATAGTGTACATATTTTTTCTTTCCGGTTTCGTTACTGGGAATTTCATGATTGCTCTTATCCTCAAACTGATGGTTTGTAACTAATTTTATCAATAAATGAGAGCACTATAGAGCATCATTAAATATTAAGAACCGACTAAGCATGTGTCTATAGGAAATGCTTATGTGATATCCAAATATTTATAAATTCTTTCGACTGACTTCTTCTAGGTGGGCAAATCTGCCGCTATCACTTTTACAAAGAGAATCATTTTCACCAGGATATAGAGTTTAAATGAGAATCTTATTAAGTATTACTGGCTGGTTTTGAGGATGCGCTCATTCTGAAGAACACAATGGCTGTGTACATATCGGCCCCGTGAGAAATGTGTAACAGAATCCACATACCATGCATAATGGACGAACGCGCCTTTCATAACAGTGCGTGTCGTATGTAGTTGCTTTATACCTCTTACAAATATGATGTGTCCACGTCCACTATGAAGCCGAGAATAAACCCACTCTTGAAATTATGTATTAGTTCTTAATAATGCGCTCATTTAAACTAAAACTCTGGCGTAAACGATGTCGTTCTTCGTAATCTCTTTCTCCTGTGCACTAAATAGAATACCCGACAAAAAGTTTGAAGCACCCAGAAGATGAGGAGGAAACTAAATGAAACTTCAGGGGTTGAGAAGGTATGTGATATTTCAGTAATTACAATTTCGAGTAGATTTAAAAACGACTTGGCAGTCTGTGGCCACTTATCAGTATGACTTTGCACCCCGTCTGGCCTGAATGCATCCACTGATACGGTTGGGAAGCTGGCCCACAACTGTTGTAACTAGTTCTAAATATTCTGGGTACTGGCAAAAGGGACGCAGTTGCGTCCGTGTTGGATCTACATATGTTCTGTCGAGGTCAGGTGTGGGGATCTTATTGGACAAGCAATTACCTCAACATTACGGAGACACTCCATAGAAACATGCATGCCATGTGCGGAGGATGTGAGGAGCATTGTCTTGCTGAAAAATGTCCTCACGATACTGTCGCCTGAGAGGTAACACGTGCGGAAGCAGGATGAAAATAGTTCAAATGACTCTGAGCACTATGAGACTTAACTTCTGAGGTCATCAGTCCCCTAGAACTTAGAACTACTTAAACCTAACTAACCTAAGGACATCACACACATCCATGCCCGAGGCAGGATTCGAACCTGCGACCGTAGCGGTTGCGCGGTTCCAGACTGGAATACAGGATGACCTTGGCGTCCTGTTGTGCAGCCAGAGTTCTCTCGATCACTACCAGCTGCTACCTGAAGCAGTACCCGATGGTTCTCCACTCCAAGAAGCCAGGAGTAACGCTGCTGTTCCCCTTCAAAATATTGGAAGAAAGCGATCTCTCCCCAGCTCGCCACCATACTCTTTACTTGGTTACTTTACTTTACGCGATCAGGCCCAATGGACCGCGCGCTGCTTTGAGAGATTGCCTCCACTTCAGCCTGTCTTCGGCACCTTTCTGCCATCCTTTCAGCAGTCCCACTATCTGAAGGTCTTTGAATACGCAGTGACTCCATCGAGTTCTAGGTCTTCCTACGGGCCTTCTGCCGGTTGGCTTGGTGCTGAGTACAGTTTTCGGCCATCGGTTGTCCTGCATTCGAGCAACATGCCCTGCCCACTGGATATGATATTTTTACTGTTGAAACGTGATCCAAGGTATTTAAAGAGAAGAACTTTTCTGAATTTAGAATGTTGGTCAATTTCAAAGTAAGGATTTGGGGTTGTGAGTCGACCTATTTCCATGCACTGTCGCAATAACAAATCTTGAGCGAATTGGGAACCTCTGAAAGGGTGTACTAATTTTTTTCCGGTTGTGTTATATCTTTCAATAACAGACATTAAATATTGTAACGTCTCAAAAGGTCTTTGAATACGCAGTGACTCCATCGAGTTCTAGGCCTTACTACGGGCCTTCTGTCGTTGGCTTGGTGCTGAATACAGTTTTCGGCCATCGATTGTCCTGCATTCGGGTAACATGCCCTGCCCACTAGAGTCGTCGTGTCTTCATTATAGCCACGATGTTCGGCTCATTGTAAATATTATACAACTCTGTATTGTGACGAATCCTCCATTTTTCACTCTCATTAACATAAACTGGTACAAAAAACTTACGAAGGTCTTTCCTTTCAAATACCATCAGTCTGTTCAGATCTGGCTTGGTTGTACTCTAGGTGGCGCATCCATATAGTACTGGCTGTAGGAGTGTTTTGTAGATGTTTATTTTGAAATGTCTGGACAAACTTCTGGTTACAGCGATTACATACCTGTAGTCTTGCCTGTATTTTATTTTGCTGGGTGGTTCATCTCTGAATACTGCCCCCAGATATTTGAACTCCCTGACTTGACTCGCCACCATACTTACCGAGAATAATTATCCGGTGTAATGCGAGCCCGCGATTCACCGCTGTACACAATGCAGCGCCATTCATCAGCAGTCCATGTTTCCCTGTCATATCACCACTCCAGACGCAGCCGTTTGTGCTGCTGTCTTAACAGCCCTATATCCAGTGTTATATGGGATGTGCTTTATCTGAGAGTGGGGAGATGTACCACCACCAAGGCAGGATCGCTGTATTGTGCTTCAAGCACATTGTAACTCCTGCAGATTTTCAGACGTGATCGACCGGATCCTTGATGCTAGTATGGCTGCCCTCGCATCTGACCACTGTCACATCCGAATGCCCTACTAATCTGGATACTACACAGTTCCATCAGCTGGCCAAACAGAAACAGTTCAGACGCTGTCAGATGGTGATAACATTGTCTCGTAGGAGTAAGTGACGTCTTCGTGTCCTTCATAGTGATTACTGAACTTCTGACGCTGTCCTCCCAGTTCAGACACTGAAAGGAGAGAAGTGATGGGATACCTCGTAATGTCGTGTCAGACCTCCTTTTGCCCGGTTTTGCGTAGCGTCTCCAGGTGGCATGGAATAAATGAGTCGTTGGAAGTCCCCAGGAGAAAATTGAGCCATAATGCCTCTCCAGACGTCCATAACTGCGAAAGTGTGCCGGTGCAGGATGTTGTGCACGAACCGACCTCTCGATACTGTCCCACAAATGTTCGATGGTATTCATGTTCAGGAAATTCAAATGTGTGTGAATTCCTAACGGACCAAACTGCTGAGGTCACTACTTAAACTAACTTATGCTAAGAACAACACACACACACCCGTGCCCGTAGGAGAACTCGAACCTCCGGCGGGAGGGGTCGCGAAATCCGTGACATATCGCCTCAAAACGCGCGGCCACTTCGCGCGACGATGGGATTGATGACAGGCGATCTGGGTGGCCAAATCATTCGCTCGCATTTGTAACTTATTTATTAAATATTTTGCTTAAACTGCTGAGTGGAACTGAAAGCAAGTGAACCTACTTTCTCTTTACTTATTCTTATCATGTCAACACTGACCCACAATATTCTAGCGCAACGTAATTTGACTGCTCAAAAAAATTAAAACCTGACTTAAAAAAATTAATTCAAAAGAATGGCCGTGACTAAAAAGAAATCTTAACAATAACCTATACATTTCATTAAGTACTTACCCCACAAAAATCTTCATTAGGGGAACTACGGCAATACAGCGAACGTCAATACTGCCAGCTAAATAAAAGATTCTAACTACTAAAGCCTCTAACTTCTAGGCACGTGGTTAGCAAAGGAAAGCTTTTGTTGCAAACCAAATAATGTATTTTCTACCTTAATAATGTGACATCCAGTTCAGACGCAAACATAAATCGTCATTGACATCTAGTACAAAAGCACATAATCATGAACAATATTCAGTCTCCAGGTCGAACATGTACGGATCGTTAGCCTACGCTAGCACTTCAGACCTCTCCCCTCCATCAATGCTAACTTCTCACATCTAACATCCATCACTGCTGGCCATTCACCTTCAACTGCTCAACAGTACTTCCATCACTGCTGGCGACTAATTTCCAACTGCCCAACACTACTGGCGATTAACTTTCAACAACGAGTCCAGCCAGCCACAGAGCCTCTTACAAAGAAAGCGCAGTCACACAGGTCCAAGCAAAGCGCTACACAGCGCTGCCAACACAGAAGCAGCCCACTTACACATTGTCCAGAAAGTTCTTCAAACCAGTCGCGAACAACTGTGGCCCACTGACATGGCCCATTGCCATGCATAAAAATTCCATCGCTCTTTGGGAACATGAAGTCCATGACTGACTATAGAAGATCTCCAAGTAGCCGAACGTAACCACGACCGAGTCCACCCCATGTAATCAGAGCCACCACCAGCTTGCACAGTGCCTTGTCGACAACTTGAGTCCATGGCTTTATGGGGTCTGCAGTACACTCTAACCCCACCATCAGCTCTTGCCAACTGAAGTCGAGACTTACCTGATCACGCCGCGATTTTTCCGTCTTCTAACGTCAACCTGAGATGGCCCTGGGCCCAGGAGAGGCTTTGCAGGCGATTTCATGCTGTTAGCAAAGGCATTCGCGTCGGTTGTCTGCTGCCATAGGGCATTAACGCCAGATTTCACCGCAGTGTCCCAAGGGATACGTTTGTCGTACGACCCACACTGGTTTCTGCCGTTATTTGATACAGTGTCACTTGTCTGTTATTGTTGACAAATCTACGCAAACGCTACTGTCCTCTGTCGTTAAGAGAAGGCTTTCGGCCAATGTTTTGTTCTTTGTAAGAAGTAATGAGTTAAATTTGGCATTCTCGGCACACTCTTGACACTTTATAGCTCCGCATATTGAATTCCCTACCTATTTCCGAAATGGAATGTACCATGGCTCTGAGCACTATGGGCCTTTACTTCTGAGGTCATCAGTCCCCTAGAACTTAGAACTACTTGAACCTAGCCAACCTAAGTACATCACACACATCCATGCCCGAGGCTGAATTCGAACCTTCCACCGTGGCGGTCGCGCTATTCCACACTGTAGCGCCTAGAACCGCTCGGCCACTGCGGACGGCGAATGTACCATGCATCAGGCTCCAACTGTCTTCCGGCGTTCAAAGTCCGTTGATTCTCGTCGGGCGGCCATAATCACGTCGGAAACCGCTTCACATGAATCACCTGCTTACAAATGGCGGCTTTGCCAATATCGCATTGCCGAAGCCGCCATTTGTACGTAGGCGATTCATGTGAAAAGCCTTCCAACGTGATTATGGCCGCCCGACGAGAATTAATATACCATGTGTATGCGATACTACCGCCAGCTATGTAGTATGTGCATATTGCTATTCCACGACTTCTGTCACCCAGAGTACACCATACCAGGTCTGGTAACAACGCTAAACACGAACAGCCACTGTGGTGGCATTTGTAGCTGTCATAGAGGATTGCAACTGTAATTATTTACGTGCCCGTCCATGATGTGTACGTACACCAAGTTACATTGACATCCGACCATCTCATCAGGGTGGTTCACTTCTTTCGTCAGGCTGTGTAGCGGCATCGGAGGGCTCTCTTCTTTGTCAGTAAACATAGAGCGAAAATGTGTTATAGAAACCTAAGTATGTTTTCTCGGCTGGGGACGTCACAAGACAGTGTCACAACATTGTGTACGATTTTTGCCAATGGGGCTATAGTTTCAGTCCACCAAGCAGTTTTCATCCTTGAGATTCAATTTAAAAAATGTTTTACAGATAAACATGCCTGGCCTCTCCATAGCAGCGAACAGCTCTCTGACGTTTACTATGCTGGCGGTATTGTGGGGAAACTGTCGCTAGCGATGATCGGTCCTCTGGTGCGCAGGTTCGTGGAGGAGTACGCCTCGGTGGGGCTCCCCATCTGGGTGCTATCGGCGCAGAACGAGCCGACGGACGGCAACTCTGACTTCTGGTTCAACTGCATGGGCTGGTCGGCGACGGAACAGAGAGACTGGGTGGCGCAGCACTTGGGGCCCACGCTGCAGGCCGCCGTCGCGCAGCCGCCGCCCGACGTCCTCGTCATCGACGACCAGCGCTCCATGCTCGACCGCTGGCCGCAGCAGGTCCGTACATCTGACCCCTTCTCAAAGGGCGTTCCTCCGTGATAGCATCCAGGAAGCACGCGGCGACTGCGTTTAAGGACATTCTTGAAGCTTCCTGACATCATAATACACTACTGGTCATTAAAATTGCTACACCAAGAAGAAATGCAGGTGATAAACGGGTATTCATTGGACAAATATATTATACTAGAACTAACATGTGATTACATTTTCACGCAATTTGGGTGCATACATCCTGAGAAATCAGTACCCGGAACAACCACCTCTGCCGTAATAGCGGCCTTGATACGCCTGGCCATTCAGTCAAACAGAGCTTGGATGGCGTATACTGGTACAGCTGCCCATGCAGCTTCAACACGATACCACAGTTCATCAAGACCAGTGACTGGCGTATTGTGACGAGCCAGTTGCTCGGCCACCAATGACCAGACGTTTTCAATTGGTGAGAGATCTGGAGAATATGCTGGCCAGGGCAGCAGTCGAACATTTTCAGTATCCAGAAAGGCCCGTACGGGACCTGCATCATGCGGTCGTGCATTATCCTGCTGAAATGTAGGGTTTCACGGGGATCGAATGAAGGGTAGAGCCACGGGTCGTAACACATCTGAAATGTAACGTCCACTGTTCAAAGTGCCGTCTATGCGAACAAGAGGTGACCGAGACGTGTAACCAATGGCACCCCATACCATCACGCAGGGTGATATGCCAGTATGGCGATGACGAATACACGCTTCCAATGTGCGTTCACCACGATGTCGCCAAACACGGATACGACCGTCATGATGCTGTAAACAGAACCTGGATTCATCCGAAAAAATGATGTTTTGCCATTCGTGCATCCAGGTTCGTCGTTGAGTACACCATCGCCGGCGCTCCTGTCTGTGATGCAGCGTCAAGTGTAACCGCAGCCATGGTCTCCGAGCTGATAGTCCGTGCTGCTGCTAACGTCGTCGAACTGTTCGTGCAGATGGTTGTCGTCTTGCAAACGTCCCCATCTGTTGACTCAGGGATCGAGGCGTGGCTGCACGATCCGTTACTGCCATGCGGATAAGATGCCTGTCATCTCGACTGCTAGTGATACGAGGCCGTTGGCATCCAGTACGCGTTCCTTATTACCCTTCTGAACCCACCGATTGCCTATTCTGCTAACAGTCAATGGATCTCGACCAACGCGAGCAGCAATGTCGCGATACGATAAACCGCAATCGCGATAGGCTACAATCCGACCTATATAAAAGTCGGAAACGTGATGGTACGCATTTCTCCTCCGTACAAGAATCATCACAACAGCGTTCCACCAGGCAACGCCGGTCAACTGCTGTTTGTGTATGAGAAATCGGTTGGAAACTTTCCTCAGGTCAGCACGTTGTAGGTGTCGTCACCGGCGCGAACCTTGTGTGAAGGCTCTGAAAAGCTTATCATTTGCATATCACAGCATCTTCTTCCTGTTGGTTAAATTTCGCGTCTGTAGCATGTCATTTTCGTGGTGTAGCAATTTTAATGGCCAGTAGTGTAAATCGTGCTCAGTTCGTTGAGAGCTTGCCCACGCGAAGTAAGATTCCGGTTTCGTGTCTCATTTCGTCTCTACTTTCGATTTTCCTGGAAGTTTTCGATACTCCTTCAAGTAATCTAGAGATATTCCATGAAGTTTCGGGATTGCAGCCGGATCGCTTCAACATCGTACTACGATATTTCGGCTGACAGGCATTCAGCCATCTTCAGATAAGTGTTTTGCACTGGAAAACGCTCAGTTGAAGATGATTGATCGATTGTGCGCCGAAATATCGTGGCAAGATGTCGACATCATCCGGGCGCAATCACGAAACCTCATGGAATACTCATTACCCCGAAAAAACGTCAAGAACCAAATCTATAGTTAATAGTTTTAACATTAGTCATAACTTGTTGTTAGAATATTTGACAGTGAGAAGGAACTGGTGTTTCCACCCCGCTACTTTATATGGTTCAAATGGCTCTGAGCACTATGGGACTTAACAGCTATGGTCATCAGTCCTCTAGAACTACTTAAACATAACTAACCTAAGGACAGCACACAACACCCAGCCATCACGAGGCAGAGAAAATCCCTGACCCCGCCGGGAATCGAACCCGGGAACCCGGGCGTGGGAAGCGAGAACGCTACCGCACGACCACGAGATGCGGGCCGCTACTTTATATCCAAGTACACAGTGTTCCTTATTAATTATGATAAATTGGTCATATTCATATTTTGTTGTGATACCGAGAGCCTCTTGCGAAGGGATGGGCACCACTGTCTTTATTTATTTACCTTATTGTGCACATACTTTCGTCGTTTGCATTATATTCCTATCAGTTATGGACTGAATGAATGTTTTGATTGTGATTTCGTGAATATATCAACTGTACTTCAGGAATACGTGTTTCACATATACGGATCAGCCGGAACATTATGACCACTGACCTACTATCGATATATCTCGTCCAGGACATAGCAGCGTCACCTGTCAAGCAATGACTGTTAGTCAGACACACGAACGGATCATGAAGTATCAGCGAGCGTGCTATCCGTGTAGCCGGCCGGAGTGGCCGTGCGGTTCTAGGCACTACAGTCTGGAGCCGAGCGACCGCTACGGTCGCAAGTTCGAATCCTGCCTCGGGCATGGATGTGTATGATGTCCTTAGGTTAGTTAGTTTTAATTAGTTCTAAGTTCTAGGCGACTGATGACCTCAGAAGTTAAGTCGCATAGTGCTCAGAGCCATTTGAACCATATCCGTGTGTAGAATGGGGAAGGCGGGCGATCTACCTGATATTGACAGAAGATGGATTGTAAAGGCCCAGAGGCTCGGCCCGAGCATTTCGGAAACTGAACGATTTCTCGGGTGTTAGAGGAGTGCTGTGGTGAGGATCTTCAACACGTGGCGAAACCAAGGTGAAATCACATCCAGACGTCGTGATATTTGGCGGACACCCCTCATTACAGATGTAGAACGTGGTAGGCTGGGCAGACTGGGAAAGCAGGACAAGCGTCGAGCTGTGGCGGAAGTAACATCAGACCTTAATGTTGGACAGACAAGTGTTTCTGAACGCACAGTGCACCGCACACTCCGAAGGCCCATGCATCTCACAATGTTAACATCACGACATCGACAACTATGACTGAAATGAGTACGTGACCATTGGCACTGGACGTTGGCGCAGTGGCAGAGCGCTACAAGGTCTGATGAATACCGATACCTTCTTCATCATGCCAATGAGAGGGCGCGAATCTGTCGTCTTCCAGAGGAATAGCTCCTTGACATCTGTACGGTGGGATGGAGACAAGCCGGCAGCGAGTCCATTATGCTCTGGCGAACATTCACGTGGGTTTCCGGTTTGCTTGGGTTCAGTGGAGCTCGTGCAAGAGAGTGCAAATGCGGTGATTCCTGGAGTTGGGTAGACGCGCCGGCCCCGGATCGAATCCGACCGGCGGATTAACGACGAGGTCCGGACTGTCGGCCAGCCGGGATGTGGTTTTTAGGCGGTTTTCCACATCCCGCAAGGTGAATACCGGGTTGGTCCTCAAGTTCCGCCTCAGTTACACCAATCACAGACATTTGAAAACGTTCGCACTATTTCAAGACTTACACTAGACGCAGACAGCTGGGGTACACTACTTCCGTCCCGGGGGGTTCGGGGTGGCGGCAGGAAGGGCATCCGGCCACCCTCTGTAGTTAACACTGCCAAATCCGTAATAACAAAGCCTACCCCGCGTTGGAGTGGGACAAAGGCCCGAGAAAGAAAGAAAGAAAGCTCGTGAAAGGATCCATGATGGCAAAGGAGTATTGTACACTGGTTGCAGACCACGTACACCCCTTAATAACGATCATGTTTCCCGACGGCAGTGGCATTTTTCAACAGGATAATGCGCCAAGTCACAAGGCCAGGAGTGTGATGGAGTGGGTTCGAGGAACACAGTGGTGAATTCCAATTAATGTGCTGACCACCAAAACGCCAGATCTGAACCCGATCAAACATATCAAGAATGTGATTGAACGGGGCGTCAGAGTTCATCCCGTCCCCCCACCCCCTCCGAAATTTACGGGAATTACGTGATTTGTGTGTGCTGATGTGTTGCGAGCTTTCTCCAGCAGCCGATCAAGGCCTCATTGCTTCCATGCCACGACGTATCACAGCTGTTACCTATGCCAGAAGTGGATATACGGGTTGTTAGGTCAAAGACGCATCTCTAATGGCAGAAACTTCGGGGTTTTGTGGGAAGTCCTCCCCTCCACTTCAGGGATGAGCCGAGTGAGCATTAGCGGAGCCCCTCCACTTTACGTCACCCGTCTTCCGTATGTCTGAGAAGGTGGTTGCACGCTGTAGTCCAGTCCAATAAATTTCAAAAGGATGAGGTACATTGTAGCCATAATTACTAATCCGTTCTTTTTCACCACCGTCGTAGTCAGGGTTATTTTGTCATCACGAGTTTTAGTCATTTTCCAAGTAAAATCATCTATTTTTGTAATGAGAGCATAGTGTTCATTTTCAGTCTAGTCATACGAAGTTAATCCTGCATTGCTTTTAGCACATTCGATGTTTATCGAGTTCTTTTTTCCGTTCTCTTGCGTTCATTAGTTTTAGTTAACTTGTTTGCTGAGTATTTTGTGGTTTTTTTTTTTTTTTTAATTAGAATGGGCATCACCCTTTTTCTTCAGTCAACCATGTGGTCGCAAAGAAGAATGGGGAATCTCTTACAGTGTTTTCAATCTAGGCTTTCTTGACTGAAGTGTGAAATATTTAAGTAATCTTGTGTGTGAAATTATTTGATTTTATTTCATTTTTGGTCCGATGGTTAATGTAATTCTGCATGGAGAAAGGACTATTTGCATCCTACGTCAGTTAAAAATATGACTTGCGTGTGAAGCGCGTCAAATTTTGCTATTAATCCAAGAACGATCCATTGGTAAGTACACGTTTGAGCCACTAATTTCCAGCTTTCCACGTGGGCGTTCTGGTAGAAATTCAAAACAGGTCATGCGTGTCAAGCTTTGTCATCAGTCCGATAACGATCGAATATTGTGAGTAAATGTTTATGGCATTGATCTCCAATATCCCGAATGGTGTTGGGTGGACGGTCTTTGCACAATTATCATTCTTGTGGAATTTCATAATAGGAAAAGCTTGTGATGAATTTTTTGGGATATATTAATGATTTGCTTGTATTTTATCATATATACTTGAACGTTTTTGCCCCAATTTGCATTATCCTATGCACCCCACGTACGGTTGGTTTCTTCCCTCCAAAACCATTAAGACCCCAGTAGCAATTTTGTTTAGTTTATCTTTCGAATTTGGATCCACTATCCCATGTATGAGCGGCTTGAAACTGAAAGTTATGCGTGAATCAGGATTTCATTATAACAACATAATATTCCTCCCTCTCCCATGCATGATTTACGAGACCGATTAGGTTAAGCTGAAGACCATCAGCGCATGTAATATGTTTATTGTTGTTTGTTCCTCACTGAGATATGGCAGAAATGTTGGAATACTTCATATATCTAAATGAGAACCCACAATTGTTTTGACTAATGATTTGAACCACCTGATCTCACCTGTTAATAGACTACTGAATTGAAATATCTCAGTTATGATTCTAATGCAGCCAGTAAATAAAACTACGACCCCTGTAGTAAGGAATCGTGTCTGACTGTGGCGCTAATATTTTCAACGAGCTAGCTTCTTTGGTTGCTTGTGTTTTCCCGTTGCGTTATCCGTTGGCAAAATTGTCCCTTTAATATGCGAATCGTTATCTGCTCAATTAGATGTACCTAGCCCACCTCCTTTTATAAATGACCAAGAAGCACTGAACCAGAGAAGATAGTGAAAGTGTTAGTTTATCCGGCACATCAACGTCCATGGTCAGGCAACGAGATAGCAGTGTCCTCTGCTGTTTGTTAATGTAGAATGGAAACTCCAATCCGATATGTATCAAACTTTATCACATGCGATAAGATAAAGCTCTACTACTCATTGTGCTGTTGATATAGGTACGCTGTTGCCTCTCTCGGACATTTGAACTAACGTACCAAGTCACTTATAAGACGACTCCAAACCACGTGGAGCTCGAAATTCTTTTAACATTAAAAACTATAGGTAGTAAATGATTATACTTTCATTCCATTCGGAACCGATGTCTATCATCAATATCAGTAAGAGATGTTAACCCTCCACCCCCTCGGGCAAAAAAAAAACACTCTATGGCTGTGGCATGAAAGCAAACAGCCTCGAATTTCATCTTGAGGAATTTATTGCCATGCCCCTAAATAGATGCCGTATCAGTTTGTGGACGTTGCTGACTGAAGGATGGTATGAATGTATACGTCTTACGATGGCATCACAGACGTTCTCTATGGATGACGTATCTGGGGACTTGGCAGGCCACTCAGTTATTAGTGCATTCCTCAAGACGCTAGTGGTGTAAACTGCACTATGAGGTCTTGCTTTATCCCATTAGGTACCCTGGTCATGAAGAATATGACAGCAGGATATATAATCTGGCCACATACGTGAAAGCAATCAGCAGTCCTTCAACAATTATCAAGTCAGTCCTATCGTCATCGTTGTACAATGATTCCAGAAGTGGAAGTGCTATACATATTAAGAATTACTGCTTCATGTGACTTATCACCAGGTCTTCTACGGACACGTTGGCGTCGATTAGACCGCCGCAAACAGAAGCGTGATTCGTCACTGATCACTATACTTCAATGTCCCATTTGATTTTGGCTCTACACAATGGTTCAAATGGCTCTGAGCACTATGCGACTTAACATCTGAGGTCATCAGTCGCCTAGAACTTAGAACTACTTAAACCTAACTAACCTAAGGACATCACACACATCCATGCCCGAGGCGATTTATCATACACGAACAGCAGTTGACCGGCGTTGCCTGGTGTAACGTTGTTGTGATGCCTCGTGTAAGGAGGAGAAATCCGTACCATCACGTTTCCGACTTTGATAAAGGTCGGATTGTAGCCCATCCCGATTGCGGTTTATCGTTTCGCGACATTGCTGCTCGCGTTGGTCGAGATCCAATGACTGTTAGCAGAATATGGAATCGGTGGGTTCAGGAGGGTAATACGGAACGCCGTGCTGGATCCCAACGGCCTCGTATCACTAGCAGTCGAGATGACAGGCATCTTATCCGCATGGCTGTAACGGATCGTGCAGCGACGTCTCGATCCCTGAAACAACAGATGGGGACGTTTCCAAGACAATAACCATCTGCACGAACAGTTGGACGACGTTTGCAGCAGCATGGGCTATCAGCTCAGAGACCATTGATGCGGTTACCCTTCACACTGCATCACAGTCAGGAGCGCCTGTGATGGTGTACTCAACGGCGAACCTGGGTGCACGAATAGCAAAACGTCATTTTTTCAGATCAATCCAGGTTCTGTTTATAGCATCATGATGGCGTATCACCTGGCGTGATGGTATGCGGTGCCATTCGTTACACGTCTCGGTCACCTCTTGTTCGCATTGACGGCACTTTGAACGGTGAACGTTACATTTCAGATGTGTTACGACCCGTGGCTCTACCCTTCATTCGATCCCCGCGAGACCCTACATTTCAGCAGGATAATGCACGACCGCATGTTGCAGGTCCTGTACGAGCCTTTCTGGATATAGAAAATGTTCGACTGCTGCCCTGGCCAGCACATTCTCCAGATCTCTCACCAATTGAAAACGTCTAGTGAATGGTGGCCGAGCAACTGGCTCGTGACAATACGCCAGTCACTACTCTTGATGAACTGTGGAATCGTGTTGAAGCTGCATGGGCAGCTGTACCTGTACATGCCATCCAAGCTCTGTTTGACTCAATGCCCACGTGTTTCACGGCCGTTATTACGGCCAGAGGTGGTTGTTCTGGGTACTGATTTCTCAGGATCTATGCACCTAAATTGCGTGAAAATGTAATCTCATGTCAGTTCTAGTATAATATATTTGTCCAATAAATACCTGTTTATCATCTGCACTTCTTCTTGGTGTAGCAATTTTAATGGGCAGTAGTGTAGATAACATAAAGCAGAAAAACTGGGATTTTCCATCATTTAAAAATATAAGTGTAGAAGCTAATCATTCACTTCTTCTATATGTTATGTGATTATCTAAAATCAAAGGATGGAAATTTTTATCAACTACATGGCAAGTGGAGTGACCACGTGCTCGTAGATCAGTGTGACTGGTAGCAGTATATTGCAAACAGGCCTCTGTTACTTTCGTTAAAAAGTTCCATTTTAGTCAAGTAAAAGATATCAACTAGCCCCTTTCACCGTAGTAGCGGCTTTGCTTCTAATTCATTAGACTGCGTTTAGCTGGCACAGGCACAAATACTACATAGTACAGTGAGAGTTCATTCTTAATGCAGCGTATAGATTCAGTAATCTACGTTTTATACCTTCCTGAAGGTTCTTTTTCTTGATGGGATTGCTCAGAAGTAATGCTGATGTGGCAAAGAAAAAATGCCAGCCCTGTAAAATTTTTCAAAAATATACGACAAACCGTTCGCATGAACAACAGCCGCTCTCTGCAGAACGATATCTGACTATTCGTACGAGGAGCTGAACATAGATCCCATTTTTATCATTTTATGAAGGGCATTCTAATTGTGCCACACTATTAACCGATAACGCAGAACGATCACACAAATTATCTTATCAGGTACGTGATGAATTCGAAGAATTGCTGACAGATATAACACTTTACGCAATCCTGAACGGCGAATGTTTATCAAATACGTTCACCCAGTAACACGGCTTCTGTATACAGTTAACTCTTCGGCTGAATCAGTCCCGCTACGCGTATCCGCAATACAAGTGAGCAGAGCGATTTGCTAAGAGGTGAAATTTGTGTTCCACGGTAGCCACAAACAATGATAAATTTACGATTTACAGACTGCGAAGCACAGAAACAGGAGTATTCTATACTACGTGTCAACATTGCTTCAGAAACGTATACTACTGGGGAAAGGAACAGTCACCAAAAGTTCTCTTTAGGCTAAATAATGCCTTCAGTAAGGTAGAGAACGTCGACAGCAACTACTGAACTTCTTAAAATGTGCTGTCATACACACTTAGACGTACCTATGTTGACATCGCAACAGGACGGTCATGATACCGCTAGCAGAAGGTGCATTTGGTCTGATGATAACCGCTGTCTTGTCTAATCCCATTACACATTGACAAATGCTTTCGTGATTGTATCGTAAGCAAATAAAAGAATAATAAGTAATTACGTCACTCCCTATGAAATTTTCACGTAGTTGGTATCCCACAGTTCTAAGGCAAAAACGTTACCTACTAGTCCCACATAACACAAATTACGAACTGTAAGTATCAATGCGCCGTGACGGAAACAGGGAGTCCTGCAGTATCTGTATGAGTGGTCTTCCAGAGATTTAATTGCTGAACAGGTGTAAAATAAGAGCAGTCGCAGTACAAACGTCGTGGAGAAGGGTGCTTACATATAATGGAGCTAATAAAGTTTGCTTGTCATAGCAGAAGTCAGTACACAATGCCAAAGCGTCTGAGATGAACAGCACAGATACCATGACACGAATTTTCAAGTCTATAGGGAACTCTCACGAAACAAAAGAAGCAGTCTCAAGCTATTTCTTTATGCTCCTCTTTCCCTACCAGAAAAAAATGGCTCTGAGCACTACGGGACTTAACATCTGAGGTCATCAGTCCCCTAGAACT
The DNA here is from genome assembly GCF_021461395.2 of Schistocerca americana. NCBI lineage: Eukaryota > Metazoa > Arthropoda > Insecta > Orthoptera > Acrididae > Schistocerca > Schistocerca americana. The sequence continues at coordinate 303,825,802 of NC_060119.1, read as the reverse complement.
TAGAACTACTTAAACCTAACTAACCTAAGGACATCACACACATCCATGCCCGAGGCAGGATTCGAACCTACGACCGTAGCGGTAGCGCGGTTCCAGACTAAAGCGCCTAGAACCACTAGGCCACACCGGCCGGCCCCTACCAGAAGACCAATTAAAAAACAACGTGCACTTTCAAGTCTTCGTGATGGGATCAACTAGCGTATCAACGAACCCTCCAAATATAAGTTTCACTTCAACAGTGTGAAAATGTGAAAGACAAGAAACAATAAAATCACACAAGTTAGATGGCTCCCACACACCATTGGAACCAGATTGATTCAGGATTCATGTGTACGAGTTTCCTGGTATAGTCAGGCCCACGTCCCGATGCCCCTAAGACAACCACTACTGCGCCGTTAGTCAACAGCTTCCAAAGAAACGATGACTTCCTTGGACTGAGGGCTAAAAGTGGTGTGGCAATGCTCATCGTGGACGAACATAGTTCCACAGTCCGCCTCCGTAGCGTAGCTGTAGCGTTTTCGCTTATCACGCAAGGAGTCCGGGTTCGATGGATGTTGTGTGTCCTTCATCATCGTTTTCATCATCATTGACCTGCAAGTCACCAAACTGGCGTCAACTAACTCTCCCGGATGGGGCCTCCCGGCCAACAATGCCATACTCTCATTTCCATAGCTCCACATCTCTCATTCATATCAACATACGGGAAGTTAATGTAACTGTACATATGACGTATCGGGTGCTCTCTATACCTCCCCTTCCCGTCTTCCCGCCATCCCTCCTTCCCCTCCCCCTCTCCCATCCTTCCCATGAATCAAGCTACCACAATAAATCATTGCTCAAGTTTCCTCTGAGGGATATTAATGCACGGAATTTGTGAAGTGGTTCTATTACCACCTGTCACCTACCTGCAAGGTAGAGCAATGGAGAGCCTCGTACGGGTTTTTGAACATACAGCAAAGCATGCATTTCAGCGGTGTTGTCCGCCATTGATCTCTCGATGCGCACTTTACCGTTGTCGTGAATAGCACATTGTCCACGACAGTTATGCTAATGCAGCGCTACTTAGCCACGCATTATTTCGCTGGTTTCTACTTTCTCTTTAATCCTGCCACAGGGTTTAATCTCTAGATACTTCGAAGTCATTAAACAAGGTTAAATTGTTTGGTGTTCTTAGAAGGGAACCGCGCCTATTCGTCATCAGCGATTTCGTCCAGGGCTCTGTGGGAAATGAAAGCGACAGAAGCGGAAGCTCCAGACGGCCAAGAGTTCAGAGAAAATAGCATTTCTGGTGCAGGTCGCGCGAAGCATTAACCATTTATGTCAGCGTTGATTTCAGGCAGCGGTTGGCGCAAGGAGAGAGGACAGAATGGTAATCCGAGGGTGATGGACTCGAGGCTTACGCCGAAAGTCTTTTATTTTCAGTTTTGACGTTTCTTAAGCTGCAAACGAGCCGAAATAATATTCAGTGTATTCGATTTATTAATATTTTCATAAAAGGCATGAAAATAGGCAAAGGAGAATTTTGTATTAGAAATAAATTTCCAGGAAGGAATTATAAAGTGTACTTGAGAACTTGTAATATAAAGTTAGATACTTTTGTCGTTTTGCAGTTGATGATTTAGACGTGCTAGGGTGATTTCATCACGAAAACAGGTGAAGCTGTAATTTTCTCTGATCTTGCACACACCATAAACGCCACATTTTTACAATTACAGGTTATCTTACAGTTGATACAGAAGTACAGACTTGGTTTCCATTCACAAAAGGCTCGTTCTCATCGCACAGTTTGGCAGAAAACCACGCATAGTGCAACATTTGGCCGGCCGGAGTGGCCGAGCGGTTCTAGGCGCTACAGTCTGGAACCGCGCGACCGCTACGGTCGCAGTTTCGAAACCTGCCTCGGGCATGGAAGTGTGTGATGTCCTTAGGTTAGTTAGGTTTAAGTAGTTCTAAGTTCTAGGGGACTGATGACCTCAAATGTTAATTAGGTCAAATGTTAATGATGCTGATGAGGACAACATAACAGCCGGTCCTCGCGCAGATAAAATGTCTAACCTGGCCAGGAATCGAACCTGGGCTCCCTGCACGCAAGCCAGCTACACTGCCCACTTTACTTTTTTTTGGCTTAAAGCTCTAACGATTTTTCTTTTTAGACTTCTTCCACTTCAGGCATTGGTCCCTAACACCGCAACTACCCCCAACACCTTTGTAACACACAAACAAAACCGGTATCTAGTGCCACCGCGACTTTCTTCTTCGAAGGATGGATGTTTCTCACAACCTCAGGCTCCGTCCACGAGCAGAAATGAAACCTGTCTCCAAACAGTTTGCGGGTCGTCTTCTCGCTCATCTAGGGTAAACACCCTATAATTATCGCTGATGTCTCTCGACAGTCCATTCTATGCTACATCTTCAATTTTTTCTCGCACATTGTACGCCCCAATGCTCTGGAGAGTGCGTCAATAAAGAGCGAATCACACGACACTTTGTGTCGTAAAACCGTATCCTCAATCAGGGTACCAGTTAGTGTGTCCTTGTGCGAAGCACGTAGGTGATGCACAGTCCTCAGAAAGAGGGCACTTGCCCTATTTTGCATGTTTATCATTCCAACACCGTCCGAATTTGTGGGAAACTTCAGTGTGTCATAACGGGTCTTGAACACACCACCATCGGTAACGAAATTGCCAAAGGCCGCTTGGAATTTGGCAGCCACTAAAGCAATCAGTGAGAGAACGTGTACGTAATGATTAACTTTCGGGGCTTGGTTGACGTTCACAAAATATACGCGCATTATCAAGGCAAGCGTTCGAAAGGTACGGAGACGACCTCGCGTGCGGATCGTATTAAGTAATCTGCGATAAGTAGCTGCCACAGTACGCTGCTGCACGCTCTCACGGAAGATCACCGCCAAACACCGATGGAACCTCGGTAACGGGCACCAGCGTACGGATAGTCAGTGTTCTGCCAACTTCCATGTAGTGCAACTTCCGCAGATTGATATCGTTGCCAGTCACCTCTCCGTATAGCTGAAGCCACGCTGTAGCCGTACGTACATCTTCTCCAAGAAAACTACATCTACATCTATATGGATACCCTGCAAACCACATTCAAGTGCCTGGCAGAGGGTTCGTCGAACCACCTTCACATTTCCCTATTATTCCAATCTTGTATAGCGCGCGGAAAGAATGAACACCTATAACTTTCCGTACGAGCTCTCCGTTATTTTATCGTGGTGATCTTTCCTCCCTACGTAGGTCGGTGCCAACAAAATATTTTGCATTCGGAGGAAAAAGTTGGTGACTGGAATTTCGTAAGAATATTCCGTCGCAACGATAAACGCCTTTCTTTTAATGATTTCCAGCCCAAATCCTGTATCATTTCTGTGGCACTCTCTCCCATATTCGGCGATAATACAAAACGTGCAGCCTTTCTTTGAACTTTTCCGATGTACTCCGTCAGTCCTATCTGGTAAGGGTCCCACACCGCGGAGCAGTATTCTAAAAGAGGACGGACAAGCGTAGTGTAGGCAGTCTCCTTAGTAGGTCTGCTACATTTTCTAAGTGTCCTGCCAATAAAACGCAGTCTTTGGTTAGCCTTCCCCAGAACATTTTCTATGTGTTCCTTCCAAATTTAGGTGTTCGTAATTGTAATACCTAGGTATTTAGTTGAATTTACGGCTTGTAGATTTGACAGATTTATCGTGTAAGCGAATTTTAACATGTTCCTTTTAGCACTCATGTGGATGACCTCACACTTTTCGTTATTTAGGGTCAACTGCCACTTTTCACACCATTGAGATATCTTTTCTAAATCGTTTTGCAGTTTGTTTTGATCTTCCGATGACTTTATTAGTCGATAAACGACAGCGTCATCTGCAAACAACCGAAGACGGCTGCTCACATTGTCTCCAGAATCGTTTATATAGAGAAGGAACAGCAAAGGGCCTATAACACTACCTTGGGGGACGCCAGAAATCGCTTCTGTTTTACTCGATGACTTTCCGTCAATTACTACGAACTGTGGCCTCTCTGACAGTAAATCATAAATCCAATCACATAACTGAGACGATATTCCATAAGCACGCAATTTCACTATGAGCCGCTTGTGTGGTACAGTGTCAAAAGCCTTCCGGAAATCCAGAAATACGGAATCGATCTGAAATCCCTTGTCAATAGCACTCAACACTTCATGTGAATAAAGAGCTAGTTGTATTTCACAGGAACGATGTTTTCTAAACCCATGTTGACAGTGTGTCAACAGACCGTTTCCTTCGAGGTAATTCATAATGTTCGAACACAGTATACAGGGTGGTCCATTGATCGTGACCGGGTCAAATATCTCTCGAAATAAGCGTCAAACGAAAAACCTACAAAGAACGAAACTTGTCTATCTTGAAGGGGGAAACTAGGTGGCACTATGGTTGTCCCGCTAGATGGCGCTGCCATAGGTCAAACGGATATCAACTGCGTTTTTTAAATAGGAATCCCCATTTTCTTATTTAATATTCGTGTAGTAAGTAAAGAAATATGAATGTTTTAGTTGGACCACTTTTTTCGCTTTATGATAGACGGCGCTGTAATAGTCACAAACATATGGCTCACAATTTTAGACCAACAGTTGGTAACAGAAGGTTTTTTAAATTAAAACACAGAACGTAGGTACGTTTGAACATTTTACTTCGGTTGTTCCAATGTGATACATTTACCATTGTGAACTAATCATTTCTGAGAACGCATGCTGTTACAGAGTGACTATCCGTAAATACCACATTAATGCAATAAATGCTCAGAATGATGTCCGTCAGCCTCAATGCATTTGGCAATACGTGTAACGACATTCCTCTCAACACAGACGTTTTTGAGATTCCCGATTCCCGCGCAATTTGTGTGCTACTGATGTGCGGATTAGCCGCGACAGCAGCTAAAACACCTACTTGAGCATCAACATTTGTTGCAGGTGTTGGTTGACGTTTCACATGTTGCTGGACACTTCCTGTTTCCTTAAATAACGTAACTATCCGGCGAACAGTCCGGACACTTGGATGATGTCCAGTATACCGAGCAGCATACATACACACGCCCGTTGGGCATTTTGATCACAATAGCCATACATCAACACGATATCGACCTTTTCCGCAATTGGTAAACGGTCCATTTTAACACGGGTAATGTATCACGAAGCAAATACCGTCCGCACTGGCGGTATGTTACGTGATACCAAGTACTTATACGTTTGTGACTATTACTGCGTCACCTATCACAAAGCGAGAAAACTGGTCCAACTAAAACATTCATGTTTCTTTACGTACTGCACGAATATGTAATAAAAATGGGGGTTCCTATTTAAAAAAAAAAAAGGCAGTTGAATCCGTTTGACCTATGGCAGCGCCATAGAGCGGGCCACCCATAGCGCCATCTGGTTTCCCCCTTCAAGCTAGACAAGTTTCATTCTTTGCAGTTTTTTCGTTTGATGCTTATTTCGTGAGATATTTGGCCCGGTCAGTATCAATGGACCACCCTGTATGTTCTAAAATCCTGCTGCATATGGACGTTAACCATATGGGCCTGTAATTTAGTGGATTACTCCTACTACCTTTCTTGAGTATTGGTGTGACCTGTGCAACTTTCCAGTCTTTGGGTGCGGATTTTTCGTTGAGCGAACGGTTGTATATGATTGTTAAGTATGGAGCTAATGCATCAGCGTACTCCGAAAGGAACCTAATTGGTATACAGTCTGGACCAGAATACTTGCTTTTATTAAGTGATTTAAGTTGATTCAGTATTCCGAGGATATTTACTTCTATGTTACTCATGTAACACCCTGAACTACGAAAGCAGACACTGTCAAGGGAGTATTTTTGCTCCACGATAAGGCCCTTGCGCCTTCTGTACAGGAGACAGTCACACATGCTGCTCCTTAGGCTATCAAATTTTGCCCCCCCCCCCCCCCCACACACACACCATCCTGTATTCTTCTGACATGATACCCAGAGACTTCTCCCTCTTTCCTAAGATAAAGAAACTGTTGCATGACAGGTGTTTCCGGGATGAAGACGATGTGATTTTGGAGGTAGAACGTTTCCAGAAGAACCAAAATGAATTCTTCCACAACTAAGGCACCCAAAATGTCATTCATTCCTTGAAAAAATGCGTCGTATTTAAGAGTGAATATGTAGAGAAGAAATAATACCGTCAGCTGAACTTGCTGAAGGTAACTGAAACTTTCTGAGTAGCCCCGTAGATTCCGGACGAAGCAGCACCCTCTCGTGCACCAAGTCTTTCTCCTGTTGAGAGGCTTCAACGGAGTCCGTTGCAGCTATTTAACGAGACGTTGACAACATGGCCGTAACAGTTTAAGAACTGATTCGTCTTCCATATTAAGTGAGAATGAAACGAATGAGGCATGGGTTACAGGTTCTGTGTTGCACACCTAAATTGTTATATAGGAGAGCACCAGCAGCAGCGAGTACTGTTTGTATAAAGCGTTTTTGTACTTATTTGCTGCGCTTAGCTTTTAAATAGTTTTTCTGGGAAAACCTAGCGTAGTTTTCGCGTCTCGTATTTCAGTGAGTGTTTCTTGATTATCAGAGTAGCTCATCAGAAGATTATCTTGGGAATTTGTCACCGTATAGAGTAGGGTAAACATAGTCATGTGTAGGGACTGTGGTTGTTGTGAGCGGACGCAAGGAGAATTGGCCACTCTTCGGGGGCAGGTGGAGGCTTTGTCTGTTAGGCTCATCGAGCTCGAGGCGCAGGCGTCGGCTCGTAGTGGCGTTGGGGCAACTGTGGTGAGACCTATGCCTACTTCGGTGGCCTTGGAATCACATGGAACCCCTGATGTCGCTGCGTCTTCCGGCAGTGAGCATCTTACCGGTCAGCCATCACTCCAGGGTGAATGGCGGACAGTGGTGGGCTCGCGCGTGCCTGGCCGAAAGGCGAAGGTGGGATCTGGCCGCGTGGAAGCTGCCTTACCCCTTTCCAACAGGTACGGGGTGCTTCCTAGTGGTGATGACATCGTTTCCGAGCCACCACAGGATGCCTCGCCTGTTGGGCCAGTGGCCGATTCTCCGGCAAGGTCCCGACAGTCACAGAGGGCGGGCCTATTAGTTATAGGGAGCTCCAACGTTAGGCGGGTTATGGAGCCCCTTAGGAAAATAGCGGGTAGGTCGGGGAAGAATGCCAGTGTGCACTCGGTGTGCTTGCCGGGGGGTCTCGTCCGTAATGTGGAGGAGGCCCTTCCGGCAGCTATTGAACGCACTGGGTGTGACCGGCTACAGATAGTAGCACATGTCGGAACGAATGACGCCTGCCGCTTGGGTTCTGAGGCCATCCTTGGTTCCTTCCGGCGGCTGGCTGATTTGGTGAAGACAACCAGCATCGCACGCGGAGTGCAAGCTGAGCTTAATATCTGCAGCATAGTGCCCAGAGTCGATCGCGGTCCTCTGGTTTGGAGCCGTGTGGAGGGTCTAAACCAGAGGCTCAGACGACTCTGCGACTATAATGGTTGCAAATTCATCGACCTCCGTTATTGGGTGGAGAACTGTAGGGCCCCCCTAGACAGGTCAGGCGTGCACTACACACCGGAAGCAGCTACTAGGGTAGCAGAGTACGTGTGGCGTGCACACGGGGTTTTTTTAGGTTAGAGGGACCCCCCCTTGGGCGAAACGATAAAATACCTGACGGCTTACCAGAGAGGACATTATCATCGTTGATAAAGAACGTCCGTCCTCAGAGACCAAAAACAGGAAAAGTTAACGTAATATTGGTAAACTGCAGGAGTATCCAGGGCAAGGTTCCTGAATTAGTATCTCTTATTGAAGGAAATAGTGCGCATATAGTATTAGGAACGGAAAGTTGGTTAAAACCGGAAGTGAACAGTAACGAAATCCTAGACACAGAATGGAATATATACCGCAAGGATAGGATAAACGCCAATGGTGGAGGAGTATTTATAGCAGTAAAGAATTCAATAATATCCAGTGAAGTTATTAGCGAATGCGAATGTGAAATAATTTGGGTTAAGTTAAGTATCAAAGGTGGGTCAGATATGATAGTCGGATGCTTCTATAGACCACCTGCATCAGCAACCGTAGTAGTTGAGCGCCTCAGAGAGAACCTGCAGAACGTCGTGAAGAAGTTTCGTGATCATACTATTGTAATAGGGGGAGACTTCAATCTACCAGGTATAGAATGGGATAGTCACACAATCAGAACTGGAGCCAGGGACAGAGACTCTTGTGACATTATCCTGACTGCCTTGTCCGAGAATTACTTCGAGCGGATAGTTAGAGAACCAACTCGTGAAGCTAACGTTTTAGACCTCATAGCAACAAATAGACCGGAACTTTTCGACTCCGTGAATGTAGAAGAGGGTATCAGTGATCATAAGACAGTGGTTGCATCAATGACTACAAGTGTAATAAGAAATGCCAAGAAAGGAAGGAAAATATATTTGCTTAACAAGAGTGATAGGGCACAAATCGCAGAATATCTGAGTGACCACCATCAAACGTTCATTTCTGAGGAAGAGGATGTGGAACAAAAATGGAAAAAATTCAGAAACATCGTCCAGTACGCCTTAGATAAGTTCGTACCGACTAAGGTCCAAAGCGAGGGGAAAGATCCACCGTGGTATAACAATCATGTACGAAAGGTACTACGGAAACAAAGAAAGCTTCATCATAGGTTTAAGAGTAGTCGAATCATAGCTGATAAGGAAAAGCTGAACGAAGCGAAAAAGAGCGTAAAGAGAGCAATGAGAGAAGCATTCAACGAATTCGAACATAAAACATTGGCAAACAATCTAAACAAGAACCCTAAAAAGTTTTGGTCATATGTAAAATCGGTAAGCGGATCTAAATCCCCTATTCAGTCACTCGTTGACCACGATGGCACCGAAACAGAGGACGACCGAAGAAAGGCAGAAATACTGAATTCAGTGTTCCGAAACTGTTTCACTGCGGAAAATCGTAAAACGGTCCCTGACTTCAGCCGTCGCACGGACGCCAAAATGGAAAATATTGAAATAAACGATATCGGAATTTAAAAACAACTGCTATCACTTAGTAGCGGAAAAGCATCCGGACCAGACGAGATACCCTTAAGATTCTACAGTGATTATGCTAAAGAACTTGCCCCCTTTCTATCGGCAATTTATCGTAGGTCGCTGGAAGAACGTAAAGTACCTAGCGACTGGAAGAAAGCGCAGGTCGTTCCCATTTTCAAGAAGGGTCATAAATCAGATGCGAATAATTATAGGCCTATTTCGCTTACGTCAATCTGTTCTAGAATAATGGAACATGTTTTGTGTTCTCGTATTATGACGTTCTTAGATAATACAAATCTCCTTCATCATAACCAACATGGATTCCGCAAACAGAGATCATGTGAAACTCAGCTCGCCCTATTTGCCCAAGAAATTCACAGTGCCGTAGACACTGGCGAGCAGATTGATGCCGTACTCCTGGACTTCAGGAAGACATTTGATACGGTTCCGCACTTACGTTTAGTGAAAAAAATACGAGCTTACGGAATATCGGACCAGGTTTGTGATTGGATTCAGGATTTCCTAGAAGAAAGAACACAACATGTCATTCTTAACGGTTCAAAATCTGCAGATGTAGAGGTAATTTCGGGAGTACCGCAGGGAAGCGTGATAGGACCTTTATTGTTTACAATATACATAAATGACTTAGTTGACAACATCAGTAGCTCCGTGAGGCTATTTGCAAATGACACGGTTGTCTACAAGAAAGTAGCAACATCAGAAGACTCGTACGTACTCCAGGAGGACCTGCAGAGGATTAATGCATGGTGCGACAGCTGGCAGCTTTCCCTAAACGTAGATAAATGTAATATAATGCGCATACATAGGGGCAGAAATCCATTCCAGTACGATTATGCCATAAGTGGTAAATCATTGGAAGCGGTAACGACCGTAAAATACTTAGGAGTTACTATCCGGAGCGATCTGAAGTGGAATGATCACATAAAACAAATAGTGGGAAAAGCAGGCGCCAGGTTGAGATTCATAGGAAGAATTCTAAGAAAATGTGACTCATCGACGAAAGAAGTAGCTTACAAAACGCTTGTTCGTCCGATTCTTGAGTATTGCTCATCAGTATGGGACCCTTACCAGGTTGGATTAATAGAAGAGATAGACATGATCCAGCGAAAAGCAGCGCGATTCGTCATGGGGACATTTAGTCAGCGCGAGAGCGTTACGGAGATGCTGAACAAGCTCCAGTGGCGGACACTTCAAGAAAGGCGTTACGCAATACGGAGAGGTTTATTATCGAAATTACGAGAGAGCACATTCCGGGAAGAGATGGGCAACATATTACTACCGCCCACATATATCTCGCGTAATGATCACAACGAAAAGATCCGAGAAATTAGAGCAAATACGGAGACTTACAAGCAGTCGTTCTTCCCACGCACAATTCGTGAATGGAACAGGGAAGGGGGGATCAGATAGTGGTACAATAAGTACCCTCCGCCACCCACCGTAAGGTGGCTCGCGGAGTATAGATGTAGATGTAGATGTAAAGTGTTGACAGGTTTACTGATTCATCTACTATTTACATAACAGATCAGCCTGCTGAAATATGTCTGGAACTTTACTTGATGTTTTAGCCTCTTCCGGTTACATTTTAGTTCTTAACAGAAATAAATATTTACAAGTTTATATGTCTTGCGCCCGAATATGTGCGCGTACATGAGAATGGAATGGGGGTTTGTGAGTGAGTAATCCTCTTAGAAGATTTTGTGGAATCCATATTAGAGTTCTGAAAAACAATTGAATCATATTCGTCTTGGAATGTTTTAGTGAGAGCGTCAATAACAGTGCTGTTGCGTGCTCTAAATGCATAACGGTCGTCATCTTCGTGATGACGTGTCAGTCCAGTACTCGGTGACATCACCTTTCTGATGCCTGCGTAAAAGGCAAACCGCAGCCGAAATCTTTTGGTCCAGTTACATGGAGTAAATAACTGAAGACTATGGTCGTAATTGAAACCTGAATCATCCTGATGGTAAAACTGTATCATAACTATGAATAACAGAAAGACGTATATTTGACCACCTGGCCATCTCTACGTTTTACAGACGTTCGGTTCTCATCGGCCCTCCACGGCAGTTCATATAACAAATGATGCCTCGACGAGACAGCATTAATTGGAATTCTGCTCTGAAACACACAGCTACTTCATAGTTGTTTGCTACGTACACCCGATACAAGTCAGTTGTGGCGCCGTGAGGCTACACGCACTAGCACTACGGCATCACACTCAACTGTTGTGTAATATTATTTAGGTATTCGATGATTATTTCTGTGTTTGTTGGCCCATCTTTAGACGGGAGCTTGTGTTTCTCCTGCATGTTATTTTCCTCGTATTATGATAGAATAAATGTGTTTAATAATCTCCACAAACTTTCACCAAAACTCGTCAAACGTTAATGGAGAATTCGCAGACGAGGTGTGCTTGTCTAACCGATTTCAGATTGCGTTTTTTGCGTCATATAATTTCTGCAAGAAATGTGTGTATTTTTTTAGTGGCCTCTTTCTTTCAAAAATGGCTATTTATTACCTTGAAAATACAGGAATATTCTCAAATCACAAGACATTTCAGTTATATCAATTACACAAAAATCATTGATAAATATATCACCACTGTAACTGCGACCTTTTCCTGCTGCAACTTGACCCAACTCAAGTTAGCACTTGTGCGTTGCTAGTAACTAGTGCCCACTATAATTTTCCTCTAGGCTGCTTCAACCCCCCAACTGTGTCACCTGTTTTTTTTTTTTGTTTTTTTTTGTTTTTTTTTCTCAGTCGTCTCTTCTGGTCTTTCTCGTTTGAGTTTGTAGTGATTATCATGTCGCTTACTCACCTCCCAATTTCCGCGATTGGCTGTTTAAAACTACCAGTGTCATATACAGTACATAAAATTAGGAAAGTGACCAGCCATAGGTACGTCATCTATCTCAGATATTTCATTTGTTTTCCCATTTAGCATGTTTTTGCAGAGATTGTGTCCATCGGTTCAAAAGAGAAAGCTCAAATGACGGCAACCAAAAGTTAGTAGAGATTTTCGCATCTGTGTAAAAATCTATGCATCATACCTTAGCAGCCGCGCGGGGTAGCCGTGCGGCTAAGGTGCCTTGCTACGGTTCACGTGCCTCCCCCCACCCCCCCCCTCCCACCCCCCTCCCCGTCGGAGATTCGAGTCCTCCCTTGGGCGTGGATATATGTGTTGCCCTTACCGTTAGTTAGTTAAGTTAGTTTTAGAGTAAGTGCTGTGTAAGCCTAAGGATCGATGAACCGATGATCTCAGCAGTTTGGTCCCATAGAACTTACCACAAATTTCATACCTTAGCAAAAGATAGCGAGAAAATTCTGGTCCTATGTAAAACCTAAAAGGCTACCATCCAGTCATTCGTTGAACAGTCTGGCACGGCAGTAGAAGGCAGAAAAACGGAGGATGAAGTTTTAAATTTCAGTTTCAATAAATCGTTCATGCACGACTATCGTACAAAGACACTATACCTATAAGGCTACCATCCAGTCATTCGTTGAACAGTCTGGCACGGCAGTAGAAGGCAGCAAAACGGAGGATGAAGTTTTAAATTTCAGTTTCAATAAATCGTTCATGCACGACTATCGTACAAAGACACTGTCGACATAAAAGATTTCTGGGTATGGTACCGCGTCATAATGTATAAAACAACTGCTGCTGGAGAAACAATAACGTTTCGGCCACGGTTGCAGCGGCCTTCTTCTGAGTCTACTGGGCTATTATGTCGACTGACTCTGGCCGCGGAAGCCTACGCAATTATAAAAGACACTGTCGTTTGACCATCGCACACAGGTCCTTATGGACGACATACTAATAAGAATCCCTGGCGTAAGAAATTTACAACAAATAAGTCGACAGGTCCGGAAGAAAACCCAATTCGGTTTTACAAAGAGTACTCTACTGTATTGACCCTTTACTTAGCACCGAGCGAGGTGGCGCAGTGGTTAGACATTGGACTCGCATTCGGGAGGACGACGGTTCAATCCCGCGTCCGGCCATCCTGATTTAGGTTTTCCGTGATTTCCCTAAATCGCTCCAGGCAAATGCCGGGATGGTTCCTTTCAAAGGGCACGGCCGACTTCCTTCCCCGTCCTTCCCTAATCCGATGAGACTGATGACCTCGCTGTCTGGTCTCCTTCCCCGAAACAACCAACCAACCTTTACTTAGCTTGGGTTTATCGTCAGTCTCTCGCCCAGCGTAAAGCACCAAGTGACTGGAAAGAAGAGCAGGTTATTCTTGTTGCCGGCCCTGTGTATGAGAAGGCTAAACTAACTGACCCCAAAATTACAGACCAATATCCTTAACATCAGTTCGCTGCAGAATTCTTGAACATATTCTCAGTTCGAATACTATAAATTTCCTTGAGACGAGAAAGCTTATGTCCACGAAACAGCACGGTTTTAGAAAGCATCGATCAGCCTCATATTTTCACTAGTCCCCGTGTTGACTTAGAGTTTGTGTATTTTTACTGTATTTAGTGTTTTTTGTTAGTAGCTGTGCCTGGGATGCAATGTACACTCTATAGCCCGGATTTTATCGCTCTTCCTGATCACTGGATAAATAATGGAAAGTGCTGCTCGAGTGTTTGCAGTCTGCACTAGGTCGGATTAAATGAAGACATCGAATCAATCCAGAGGCGGGCTGCTACATCTGTTACCGGTAAGTTTGAACAATATACAAGTGTTCGGAGATGCTTCGGGAACTCAAATGGGAATCCCTGAAGGGAAGGCGACGTCCTTTTCGAGGAACACTATTGGGAAAATTTAGAAGCCCAGCATTGCAACTGACTGCAGAACAATTCTATTTGCGCCAACATACTTCTCGCGTAAAGACCACGAAGATAAGATAGAGAAATTAAGGCTCTTACGGAGGCGTATAAACAGTCGTTTTTCCTTCCCTCTATTTTGCGAGCAGAACAAGAAAGGAAGTGACTAATAGCTGTCCAGGATACCTTCCGCCACGCATCGCACAGTGGGTGGTTTGCGGAGTATGGATGTAGATGTAGATTTAGATGTAGATGTAGATTAGCAAGAGAAATAACATCAAATTCATTGGAGAAAGCTACCAGCAGCAGCAAACCAGACGTAAATTAAAACAGCAATATTCTCGTTACCATCTCTTCTTTTTTTTCTCTTTTTTATGTTTTTTCCCCACTGTTTTCCCACCATTTACAGTAGGTCCAATGCTGATTTAGAGTGTATACTTTTGCTATATTTAGCGTCTTGCGTTACTAGTTGTCCTGGGATGCATCATGACTCTACAGAATGGCTGTGATTTTTTGAAATACAATTGGGCTAGCGCATAAAATTATTTTATGCGCTTGAAAACAGTGACTTCGAGGCTTCTCATGATTTCATTGTATTATTTACCACAGAAAAGTAATGACGTACAACAACTGTTATGCTGTGTCTGACGATGGTCAGATAAATGACAAAAGGCTTGTGTTGATCGGTAAAATAGCAACCGATACTAAACATCGAGATTACCAGTCATTGCAGCTTCACTATAAAGCACCAATATAATGCCGCACCTCATTTTTAAACGAAAATCAAAATAAAGCCGTATCTGTGACGTTACAAAAATTACAAATTATTGCGCAAAGCTCCAAATATAAGGTGAAATGTACGAAAAATTAAAAAAAAATGAAATGAAATTACAAATATTTGAAATGAGACAATTAATATAGAACGTACGATCCGTATCTATAAAGGAAACTAAAATTGTTCAAAAAACGGGTATTGTTCAGGCCATCAAAAATAGTTAGAGAATAAAATAGTAACAAAATGTGTAGTAAAATGTGTCATCGGTGCCAATGGTTAAATTTTTTTCCTTGTTCAGTGCTGAACCGCATATGTCAGTTGGGCGTTGTTGTGGTTATGTAGTAGTAAGCTATCTTGTATTGATTTCAGTAGGTTGGTTTTTTACGCTGCTGTTACGTTATTGCAAAGTATTTCATTTAAAATTATTTAGTCTCACATTTCACATTTTTTGCTATAAATCTGATTATGGAAGTCTCCCGATAGGCGTCGTGTGACAATAAATAAAATTATTTTGGCGTTTAAAAAAGTCTTTTAGCATTTAGTACCAACTGGCTGCAATACACGACAGGTCAGAGTACATTACACGGTTGATAGCAAGCGGTCCATTACCCCTTTCAGATATACTACAGATATATATATTGTATATTAAGTTAATTGATCAACAACGCGAAAAAATATTATTATTTGAGTGAAACAGGTTAGAGTCAAAAGTTACTTACCCTAAAAAGAAATTTAATTTTTATTGTATATAAATATAGAAAATGTATATTTTTCATGTTTTCACAGTACTGTTGTTCAGATTATAAATAAACTAATTGTGAGGTGACCTGAATCATGAGCAGGCGACGTACAATTGACCGTGCGAAAAGCTTGATTCCCTTAACACCACAATGTCGGAACGATTGGCCATGTGCTTTGTTGATCATGCTGTAAGCCAACTTTATTGTAATTTCAATCGCCTTAAACTGAAGGACAATCCAGATGGTATTAAAGGTAATCATGATATAAGTACCGTCTGCCCTTTTCCTTTGTCAATCATTATACTCGCTTAGATGACGTTATCCTGCAGTTTTCTGATGCAGAGTCTTGTAATTTCCTCAGTTTCGGCGAATTCAGATACCACAGTTATGACTAGCGAAGCAACCTTAAATCTGAGGAAGTGTAACAGCATTGGCAAAATGCAAATAGCTCTGAGCACTATGGGACTTAACATATGAGGTCATCAGTCCCCTAAACTTAGAACTTCTTAAACGTAACTAACCTAAGGACATCAGACCCATCCATGCCCGAGGCAGAATTCGAACCTGCGACCGTAGCAGCAGCGCATTTCCGGACTGAAGCGCTTAGAACCGCTCGGCCACAATGGCCGGCTAGTGTAACAGCATTACTGGAACATTCGCCGAACTTAAAAATTCAATAGGAAAATTCACAGTTTGATTCTCATTTGTCATAGTATCGATCGACATGTTTTTTTTCCGGAATCATCTCTTGAACCGTTGTGTTGTTGTCGTTGACAATGTCGTTTTTCTTCGCTAGAATAACTCGTTCGCTTAGCCATTCTGAATTGGTATAATTTCGACTGTATCCGAGTATATTTCGATTATGAGTTAATCAGATGTTACAACGATGTTACACAATTCATTTTTCAGTATGATCTGGCCGGAACTTTCGTCTCCCGACATTTGCCTTCTCATATTTCTCGTTAACTTGATTATTTTTACATACTGCCATATGAACTTTTTTTTTAAGATGGCGTTTGCTTCATCCCCTGGCGTCGATTTTGAAATGACAGACAGCGTTTGACGAAAATCGCCTTACAATATTAGTAACACACTTCCCATTAAACCCACGTTATCTCTTAACTCCTGAAGTATCATTTATTGCTTCCAAAGACATTCTGCGGGACATTGTTGTGCTTTTGTCTCATACGATGACGTTGCACTGTTTCAATATACCGTATGTCCACGACCTGATGGTTCTGTTATGTCACATACCAGTACCGGAATTTCATGTTCAGCTACAGTCAAAGATAATTTTAACGCAGAATGTGCTGTTCGTCCACCATCCATTAGTGTAGCCGCTTGTCATAAACGCAGTGTCTGAGAAAACGGTATTGATAAGATAGCTTATCTTCTCGGTGACATTTGCTCTAACGATTTCCTAAGAGACATTCTTAATGGAGAAACGTAAATATAGCTTCGGGCGTTACAGGCCCGTTTCTTTTCACAATATACAGGGTGATTCACCTAAAACTTAAACTGCAAATATTGCGGAAATGGAAAGTTTTATTAATGTGTGGTTTTCAAAGAATGGATTGGTAGTCAGAGGCTCGCACTGTAATATTACTTAGAAAGAGTATTTTGTGCAAACATGAACTTTTTGAAATGGAACATTGCCGATTAACGTAAACAGACTAAAATTAGGGTAAGTCAGAATATCAGTTGTGCTAGTTGTAGGATTATAGTGCGAATCGTTTATGAGATATCGTATTTCGAAAAGTTCCCACACCGACACGGGTACAATACCTCTGGTAGGACACACTAAAGATCAACAGAGGTGCAAACACTAGATATGTGGATTCTGGCCAGTAACAAGTCACCTGACCATCACAGGTTGTGTTCAAAATGACCACCGGCAGCGACAGTACACGCTTCTTGTTTGGTAGGAACTACTGCTGCACAGTTAGCCGAGCGCTCTAACGCACTGCTTTCCGGAGCGCCTCGTCTCCGGCACGAATCCGCCCGGCGGACTTGGGTCGAGGTCCGGTGAGCCGGCCAGCCTGTGGATGGTTCTTAGGCGGTTTTTCATCCGCATCGGCGAATGCGGGCTGGTTCCCCTTATTTCGCCCCAGCTACACTATGTCGGCGACTGCTGCGCAAACAAGTTCTCCACATACGCGTACACCACCATTACTCTACCATGCAAACATAGGGGTTACACTCGTCTGGTGTGAGACGTTCCCTGGGGGGTCCACCGGGGGCCGAACCGCACAATAATCCTGGGTTCGCTGTGGGCGGCGGAGGAGTGAAGTAGACTGCGGTAGTCGTCGTGGGGTTGTGGAATACTGCGGCTTCGGGAGGGGGGGTGGGGGGGGGACGGAGCCTCTCTGTCGTTTCTAGGTCCCCGGTTGACATACAACACACATACATACTGGTGCACACGTGGTGCTAGCATTTCAGAGGAGATTTCCGTGCAGGCTGCCGTAATACGTTGCTTCATATCATCGGGTGAAGTTGGTATGTCTTTGTAGACAGCGTCTCTCAGCATTTCACAGGCAAAAATCGTCTACAGGTATCAAATCCGGGGAACAGCTGGGCAAGGTACACGTCTTCGGCGTCCAGGCCCACGATTTGAAAACATTTTTTTAAGAAAATCTGTAGTACTTCTTGCACTATCGGCTGGAAAACGATCATGTTGGTACCACAGATTCCTCCTAGTCTGCAGAGAAACGTCATCTAGCGTTTGTGGAAGATGGTCTGTTAAGAGGACGCGATTCTTGTGCGGGTTTAGTGGTCCGTCTATGAAACACGGGCCTATGAGCTGATGATTCTCTATCCCACACCACACGTTTACAATCCATGGACGCTGATGTTCCATCTTACGAAGCCAACGGATATTGTCAACAAACCAAGAGTGCCAGAATGAGATTTTCACTCTGCAGCGGAGTGTGAGCTGATATGAAACTTCCTGGCAGATTAAAACTGTGTGCCGGACCGAGACTCGAACTCGGGGCCTTTGCCTTTCGTGGGAAAGTGCTCTACCAGCTGGCAGAAGTAAATCTTTGAGGACGGGGCGTGAGTCATGCTTGGGAAGCTAGTTGGTAGAGCACTTGCCTGCAAAAGGCAAAGATCCCGAGTTCGAGTCTCGGTCCGTTACACAGTTTTAATCTGCCAGGAAATTTCAGACCAACACTGCATGTTTCGGCAGTTTACCTCGCCTTAATTTGTAAATGTGGCTTCATCAATAAACACGATAAACGATACATGTGGAGTATCCTTTCTTAATGGCAAGTACAAAAGTTAACACCATTCTCACAATCGTTTCCATGTAGCTCTTGGTGGAGGTAGATATGATAGGTATCGAACCTATGCCGATGGAGTATTCTGACTTATGCCACTTTCTCGTGCGATTGCGCGGGCGCCATCGTGCGGATCAATTGCAACAGCAGCAAGAACATTAATTTCCTAGTCTTCTGTCGTCAGTTGTTCCCTTCTGTTACGTTATGTAGATGTTACACTACCATTCTCACGCAACTGAATGAAGAGGTTGATAAATAACAGCGGAGGTGGTTGATTCTAATGTGATGTCTTGCTGCATACACTATAAAAGAACTGACTGCAGTCTTCCTACACTCTCTATGCACCACGAGTGTATCGGCTTTTTCTGTATTGGTAAATCCCATCATCCACTCACGACCTACTGCTTGGACCATCACACACCAACTAACTAGCAGCACGTCGCAATCCAGTCAAGGAACACAGAAGCACACTATAAGCAAACATAGCATGATACCTAGCAACTACGCAGGTTGAATGGCACAAACAAATGTCACTGCGGAAACTTTTCAAAATGTGATATCTCATAAGCGACTCGCACTGGAATCCTACAACAAACGCCAATGACATTCAAATTTAACCTACTTTCTGTCTGTAAATATCAATAGGCATTGCTGCATTTAAAACAGTGTATATTTTCACAAAAATGCACTTTTGAAGTATTATTACTATCTGTTTATTGGCTAATAATACGAGCCCCCCCCCCCGCGAGTATGAATCCATTCTGAGAAAACCGCTCATCAGTGGCACATTCCATTTCTCCAATATATGCGGTGCAACTTTTAGGTGATTAATCCTCTTACACACCGTCAGTCCAGAAAGTTCCAAGATTGATTTTATTTCTGGTGTACAAGCGACATCAGAGCAACAGCTACCATGGCAGCTTCAACTAACAATAATAAAAAACATACGTGGATTCGACCAGTCAGTCCTGAGCAAGCTGTGCTACGCAGTGGATGTGCTGCCGCAGTGTGTTATCGTTATTGTGTCACAGAACGCAGCCGGGCAACGAACTGAACAATTCCAAATCAAGAATGTCATGAAGAAGAGGAAAGTGTGTGCGAAGTTCGTCCCGCACACTTTGACTCCGGAACGAAGTCAACGACACATGGACGCCTGTCGCGATTTGATATAACAGATATACGCAAACTTGGTTTTATAAATACGAATACACCACAAAACGACGAACAGCCCTAATATAAATCATATTCCTTGCTAAAAATATACACCACTTTTAAAGACTACCTCTATAATGCTTCGGTTGTAACTGTTGCGCGAGCAGCAGGTCGTATGCTTTGGAATGTAGCAACCATCGCAAAATCAAGTTCGTGGCTGACGCGGACCGTTATTATTTTTGGACTTCATACGAAACTTTACTCCGTCCTCTCCATAGTTGCATTTGGCACACTTGGTCAACCGATACCGTTCTGCTTACAGAGGTAACCAGTGTCCCTGAATTGTCGATACCACCGCACAGCACTCTGTTTACATGGCGATTGCTTTCCATAATTTCTTCTGAATGAGCACTAGTCTATTGTAACAGATAAATGTCTCGCAAATTCCAACACACAAAAGCACTCTTTTCTTGCTTTGTCACTATTTTCTCAGAGCTCTGACTCTTAAAGCCAAATGCCGAGCACAATGCACGCTCGATGTGTGAAGCTCATGCATCAATCGTATTAATATATGTAATACGAGGGTAAGTCAAATGAAAACCTTAAATATTTTCGCTTACAAAGTGCATAAATTCCTTTAGAAAAAAATTGTTTTGGTAGTCCGCGAAACCACTCATACACCGCTTGGCGTACCTCTTCATCAGAACGGAACTTCTTTCCTCCCATTGCGTCTTTGAGTGGTCCAAACATATCGAAATCACTTGAGGCAAGGTCTGGTGAGTATGGTGGATGAGGAAGACACTCAAAATGCAGGTCTGTGATTGTTGCAACTGTTGTACGGGCAGTGTGGGGCCTTGAATAGTCACGTTGCAAAAGGACACCTGCTGACAGCAATCCACGTCGCTTTGATTTGATTGCAGGCCGCAGTTGATTTCTTAGGAGATCTGTGTATGATGCACTTGTGACAATGGTCCCTCTAGGCATGTAATGCGCCAAAATGACGCCTTCTTCGTCCCAAAAGAGAGTCAGCATAACCTTCCCTGCTGATGGTTCGGTTCGAAACTTCTTTGGTTTTTGTGATGAGGAATGGCGCCATTCCTTGCTCGCTCTCTTCGTTTCCGGTTGGTGGAAGTGAACCCAGGTTTCGCCCCATGAACGATTCTTGCAAGGAAGCCATCACCTTCTCGTTCAAAGCGCCGAAGAAGTTCTTCACAAGCATCAACACGTCGTTCTCTCATATCAAGAGTCATCTGCCGTGGCTCCCATCTTGCAAACACTTTGTGAAACAGGAGCACATCATGCACGATGTGGTGTGCTGACCCATGGCTAATCTGTAAACATGCTGCAGTGTCATTCAGTGTCACTCGGCGGTTTTCCTTCACTATGACTTCAACTGCTACAATGTTCTGTGGAATCACAACTCGTTGTGCCTGACCTGGACTGTGGTATCGATAGCAACGATGCCACGGCTTAGATGCAAGTTAAGTTGGCACTACGACAGACACCGACGACAGCGCCCTCTAGCAGGCGCTGTTGAGGTCTACGAGCGCCCCTGAAGATTCGGCCCATTTCATCAAGTGCAGACAGCCAGGAAACACCGCTTCAGCTTAGTTTGCTATTGAGGCTATGTACGAGTTACGACGGAATACGGTTTTGGATCTACGGGCTTTTCAGTTGTATAGTTACGTATGTCATAGACTAATAATTAAATGTACTTTCACGTAAAAAGCTGTACAGAGAGTCTTACCTCACCTGCTCCTGCTCACTTCCTACAGTCGGCCTACGCTTCAGTTTACAGGAGCAGACCCACGCGCTGCCTTCTAGGCGGGATACAAAATGGAAGAGGAGCATCTTTCACTGAAGTCATACCATTTGCGAACTTCCTACTCCATTCGTAGACTTGCTGCCGTGACAAACATGCATCACTGTACTGAACCTTCATTCGTCGATGAATTTCAATAGGTTTCACACCTTCACTACGCAAAAACCGAATAACCGAAGGCCGTTCTCCCCTGTTGCAAGTCGCAAGTGAGGCGGCCGTCTTTGTACTGATACTGCGACGGTATGTGTGCATCTGCACTATGCTGCCACCTACAGGCCATTCTGGACGCTGTTTGAAGCACGCTTACCAACTTACAGGATAACGGCGCGAAATTTCGATTTGTTATTACAAAAAAAAATGGCTCTGAGCACTATGGGACTCAACTGCTGAGGTCATTAGTCCCCTAGAACTTAGAACTAGTTAAACCTAACTAACCTAAGGTCATCACAAACATCCATGCCCGAGGCAGGATTCGAACCTGCGACCGCAGCGGTCTTGCGGTTCCAGACTGCAGCGCCTTTAACCGCACGGCCACTTCGGCCGGCTGTTATTACAAATTTAAGGTTTTCATTTGACACACTCTCGTCCTTGGGAAAACAGAACTCTGGTAACAAATGAATCATTTATAGCAGCCCTGTCGTTCTGCTTGTTAATGAGCAGGAAAGTTTCACTCTTAAGCAGCTCTTGACGTTGGTTAACATTTTGGATTCGGCTGTTAGTTGCTGGAAGCAAATTAGTATACAATACGGCTTGGAACCGCGGGCTGCAGATTGACCCGCGGTCGCGGCCCCGACGCAGCCCAGCCTTGGCGCTCCCGCAGAGCGCGTGGGCCCCGCTTAGTCACCGCCGCCTCTTGTTCCAGATCCTCACCAACGAGACGGTGACGCAGTACGCCAAGTTTGTGGGCGTCCACTGGTACACCGACCAGTTCTCGCCGGCCTCCATGCTGGACGATGTGCACCAGCTGTCTCCCGAGACCCAGATCCTCTACACCGAGGCCTGCAATGGTGAGCCATCTACTCGTCGCTTTTCATTCAGCCAGCGCCCTCCAGTGGGAAAGCCCATACCGCACAACTCCATTACTACACCTTCCTTACTTTATATTGTTGTAATATGTGCACTACTGGCCATTAAAATTGCTACACCAAGAAGAAATGCAGATGATAAATGGGTATTCATTGGACAAATATATCATGCTAGAACTGACATGGGATTATATTTTCACGGTTTTTGGGTGCATAGATCCTGAGAAATCAATACCCAGAACAACCACCTCTGGCCGTAATAACGGGCCTTGATACGCCTGGGCATAGAGTCAAACAGAGCTTGGATGGCGTCTACAGGTACAGTTGCCCATGCAGCTGCAACACGATACCGCAGTTCATCGAGAGTAGTGACTGACGTATTGTGACGAGCCAGTTGCTCGGCCACCATTGACTAGACCTTTTCAATTGGTGAGAGATCTGGAGAATGTGCTGGCCAGGGCAGCAGTCGAACATTTTCTGTATCCAGAAAGGCCCGTACAGGACCTGCAACATGCCGTCGTGCATTATCCTGCTCAAATGTAGGGTTTAGCGGGGATCGAATGAACGGTAGAGCCACGGGTCGTAACTCATTGAAATGTAACGGCCACTGTTCAAAGTGCCATTAATGCTTCCAATGTGCGTTCACCGCGATGTCGCCAGTCACGGATGCGACCATCATGATGCTGTAAACAAAACCTGGATTCATCCGAAAAAATGACTTTTGCCACTCTTGCACCCAGGTTCGTCGTTGAGTATACCATCGCAGGCGCTCCTGTCTGTGATGCAGCGTCAAGGGTAACCGCAGCCATGGTCTCCGAGCTGATAGTCCATGCTGCTGCAAACGTCGTCGAAGTGTTCGTGCAGATTGTTGTTGTCTTGCAAACGTCCCCATCTGTTGACTCAGGGATCGAGACGTGGCTGCACGATCCGTTACTGCCATGCGGATAAGATGCCTGTCATCTCGACTGCTAGTGATACGAGGCCGTTGGGATCCAGCACGACGTTCCGTATTACCCTCCTGAACCCACCGATTCCATATTCTGCTAACAGTCATTGGATCTCGACCAACGCGAGCAGCAGTGTCGGCATACGATAAACCGCAATCGCGATAGGCTACAATCCGACCTTTATCAAAGTCGGAAACGTGATGGTACGCATTTCTCCTCCTTACACGAGGCATCACAACAACGTTTCAGCAGGCAACGCCGGTCAATTGCTGTTTGTGTATGAGAAATCGCTTAGAAACTTTCCTCATGTCAGCACGTTGTAGGTGTCGCCACCGGCGCTAATCTTGTGTGAATGCTCTGAAAAGCTAAGCATTTCCATATCTCAGCATCTTCTTCCTGTCAGTTAAATTTCGCGTCTGTAGCACGTCATCTACGTGGTGTAGCAACTTTAATGGCCAGTAGTGTAATTACCCACACACACAGACGAAGGAAGCATCTAGGAGCTCACGATTAGTGTGAGATAATTAAGTATAGGTGATTGAGAATTGGAACTTGGGCATCATGAAGTTTACGCTGTAAAAACACTGCTACTCGTATTCCGATGCGATTTCACTATATGTCTTGGTTGCACAGTTTTATTCATCGACTACCGCTTTCGAAAAAATATTACCATGATTTCTGCACGGAACTACAAAAATGGCTCTGAGCACTATGGGACAACTTCTGAGGTCATCAGTCCCCTAGAACTTAGAACTACTTAAACCTAACTAACCTAAGGACATCACCCACATCCATGCCCGAGGCAGGATTCGGACCTGCGACCGTAACGGTCGCGCGGTTCCAGACTGAAGCGCCTAGAACCGCTTGACGACTCCGGCCGGCACGGAACTACACTCATGCTCATAAATTAAGGATAACTGCAGAATGTGGTGCCACACAACGTCGCACTACACAAAACTGGCGCTAATAGCATAAGCACATAGGGAACACACACGACACAGCTCTGTAAGTCCACGGTACAGGTGATAAGTTGAGAAAACCGTTCCGAAACACATGTGCTACAAAACGCCACTGTTTCCTGCGCATGTACTATGACATAAATATGGGATATAATCACCATGCACACGTACACAGGCCGCACAACGGGTTGGCACAATTCCTCTGTCAAAGACATGCAGGGGTGTACGTGCACCAATCATAAGCCCACTCCACACCATCAAACCACGACCTCCATACAGGTCCCTTTCAAGGACATTAAGAGGTTGGTATCTGGTTCCTGGTTCACGCCAGATGAAAACCCGGCGAAAATCACTGTTCAGACTATACCTGGACTCGTCCGTGAACATAAGCTGGGACCACTGTTCCAGTGACCATGTACTGTGTTCTTGACACCAGGCTTTACGGGCTCTCCTGTGACCAGGGGTCAGTGGAATGCACCTAGCAGGTCTCCGGGCGTATAAATCATGTCTGTTCAGTCGTATGTAGACTGTGTGTCTGGAGACAACTGTTCCAGTGGCTGCGGTAAGGTCCCGAGCAAGGCTACCTGCAGTACTCCGTGGCTGTCTGTGGGCACTGATGGTGAGATACCGGTCTTCTTGTGGTGTTGTACACTGTGGACGTCTCGTACGGTAGCACCTGGACACGTTTCCTGTCAGATGGAATCGTTGCCATAATCTTGAGATCACACTTTGTGGCACACGGAGGGCCCCTGCTATGACCTGCTATGTTTGACCAGCCTCCAGTCGCCCTAGTATTCTACCCCTCATCACGTCATCAATATGTGTTCTTTGAGCCATTTTCAACATACAGACACCATTAGCACGTCTGAAAACGTCTGTACAGTTACTCGCTGCGCCGTACTCTGATAAGCACCAACGCACCTCTGCGTACGTGGACTGCTGCCAGCGCCATCGTGCGACGTCCGCAGGTCAGATGCACCGCATGGTCATACCCCGAGGTGATTTAAACCCGCAAACCGTTGTTTCACCATGTATCAGCATTATCTTCAATTTAAGAGCAGGAGTGTATTTCCATAGAGGAAATGTGCTGAATGCCTTTAAAAAAAAACACTTTCTTCACTTTAATCTCCACGAATAATAGCGTAATTTTTTTAAAAATATTTTCACAGTTTTTGGAAAAAACGGCAAAGCCCACAGAGAAGTGTCACTGACTTTCAGTAGAAGTTTCGTATTAACCCTTTTACAAATATTTACATAATACGCTATTACTCGTGACATATATTGGCCATCTTCAAAAACAACAATAGAAAAATACAAAATAAATATACTTTATCACCTAAAAACATAGAAAAATTGGTCATCTGATTAATGTTATAGTAGAATTTTATGTACCTATAAATGTTTTTCACTTTTTAAATTTTTCAATGTTCTGTCCTGACATAAGAAGATGCGCAGGTACAGGGTGAAAATTATTTAAATACACAAACTCTCGTGGGTTGCTCGAGACACTGAAACAAATGTCTTTCTCTAACGTCATATTTTCGTGTGAGGATTTTTTAAACTTCGAGACTGACTTTTTTTGGATGAAAATTAATCGAATCAACAAACTCTTTGAGGTTCCACGGGACACTGAAAGAACTTGTTTCTAATCTGTTTTCCTGTGGGGCACCATTTTACAAGTACATCATATCTTACTAAATGTAGACAAAAATTTCTTTATTGACGAGAGACAACAACATGAACACAACATAATTGCTTCAATTACAGTAGAGGTTCAAAAATGCCTCCACTGACTTGTAAACAAAGGTTACACCGAAGGAGTCAAGTTCTGTCTAACAAGACCAAAATTGGTGTAGTGTCCTTAATTCTGCTACTATTCTGGCAACCAGATCCCCTTTTAATTCGACAGGGGTTTTGTAAACAAGTTTGCGCATCTCTCACGACACAAAAACTCCAGAGGGTCTAAATCAGGGGGTCGAGTAGGCCGTGGTGCAGAACCATCTCTGCTGGTACACTTTTACGGAAACTGTTGATTCAAGAATTGACGCACAGGACGACTGAAACCTTCCCGTCGTGCTAGAAATGGCACGTCATCCAGCAATTCTGCCAATGTTCGAGATGTACAGCTAAATTTGAATGTCAAGCAGCTATTATGACTGAACAACGGATTATGCCTGCTACCAGTACAACAGGAACCGTTTCAAGAACAAGTCAGTCATTGCAAAAATGGTTCAAATGGCTCTAAGCACTATGGGACTTAACATCTGAGGTCATCAGTCCCCTATACTTATAACTACTTAAACCTAATTAACCTAAGGACATTATAAACATCCATGCCCGAGGAAGGATTCCAACCTGCGTCCGTAGCAGCAGCGCGGTTCCGGACTGAACCGCCTAGAACCGCTTGGCCACAGTGACCGCCCAGTCATCGCAACTGAAGCATCCGTGATTCCCTCTGCCCCATGGCTAGCCTGCAGCTGTATTTACCTGGAAAAAGCAGTAGTCTACAACTGCCATTCCTGTTCTCATAAACAGCGAATGAATTATGTAACAACTAAATTGAAGTAAAGCAACCTCTGTATGGACGGCGGCCAGGCTCTATTCGAGGCGAGAAGGGCGAGACCATCGCATGTGTTCCAGTAAATGATACCTCGACGCCGATCCTCTAGGCTGGCTTCTTTCACTCGTACAGCACCAGCGGACTCCCGTTCCCAGATGTGCTCTCGTTGCCAGCCACGTATAGGTGACGCAAGCAGACTGTAGCGCCGCTGGTTTGGGTGCCGTAGTCGAGCGTTGTTGTACTGAAGTAACGACACCCTCGTATTCATTATCAATTGTTTCTTACATTCTTCTTATACAGGATGATTCAGGACGAATGTCACATAATTTGTGAGGTAATTCTAAATGTGAAAATAAACGGAAAAAGTCCTATGAACCTGTGTCCAATTTTCGAAATTCTGATAGGCGGTGTATTGGACAAAGTAGTGGTGGGACAGATGTCTGATCCATCCTACAAGAGGTGTTCAAAAAATCCTCCACCCATCTCAGTGCACTTGTCAATGCATTGGAGGATGTGCTGTGTTGCACATCGAACATTATCTTGGCAAGTTTTAATGCGGGTAGCAGAATCGTTCATGCGAGTGAGGAGTTCTTCAGGTGTATCCACCTCCGTAGCGAACACATCCCTCTTTAACCGCCAGCCGGGGTGGCGGAGAGGTTCTAGGCGCTACAGTCTGGAACCGCGCGACCGCTATGGTCGCAGGTTCGAATCCTGCCTCGGGCATGGATGTGTGTGATGTCGTTAGGTTAGTTAGGTTTAAGTAGTTCTAAGTTCTATGGGACTGATGACCTCAGAAGTTAAGTCCCATAGTGCTCAGAGCCATTTTGAACCTCTTTAATCAGCCCCATAAACAGAAGTACATTTGGATTAGGTTGGGTGATCTGGCAGGCCATTTAATGGGTCTGGCGCAGCCAAACCACTGTTGAGGAAATGCGTTATGCAGGTACAGTGAATTGGTGACCCATTATGTTGTAGGTACATTTTCTGTCATTGGTCTAATGTCACATCTTCCAAAAGTACATGTAGGTCTTCTGTCAGGAAATATGCTTATGCTGCGGCTGTCATACGAACTGGCAGGAACACAGGCTGTATCACCAGGTTATCAATCATACGACACCAGACGTCCACTGAGAACGTAACTAGGAATCTTGTTTTCCTAGTGTTGTATGGGTTCTACATCGCCCATGTATAAGAATTGTGGGTGTTCATTGTGTGTAAATGTTGTCTCATCTATAAATAAAGTCTGTTGCATGATGTCTCTGTGTACAGCCAACCATTCTACTAACTGTTGTCTGCTTACTGAGTCACTTGGCTGCAGATGTTGCACAGGCTGCACATAGAATGGGTACAAGCCCTAGGAATGTAACGCACGCTACACTCGCGTTTGTGGAATATCGAGCTGATGGATAATGCATCGTATACCGGTGGTTTGACTCCGTTGTACCATTACAGTAATGACTTTCCTTTCCTCAAGTGACAGGACAGCCTCTCGTTCTGTTATTAAGTGTACATGTGGTAGTGTTCTATATTCATTTAATGTTTGATTAAAGCTTGTGGTAAGCTGCTATGGGACCAAACTGCTGAGGTCATCCGTCCCTAGGCTTACACATTACCTAAATTAACTTACGCTAAGGACAACACACATACCCATGCCCGAGGGAGGACTCGAACCTCCGACTGGGGAGCCGCGCGAACCGTGGCAAGGCGCCCAAGACCGCACGGCTACCCCGCGCTGCTGATGTTTAAAAAAACCTCGGAAATACGCTGGCACAGCGGGTTCATCGGTCAGAGAAACGTCTCCGATATTTTGTCACAGCAGCATAGGCACTGTCATTACAGTACCTACACACAAACAACATGTCTGCATATTCTGCCTAAGCAAATGTATGCGGCATGTTGGTATTCGTGGACACAATGGTCTTGCTCAATTAAACAACGCTCATGCTTGACAAGCACACGGCCTCACGATTGCATGCTGGCTACGCTTACAGCTGTTGACTCGGTTCGATGTCATAGTGATGCCATCTGCTGGAGAACCGCCAAACCTCTTGTAGGATGGATCAGTCGTTGTCGCACCATTATTCTGTCCACTACAGCGCCTACACAGCATTTCAGTAAGTAATATTCACACTTCTCTTCGTATCCATTCTTCGATGTGTGTAGTCTTTAACTCGCTCCATTTCTCTAACGATCGAAAATCGAACGTATGTTTATAGGACGTTTTCGGTTTATTTTCACAAGTAGAACCACCTCACACATTATGTGACACTCCACCACATTTACCCTCTATGTGTTGCTGTTATTGTGACTCTCCCCTTATTTAATGTGTTTGAAACTTTCTTGTTTGTTTTATTTGGAATATACGCGCATTTGGCCAGCTTTTGTAAGCAGATTCAGATGTAAATATAGCCCCTAACTGCATACTGAAATTCCTGGAATGTCTAAACGTTTCTGGTAGCGAAATAGTTCATCCCCAGACATACATCGATGGCGAGCCCTCTGTTGGAACAAATCTTTTAAGTGTTCGATGTAATCTGATCAAATTAAATACAGCAATTCATTCCGACTGCTTTTAAACCCAAAACTGTTCCTTTCGATCGCCATTTTTAATAATTTATTTGACTGTAGCAGCAGACTTTAGATAAAAGAAATTCATAAATAACAGTCTGTGCGTGTGTTGTCACCAATTTACTGTGCTTCCAGTAAGAAATAAACTTCGCATCATCTGAATAATTCTGTTCTATGATATTAGGTCAAAAATCGTTCGTTTCCAGACAGACTCTAAAACCACAATACTTCTTTATTTTTGACATTCAATGATCGTTGATGATGACTTAAACAATACAATTTATATTGCTTGATTGTGATTCTGTTTATAATTACGGTGTTATTTTCTAAATAATTACCTCAGAATATATCCACCGTACTTGTGGTTTGTAAATTAGATTCTGACTACCTTTTCTGTGCCTCGGATAATTTTCTGATCTCTGTGAAAACAGCAGACAACGTCCTGTACCATCTTGTTGCAGGACTGAGGGACATGGGTGAAGTCGCTGTTCTCCTCGGTTCGTGGGAAAGAGGGGAGAAGTACGCCACGAGTATTATAGAGGTAAGGAGGCTACAAACATCTAATATTTGCCTTCAAAAGTACCCAGATGACGACCTATGTTCTGACACTACAACTCCATATAAAATTAGAATACCGTCACAAATTGGCTTCTGTTTTCTACTTTTGGCAATAGTTTATCACCGCTTTCACCCTTTGTGATGAATTCATCGCCATGAACGAAACATGTTAACGATATTAACTTTTTGCATGTATAAAGATGGGTATGTCATGTAATTAATATCATATAGCAATATCACGTGGATGGGTTGAATAGCATCCTACGATTTTTTAACACTCATCCAGTTGAAACTTCCTGGCAGATTAAAACTGTGTGCCGGACCGAGACTCGAACTCGAGTTCGAGTCTCGGTCCGGCACCCAGTTTTAATCTGCCAGGAAGTTTTATATCAGTGCACACTCCACTGCAGAGTGAAAATCTCATTCTGGACTCACCCAGTTGTTCGCAAAACTTAGTTATCTGTGTGTATTTATTTATACTTCTCTACTGCGCAGTTTTGAGGTGTGAGAACGAATGTAATGTATCAGTGTATTATGTACGCAATGGAATTTTTAAAACGTTGTTTTAAGAGGTGGCACTGTCACTCATAAATACCCCCTGGAGGAAATGTTTAGAGTACAAATCATACGAAACATTAACTGTTACCCAATAAGAATACCATTGCAATATCAATTTATTCAGTGGATTATTCCAAACAGTGTGAGGTTAATCAAATATCCAGTCTTGTGCCCTACTGGCACAGATCAAATACTTCCTCCGAGCCGCGCGGGATTAGCCGAGGGTCATGGACTGCGCGGCTGGTCCCGGCGGAGGTTCGAGTCCTCCCTCGGGCATGGGTATGTGTGTTTGTCCTTAGGATAATTTAGATTAAGTAGTGTGTAAGCTTAGGGACTGATGACCTTAGCAGTTAAGTTCCATAAGATTTCACACACATTTGAACATTTTTGAACTTCCTCCGATCGATGTTCATAAATACATACCAAACGAACAAATTAAATGATGGAGGGAGAGCTATGCTGCTACTGAGAGGATAAATTCTGGACTTGACAAAACAGTTTGTTTGCAGTAAGACCTACATGATGAACATGAACGAGAAATAAGCTACAGATGGACCAGTGAACACATAAAAACTTGAAATGTCTACAGTAAACTAATATTGACTATATTCTGCCTAATTCTTCCAAATTGTGAATAACGCGATCTGGGATTTTCTACAACTTCGCTTCCATAATGAAAAACTAGAAGAATCTACTCCACTCAGTTAATGTGAAACGTCAGTGGAGAAAATTTTACAGATGATCCCAACAGTTTAAAGTACATGCCCTGAATACTGGAGTGGGTGTCTATTTCACCGTCTCAGACAGCGAGATGGCGGCCTGCACTGACGGCTCTCGAAGTATCCGGCGCTGCGAGCACGGCTGAGGCTCTGCAGTATTTTCAATACTGAAACCTAAATCCTCAGACAGCAGACTATCGTCCAGGAACTGCTAAGTCCAAGCTGTATCAAAATAGCTCCACTGCCAACAACCAAGGTAAGACGAAGAAGAGAATTTGAGAACCTTATTAATCGTAAGTACACAACAGAGAAAGAGATCTTCACAGAATTGTATGCCAGACGTAAGACGAGAACTCCCAGCCAAGAAGCGGAGTTCAGAATCGACTTAAACGAACAGCAAAGTTCTCCACACGAGCTACTCCCTCTACACGAGCTATCACCTGTAATAGAAGTTCTATCGAGCCCAAGGGCTCAGACGGAAGTCTGTCCAGCTAGCTGGCTCAGACAGATCTCTCTCGCCTTTCCTAAAAACTCATGGCTGTCCAATTCATCTCTGGTTACCTCTCCCCTACATAGGAGCAGGCATAGTGCATTCTTTTCTGACTCCCACTCTCCTCACTGTAAAACACCTTTGGTAAACTAGAAACTCAAGTTTGGTTTCTTCCACTGAACTTCCTAGAACAGAATTTCTCTACTCTTACTTCACACAGTTCTTTGGTTGTTCGGGGGAGGAGACCAGGCAGTGAGGTCATCGGTCTCATTGGATTAGGGAAGGACGGGGAAGGAAGTCGGCCGTGCTCTTTCAAAGGGACCATCCTGGTATTTGCCTGAAGCGATTTAGGGAAATCACGGAAAGCCTAAATCAGGATTTCCGAACGCGGGATTGAACCGTCGTCCTCCTGATGACGAGTCCAGTATGCTAGCCACTGCGCCACCTCTCTCGGTTTCAGGCAGTTCTACCAATTGGAAACGTCTGCTTTAAAAATCGCGGGAAAGAGGGTGGTGGACGTGACTCTGCAAACGGCTGATGGCGCTAGCCCACTGCCCGACACATTCCAGGCGGCTTCTGCATCATCATCATCATCATCATCATCATTTAAGACTGATTATGCCTTTCAGCGTTCAGTCTGGAGCATAGTCCCCCTTATAAAATTCCTCCACGATCCCCTATTCAGTGCTAACATTGGTGCCTCTTCTGATGTTAAACCTATTACTTCAAAATCATTCTTAACCGAATCCAGGTACCTTCTCCTTGGTCTGCCCCGACTCCTCCTTCCCTCTACTGCTGAACCCATGAGTCTCTTGGGTAACCTTGCTTCTCCCATGCGTGTAACACGACCCCACCATCTAAGCCTGTTCGCCCTGACTGCTACATCTATGGAGTTCATTCCCAGTTTTTCTTTGATTTCCTCATTGTGGACACCCTCCTGCCATTGTTCCCATTTACTATCACCTGCAATCATCCTAGCTACTTTCATATCCGTAACCTCAACCTTGTTGATAAGGTAACCTGAATCCACCCAGCTTTCGCTCCCATACAACAAAGTTGGTCGAAAGATTGAACGGTGCACAGATAACTTAGTCTTGATACTGACTTCCTTCTTGCAGAAGAGAGTAGATCGTAGCTGAGCGCTCAC
This sequence comes from Schistocerca americana, assembly GCF_021461395.2. Lineage (NCBI taxonomy): Eukaryota > Metazoa > Arthropoda > Insecta > Orthoptera > Acrididae > Schistocerca > Schistocerca americana. The sequence continues at coordinate 303,792,662 of NC_060119.1, read as the reverse complement.
TGCATTAGCTTTGCTACACCTCGCTTCCAGTTGTTTCACTATGTTGCCATCCTGTGAGAATATGCATCCTAAGTACTTGAAACCGTCCACCTGTTCTAACTTTGTTCCTCCTATTTGGCACTCAATCCGTTTATATTTCTTTCCCACTGCCATTACTTTCATTTTGGAGATGCTAATCTTCATACCATAGTCCTTACATTTCTGATCTAGCTCTGAAATATTACTTTGCAAACTTTCAATCGAATCTGCCATCACAACTAAGTCATCCGCATATGCAAGACTGCTTATTTTGTGTTCACATATCTTAATCTCACCCAGCCAGTCTATTGTTTTCAACATATGATCCATAAATAATATGAACAACAGTGGAGACAGGTTGCAGCCTTGTCTTACTCCTGAAACTACTCTGAACCATGAACTCAATTTACCGTCAACTCTAACTGCTGCCTGACTATCCACGTAAAGACCTTTAATTGCTTGCAAAAGTTTGCCTCCTATTCCATAATCTCGTAGAACAGACAATAACTTCCTCCTAGGAACCCGGTCATATGCCGTTTCTAGATCTATAAAGCATAGATACAATTCCCTGTTCTACTCATAACACTTCTCCATTATTTGCCGTAAGCTTAAGATCTGGTCCTGACAACCTCTAAGAGGCCTAAACCCACACTGATTTTCATCCAATTGGTCCTCAACTAATACTCGCACTTTCCTTTCAACAATACCTGAGAAAATTTTACCCACAACTCTGATTAAAGAGATACCTCTGTAGTTGTTACAATCTTTTCTGTTTCCATGTTTAAAGATTGGTGTGATTACTGCTTTTGTCCAGTCTGATGGAACCTGTTCCGACTCCCAGGCCATTTCAATTATCCTGTGTATCCATTTAAGACCTGACATTCCACTGTATTTGATGAGTTCCGACTTAATTTCATCCACGCCAGCTGCTTCATTGCACTGCAATCTATTGACCATTTTCTCCACTTCCTCAAATGTGATCCTATTTCCATCATCATTCCTATCCCATTCTACCTCGAAATCTGAAACATTATTGATCGTATTTTCACCTACATTGAGCAACTCTTCAAAATATTCCCTCCATCTGCCCAAGGCATCCACAGGATTCACCAGCAGTTTTCCTGACCTGTCCAAAATACTTGTCATTTCCTTCTTACCTCCCTTTCAAAGACTGCTAATTACACTTCAGAATGATTTTCCAGCAGCTTGACCCAAGGTCTCCTACCTGTTTCCAAAGTCTTCCCAAGATTTCTTCTAGGATGCTGTAATTATCTGTTTGGCCACCTGTTTCCAAAGTCTTCCCAAGATTTCTTCTTGGATGCCGTAATTATCTGTTTGGCTTTGTTTCTTTCTTCAACACAACTTTTTCTGTCTACCTGAGTTCTAGTATGTAGCCATTTTTGATACGCCTTCTTTGTCCTTTTACAGACTGCCTTGACTGTGTCAGTCCACCAAGCTGTTTGCTTCATCCTACCTTTACACACTACTGTTCCAAGACATTCTTTAGCCACTTCTAGTACTGTGTCCCTGTACCTTGTCCATTCCTTTTTCAATGACTGTAATTGACAACATTCAACTAACTGGTACCTTTCTGAGATCACTGTTATGTACTTGTGCCTGATTTCCTTATCCCGAAGTTTTTCCACTCTTATCCTCCTACATATGGACCCGACCTCCTGCACTTTCGGCCTCACAATACCAATTTCACTGCAGATTAGATAGTGATCAGTGTCATCAAAGAATCCCCTGAATACACATGTGTCCCTCACAGCTTTCCTGAATTCCTGATCTGTTATTATACAGTCAATGACAGATCTGGTTCCCCTGCCTTCCCAAGTATACCGGTGAATGTTCTTATGTTTAAAAAAGGATTTTGTGATTACTAAGCCCATACTGGCACAGAAATCCAAGAGTTGTTTCCCGTTCCTGTTGGCTTTCATATCCTCTCCAAATTTACCCATAACCTTTTCATACCCTTCTGTTCGATTTCCAATCCTGGCGTTAAAATCACCCATGAGCAGAACACTGTCCTTGTCCTTTACTCTAACAACTACATCACTGAGTGCCTCATAAAAACTAGCCATTTTATCTTGATCTGTCCCTTCACAATGCGAATATACTGACACAATCCTAATTTTCTTGCTAGACACTGTCAAATCTATCCAGATCAGTCGTTCGTTTACATACCTTATTGCAACTACGCTGGGTTCCATTTCTTTCCTGATATAAAGCCCTACACCCCACTGTGCTATTCCTGCTTTGACTCCTGACAGGTAGACCTCGTATTCTCCCACTTCCTCTTCTTTCTCACCCCTTACCCGAATGCCACTAACAGCTAAAACGTCCAGCCCCTTCTTACTTGCAGCCTCTGCCAGGTCTACCTTCTTCCCAGAGTAGCCCCCATTGATATTAATAGCTCCCCATCTCACTACCATTTGTTTGCCAAGTCGTATCTTAGGAGTCCCTGGTTTGTCAGTTAGAGGTGGGACTCCGTCACCTCCAAAGGTCCGAGGCATTTTGCTCTGATTGTTGCCAGCATCATATTTAAAGTACCAGGGAAGCAGGTTGCTAGCCTTACTTGCCCCGAGTCCCATTGGGTATTACCCCTAACGGTTGAGGGACTAACCGGTGGATTTGGTAGTCTTTGCCGTATGAGCACAAAGGTGACCACGACTCAGAATATGTCCAAGATGCCCTGCCTTATTCCAAAGTAACTGGTGCATTGTCTAAAAAAATTTGTCGGCTGTCGTTGTACGCCGCTTGCCCTCTCATTCCATTCTGGACGCATGCTCGTGAAAGCTGGCGCCATCGGCGTCTCCGGGTCAGCGACAACTCGCTTGCAGTATCCGTGCCGCTGTTGCATCTCCAGACACTACCTGAAAGGGCGTTTGTGCGCGCAGCCATCGGCTAGCACCCCGCTGTCTTTCCTGTTCGCCCGCTTCTGGCTACACTCCGGCCGAGGTCCCATTGTCCCATTCCTCCACCGAGCTTTTCACAGCAACACTAGTTTCAGGGCCAATCACCTAGCCTGATTCAGTTATTAGTGCCAAGATGTGCTTGTCGTTATCAGTCACATTCTGTGTTCGTAATAAAACGGCCCTTCTCCTTTAAAATATCAGAACCCAGTGTAATTCCATGTCATAGTGTATTTTGAAAGCGCTTACGACATTAAACCTTGGTCAAAGTATTATTGTGGCCGGTAATAATCAAGTTCTGGTGTTTCAGACTCGAATAACAGCCGGTCTTCGTGAATGTGGTGTGTGGTAACGTGTAACTTCGACCGTCCCCCCAACCTCCCCCTCTCTCTCTCTCAAACAGTTTATTCCAGTGTGGGACATTGTGCCGATACTGGGTGGACATGTTCTTCCGGAAAACTTAGCAAAACGATCACTACCAGAATCAGGTGCCATTTTACTCTGATAGCAAACGTGATGGGTGCTTACAGCGAGTAGTTAAAACTGCTGACGCGGGGTTGCGGGTTGTGGATGTGAAAGGAGGCAGCGAAACGGTCTAGAATGGTGTACCATGTAATGTTCTTCACCATACTTAGTGGTATGCTGTATGGAGCTTCTTACGCACGTCCATTAAATTTCATTTTACTGTACTCGTAATACAGCCACATTTACATCTACATCTATACTCCACAAGCCACCTTACAGTGTGTGGCGGAGGGTACTTTATCTAACAGTGACTCTTCACTGCCGGCCGCGGTGGTCTAGCGGTTCTAGGCGCGCAGTCCGGAACCGCGCGACTGCTACGGTCGCAGGTTCGAATCCTGCCTCGGGCATGGATATGTGTGATGTCCTTAGGTTAGTTAGGTTTAAGTAGTTCTAAGTTCTAGGGGACTGATGACCACAGTAGTTAAGTCCCATAGTGCTCAGAGCCATTTGAACCATTTTTTTTGACTCTTCACTCTTTTGCTGTTCCACTTGCATATGATTTGCGAGAAGAACGGTCGGTAGTGTCTGTGCGGGTTCGAATCTCTCTTTTGATGATTGATATTCGTAGGCAGCAATATATTGGTTGGTTCTTCTAGGAGCATAAGTTCTCAGAACTTGAAAAGTAGACAATTTTTACTTGGCAGTTTACGCCCAAACTGCCATACAACCCCTTTTATAATGTAACATGTACAACCTACTAGTTAGTGTAGTCGACTGTTCAGTGCTGCACAGAAACTGCAGACAGTATTTACTACTCCCAATGATTTAAAAGCTATTTATTTCCTCCTTCCCTTTTCTTATGGTCATGAAGAGCTGTCATTTTCTGGAACCTTAAAGCTTCCTTTAGGTGATTCATGACAGGGATGTTAACTTAAATGGACCAGAGTGCTATAAACTTATTTGGCGCTGAAGGCAGCCCCAAAGCAAGTAAAGAATAGGGAAGTTGTAGTGTCTTGTCTCTGGACAGCAGCTGCAGGAGGGCAGGCTACATTCCATCAAACAGCATTGTGCGGGACACTATAAGAAATCCTTTCTGGTGAGATAGAGATCTGAAAGCCAAGTGAAGTACTCACAACTTGAGACCGTGAGACCAGTAATATGTCTGCAGCCATGCCACAAAGTAACGTTCGTTTAATCCGAGTAAGCGAGTAATAAGAACTCTGATTGCCTCACAATAGCTCCACTCCGTCTTCAGGCCACGAGAGGCCTACCGGGACCATCCGACCGCCGTGTCATCCTCAGTGGAGGATGCGGACAGGAGGGGCGTGTGGTCAGCACACCGCTCTCCCGGTCGTTATGATGGTGTTCTTTGACCGGAGCCGCTACTATTCGGTCGAGTAGCTCCTCAATTGGCATCACGAGGCTGAGTGCGCCCCGAAAAATGGCAACAGCGCATCCGAGTGCTGACCACGCCAGACAGCGCTTAACTTCGGTGATCTCACGGGAACCGGTGTATCCACTGTGGCAAAGCCGTTGCCTTCTCACAATAACTCACAATAATTATTTCAGTTGGTTGTGCTTTTTCCCATGTGTGTTAATGCAGAAAGTTTCTGGTTGACGGCTGTTGGAAAGCTGTCATGTGATTTCCCTAAATCACTCCAGGCAAATGCCGGGATGGTTCCTCTGAAAGGGCACGGCCGACTTCCTTCCCCATCCTTCCCTAATCCGATGAGACCGATGACCACGCTGTCTGGTCTCCTTCCCCAAAACAACCAACCAAAGCTGTCATATAATGAGACAGATTTTCTGCTTTCCCTCCTGCACCGCACTATTATTGATTACCATGACAGAATCGACAAGAGTACGAATCTGTTAAAGTAGTTTATTAAATTATCATTGGCCAGAATACTCAGTGTCTAATGCAGTTGGCTGGCAAGATTCCTACACTGGATGAACGAGCTACGTTTTTGGAGAGATATCAGTGAGTACACTTGCAGAGGCAAATTGAACAGTAGATCTGTTCTCAGTCGTTGAAAAGTACTGCACAGACGGATGTCTCCTACTCAGAGCAGAGTGCAGAGGTACTCAGAATTTTCAGTTGCTGCTGCATACATCTTCCACACTCATTCCATCCAAGAGTGGTAAGCATGAGCCTTTAGTGCAGTCACTGAGCTGAGGGTATGCGAAGGTAATTAATGTACATCAGGTTTTAGTTGTGCAGTTTTAAAATTCTCTGCCTGCCGGTTGCACCCATCGCGCACTCTGGTGAGTGTATTTGTGTTTGTACTCGCTTTTCTGGGTTCCTTCTTCAAATCACTAACCATTTTTGCGGTCATTGGTCATATCTGTGCTGCAATATCACATTATGCTTTTGTCTGTCCATGCACCAACGCCAAGGCTATAATTTATAATTGCAATCTTTTGTCCACTTATTAATTCTTTACATGCCCGACGCAGTGTGTAAATCATTTATTTGATGGCTTATGGTTGTAAGCCATCAAACAGCGCCTGCTAGTTTCCTTTTCTAGTGAGATGAGCCCCTTCATTAATACATCCGTGTGAGGTGTGGTACCTGTACTTTCATGCTTAACTGGGCCACCCCCTACAGTTTTAATTCAATAAGACGTTACCCGTAGCACAACATTGTTTCTCTTACATTTGCATGATCTTAGGGGTATGCTAAGCAGCTCAGATGACACCTCAAACCACATCGTGGTGCAGAACTCTTCTTTTGCAGCGCCTAGGACTGGAGTTGAGTGGGCGTGTCCGTGACGATTTCGCACTTACTAAATGAACCTAAAACGAAACATGCTGCTCTCCTTTCAATTTTCTCTATTTCCTCTATCAATCCTGTCTGATACGGTCCCCATACTGACGAGCAGCATTCAAGTTTTGGCCGAACGAATGTTTTGCAAGCTGCTCCCTTTGTTGATGGATTATATTTCCAGAGGATTCTTCCAGTGAATCGCTGTCCGCCATCTGCCTTCTTCGCGATTAATTTTATGTGGCTGTTCCTCTTCAAATCGATCCGCATAGATACTCCCAGATATTTTACAGAAGAAACTGCTTCCAGTGACTGTTCTGCAATTTTCTAATGACACGATAAAGGATCTTTCCGTCTGTGTATTCGCAATACGTAACATCTGTTTAAGATGTCGTTCAGTTGGGACTCCCTGCGCCATGCATCGTTCCTCTATAGGTCTACCTGCATTTCTCTACAATTTTCTAGCTTTGCGACTTCTCTGCGTACAACAGTATCATCCGCGAAAAGCCTCTGCTTGTGAAAAGTAATAGTCCTGAAACACTCCATTGAGGCAGGCCCGAAATTAATTTTATGTTTGAACGCTTCTCACCGTTCAGAATGACTTGCTGTGTTCTCAGTCCAATCACAGAGCTGGTCTGATATTCCATACTCTCGTATTTTGTTCATTAGGCGGATCAGTATGCATTCCAGAAGTCAAGCAACACGGCATCTGTCTGGGCGCCTCTATCTACTGCTTTCTCTGTATCATGCACGAAGACAACGATCTGGGCTTCACACAATCGTTGTTTTCGGAACCCATGTCGGTTCCTACAAAGGAAATTCTCGGTCTCCAGAAACGTTATAGAACGCGAACATAAAACACGTTCCAAGTTTCTACAACAAATCAACGTTAGAGATATGGGCCTATTGTTTTGTGCGTTTGTTTGACGTCCCTTCATGTAAATGGGAATGACCCTTTTTTTCGAAACATTATCATTGCTTAGATACTATGGTACACTGGTGCTACAAGAGAGGCAAGTTCTTTCGCATATTCTTTGTAGAACAGAAATGGTATCCCGAGAGGTCCAGCTGCCTTTCCTCTGTTGAGCGACTTCAGTGCTTTGCTATCCCTTGCTCACTTATTTCGACATCCGTAATTTTGTCATTCGTGCGAAGATTTAAAGGAGGAAGAGCCGTGTGATCTTCCTCTGTGAAACAGTGCAGGAAAAGACGTTTAATATTTCTGCCTTCTCTGTTTCAGAGCCATCATAGTTACAGTGTGTCTGGACAGTTGTCTTCGACCCGTTCACTGATTTAACTCAAGTCTAGAACTTCTTTCCATTTTCTGTCAATTTTTTTATGTGCTGAGATTGTGAAGGTCTTCCTCTTGAATATAACATCCAATTTTTCTGAAATTGTAACCATTTGTTTATCTGTGCATGTACAGCGCTGGACAAAACGAGCGAGACCCCTCGCCTTTTCGTTATGCTGAACCGCACAGCTTTAAAGTCTGCTCCACAGCATAACAGGCAAGGCGACGAAGTGCTACCAACATACTATACACAGGCGTGAAATTGAAAAACTATTCGAACTTTGTCAGACTGTTTTCAGTCGTGAGTACGGCTATATTAATGCTGATTAATGTGTTAAACACATCACGTAAATATAAGATATAAATGAAAGAAGAAACGCTAATTAGTATGAACTGTACTAATAAAAATGAATTTCAGCTTATAGAGATTGCATAACTGTTTCAGTTAGACAAAGTACTCCAGATAGTTACGAATTAGCGAAATATTATGCGCATTCGGCCGCAAAATGGTCTGTGTCTACGTTCAGACCAATCATACTGGATTACCGTTGCTGACCTGCCATGAAAGTGTGCAAATTTAGCAATGCGTGAAGATTCATAACGAAATTCAGTTTAAAATCATTCATTGAGACACTTAAGTCAATACGATTATTGACAGCAACGGAAAAAGTAGGCAGTAATACGTATGAAATTCTACAAGAGTTTCTTATTGACATCCACAGGCCACAGGGCGCCAGTACGGTATAAAGGTAGCAATAAAACGTATTGGGTGCGCGAGAATTTCTTAAAATTGCTTTACTGATAGTCTATCTGCCTCCATCGATATTAGAACCGAAAACAAACCAGACCTCCCTTGCAGCAGCAAACACCTTTCGCTACGCTAGCAGACAACCCAGGCAAACAGCGCTATATTATTACCCCAGACATGAATAAGCCGGCAATTTCGCATGGAAATTGTAAAATGATCTGCAGTTTCTGTTGCATAGAGCTTTCTGGACTAAAAAACATGAATTTTCTACCTTTATGTCACCGCTTATGTGACAATCATTCGGGATGTTTATCGAAATAACAAAATATTGTTATTAGCAAGTAAATTTAGTAGGATAATTCTGCACTACCCCAGGAAATAAACGGCGACATAGCTGGCAAACGTATTCTACAATGTTTCGAATTCTCCGTTAGACTCGCCACAGCTATAAAACGTTCATTAGCCGAAGTGTTTCTTAAGCTAGCTAGCAATGGGAATGCTCACACTTCTAAAACGCGGTGCCATTAATACTGGGATTTGAATTACCACGTGTATAGGCAAATGGATTTTATTTGCATTGCTGTAAACGTGATTTGGATCGAAAGCGTAGCTACGATTAAGATGCTGATGTATCGACTGCAAATAGAACATTTAGAATAAAGAGTAGGGGAATTATTTATGTGGCCCTCATCTTCAGTAACTACATCGGTAAAAATGGAACCGTACTAGTCTCACTTTCTTGACCGTCTATCTGTCTACCCAACCCTTAAAACCCGTTTACCTCCAGGACGGGTACACATAATAAGCGGCAATGTACCGCACTTCCTGCGGTACATGGTCCCTTGGTGGTGTAAAAAAGTTAGCTTCTGTGTCAACGCAATCTAAAGATACGGCCGTTTACGTAAACAAAAATTTACGCGAAAGGTCAAAAACTGGCTCTAAGAACTATGCGACCAACTTTCTCAGGTCATCAGTCCCCTAGACCTACTAAAACAGTTATGACATCTCGATAAGCTGAAATTTATTTTCATTAGTACAGTTCATACTAATTAGCGTTTCTTCTTTCATTTATGTCTTATATTTACGTGTTGTGTTTAACACACTGATCAGTATTAATATAGTCTTACACATGGTTAGCTCGGATAGTTCTTCAGTTTCACGCCCATACATAGTATGTTGGTAGCACTTCGTCGCCTTGCCTGTTATGCTGTGTAGCAGACTTTAAAGCTGTGCGGATCAGCATAACGAAAAGGCGAGGGGTCTCGCTCGTTTTGTCCACGACTGTACATCACGTCAACCGATGTCTTAATTCCTTCGTGGTGCGTTGCTTTTTTTGTCGTAGAGTGTATGTGGTTGTAGTAGAGAGCGTGGTACACAAATACTGACTTGACATGTGTGACTCTGCTAACGCCAAGAAGAACAATCATTGGCGTAATAACATCATTATTTAAACAATATTGATCTGTAATTATGTAAGAACTTCTTAGTATGCAATACTAATTGATAATAAAGCAAGTCATTTGGGGAGCCGATTGGACAGTTATATATTTTCATTTCTTCTAATTTATCCATTTTCTTGCTCTTGTGTAGCGTAAGCATGATCTGTAATGACACATCAATTCTTTCACCCGGTGATCATTCTCTTTTAAATGCTTACTGAATCTTAAAGTGTATATCTGTTTTCCTAATATATTCTTTAAGGTTAGCGTGAAAAGAGCACCCTGTTTGTGCAATGTAATAGTTGTCGCATGTTTTTCACATAATCTTGTAAATATCGGGCCTCCTCATAGGGCTGGTTTCATTTGTACTATGTGTCTTTTGCCTAAGTTGTTGTTGGGTTAAAAACCCAACTGGACGTTAATTTTGTCAAATTCTTTTGCAGTTTTGTTCGAGACAACACCCACATATGGAATGGTAGCAAACATATTCTTTTTCATTTTTAATTCTTCTCTAATTAGGGTAATATCCATAATATTGAGATATTATTCTCTCTCATTTTCTTTTTACATAATTTTGCGAGTATTTTTGGTCTACACCTATTGTTGAAAGCAATATCCTGTAGAATTTGAAATTCTTTCTAGCTGTTCAGTAGAAGATTGATGAGTTGATGTACCATAAAGTTGAAGTAAGCCCTTTTGTCGTTAGCTGATGACAAGATTGGTTATTAATCATACAGTCAGTAATTGTTGGTTTTCAGAATATTCTGATCACGTATCTGCTGCTAAGTCAAGGAAATTAATGGTGTTTTTTTCTACAGTTTTATTTGTTGAACTGAACCTTGTGATAGGGGCTATTTAAATCCCTACCTCATTCAGGCAGCTATCAAATAGTACTACTGTGTCACTGATATATCTTTTATAGAAACAAACTTTGTGGCTGATTATTGTAATTTTTCAAAAATCGCACTTCTACATTATTTTTATAAATGTCAGCCAATGTCCCGGCCAGACCATCCTGTTGTATTTAAAATTCCCCTTAGAAAGCGATATGGTTATGGTCTGTGATCAACTCAAACAGCTTAATGATTTGAGTAATTTCAGTCAGTGACAGTGTTTTATATTTAATTAGGACGCCCCATATCAACACAACGGGTGCAGTTACTGATATGTTTGTATACATATCAGCTCCATCAAATGATACTAGTATACCAGTTTCCATACTTTAAGGTGTTTCATTTCTTGGGTGACATCTTGTGAATTATGTACACTATATCGGTTTTCATACGCGCAGTATTCTCTCAGCAGTCCATCCACTTTTTAACTTAATTTATACGCAGAGTTACTTATGCAGTTAACATTGGACATAATTTGAATGTTATCTTCATTTATTATTTGTTGTACTCTGAGTTTTGGGGGCATTAGGGTTTATATTTATACATACTCTAGCCCCCCTATCGTTCAGAGGAAAGTTACAATTCTTTGCCTATTTTTGTTAGTATGTCATTGAAAATTGCAATATTATCTTTATTTAGTACAGTAATTTTGAGGTTTGCAAAAAGTTCTGTTATTTTAGCCTCATAATCAACCTCGTTAATAATTACAATGCATTTATATCCAAGGCCTGTTTTGTTTTCAGTCACTAATTAATGCTTTTACTGGTCCCACAATCTCTGTTACCTCACATGATAACTACTTTTGTGCATATATATTTGCTCTTTCATAATTCTAGCAACATTACTTGTTATCAGACTTTGTTCTTCCACTCGTAACCTAGCCATACCCAAAGCAATTTAGTACTTATAACCAAATCTTTAATATACTGACTACCATGAGGCCACTGGCGATCACAGCAGATCTGTCTGCTGTGGCTGCCGGCGACCACGTGGCAGTCAATGTCTTAATTGTATTGCCTTGTAACTTGTCTGCTACATTAAATTTAAGACGTTTATTTAATTCCCCTATCTCTTTTCTGTAGAACTGATGTTAATTAAATTCACTGTTTTCTTACAAAATTAGCGTTACTATGCATTATTTTACTAGTTTTATGTTGAGACATACCAACAGTGAGAATGAGATTAGACATTTTCTTAGAATGCGTAAACCTGACTATTTTCACTCAGTTAATGTACATACTCACTCACAACAACACAGAATCGTATTGTAGGAGTGAAAGCACTTCACCCTACACAACTGAGAAGAATAAAACTTTACAGTAAGAACATTTTTATGTTTATAACTATCATTATCATTAATTTGTTCTTTAAGTAACAGTCGTTTACATACCAACATTGCTCATCTCATTGCTTTTGATATTGCTTTGGAAACCAAATGGATATATTTAGGTATCACTTGTTTAGCCCTATACTTTTTGTTAAATCTATTACGTTTCATCGATTTAACTCATTTTATCTTCACCCACTGGAAACGAAGAACATCCTCATATCCATGGCTCGGTAAGAAGTGATTGATTTTTTCTTCGCTGGGGATCACAGTCATGTAGACCTTTTTGAATGTAATTTCTGCCTTTGAATGTTTATTAGTATTCAGTTATTTCACACAATCGCGATTTTGGCTTTGCAGCCAATATGAAGAGCATTGTGAACTGAAAATTCAATAAAATGTAGTTCATTCAGTGCAGGTTATAATATGAAGAACATAACAGTCGTTACGTATTCGAGTATCATTACTTCGATATCAAAAATGTCTGACATGTCTGCATGATACGTCATCGTCTAATTTTTTCCTTACTCTTATTTCATCCCCCTCGTTACATATAGGCAAAGGATGGACTTTTAGCTGTACATTCAATCCATCCCTTACCCAAAAACACTAGCCAAAAGATGAGATACTTACAAGTGAATTACAAATGTTTTAAAGGGAAAATTACAAAAAGGTTTTGCATTTGACAAACTTAAGTTTTTCGTTTTTAATGTAAGTATGAATAAGAAATTTAAAACAGAAAACTATAAGAGTGTATTGAAAATATTTAAATCATGATACAAAACACTTATGTAAAACTTAAAAAGATGCACTTCACTCTCACTAAAAGTGGAAGGTTCGGCTCTGGGAAACGTCTTCTATGTCGAAGGTGAATGAGACTGGACATTGGGGATGGTAGGAGGTCGGAGGTATAAGGATAGAGGATTTATGCACAATACGATGGAGCAGAAGTAGATTTTTAGAGGCAGGACTGGAGCAGTTGGAAAGGTTGCTGAGGACACACATTGAATGGAGAGAAGGTGTTGTGGTAAGAAGGGGGAGGGGAAATGGGTCGGGAAATACGCTAATCGCTGAGGTGAGGTGGATATGGTGGTAGGAGGAGGATTTTAGAGGTTTTCCACACTTCACGATATTAACCTGTAGAGAGGATAGTGGTATAAAGGACTGCTTTCCAGAAGAAGAGTTAATAGAGGAGAGTCTGGCGCATGTCTGGTGTCAGTCCCGGCATTTTTTAACATTTAATAACTTCCTGATATATCTCAGTATTTGTCAGTGGCATATGAGTGTATCCCAGTCATGAATCCAAAGTAAGAAGTGATGTTAGCAATGAGAGTCTCGGACAAGGAGTAGAGAGTGAGAATATGGTTGCAGGGAGAGCAGGGTGCTAGGCGTCTTTTTTTTCGCTGACTTTTGTCTAAGAGCAAACAGAACTTAGTGTTCATTTGCCACCATTACGAGAAAATTTGAAGTAAGTTCCAAATTTTCAATTTCTTCGTTTTGAATAATTTATTATACACTCCTGGAAATTGAAATAAGAACACCGTGAATTCATTGTCCCAGGAAGGGGAAACTTTATTGACACATTCCTGGGGTCAGATACATCACATGATCACACTGACAGAACCACAGGCACATAGACACAGGCAACAGAGCATGCACAATGTCGGCACTAGTACAGTGTATATCCACCTTTCGCAGCAATGCAGGCTGCTATTCTCCCATGGAGACGATCGTAGAGATGCTGGATGTAGTCCTGTGGAACGGCTTGCCATGCCATTTCCACCTGGCGCCTCAGTTGGACCAGCGTTCGTGCTGGACGTGCAGACCGCGTGAGACGACGCTTCATCCAGTCCCAAACATGCTCAATGGGGGACAGATCCGGAGATCTTGCTGGCCAGGGTAGTTGACTTACACCTTCTAGAGCACGTTGGGTGGCACGGGATACATGCGGACGGGCATTGTCCTGTTGGAACAGCAAGTTCCCTTGCCGGTCTAGGAATGGTAGAACGATGGGTTCGATGGCGGTTTGGATGTACCGTGCACTATTCAGTGTCCCCTCGACGATCACCAGTGGTGTACGGCCAGTGTAGGAGATCGCTCCCCACACCATGATGCCGGGTGTTGGCCCTGTGTGCCTCGGTCATATGCAGTCCTGATTGTGGCGCTCACCTGCACGGCGCCAAACACGCGTACGACCATCATTGGCACCAAGGCAGAAGCGACTCTCATCGCTGAAGACGACACGTCTCCATTCGTCCCTCCATTCACGCCTGTCGCGACACCACTGGAGGCGGGCTGCACGATGTTGGGGCGTGAGCGGAAGACGGCCTAACGGTGTGCGGGACCGTAGCCCAGCTTCATGGAGACGGTTGCGAATGGTCCTCGCCGATACCCCAGGAGCAACAGTGTCCCTAATTTGCTGGGAAGTGGCGGTGCGGTCCCCTACGGCACTGCGTAGGATCCTACGGTCTTGGCGTGCATCCGTGCGTCGCTGCGGTCCGGTCCCAGGTCGACGGGCACGTGCACCTTCCGCCGACCACTGGCAACAACATCGATGTACTGTGGAGACCTCACGCCCCACGTGTTGAGCAATTCGGCGGTATGTTCACCCGGCCTCCCGCATGCCCACTATACGCCCTCGCTCAAAGTCCGTCAACTGCACATACGGTTCACGTCCACGCTGTCGCGGCGTGCTACCAGTGTTAAAGACTGCGATGGAGCTCCGTATGCCACGGCAAACTGGCTGACACTGACGGCGGCGGTGCACAAATGCTGCGCAGCTAGCGCCATTCGACGGCCAACACCGCGGTTCCTGGTGTGTCCGCTGTGCCGTGCCTGTGATCATTGCTTGTACAGCCCTCTCGCAGTGTCCGGAGCAAGTATGGTGGGTCTGACACACCGGTGTCAATGTGTTCTTTTTTCCATTTCCAGGAGTGTACATCAGCTTCGAAGAACAGTAATGAGTCGGACTGAGGCACAGAAAGCTAGACAGACACCATTTTTGCGCAGACGAAGTAACAGGAATTATGTGGACACTGATAATAATAATTTTTATTGCTTTGAAAGATTCATTTAAATGTGCACTGAACGCTATAGCAAATAACAGGTTTGATGAATTTACAGTGAAGATTTTTTAATGCAAAACATTTCGCATCTGAGATTCTTTAACGTGATACAAGGGCACACACGTTGTGTTGTTACAAGTGAAAAATTAATTTGCCGTCACTAACATAAAAAAATTATTTTTCAATGCACTGCATCAAGAATTCGCTCCAAATGATTGAACAGTTAAAGAGAAATCAAAGAATTATTTCAATAAAAACAAATGGTCGAATTTCGATCACATGCGAAACTAGTTACTATTATTTCTCTCGATGGTTTACTAATTTTTAGAACTCAAAAATATAATAACTACTTCGTTAATCATGTAGAAAAATAATTAAAAACAAACATTAATGTTTCGAGTGGCTTTCTCGCCGCTAGGGCACTAGTGTCGTTCTAACTGTCAGACGGTAACAGTTTTCACAGTAGTGAGTGTCGCGACTGTATATGTTAATATACGTTTACATTTGGGATTTGTATCGGCACAAGCATGCGCGAAATATGTACACGTCTCTGGGACATGTATCACGACTTGTATGAGCGCGTTACTTGCAAGTCATACATGTACGATCGTGCGTTTACATCTAGCGATTTGTATTTATGCTTTCGGTGGTGCAGAGCTGTTCGGAATTCGTGATGGCTTCCCGGAGCTATGTGGAAGACTTAACATTTTTATGTGCTGGGATGCCTGCCCTTTTGAACGAAGAATGAAAACCCACAAAATGCAAAGAATACAACAATAGATTACGGAGAACACTCAAGATCAAATACACTTGTAAACAAACATGGCGGCACATAGCCAAGAAAGACTGGTACTGCTTCTACCCAACTTCTGCGACTTGTCTAGCACATCTCGAAAAGTTTATATACAAAATGTGCAAGCCACTTGTATACGCGGAAGGCGCGCATAAAAGTCGGGTGAACGTTTTTATGAAAAAAAATGATAATTAGTTGAAACCCTCAACTGCCGACAGGTGCTGTTGATATACCTCGATGGGGACAGGTGTAAATCGGTGCCCTGACCGGGACTCGAACCCGGGATCTCCTGCTTACATGGCAGACGCTCTATCCATCTGAGCCACCGAGGTCACAGATGAATAGCGCGACTGCAGGGACTTATCCCTTGCACGCTTCCCGTGAGACCCACATTCCCAACCGTCCACAATCCTGCACATGTAATGTACCTAATAGATATTTGGCCATCTACTCATTACTCGCGCACACTTTGGCGATTCCTGTAAGAGTTCGGGTAATCTGTGCGCATTCGCACAGACGAAGGCCAATGGCTGGGTAGCCTTTAGCTATATATATGAAGATAGTAACTGTTCTCGAAAGAACAGATACCATTGATGACCGTGCAGCTTCTCTAGAACAAATGATTATTAGTTGAAACCCACAACTGCCGACAGGTGTTGTTGATATACCTCGATGGGGACAGCTGAAAATATGTGCCCCGACCGGGACTCGAACGAGGGATCTCCTGCTGACATGGCAGTCCCTGCAGTCGCACTATTCATCTGTGTCCCCGGTGGCTCAAGTTGATAGAGCGTCTGCCATGTAAGCAGGAGATGCCGGGTTCGAGTCCCGGTCGGGGCACATATTTTCAGCTGTCCCCATCGAGGTATATCAACAACAGAGGGTTTCAACTAATTATCATTTGTTCTAGAGAAGCTGCGCTGTCATCAGTGGTATCTGTTCTTTCGAGAACAGTAACTGTCTTCATATATTTTGTATGAGATGTTGTATCGCGACATGTCAAATTGACATGACGCTCAAACAAGTTGTGGAACACGTATCTTAGTGTAAACGTACCTTTAGATGTGCTACTACTGTGACACGACCGATGAACCGTGCAGGTGCTAAATCACTGGTCGACGGGCTGGCTGGACTGGAACCTGGCGCTGAACACGTCGGGTGGGCCCAACTGGGTGAACAACAACGTGGACTCGCCCGTGATCGTGAACGCGACTGCGGACGAGTTCTACAAGCAGCCCATGTTCTACGTGCTGGGCCACTTCTCGCGCTTCGTGACGCGCGGCTCGGTGCGGCTGCAGCTGGACGCACAACTGCCGGCCGCCGCCTCGCTGGACAGCGTCGCCCTGGAGACGCCGCAGGGCCGCACCGTACTCGTCCTCTCCAACAAGTAAGCCTCCTCCTCGTCCTTCTTCTACACTTCCAGAGCGAGACATCTGCCTGTACCGATACTCAGGTCTTCCTCTATTTCTTTACGCTTGTAGCTTACGATTTTGAGAGGTAATCTTGGCTACTCATCCTCTTAAGACGGGTAGGACGTCAAACGGGCCGACTTGGAGCAGGAGAGGCACCACAGGACATTTTAATTTGCACTGTCTATACTTTTACAAATAAATTCATAAAACTTTGTCAGCATGACCAGGAAGGATTCAGAATTCACACTCATAGCAGTGGAAGTTCGAAAACATAACGAAGTAATTTTTTTACATGTGAAATTTCATCATTTTTTTCACTTACTACTGGAAGCATTTGTTGTTATAAGTACACTTTTCTTCATAAGTAAGAGAGATTCTTCGATGAATTTTGCACAGCATACAAACCATACTTAAAGGTGTATAAAGCTCTAGAATTTTGCAAATCTATTAAAAACTGTGGTAAAAGTTGTGGTATTTAACTATAAAATTTGTGATTTTCCTAAACATGAAGTTTAAAATAACAGCTCATTCGTTTTTTTTTTTCATAAATGAAATAAATTCTAGATTTCATACACCTGTAAGTATGGTATGTATGTTGTGAAAAATTCATCGAAGAATCTCTCTAACTTATGAAGAAAAGTGTACCTATAGCAACAAATGCAGCCATTAGTAAGTGAAAAATAATGAAATTTCGCACGTAAAAAAGAAAATTATTTTGTTATGTTTTCGAACTTCCACTGCAATGAGTGTGAATTCTGAATCCTTCCTGGTGATGCTGACAAAGTTTTATGAACTTATTTGTAAAAGTATAGACACTGAAAATTACAATGTAGTGTGATGCCTCTCCTGCTCCAAGTCGGCCCGTTTGACGTCCAACTCCCCTTAATGTGTGTCAGTTCCATTTTTTCGAGGATTTTATTTCAAACCTTCTAGCAGATTAAAATTGTGTGTAGGACCGAAACTCGAACTCGGGACCTTTGCCTTTCGTGTACAAGTGCTCTACCATCTGAGCTTCCCAAGCACGACCCACGACCCGTTCTCACAGTTTCAATTCTGCCAGTACCTCGTCTCCTATCTTCCAAATTTCACCTTGCAGAACTAGCACTCCCGGAAGAAAGGATATTGCGGAGACATGGCTTAGACACAGCAGCGGGGATGTTTCCAGAATGAGATTCTCACTCTGCAGCGGAGTGTGCGCTGATATGAAGCTGTGAGGACGGGTCTCCAGTCCTGCTTGAGTAGCTCTCAAATAGTGGTGTACGTTCCCGCGAAAGGCAAAGGTCCCGAGTTCAACTTTCGGTCCGCCACACAGTTTTAATGTGCCAGGAAGTTTCATATCAGCACACACTCCGCTGCAGAGTGAAAATCGCATTCAGGATTTCATTTGCTAATTGATAAACGTTAAATTTATTCCTAATTCTCTACATTCTTAATTCTGTCTAACCTACTACACTCCTGGAAATTGAAATAAGAACACCGTGAATTCATTGTCCCAGGAAGGGGAAACTTTATTGACACATTCCTGGGGTCAGATACATCACATGATCACACTGACAGAACCACAGGCACATAGACACAGGCAACAGAGCATGCACAATGTCGGCACTAGTACAGTGTATATCCACCTTTCGCAGCAATGCAGACTGCTATTCTCCCATGGAGACGATCGTAGAGATGCTGGATGTAGTCCTGTGGAACGGCTTGCCATGCCATTTCCACCTGGCGCCTCAGTTGGACCAGCGTTCGTGCTGGACGTGCAGACCGCGTGAGACGACGCTTCATCCAGTCCCAAACATGCTCAATGGGGGACAGATCCGGAGATCTTGCTGGCCAGGGTAGTTGACTTACACCTTCTAGAGCACGTTGGGTGGCACGGGATACATGCGGACGTGCATTGTCCTGTTGGAACAGCAAGTTCCCTTGCCGGTCTAGGAATGGTAGAACGATGGGTTCGATGGCGGTTTGGATGTACCGTGCACTATTCAGTGTCCCCTCGACGATCACCAGTGGTGTACGGCCAGTGTAGGAGATCGCTCCCCACACCATGATGCCGGGTGTTGGCCCTGTGTGCCTCGGTCGTATGCAGTCCTGATTGTGGCGCTCACCTGCACGGCGCCAAACACGCATACGACCATCATTGGCACCAAGGCAGAAGCGACTCTCATCGCTGAAGACGACACGTCTCCATTCGTCCCTCCATTCACGCCTGTCGCGACACCACTGGAGGCGGGCTGCACGATGTTGGGGCGTGAGCGGAAGACGGCCTAACGGTGTGCGGGACCGTAGCCCAGCTTCATGGAGACGGTTGCGAATGGTCCTCGCCGATACCCCAGGAGCAACAGTGTCCCTAATTTGCTGGGAAGTGGCGGTGCGGTCCCCTACGGCATTGGGTAGGATCCTACGGTCTTGGCGTGCATCCGTGCGTCGCTGCGGTCCGGTCCCAGGTCGACGGGCACGTGCACCTTCCGCCGACCACTGGCGACAACATCGATGTACTGTGGAGACCTCACGCCCCACGTGTTGAGCAATTCGGCGGTACGTCCACCCGGCCTCCCGCATGCCCACTATACGCCCTCGCTCAAAGTCCGTCAACTGCACATAGGGTTCACGTCCACGCTGTGGCGGCATGCTACCAGTGTTAAAGACTGCGATGGAGCTCCGTATGCCACGGCAAACTGGCTGACACTGACGGCGGCGGTGCACAAATGCTGCGCAGCTAGCGCCATTCGACGGCCAACACCGCGGTTCGTGGTGTGTCCGCTGTGCCGTGCGTGTGATCATTGCTTGTACAGCCCTCTCGCCGTGTCCGGAGCAAGTATGGTGGGTCTGACACACCGGTGTCAATGTGTTCTTTTTTCCATTTCCAGGAGTGTATATTCTTTTACTCCTCTAAGAAATTTCATTGCTTCTGACCGAACTCTGCTCTCTTGTTACTTACGTATGAACGTGATTCACTTCCGCACAATACCATGTGGTGTGGAATATCTCCTAATATTGCGACAGACCTCATTTCAGCCGGCGTTGCGCAACAACTCAACGTGGCATGGACTCAGCAAGCCGTTGCAATTGCCCTGCAGGAATATTGAACGACACTGCCTCTAAAGCCGTCCTTAATTGCGAAAGTGTTGCCGGAGTAGGATTTAGTGCACGAACTGACCTCTTGATCATGTCCCACACATTTTCGATGAGATTGATTTCGGTTGATCTGGGTAGCCAGATCATTCGCTCGAACTGTCCAGAATTTTCTTTAAACCGGTTGTGGGTGCACTGCCATCCATAAACATTCCATCGTTGTCTGGGAACATGAAGTCCATGAACTGCAGCAATTGGTCTCCAAGTAGCCGAACATAACGGTTTCCAGTCAAATATCGATTCACATGGACCAGAGGACCCAGTTCATTCGCTGTAATCGCAGCCCACACCATCACGGAGCCACCACCAGCTTCCACAGTGCTTTGTTGACAACATTGGTCGACGGCTTCGTGGGGTCTGCGCCACACTCGAATCCTACCGTTATCTCTTACAAACTGAAATCGGGACTCATCTGACCGGGCCACGGTTTTCCAGTCGTTTAGCGTCCAACCGATATAGTCACGAGCCCAGTAGAGGCGCTGCAGGCGATATCGTGCTTTTAGCAAAGGCACTTACGTCGGCCGGGTGCTGCTATAGTCCATTAACACCAGATTTCGTCGCACTGTCTTAACCGATACGTTCGTCGTATGTCCCACGTTGATTTCTGCAGTTATTTCACTCAGTACTGCTTGTCTCTTAGCACTGACAACCGTGCGCAAACGCCGCTGCTCTCGGTCGTTAAATGTAGGGCATTGGCTACTGCGTTGTCTGTAGTGAGAGGTAAAGTATTCTCGGCACACTCTTGACACTGAGGATACCGGAATATTGAATTCTCACACGATTTCCGAAATGGAATGTCCTATGCGTCTACTCCAACAACCATTCCGCCTTCAAACTCTGTTAATTCTAATTGTGCAGCCATAATCACGTCGCAAACCCTTCAACATTAATCACCGAAGTACTAATGACAGCTCCGGTAATGCACTGCCCTGTTATACCTCGCATACGCCGCCATGTGTGTATGTGCGTATTGCTATCCCATGACATTTGTCACCTCAGCGTAAACTAGGAACAGACATGGTCTTATAATATTTTAGTCTCCTCTCTCTTTGTGTTTTTTTTAGTTTCTCTTTCTCTCTCTCACCCCCCCCCCCTCTCTCTCTCTCTCTCTCTCCCTCCCTCTCTCTCTCTGTCTCTCTCTCTCTCTCTTTCTCTCTTTCTCTCTTTCCTCTTTCTCTGACTCTCTGTCCCTCACACATACAAACACACACACTGTCTGATAAAAAAGTGAAGCAGCCATAAGACATCGTCGGATCTCAATGTAATGTCGTACACACACACAACACACACACACACATCTTGAAGTGACGGGCGAGCTGTGGCGCCCTGAAAATATTCTAAGTTCAGAGTTGGTTGCGGTCGCGCGGGCTGCTCAGCAGGCCGACTGCGTGGTGCCGGACAAGAGGGGTAGCCCTAGTGCGCGGTCCAGCCACCGCGCCGCTGGGAATTCCTTGGTGACGCTGCGTCGATGAAGGAGACACGCCGGGAGTGCCAAAGGTGGCGGACGTTGTGAAATCTTAATGGCAGACATATAGAAATTAATAGTAGCCAGATGAATCATGATACCTCAAAAAGAAACATATACATTACCATTATTTGCACAACGGTTCTGATGGTGTAGTCAGATTTTCAATGTCTTTATTAGTTTAAAGTTTTGTATCTGACGATAAATTATGCAAGTAACACCCAGTAATGAATTTCCAAAATCTAAACGGTTCATCCGATACTGCCGATCGACGTGTCTTTAGAAAGCAATTAGTGTAAACGTAAATTGGTATAAATTACAGGCATGTAACTTGAATAGTACATGAGTTATTGGAGGCCAAAGTGGCCGATTACTGTCGATCGTGTCAGGCCGTAAGTACTCCACAGTTACACGAAAAAACGGTTGCAGCATGCTTATAAATATTTTTATTTGTCTATGTCTTTGTTTCTATCCGATAAGTACCATTCATGAAAAATTGGTCAGTTATTTACTATGTTTTAGAAAGCACAGAGACATTAGGCTACTGGCTTATTTCTGTTCTATTCCTTTGATATATGTTTCTTTAATTTGTTCATGTATTTAATAATGTGTGTTAGAGCGTGTTTGTGGCCCAGCTGTAGAAATATTTATTTAATTTCAAATTATTTAAATGTAAATCCAGTATTTCGAAAGTGTTTCATTATGTCTGTGAGTGTGCATTGGCTTCGAGACAGGGCGGTGACGCTCTAACCAATCACAGTGATCGTTCCAAAAAGGACACGTATGGAAGTGGGGGAGTTCTGAACAGTACGGGAGAAGACACGAGGGA
This sequence comes from Schistocerca americana, assembly GCF_021461395.2. Lineage (NCBI taxonomy): Eukaryota > Metazoa > Arthropoda > Insecta > Orthoptera > Acrididae > Schistocerca > Schistocerca americana. Next base: position 303,770,106 of record NC_060119.1, on the reverse strand, counting down.
GTCCTGGGCGGTATGGCGCGATGGATGCATAGTCGCGGGAAAGACTTGGGGGGTGGAGCAGTTTGCGTGTGGTCGCGGAAGATAGAAATATTTTGGAGTGCCGACTTGTGCACTTGTGAAATTTCCATGCGTTCTGCAGTGAAGACGTGGTATGTGTTTAGAAGTAAATTTCTCGTGAGCTATGTTGTTGTTCATAACTAATTACGTGAAGTAGGAATCTATTGTTTCCCTTTATTCAACTTACATGTTACTTAATTTCTGGACCATCGACACCAATAAGTGTTTTACAGTAACAAAGGGCATTCTTAAAGGTACTTCTGCTATCGTACCCATAATTTAAAGTCGTTAAAATGTTGTTGTTGTGGTCTTCAGTCCTGAGACTGGCTTGATGCAGCTCTCCATGTACTCTATCCTGTGCAAACTTCTTCATCTCCCAGTACCTACCGCAACCTACATCCTTCTGAATCTGCTTAGTGTATTCATCTCTTGGTGTCCCTCTCCGATTTTTACTCTCCACGCTGCCCTCCAATACTAAATTGGTGATCCCTTGATGCCTCAGAACATGCCCTACCAACCGATCCCTTCTTCTAGTCAAGTTGAGCCACAAACTTCTCTTCTCCCCAATCCTATTCAATACTTCCTCATTAGTTATGTGATCTACCCATCTAATCTTCAGCATTCTTCTGTAGCACCACATTTCGAAAGCTTCTATTCTCTTCTTGTCCAAACTATTTATCGTCCATGTTTCACTTCCATACATGGCTACACTCCATACAAATACTTTCAAAAACGACTTCCTGACACTTAAATCTACACTCGATGTTAACAAATTTCTCTTCTTCGGAAACGTTTTCCTTTCCATTGCCAGTCTACATTTTATATCCTCTCTACTTCGACCGTCATCAGTTATTTTGCTCCCCAAATAGCAAAACTCCTTTACTACTTTAAGTGTCTCATTTCCTAATCTAATTCCCGCAGCATCACCCGACTTAATTCGACTGCATTCCATTATCCTCGTTTTTCTTTTGTTGATGTTCATCTTATATCCTCCTTTCAAGACACTATCCATTCCGTTCAACTGCTCTTCCAAGTCCTTTGCTGTCTCTGACAGAATTACAATGTCATCGGCGAACCTCAAAGTTTTTATTTCTTCTCCATGGATTTTAATACCTACTCCGAATTTTTCTTTTGTTTCCTTCACTCCTTGCTCAATATACAGATTGAATAACATCGGGGAGAGACTACAACCCTGTCTCACTCCCTTCCCAACCACTGCTTCCCTTTCATGTCCCTCGACTCTTATAACTGCCATCTGGTTTCTGTACAAATTGTAAATAGCGTTTCGCTCCCTGTATTTTACCCCTGCCACCTTCAGAATTTGAAAGAAAGTATTCCAGTCAAGTCGTTAAAATAGTACCTGCAGAATTTACTCAACTGCAATCTTTCATTTATAAATTTCTATATAACATTCAAAATTCGCAATTGCCAAGTGATAGGAATCTTCGAACATTCGATTCATGAATATGTTGATATGCTATACTGTAGACTCAGCAGTATTTGGCTTGTAAAGCGACAACTACGTATCCCATCCCCTAAACAACGATACCAGCCAAAACGTTTAATACTTCAACTTTGAGTGTGAGGGTACGTAGTTGAGGGCCACCACATCACACCATTTATTATTGAAACCGCACAAAACAAACACACGCACACACACACACACACACACACACACACACACACACACACACACACCAACGGCTTGCTTGTCAATGGTTAGAATTGCAGTTCTCTGTGACACATGGAGCGGCCATCAGAGTGCATTGGTGTAGTTCATGTTTAGTGTTTTTAGCAGCCTGGTGGGGTATTTAAGGTGTGTGAAGAGCGTCAAGTATTGAGAGACTCCTGGGAAGCATATGGAGATATCACGTATTCATATAAGACAGCGTTATCAGCACCCAACAGAGTTTGAAAGGGGATTCATACTGTGTCTTCATTTGGCTGGCTGTTATAGTTGTGCAATGTCCAGATTTGTAGAGCATTCGAATGATGGAGGCCCTACGTTGGACTGCATCGGGACGTGACTGACATACTCGTCGCCGAGGTTCTGGTCGACCATGTCTGTTCGCTGCAGGGAAGAATCGCCGTACTGTGCATCAAACACATCGTAAGCCCTTCACATTTGCGCTTGCATCTGAGGACGAGTAATGGACTCTCTGGAATATTCTGTGTCATATCGCACCATTGGTAGGAGAGCTCCCATTCTTCTAGTGTTTCGTGGAGGCATAGCGGTGTTAGTGCTGGCGTCAAGGTATGGGGAGCCATCAGATATCACTGGAGGCCACGGCTGGTAGTAATTGAGGGAATTCTGATGGCACAGCGATATGTCACGGATATCTTGCGTCCTCATGTGTTTCTACTCATGCAAAAGCGTCGTAGTATTCACAATTGCAATGCTCGTCCACAAAAGGCACGTAACTCTATGAACTATTTGCGTGATGTTGAGCTACTCCCGTGGCCAGCAAGACCCCCAGATCTGTTTCCGATATAACACGATTCAGACCAGCTCGGGTGTCAACTTCGTTTCAGCGCGTTTCAGTGCTAATACTCGTGGTATCAAGGACCAGTTACAACAGCTGTGAGCCGGCTTACCTCAGGGGAGGTTTTATGGCACCGCGCCCAACCAAATGAGAGTATACATTAATTGCAGAACGGGTGCAACGTCATATGAAACATGGGCTCAGACTGCCAAGTTCGTTAGAATTTTCAAATGGCTCCGAGCACTATGCGACTTAACTTCTGAGGTCATCAGTCGCCTAGAACTTAGAACTAATTAAACCTAACAAACCTAAAGACCTCCATGCCCGAGGCAGGATTCGAACCTGCGACCGTAGCGGTCACTCGGCTCCAGACTGTAGCGCCTAGAACCGCACGGCCACTCCGACCGGCCGTTATAATTGTCACTCGATTTTTTTAATCGCTGAAATAACATCACATACGCTCTCAACTCGTGAACTTTGATTTCGTTTTCTGCTCCCCATCTGGGTGCTTCACTTTTTCTTTCAGGCCGTGTATTTAAAAATTTTGCTGTTTTCTCCTGAAAAACCCAAACCACAACTGGCAAGAGGCTACGGCTCATATAAACCTGTCTTTAGGGAATCTCTCTATGACAAGTTCACTCGCACTCCTCACCAAAGCTGTTCCTGTCCAGTTGCAGCCGCCACACTCTCCGCAACACCAGATTTTTGCCGACTTTAAACGTTGCTGTCCGCTTAGTAACAGGAGCCAACTATTTTTGCCATAGTGGAACGAGCGTGCCTGATTTTGGCATTGAAAAAGTTATGATTTGCCGTTTTTCGCAAGCTTCTCTCTTCTGTGTGACGTCCAGGAGTACGATTTGAACTGAAACAGCGGTGAGAAACATCGCTGCTACATAATTTCTCACGTCACTAAGACGTCAGCCACAGGCGTTTCGTCCACGTGGCACATTTGCACATGCAACAGGTCCAGCGCTGAACAGTTTTTCACGGAAAAGTAACCGTTTTCAACTGAATATAATGGCACCGTTTAGGATTAGGTGCAGCACTGGAAAAAAGTATCATCGGCGTAAAACTAGGTGTATTTTTTAGCGTTTGAAGAATTCAGTCATCGTAATTCTTCTTTATTAATCCAAAAAACTTATTTAATACAAATCGATGACGGTTTTTTCTCATATTTACATACTCTGTTACATTCTGTTCTGCAGTGAATTATTGTGGACTCGATCACAAAGACTGTTTGCTTTACTTTGTTGTCAAAGCTCGCCTGAAAATCATTTGCTTATATACTCTCGCATCAAACGACGTTCTCCTGTAAGTTAAACTGTCGGGTAGCCAAAACTGAAATTAGTGATACTGTAACTCACTTCGAGCTGTTTTTGCAATCCTGATTTACGTATATTTCACCGATTTTTGCTTTCACATAATACGTCTTTACAATAGGTCGTCTACATGTTTCATTGCAGTTCTGGAAACTTTTCATGCTTGTTTTAATACTTAACCCTTTTAGTTGCCGTAGTTTTAGCTCATTTTCTCACGTCGAATGTCGCAGTGCTGAGTCTGCAGCTTCCACCGGGGTGCACAATGGAGATCAGACTGTGTTAAACAGTGTGTCGTGACGTTTCACTGTGTGGCTTACTATTGTGGGGTGTGTCTTGAAATTTTCTTCCATCCAGAGCGACACGCCCATCGTTTACGCCAAAAGATGATACGAGTGAAAGTCATCCAAACGTTGCGCTATTGCGATAAACTCACTTTGCTTTCTAGCCGGCACCTTTATATCGAGTAAAATGGTTGTGTCTGTGTGTCTGTTTTTAATGTCTTCTTTAAAAGACTCGTCTAGTTTCATCGGATTACATCCCATTTGTGTTGGCCGTCGGAACTAAATACTTCATTTACATGGATGTAACTTTTCGATAACGTATAACGGACCTACGTGTTCCTAACGTCCCTGTTGTCCGGGAAAAAGCATCGGTTCCGAAGAACAACTTAAATCCAAAAGAAATGTAGAATTTTTGTAACCGAGTTGTTATTGCGCGATTACTTTTACTCAATAACGATCGAAAGAATTTTGATAAATGATAAAAACCGAAAAGTAGTGAAATTTCAGATAGTGATGTATTTTTAGTTTAGATTACAATGGTTTAGAAAACGGTAGCCAGCGAACAATATTGTATAGCCGTTAATCAATTTGGAAAAGTATTTACGTAATAATTAATGTAAAACAACCAAGTGGGAACGAACACAATAAAATTGACTCGAACTCAGATTCAAAACCACAGCTGGTAATGTGAAATAAATCTAATCGTGAAATCAGTAAAACAAATTGTGCTAAGCACGTGCACTTGATTGGTAATTGTTTGGTACTCAGTTTACGTGATAAATAGCTTCGCGCAGCCTACCATAACACATACTGTTAGTATTTCTATTAGTGTAATAGTTCTTAAGTAAATATTTTCTGTTAAGCAAAATATGTCTTATTAGCACGTAACTTTCATTAAATAACTACTGATTAACTTTTTTATAACACTGTTACGTATTTTGGAAATGATAACAGAAATTATTGATCACACAAAGAAATTAAACATTCTGATTGCACACTAATCTTTAAAAACTCGCTGAAATTACATTTTCATAACCATTGGATGTTAATAACTGTTTTTAAGTGAAGATTTCGCTGAGCAGCAAAGCCCATTATTTATATCTACCAGTCTCAATTATTTTTTAAGTTTTATTACTTTCATTTTTAAACAAATTATCAAAATTAAATCAGCTCTGCAATTTTAGTCTTTTTATTGTCAACAGTGACACTGGGTTTTAGTTAATAATCACAGGATAGGACTCTACTTGGTAAGCGTACCGGGTTAAGCACTTTCAACACAGCGTTGACGTAAAGTTAGTAATTATTCACAAAATGAAACTACTACCCTGGCTAATCTTGGTATACTTCGGAATATTAAAGTTGGTCTGGCCGTACTTCAGTGACTGGCTGCTAGTGCTGCGTAAGGTAATAATCGCCGACAATGCATGGCGACAGGCTATTCTTATAGACACGTTGCAGTAAACAATTTTGGGTCCACTTTGCCCTTCTTTCATTTTACACCACTGGCCATTAAAATTGCTGCACCGCTAAGATGATGTGCTACAGACGCGAAATTTAACGGACAGTGTGATATGCAAATGAATAGTTTTTCGGGGCGTTCACACAAGTTTGGCGCCGGTGGCGACACTTACAACGGGCTGTCACGAGGAAAGTTTCCAACCGATTTCTCATACACAAACAGCAGTTGACCGGCGTTGCCTAGTGAAACGTTGTTGTGACGCCTCGTGTAAGGAGGAGAAATGCGTACCATCACGTTTCCGACATTGATAAAGGTCGGATTATAACCTGTCGCGATTGCGGTTTATCGTATCGCGACATTGCTGCTCGCATTGGTCGAGATCCAGTGACTGTTAGCAGAGTGTGGAATCTGTGGGTTCAGGAAGACAATGCGCCAGTCACTACTCTTGATGAACTGTGGCATCGTGTTGAAGCTGTATGGGCTACTGTACCTGTACACGCCATCCAAGCTCTGTTTGACTCAATACCCAGGCGTATCAAGGCCGTTATTACGGCCAGAGGTGGTTGTTCTGGGTACTGATTTCTCAGGATCTATGCACCCAAAAACCGTGAAAATGTAATCACGTGTCAGTTCTAGTATAATATATTTGTCCACTGAATACCCGTTTATCATCTGCATTTGTTCTTGGTGTAGCAATTTTAATGGCCAGTAGTGTACAAGTAGAGCTTTCAGTAGGATAATTACAGCATTTAGAGCTGAAATGGTCAATAATCCTAGATTGGGGGCCGGGACAGCATGATGGGTGAATAATGTGCTGTTGTGGTACTCAGTCAAAACACTGTTTGATGTAGCTCTCCATGCTACTCTATCCTGTGCAAGCCTCTTTGTCTCGAATAACTACTGCGACTTACATCCTTCTGAATCTACTTACTGTATCCATCTCTTGGTCTCTCTGTACAGCTTTTACCCCCCATACTTCCCTCCAATGCTAAATTGGTGATTCCTTGATGTCCCAGTGTGTGTCGTATCAACTGATCCCTTCTCTTAATCAGATTGCGTCACAAAGTTCTTTGCTCACCAATTCAGCTCAGTTCCTCCTCGCTCGTTATGTGATCTACCCAACTAATCTTCAACATTCTTATGTAGCAGCATGTTTCCAACGCCTCTATTACCTTTTTGTCTAAACTGTTCATCGTCCATATTTCACTTCCACACATGGCTACACTGCATACATATACTTCCAGAAAAGACTTCCACTCACTCAAATCTCTATTCGGTGGTAACAAATCTCTTCTTCAGAAATGCTTTTCTTTCCATTGCCAGTCAATATTTTATACCCTCTTTACTTCGGCCATCATCAGTTATTTAACAGCGCAAATAGCAAAACTCCTCTACTACTTTAAGCGTCTCGTTTCCTAATCTCCCTGACCATGCCCTGAATCAATTCGACTACATTCCATTATCCTTGTTTTGCTTTTTTTGATGTCCATCTTATATTCACCTTTCAAGACACTATCCATTCTGTTCAACTACTCTTCCAAGTCTTTTGCCGTCTTGACAGAATTAGTGTCATCGGCAGATCTCAAATTTTTTATTTCTTCTCCCTGAACTTTAATTCCTTCTCCTAATTTTTCTTTGGGTTCCTTTACTGCTTGCTCAGTATACAGAATGAATAACATCGGGGCTGGGCTACAAACCAGTATCAATCCATTCTCAATCACTGCTTGGGCCTTGTTTCGATTTAGGTCTTTCAGTGCTCTATAGAATTCTTCTCGCAGTATCGTGTCTCTCACCTTTCTCTTCATCTACGCACTCTTCCATTTCTAGAACATTGCCTGCAAGTTCATTTCCCTTATATAGACCCTCTATTTACTCCTTTCACCTTTCAGATTTCCATTCTTTCCCTGGGACTGGTTTTCCATCTGATTCTAAAGATGAACTTTCAAAACGCAGTACAACAACACCACTGGTCAGAATGATGTCAAATTTCAACGGAATATTATCGGATAAGGGGGAAAACGTATAGAAGAAGAAAAATTGATCAATAGACGGTGCTGTATGTGTCAGAATACGTAAATGAAAACACCTACCATGCGCACGACCCACTGAAGTTGGTATAAACACGCCGGGTACATGGCTTTTCCTCCTTTCGCGTCTGCGACGTTCGCCATGACTGTCTCAATGCAGGATCGCGCTCTGCTTGTAAAGCTGTATTACAAGAATGATGACTTTGCACACGTCACTCTATAGAAGTTCCGGGCACTGAAGGGTTTGAAAAAAGGCGTTGGTCCAATGACTATCGTGGGTATGAAGAAAATAATTCGTAAATTCGGAAAGACGGGTTCTTTTGGTGTGCAACCTGCTAGAGGGAGGAAACGAATTGATTCGACGTCAGTGGAAGCAGTGGTCACAGCAATAGAGGAATGGGGGTGTGCAAACGTATAGTGCTCGGAGGATTGCCTGAACAATGGACATACCCGTGAGCATGGTGCATAAAATCCTACGAAATATCCTTCTTTGCTATCGATTCAAAATTACCCATGTGCACGAGATGCTTCCTGTTGACCTGCCAGCAAGGGAGACCTTTGTTTTATGATTTCTTGCTCACATGGAACTGGACAATGACTGGCCGTGGAAGATTTTTTGTGCAGACGAAGCCCACTTCCGTCTGACAGGATATGTCACTACACAGAGTTGTCGAATATGGGAAACGGAAAATCCACACGCATATCAACCAGTACCACTTCATCCTGAAAAGGGTTTATGTCATAATTTATCATAGGCCATAATTTTTCGAAGAGACAGGTGCTTCCGGTCCTGTTACCTGTACCGTCACTGGTAAGCTCTATGAGTGTCTTTTGCGCATCCACGTCATTCCAGCTCTCCAGCAGCATGGAAGTGTTGATGGGATCATTTTTATGCAAGAAGGCGCACCTCCGCACATTGCAAATCCAGTTAAGCAGCTGCTGAAGAGCCGTTTCGGAAATGCTAGAATTATCAGCCGCCATTTCCCTACAGCCTGGCCGTCCCCGTCGCCTGACTTCTGGCTGTGGAGCTATCTGAAAGATGTTGTGTTCAGTGTGTAACCTCCCCACCGCAATTTTTTTTTTTTAAGAAAATAGAGCAATACTTAATAGAAATGGGAGCCAAGTGTAACCTCCCCACAAAAATTTTAAAAGAAAATAACGATACTAATTAGAAATGCTGATGGACATGGCTCTATGCGTAACCTGCCTACAATCAAATGTACTGACAATGGCAACAAATGTGAAATTCGCAATCTGACTCAATTATAAATCCTTCAAAAAATTTAAAGTCCGTTCAGTGACAAGAAAATACAATTAAACCGAAATATCGGTCTTTGGCCCTGTGTAAAACAATCAGAATTAAAGTCTTACCTCGGAATAAATGGATGTCACATATCTGCTCTTGTTGTTGCGCACCACTTGGAGGAACTGCATTGCAAATAATAATATTCTCCAGAATGAGATTTTCACTCTGCAGCGGAGTGTGCGCTGATATGAAACTTCCTGGCAGATTAAAACTGTGTGCCCGACCGAGACTCGAACTCGGGACCTTTGCCTTTCGCGGGCAAGTGCTCTACCAACTGAGCTACCGAAGCACGACTCACGCCCGGTACTCACAGCTTTACTTCTGCCAGTACCTCGTCTCCTACCTTCCAAACTTTACAGAAGCTCTCCTGCGAACCTTGCAGAACTAGCACTCCTGAAAGAAAGGATATTGCGGAGACATGGCTTAGCCACAGCCTGGGGGATGTTTCCAGAATGAGATTTTCACTCTGCAGCGGAGTGTGCGCTGATATGAAACTTCCTGGCAGATTAAAACTGTGTGCCCGACCGAGACTCGAACTCGGGACCTTTGCCTTTCGCGGGCAAGTGCTCTACCAACTGAGCTACCGAAGCACGACTCACGCCCGGTACTCACAGCTTTACTTCTGCCAGTACCTCGTCTCCTACCTTCCAAACTTTACAGAAGCTCTCCTGCGAACCTTGCAGAACTAGCACTCCTGAAAGAAAGGATATTGCGGAGACATGGCTTAGCCACAGCCTGGGGGATGTTTCCAGAATGAGATTTTCACTCTGCAGCGGAGTGTGCGCTGATATGAAACTTCCTGGCAGATTAAAACTGTGTGCCCGACCGAGACTCGAACTCGGGACCTTTGCCTTTCGCGGGCAAGTGCTCTACCAACTGAGCTACCGAAGCACGACTCACGCCCGGTACTCACAGCTTTACTTCTGCCAGTACCTCGTCTCCTACCTTCCAAACTTTACAGAAGCTCTCCTGCGAACCTTGCAGAACTAGCACTCCTGAAAGAAAGGATATTGCGGAGACATGGCTTAGCCACAGCCTGGGGGATGTTTCCAGAATGAGATTTTCACTCTGCAGCGGAGTGTGCGCTGATATGAAACTTCCTGGCAGATTAAAACTGTGTGCCCGACCGAGACTCGAACTCGGGACCTTTGCCTTTCGCGGGCAAGTGCTCTACCAACTGAGCTACCGAAGCACGACTCACGCCCGGTACTCACAGCTTTACTTCTGCCAGTACCTCGTCTCCTACCTTCCAAACTTTACAGAAGCTCTCCTGCGAACCTTGCAGAACTAGCACTCCTGAAAGAAAGGATATTGCGGAGACATGGCTTAGCCACAGCCTGGGGGATGTTTCCAGAATGAGATTTTCACTCTGCAGCGGAGTGTGCGCTGATATGAAACTTCCTGGCAGGAAGGTAGGAGACGAGGTACTGGCAGAAGTAAAGCTGTGAGTACCGGGCGTGAGTCGTGCTTCGGTAGCTCAGTTGGTAGAGCACTTGCCCGCGAAAGGCAAAGGTCCCGAGTTCGAGTCTCGGTCGGGCACACAGTTTTAATCTGCCAGGAAGTTTCAATAATATTCTCCTTTTTTATGTAATTCTAGTGAAATTTTTCTTCAAAAAGAAGTGGAATGAAATGGGAAGTGCAACGAGATCTTTAGTTCAAAAAAAATTAAACTTTTGAGAAAATGCTTTTGAAATAAAAAATTATTATTGGGAGACTTGTTGGAGAATAATTACAATAAATAAAATTTTTCATTATCTAATGATTATATTAATTAACAGTATACCTTATTCCTCATCTTGACCATTGTTGCCGACCGCCTACATCACACAACCGCACTGGGCTGCTACTACTGACCGACCGCTTTGCATGACGACTACAAACTGAGTACTGCTCTCAACTAGACAGAGCTACAGACTCGCAACGACTGACTGACTGCTACTCTGCATAGCGACAACTAACTCGCAAAGACTACTACTGCTGAGAACCGCTCGCAACACTCGCGCGGTCAAGCGCATACTCTCTGGTCACAGATGCTACAATGCCTCGCCATCGCTGCTGCGTTACATACGTGTTTCATAACCCTCCACTCGGGGGGCAAAAATTTGGCAGCGATGGTGAGTCATTTGGACTTGCCAAGCGCGGCAAAATTTTTCTTTAATTAACAAAATCCTACAACTTACAGAATATTTAAATGTTGTGCACACGCACTAAGTACAAAATATATCAGACAAGGACAAAATGTGAATACTAAACATAGTAGCAAATCAGAAAAAAGTATATACAAACTTTTTGACAGATAAAGTGCACAGGCACTGAAAAAATTCTTTAGCATATGCAGAACAAATAAACAGACTGGCAAGAATAATTAGATGTAGTACATAAAGTAAATGTTGTGCACACGCACTAAGTACAAAATATATCAGACAAAGACAAAATGTGAGTACGAAACATAGTAGCAAATCAGAAAAGTATATACAAATTATTTGACAGATAAAGTGCACAGGCACTGAAAAAATTCTTTAGCATATGCAGAACAAATAAACAGACTGGCAAGAATAATTAGATGTAGTACATAAAGTAAATGTTGTGCACACGCACTAAGTACAAAATATATCAGACAAAGACAAAATGTGAGTACAAAACATAGTAGCAAATCAGAAAAGTATATACAAATTATTTGACAGATAACAAAGTGCACAGGCACTGAAAAAATTCTTTAGCATATTCAGAACAAATAAACAGACTGGCAAAAAATATTATGTTGACAAGTGTACATGCACTGAAAAATGTCTTTAGCATTTTCACAACAAATAAACATAATGGCAAAAAAAAATTCATGTCCAAAGTGCACATGCACTGAAAAATGTCTTTAGTATTTTCACAACAAATAAACATAATGGCAAACATCATGTCGACCAGTGACATAAGTGTACTCACACTGGAGTTTAGCGAATCGAAAAATGTATAACCTATGAACATAAATGATGTTACCAAAAAAAATTTTTTTCTTTATGTGACAAGAATCAGGATAGGAAAGGGAAGGATTGCATCATGGTTGTAGCACTTTAGATTGCACACAGCTGCTCTGAAAGTCCATATCTTTCCACAGTAGTACAACACCAAGTGACACAACTTGAAGTTCTTTTCCCATCAGAATTTATCAGTGTAGCCAAGACACTGAACTGTCGTAGTAATGTTCCATGTTTTCATTTTGGCAGTACATTAGGTACACCAAACAGTGGGACCATAATAATGTCCTCATCGCTCATGGTGGTGGACAGCATGTCGTGTCAACACCACACTCTTACAAGGCACACCAACGTAGAATTAGTGCAAAACCAAATATAGTGCTCCATGATCACTGGGATAAACAGGACAAATGGACATTGCAGTAATTCAGGGTAGTCAGCTTATGAGGTGAAGGACATCAAGTCACATAATATTGACAATTACAGTCTTCATTGATAGTTCGTGGCATTCATAGCCTAGTTATTGAACATTTCTGTACCAAGTATGTAGTATTACAGAAAAATGTTCATTAATTGTTTTACACAGAATCAGTAGCCTTCTTTTCCTGGTTACAAAGCAATATGAAATAATCGCATTCTTTTCAGTTACAGAGTATAATCAAGAATCATTAACCTTCTCCTAATTACAGTTAATTAATCATTTGTCTTTAATTAATCATTTGTCTAATTACAGTTAATTAATCATTTGTATAATTACAGTTAATTAATCATTTGTCGTTAATTAATCATTTGTCTAATTACAGTTAATTAATCATTTGTCGTTAATTAATCATTTGTCTAATTACAGTTAATTAATCATTTGTATAATTACAGTTAATTAATCATTTGTCGTTAATTAATCATTTGTCTAATTACAGTTAATTAATTATTTGTCGTTAATTAATCATTTGTCTAATTACAGTTAATTAATTAATCATTTGTCATTTCAATATACTAAGAATTATTAGCCTTAATTAATTACAAAGCATTATTAAACAGTACCATAGTTAATTAATTATGTGTCATTCCAATCTATTAAGAATCATTAGTCTTTTCCTAATTACAAAGCATTATGAAACAGTCACATTCATTTCCAACAACAAAGTATCAACATTGGAAACAAGAGCTAATCAATGGCATAATTAATAACAATTCGTGGAGTGACATTAATTATTGGCACTCAGTGGCCAGCAAGTATTGAATAAAATCATCATTCAGTATTATTCAGATTATTACGAAGTCATTATTAAAAATCAGTTAATTACAGTCAAATCATTAGTAATCACAGGCATTACAATAAACAGTGGCAGTTATTAGCTAGTGACAAAGCATTATTTTGAATATAGTCTCATTAAGAGGTCATTACTCGAGTGACATGCTATTCAGAGTTGATCAGTATTATTCAGAATTATCATAAACTAGTGACATTATGTGGGACTGGTAATACATTTTTTTGGTAGCAATGCATTGCGTTGGGATCGATAATTAATTGCTGAGGCATAATACTTTTTGCTTTTGACCTATTGCTGCAAATGAGGATAGGTAACGTCATTCGTCATGAGTCAGCTGTAGCAAGATTATGTAACAAGGCAGTACATGTGATCACATTTATAAATGATAAACACAAATGGGTACAAAATATAAAAATGCAAGTACTAGAACAGGTATAATAAGTAACAGGTTTAGTAAGTGTCATGAAAAACTTCTCCTGGAAAAAATTCAAAAACGGATTATTGACCTGAAAGAAGAAACGCACACTATGCTGAAAAGTAGTGAAATTCGAATTAACAAGTAGTGAAATGTGTATAAAATGTGTTCCATAGCTGTCCTTTCCAAAACTTTCCGTCATCCTACTATGCAATGTAACACCTGCTGTCAAAGCAAACTGCAACAAATACTTAAATAACTACGTAGCATAAATACATTACTTCAACATTATCCTCATCTGTAAAGAAAAAAACTCCATTATCCATATCATCATAACTTCATTATCATCATCACCTGTAAAGAAAAACTTCATTATTCATAATACCATATCCTTCATCATTATTCATCAGTATTCATTATCATCTGCAAAAAATCACTTCATTACTCATTACATAACTATTCCTTATCTCTAGCATATTTCATCACTAAAACTAAGATGTGTAGTTCTCTCTGACAGCCTGCATCAATCACCTTGTATTCTGAAAGAAAAAATTAGTTAAGACTGCTATTCTGTGATGAGTATAGTATAGTCTTGTTAATGCTTGTTAATCCTGATCCCTTTACTCTTCCTCATAAAGTTATTGCATCTCCTTTCGTTTATTCCGTAGGTGAAATTCCCATTTATGTTAAATTTATTTCTTAGAATCATCATTCCTTTCTGAAATTGATGAACAAAGATTAATGTCTTGCATTTAAATCCTATACCCACTAAATAATGACTGGTTTATGGTGACACAATTAACCATACAGCATAACATGACAGAAAACGTAATATGTCCAAGACATTGACAGTGTTCGGATGCGAAAAAATGTACACAGAATAATACAATGCAGTAGCAAAAAAAATGTGAAACAGTCACGATGTTGAGATGTCATAAGGCAAAAAAAAAAAATGTCAAAGTCGACTGGTGTGTGTTATATCTTAACTATTTCATAGTGCATACAAACAAAACTGGAGTACAGTCATATACACAAAAAAATGGAAAATGTGCACGGTCTGATGTGTAACGACAAGAAAAGCGACCTGCTAACCTTACCTTGCCGGGCACTTGCCAAGAAAAAAAATACGATAATCATCAATAAGTAGTCACATAAATATAATTGCAGAAATAGTCGTAAATGTGTAAATTCATCTGCAAAAATATGCACGGTCTGATGTGTAACGACAAGAAGAGCGACCTGCTAACCTTACCTTGCCGGGCACTTGCCAAGAAAAAAATACGATAATCATCAATAATTAGTCAGGTGAATTAATTGCATTAGTAAATGGCATCATAGTGTGTTGAATCATACAGTGGTTTCACTCAATAAACGGTTTAATGTTTGAGATATGGTGATTGCCTTTCGATTTTCTGGTTCTCAAAGTTTCGACGTGTACAACATTGGGGTGAGGGATGCTGCGAATCCGATACGGACCTGCGTATAGAAGTTCAAATTTACTGCACTTACCTTTTAATTTGCTGGATAAATAGTGTGTACGTACTAATATCTTCTGTCCAACGTGAAAGTCGCGGCGTGTACAAACCTGTTTTTGCTGTCTTCTCCGGCGCTCTGCGGCACGTTTGATGTTGTTCAGCGCAATGTCAATTATTTCGTGGTGTCGTAGGCGACGATTTTTGGGGAATTCTATTAATTCTTTAATTTTGTTCGGTGGTTCAACGTTTTTCAGTATAACAGTCGGAGATAGCATAGTGGATTCATTTGGAATGGAATTAATTACATCTTGGAATGAGAGTATGTGTGTATCCCAATCAATATGTCTTTTGTGGCAGTATATTCTGCACAGCTTACCAATTTCCTTCATTAATCTTTCACAAGGGTTCGAAGAAGCGTGGTACTTGGATATATAGATCGGAGAAATGTTTCTAGCTCGTAACATGCGTGTCCATACACTACTACGAAATTGAGATCCATTATCAGAAATTACTTTCATTACATGCCCTACATGAAATAGAAAATGTTTTACAAATGCTTTCGAAACAGTTTTAGCAGTAGCTTTGCGTAACGGAGTGAAAGTAACAAATTTTGAAGTGAGCTCAACAGCGACAAAAATGTAGCAAAAACCTCTGTTAGTTCTCGGAATCGGACCAAAAATATCTACTGCGGCCATGTGTCTTAATTTCACAGGTATAATGGGATATAAAGGAGGAATATGTGAAGTGGTGTCTGATTTAGCTTTCTGGCAAATTTTACAAGACGCTAAAACTCGTCGTATACGTTTTTCCATGTTGGTAAAATAACAGTTCTGTCTCAGTATAAGAAAACATTTTCGTGCTCCGTAATGTGCGTAACTTAAATGAGTGTACCAAATTAGTTTGTTAACCAGTTCGTCAGGAATGCATAATAACCAATTGTTGCTGTCAGGATGAGAGCGGCGAAACAGAATGTCATTGCGTACAGTGTAGTGGTTCCTAATCGTAACATTTTTCCTATCTTGCCAAAGGTGTTTAATTTCTTTCCACACATTGTCCTTATTTTGTTCTTGTGCTATGTCCTGTAATGACGATGAAATAAAATTTTCAAATGCAACCTGCTGAATGTACATGACACTGAAATTTGCTTTGCAGAAGTTGGTTGCTACGTCTTGCTGATTGTTACTGAGAGAACGCGATAGTGCGTCTGCTATAACATTTTGCGTACCGGGAATGTGAACTATTGTAAAATTAAATTCCTGTAAATATAGTTTCCATCTGCTTAATCTGTCGTGAGTAAATTTAGCTGAAAGTAAAAATTGTATCGCTCTATGGTCTGTGTAGACGGTGGTATGTCTGCCGTAAAGAAAGTGCCTAAATCTCGTGAAAGCCCATACAACACATAATGTTTCAAGTTCTGTGACGGAATAATTTCGTTCAGCAGGTGACAAAATGCGACTTGCAAATGCGATGTTTTTAATTACTGTAGAACCATCTTCTTCTATTTCCTGGAAAATGTGTACGCCTAAAGCGGTGTTGGAACTGTCGGTAGCAATGGAAAAATTTCTGGTAAGATCTGGGTGCGATAAAAGTGGAGCATTCAACAAAGCATGTTTCAAATAACATTCTCGTGAACAAAATTCTGCGTGTCAAAAGTAATGTTTGCGTTACTGTAATATGCAATCTGTGCTGTATCTGGTTAAAATCTATCGTACGTGTTATTATTTACGGGAGAATGTTGTGGCATATCCACTATATGAACTGTTCTGTTATTTCTTACTGACGTGTTACGCTATGGATGACACCTATTGTCTGTTTCATTCATGATAATGTGTTGTTGCTAATGTTCTTGCTGCTGAAAAGATCGACTGTTATTAAATGTGCGCTGAAAATTGTGCTCATCATTTTTACGTCTGTCATGATAGTAATTTCTATACGGCGCATAGCGATGCGAGTTGAAATAGTGTGTTGTCTGTACGTAGTTATTTCTTTGCTGCCATGCGTTACTATTTGTTGGGGCTGGGACTATACGTGCACGCGGCGAAACATTAAAGTTTGGTTGACCTTGTAGACTGCATTGTTGGTTACGTATGCTAAGCGGTTGACTTTCATGCTATTGTGGTGAAAAACATCTATTGTTACCAAAAAATGCGTTTGCTGTTAATTTTACTTTTACACATACTGATGATTACGATTTTATCTGTAATTAAAATTACGGCGGTAGTTGTCATTACGGGAGTGCCTACTGAAAATTGTCACATTCGGTAAAAGTTTGTCACATCGGATATTCATTACATGTTTCTTAATACTACAAAGAGCAATAGTTAAAGAGCAGTTTGGATAGATATAAAGGATAGTAGAAGAGAAGGCAGCAGTGCAGAAAACTAAAGATGAAACAGCACTACTACAGCTCGGGGCCCTATGCTCGCTACGGCACATATTCATTAAAGCGTAATGAATCCCCTGAGGTCATTTACGCACTGCAAATAAATTTTAGCTTTTGTGTTACAGGCAATAGCGGTAAAATTTCAAAGGCAAATTGTTGTATTCGTGCTAATTCAAATTTCTTCATTACAGGCAATGCTGTTGTAAATACAAAAATAAATTGTCGCATCTGGTTCAAAGCTAGTTTCTCCATTACCGATAATAGCGGTGAATGTACAAAGATAAATTGTCGTATACAGTGCAAATCGTGTATCTGTGTTCTGTCATTATTAAATTCTTTACATTTGCTTACAAATGCAAATTGCTCGAAATCTACGTTCTCGTCACTCAGTTTGATAACACGTTCAGGTTTGTGTGTGAATCTGTTCGTCTGTGTCATTTCGGATTTCAAGTTGCGTAGCTTTTCAGATTTTAAGTCGCGTAGCTTTTCGGATTTTAAGTCGCGTAGTTGCTGTAAATTGCTCACATTATACACGCTGCGTGACTCTGACACATGTTCATAAAGTGGCGTCTGTTGTGGTATGTTATTAACTGAAATGTTTTTCTTCTCTGTTACTTCTTGTTGTAAATTTGATAACTTCCGACGTAACGTGTTGTTAGATGAATCAATTTCATTAATTGTCAGCTGTAAATTTTGAAATTCAGGTGTTTGGATAAAAGAAACCGGTGCAGTATCGTCTGATTTATTGTCATTAGTATTTTCGATAACATCAATACGACTGGCCAATTCATCACATTTTTCAGTCAGTATTTTAACCTGATCATCGGTTTTAGAATCAGACGCATTAATCTGTTTTTGCAACTTGCGCGTAGTTTCGCTCAGTTTTTTAACATCAGCTTTGATGACATCGCAATCCTGTGTTAGATCTAGTTGTTCGAATCTATCTGTCACTGTTTGAATATTTACTGTGTGTGTATCCGTTTTTGCTTTAAGATCAGAAATTTCATCCCGTAATTCCGCGTTCAATTGTTCTATGGTATTAATTTTGTCGGACACTGTAGTAATATTATTGTCTACATACGTCTTCGCTTTCGCGAATATTTTACGTTTGTCCTCTTGTCTCTGTGCAGTGATTGTTTCCATGACTTGTCGTTTTACTTTGTTTTGATCTTGAATAAATCTGCGGAAACGCGTATCACTGTTCTGTATGTGCTGACTAAAGCGCTCGTTAATCTGAGTGTTCTGCTGTTCGAATTTCGCGTCTATCTTTGCGTCCATTGTGCGCGAAAGTTCTACCGTCATTGCTTTAAACTCATTCCGTAATTGTGTAGCTTTTTCAGAGCACTGTTTAGCGACTCCGCTAATTTCGTCTCTGAGTGTCTCTGTTGCGACTGTTTGCATTTCTCTTAATTCCTTCGCAACAGATTTAATTTCTTCGCTATTTTTTTGTGAACAAGCCTCAATTTCCGCGCGCAACTGTTCCTTAGTGTCATGGCACTGCGCGGCAACGTCTCTAATTTGTTCACTAAGTTTGTCTTGTTTTTTGTCATTATTGTCAAGTTTTTCGTTAATTTTATTAAATTTTTTATCCTGTTCACTAAATTGTTGTTTGAAATTGTTGTTTATTTTCTCACTTTGCTGTTGTATCAAACTTGTCATAATTCGTACCAAGTCAAAATTAGCGTTTATATTCTCTGCGCTGTTTAGTGGTGGATCTGGAATTGTCTCGTTTACTGTAACCATTTGGTTATTCTGTATTGTAGAAAAAGGTTTGCCAGTCAAATGTATACTATCAGTCATTGTTTCGGAATTAAATAAATCTGTCGTACCTTGTGTATCCTCTTCATTTTCATTAGACAAATTTGTCTGTTCGTTACTTGGGTTTTCCAAATCGGGTGTGTTAAGCTCTGCAGCGCTCATTATAATAGAGCGCTCCGCGTCATCAATTGTCGTCAAGTTAACAGACGAGACAATTGAGTTCGTTTGTTCATCATTAAGGTGAAAGTCATCATTAGTGGTTGGAATGCACTGATTGTTAGTGAACGCAGGATTGTCATCATTACGTTGCGTATCACAATTACTATCGGTCACGTTGTTTAAGTCGGTAATTTCATTCACAATACTTCGCGATACACTATTCACAGTCTTTCGCGGCATTTTTACAATAGTCAAAATTTTTCACAAAGCAAATAAGCACAATGCAAAAGCAACACACAAATACAACAAAGCAGCAAATTGCCGTTGACCTGTAGAAAGAAAGTCACAATATTATTAAAAGCGTTGCGCCAAATCCTAATTATCTAAGCAAATAAGAGCAGATATCTGACTGTCGCTCAAAAGACTCTCAACGAAATACGATCCTGGACTGGGTGTCGCCAAGTGTAACCTCCCCACCGCAATTTTTTTTTTTAAGAAAATAGAGCAATACTTAATAGAAATGGGAGCCAAGTGTAACCTCCCCACAAAAATTTTAAAAGAAAATAACGATACTAATTAGAAATGCTGATGGACATGGCTCTATGCGTAACCTGCCTACAATCAAATGTACTGACAATGGCAACAAATGTGAAATTCGCAATCTGACTCAATTATAAATCCTTCAAAAAATTTAAAGTCCGTTCAGTGACAAGAAAATACAATTAAACCGAAATATCGGTCTTTGGCCCTGTGTAAAACAATCAGAATTAAAGTCTTACCTCGGAATAAATGGATGTCACATATCTGCTCTTGTTGTTGCGCACCACTTGGAGGAACTGCATTGCAAATAATAATATTCTCCTTTTTTTTGTAATTCTAGTGAAATTTTTCTTCAAAAAGAAGTGGAATGAAATGGGAAGTGCAACGAGATCTTTAGTTCAAAAAAAATTAAACTTTTGAGAAAATGCTTTTGAAATAAAAAATTATTATTGGGAGACTTGTTGGAGAATAATTACAATAAATAAAATTTTTCATTATCTAATGATTATATTAATTAACAGTATACCTTATTCCTCATCTTGACCATTGTTGCCGACCGCCTACATCACACAACCGCACTGGGCTGCTACTACTGACCGACCGCTTTGCATGACGACTACAAACTGAGTACTGCTCTCAACTAGACAGAGCTACAGACTCGCAACGACTGACTGACTGCTACTCTGCATAGCGACAACTAACTCGCAAAGACTACTACTGCTGAGAACCGCTCGCAACACTCGCGCGGTCAACACTCTCTGGTCACAGATGCTACAATGCCTCGCCATCGCTGCTGCGTTACATACGTGTTTCAAGTGTTCCGATTGCAAACGTAGCTGCATTGAAGGCGCTCACTGCGCAACACATACTGAACGTGACCCCGCGAACGCTTCGATCAGTTGTGGGACATGCTGTTTCTCCATTTCAACTTGTTGCATAAAACGGTGGACGGCATACTGGACATGTTACGCGCCAGTCACACGGAAATTAATAATCCAATTTGATTTTGATTGATGCTTTTCATCTGGTTTTTGACGTCAGGGCAATTAAAACCGATGAGAGTGATGCTTTTTATGCAGTTTTTGGCCTCATGACAATTAAAAACTGATTTTTCCCATCCGATGTGATATGACGTGGTGGATGGGTTTACGTAATTCACAGTATCACACCTGTACACCCATGCACACTGAATAATACAGTTTGTTTAAGGTCAAACGTACATCTTAGGCATTGTTGTATGATTCATTCGTCATTTGCAGTCGACCACTGTTAAATTATGATGCTTACAGCGCCATCTATTGTTACATTTTGTAACTATTTACTTTTTCTTCTTCCATACGTTTTCCCCCCTTCTCTGATAACATCCCGTTGGAATTTGATGTCACTGTGACCAGTGTTATGTCTACAGCGGTTTGGAAGTTTAATTATGATCATGCTGTATGTATACAGCTGCTTTTCTTTTCTCTTTAATTTTCCGTAGGCGGTATCTATCTTTCCCACAATGAAATAAGCTTCTAAATGCTTACATTTATCCTCTACTCATTCCTGCTCAGGCGTTTCGCATCTCCTGTGAATCTCATTATTTAACTTTCATGTCCCCTTTTGCCTGCTTCATTTTCTGCATTGTTGTATTTTCTCCTTTCATCAGCTAAAGTCAATATCTCCGGTGTTATCCAATAATTTCTACTAGTCTTGCCTTTTTACCAATTTGGTTCTCTGTTGGCTTCACTATTTCCTCAAAGCAACCCATCCGTCTTCTATCGTAACCCTATCCCGTGTTCTAGTCAATCGCTGCCCAATGCTCTCGTAGCAACATCTGTTTCTTTCAACTTATCCAGGTTCCAGCTCCTTAAATTCCTTTTTGCGATTTCTTTAGTTTTAAACCAATAAATTGTGGTCAGAGTCCACACCTGTACCTGGAAATGTCACTAAACATGATTCAGATAACCTTAATACGGGTTGCCCTGTTAAATGGAGAAGGCGACGATTAAGAATACATTGAAACCAAGCTGCTTAGTCACTTTATGTTACACGAAAACTGCTCTGTTACGTTTTTATGGGTATAAAAGAAATTACGAGGGCTATTCGAAAAGTAAGTCCGATCGGTAGCGAAATGGAAAACGCTATGAAAACAAAAAAATATTTTATCTGCAACATTCAGCTAGAACTTCTAGCTACTCTCTTCATAGTCGCTGCTCCGACTTAGACATTTTTCGTAGCGTTGTGCTAACTTTCCAATACCAATTCTGTCGTCATAAAAGATAGCCACTTGTATATTCCGCCAATACTCTACGTTGGTCTAAATGTCTTCAAAGCCAGCGGTTCATGTAAGCAGTGATGAAGCTGTCATCCAGTTATGGGCTGTATTGTGGGTGCCCAAACACTTCACACTGAAAACGCTGCAGGAGCATCTTCATTGCCCCTGCAGAGTGCGGCCGAGAATTGTCATGAAGAAGGAGCCGCATGACACTTGTGCTATGTGAGCTGCAAGACATCAGGCAAAGTCTCTCACCAGGCCCTCGTACTTGGCGGGAGACGCTATTTCTCAGACATCTTTGCCTGCTATCTGTGCATTAGGAACTGAAAACAGCGTCGTGACGCGATCTACAAGCATACTGGAGACTCTGGCCAACACATCTGTGCAAAGGTCCATCGAATTTTCACAGTGGTTTGCGTTTCGCAACCGATTGGAAATTACTTGCCGAATAGCTCTCGTACGTTTTGTGAATGACTCTCCATCTGAGGAAACGTGCACTTGTCTCTCTCTCTCTCTCTCTCTCTCTCTCTCTCTCTCTCTCTCTCTCTCTCTCTCTCTCTCTCTCTCTCTCTTCCAACAAGATTTCAGTCACAGCTATGCTAAGATACAGCATCTGAACATATTATCGGCGTCACTGTGGAGTACTGAATCTAAAGTGTTTAGAACGTCTGGGAATACCGCCGTTCTTAGCAGAGATACGCCGTGTCTGTAGGGCGAGAGTTCCGTTGCCACGGTCGACGCTGTCGGAAGGCGTGCAGGTGGCCTTGGAGCAGGATGTCCCATCCATTTACGCCACTGGTGTGGTGCTGTGTTTCAGGGCGACTGAGGAGGTGTCGGTGCGCGTGCGGGATCCAGCACTGGGGGAGGCTCTGCTGACGCTGCCGGCCAACTCCGTGAGCACCCTGCTCTACACGTGAGTCCACCACTTGCGGCGCCAGATGCTTACTTGTTACACCACAGCTGATACCAAAGACCTATATAAACAACACAGACCGGCCAAGGTGCCTCCATATTTGAAACTACACTACTGGCCATTAAAACTGCTACACCAAGAACAAATGCAGATGATAAACGGGTATTCATTGGACAAATATATTATACTAGAATTGACATGTGATTACATTTTCACGCAATTTGGGTGCATAGATCCTGAGAAATCAGTACCCAGAGCAACCACCTCTGGCCGTAATAACGGCATTGATAAGCCTGGGCATTGAGTCAAACACAGCTTGGATGGCGTGTACAGGTACAGCTGCCCGTGCAGCTTCAACACGATACCACAGTTCATCAAGAGTAGTGACTGGCGTATTGTGACGAGCCAGTTGCTCGGCCACCATTGACCAGACTTTTTCAATTGGTGAAAGATCTGGACAATGTGCTGGCCAGGGCAGCAGTCGAACATTTTCTGTATCCAGAAAGGCCCGTACAGGACCTGCAACATGCGGTCGTGCGTTATCCTGCTGAAACGTGTAACCAATGGCATCCCACACCATCACGCCAAGTGATACGCCAGTATGGCGATGACGAATACACGCTTCCAATGTGCATTCACCGCGATGGCGCCAAACACGGATGCGACCATCATGACGCTGTAAAAGAACCTGGATTCATCCGAAAAAATGATGTTTTGCCATTCGTGCCCCCATGTTCGTCGTTGAGTACACCATCACAAGCGCTCCTGTCTGTGATGCATGGTCAAGGGTAACCGCAGCCATTGTCTCCGAGCTGATAGTCCATGCTGCTGCATACGTCGTCGAACTGGTTGTTGTCTTGCAAACATCCCCATCTTTCGACTCAGGGATCGAGACGTGGCTGCACGATCCGTTACAGCCATGCGGATAAGATGGCTGCTAGTGATACGAGGCCGTTGGGATCCAGCACGGCGTTCCGTATTATCCTCCTGAACCCACCGATTCCATATTCGGCTAACAGTCATTGGATCTCGACCAACGCGAGCAGCAATGTCGCGATACGATAAACCGCAATCGCGGTAGGCTACAATCCGACCTTTATCAAAGTCGGAAACGTGATGGTACGCATTTCTCCTCCTTACACGAGGTATCAGAACAACGTTTCACCAGGCAACGCCGGTCAACTGCTGTTTGTGTATGAGAAATCGGTTGGAAACTTTCCTCATGTCAGCACGTTGTAGGTGTCGCCACCGGTGCCAACATTGTGTGAATGCTCTGAAAAGCTAATCATTTGCATCTCACAGCAACTTCTTCCTGTCGGTTAAATGTCGCGTCTGTAGAACGTCATCTTCGTGGTGTAGCAATTTTAATGGCCAGTAGTGTAATTGAAAACTTAGCCACCAGGATTTGCAAAGTCATGTTACGCGACATAGGCGTCTGCAAGTACAGAGTTATACAGTTTCGTTTGTCACGCAATAACATTTACTATTACCAGTTGTGATTCTTTCTCTATTTATTGCCCACTCGACGCGTTTCGGGAAACACTTCCCAAATACGAAGTGCGTTTTTCAAGTTCTATGGCATCTCAAGAGTGATGTTTGTGATGTGGGAGCTGCTGCATTATTCTGGTGCCTTTAATGAAAACACACACATTTGTGTAGTTATTACTGAAGTATCCTGCTCTATAGATCCTGGCGGATTTCGGTGTAACTTCTACATACAGTTATTACACCTTTGACTTGGATAACGTTTAGCGAATTTCGCTCCATAAAGTTATGTCGTACGTATGAATCAAAGAAATATATTTATATAAGTCGCTGGTATTTATAAGGAAAGCACAAGAGAATAGTCTTAAATAAACATTTTAATACGCGGTTCGGAAGGTTAATTACCGTTGCTGTTGAGGACAATTCGAGATATGTGAGCTAAAGCTTGTTTTATAGCGTGTCGTTTTTTTCTGTGGCTTTCAAATGGTTCAAATGGCTCTAAGCTCTATGGGACTTAACGTCTGAGGTCAGCAGTCCCCTAGACTTAGAACTACTTAAACTTAACTAACCTAAGGACACCACACACATTCGTGCCCGAGGCAGGATTCGAATCTGCGACCGTAGCGGCACCGCGGTTCCGGACTGAAGCGCCTAGAACCGCTCGGCCACAGCGGCCGGCTTCTGTGGCTTTCAACAATTCTGATAGGAGATGGGACGGTTGTGTTTCATCTCATACTGCGGAAGGATTTTTGATTAAGGGATTGAACAATCCATTCTCCGACTCGTAGAACGCTGGTTTTGGCTTTCCTGATAACGTCATCCTCCTGAACAGGTTGGTTGGTTGGTTGATTTGGGGGGGGAGGGGGGTCAAACAGCGAAGTCACGGGCTGTGTCCTTTCAAAGGAACCATTCGAGCATTTACCTGAAGTGATTAGGGAAATCACGTAAACCTAGACCAGGATGGTCGTACGTGGGTTTCAACCGTCGTCCTCCCGAAAAGAAGTCCAGTGTGCTAACCACTGTGTCGCCTCGCTCGGCCTCCTGGGTAGCCCTCACCCAAAGTTCCGTCTGGGGAATTATTTTATCTTCGGAATATTTTACCCAAGACGATTCCATGATATTTACGCCCTACTGTTGAGCTGCATGTCCTTAGGGGAAAAAGGGTCTGTGATTTCCGCCTTGTTTTCAGCCGTTCGCAACACCAATACAGAAAGGTCATTTGGCATCTCCATACATACCTCTCCTTTGGGGTTGAACCTACGTTTGTCTGTGTCGTTGGGGCAAGCAGGCTACCCTACGATGGCAAGGTGGTTGGTTCACTTGCGGTGGGATCAACGTACAGTCACAAAAATCTTTGATATTTTGCAGGATCACAACAAAATCTTCAGATAATAAAGCAAATCTCTTATCATTTCTTCTGGAAAGATCCTTCTTACTTAGAAGAGACACTGCAAACAATGGTCAAAAATAATGGTTACGTTTATTTGAAAACCTATCTCCGTGGCCGAGGCTGCTAACGCACGAATGTGAGGTGGCGCTCGGCTCGAGGGCAGACGTTCAAGATTCTGGTAGCGGAAGAAACTTTCACCACCAGCATTTTGTCGGCACGTGGTGGAGACGGGGTAGGATTAAGTTACAGATCACCAGACTTTACGTCAGCGTCTTGGATTAGATCCCAAACCCCTCCGCAGCGTGTCGTGAGGTGAGGGCGTGTGTCACTGCTGACGGTGATCACTCGGGTGGAGACGCTGAACGCGACGGTCGAGAGGGGCAGGCTGCGTAGCAATACTGGATTACACCCTCTCCGTCCTCTCGTGACCACAAAAGCAAATACATGGTACATTACTATGAACATACTGTTTACAGTCACATACACTTAAGGCACAGTTACTACACGCCTCGAAAACTTTTTCCAGTTAGGCTTGTTCTGTTGAACCCACCTTCAAGGACTACCAGCCAACAATTTCATAAGACTCTTTCTTTTCATTTTTGTTGTTAAATTTTTGTTTCACTTGTAACATGAGTAGTGCCAAAGAACATAGTACTCGTTTTTATTACATTTAAACCATTGTCCTACGTAAAAATATGTGAATGACAAGTAAGCAAACTTCCTGGCAGATTAAAACTGTGTGCCCGACCGAGACTCGAACTCGGGACCTTTGCCTTTCGCGGGAAAGTGCTCTACCAACTGAGCTACCGAAGCACGATTCACGCCCGGTACTCACAGCTTTACTTCTGCCAGTACCTCGTCTCCTACCTTCCAAACTTTACAGAAGCTCTTCTGCGAACCTTGCAGAACTAGCACTCCTGAAAGAAAGGATACTGCGGAGACATGGCTTAGCCACAGCCTGGGGGATGTTTCCAGCTGTGAGTACCGGGCGTGAGTCGTGCTTCGGTAGCTCAGTTGGTAGAGCACTTGCCCGCGAAAGGCAAAGGTCCCGAGTTCGAGTCTCGGTCGGGCACACAGTTTTAATCTGCCAGGAAGTTTCACATCAGCGCACACTCCGCTGCAGAGTGAAAATCTCATTCTGGTGACAAGTAAGCAGTTATAGAACAGAAAAAAATGTACACATTATCTGTAAACACAGTCGTTCTACATCATTTCTACAGAACTCGAGTGAATAACCCAACCGGCCATTAACTAACATTTGGTAATAGTTGATGGCGTTCACGCCTAAATCTTGCCAGAACTGTTTGTCAAGTATTCTCAAGACAACGGGTAATGTGATATTCCTTCTTCAGAATGGGCAACAAAGTTGTATGTATTAAGCTAGGGGCGTATGAATTAGCCTACCATTTCATTTACAACGTTAAGCGTTGGCCTAAATGTAGTGTAATTAAATCAATATTGCCAAAAATTAAAGTGATATTACAAATTTCATTTCCTGAAGACAGTGAGCTGGTGCTCCAGCGAAATACTGAGAGTTTTTATTATATACATGCATCATGAGGCACAAAGCTCGAGAGCTTTAGCTGCTGGAGAAATGCCTTTTCTCAATTTCGGCATTTAATCCCGCTGAAAATTAATTGTTCTTATTTTACAGGAGCAGCTGACGCAGACCACATGGATTCGAAATAGCGACGGAGCAACTTGGTCCTCGTGAACTGTGAAAGGAAGAGAGAGAGAAATATAAAAGAGCTGAATTATTTCCTTTTGTGTTTAATTCACAAGTTTTGTCAAATTCAAACTCGAACAGGTACAAAAATGTTACCAACTTCATGGGCTAATTATTCATTCGAAACTATGGTTCAAGTACATTCGTAGTTCACAAATTTTGTATAATATGCCTTCAATACTGTATACATGAAAAAAGTAAAGCTACATTCTTTTACGTGTTATTTAATTGCAAGGAAAAAATCATGTAGAAAATGCATTTACTTTATATAATTTATTAATCTCCTCTGCTACCCGCTAACCAACCTCTGATGAAGTACACTAATAGTTCCATAGATAAGAAAAATAACTTATTTAGCGATATTATCTACAAAATAATGGTTAGTATTGTGAATTACATAAGAGTTCTTTGGCTTACGTCTGTTTTACTAATAAAAGGTGTGTCAACACAAACATATTTTCTCGGGCGGTGTAACACGACACATACTAGAGAGGTAACTGAAAACGGGAGAGAAGAGAAATTAATGTGAATAACGTAAAACAGGTACAGTTCGACAGTGTGATCAGGTGAGCTGGCCAACCAGTTGAAGAACATTTTACAAAGACTTTAGTTACATATAAATACAAACAGACAAATACCGCTATGTTTTGTGTGGGGCCGCTGCAGTGGGAAGAAGTATTTGGAACATATAATTATTGTGTTACTGATATTTCACACAAGCTCTGCAGCAAATTGAGAAACTGAATAATAAATCCAATAAATTCAATTTTCTGTTATCAAATTACAGTCTACATAATGCAGAAAATGCACTACCTTCACATGTACTGTAAACCAAACCACACAGTACAAATCTTTAAAAATAGTAATTCCGTTTTCGTGCTCTAAACCTAAATAAGTAACCAGTATCAACTTGTAGCATTCATATAGAATTGATAAATCACACAAAATGTCCGAAGTATCATACGAAATTTTAAAGGGAGTAAATTCCTACAAACAGTTATCGAAAAACATGAGAGACGCACCGAAAAAATTAGACAAATTTCTGAAGAGAACAACATTATAAAGTAAAAAAACGGAAAGAAAGGTACTAATCTGCTGCAGATATTTCTGACATTCTAATTACATGAAACGTAAATAGTTGTAGCCAAGATAGGCCCCGCCAAATGATGCAAAAAAGTACAATAAAACTATAATAAACATACACAAAGATTTTCAAGCGAGAGTAAGCACTCCATCATGTTTTACGCATTCAGCGAAATCGCATCACGTGACTTTCGTTACGAAATTGTTCTAAAGCTACAACAATTATACTCATAGTAACTTAACTATCGCTCTGCTGTGCTATACGAAAAGAGATGACATTGTAAAGTTGAAGTAAATAATTTTGAAATCTGTAGAATATAAATCATTCTTCGATTTCTCATTGTTCTTTTGTTTTATAGCTGATTTCGATGTGTTTATCTGCTGTCCTTCTAAACTACTGAATAGAACATAAAAGTTTTGCAGCCAAGATAGGCAAATATGTAAAACATAATAACACTATATAAAAAAAACACACACACACAATTGTCCCGTAGTGTTAGGATGCTGTCAGCACACAGTATGCTGCCGGTGACCTTATAATACGGATCAGTTGTGTTTGTTTCTTATAGTCTCATTATGTGCTTACGTGTTTTGATGGCTCCTATCTTGGCTACAGATCTTTTTTGAATACTATTTGCTGACGGTGACATTACAATAGGGGTCAATTGTGTATGTTTATTATAGTTTTATTGTACTTTTTTACACCATTTAACGCGCGTCTATCTCGACTACAAGTATTTACGTTTCATGTAATTAGAATGTCAGAAATATTTGATGATAATCAACTAAATCTAAAAGCTCCAGAAAAAAATAAAAATATTTGGGATAAAGGTTCTTATACAAAGGTTGCCCAGAAAGTAATGAACGTCATTTTTTTTCCTTCAACAATTCTTTATTAAAAATAATGAGAATTACACACAACAAAGAATGGTGTTTTATCTACACGCCTTATTTTTCCACGTGATCTCCATCACGTTCTATGGCCTTCCTCAAGCGCGAAGCAAGGGCGTGTATGCCCTGTTAGTATCAGTCCGTGTCCTGGTGACGGAGCCAGTGTTTCACTGTGTGAATCACCTCCTCAGCTCCTAAAAATGTCTTCCACGAATGGCATCCTTTAATGGCGAATGACAAGATCAGCTCGCTGCAACATGTCAGGCGTTACAGGCGTGGATGGTCTCCCCGACCGCTGCAAATCGTGGAGCTTCGCCGAACTGCTATCTGATGACTCCATCCTTCATGCCCAGCGACTAACTGTACTTCTGTCGACAGCAGATGCTCCATAGATTTTGCACAAGCGTTTGTGAATATTCTCCACAGTCTCTTTCTCTGTGAGAAATTCAATGACGGCACGTTGCTTGTAACGTACATCACCTACAGACGCCATTTTGAAACTCTCCTGCGGCTGCGCTATTTGATGGAAGTATCGGAAACTTGGAGTAAGCACTCAGGAGGCTTCAAGTAATACATAAGTAACGTTTCACATTCATAGCAATCATCGCCTCTTTCACCACAGCAGGTACAGTTGGAAGCGTCTACGAAGATGATTGCAAGGAATGGAACCGTGTGGAAGATTGGAAATTATTCATCTTCTGGAAGCCGGTCAGCTGTGAATGTTCTGAAGGAGAGAGGAGGTCCCACTGCCTATGTTTGTCAATGAGTAGACAGCTCTGTCATCAGTGCCTTCCGTCTTATTTCTGATGCATTGTTACCAAGCAAAGCAAGATGCAGCTTCACTCAATTCGCGTCCAACAAACCAGACAGATATGGTTTGAAATTATGGTTGGCTGTTGATGTAACGACAAAGTATATATGTAATGCTTTCCCATACCTCGGCAAAGAGGACACGCATAGAGAGAAACAACCACTTGGAGAGTACATCGTTCTGTGTCTCATGGAGCTATTTGTAAATCAAGGAAGAAATGTGACCACAGACAACTTTACATCTCTTCAACTTGCTAAAATACTCAAAGAAAAGAAAGCTTCATTAGTTGGTACAATGAACAAGATCCGCTGTGAAATCACCGATGAAGTAAGGAAGCCGAATGCTGAAATACACTCCACCACAATACCGCACAATAGTGGCAACACAGACTGTAACTTGGCTGTATACCAAGGAAAGAAGAATAAAAATGTCATTCTTCTGAAAATGCTGCATGCTGAAGTAGCAATAAGCAAGGAAGGAAAGAAAAAACCTGAAACCGTAATGTTCTACAATGCAACAAAGTACGGGGTGGATGTGGTTGATCAAATGACCTGTAAATATGCTATGAAGGTTGTATGTAGGAGACGGCCAATGCATGTCTTCTACAACATACTGGACATGGCGGCAATGGGTCATCTATAAGATCGTAACGAACAAGAAAATGGAAAGGAAGAAGTTCATATTTCAGCCGGAAAATGAACTCAAGGGAATGGAAAAGCAAGAACATCAGGCAAAGGAAGAGGATATGGGACTCAAATCACCTAGAAAGCGGAGGAAGTTCGAAATCAGTCTTCTTAAAAAGCAACAAGACCAGCGAAAACTGTGTGAAACAGAAATCACCTGTGCTAAGTGCATTTAGCAGCTTCAAATGACTTGAGCGAACAGTAATACAGAGCTGTTTGTAAAATATATGTGAGAGTAAAATGGACCAAATATATTAAATGTGTCTAGAAGGTTGTATGAATAGTTAATAATCTATAGTTAAGAAAGTTGTTAGCAGTAGCAACAATAAATTTATATGATACAATATTGTTCAAATAAATTAGTAATTATTATTTATAATTGTAAATAATTGTTGTGATTATTAGAAATAAAGTATGGATTACCAGACACTAAAAAAAGTACTTGTTTAAGTAAAATATGAAAATATTTTATGTGAGGTCAAAATGACCCCTTTCCGCCGTTTTAGGAATGTTAGAAACTCCGCCTTTCTAGAGTTATATCACTCCTGTCTAGAACCTGTGTGTCAGGAGAATGACTTGCGTGCACAGTGACAGATGGTAATAAGTGGTTTCAGTCGAGTACGTAGTCCCAATTTTCATCCACCAGTGTACAGCAGTGCACAGAGACATCCAAGAAACAGGTCAAGAGAATGTTTTTGTGAATTGTTCTGTTTATTTCTTGAAGGCTTTTTTGATAAAGAAAATATCAGAATGTTAAATATTTATTTCGTGAAAAAGTACAGTCCGAAAGTGTGTTATTTGTTGATTGGTTAGTCATGAAAAGGGCGGACTAACGTGAGAGGATGATGTTATTCTATTGGCATTAAAGAAAACTGACCAATCAGAACGAAGTATTCTTCGCGTTTCTATTCTCTTGGAGACGTAGAATGATTACAGCAGCCTAGGGAATCGGAGTCAAGATTTTCAATGGTATGGTCGTGTGTAGTTCGTACTCCGAAGGAAGTTATAATTTGCCAGTTTTAGTTGTGCAGAATGCTTAAAAACTGTTTTAAAGTGAAGGCATAATTATTCCTGTGTGTTTTTTTAGAAAGTACGGATTTTTAAATAGTTTTGTGAAGGAGAAAAGACAGTAATTCCACGTGGCATATTGGCCAGATCGGTGACTAAAAACTAGACATTAAAAATTAGACACCGATAAACTTATACACACATCAAAAAAAGTTTTGCATCACCCCAGTTCCCAGAACTCCTGATGATAGACGTTGATCGTGGATACTGTATCACAGACACAGTCCCTGTGACTCTTCAGAGATGTCACTAAACCCGCCCAAAGATATAAACAACCATGCAAGAGCAGCGCCTATTAGACGGAGGTGATCCGACAGCCGATCAGTTCCACTCATTCCACCAGGAAGGAGGTACACGGCTCGTGTTGTCTGTAGTTCAACCATACCTAGACGGTCAATACCGCGATTCGATCGCGTCTGCATTGTTACTTTGTGCCAGGAAGGCTCTCAACAAGTGATGTGTCCAGGCGTCTCGGAGTGAACCAAAGCGATGTAGTTTGGACATGGAGGAGATACAGAGAGACAGGAATTGTCGATGACATGCCTCGCTTATGCCGCCCAACGGCTATTACTGCAGTGGATGACCGCTACCTACGGATTATCAGTCGGAGGAACCCTGACAGCAACGCAACCATGTTGAATAATACTTTTAGTGCAGCCACAGGCCGTCGTGTTACGTCTCAAACTGTGCCCAATATGCTGCACGATGCGAAACTTCACTCCCGACGTCCATGGCGAGGTCCATATTTGCAACCAAGACACCATGCAGCGCGGCACAGATGGGCCCAACAACATGCCGAACGGACAGCTCAGGACTGGCATCACGTTCTCTTCACCGCTGAATGTCGCATATGCCTTCAACCAGACAATCGTCGGAGACGTATTTGGAGGCAATCTAGGCAGGCTGAACGCCTTAGACCCACTGTACAGCGAGTGAAGCGAGGTGGAGGTCCCCTGACGTTTTGGGGTGGCATTATGTGGGGCTGACGTACGCCTCTGATAGTTATGGAAGGCGACGTAACGTGAATGCCGTCCTTCGACCGATAGTGGAACCATATCGGCAGCGTATTGGCGAGTCATTCGTCTTCATCGAGGCCCCCCTCGTGCACATCTTGTGAATTATTTCCTTCAGGATAATGACATCGCTCGACTAGAGTGGCCAGAATGTTCTCCGGACATGAACGCTATCTAACATGCTTGGGATAGATTGAAAAGGGCTGTTTATGGGCGATGTGACCCATCAACTACTCTGAGGGATCTTCGCCGAATCGTCGTTGAGGAGAGGAATTATCAGTGCCTTGCTGAACTTGTGAATAGTATGCCACGACGAATACAGGCACGCATCTATGCAAGAGGGCGTGCTACTGGGTATTAGAGGTACCGGTGTGTACAGCAATCTGGACCACCACCTCTGAAGGTCTCGCTGTATGACGGCACAACATGCAACGTGTGATTGTCATGAGCAATAAAAAGTGCGGAAATAATGTTTATGTTGATCTCTATTCCAATTTTCTGAACAGGTTCCGGAACTCTCGGAACCGAGGTGATGCAAAACTTTTTTTTTATGTGTCTAATTCCGAAACGCGTCACTTGCTGATCGATTAAATCATTCTTCATCTGTTCTATGACTTTTTATGTGACGTTGTCAGCTTCAGGATAGATCTATGTATAATTAATAGAGAAGTCGCCAGCCTCCTACGTGACTTAATGCCAGACCTTCAGTATGCGTACGTAACACGGGAACCACTGTAGCAACTGCATTTCCGTAGAAGTCTTTCGAAGAGCGTGTGCTCTAGACACATGTAATGACATTTGTTGTTATGTGTGCGGAGAGCACACACTATTCGAAAGGCGTCTACGCAATCCAGCTACAACAATGGTTCTTGTATTAAGTACAGATGCGACTGTAATACTATGGACGTTTGATGTACTGGGGCCTGAAGAAATCGTCACTGAGGCATTACAGCTTGTACCCTAAATAAAGTTTTGAAAAATAAGGGCGATCGTACATACTTCTACAATAACGCAACGTTTTTGCTTATTCTTTTTTTTTATTGAGACCTTTTTCTCAGTACCCATTAGACCAAAAGAAATGGCTACGTGCAGCCACCCATTTAATCGAGGGTAAAGTAAATATGTTTAAAAAAAAGGGAGAACGTCGAAATACTCACCTTGATACATGTTCACAGTAATCTGAAAGAGTGAGCCCACATTATAGTACGATAACATCCCATAGACGTTGCAGAACCACCTTCAAGACTGAATTACACTGAAAGCAAAACGCCTCATTCGGCCGTTTCTGCACTCGACCGCTTGAGCAGTTATGATGTGCATTCGCAAATTGAATATTAGATTATACAGCAGCTACGTGGTTTACTAATAACGAATGAAAAACTGTGCCGGACGGGACTAGAACTGGGATTTCCTGATTTGCCGAGCGATCGCTTCCAGGACCGACTCATACTTTTATATCTCCTAGTGCCTACGTCCCAAAACATCTTATACAAATCGTATGATTCCCGCACAAGGAGAGACAATGTTTTGCTCGTCAGATCGCCTTGCTTTGGTATGAAATGCAGTAGGGCGTTGTCTGTATTCTTTATGGTTTCTATAGGGCAATGTCTGCATAGTATCTGTATCTGTCTAATCATGATGTACATCCTCCCTTCTTTTCAACAGATTTACTTTTCTCTCCATTAAATGAGTGCATATAGTGATTTCCTGTTACCTAAATGCATGCATATCCGAGGGAGTATTGCATCCAACTATACAAACACCTTACATTGAGTTGACAAAAGTTATACGACACCTCCTAATATCGTGTCGGACCTCCTTTTGCCTGGCGTACTGCAGCAATTCTTCGTGGCATGAACACAAGTTTTTGGGAATCCCCTGCAGAGATACTGAGCCGTGCTGCCACTATAGCCGCATACCCACTTAGCCATCAAGGTGTACCCAGCACCTGCCCCACGGAACCAATCAACAAGATTACGTGGCGACTCTCTCGGTTTGAATGTGAATTTGCTCAGCCCATTGTTTTCTGGATTCAATGTTTCTGTCATAATTTGTAAAGATAAAAAGTCATCAAATCTTGATGAAAACTGACAGATCTGTCGGATAGTCTAATTCGAATACGAGGGTTGTCCAGAAAGTAACTTCCGATCGGTCGCTAAATGGAAACCACAGTGAAAATCAGAAACATTTTATTTGCAAGAGTTAGCTACACTTTCCAGATACTTCTCTACATAGTCTCCGCTCCGACCTAGACATTTGTCGGAGCGTTATACCAAATTTCTAACACCATCGTCATAGAATGCAACTGCCTGTGCTTTCCGATAATTCTCTACGCTGGTCTATAGCGTCTTCACTGCCCCTGCAGAGTGCGGCTAAGAATTGTCTTGAAGAAAGACGTGCGTGGCAGTTGTGTTAGGTGGGCTGCATTCATTAAGGCGAAGCCTCTCAGTGGGTCCTCCTACTTGGCGGGAGACATCGTTCTTCTAGGCACCTTTACTCGCTCACAGTGAGCTCACAACTCAAAAGAGTGTCTTGATGCGATTGACGGTCATACTAGAGACACTACCCACCACATCTGTGCAAAGCTTCATCGGGTTTTCACTGTGGTGTCCATTTCGCGACCGATCGGAACTTACTTTCTGGACAACCCTCGTATATAATGTAGTCTTGAGAGTCATCAGGTTAGCATTTGGTAGCGTACTTCCAAATACTTCTAGTGGAGAAAGAACTAATTTGTAAGCGTAATTTTTATGATTATTCTCTTCCAGCTTCTATACATCTGACGATGTTATGAGGTTATAAACTATTCTTTGTGGTTAATTATGACGTTTATAATTTTGGAGAGTCTGCGGCCTTGCCAAAGTCGAACATTTCAAATCACTAAAGTAGTAAGATGAAACAAGCATGTAATAAAGTGTCTCCGACGAGAACTAAAATGCATTTTCTGTGCTACAGCAGTTCTCAGTTGTCAGAAATGAATAAGCCAAGATGGGGAGGGGGGTGGAAGGAGCATGACACTTGATTTGCATCATAAATGCAATCGGTCTCTTGTAAAGCTCCATTTCATGCCGCTTTAAAGATTGTTTCCTAAGAATTAAATAGCAGCAGCGTGAATAGTAGTGGAAACAACAATGGAGCTCCAGCTTCGATTCGTTATTCGATTTTATGTGGTATGTTACTGCTTATGTCTGTTGACTTACTCGCGTTTCTAAGAAATACCATTCCATTTCACACAAGGAAACAGCAGGCTCTCATCTGTTGGTGCACAAGAATTTAGAAAAGTCGTACACTACTCCACGATCGACATAGTCCAGCAACATCCCATTAATCGACTGAAATCCGGTCAACCAGCCTGAAGAAACGCCATGAGCGTGTTGTTGCCTGGAAGTCGGATGGTCGTCTTGACTCCCGCCAGGCTTCTGCGAATCAAAGCCCTAGCTTACACATTCCGACTTTTTAATCTTTTTCTTGTGTTAGAGACGAAGAACTCCCACTACAGTCCAAAGATGAGAGATGGCTTGAGCATTCCAGCTGTGACTACAACCGAGCGGCACAGATAGCGGCACACATGCTCTCACCGGGTTCCTTGAGGAATTGCATCATGCTGAAATGGTAAGAGGACCTAGACATTAATCTCTAAATTTTTTTTGTTTTGTTTTACTAGTACTCTGCATTTCTTTTTTTATGTCGATATACCAAAATTGTAGTTTGTGCATGTCTTTGTATCAAACGCTGAGTAATTACTGTAGTAATAATAACACCATGTGTCTTATCTAGACGGAGGATGAATACTTGTAGAGAAACAGTAAGGTATGCACATACCTTCATTTGAAAATATGCACAGACAGCTCTAAGAGTACGAAATCCCCCCCAACAAACAGCAAGATTACACCCCTAAGGTGAAATTACAAAATATGCAGGATCCAGTCGCAAAATCATGTTTTATTTATTCGATTTGCAAAAGTGAATAAATAAAACATGATTATGCGACTGGTTCTGCATATTTGGAACTTTTATGGTTTACGGTCGCTGCACGACTTGGGAACCACATGGAGCACACCATTCACACCTAAGGTGGTCACGTGGGCTGTCTGTGACACTATTCTGTACGACCAACAAATTTGTACCGACCGAACGCTTACAGCTAAGGAGCTTACATTGTTGTATGTCAGTGAGATAAAAGATCGTGCCTCTTAATGCATATCTCGGTACCTTGTGATGAGAACGTTAATAATTGGGCTGTTCAGGAAAAAATGAAACGCAAAGATCCGAGCATAGAGTTCAGTCGAATGTGGGGTGCGATAATGAATGTCTTGCGGGCCAGCCGGCCGGTCGAAGTGGCCGTGCGGTTCTAGGCGCTACAGCCTGGAACCGCGCGACCGCTACGGTCGCAGGTTCGAATCGTGCCTCGGGCATGGATGTGTGTGATGTCCTTAGGTTAGTTAGGTTTAAGTAGTTCTAAGTTCTAGGCGACTGATGACCTCAGAAGTTAAGTCGCGTAGTGCTCAGAGCCATTTGAACCATTTTGAACCTTGCGGGCCATCATTAGTGCCCTGGCGTCAATAGGATGCAGACTGAATAGCACTCTGCGTAGAAACCCAGGGTGTAGAACACATATAATACTGTAAGTGACTGTGGAGCATGGTACACTCCTTGATCACTTTGATTTTCGTATATGTTTTAAAATAAATAAAAGAAGTCGTTTCTACGTCAAGTATTTTTTATAAATAAACAAGACGAACAAACTGCAGCTTGAGAAAGTATGTCATCACATAATAAAATACATTGGGGCTGGAAGCCTCGGCGATGATGGAGACATTAAAATAAAAAATAAAGGTAATAACAGCAATGTTAATAACAATAATTGAGCAAAGTTTTCTACTCCGAACAACAACGTGAACAGTACATCACAGAGACGTAATTATAAATTACACCGCCACTTGTGATAAAAAGGAATATTTGGTGAATAATATGGTAATATCAGTTCTCGAAAATGCTTGCAGTTGAGAGTATTTCAGTGCCGTTAGGGAAGAAAACAAATGTCTAATACCGGGTTCTAAGGCGGGCAATGCCGACGCGCCACGCTATATGATAAGTAGTGCCAGCAAGTCGAGAAATGAACAAATTCGTTAAGGAGCGTGGCGGTAATGGAGATTTTAAGAGAAAACTGTTATTGCGCTCAGAAGGGCGAGCCGAGCTTGCGGAGGCGCACGAGCAGCTCGGGCCTGGTGACGTTGAGCCTGCGGATGGCGTCGGCGAGCGCGGCGGCCTGGAAGAAGGGCGGGTGCGGCACGTCGCGCAGCGTGAACACGTGCACGGCGCCCGCGTCGTCGGCGGCGAGCAGCGCGCTGCCCGACGGCGTGAAGAGCAGGCTCGAGCAGGCGGCGGCGCCGGGTAGCGCCGTCTCGGAGGCGGGCCGGAAGGCGGCGCGCGCCAGGTCCCACAGCTGCAGCCGCACGTCGGCCGCCGCCGCCAGCAGCGGCGCCAGCGCGGGGCTCCACGCGGCCGCGCGCACCGCGTCGCGGCCCGCGCGCAGCGTCGCCACCGGCTGCCACACGCCGCGCGCCCACACGCGCACGCACCGGTCGCCGCCCGCCGTCAGGAACACCTGCCGGCCCACGCACACTGGTCACCGCACTGCAGCCGCGTCGCCAGTCCGCGCGATCTTCACTCGCCTCTCTACGCTACAGAGACTGCGTATAAATTTCGCATATCACGACGGATTTTGTGTCGAATTGTTCGTGCTCTCTGTAGATTAGTTCAGACGTTCTTTGCACAACAGTATTTAGCATGGACAGGGACTGCGACTGCTGTGTTCGAATGCGGCTACCCCTCCGCTCCCAGCTTCAGGCAGTGTTGCCTTCGGTCACACACCTTGAGGCTGTTGCCAATGGGCATCACTCTGGGGGTCCGGACGGGGGTTTGTCGGGGACGGCCAGCTCGTCCCACACATCCCCTGATCGGACTACGACTGTGGTTGCCCGGGATACTGCCCGCATTGAGGCTGATCCCTCACCTGTGGTAGAGTGGGAGGTTGTTTCAAGGTGTGGCAGGGGGCGAAAGACATTCCGGAGGGCTGAACGGAAAGCCTCTCCAGTTTGTCTGACAAACCAGTTTCAGGCTCTGTCTCAGGCTGATACTGATCTTCGGCCTGACATGGCTGCTTGTCCTGTTCCAGAGGTTGCCCCTCAGTCTGCAAGATCCGGGCAGTCGCAGAGGGTGGGCTTACTGGTAGTTGGGAGCTCCAACGTCAGGCACCTAATGGGGCCACTTAGGGGTATAGCTGCAAGGGAGGGGAAGAAAACCAATGTTCACTCCGTGTGCATACCGGGGGGGAGTCATTCCAGATGTGGAAAAGGTCCTTCCGGATGCCATGGAGGGTACAGGGTGCACCCATCTGCAGGTGGTCGCTCACGTCGGCACCAATGATGTGTGTCGCTATGGATCGGAGGAAATGCTCTCTGGCTTGCGGCGGCTATCTGATTTGGTGAAGACTTCCAGTCTCACTAGCGGGATGAAAGCAGAGCTCATCATCTGCAGCATCGTCGACAGGACTGACTGCACACCTTTGGTACAGAGCCGAGTGCAGGGTCTGAATCAGAGGCTGAGACGGTTCTGCGACCGTGTGGGCTGCAGATTCCTCGGCTTGCGCCATAGGGTGGTGGGGTTTCGGGTTCCGCTGGATAGGTCAGGAGTCCACTACACCCAGAAGGCGGCTACACGGGTAGCAGGGGTTGTGTGGCGTGGACTGGGCGGTTTCTAGGTTAGATTGCCTCGGGCAAGTACAGAAAGGGCAACAGCCTCAAAGGGTGCGGGGCAAAGTCGGGACATGCGGGGACTAAGCAGCAGTCGATATCGTATAATTGTAAACAGTCGAAGCTGTGTTGGTAAAGTACCGGAACTTCAAGCACTGATGGAAAGCACCGAAGCTGAAATCGTTATAGGTACGGAAAGCTGGCTGCAGCCAGAGATAAATTCTACCGAAATTTTTACAAAGGCACAGACGGTGTTTAGAAAAGATAGATTGCATGCAACCGGTGGTGGCGTGTTTTTCGCTGTTAGTAGTAGTTTATCCTGTAGTGAAACAGAAGTGGATAGTTCCTGTGAATTATTATGGGTGGAGGTTATACTCAACAACCGAGCTTGGTTAATAATTGGCTCCTTTTACCGACCTCCCGACTCAGCAGCATTAGTGGCAGAACAACTGAGAGAAAATCTGGAATACATTTCACATAAATTTCCTCAGCATGTTATAGTCTTAGGTGGAGATTTCAATTTACCAGATGTAGACTAGGACAATCAGATGTTTAGGACGGGTTGTAGGGACAGAGCATCGAGTGACATTATACTGAATGCACTATCCGAAAATTACCTCGAGCAATTAAACAGAGAACCGACTCGTGGAGATAACATCTGGGACCTACTGATAATAAACAGACCCGAACTTTTCGACTCTGTAAACGCAGAACAGGGAATCAGTGATCATGAAGCCGTTGCAGCATCCCTGAATATGGAAGTAAATAGGAATATAAAAAAAGTGAGGAAGGTTTATCTGTTTAGCAAGAGTAATAGAAGGCAGATTTCAGACTACCTAACAGATCAAAACGAAAATTTCTGTTCCGACACTGACAATGTTGAGTGTTTATTGAAAAAGTTCAAGGCAATCGTAAAATGCGTTTTAGACAGGTACGCGCCGAGTAAAACTGTGAGGGACGGGAAAAACTCATCATGGTTCAACAACGAAGTTAGGAAACTACTGCGAAATCAAAGAGAGCTTCACTGCAAGTTTAAGCCCAGCCAAAACCTCTCAGACAAACAGAAGCTAAACGATGTCAAAGTTAGCGTAAGGAGGGCTATGCGTGAAGCGTTCAGTGAATTCGAAAGTAAAATTCTATGTACCGACTTGACAGAAAATCCTAGGAAGTTCTGGTCTTACGTTAAATCAGTAAGTGGATCGAAACAGCATATCCAGACACTCTGGGGTGATGATGGCATTGAAACAGAGGATGACACGCGTAAAGCTGAAATACTAAACACCTTTTTTCAAAGCTGTTTCACAGAGGAAGACCGCACTGCAGTTCCTTCTCTAAATCACCGCACGAGCGATAAAATGACTGACATCGAAATAAGTGTCCAAGGAATAGAAAAGCAACTGAACTCACTTAACAGAGGAAAGTCCACTGGACCTGACGGGATACCATTTCGATTCTATACAGAGTACGCGAAAGAACTTGCCCCCCTTCTAACAGCCGTGTACCGCAAGTCTCTAGAGGAACGGAAGGTTCCAAATGATTGGAAAAGAGCACAGGTAGTCCCAGTTGTCAAGAAGGGTCGTCTAGCAGATGCGCAAAACTACAGGCCTATATCTCTGACATCGATCGGTTGTAGAATTTTAGAACATATTTTTTGCTCGCGTATCATGGCATTTCTGGAAACCCAGAATCTACTATGTAGGAATCAACACGGATTCCGGAAACAGCGATCGTGTGAGACCCAACTCGCCTTATTTGTTCATGAGACCCAGAAAATATTACGTACAGGCTCCCAGGTACGTGCCATTTTTCTTGACTTCCGGAAGGCGTTCAGTACTATCGCCTGATAAATAAAGTAAGAGTCTACAGGGTATCAGACCAGCTGTGCAGCTGGATTGAAGAGTTTTTAGCAAACAGTACACAACATGTTGTTCTCAATGGAGAGACGTCTACAGACGTTAAAGTAACCTCTGGCGTACCACAGGGGAGTGTTATAGGGCCATTGCTTTTCACAATATATATAAATGACCTAGCAGATAGTGTCGGAAGTTCCATGCGACTTTTCGCGGATGATGCTGTAGTAGACAGAGAGGTTGCAGCATTAGAAAATTGCACCGAAATGCAGGAAGATCTGCAGCGGATAGGCACTTGGTGCAGGGAGTGGCAACTGACCCTTAACATAGACAAATGTAATGTATTGCGAATACATAGAAAGAAGGATCTTTTATTGTATGATTATATGATAGCGGAACAAACACTGGTAGCAGTTACTTCTGTAAAATATCTGGAAGTACGCGTACGGAACGATTTGAAGTGGATGATCATATAAAATTAATTGTTGGTAAGGCGGGTGCCAGGTTAATATTGATTGGGAGAGTCCTTAGGAAATGTAGCCCATCAACAGAGGAGGTGGCTTGCAAAACACTCGTTCGACCTATACTTGAGTATTGCTTATCAGTGTGGGATCCGTACCAGGTCGGGTTGACGGAGGAGGTAGAGAAGATCCAAAGAAGAGCGGCGCGTTTCGTCACAGGGTTATTTGGTAAGCGTGATAGCGTTACGGAGATGTTTAGCATACTCAAGTGGCAGACTCTGCAAGAGAGGCGCTCTGCATCGCGGTGTTTCTTGCTGTCCAGGTTTCGAGAGAGTGCGTTTCTGGATGGGGTATCGAATGTATTGCTTCCCCCTACTTATACCTCCCGAAGAGACCACGAATGTAAAAAAAAGAGAGATTCGAGCGCGCACGGAGGCTTTCCGGCAGTCGTTCTTCCCGCGAACCATACGCGACTGGAACCGGAAAGGGAGGTAATGACAGTGGCACGTAAAGTGCCCTCATCCACACCCCAATGGGTGGCTTGCGTAATATAAATGTAGATGTAGAGGTAGACGGAAACTGCTGCAAATGGCCGAAATTACACAGTCCAGTCACATTAATGTGACTACCGCCTACGTTCGACGTCAACGTGCGAGGGTCACTCCAAAAGAAATGCACACTATTTTTGCAACAATACAGTTTTCATTCTGCATGTGTGAAAATTTTACAGTGTGTAGATACATCCTTCCCGCTTGTTTTCAAACTTAGTTCAACATGTCTTCAAGATAGCTGCTACAATTGATGTTCGTCTGAAGCAACGTGCTGTCATAGAATTCCTGTGCTGTGAAAACGAGACAGTGGGAAACATCCACAAGAGGTTGAAAAAGGTGTATGGAGACGCTGCTGTCGATCGCAGTATAGTTAGTCGGTG
The DNA here is from genome assembly GCF_021461395.2 of Schistocerca americana. NCBI lineage: Eukaryota > Metazoa > Arthropoda > Insecta > Orthoptera > Acrididae > Schistocerca > Schistocerca americana. The sequence goes on along the minus strand of NC_060119.1, from coordinate 303,726,887 downwards.
GGCAAGCAGCTTATGTGATGAACGCGGGCTCGGCAATATTGAGGATCGTCCTCGCAGCGGCAGGCCTCGTACTGCACACACTCCAGACAATGTGCAGAGAGTTAACGAATTCGTGACTGCTGAAAGACGCATCACGTTGGGATAGCGGAAGGAAGTGTTTGCAGAGTACTGAAAGTGTTGGCGTTAAAAAAGGCTTGTGCCAGGTGGGTTCCCAGGATGTAGACAGTGGCTCACAAAGAAACAAGAAAAACGGTATGCAGCGAACTTTTGGAACACTACGAGAATGGTGGAGATGAATTTCTTGGAAGAATTGTGACAGGTGAAACATGGCTCCATCATTTTTCACCAGAGACGAAGAGGCAATCAATGGAGTCGCAAATCCACCCAAGAAAAAAAATTCAAAACCACACCTACTGCTGGAAAAATTATGGCTGCAGTGTTTTGCGATTCCGAAGGACTCTTGCTTTTGGACATCATGCCAAGTGGAACCACCATAAATTCTGACGCATATGTGACGACACTGAAGAAACTTCAAGCTCGACTGAGTCGTGTTCGACCACATCGGCAAAAGCAGGATGTTTTGCTGTTGCGCGACAATGAACGGCCACATGTCAGTCAAAAAACCATGGAAGCGATCACAAAATTCGGATGGACAACACTGAAACACCCGCCTTACAGTCATGACCTGGCTTCATGTGACTATCATCTCTTTGGGGAACTGAACAAGGTTTGAAGATGATGACTCCCTTGTGCACGCTGCCAAACAGTGGCTCCAACAGGTTGGTCCAGAATTTTACCGTGCGGGTCTACAGGTGCTGGTTCCAAGATGGCGTAAGACAGTTGAGAGGGATGGAAATTATGTGGAGAAAAGAAAATATTGTTCTTAAAGGATGTATCTACACACTGTAAAACTTTCAAACATGTTGAATAAAAGATGGATTTAAAAAAAAAATAGTGTGCATTTCTTTTGGAGTGACCCTCGTATAATAACCACTCACAGATGGCAGGTGGCAGCACTAGTATGTAAAGTGTGTCGGAGAACCGCGGAAAACAGTGCAACCGTTGTTGTATTACGGAAGCGGAGCGATTTATCTAACGTCCAAAAGCGAATGATCATTGATTTTCGCGCCAGACGTGGAAGCATTTCCGAAAAGCGCTAAGTTTGTAAACTGCTCGCGTGCTGCCACGCTTAAAATACACCGTGTATAGCAAAATGGCGCCGAGGCAACCGTGGTGCACAACAGGCAATAGATCACAAGGGTGAACAATGACTGCGGAGATATGAGCGAGCGAATAGACGTGCTACCGTTGAGCAACTGACAGCCCAGACGAACCTAGGGGCTCCCGATAGTGTCTCCTCAACCATTATTCAGCGAACGTTGCGGGGTATGGCCCTCTCCAGCAGGCGTCTGGTTCACGGATCTATGCTGACTGCCGTTCATCGGGGACGAAGGCTGAAATTTGCACGCCAGTACCGCAGCTGAATGGCGACTCGTGGCTTGTGGCTGGACAGTGTACCCCTTCCAATTACACACCTGCGTCAGCGGCGCCTATAGCCACGAAGATTCCACTCACACGGGAAAGGTCTCAGACACATCGAACCAATTTGCCTCATGTTTTCCTTTTATACACACCAACTAAAGTAAGAGTCTCCAAACATATTTGGGCTCAGAACCCTATCCCCCCCCCGCCCTCCAATTCCCCTAGTTTCTCAGAAAAACATAATTAAATTACGTGGTGTACAATCGACGCAAAAGTGGCAGGATCGATAAATAATTGAACATTTTTCATCATCATCACACAAAGGGAGTGCTTGCTGAGCTGATGGCATCAGTATTACGTGCACTGTTCGGATTTTACGTGCAAAACATGCAAAAAAACACGTTCTTTGGGAGGTTTTTGAAACGCGCCGCTTCTATGATTTAAACATAAACGAGTCGGTTCGAACTTTGTACGAAAGTAGATAAACGGATAAAGTAGAAATGAAATTTTTTTATCCAAAAACATTTATCCGTTGTCGAGATACTAAGGTTTAAAGTCGAACTAAATGTAGCGCGTAAAATTCGTTCTTAGTGAACTGAATGTGCGGAAACGGTAGAGTAATTCATATCAACAAACAAATAAATAATTCGGTCTTACCATAAAATTGAGAACTCAGTTTCAAAAATCTAGCTTGGATTTTAAGTGCAAACACCGCGTTTTTGTGAATTTCTTATGCACGCAGCTTCTACGTTTCACACTGGTGCGAGTCGGTTTATGTTTTGTAGGATAGACAAATACATGTAATTAATGGCCGTTCTATTGTTTTGGAAAAGCTTTTCCCGTTTTCCCGACATGAGCAACAAGTTTCGAAAGACAATAAAAAACGTCTTCGCCCGAGTCAACAAAGATATACCTCGGTTGCCAAGCGAAGTCGGTCTAACGTAAAAATTATGGTAGAATAAAAGCTGGGAATGAGTTCTGCTGTCAAAATTATGGTTTGGTAAAAGTTGGGAACCAGAATTAAAAATGCTTCTAGCGCAGCACTGAAAAAGCTGAATATGTCCTGGGCAGCTTTAGGGATGTAAAAGAAGGAAAGCAGCTCTTCAACTTATCTGGCAGCTTAAAAAAAAACATTTGAAACATAACATCTTGACGTATTCGAGCTTTTTTACGAAGTAAACCTACTGCCTCAGCGTCCGCAGCTCGTGGTGTTGCGGTAGCGTTCCCGCTTACCGCGCGCGGGGTCCCAGGTTCGATTCCCGGCGGGGTCAGGGATTTTCCCTGCCTAGAGGTGACTGGGTGTTGTTGTGTCGTCTTCATCATCATCGTTCATCCTCATTACGGTCGGAGGAAGGCAGTGGCAAACCACCTCCGCTAGGACGTTGCCTAGTACGGCGGTGCGGGTTTCCCTCCTCGTCCCCTACGCTCCTCGGAGTGTGGGACATCATCATCATCATCACTTCCTCAGCGCAGTGAGCTCTCTTAGACCCATCCCCTGTTTCATTTTTGGTGAGCATTGTAAGAACAAATAGACACAAATTCATGGGCTTCTACAGAGTGAGATGCATCTGAAGTAGGAAGTATCCGAGAGTGAGGGTGCATCTGTAATAGGAAGTATCCTAGAGTGGGGATGCAAGCGTTCTAAACTTGAATGACAAGTTGTGTGGTACTGCACGACATGATAAGTGCCATATTGAATGACATGATCGGATTTGTCACGTTGTGCGACTTGACATCATGTATCTGTTACTTCGCTTGACAAGACCCACTATATTACATGACATGGGTACCAATACTAACAAGCAAAGAAGTGCGAATATGTCAATATGTTTTGATTGAAATGTTTCTGAAACCGTCAGATAGATCGAAAAGCTAGTTCCCTTCTTTCACATCCCTAACTCTGCCTAGGACATATTCGTCCTTATTTGTGCTACAGGAAGAGCATTTTTCATTCTGGTAACAATACTAACGATTTTAAACATAAATCTTGTCCTCGTTGCCATTACATAAGCATGGGGAAATTTCTTCATCTTAAAATAACAGTTTATGTTTTTTAGAGTTAAGTGCAATTCATATAACAAGACAAAATGTAAATGGTCAGCTACGAAAAGAAAGACACGAGGCAGTGCCATGTTTGATACTGCTGCACTCAGCAACAAAGGCCGGAAGGCACTTCAAGATGACCCATCAGAGGGAGTAAACGTGTCTCCGTGTTTGTAATTTTCAGAATAGGTGATTATTATAGCACTGTGACTCAATTTAAGTGCAACTAATTCGTATAGTTGAAGCACATTATTAACATTTTTCTGTTTTAGTTGGTTTTTAGTAAATAACAGCAAATAGCATTCCAGTGTATGGGACTTACTTTGTTGCAGCACTGTATTACTGACACATCCCGGCGTCCATTTCACACAGTTCTCCAGGATTCATCTGCCTGACCCTTCTCTCAGTTACGGACAAAACTAGCTACAAGATCATTTTCCAAAGACACGTCGTTAGTACTGACCCTCCGGCATCTGTCGAGAGTCGCTATCGAAGCTCTGCAAATAGTTCGCATGTAGTCATAAGTGGTACCCACTCCAGCACAAAGCATGGTTACAATCTGTGTGCACTACAGCTGTCACCTCTTGTGTGGGTGGTAATGTCACACCGAGAGACATAATGGAACGGATAGACATCTGCTGCATACAACCAGCTCTGCCGAATGTAGCCAACCAGTGGATGGGTGCTAGTGAAATGTTACTCGTCAGACGTACTTCGTCCCAGTACAACAGTAAACTGAAGGCAGAGGTTGAAAATACCGCTTCATTTGTAAATTACCGCCGGCCGGAGTGGCCGAGCGGTTCTAGGCGCTACAGTCTGGAACCGCGTGACCACTAAGGTCACAGGTTCGAATCCTGCCTCGAGCATGGATGTGTGTGATGTCCTTAGGTTAGTTAGGTTTAGGTAGTTCTAAGTTCTAGGGGACTAATCACCTCAGAAGTTAAGTCCCATAGCGCTCAGAGCCATTTGAACCATTTTTTCGTAAATTACCTTATTTTCACACAACCGGTTTCGGACTGTTATAAGCCCATCCTCGGGTGTCGTACTGGAAATAGCAAAAGACAGGAGATAATTTTCACACGCCGCAACACACATAGGAATCAAAAAATAAATTTTTCCAAAAAGTTTTAAAAACCTTTATTAAAACATTTCGAAACCGCCGGTCGGGCTAGGTGCTATGAAACCTATGTCAATGCGCAAGTGGTATATCTACATCTACGTCTACATTTATACTCCGCAAGCCACCCAACGGTGTGTGGCAGAGGGCACTTTACGTGCCACTGTCATTACCTCCCTTTTCTGTTCCAGTCGCGTATAGTTTGCGGGAATAACGACTGCCGGAAAGCCTCCGTGCGCGCTCGAATCTCTCTAATTTTACATTCGTGATCTCCTCGGGAAGTATAAGTAGGGGGAAGCAATATATTCGATACCTCATCCAGAAACGCGCCCTCTCGAAACCTGGACAGCAAGCAACACCGCGATGCAGAGCGCCTCTCTTGCAGACTCTGCCACTTGAGATTGCTGAACATCTCAGTAACGCTATTACGCTTACCAAATACCCTGTGACGAAACGCGCCGCTCTTCTTTGAATCTTCTCTGTGTCCTCTGTCAACCCGACCTGGTACGGATCCCACACTGATGAGCAATACTCAAGTATAGGTCGAACGAGTCTTTTATAAGCCATCTCCTTTGTTGATGGACTACTTTTTCTAAGGACTCTCCCAATGAGTCTCAACCTGGCACCCGCCTTACCAACAATTAATTTTATATGATCATTCCACTTCAAATCGTTCCGTACGCATACTCCCAGATATTTTACAGAAGTAACTGCTACCAGTGTTTGTCCGCTATCATATAATCATACAATAAAGGATCCTTCTTCCTATGTATTCGCAATACATTACATTTGTCTATGTTAAGAGTCAGTTGCCACTCCCTGCACCAAGTGCCTATCCGCTGCAGATCTTCCTGCATTTCGCTACAATTTTCTAATGCTGCAACTTCCAGTACCAGACAGTACTACGAACAACTGCCTGGGTAGGGAATATCTACAAAATATCAAGCATAATACACTTTTAACTTATATTGCGTGCTTTTGTATGTAATATTTTGTTTTCATTTTAAATGTAAACCACTAGATTCAAATTGTGAACGGCCGGGCTAGTGGCCTCGTGTTCTTCTCTCCCCCAATAGATATCAGCACTTTTGCCATTCTGGCTTACCAATTTGCCTCCTCGTTCGCGTTCGCTACTCGCTGTTCTGCGCTCATAGGCAGCACGCTGCGCCTGGTACACGCGGCGCTCGGGGACCACAGCACAGCGTATGTGTCGTAATATCATTTTTATATACTCCCTACCCAGGCAGTTGTTCGTAGTACTGTCTGGTACCACTTGCGCATTGACATAGGTTTCATAACACCTAGGCCGAACGGCGATTTCGAAATGTTTTTTAAAAGATTTTAAAACTTTTTGGAAAAATTTGTTTTTGTTTCCTATGTGTGTTGCGGCGTGTGAAAATTATCTCCCGTCTTCTGCTATTTCCAGTGCGACACCTGGGGATGGGCTTATAACGTTCCGAAACCGGTCGTGTGAAAATAAAGTAATTTACAACGAAGCGGTATTTTCAATCTCTGCTATAATGCTCAGTTGTGGATGTTCTGCCAGCAGGATTGTTTGTAGTAAACTGAAGACAAATTTGGAAACGGAATTAGAGTTCAGGAAGGAAAAATATTCAGAATTAACGTTTGGCGATGACACTGTACGGGATGCCTGGGTTAACATAAAGTGTAATAACTTGAGACGCAGTTCAGGTATTTATTGGCGGCTTGCTTCTACAACTGTGGTAGCTCAAAACATTCTCTGTGTTTGCTTGCGACAGTTGGTACCATGTGCGCATGCCTGTAACTGCTTTGTTCACGTAAAAGCGCGTCACTAGGCGTATGGACTCTGCAGCGAAAGGTCTTCTGTGTACGACGTCGTTTTTGGCTAGAGTATGGTCTGCGAGAAACTGACGATGTTCCCAGTTAGGTAATAATCAAGAAATGGAACAAGCGGCTTCGGAAAACTGGGGTTTGCTTTCGACGACGGACCTTCACGTTAAGAACGCAGCTTCCAGCTTCCAAGATTACTGTTGAATCAATCCGTACGCCCTTCGCTCGTACGTCTGTGGGGGTTTATTAATAATCAAATGTACCAACCACCTGTTCGTGATCTACTAGTTCTGCTCCTCGATTTCGTGCAGCTATCGTAAATGTTGCATCTGCAATGCTGCAAAACACTTAGAGAAAGGTGGAATACGGATTAGACGTCTGTCACACCACTAACGGTGCGCATGTCGAGGTGTAGTAGATGTGTAGAAAAATATTTTGAGTTAGCGTACTGGTAGAAATATACTGTCAATAAACACCTCAATTACTTCTCAAGTTATTACATATTATGTTATTGTATGTATAACCCAAACACCATGTACTTCTGTTAGAATCTACAAACGAGTTGAAAAGTCACTTTTTGTAAGAACATGCACAGAGTGTATTCGAAAGAGGTTACGAGATGAACATCAATAAAAGTAAAACTACGTGACCGAGCTGCGTGGGGTAGCCGCACGGCCTCAGGTGCTTTATCCCGGTTCACGCGGCTTCCCCCGTCGGAGGTTCGAGTCCTCCCTCAAGCATAGGTGGGTGTGTTGTCCTTAGCGTAAGTTAGTTTAAGTTAGATTAAGTAGTGAGTAAGCTCAGGGACCGATGACCTCAACAGTCTGGTCCCATAAGATCTTAGCACAAATTTCCATTTTCCAACGTGACCGAAGTGTAGTCGAATTAAATCAACTGATGCTGACGCAATTAGATTAGGAAGTGAGTCGCCAGAAATAGGAGACGAGTATTGACATTTGCTCACCAACATAACTGACGATGGCAGATCGTATACCACACGTGAGATTGACAATAAAAAGAAAAATTTATCTAAAAATACAAATATGTTAACATCCCAAGTTTGTTTTGGTGTTAGGAAATATTTTCCGAATGTCGTCTTACCTGGACGTTAAATACAGGCAATATACAGTAAAAATACGAAGAGAATACAAGGTTTTGAAATCTGATGTACAGCGTGATAGAGTGGATAACTAAAATGGAAATGCCGAGTGGCTAGGGCCTCCCATGTGGTAGACCGTTCGCCTTGTGCAAGTCTTTCGAGTTGACGCCACTTCAGCGACTTGTGTGTCGATGGGGATGAAAGGATGATGATAAGGACAACACAGCACCCAGACCCTGAGCGGAGAAAATATCCGACCCAGCCGGGAATCGAACGCGAGACGTTAGGTATGAAATTCCGTCGCACTGACCACTCAGCTACCAAGGGCGGACAGTAGATAACTAATGAAGAGATACGGAATAGAACTGGAGAGAATAGAACTTATGGCACAACACGACTGGAGGCTGGCAAACACAGCAGGTCGTAGCATGGGTCTTCCATGTGCCACAAAGTGTGATCTCAAGATTATGGCAACGATTCCAACACACAGGAAACGTGTCCAGGCGCTACAGTACGTGGCGTCCACCGTGTACAACACCACAAGAAGACAGATGTCTCACCATCAGTGCCCTCAGACGGCCTCGTAGTACTGCAGGTAGCCTTGCTCGGGACCTTACCGCAAGTCACTGGAACAGTTGTCCCCAGACACACGGTGTACAGACGACTGAACAGACTGGTTTATTCGCCCGTAGACCTGCAAGGATCATTCCACTGACCCCTGATCACAGGAGAGCCCGTAAAACCTGGTGTCAAGAACACAGTACATGGTCATTGGAACAGTGGTCCCAGGTTATGTTCACGGACGAATCCAGGTATAGTCTGAACATGCTTTTCGCCGGGTTTTCATCTGGCGTGAACCAGGAACCAGATACCAACCCCTTAATGTCCTTGAAAGGGACCTCTATGGAGGTCGTGGTTTGATGGTGTGGGGTGGGATTATGATGATTGGTGCACGTACACCCCTGCATGTCTTTGACAGAGGCACTGTAATAGGTCAGGTTTATCGGGACGTCATTTTGCACCAGTATGTCCGCCTTTTCAGGGGTGCAGTGGGCCCCACCTTCCTCCTGATGGATGATAACTCACGGCCCCACCGAGCTGCCATCGCGAAGGAGTACCTTGGAACAGAAGATATCAGACCTAAACCCCATCGAGCACGTCTGGCATGCTCTCGGTCGACGTATCGCTGCACTTCTTCAAACCCCTAGGACAATTCAGGAGCTCCGACAGGCACTGGTGCAAGAATGGGAGGCTATGCCCCAGCAGCTGCTCGACCACCTGATCCAGAGTATTCCAACCCGTTGTACGGCCTGTGTACGTGTGCATGGTGATCATACCCCATATTGATGTCAGGGTACATGCACAGGAAACAGTGGTGTTTTGCAGCACACGCGGCAACTGTGGACGAGCGGTTCTAGACGCTTCAGTCCGGAACCGCGCTGCTGCTACAGTCGCAGGTTCGAATCCTGCCACTTGCATGGATGTGTGTGATGTTCTTAGGTTAATTAGGTTTAAGTAGTTCCCAGTCTAGGGGACTGATGACCTCAGATGTTAAGTCCCATAGTGCTAGGAGCAATTTGAATTTGTAGTACATATGTTTCGGGACAGTTTTCTCAACTTATCACCAATACCGTGGACTTACAGATCTGTGTCGTATGTGTTCCCTATGTGCCTATGCTATTAGCGCCAGTTTTGTGTAGTGCCACGTTGTGTGGCGCCACAAAATGGATCAAATGGCTCTGAGCACTATGGGACTTAACATCTGAGGTCATTAGTCCCCTAGAACGTAGAACTACTTAAACCTCACTAACCTAAGGACATCACACACATCCATGCCCGAGGCAGGATTCGAACCTGCGACCGTAACTGTCGCGCGGTTCCAGACTGAAGCGTGTAGAACCGCTCGGCCACAACGGCCGACTGTTCAGACTGAAGACCAGAATAGTAATAATGAGCACTGTCATACCAGGCGAGTGACTATTGTTTCAGCCAGTGTCCGACTGTGTTACAAACCTAATTATCTATTAAGGCCGCTAAGAAGTTTCCAAGTCTTATCTCAGTGTTAAAGCTAATAGAGTAAAGTACAGCTCACTGTCCGCAGTCTAATGAAGCAGTTCGCTTGGTGGATGGCCGTTAGTAACGCGGTATGCTGCTGTAGTGGACGAGTTTCAGCAGTCGGCCGGGTTCGGACAGCTAAACGCCCTACGATTTAGTCGAACGGATAGGATTCCAGTGGATGGACATTCTCAAGGCCCTATTACGCGACCTCTGAACTGCAGCTGAGTGATAGACCCTGAAATAGCTTCCGAGAACAGGCGGTAAATGTCAAGCTTCTGTCGATGATTTCAAACGACCTCGTGAGAATTACAAGTAGATGGACGTTCTCAGAGCTTGGGTGGTAAGCTTTCATTGGTCCCGAAGACTCATGGAGTCTACCTTGAGAGAAAACTGCAGCACCCAGGCGCCCAGAAGACAGCGAGAAAGCGAAAATATTACCAGTGCTCTCAATACGTGGCGTAGTGATTTACCGTCCTCCACATACACACAGGAAAGTCTGCACATGCCAGCCTGCACCTTAGTGAGAGGCATTTGATCTGCGACCAGACGCTGCAATTATATTATAGACAGAGATGAATGACCGTCAATGGGACGTCCACAGGTCGAGTTTTGTGGTTGTAGCGTCTTTGACTACCGATAGAAAGATAATGAGTGCCAGATTCAGTCCTGCCCACTGTTTAGATTTCGAATGAAGTCATCATCAACGGCAACCGCGAATTTCTGGTATGAAGAGTAGCTTTCATTCTACCAGTGGTCTTGTCGAAAAGGAAAGAGGAATGGATACGGGATGCAGGGCACATGGGGGGGGAATTGCTCTTAAAAATGGAAGAATTATCAATAATCAACGGCTTTGGGATGCAGAAGGCAATGAAAACCACTGAATAAAGACATTTAACATGCAAAAGCTCAGTCTAGGGGGTCAGTTAATTGAAATGGAAAGTACTTAATGATTTGTTTATGATTGCAGCCATTTTTCCTCATACTTCAATTATGTTTATCGTGTTGATAAGAATAAACATTAACTGCCTTTTGAAACTGAATGTTTATTTCGTTTTGTTTTTTGTCCTAAGCAGTACCCAACAAGAAAGAGGATGCCCAGTAAAATATAACTGTAACATACAATCTATTCCCCACACAAGAACCAATGGACACACGTAAAGAATAGGAAAAATAAAATCCACTGATGATGCCTGCTATGAATATATGAAATTTGTTTGATTTAAAACAAAATAATGATTCAGTTACAAAATACGGATACTTATTCTTATCTACATGGTAAACATAATTAAGATACGGATTTGTGATCTGATGAACGTAGAGTAATATCAGTACATCAGTTACAGAAGATAATGGTGTAACGGAAATAGGATTTGTTATGAAAAGTAAGGAATTACAGAGAGTGAGTTACTGTGTATAGTTCAGTGAAAGGATAACTCCCAACAGAATCAGCGCCAAACCAACGCTTACACCAGAAGTTTACGTATATATGTCGACGTAACTAGCAGAAGACGAAGACGTCGAATGTGCTAGTAATACCTCAGCCCCGATTCCTTGAGGAACTGAATACCCACGTACAAAATAGCTTCAAACGTCTGGTTACTTAGCAAATGAGTTAATCTGTTATGTATCTGACATAAGCTTGTAAGAGAAAAAAAGGTTGAAATTATATTTTTAAAGTTGGTTGCAGGTTGCTAAATGTTCTCATTCTCAAATACTGCATTAATATAGTTTGAGTAATTGCCGCGCCATTGAGTTATCTCTTACTGAGATTATGACGATTATGACAGCTTTTTAAATTGTGAAGTTTCAGTATGAAGCATCAAAATCATATTTTTGTTGTCCCTGGAAGTCGTTAGATATGAAACCTGCACGTGGTTAACCGTTTAGCATTACAGATGAGGACATTAAACTGCTAACTCCGTACGTAAAGAGAGACAAAACTCTGATTATCATAGGGGATTGGAAAGCTGCGATAGGGCAACGAATGTAAGACAGAGTGACAGGAGAATACATGCTTGGCAGTATTCCCACTGCCAAGCCCTACTTAGAGAGAAGAAAGAATTCTTGAATTCTGCAATACATTTTTAGCTGGTGATGCCAAATACGATAACCGTAAGAAGAGCACGTATAATTGGAGGTACAGGAAGATACCAGCCGGATTACATAATTGTGAGACAGATTTTGAAGTAAAATATCGGATTATAAAGCATACCCTGGTGCAAATAGTGACCCAGGTGAGAACTTAGTGATGATAAAAAGTGAACTGAAATGTACGAGAAACGTCAAGAAGAATCATTGTGTCACGGATTTAGATACTAAACTCATGAGGAAAGAGGCTGTGCGTTTGAACTTCGTGAGGCTTTAGATACTGCGATGATGAGTACCACAACAGTCAGCTTACTGAATTGGAATCTACATATCTAAAAACGGCAATGACACAAGCAGGATAGAGGAATACAGGTATAAGGAAAGTAACTGAGAAGAAACCTTCCGAAACAGAAGAAATATCAAAACTGATCGATGACATAATATAAAAATGTTTAGGAAAAGACAGGATTGAAGCAATATAAGTCACTTAGGAATGGAATCAACAGAAAGTGCATGGAAACCAAAGCGAAACTGCTGTTAGTAAAATGTGAAGAAACCGAAAAAGTAATGGTCGTCGGAAGAAGAGATGAAGCGTATAAGAAAACCGAAGTAACTTTCGTTGAAATTAAAAGCAACGAAGTAAACATTAAGAGTGGGAAAGAAATTCGACTGCTAAACGTAGATGAGGTAGGTGATAGGTGAAAATAGCGCACTGAGGGCCTCTACAAGGGGGAGGAACTGTCTGCTAGCGTGACAGAAACAGAAATAGTTGCGAACTGGGAAGACATTGCGGACCTCACAGTACATTCGGTATTTGGCAGAGATATGTAAGACTTACAGTGAAACAAAGATAGAAAAAATAGATAACATTACTCCGGTATTTCTAAAATCATTGGGAAGAGAGGCGTGATAGTAGAAGGTTCCGCACAAGGCAAAAGCTATAGAAAGCTATACAAGACATCCAACAAATCGTTGAGGATGTTGATAGTGATTGCTACTCAGGGAAGCAATGGCGGCAGCGCCAAACGAACCGGAAGACTGACGACCAAACAAATGTGCCTTTCGCAAATAATGACTATATTCGACTTTTTTGACGTACATATTACTGATACATTCTGCAACCTATGGTATCAGTGGGTCATAATGCAGGAATCAGTCAGTTCACATGAATGCCATTCTGTAGCGAAATGAATGGGTAGGGAATTGAATAACCGCTCACATAGGCTGAATCGTAATTAAAGCGAGTTGTAAAATTTGATTCATTTGATTTGTTGGCCAACGGGAGATCGTCACGGAGATAGGGGAAAACCTAAACTGGCAGACGGTTCAAAGTAGGCGCCAACTATTCCATGAAAGCCTACATACAAAGTTTCAGTAATCAATATTAAGTGGGAACTCTACGAATGTCCTACAAGCTCCTACGTATCGTTGCCGTAGGGTTCGTGAAGACAATATTGCACTAATTACAGCACGCACAGAGGCCTTTAGACAAGACCTGTGCTGGACGCTGTGGCCGAACGGTTCTAGGCGCTTCAATCCGGAACCGCGCTGCTGCTACGGTCGCAGGTTCGAATCGTGCCTCGGGTATGGATGTGTGTGATGTCCCTAGGTTAGTTAGGTTTAAGTAGTTCTAAGTCTAGGGGACTGATGACCTCAAATGTTAAGTCCCATAGTGCTTAGAGCCATTTCTTGAACAAGACCTGTCCTCGCAACATAACAGAAAGAAATCCTGTTAATCCGCTGTGTGACTAGGGTCTCCCGTCGGATAGACCGTTCGCCGGGTGCAAGTCTTTCGATTTGACGCCACTTCAGCTACTTGCGCGTCGATCGCCACTACAGCGACTTGCGCGTCGATGGGGATGAAATGATGATGATTAGGACAACACAAGACTCAGTCCCTGAGCCGAGAAAATCTCCGACCCAGCCGGGAATCGAGCTCGGGCCATTAGGAGTGACATCCTGTCGCGCTGACCACTCAGCAACTGGGGGCGGACAGCCTGTTAATTGGACAATGGAAAGTACCCTTCGTTGTGCACTTCGGAGTAGTGTACTATTTTCATTGTGTAGGCCTACCGACGTCTGTTGGTTTGTGACACTGTGTTTCTGCCCACACACTGGTTGTGCAGGCTGTTTCACTTTGTATTCATTCCTCTGTACTGCTGTTGCTCGAATGAAGCTATAGAACGAGAGTAGAGAAATGGCGAGTTCGCGAGACGCGGACACCGACCTTGTCGCAGAAGGGGTTGTACTGCATCGCGTAGACGGGCGCGCGGTGCGCCTGGAAGACGTCGAGGTGGTTGTGCAGGTGGTGCGCCGAGCAGTGGTGCACGCAGCCCTCGTCGCTGGCCACGTCGTACGCGTCGGGGTTCCTGGGCTGGCGCACCAGCACCAGCGCCGCCGGGTGGCACGAGTACGGCGTCTCCTCTGGCCAGCACTTGCGCGCCTGCGACAGCCCCTTCAGCACGCCTGCAACACCGCTCCCTCTGCTACCCTAACTATTACATTGGCAACGATACGTGTACTGGTACATATATATCATATGATCTACGTATAGACAATATCGATAACTTTCTTACACATATCGCGCTTTCTCATTCTGCTTTCTATAAACTTTTATTGGCTATTGAATGCATGTAATGCTGATGTTTCACACATACTCTCATATAAAGTTTGCAAATCCAATATTTATAGTATCATACTACACTGGTGCTCATAAATTAAAGATAACTGCAGAATGTGGCGCCACACACAGCGTGGCACCACACAAAACTGGCAGATAGGCAAGACACACGAAACAGATCTGTAAGTCCACGGTATTGGTGATAAGTTGAGTAAACCGTCCAAAAACACATCTGCTACAAAACTGTTTCCTGCGCATGTACCCCAACATCAATATGGGATATGATCACTATGCACACGTACAAAGGCCGCACAACGGGTTGGCATACTCTGGATCAGGTGGTCGAGCAGCTGCTGGGATACAGCCGCCCATTCTTGCACCAGCGCCTGTCGGAGCTCCTGGATTGTCCTAGGGGTTTGAAGAAGTGCAGCGATTCGTCGACGCCGGCCGGTGTGACCAAGCGGTTAAAGGCGCTTCAGTCTGGAACCGCGCGACCGCTACGGTCGCAGGTTCGAATCCTGCCTCCGGCATGGACGTGTGTGATGTCCTTAGGTTAGTTAGGTTTAAGTAGTTCTAAGTTCTAGGGGACTGATGACCTTAGAAGTTAAGTCCCATAGTGCTCAGAGCCATTTCTTTTTATTCGTCGACTGAGGGCATCCCAGACGTGTTCGATGGGGTTTAGGTCTGGAGAACAGGCAGGCCACTCCATTCGCCTGATATCTTCTGTTCCAAGGTACTCCTTCGCGATGGCAGCTCGGTGGGGCCGTGAGTTATCATCCATCAGGAGGAAGGTGGGACCCACTGCACCCCTGAAAAGGCTGACATATTGGTGCAAAATGATATCCCGATAAACCTGACCTATTACAGTTCCTCTGTCAAAGACATGCAGGGGTGTACGTGCACCAATCATCATAATCCCACCCCACACCATCAAACCACGACCTCCATAGAGGTCCCTTTCAAGGACATTATGGGGTTGGTATCTGGTTCCTGGTTCACGCCAGATGAAAACCCGGCGAAAAGCATGTTTAGACTATACCTGGATTCGTCCGTGAACATAACCTGGGACCACTGTTCCAATGACCATGTACTGTGTTCTTGACACCAGGCTTTACGGGCTCTCCTGTGACCAGGGGTTAGTGCAATGCACCTTGCAGGTCTCCGGGCCAATAAACCAGTCTGTTCAGTCGTCTGTAGACTGTGTGTCTGGGGACAACTGTTCCAGTGACTTGCGGTAAGGTCCCGAGCAAGGCTACCTGCAGTTCTCCGTGGCCGTCTGCGGGCACTGATGGTGAGATATCGGTCTTCTTGTGGTGTTGTACACGGTGGACGTCCCGTACTGTAGCGCCTGGACACGTTTCTTGTCTGCTGGAATTGTTTCCGTAATCTTGAGATCACACTTTGTGGCACACGGAGGGCCTGTGCTACGACCTGCTGTGTTTGACCAGCCTCCAGTCGCCCTAGTATTCTACCTCTAATAACGTCATCAATATGTGTTCTTTGAGCCATTTTCAATACACATTCACCATTAGCATGTCTGAAAACGTCTGCACACTTACTCGCTGCACCGTACTGTGAAATGCACCAACACACCTCCGCGAATGTGGTCTGCTGCCAGTGCCACCGTGCGACGACCGTAAGTCAAATGCACCGCATGGTCATACCCCGAAGTGATTTAAACCCGCAAACCGCCCACCAGAGCGTTGTTTCACAATGTTTCAGCATTATCCGTAATTTATGAGCATGATTGTAGCTGTTTCCGACCACACGTTGCTGTGGCTTGGTCTGGTTTAACGGAAACGAAAGCAAAGAGAAAGTGCATGTTTCAAACATGTATGAGAATTTGATATACACCCTAATCTCCCTCTCCTCACTCTTTATCTGCCTCCTCGTCCCCCTTTCTATGTGTATTTGCTCACCCTCCCCCCCCCTTCCCTTCTCTGTCCGTCTTATCCTTCCCCCTCTCTCAAAATCTCCTCCTACCCCTGTCTCTCCCCCTCCCTCTGTCCATCACGTCCTCCACACTTTCTGCGTCCCCCTGTCCCTCCATTTCCTACTGCCCATTCTCTCTGTCAGCCTCCACCTTCCGCTCTCTGCGTCCATTTTCTCTGACCCCGCCATCCACTTTCTCTTCCCTCCGCTCTCTGGCCTTGACCCTTGTTCATTGTTATTCCAAATACGTTCTCTGTAGCAGTATTGTAATCATAAGCCGATTACCCATAAATACAGCTTTCCTGATTGTTAACAACAAATGGTTCACATGGCTCTGAGCACTATGGGACTTAACATCTGAGGTCATCAGTCCCCTAGAACTTAGAACTACTTAAACCTAACTAACCTAAGGACATCAGACATATCAATGCCCGAGGCAGGATTCGAACCTGCGACCGTAGCTGTCGCGGGGGTTGTTAACAACATTTCAGTATTATTTACTCTATGTCCGTCCGTATGTTCGTTAGAGCATTGTATAAATATTTGAAGTAAATCGATCAAGAACATTTCCACATTTTTGGTAATAACATTTCCCATTTGTGTATTACATATATTTAAAGAATGGGTATTAGAGACACGAGCGTATTCGAATGCAATGTTGTGTCAGTATGGTATATATATATATATATATATATATATATATATATATATATATATATATATATATATATTGAATAATTTTAAAATAAATGACATAAAATATAACTCCCTTAGGATGAATAACGACAGCTACACCAAAGACGATTTATTCATCAAACATACAAATAATAATATGGAATGGTGACCCTGCAAAAAGTATGCAAATAATGCATAAAATAAATAACAATAGCAGTCATTGAGCATTTAAGTTTGCGTAAATGCGACACAAAATCCCCTATATATATATATATATATATATATATATATATATATATATATATATATATATATACTTTTTGCAGGGTCACCATTCCATATTATTATTTGTATGTTTGATGAATAAATCGTCTTTGGTGTAGCTGTCGTTATTCATCCTAAGGGAGTTATATTTTATGTCATTTATTTTAAAATTATTCAATCCTGTTTATGTTTAATTCGTAGAGCTTAGACTGCAGGATCACTTCTAAAACCAATTACTTTTGGCGAATATAGATGCTGGGCTTAGTGTGAGGATGAGTTACCTTACCCTACGACATATAAGGAGTGACTCTTATAGAAATGGATCGTGTATTTGTCCACTCTTCCCAATCTGTGATGCAGTTCCTTCAGCGCCGAGGCGCAGAGGAAAAGGATTAGAGAGCGCGCTTGTGCTAAGTGTTCTGACGCGAGGGGTTAGTTGATAGTTGATGCACACGGTTTATTTATCAAAAAATTTTGAGGAATCACTTCAGTAAAAAAAAGAAATTATGTTTTTTTTTAACTTGAAATCAAAGGTTCGATTCTCGGTATTACCAACCTGTTTTTATTTTTATTTTAATGATATATTTATTATGAAACGGAAATGTCAATATAACAAATTTTGAATCGTTACATTAAAACGTAGTGCAAAAATGAGTAACAGAAAACAGAAAATGATATATAAAATGGACAGCTGGGAATGTGGGTCTCACGGGAAGCGTGCAAGGGATAAGTCCCTGCAGTCGTGCTATTCATCTGTGTCCTCGATGGTTTAGATGAATAGAGCATCTGCCATGTAAGCAGGAGATTTCAGGTTCGAGTCCCGGTCGGGGTACACATTTTCAGCTGTCCCCATCGAGGTGTATCAGCAACACCTATCGGCAGCTGAGGGTTTCAATTAATTATCATTTATTCTAGAGAAGCTGCACTGTCATCAATGGTATCTGTTCTTTCGAGAACAGTTACTATCTTCATATATATATATATATATATATATATATATATATATATATATATATATATGCTTCATACTTAAGCGGAAACAGAGGGGCATTTCAGTCATTTTTTTCTGAATACCTAGAATTTTGTGTTTGAAATGGTGTTCAAATCTTGTTTGTAGCGGCCATATAAGTAATTCCTTTTACTTTTTAAATTACTACTTGCACAAGAATTTGTCTGCTAGCCGTCAATACGGCGTAGCTTCAGTTTTCAAACAAAATTTCTGCTTACAAGTTCTTTCAAATTCATCACGATTCGTAAATATGAAGTTGAAGAAGGATACTTCTTTGTGTTGGTTAGCCTGGTATCGCTTGGCTTCATGGAATTCTAAATTCTCTTGTTTCTTTATTTCTACATACTTGCTTTTATAAACGTAGTCTGCGGTTATAACGCGCTTTATTACTTTGAGAAAGTGATTAGTTTTGCTAATAATAGTTGAATTATAAGTGTAAAATGCCTAGGCAACGTAACACAGTGTTCAAGCGCCGCGTTTATCGGAGAAAAAAGCGTAAAGCAGTGAAGAAACAAATTTATCATCTGCTATTTCACCAGTTCCTTCTAAACTAAATAGGTCTACTGCTATACCCAAACAAAGTTCTTCCCAAAAGAAAGTGAACGCTGTAGAGAATACATAAAATACTATAAATAAAGGCAGAGAAGAATTTGAAATAACTGATATTTCTGTTTTAACTACTATTTTGGAGAACCAGGTGTTATGCGACCAGTGTAAGAGCGAAGGCATGAAATTAGAAATAAACAATCATATAGGAATACCCGCAAAGGTACAGTTGACTTATAAGGGCTGTAAATATAGTGTTAATCTTTTTAAAAAATGTTCAAATGTGTGTGAAATCTTATAGGGCTTCATTGCTAAGGTCATCAGTCCCTAAGCTTACACACTACTTAATCTAAATTATCCTAATGACAAACACAGACACCCATGCCCGAGGGAGAACTCGAAACTCCGCCGGGACCAGCCCTACAGTCCATGACTGCAGCGCCCCAGACCGTTCGGCTAATCCCGCGCGGCTAGTCTGTTTCTTCATATCTTATTACGACTGGTGATAGCAACGAATTGTACAGTTACAATATTAGATTGGTATGTGGTCTGCTTTCCATTGGGAAAGGAGAAACACCCGGGTTATGCTATGTGCCTCCTCCCGGCCTCCTCCCCCCATCAAAATTTATCAATTGTAATTATGTATTAGGGTCTACTGCTGGAGGTGGTACTAATGAATCAGTAAGACCTGCAGTGGAGCAAGCAGGGTTAGAAAATGTAGACTGTGACAATGAGAGGGATTTTGAATGAAGCATTTGATGGCACCTGGCAAAAGCTAAGCCACGCTTTAAAGAACGGTGTCGTCACAGCCACAAGTGTGGACGCAGGCAAAGTGATTGATGTCGCCATTATGTCCAAATTTTGTAGGTGCTCAGAGCGACAAAAACAACTTCGTTTAGACAATTTTACAGCAGGTTTCATTGGGACGAGTGGAGCCATGGGAGTGGCAGGAATGAAGAAATTTTTCAACGCTCTCAGCTGTGTTATGATGTACAGTGCATCAATTACTTAGGAGATGGGGACTGCAAAGACTATAATGAAGTTGTGGTACTTAAACCAACGAGGACAGGGTAGAAATTTAAAAGACTGAGTGTGAGTAGCATATGCATAATATAATGGGGACCCGTCTTCAAAAACTGAAGTCGTCGCTAGGGAAAATATGCTTCAGTGATGGGAAACTAATTTTCAGCAAGGATAAACTGACAATGCCAGCTGTAAAGAGACTTCAACATTATTATGGTTAGCCGTAGTACTCATTGTGTAGAACCAATGGAGAAATCAGTAACGGCAGAGAATTTTCTTATACTGTCCACCAATGATGAACCTCATCATGGGCTCTTCTCAGCTTATGTACAAAGCTGGCACAAATAAAACAAGGGTTTAGTAATAGGTGAAAAATATAATCATCAATAGAATCTGCCTGTCGCAGTTATGGGGGCAGTGAAGCCAGCATTCAATGACTTGAGCAAACACTTATCTACTTCGAAAGTATTTGCATGGCAGGACAGAGAATGCAAAAATTAACGAAATACATCCGAACAGGCCTTGAAGGCCCAGCGGTACCGACCGACCGCCCTGTCCTCCTCAGGCGATAAGTGTCGCTGGATGCAGATGTGGAGGGACATGTGGTCAGCACACCGCTCTCCGAGCTGTAGTCAGTTTTGTTGACTGGAGCCGTTATTTCTCAGTCGAGCAGCTCCTTAATTGGCCTAAGAGCTGAGAGCACCCCGCTTGCCAACAGCACTTGGCAAAACCATCCAACTGCTAGCTAAGCCAGACAGCGCTGAACTTCGGTGATCTGACGGCAACCGTTGCGGCAAGGCCTTTGGTCTCTGAACAGTGTCATTTCGACTCGTTTGCCCAACAATGTCTATGCAGGTGTTTTACAATTTACACTGTGCGGTCTATGATGCCATTGCTACTTTCAATCAAGGTCACATTAATAGAAATTCGGGTAGTGAGGAACTCAGAAATTCAGAAAATCAGCTAAAGATGTGCAATAGGGATGCAAGACAAACTAAAAAAGGTACCAAGACGAAATTACAATTGGAAGATGAGGTGCATCATGACGATCCAAGCTACGCAGCAGGCATGTTTTGATGTCTCAACTTTGGACTCTATTTTTTATCATTTTGTTTTTCCAATAGAAAAGATACATTTTCTCAGTTTGTATTCAAGACGGAAAGCTGACATTTTCAGGATATACTCAACTGCAGTTATTTTTAATATGAACTGAGATGTTTAAAAATTTTATCAGGAAGATCGGATTGAATTTTAAAAGAAAAATCAATGTTTATAGTGTGTCCTTTATCGAAGCAAAAGGAAAATGACTGCATGAACAGATATTTACAGTTTTAGAGAAAAAGTCAATGATCTATTCAAATAGTAATCCACAAAAAAATTACTACGACTGAATTATTTAAACGATTCTGAGAATATATAACATCTTTGACTGTTGTCTTACTCTGTGGAAAAGTCGATGTGAGTGGTTGACGTAATGAACAAAGGACTTTTGCTGATCTGGGCATTGGCAAGTATGGACGTTTTAGGAATTTGAGGAGAAAGAGTCATTATCGGTCACCGTTAAGAACAGTTTTTCGTTTGAAGCATTCTAATTAAATATAAAAAGATTGTATTGGAAGAAGACTTTCAAGAAAAGAGCTGTATGACTTGCTGAATGCATTTCAAATGATTTAAAGATACAAATGGACTCTATTTTCTTTTCCATATATTAATTTACGTGCCAATCGTCGGAGACTTTGTAGCATTTTATTGCTGCTGAAGTGACTCCTGCACGAAACCTGCTTACACGTAAGGTTATTGAAAGCCTACTATCACGAGGGTCTGCATTGTATCTACAGTAACAGGCTGGTCATTCTAGTAATATTCTACGGACCTGTCATAGCACTAACGACAAAATTCGCTGTTTCTCTCTGGAAGAATAAATTTTCTTACAGGCGACCGTGAACTTCGAAAACTGCGGCGGACAGAGCCACGAGATCAACGGAGACTGCCGTCGCATCTGCAACCATACTTTTCATTTTTTGTGAGCTTGAAGTGCAACTAGCAAAGACTTTGTTCTATAAACATTCAGAATAATAATTCAAGTTATATGTACAATCTGTTGAAGGACTTTGAAATAATCTTACCAGACATAATAATTAATGCCAGCTAACTTTATTTCTGCAGGAGGACATCATAATCATAATTGTAAATAAATTAATTAGCTCTGTGATGTTTTTCTCTCACAGATAGTAATAAATTAAATAAATGAATAAATACATAAGTAATAATCGTAATAATCATCCGCTATTTGACTTTATCGCTCTTTAAATGAGTTTACAAATATACACACATCAAAACAAGTTATGCACCACCTCGGTTCCGAGAGTTCCGGAAACTGTTCAGAAAATTGGAATAGAGATCAACATAAACGTCATTTACGCTCTTTTTTATTGCTCATGAAAATACACACTGCATTGTGTACCATCATACAGCGAGACCTTCAGAGGTGGGGGTCCAGATTGCTGTACACACGGTACCTCTAATACCCAGTTTAAGCACGTCCTCTTGCATTGATGCATGCCTGTATTCGTCATGGCATTCTATCCACAAGTTCATCAAGGCACTGTTGGTCCAGATTGTCCCACTCCTCAACGGCGATTCGGCGTAGATCCCTCAGAGTGGTTCGTGGGTCACGTCCATAAACAGCCCTTCTCAACCTATCCCAGGCATGTTCGATAGGGATCATGTATGTAGAACATGCTGCCCACTCTAGTCGAGCAATGACATTATCCTGAAGGAAGTCATTCACAAGGTGTGCACGATAGGGGCGCGAATTGTCGTCCATGAAGAAGAATGCCTCGCCAATATGCTGCCGATATGGTTGCACTATCGGTCGGAGGATGGCATTCACGTATCGTACAGACGTTTCGCTGCCTTACATGACCACCAGCGGCGTACGTCGGCCCCACATAATGCCACGTCAAAACAGCAGGGAACCTCCAACTCGCTACACTCGCTGGACAGTGCGTCTAAGGCGTTCAGCTTGACCGGGTTGCTTCCAAACACGTCTCCCACTGTTGTCTGGTTGAAGGCATATGTGACATTCATCGGTGAAGAGTACGTGATGCGGTCCATTCGGCATGTTGTTGGTCCCATCTGCACCACGCTGCGTGGTGTCGTGGTTGCAAAGGTGGGCCTAGCCATGGACGTCGGGAGTGAAGTTGCGCATGATGCAGCCTGTTGCGCGCAGTTTGAAACGTAACACGACGTCCTGTGGCTGCACGAAAAGCATTATTCACCATTGGTGGCGTTGCTGTCAGGGTTCCTCCGAGCCGCAATCCGAAGGTAGCGGTCATCCACTGCAGTAGTAGCCCTTGGGCGGCCTGAGCGAGTCATGTCATCGACAGTTCCTGGTTCTCTGTATCTCCTCCATGTCCAAACAACATCGCTTTGGTTCACTCCGAGACGTCTGCACACCTCCCTTATTGAGAGTCCGTTCTGGCACAAAGCAACAACGCGGACG
The DNA here is from genome assembly GCF_021461395.2 of Schistocerca americana. Lineage (NCBI taxonomy): Eukaryota > Metazoa > Arthropoda > Insecta > Orthoptera > Acrididae > Schistocerca > Schistocerca americana. The sequence goes on along the minus strand of NC_060119.1, from coordinate 303,703,614 downwards.
CGATCGAACCGTGGTATTGACCGTCTAGGCATGGTTGAACTACAGACAACACGAGCCGTGTACCTCCTTCCTGGTGGAATGACTGAACCTAATCGGCTGTCGGACCCCCTCCGTCTAATAGGCGCAGCTCATGCATGATTGTTTACATCTTTGGGTGGGTTTAGTGACATCTCTGGACAATCAAAGGGACTGTGTCTGTGATAGGGATCATTGGTATATCTGAACACTTCTTAAATAAGGAGATAATTCAGAGGCTTCCTTTACTAGGATACAGGTTGGCTGGCAGCCTTTCGAGGAGCTCTTTGCGGTGTGGGGGAGTAGCCATGTATGTGAAAAACGGCATCCCATTTGAGTCAATTGATGTTTCAAAGTACTGCACTGAAAAGGTGTTTGAATTTTGTGCAGGTGTGGTTAAATTTAATGGAGCTAAACTTCTAACTGTTGTTATTTATAGATCCCCAGACTCCGATTTCACAACATTTTTGCTAAAGCTAGAGGAGGTTCTTGGTTCACTTTATAGGAAATACAAAAAGTTATTTATGTGTGGTGACTTCAATATTTATTGTATAAGTGGTTGTGCAAGGAAGAGGATGCTGGTAGACCTCCTTAATTCATATAATCTTATTCAAACCGTATTCTTCCCAACGAGAGTGCAAGGGAACAGTAGAACAACCATAGACAACATTCTTGTTCATTCCTCATTACTAGAAGGCCATTCTGTTAGCAAAAAGGTGAATGGCCTTTCAGATCATGATGCACAAATTTTAACTCAAAAAGATTTTTGTGCTGCAACACGTGTTAAATATAGTCATCAGCTGTTTAGGAAAGCTGATCCAGTTGCTGTAGAGACCTTTGTAAACCTTATCAAGGAACAAGAGTGGCAAAATGTTTATAGCGCTGATACAGTAGACGATAAATATAATGCTTTTCTCAAGACTTTTCTCGTGCTCTTTGAAAGTTGCTTTCCGTTAGAACGCTCAAAACAGGGTACTAGCACAAACAGGCAGCCTGGGTGGCTGACTAGAGGGATAAGAATACCTTGTAGAACAAAGTGGCAATTATATCAAAACGTTAGAAACAGTCAAAATCTAAATGCAGCAGCCCATTACAAACAGTGTTGTAAGGTGCTTAAAAATGTTATTAGGAAGGCAAAAAGTATGTGGTATGCAGATAGAATAGCTAAGTCTCAGGATAAAATTAAAACCATATGGTCTGTCATAAAGGAAGTGGCTGGTCTGCAGAGACAGGTCGAGGATATAGAATCAGTGAATAGTGGGAATATCCATGTTACTGATAAGTCGCATATATGTACAGTATTTAATAATCACTTTCTGAATATAGCAGGTGAACTAAATAGAAACCTAGTCCCAACAGATAATCATATAGCGCTCTTAGAAAAAAGTGTTCCGAGACTGTTACCTGAAATACTCCTCCATGATACTGACAAGAGGGAGATTGAGTTAATAATTAAATCACTAAAGACCAAGAACTCTCATGGATATGACGGGGTATCTAGCAGAATACTGAAGTCTTGTTCTATGTATGTTAGCCCAGTACTTAGCCATATCTGTAACTTTTCCTTTAGGAGTGGTCGGTTTCCTGACCGATTAAAGTACTCGGTAGTGAAGCCACTTTATAAAAAGGGAGACATTGATAATGTTGACAATTTTAGACCTATTTCTATGCCATCGGTGTTTGCTAAAGTTATCGAGAAGGTTGTATATACAAGGTTACTGGAGCATTTAAATTCACATAATTTGCTGTCAAATGTTCAGTTTGGTTTTAGAAATGGTTTAACAACTGAAAATGCTATATTCTCTTTTCTCTGTGGGGTTTTGGACGGATTAAATAAAAGGTTACGAACGCTAGGTGTTTTCTTTGATTTAACGAAGGCTTTTGACTGTGTTGACCACAAAATATTACTGCAGAAGTTGGACCATTATGGAGTAAGGGGAGTAGCCTATAATTGGTTCGCCTCTTACTTTAAGAACAGAAAGCAGAAGGTAATTCTCCGCAAGAGTGAGAGTGGTAGTGATGTTCAGTCCCAATGGGGCACTGTTAAGTGGGGCGTTCCCCAAGGGTCGGTGCTGGGGCCACTGCTGTTTCCTATTTATATAAATGATATGCCATCTAGTATTACAGGTGATTCAAAAATATTTCTGTTTGCTGATGACACCAGCTTGGTAGTGAAGGATCTTGTGTGTAACATTGAAACAGTATCAAATAATGTAGTTTAAGAAATAAGTATGTGGCTTGTGGAAAATAATTTGATGCTAAATCACAGAAGACTCAGTTTTTACAGTTTCTAACTCACAATTCAACAAGAACCGATATTTTGATCAGACAGAATGGGCATATTATAAGCGAGACGGAACAGTTCAAGTTCCTAGGCGTTCGAATAGATAGTAAGCTGTTGTGGAAAGCCCATGTCCAGGATCTTGTTCAGAAACTAAATGCTGCTTTATTTACCAATAGAACAGTATCTGAAACAAGTGACACTTCAACACGAAAAGTAGTCTACTTCACATATTTTCATACGCTTATGTCGTATGGTATTATTTTTTGGGGTAATTCTTCTGATTCAAAAAGGGTATTTTTGGCTCAAAACGGGCTGTTCGAGCTATATGTGGTGTAAGTTCGAGAACCTCTTGTCGACCCCTATTCAATAGTCTGGGGATTCTGACATTGCCCTCACAGTATATATTTTCTTTAATGTCGTTTGTTGTTAGCAATATTAGCCTATTCCCAAGAGTTAGCAGCTTTCACTCAGTTAATACTAGGCAGAAATCAAATCTGCATGTGGAATGCACTTCCTTGACTCTTGTGCAGAAAGGAGTGCAGTATTCTGCTGCATCCATTTTCAATAAGCTACCACAAGAACTCAAAAATCTTAGCAGTAGCCCAAACTCTTTTAAGTCTAAACTGAAGAGTTTCCTCATGGCTCACTCCTTCTATTCTGTCGAGGAGGTCATGGAAGAGCTAAAAAATTAAGCAAATTCCAGTGTTACATTGTTGATTTTCTTCATTTAAACTTACGACTTGTCACCTGAATATGTTTTTTTATATTTCATTTTATCTGTTTCTAATATCGTGTTACAATTTCATGTATTGACTCGTTCGATGACCATGGAGACTTCTCCTTAATTTGGTCCCACGGAACAATAAATAAATAAATAAAATACAACATCCACAGTCAACGTCTATCTTCAGGAGTCCTGGGAACCAGGGTGATGCAAATTTTTTTTATATATATATGTATACAGATATATCAAAGCTTACAGCAGAAAATATATATCTTCCCTTACAAGAGACAATATTACCGGGTGTGCCGGTACGAAATGAGCGTTTTTTTGTGAAAATGAACCTAATTTTGAATTGAAAAGTAAAAACATTTTATTCAAAGTACTGACCATTGCTTTCTATACATTTTGACCACCTTTCTGACAATTTGTGGACACCACGCCAATAGAAATGTTCGTCTTTTGAAGCAAACCAATTAGACACCCAATTTTCGACTTCTTCGTAGGAATCGAAGTGTTCCTCAGCCAATGCGTGTCCCATTGATGAAAACAAATGGTAGTCGGAAGGGGCCAAGTCTGGTGAATACGGCGGGTGGGGTAGCAGCTCCCAGCCAAGTGTTTTGATTGTATCCTGAACCAGTTTTGCTTTGTGTGCAGGTGCATTGTCGTTAAAAAAATTACTTTGCCATGTCTTCCAGCCCATTCTGGTCTTTTTTCGATCAATGCATTGTTCAAATTGATCATTTGTTGTCTGTAGCGATTAGTATTAACAGTTTCTCCGGGTTTTAGAAGCTCATGATACACCACACCTTTTTGACCCCAACAAACACAGAGCATTGTCTTCTTGCCGAATCGATCTGGTTTTGCAGTCGATGTTGATGGTTGTCCCGGATTAACCCATGATTTTTCCCGTTTAGGATTCTTAAAATAAATCGATTTTTCATTGTCAGTAACAATTCAATGCAAAATTGATTTTCTTTCATGTCTTTGAAGAAAAATTTGACAAATGATTTTTCGGTTTTCCATCTGTCTTTCATTCAATTATGTGGCAACCATTTTCCACACTTTTGGTACTTTCCCATAGCTTTCAAACGGTCACAAATTGTTTGCTGAGCAACATTTAGCATTGCTGCCATTTGCTTCTGATTCAAAGTATCATCTTCATCCAATATTGCTCGCAATTCGGTATCTTCGAGCTTTTTTGGTGGTCTTCCACATTCTTCATTTCTTACATCAAAATCATTTTTTCTGAACCGTTGAAACCATCTTTTGCATGTTGCTTCTGATAGAGCATGATCACCATATGCCTCGACAAGCATTCGATGCGACTCTGCAGCACTTTTTTTCAAATGAAAACAAAAAATTAATGCTTTCCGTAAATCATATCTTTCTGGTACAAACTTCGACACAGTTAACACGATGAAAACATATGATGTTGCTTTTTCCATGACTTGATGTATACTAAATATCTTTGACAGATGTCACACCAACCAAAAAAAAAAAAAAAATTAAGGCTCGTTCACAACAAATGTTCCCTATCGACACATTTGTATCTTAACGCTCATTTAATACCGGTACACGTATAGCTTCAGCACTTACACAGTGAATGTATCTATGAGCCACAAAAATTTCAAAAATTTTGCTTGGATAGTTTTGAGATAACGTACCTTATACAAAACCTAATTTTACATTATCCAGTTAGAGATTTGCGTTTCCCCTCAACATTGCTCTAAATATTAAAAGCTGATGTTTTCGAGTTTTGATTTATAAGCGCTTTAGGGAGTTAATTCCCGGGTACTGATCTTAAAATCTTAATAAGTATGAAGAAAATCGAGCCAGTCTGAGTCCCTTGTAAGATAAAAACCAACAGAACACTCGTGTAAGAGATGGGGGGACGCAGGAGAAGTGAAATACTGAAGGGACAGTTACCTTCGACGCGGGCGAGCCGCATCATGGGGAGACAGGTGAAGTCGCGGATGCCGGTGTACTTGTGGACGCGGCCGTCCTGCGTGGTGGCGACCAGGTACTCGCCGAACCAGGCGAGCTGCCAGACGGGGCTGAAGGAGCCGGCGACGAGGCGGTCTGCGCTGGCGAGCGGCCGGCCGTGGCGCGCCGTCGTGTCGAGCAGCAGCACGCCGCCGTCGTAGCGGCCCACCGCCAGCAGGTTGGGCCGCAGCTCCGAGAAGGCGAGCGCCGTCACCGCGGGGCCCATCTCGTACAGCCGCTCCGGCCGCGTCGGGTTCTTCACGCTCCACACGGCCACCGCGCCCGCCGTCTCGTCCGAGTACTGGAACTTGCCGTAGCCCACGGCCAGCAGGTTGCTGTCGGCCGCGTTCCAGCACATGGCCGTCACGCTCTTCCCCTTCACTTCCGGGCACGTGAACGTCCACAGCAAGTGCAGCCCGTACTTGAACTCCACTTCCATCCGCAGCGGGTCGGCCTGCATCAGCTCCTTGAACACCTTCTGTTCGAAGTCGTAGAAGTTGCTGTCGAGGATCCTCTCCACCTGCGAGCAGGCGTCCTGGAACGCGTCCGTCTTGACGATCGAAGCGAGCTGGTCCTCCGGCTCGAGCCTCTGGCTCTCCGACATGGGGAGGGACGCGTTGGACTGCGGCAGCGAGACGTCACTCGTCTTTTCCCGCAGGATGGTCGTGAGCCCGCCGGTGCGGGCTGCCGGGCGCTTTAGCATCGTGGCGTACGTGTCGTAGATGTCCCAGACGCTGGCGAAGTCGCAGCTGTTGTTCCTGAAGAGGCGGGCCGTCAGAGCGACGGCGGTCTTCCTCATCATGCTGACCGTCTGCATCTCCATGGTGCTCCTCTTCCTCATCCTGCCCTTGCCCTGCGTCAGGTACTCGTACAACTCGTTGTCCCGGCGAACGGCCTCTCCGAGCGGCGACTCGGCCACGCAGCTGACGCTGGGCCGCGAGAGGAGGAAGAAGGTGTCCGTCTCGGTCAAAACGGCCGTCTTAGCGGACTCTGCAGCGGCGGCCTCCTCGATGGCGCCTCTAGCTTCGGGCTCCGCCGGTAGGTAGAACTGCGACGGCACGTCGTCGACCTTGCCACTGCTTTCGGCTATGAAGTCGCTGCACGCGATCGACGCGTCTTCGATGGTGTGAGTGAACAGCGACTGGTAGATGGATACCGTCGAGCTGAAGACGCTGGTGGCGCTTATGCCGCTCATGGCACTCAGAAAATCCGAGCCTAGAAGTTGAAAATGAAAGAGGAAGTTATATTAGGAACTAACGTGCCGTCGACGATGGTGACATTACAAATAGAGCATATACTGAGTCGAAACAAGGCCCCGGGAGTAGACAACATTCCATTGGAACTGCTGACAGCCTTGGGAGAGCCAGTCCTGACAAAACTCTACCATCTGGTGAGCAGGATGTATGAGACAGGCGAAATACCCTCAGACTTCAAGAAGAATATACTAATTCCAATCCCAAAGAAAGCAGGTGTTGACAGATGTGAAAATTACCGAACTATCGGTTTAATAAGTCACGGATGCAAAATACTAACACGAATTCTTTACAGACGAATGGAAAAACTGGCAGAAGCCGACCCCGGGGAAGATCAGTTTGGATCCCGTAGAAATGTTGGAACACGTGAGGCAATACTGACCTTACGACCTATCTTAGAAGAAAGATTAAGGAAAGGCAAACCTACGTTTCTAGCATTTGTAGGCTTAGAGAAAGCTTTTCTCAATGTTGACTGGAATACTCTCTTTCAAATTCTAAAGGTGGCAGGGGTAAAATACAGGGAGCGAAAGGCTATTTACAATTTGTACAGAAACCAGATGGCAGTTATAAGAGTCGAGGGACACGAAAGGGAAGCAGTGCTTGGGAAGGGAGTGAGACAGGGTTGTAGCCTCTCCCCGATGTTAATCAATCTGTATATTGAGCAAGCAGTAAGGGAAACAAAAGAAAAATTCGGAGTAGGTATTAAAATCCATGGAGAAGTAATAAAACTTTGAGGTTCGACGATGACATCGTAATTCTGTCAGAAACAGCAAAGGACTTGGAAAAGCAGTAGAACGGAATGGACAGTGTCTTGAAAGGTGGATATAAGATGAACATCAACAAAAGCAAAACGAGGATGATGGAATGTAGTCGAATTAAGTCGGGTGATGCTGAGGGAATTAGATTAGGAAATGAGACACTTAAAGTAGTAAAGGAGTTTTGCTATTTGGGGAGCAAAATAACTGATGATGGTCGAAGTAGAGAGGATATAAAATGTAGACTGGCAATGGCAAGGAAAGCGTTTCTGAAGAAGAGAAATTTGTTAACATAGAGTATAGATTTAAGCGTCAGGAAGCCGTTTCTGAAAGTGTTTGAGTGGAGTGTAGCCATATATGGAAGTGAAACATGGACGATAAATAGTTTGGACAAGAAGAGAATAGAAGCTTTCGAAATGTGGTGCTACAAAAGAATGCTGAAGATTAGATGGGTAGATCACAAACTAATGAGGAGGTATTGAGTAGAATTTGAGAGAAGAGAAATTTGTGACACAACTTGACAAGAAGAAGGGACCGGTTGGTAGGACATGTTCTGAGGTATCAAGGGATCACAAATATTGCATTGGAGGGCAGCGTGGAGGGTAAAAATTGTAGAGGGAGGCCAACAGATGAATACACTAAGCAGATTCAGAAGGGTGTAGGATGCAGTAAGTACTGGGAGATGAAGAAGCTTCCACAGGATAGAGTAGCATGGAGAGCTGGATCAAACCAGTCTCAGGACTGAAGACCACAACAACAACTGTGACGGGGCAAGCATGGAGATGGAAGCACGCGGTTTAGCCTGATGAAGCTCAAGTACATCTCAGGTATTCTGTTCGAAACGCACTAACTGATACCTACACCTTCGTCACCTGCTCCTTCCCTCGAACTCATATCGTTTGGATCTTAATCTGCGGGATTGCCTAGAGTAATTACACTCCTGGAAATTGAAATAAGAACACCGTGAATTCATTGTCCCAGGAAGGGGAAACTTTATTGACACATTCCTGGGGTCAGATACATCACATGATCACACTGACAGAACCACAGGCACATAGACACAGGCAACAGAGCATGCACAATGTCGGCACTAGTACAGTGTATATCCACCTTTCGCAGCAATGCAGGCTGCCATTCTCCCATGGAGACGATCGTAGAGATGCTGGATGTAGTCCTGTGGAACGGCTTGCCATGCCATTTCCACCTGGCGCCTCAGTTGGACCAGCGTTCGTGCTGGACGTGCAGACCGCGTGAGACGACGCTTCATCCAGTCCCAAACATGCTCAATGGGGGACAGATCCGGAGATCTTGCTGGCCAGGGTAGTTGACTTACACCTTCTAGAGCACGTTGGGTGGCACGGGATACATGCGGACGTGCATTGTCCTGTTGGAACAGCAAGTTCCCTTGCCGGTCTAGGAATGGTAGAACGATGGGTTCGATGACGGTTTGGATGTACCGTGCACTATTCAGTGTCCCCTCGACGATCACCAGTGGTGTACGGCCAGTGTAGGAGATCGCTCCCCACACCATGATGCCGGGTGTTGGCCCTGTGTGCCTCGGTCGTATGCAGTCCTGATTGTGGCGCTCACCTGCACGGCGCCAAACACGCATACGACCATCATTGGCACCAAGGCAGAAGCGACTCTCATCGCTGAAGACGACACGTCTCCATTCGTCCCTCCATTCACGCCTGTCGCGACACCACTGGAGGCGGGCTGCACGATGTTGGGGCGTGAGCGGAAGACGGCCTGACGGTGTGCGGGACCGTAGCCCAGCTTCATGGAGACGGTTGCGAATGGTCCTCGCCGATACCCCAGGAGCAACAGTGTCCCTAATTTGCTGGGAAGTGGCGGTGCGGTCCCCTACGGCACTGCGTAGGATCCTACGGTCTTGGCGTGCATCCGTGCGTCGCTGCGGTCCGGTCCCAGGTCGACGGGCACTTGCACCTTCCGCCGACCACTGGCGACAACATCGATGTACTGTGGAGACCTCACGCCCCACGTGTTGAGCAATTCGGCGGTACGTCCACCCGGCCTCCCGCATGCCCACTATACGCCCTCGCTCAAAGTCCGTCAACTGCACATACGGTTCACGTCCACGCTGTCGCGGCATGCTACCAGTGTTAAAGACTGCGATGGAGCTCCGTATGCCACGGCAAACTGGCTGACACTGACGGCGGCGGTGCACAAATGCTGCGCAGCTAGCGCCATTCGACGGCCAACACCGCGGTTCCTGGTGTATCCGCTGTGCCGTGCGTGTGATCATTGCTTGTACAGCCCTCTCGCAGTGTCCGGAGCAAGTATGGTGGGTCTGACACACTGGTGTCAATGTGTTCTTTTTTCCATTTCCAGGAGTGTATTTTACGCAGCACAGACATTCCTAATTCGGAGACGCTTCATCAACAGGTCATGGAACGCAGTATAGCCGATCTTCTCAGTCCAAGGAAGTTTGAACGAGTGTGACAGTCCATGATGCGTTTGTTGACGCAAACGAAGGACACTGAACATTGATTATCAGATTTTGCATTGATAGCCTTATAAAATAGTGCACAGCAGTAACCAGCCACAATTTGGCGTTGGCTTACTTTACTGTGCAAGCACCCTTACCAGATGCTACCTTTCTCATTATTTTCAGACGGCTGGCATGCTTTTATCGAAACGCTTGGTACGCTGGTTTCCAGGCTAGCTACCGTTAAAAATAACCGCATAGAACATTTCTTTTTGTCGTCTTTCAACAAAGACTACGACTAGTCCACTCTTTATGTTTTCGCACACACTTATATTGGTCTTCATTACTATTCACGTTCGATGGACAACGACACAATTTTTAAGACGCACCACGTGTTTTGAATTCGCTATATTGCACTAAAATAAATACGGCGTGATATATCAGATGCAAACAAATACGCTGAGGTGACAAAAGCCATGGGATAACTCCTAATATCCTGCCGGACGTTCTTTTCCCCGGCGTAGTGCAGCAACTCGACGTAGCATGGACTCAACCAGTCGTTGGCAGTTTGCTGCAGGAATGTTGAGCCATGCACCTTGTATAGGCGTCCATAATTGCGAAAGTGTTACAGTACAGCATTTTTCGCACGAATTGACCTCTAGATCATGTCCCATAATTGTTCGATGGGATTCATGTCGGGCGATATGAGTGCCTAAATCATTCGCTCGAAATGTCCAGAATGTTCTTCCAATCAACAGCAAGCAGTTGTGTACCGGTGACATGGTGTGTTGTCATCCATAAAAGTTCCATCTTTGTTTGGAATGGCTGCAAATGGTCTCCAACTAGCAGAACATAACCATTTCCAGTCAATATACAACACCCTCAGTGGCATTGTAGCGAGAAGGAAGTACTTCTGTGGGCGGTATCACTAACCTGGTGTCTTGCTGCTTCGGTAAGTCCCTCGTAGCACAGTAGTAGCGCTCAGTCACCAGTTTCCATGTAGGTGGTGATTCTGCTGAAGTGGAGAGTTTAGGGATGCCAGTTGTTAATTGTCAACAACGTTTGTACTACGCTTGTTTTAATACAGAAACTGCTTTGTAACACGCGTCACAGAATCAGCATTTGTAATATGGCTGCTCTGGACTACGCCGTTATATTCGACCCTAACACATTAACACAGTTTTCTAACTTTAAATAATGATAGACATCCAAACCTTCAGCCAATGGGCGTTCAGATAGCTGTTGCTAGTCGGATCTGACGTCACGTTTGCGGACATTGTGACGGAAGTTTGTCTCGGAACACTGTCTCGGATTGTAAGATCCTTCTCCCAAATAGTCGGATATTGTCCCTTCTAGGGTTGCACAACATTGCCTCCTATGATTTCATCTCTAATGCTCCTTGCTGACACTTAATTGTTAAATGTGCATGTAGCCTGGCTGCTACTGAGCATTCCCGATCGCATAAATATGCCTAATACTTCGCTTAAACATGTGAAAGGAATGCACATATGCATTATAAATGATCGGTTCAGTTGGACCAGAGGATGCATTTCATTTCATGTAAACAAAGCTCACACCATTATGGAGCCACCATCAGCTTGTACTGTACCTTGTTGAGAACTTGGGTCCACAAATTTGTAGCGGTATTTTTGTCCACTTTTCGCTTACATCAGGAAATGCTTCCTTGCACATTTTTTTGGTATTCCCTCGTTTGTCACTGCTGATTTTTTCGTGAGATCTGCGCCACACTCGAACCGTACCATCAGCTCTTACCATCTGAAATAGGGACTCATCTGACCAGGCAAACATGGTCACGAGCCAAGGAGGCGATTTAGTAATGTTAGCAAACGCACTCGCGTCTGCCGTCTGCTGCCATAGCCCGTTGGCGCCAAATTTCGACGCACTGTCTCAACGGATACGTTCGTCGTATCCTCGCATTGATTTCTTGGTTATTTCAAGCAGTGTTGCCCGTCTGTTAGACGGGAAAACTCTTCGCAAACGTGGCTGCTCTCGGTCGTTAACTGAAGGCCGTCGGCCACTACGTGGTGAGAGGTAATGCCAGAAATTTGTTATTCTCGGTACACTCTTGACACTCTGGACCTCGGAATATTGAATTGTCTAACGACTTCCGAAATGTAATGTCCCATGCGTGTAGCTCCAACTAACATTCCGCTTTCAAAATCTGTTAATACCCATCGTGCGGCCATAATCACGCCAGAAACCTTTTCACATGAATCACTAGAGTGCAAATGATAGCTCCGCAATGGACTGTTCTTTTATAGCTAGTGTACGCGATAGTACCGTCATCGTAACTGCATATGTATAAGGGGTGTTCAAAAAGAAACGAGCCGGAGGCATAATTACAGAAAACAGTACCTGTATGTTAGAAGTATTTTCCCTGGCCGTTGAGACACTTGTCCCACTAAGACACAAGGCGGTGAATGGCTGCCTCATAAAATTCCCGGGGCTGCGATGTTAACCAGTTCCGCACGTACAGCTGGACGTCGTCGTCCGAGGTGAATCGTTTGCCCCTCAGAGCCTTCTTAAGGGGGCCAAAAATGGCGTAATCACAGGGAGAGAGGTCCGCACTGTATGGAGGGTGCCCGAGAACTTCCCATTAGAATTTCCGCCGGAGTGCCGCTATTGCGTTGGCCGTATGAGGCTTCGCATTGTCGTGGTGCAGAATGACCCCACGGGTGAGACTGCCTGGTCGTTCTGATTTGATCGCTTGGCGAAGGGTGGTCAAGGTTTGCGAGTGACGCTGGGCGTTCACTGTTGGCCCTTGCCGCAGGAAGTGAAGGGGGCCATCTTGATCAAAGAAGAACATCAGCACAGGGGCAAACGATTTACCTCGGACGACGCAGTCCAGCCGTACGTGCGGAACTGGGTAACATTGAAGCCCCGTGAATTTATGAGACAGCCATTCACCACCTTGTGTCACAATGGAACACGTGTCTCAACAGCCAGGGTCAATAATTCGAACATGCAGATACTGGTATCTGTAATTATGCCTCCGGCACGTTTCTTTTTGAACGCCCTTTATCCATATCGCGTCTCCTGACTTTTGTCACCTCTGTGTGTAGAATCACCTGCACTTGTTTTCACCTGATATAAGCGAATCAAAGCGCGCAATGCTTCTGGACAACTTGTGTTGTTAACCAACTAACGCGGACGATACTGAAAACCATCATTTCGAGTCTGAATATTAATATAGGAACTCTAAACTAGTAACGGTGTTTTCCCAGCAACGTAAACAAAAACGCTGCTAGTTGCTGCTGTACAGTTTCAACATTCTGTGTCACAAAACAGTCACGGTTCTCTAATAATGTCATTATTTGACAAATTGGGTTTATGAAATGTTCTTTCGTTAAGGAAACTTAGGGAATCTCAAAGGACCCATTAGAGGCAGTATAGTGACTGTCAAAGGTGTACGTTTTCCAGTCTATTTATTTTGAAATCTTTCTGATGTAGTTGGGTAGCTTCATTGACCTTTTAGCACAGAAAAGTTTCACCCCTCCTTGAGGGCTTAAGTGAGGCAGGACTCTTGTGAAGACTTTTTGTAAATTTATCAGAACAAGAAAATGACTCCTGTTCACCAATATACATTTTCTTTGCAAACAGTGGTTTATATGTCGCGCATTTGTTTCGTGCAGCATCTCGCGAAGAGCTCGTGGGTTCCAGCCGAGGCCAACGTGAGTCTTCACGCAACGTTATGACTTCGTCGAAGGAACGTTTCAGTACATCTACGATAAACAGTCGAAACGCCCACATAACAATATCATATTAAATAAGAAACAGACCTAAACTACGTAATACTGAGATCACGATATTCACCGCTCAGTGAGTTAATTTTCAAGTAGAACGTTCAGTTGATAACGAATTTACTTTGTGAGTTTTTAACCTTCCGGGGCCGGCCGCTGTGATCGAGCGGTTCTAGGCGCTTCAGTCCGCTACGGTAGCAGGTTCGAATCCTGCCTCGGGCATGGATGTCTGTGATATCCTTAGGTTAGTTAGTTTTAAGTAGTTCTAAGTTATAGCGGACTGATGACCTCAGATGTTAAGTCCCATAGTGCTCAGAGCCATTTGAACCATTTAGCCTTCAGAATAACAAAAACGAAAATGAACAACCAGAACTTAATTCATCTGTGTGTGTGTGTGTGTGTGTGTGTGTGTGTGTGTGTGTGTCTGTGCGTGTATGGTGTGTGGTGTTTGTTTTTATATATATATATATATATATATATATATATATATATATATATGTGTGTGTGTGTGTGTGTGTGTGTGTGTGTGTGTGACCGGGCCAAATATCTCACGAAATAAGCCTCACGAAATATTACCCTGTATACAGGGTGTTACAAAAAGGTACGGCCAAACTTTCAGGAAACATTCCTCACACACGAAGAAAGAAAATATGTTATGTGGACGTGTGTCCGGAAACGCTTACTTTCCATGTTATAGCTCATTTTATTACTTCTCTTCAAATCACATTAATCATGGATTGGAAGCACACAGCAACAGAACATACCAGCGTGACTTCAAACAGTTTGTTACAGGATATGTTCAAAATGTCCTCCGTTAGCGAGAATACATGCATCCACCCTCCGTCGCATGGAATCCCTTATGCGCTGATGCAGCCCTGGAGAATGGCGTATTGTATCACAGCCGTCCACAATACGAGCACGAAGAGTCTCTACATTTGGTATCGGGGTTGCGTAGACAAGAGCTTTCAAATGCCCCCATAAATGAAAGTCAAGAGGGTTGAGGTCAGGAGAGCGTGGAGGCCATGGAATTGGCCCGCCTCTACCAATCCATCGGTCACCGAATCTGTTGTTGAGAAGCGTACGAACACTTCGACTGAAATGTGTAGGAGCTCCATCGTGCATGAACCACATGCTGTGTCGTACTTGTAAAGGCACATATTCTAGCAGCACAGGTAGAGTATCCCGTATGAAATCATGATAACGTGCTCAACTGAGCGTAGGTGGAAGAACATACTGACGAAACTAAAATGAGCTCTAACAGGGAAATTAAGCGTTTCCGGACACATGTCCACATAACATATTTTCTTTATTTGTGTGTGAGGAATGTTTCCTGAAAGTTTGGCCGTAGCTTTTTGTAACACCCTGTATATATATATATATATATATATATATATATGAAATATGCTATTCAATACCGTTTCAACCGCACGCGAGCTATGTGCCGGACATCTATCGTGTTGGTAGTACATCGCCATTCTGTCATGCAGTGAAACATCTTGTAGTAACATCGGTAGAACATTACGTAGGAAATCAGCACACATTGCACCATTTAGATATCCATCGACAAAATGGGGGCCAATTATCCTTCCTCCCATAATGCCGCACCATACATTAACCCGCCAAGGTCGCTACTGTTCCACTTGCCTCAGCCATCGTGGATCTTCCGTTGCCCAATAGTGCATATTACGCCGGTTTACGTTACCGCTGTTGGTGAATGACGCTTCGTCGCTAAATAGAACGCGTGCAAAAAATCAGTCATCGTCCCGTAATTTCTCTTGTGCCCAGTGGCAGAACTGTACACGATGTACAAAGTCGTTGCCATGCAATTCCTGGTGCATAAAAATATGGTACGGGTGCAACCGATGTTGATGTAGCGTTCTCAACATCGACGTTTTCGAGGTTCCCGATTCTCGCGCAATTTGTTTGCTACTGATGTGCGCATTAACCGCGACAGCAGCTAAAACACCTTCTTGGGCATCATCATTTGTCGCAGGTCATGGTTGGCGTTTCACATGTGGCTGAACACTTCCTGTTTCCTTAAATAACGTAACTATCCGGCGAACGCTCCGGACTCTTGAATGATGTCGTCCACGATACCGAGCAGCATACATAGCACACGTCCGTTGGGCATTTTTCTCACAATAGCCATACATCAACACGATATCAACCTTTTCCGCAATTCGTAAACGGTCCATTTTAAAACGGGTAATGTATCACGAAGCAAATACCGTCCGCACTGGCGGAATGTTACTTGATACCACGTAGTTATACATTTGTGAGTATTCCAGCGCCATCTATCACAAAGCGAAAAAAGTGGTCCAACTAAAACATTCATATTTCTTTACGTACTACACAAGTATGTAATAAAAAATAGAGGTTCCTATTCAAAAAACGCATTTGATATCCGTTTGACCTATGGCAGCGCCATCTAGCGGGCCAACCATAGCGCCATCTGGTTTCCCCCTTTAAGATAGACGAGTTTCGTTCTTTGTAGTTTTTTCGTTTGATGCTTATTTCGTGAGATATTTGGCCCGGTCACTATCAATGGACCACCCTGTATATATATACTTTGTCTTCAAACTATTTCATTTTATTGCTATGAAGCATTAGCAGTGGTCTATAATGAAACAAATTTGTAGCGGTACTTTTTTGTCCATTTTTCCCTCACGTCAGGAAGTGTTTGCTTGCACATTTTTGAGGTATTCTCTCGTTTTTCACTGTTGTTTCTTGCCGAATTCCACATTGCTCACAAAAACAAATCTCAAAACGAAAACCAAAATCAGACTGATAGCAACAGTGTCGTATCTATCATCTCAGTAGCAATGACTGAGACATAACATATACCGGAATTACTGGCACTAGATTTGACATAAGATATAAAAAGCATACCTGGGATGGAATGCAAACAGTAGCGCAGGTACATTGTGCCGTGTTTCCGATAAAAAAAAACAGTATGGGACTGGGCAAGAAACAACACTGTCAAACGAGACAATACCTCAAAAATTTGCAAGCAGACGACATCTCCAAATGCGCGCGGAAATCAAGCTTAAAATATCTAAGCAAATTCAACATCTTTTGTAACGAACTATTTTTAGAACTAGAAACCAAGTCAATTCATAAATATGTTTCATTACAGATGTTGATGGTGTTGAGACAGCAACCAGCCACAAATTTATTTTCAGTTCCTTTATTCAAAAGGTACCGTTACCGGTTTCGAATCATTACGCTTCATGTTCAGACGGTTTTCATACTTTCATTACAACATGTGGTGCGTCTTTTTACAGATCAATTGTCCTAAAATATAATAATACATAATTATAGACACGCCACACAGATGGTTGCGTTTAAGATTTTCATTGGATGTGACTTACGTGAAATGTCGGTTTGGAGTGTTTGTTTTCAGTTTTCGTCCAACAGTTGTGAATACATTCCCACTGCATTCTTATCGTTCTACACGTAAATTTTTCTCACTGAACACTTTAGATTTGTCACAGAATAGATTTCTAACATGCACTACGTATTTTGATACATACAAAGTGATTACAAAAATATGTGTGTCAAAAATGCTATGATATGTGACAGATCTAAAGTGTTCAGTGAGAAAAACTTACGTGTGCAACTATAAGAATGCAGTGGAAATGTGTTCACACCTGATGGACGAAAACTATGGAAACAAACACTCCAAACTGACATTTCACTTAAGTCACATCCAATGCAAATCTGTAACGCAAACATCTGTGTGGCGTGCTTTTATATTTTAGGACAATTGATCTGTAAAGAAAATGCATCACATGTTGTAATGAAAGCGTGAAAACCGTCTGAAGATGAATCGTAATGATCCGAAACCGGTAACGGTACTTTTTGAATAAAGGAACTGAAAATAAATTTGTGGCTGGTTGCTGTCTCAACACCATCAACATTTGTCTTCAAATAACAGCCACGGTCTCCAACCATGTCATCGTATGACAAAATTGCATGTTTCGTTACAGACCAGTGATAATGTTCTATCAATAACGACACAAATCTGTGTGACAAAACACGCATCCTTTCTTTTTTTTTTGTTGTTACAGATTTAAAATTCCTTTAATAATTACTCGTAAATAGTTGAACCGATGTTGTGTTGAATGATTTGTGTATAACGTATTTTTGTTACTGACTGAGACTGCTAAATAATATCTGCCCCCCAAAATACAGCAGGAATTTCATCAGTCTGGAAAATTTCTGTAAAACAGGAGTAATGTTTGATAATTAGCATGACTATTGGTAAACGTATTCATGACAGTTCTGCTCAGTCTTTCAGTGATATAGCACGCAGCTACCTCTAGGAAAATACCATATGGGTTTGTCGCATCGAATCCCTGCACCAGTATCAACCACCATTTGTGTGTGTGTGTGTGTGTGTGTGTGTGTGTGTGTGTGTGAAGGCAAGGGAGGGGGTAATGAGGTTTGCAGGTTTGATATGTGTGCTACTATGTTGATGGACTCATTAGTTAACGCCAACGTCTCATTAACTAAAGTTAAAAATAGGACCAGGGCATAATTTTTTTCGATACTGTTCAGCTGGAAACACGTCAGTTTTGCATATCCCGTGGAAGGATACTAGTATGTAGCCAACAACAAGTGAGGAATCACAATGTTTTCTCTTAGTACGAAGATTAAAAGCTTACAAAGTTTGAACATAAACTGCAGCCAGAGAGTAAGGTCAGTTTTGGACGTTAGAGGTTAGTTTAATTCGTTCCAAGCAAAACAAGTGGAAATAAATTTCTGCTGGTTCACCGTCAGTTTCTCAACTACACTACGTAGCTATAAACTGTGATTCAGAGTTGAGATGTCAGTTTTAATTAATCAGTTTCTCCATAGTGGGAAGGGATGAGATTATCAGCAAATCTAGATTACGAATGAATATCACTGCAGCTCCACTTGTATTTGATTAATTTGTTGACAAATCACAGACGGTTTTGGTCTCGTTGAAGCCATTGTGATGTGATAAATATTTGTTGATAATGTCTTCAATGAGACCGAAAGCAGGTTGCCAGTCGTCAACGAACAAACAGTTACAACTAGCAAGTTTGTTTGTGTGGCCATCCTCCGCAGCAATCATATAAATACTTGTTTTGTAAACAAAACTCCCTTTTCCTGCTGCTAGCTACTTTATTTATCCAATACGCGTTTCGCCTTCTCCTGTTCTAAGGCATCATCAGTGGGATCTATAACGATACAGTTTTGTTAGTTTTTTAGATTATCAAACAGTTCACTTTGCGACTTTTTTGTAAAAAAGTAATTACTTACGATTTGCTGATCTGCGTTTCCCCATATCTGGTCTGGAGGTCGCACTACCACTTTTATCATGCCATATAATCTCACCTTTGTGTTCTCACCTTCCACACATTGTTCATCATGTTTCTCACTCTTTTTTGTGGTGGACTGTTGTTCTTTTGTCACTCGATACAACTATTTCGTCGTACACTGTTTTTCACAACGTAAATATTGCAACTCCATTACGTGTTTCATGTTCTTTGGTATGTTTATCTATTTGTTGCCCACCTAACGAAGTATATGTTCGAGACTAACTTCTATTTACAATGTTTATACCGTGTGTGTATGAGAGAGAGAGAGAGGGGGATAGAGCCGACGAGTTCTTTTTTTTTGGGGGGGGGGGGGGGGAAGGGGGCGTGGGGGTGTACTAGCTGTTCGCAAGTGGTTGAAAACTTTGGTGACAGCTGTTTTGACTTTTCGTTTCAATATTCTGTAGAGGGATTCATCGATGAGTGAGTGTGAAGATGTTGGGTTCTATTATTATTATATTGGACAGTATTATTATATTAATACTTTTTGCGAACTTTATTCTATTATTTTGTCTATTAGTGTAAATAATGAATTGCTTGGCATGTGTACTTGGTCATTCAACAGGATTTTCCCCTCTGCTTTGGTTTTCTGTATGTGGTAATTTTCTTGCATGGTTATGAGGTGTTTTTTATTGTTGATTCTAATTATTTTCATGTCATCTTCTCTAGTGGTTGATTTGTGGTCATTTTCTCTTAGGTGTACTGCAAATGAGGAGTAGCTTGTCCCATATTTCCAGGCTCCCATGTGTTCTTTGTATCTGACATAAAATGTTCTCGCTGTTTGCCCTATGTATGTGCCTTCACAAGTGTTACACTGTAGCTAATATATACCTGCTTTCTGGTATATGTCTCTGTTCTCTGTCAGTTTTGGGGTGTACTTTTGTATAGAATTGTCTGTTGTGTATGCTGTGTTTATTCCCTGTCTTTTGAAAATCTTGGTGGTTTTATGAGTGAATTTGTGTGTGTATGTCATTGTGTACCATCTTGTGTTTTCTTTCATCTTTTAGTGATTATCCTGTGTAGCTGTTATGGGACTGCGTGTTTGTGTTTGGTTCTGTTGTGTTGTTGTCTGTGGTTTGGAGCTTTCCGCTTATATTTTACTTTTAATTTTGTAGTTTAGCTTTGTGACTGTGTTATTATTGTAACCATTATTTCTGGTACTGGTATGTTGGGATACATGTTTTCTGTATCAAATGTTTCCTATATGTTTATATATCAAATGTTTTCTACATCAAATGTATTCTAACATACCAGTACCAGAAATAATAGAAATTATAGATAAGAACCAGAAAACTTATAGTCAACTCCCTGATGAACAAAAAAAAAATGGCTCTGAGCACTATGGGACTCAACTGCTGAGGTCATTAGTCCCCTAGAACTTAGAACTAGTTAAACCTAACTAACCGAAGGACATCACAAACATCCATGCCCGAGGCAGGATTCGAACCTGCGACCGTAGTGGTCTTGCGGTTCCAGACTGCAGCGCCTTTAACCGCACGGCCACTTCGGGCGGCCCCTGATGAACAGATTAAGGAAATATGCACACTAATAAAGCTCATAACAGAACAAAATTACTTCCAATTCAATAATGAATTTTATTTACAAGAAGATTGATTACCAATGGGGTCTCCAGTTTCAGGAGCCTTAGCAAATATTTTTGTAAACCACATTGAACAGATCATTTTCACAAAAATAGTAGCAAAAGAATAAAACATATTACATTGGTTCAGGTATATGGATGACATCCTTTGCTTAATAGATGAACCACAAACAAAAACTGATATACTACATACTGACATCAACAGGATACATAAAAACGTAAAATTCACAATTGAAAGAGAACAGAAGAACCAAATTAACTTTCTGGATATTACAATCAAAAAACAAAACAATAAGCTTATGCTTGAAATTTACCGTAAACCCACAGCAACGGACATTATCATTTACCTCAATCACTTTTGGGGTTCACTTTAGTATTGGCTTGAAATACACTCCTGGAAATGGAAAAAAGAACACATTGACACCGGTGTGTCAGACCCACCATACTTGCTCCGGACACTGCGAGAGGGCTGTACAAGCAATGATCACACGCACGGCACAGCGGACACACCAGGAACCGCGGTGTTGGCCGTCGAATGGCGCTAGCTGCGCAGCATTTGTGCACCGCCGCCGTCAGTGTCAGCCAGTTTGCCGTGGCATACGGAGCTCCATCGCAGTCTTTAACACTGGTAGCATGCCGCGACAGCGTGGACGTGAACCGTATGTGCAGTTGACGGACTTTGAGCGAGGGCGTATAGTGGGCATGCGGGAGGCCGGGTGGACGTACCGCCGAATTGCTCAACACGTGGGGCGTGAGGTCTCCACAGTACATCGATGTTGTCGCCAGTGGTCGGCGGAAGGTGCACGTGCCCGTCGACCTGGGACCGGACCGCAGCGACGCACGGATGCACGCCAAGACCGTAGGATCGTACGCAGTGCCGTAGGGGACCGCACCGCCACTTCCCAGCAAATTAGGGACACTGTTGCTCCTGGGGTATCGGCGAGGACCATTCGCAACCGTCTCCATGAAGCTGGGCTACGGTCCCGCACACCGTTAGGCCGTCTTCCGCTCACGCCCCAACATCGTGCAGCCCGCCTCCAGTGGTGTCGCGACAGGCGTGAATGGAGGGACGAATGGAGACGTGTCGTCTTCAGCGATGAGAGTCGCTTCTGCCTTGGTGCCAATGATGGTCGTATGTGTGTTTGGCGCCGTGCAGGTGAGCGCCACAATCAGGACTGCATACGACCGAGGCACACAGGGCCAACACCCGGCATCATGGTGTGGGGAGCGATCTCCTACACTGGCCGTACACCACTGGTGATCGTCGAGGGGACACTGAATAGTGCACGGTACATCCAAACCGTCATCGAACCCATCGTTCTACCATTCCTAGACCGGCAAGGGAACTTGCTGTTCCAACAGGACAATGCACGTCCGCATGTATCCCGTGCCACCCAACGTGCTCTAGAAGGTGTACGTCAACTACCCTGGCCAGCAAGATCTCCGGATCTGTCCCCCATTGAGCATGTTTGGGACTGGATGAAGCGTCGTCTCACGCGGTCTGCACGTCCAGCACGAACGCTGGTCCAACTGAGGCGCCAGGTGGAAATGGCATGGCAAGCCGTTCCACAGGACTACATCCAGCATCTCTACGATCGTCTCCATGGGAGAATAGCAGCCTGCATTGCTGCGAAAGGTGGATATACACTGTACTAGTGCCGACATTGTGCATGCTCTGTTGCCTGTGTCTATGTGCCTGTGGTTCTGTCAGTGTGATCATGTGATGTAACTGACCCCAGGAATGTGTCAATAAAGTTTCCCCTTCCTGGGACAATGAATTCACGGTGTTCTTATTTCAATTTCCAGGAGTGTACGAGGATGATAAATCATCGCTTCCTGATTTGATGTCTTAATGGTCCATGAATGATTAGATGACCTTGGAAGTAGAGGATGTTCAAACAGATCCCATGATCTGAAATTTAAAGGCAGGTGAATCCCAGATCCAAGTATTTTTAAAAGTTTTCAGCATTCTTCATCAATTACAGAGACATGAGGCATCTTACAAATTAATTTTTCAAGCACAATCTTGGTCTCTTCTCCCTTGGCACACTGGACATATACATTACCATCTGATCCACTTCTTACTAACATAAGTTCCTGCTTCACATTAACCAGACTCCTCTTCATAACCTCAAAATATCCCATAAGCAATAGGTTTGTTTATAAATAATCTTCTGCTACCAGTCACGATTGTTTTATTTACTTTAAACAAACCTATTCTTTTCACAGTCCATATTTTGCATTGAAGGTCTTCCAGAGTTGCTAGTAACTAACAACGGACCTCAATTTGTTTCGGTAGAATTTGAGGGCTTTTGTGCAACAAATGGCATTCGTCACATCACCAGTGCTACTTTTCACCCTTAATCAAACGGAGAAGTGGAGCACTTTGTGCACACTTTGAAACAGTAAATGACAAGCTACGCATCCACCACACGCGGGAACAAGCTTCGGCGCTCTTCCTCTCGTGTCGCCACTCCCAGCCCTACAACGACCCTTCACCAGTGGAGTTGCTTCAGCTGCTGCGCCCATCGTGGCGGCTGGCGCTTACTCCGCCTACTCAGGCAATGTATTCCAGCGCCATCTATCACAAAGCGAAAAAAGTGGTCCAACTAAAACATTCATATTTCTTTAGGTACTACACAAGTATGTAATAAAAAATGGAGGTTCCTATTCAAAAAACGCATTTGACATCCGTTTGACCTATGGCAGCGCCATCTAGCGGGCCAACCATAGCGCCATCTGGCTTCTCCCTTCAAGCTAGACGAGTTTCGTTCTTTGTAGTTTCTTCGTTTGATGCTTATTTCGTGAGATATTTGGCCCGGTCACTATCAATGGACCACCCTGTATATATATACTTTGTCTTCAAACTATTTCATTTTATTGCTATGAAGCATTAGCAGTGGTCTATAATGAAACAAATTTGTAGCGGTATTTTTTTGTCCATTTTTCCCTCACATCAGGAAGTGTTTGCTTGCACATTTTTTTCTCTTTGTATGGCAGACAGAAGACCTGGGAGCATGGCAGTATTGTAAAATCATTAGCTACATCCATGTTTCTTGAACAGGTTCCAGGAGGTTTGCAGCAGCGGCACCCTAACCAACTTCGTCATTGTAATTTGCGTAACTCTGCAACCGAGTCTTTGGTTACAGATTCGTTGCCTTCCCAGATGATGCAGCCTGCACTCCATCTGGCGACCTTTGGTCCTGTGTGACCACTAGCAGGCCACAAACCCATAGACCTGGACGCGACACCTCACCCGGCACTGGGCAGACAACAGACGTCTCTCATGGATGGTCCACTCCAGTCTGTGGCCTACCAAGGGGTCGCTTCCACATCACAATGCCATTGCGGGTCAACACCATGAAGATTTCGCTCCATTGTCAGGTGATGGAGTTTGTCCTCCACTGTTTTTCGGCTGGCGGTCGCAAGGCAAATGCCGGGCATGAGCCGAGGCTCGGCACTGGCTGCAGACTTGACTCCAGTTCACTGATCTCTTTCTGCACTCACACCTCCCCCTCCCCCCACGATGTCGTAGCAGCAACCGACACTCACAACGCCGGTGAAGAATTTCGAGGGGAGGAGTGTTGTGTCCTCGCTAATGGACGCAAATAGAGTTGGCGCACTGGACAGCGCTTTCAAATTCGCTGCCAACCACAAACGCGGCCCAATCAGCAAATTGCGCGCCACCGCCAATGAGATGGACTTCCGCGTAGTGACAAACAGCGGCCACGTGCTGCTATAGGAGTTCACGTACGGCTTTGACATTTCTAGTACAGAGTTCCAGGGTTGCATTTCATAGCTTCAGTTCGTAGTGAACATCAGCGTGTGACACACAGTCTACAAATGGAGTCACATATAGCCTTTGCGTAGGGACAAGTGTTTACTACAGTGATTGACAGTGTTGTGACCAGGATAGACATAGTCTTGTTGACACTGTGTTCAGTAACGCACGCCGTGACAGGTTACTGCTTACATCTACATCTACATCGTTACTCTGCAATTCACACTTAAGTGCCTGGCAGAGGGTTCATCGAACCATTTTCATACTACTTCTTTACCATTCCACTCTCGAATGGCGCGTGGGAAAAAGGAACACCTAAATCTTTCCCTTCGAGCTCTGATTTCTCTTATTTTATTATGATGATCATTTCTCCCTACGTAGGTGGGTGTCAACAAAATATTTTCGCATTCGGAAGAGCAAGTTGGTGATTTAAA
This sequence comes from Schistocerca americana, assembly GCF_021461395.2. Taxonomy (NCBI): domain Eukaryota; kingdom Metazoa; phylum Arthropoda; class Insecta; order Orthoptera; family Acrididae; genus Schistocerca; species Schistocerca americana. Next base: position 303,679,230 of record NC_060119.1, on the reverse strand, counting down.
TTTCGTAAATAGATCTCTCCGCAAAGAAAACCGCCTTTTTTTCAATGACTGCCACCCCAACTCGCGTATCATATTAGTGACACTCTCACTCCTATTGCGCGATAACACGAAACGAGCTGCCCTTCTTTGCACTTTTTCGATGTCCTCCGTCAATCCTACCTGGTAAGGATCCCACACTGAGCAGCAATATTCCAGCAAAGGACCGACAAGTGTAATGTAGGCTGTCTCTTTAGTGGGTTTGTCGCATCTTCTAGTGTTCTGTGAACAAAGCGCAGTCTTTGTTTCGCGTTCCCCACAATACTATCTATGTGGTGTTTCCAATTTCAGTTGCTCATAATTCTAATTTCTAGGTATTTAGTCGAATTGACAGTCCTTAGATTTGTGAGATTTACCGTATACCCTAAATTTATCCGATTTCTTTTAGTGCCCATGTGGATGACCTTGCACTTTTCTTTGTTTAGTACCAATTGCTACTTTTCGCACCATACAGAAATTCTCTCTAGATCATTTTGTAACTGGAATTGATCGTCTGATGATTGTACTAGACGGTAAATCACAGCGTCATCTGTAAACAATCTAAGAGGGCTGCTCAGATTATCACCTAGATCATTTATGTAAATCAGGAACAGCAGAGGGCCTACGACACTACCTTGCGGAGCGCCAGATATCACTTCTGTTCTACTCGATGATTTACCGTCTATCACTACGAACTGTGATCTCTCTGAGAGGAAATCACGAACCAGTCACACAACCGAGACGATACTCCATATGCACGCAATTTGATTAACAGTCGCTTGTGAGGAACGGTATCAAAAGCCTTCTGGAAATCTAGGAGTATGGAATCTATCTGAGATCCCTTGTCGACAGCACTCATTACATCATAGGAATAAAGAGCTAAGTGTGTTGCACAAGGAAGATATTCTCTGAATCCGTGTTGGTTATGTATCAATAAGTTCATAATGTTCGAGTACAGTACGTGCTCCAAAATCCTACTGCAAATTGAGGTCAGTGACATGGGTCTGTAAATAAGTGGGTTACTCCTATTTCGTTTCTTGAATATTGGTGCGACCTGTGCCATTTTCCAGTCTTTAGGAACAGTTGTATCTGCCCGTAAGCACATCAAACGAGTTGCTGTACAACTTTAGTTAAGTTTTGAAGTGCAATAAAGTGTATATTTGTGTGTCACTAATATGTTTACAGTCATATTTCCGCCATCCACATAGGAACACCTAGACCTAATACGATATGCATGAGCCGTTCTACCAGACGATCCGTACACTTCAATATATGTGCTGGGTTTCGTTGTGTGTGCTATGAGAGTGAAGAGAATTAGTGTTGCCTGTTCAGTTCAAAGGACTTTAAAAGGCTAGCCCCCATTATCATTATAGAGTGATCTAGACAGAATGAATCACTGAAGGGTGGTCCTGTTGACGTTCACATTCAATCTGAAGCCTCTAAAAACTTCCCAGGAAAACCGGCAGTATTCGCATTATTACTACACGATCAGATCATCAACTACAGCCCACTTAACGGAATTGTGCAGAGACTTACACAAATTAATCGACGTAGCATAACAGCTAAATCATTTCACGATACCATCACAAACTGCTAACGTTGTAATTGACGTCCAACGCTTTCTCAATGAATATAGGCGTTTATTATTGTAAAATGTTTCATTTTTCATGTCTACGAAGCAGGGACGAGTTACCACAACATTTTCAACAATCGTGGCTACAAACTGCCTTTTAAAGGGACCAACAACCTCAAATCGTGTGAAAGTTTATCTTGGTTGAGCCAATATTATCATGGCATTAGCTAAGATGAAGACAGAACTATTTTTGAAGATCTAGTGACATTACTTCGAAATTTTGATCAAATAACTAAACATTTTACAGGAAATGTCTTGAGGAACCTTTACACATACCTGTTACTTTCAAGAACGCATCTGTCAGAGATCTATAAAGATCTGGATGTCCTCCACTGCATCGCCTTAGACTGAGGAAGCAGAAGAATTGTTTTATATGTGCAATGGATGATGTAAAAGTGATATTTAATTGGATTATGAATAAATTATTTTGAAACTAGCTCTCATGACTTCCTACTTCACAAACGCCATCCATCTATCGAGCTGTGATGACATGCATCTACTCTTGGTGAAAGCTACAAGCGTACTCGTCTGATTTCACCCCCATCACCTTTTTACTGACTGAGACTATATAAAAGGGCTCAGCACGCTTACTTTCTACTCAGTCCACTTCTGGTGTTGTTTCTCTCTCCCTCCCTCTATGTCTCTCTCTCTCTCTCTCTCTCTCTCTCTCTCTCTCTCTCTACCTCTCATGATGTCGGTTATGAAAATGTCATCCAGCAACAACAACATCGCCAGAAGCAGAAGAAAAGATCCTTGTTTCAAGGAGGTTTTCGATGAGAGCAGTGTCGCATCGAATCTCTTTGATGATGAGGCTTTTGCTGCTTTAATGCGCTGTGTTTGGAGGGATGAAAATCTATAGCGTAAGCGCCGTTTCTATATAAGTGCATGTTTCTGTCTGTCTGTATTTTCAGTGCTTAAAGGTTGTTACGCTGTTGTTTTAGGGCTGATGAATGACGTCACTTCAAGGCCGTCTCTGGACAATGTCCCAAGCCCTAACCCTTTTTCTACATCTGAGGATTGATCGGCTAACATCACTCAGTCACAGGACGATGTTGACGATGACCTTGATCTTTTATGTAAGTATCGCTTTTACGAGAGAGAGAGAGTTTATTTGTTAGTGTCAATATTTTACTTGGCCAGCGTCTTTCTTGCCCTTTGAGAAATGGTTAATGCTCCGAACACTAGCCCGTTTCCAGCATATTCAGCATCTGAAGGGTGGCAGGTAAACATTACCCCATATATTCAGACGCTTGCCACGCCATCCCAGACCTCTAACCCCCCCCCCCCCCCCTATAAGAATAGTGCCACATAGCGACACTGATGGTGGTTATATGCACTACAGGAGTTAACATCTGAGGTCATCAGTCCCCTAGACTTAGAACTACCTAAACCTAACTAACCTAACGACATCACATACATCCATGCCCGAGGCAGGATTCGAACCTGCGACCGTAGCAGCAGCGGGATTCCGGTCTGATGCGCCTAGAACCGCTCGGTCACAGCGGCCGGCGCACTGACGGTGATGATGACAATGATGACGACGACGATGACTATGATGATGATGACTTTGTATGTAAGTATCTCTTTTATTTTGTGTGTGTGTGTGTGTGTGTGTGTGTGTGTGTGTGTGTGTGTGTGTCTACAATTGTCTCCTGATACTTATACACTGTTGTACTATGATGTTTCAGAGTTACTTGATAACTTGGAGCTGCCTTGTCCCGCACTGGCACCATCAACACCTGCATCACTACCACCATGAGCAGCATTGACAGGAGCTGGAGGGTCGATGGTGGGCCCGTCTGCATCAGTGACTGGACCACGAACAGTGGAGCTAGTTGCACTTCCTCTAGTGGTGGCACATGCACCGACATCTGAACTGTCTCATGTTTAATCGATACCTGTACCACCAGGATATGGTCCCCGTAGTGATAGAGATCAGCTATCGACCAGCGTAAGCCCCTCCACCCGTTCTAACAGTGAGGATGACGACGATCCCGGAATTACGATCTTCAGTGATTCGAGGTGTACTTGGAGACAGGACTTTGCTTACTAGAATCAGCAACACAGCTGGATATCAAGACGAATAAGTATCTGCATGTTATGGAAAGGGAACTTTCCAAGATCTTAAAGAATCCGTGGTATCCCACCATTAACTACTTCGTTACAATATGCTGCGAGTTCACTCTCCCACCTAAGGAGGATATGCCAAAGGATGAGTCATACATAAGTGAGGTAATAGTGGCGAGATAATGTAGGACCCCTCAATTGCTAAATGATTTGATGATTGTACCCTGAATCCTATATAGGCCCAGCTCTCTCACTTCCAGCAAAGAGAGTGTGGTAAAGTTCTCCACAGATTTCCATATTTGGACGTTCATGTACATGTGTACGATCCAATATGTGAAGGGTCCTCGCATATGCCTTCCAAGGATATTGCTGATGAAAAGGCTGTTGCTAATGTCCGCAACAATCATTTCTACTTTCTGTGGTCACTTCTGGACTGAAAAAAAAAAAAATTCATGGCTCTGAGGACTATAGGACTATGTGACTTAAAATCTGAGGTCATCATCAGTCCCCTAGAACTTAGAACTACTTAAACCTAACTAACCTAAGGACATCACACACATCCATGCCCGAGGCAAGATTCGAACCGGCGACTGTAGCGGTCGCGCGGTTCCAGATTGAAGCGCCTAGAACCACTCGGCCACAGCGGCCGGCTCTGGAAAAGAAATTATAAGAAACATGCACATTGTTCAGAACAATACCATGTGGATATTAGTTGATGTTATAATCTTGATAGTATTAAATTCCTCATGATCTCACAGGAAATTAGTAAATTTGAGAGGTAGTTCCTCATATTTCAGTCCATATGTATGCGTTGAGAGTATGCAACTCGGATGATGGTGTTGTTACATGTGGTCATTACGACCCATTTACCTTTCTAAAGTCGCTGGTCAGCATGAGAAACATGCAGAGTTGTTGTTAATATCTGATGGTCACAGGCAACATTACTGCTGGTTCAAATGTATGTCCCACGTTCTCTCCTCCCAAATACTGAAACGTAACAGTAAACTGCATCTTTGTCCTAGGTGCCTGAATTCGTTTCAAATGAGTAAGAGCTTAACGAAGTATTTGGTCGACTGCTCCACCAAGGACCCAGTACGTGTTGTAACGCCGATTGAAGAATATAAAATCTTAAAATTTAAGAATTTTCTCCACAAGGAGCGATTACCCATTGCTATATACGTCGACATTGAATGTCTTCTCGTTCCTGTGGGAGGCCATGCGGGGGATCCTACTGCCTCACATACTACTCTCAGAGAACGAAACGTAGCTTTCGCTGCCACTTATCAAGTTGTGTGTTTGTAGAACTCAAGTCTTAAACATTTTGATTTGTACGTTGGGGATAAACCGACGGATTAGCTGCTCTCTGAGATTGAAAACTTGCAAGGAAAGTTGAAGACATTCATGACAACATCACTCCTATGACCGAAACGCGGGAGGGTAAATTACTGTATGAAAATTCTGTTGTCTGCTATGTTTGTAGGCAGTTATTGCACAAAGAAGTGTAAACACCACATAGGGATCATTGCCATCTAACCGGTAAATTCCGCGCTGCTGCACACAAAGCATGCAACTTGAACCACCAACACCGAGGACACATACCCATTTTCATCCATAATGCAAATCAGATTTGCTTTAAATACACACTGTAGCGGTCATGAGAGCTAGTCATTTTTGAAAGTAAAACGTTAGTTCATGTTAATGTTAGTCAAGGTCTTTAGGATAAGAAAGGCGCATTACCAACACATCACTGGTTTCAAAAAAAAAAATAAAAAAATTTCAAATCGCCCGCCTGTTTGTCGATTTTCCTTGTTAAAAAAAAGACGGTGAACAAGTCGGGTAAGAGGGCTACTAGAAGCCTGATGTTCCTTCTGCGATATTGCAGAAAGACTTGGCAGTAATGTAGTCATGACAGCTGGCAGCGGCGGTCTCGAGAAAGTATGGCGACACAACGAACTGTTACGAATAGATGACAACAAGTACAGCTCCAAGCCGGACTCCCTGTAGCGTGCATTCCACTGATCCCAACCCTCGCCATTTACGACTTCGGTTGTACCAAGCGAGGTCTCAGTGGAGGGCTCGGTGCCAGTGACGGTCGTGTGTTGGTTGGATGATGATGATGATTGGTTTGTGGGGCGCTCAACTGCCGGTTATCAGCGGCCGTACAAAGTCCCAATCTTTACACAGTCCAATCTTGCCACGTTCGTGAATGATGATGAAATGAGGAGGACAACACAAACATCCAGGCCCCAGGCAGAGAAAATCCCCAACTCGGCCGGGAATCGAACCCGGCATTGGTTAAAAGGAGGTCAGTTGAGGGCCTGCAACCAACCTGTACGTGCTAGACACACTGTACCCAGACCTAAAATTAGAGTCTGGGGTGCTATTTCGTTAGACAGCTGGAGCACTCTCATCGTTAACCAACGCATCCTGCTTGCAAATTTTTTACGTCAATCTGCTGATTCGACCTGTTATGACGCCATTCAAGAAAAGCATTCCAGGCGTGTTTTCCAACAGAATAACGCTCGCCCACATACCACCATTGTAACTCAACATACTCTACAGAGTGTCGACATGTTGCCTTGGGCTGCTCGATCACCAGAACTGTCTCCAATCGAGCACACATGGGACATCATCGGAGGACAACTACAGCGTCATCCACAACCAATAATAATTAAAAATCACTGCATGACCGACCAAGTACAACAAGGCATGGAACTCCATCCCACAAACTGACATCTGGCTCCTGTAAAACCCAGTACATGTTTGTTTGCATGTTGCATGCATGTCTTCATGCTTCCATTCAACATTCTGGCGGATACATTGGTTATTAGCGTACCAGCATTTCGCATTTGCAATGGCTTATAGCGCGCTTACTAATGTACGTTTTGCTTAAAATATCTGTGAACGTTTGTAGTGCTACGTGAAAATCAGTGCTAACTATAACCGGTTGTGGGTGAGTCCACTGGTTCCCAGACCGATGACCTCGCTGTCTGGTCTCCTTCCCCAAAACAACCCAACTCCACTGGTTCCCAACCATCCTGAGTCTATTATACCTGAATGCCTTTAGATATTAGCCTGTATCATCCCGCTCCTCTCAACCCTCTCCAAACACATCAGCATTATATCCTAGCTAACCTCTACAGTGAAAACACATATCCTTTGAACAATTTTATTTTGAAAATGACGAAAGCTATATTATATTAAGTTGTTTGTGGATGTGTTACTCACAAACGAGGTAATTAGACAATTGTTACTGCTTATTTCAGATAACCTTTTTTACAGAACTATGAAACAATTGTCTGTGCGTAGCGAGTACTTCCTACAACTGCTTCTCAGGAAGGAAGCTAGTTATCCACAGTGATGTTAAACACTCGTTACAATACATGCTTCCTTTAACGATTCCTCTCCCTGGCGTCACGTGTTTCACACACAGCCTGCACCTCCGTTTAAAATGAACCATGTTAAAATATTTGCACTATACTTACAGCTAGCAAATCAGTTGAATGCTGGACTCGTTATTTCTGAACTAGCAGAAACTGGAAGATTTCAGACTACCAATGCTTAGCGCCTGACCACTGCCATTAATAATAATAATAATAATAACAATAATACCCTGTAAGCCTTACAGTAATGTCGTAGTCATTAGGTAGTCACTGTTGCGTGTCAATAACTTCATTTACTGTCGCGAAGTGAATACTGAAGTAATGTCTGGTACATTGTGGGAACTATCTACAACAAGGTATTTTCATGCAATATTTGAGCAGATTTGATGAATATGTCTCAGTTCTACTGTCGCGGATGTGGTACAAACTATGAGTGTTGTGTGTTTTATATGAGGAAGATGTTATTGATGGATTTGTTTCGCAATTCCATCTCATTGTGTCCGACGTTGATGTTAGCGTTTCGTGTAATTGCTGGTACTGTAACTTATGTAATTAGTATTACAGTCTTATGAAATGGTGACAGAAGTAATGATATTTTAAAAATAATCGAATCCTTTTGTTTTTACCTCTCAGGAAGCTCATTTTACCCCTCGTTGTGTATTACCTTCAGGTTGGGATCAACTGCTCTAACCTATTGACAAGGTTCCATTCCGATCTGTAATACACTGAGGTGACAAAAGACATGACATAGCTATATTCACACATAGAGATGGTTGTAGTATCGCTTGCGTAAAAGGGCAGTGTGTTGGCGGAGCCGGATTTGTACTCACGTGATTCATATGAAAAACTCTCCGACGTGATTATGGCCGCATGACGAGATTTAAGACGTTGAACGCGGAATGGTAGTTGGAGCTAGACGCATGGGACATTAAATTTCGGAAATCGTTAGGGAATTCAGTATTTCGCGATCCACAGTGTCAAGAGAATACCAAATTTCAGGGACAATTACAGTGTCCGATTCCACTAGTCGGCTTTGAGCAATGACGTCATACCAAAGGCAGAGAAGCTACATAGAGGCAATCTTTGAAAGCAACTGATCGTATTTGTAAACAAACGGTTGTAGCGTACGATTACAGTGTCCGATTCCACTCGTCAGCTTTGAGCGATGACGTCATACCAAAGGCAGAGAAGCTACATAGAGGCAATCTTTGAAAGCAACTGATCGTATTTGTAAACAAACAATTGTAGCGTACGATAAAATTACAAACACAGTTCATTTAATTAATTGCTTAGCCACAAATTATACCGACAAGAATTAAAGGTAACGAAAATAAATAAGAACAGAAAAAGAGAAGTATAAATGACTAAAATAAATTATTATCACAATTTATGCGAGTAAGAAAAACACAGAAAACCTTTAAATCCAGTACAGTGTAGCACTTGGTGAAGTTATAATATTATGAATCGGCGTTAACTTTTAATACTAATTGTTAAATCTAACGGGACGAGTGCACAAGTAACGAAAATGAACTAAAAGTAGGGTCTAACAAATACCGGAATCGGTACCTGGAACTGACCTATGTAGGTTAATTCTAGTTACCGATTCCAACCATTCGACGGTTCGTTATTTAGATGTGTGCGCTAAACTGTCACAGGATTTCAACGAATGCTACTGCTATCTTCAGTATTATGAAAAAGAGAAAAATTTGGAAGCTGTAACTACAATATTTAATAGTTTTTCGCAGTGTTTCTGAGATCAATAAGAAATCTAGAATCCTAAAAAAACATAGTCCACAGATTTACTGCAGAAATGTTCACAATTATGAACCATCAAAAAGTTGGAATCGGTAACTAGAATTGACCTCCTATATAGGTCAATTCTAGTTACCGATTCCAGCCATCCGATAATTCATTAATTAGATCGTTTTTTCAGCACGTGAGTGCACTGAAATGTAAGTTAATATGATTTCTGCATTTGTAATTGCTCATTTCTAGTTACCGATCCAATTGTTGTTATAAACCGCAGTAGTTTTAGGGAGCAATTACAAATGTAGAAATATGATTACGTTTCAGAGCATACAAAAGCAAAAATAATTAATGTGTATGAATTATGAAACGGTTGGAATCGGTAACTGGAATACACCTACATAGTTTAATTCCAGCTATCGATTCCAATGTTCTTTAGTTTTTGTAGATATTCGTTCCCGATGTACTGGCTTTCTTTTAGAATTTAATGTGTCAGTTGCTCCACATTTTATGCTGCTGTTTCGTATTTGTTGTCATTCATTTAATTTTCCCGTTTTTCTTATACATTTTAGTTTCTCGCCTGCGCTTCTCCCGTTAGATTCAATAATTAATATAAAATTGACGTTGTTTTATAATAGGAGACACATTTATAATAGTCGAATACTTCTTAGCAGACATGAAAATTTGTTTCTAATTCTTGTTCTTAATTATTTTCTCTATCTTCAGTTCGTTTCGATATAATTCATGGCTAAATAAATAGCTGCGTGACTGTGATCGTAATTTAATCGTATGCTACATTCGTTTGTTTACGAGTATGATGCGTTACGTTTATAGATTGCCTATACGTAGCGTCTTTGCTTTAGGTATGACGTCATTACTCAAAGCCGACGGGTGAATCGGGCACTAGAATTTTTCCAAATTTCAGGCATTACCTCTCACTACCGATAACACAATAACCGATGACCTTCTCTTAACGACCAAGAGCAGCGGCGTTTTGTGTAGACTTGTCAGTGTTAACAAACAAGCACATTGCGTAAAATAACAGCAGAAATTAATGTGACACTCTCGACGAATGTATACGATAACACAATGCAGTGAAATTGGGAGTTACTTGGCTATGGCGGCAGAGGAGGGACGCGAGTGCCTTTGCTAACAAATCCACTCCTTGGCTTGTGACCATATTAGTTGGGCCCTAGACGATTGTAAAGCCGTGACCTGGTCAGAGGACTCCGATTTCAGTTCGGCAGGGTTCAAACGTGCCGCAGATCTCGCGAAACCAAGGACACAATTTGTCAACAAAGCTCCATAATAGTGTGGGCTGTGTTTACTGACTGACGGACTGGGAATAGTTATGTTACCAAACAGTGACGGAATTTTTATGTTTGACAATGCGCCATGTCACCGGTTTGAACATCCTGGAATATTCGAGCGAATGATTTAGCCACCCCGATCCCCCGATATGAATCCCATCGAACATTTATGTGACTTAATCGAGAGGTCAGTTCGCGCACAAAATCCTGCGCCGGCAACACTTTTGCAATGAAGGACGGCTGTAGATGCAAAATGGTTCAAATGGCTCTGAGCACTATGGGACTTAACATCGGAGGTCATCAGTCCCCTATAACTTAGAACTACTTAAACCTAACTAACCTAAGGACATCACACACATCCATGCCCGAGGCAGGATTCGAGCCTGCGACCGTAGCCGTCGCGCGATTCCGGACTGAAGCTCCTAAAACCACTCGGCCACACTGGCCGGCGGCTGTAGATGCAGCATGGCTCAATATTTCTACAGGGGACTTCCAACGTCTTGAGTTCATTCTTCGTCGAGTTGTTGCACTACGCCAGGCAAAAGGAGGTCCGACACGGTGTTAGGAGGTATCCCATGACTTTTGTTACTTCGGTGTACATTACTTTTTAAATGAGGAGGAAAGATGAACGAGGCAATAGTGTGAGATTACAGCAGCTGGAAGAAACGAGACTTGTTATCGGTAGTTAAATGCTAATGACGCCGTCTTGCATTCGCTACCCGCACATCACGGCGTGCGCTGTCACCTCGAGTCACTAAAATAGGTAATTTCCAAGAATGATTGCCTATCGAAGTTGCGGTGTCCAAACAATACATATTGACACATGCGATCGTAACTCGATCATGCGACTCTGGTGGCGGGCGTTGTGATCAATTATTTGTGATCGTCATTTTTATCTGTTTTCCGTCGTTCCCTTAGTTGCTCTACATTACATACCTCCGCAAATTATTTGTGAGTTGCTAGAGAATCCCAGACGATTTATGTCGTTAGTGAGTGGGATGTCTGGTGTTCTTGATGTTTCTTCGGCGGATTCTCTCACATGGAAAAATCTGATTCCATGTTTACCCAGCGTAGAAAATTGTTCGACTTTTTGTCGCAAATATGGAGCACCACCGAACGAGGAAAGAAGGTACTATGTAGACTGTGGTGGTGCGAAGTGTGTAGAACTTAGAATGAAATTTTCTACAGCGGAGTGTGCGCTGATATGAAACTTCCTGACAGATTAAAAATGTGTGCCGGACCGAGACTCGAACTCGGGACCTTTGCCTTTCGCGGACAAGTGCTCAACCACTGAGCTACCCAAGCACGACTCACGCCCCGTCCTCACAGCTTCAATTCCGCCAGTACCTCGCCTCCTACCTTCCAAATTTCACAGAAGCTCTCCTGCGAACCTTGCAGAACTAGCACTCCTGGAAGAAAGGACAGAACTTCGTATGAACATTTTCGATGCTGAAATACCGTTTACAGTTTCATTGCGGGCAGTGCGGAAAACGAACGAGTATCAGGAAGAATACATGGTTCGACTCTTCTAAATTATCCATCCCGACAACCGTAATGGCAGGCCGGAGTGGCCGTGCGGTTCTAGGCGCTGCAATCTGGAGCCGAGCGACCGTTACGGTTGCAGGTTCGAATCCTGCTTCGGGCATGGATGTGTGTGATGTCCTTAGGTTAGTTAGGTTTAATTAGTTCTAAGTTCTAGGCGACCGATGACCTCAGAAGTTAAGTCGCACAGTGCTTAGAGCCATTTGAACCCATTTGAACAACCGTAATGGATGATGACAACACCGACGACGAGTAAGGTAAGTCGTCTCCTTTGCAAATACAAGAATTTTTGTAACGGTCTTCTTCTGTTGTTGCTGTAGCGACCACCGTAAACGTACTCGTAACGCCCCCCACCGGAGTTGCACGATCCATTTACCATCGCACGTTCGATATACAGGGTGAAAAGTATTTAAACCGACAAACTCTTGGAGGTTTAGGGGACATCAAAACAAATATTTTTCCCTAATGTCATTTTTTCCTATGAGGAGTATTTCACCCGGTAGAGGAAGATTTCTCTGGCGGCAAATTAATTAAACCAACAAACACTTTTTTTTATGACCAAGAGACAACAACTGGTAGCTACGGCCCAATTAAACAGTCTTCAACAACACCGACCCATATATTAACGAAGAACCGCACTTGTTGAGCGCTAGTAACTGTGGCATGTGGATTATCCTCACTCCAGACATGCGAATTGTGCATGTTGAAGACTCCATCACGCCCGAACGTTGCGTCATCGGTAAACAACACAGAGGATGGAAATGTAGGATGCATTTCACACTGTTCCAGGTACCACTGCGAAAACTATGCTCTTGGTGGATTACCAACTGGTTCCAGGTTGTGGACACGCTGTAGGTGAAATGGACGTAACAATTGCTCTCGAAGGACTGTTCTTACATTCGTCTGATTCGTTCCCATGTGGCGTGCAATTGTACGAGTGCTGATAAAAGGATCCCGCTCCACATGCTGCAAGACAACTTCCTCAAATTGCAGCGTTCTTACCGTGCGACGGCATCCCTGTCCAGGTAATCTGCTAAATGACCTGGTCTCACGCACACGTTGGTACACAGCATCAAAGGTCGTATGATGCGGGATACGGCGATTAGGATATTGTTGTTGATAAACCCGTAGTACGCACCAAGCATGTCAGTGTACTCACTCCAGGTGTATCGCTCCATTAGTAAACAGAGACAATGCACTACTACACTGGTGGACACCAGTTGCCTACTACTACACGCCCTCTAACTACTGAAGATCGTAATACGGCCTCTTATCAACTGAAGAGCGTAATACGGCCTCCAACGGTTTAAATAATCCTCGTAGGAAAAAATGACATTAGGGAAAAATATTTGTTTTGATGTGGCCTACAACCTCCCAGAGTTTGTCGGTTTAAATACTTTTCACCCTGTATATCGTTTGGACCCCGCGCCTTCGATAGGCAACCATTCTTGGAATATTTTAGAATACGTGGCTGTGTTCTTAGCCTGGGTGTGTCACCTGGCAGACCGGTGACACTGCCGCCGAGGGCGGCGTGGAAGACTTGCAGCTCGCTCTCCGCGGCGGGCGGCATGCGGGCGTCGCTGAGGCGGCCCGGCGTCAGGTCGACTCCGTTCTCGACGAGGCGCGGCAGCGGCGTGGTCTGCGCCGGCCTCCGGCACAGCGACAGCCGGGTGCCCGACTGCGGCATCCCGTGAGACAGCAGCGACCGCCGGCGCCGCGGGGCCGCGTGCGACTGCGGCATCGACGCCGGCGGGCTGTCTATCCTGTGCAGCGACTGCATTCCTCTGTCACGGCCTCGGGACTTAACTTATTCGAGTCAGGCTCCTTTCACAAAGCGTCTCGAGAAACAAGAGAACGAGGTCGACCAAAGATATTAGCGCAGAACGTGCAGCCGTAGGCACGTGGAAACGAGGCTTCTTCAGTCCGATTGAAGAAGTGTTAGCGCTGTTCCAGGAAGCTATGGCTCGACAGGAATTAGCTACACTAGCCGTTGGCTTTGACCAGTGACGTAACGGGATAAATTCTAGAGTCCAATATCACTCTTTGCTTTGAGCAACGATATTACACCCGAGGCAAGGACACTATATAGAGGCAGTCTTTGAAAGTAGCGGTTGATATTCGTAAACAAAGGAACATGGCATACTTTAAAAGTACAGTCACTAGAATTGACCCACATAAAGTTACCGATTGCTGTGTCGTCACTTTTTGGTGCGCAGCTTAATTACATTCCTTTATAGCATAGCACTATTCGTTATAATGTCGTTGGTTCGGCAGACACATTGTTGTAGTCTCTGCTTTTTATGAAAAAGATTTATAACCTTTAGTCGATTAATCATTCTTTTTTTCTGTACAATTTATTATTATTATTATTATTATTATTATTACTTCTTTCCTTTCTCAGACGTTATGTCTCGTTAAAAATGGAAAGTGACGCGGACCTTGATCAAGCGTGACTTCCTTTTAACTGTACGGTATATGTTACATTGCATTTAGGAACTTTCGGGTAATTGAACATGTATCAATAATTACAGATTTCTGTAGTTGTATATGTACGTTTGGATGTAGCTGTATTGCGTTGATGTACTGGTGGATATTGTGTGGTATGACTCCTGTAGTTGATAGTATAATTGGTATAATGTCAACTTTATCCTGATGCCACATGTCCTTGAATTCCTCAGCCAGTTGGATGTATTTTTCAATTTTTTCTCCTGTTTTCTTCTGTATATTTGTTGTATTGGGTATGGATATTTCGATTAGTTGTGTTAATTTCTTCTTTCTATTGGTGAGTATGACGTCAGGATTGTTATGTGGTGTTGTTTTATCTGTTATAATGGTTCTATTCCAGTATAATTTGTATTCATCATTCTCCAGTACGTTTTGTGGTGCATACTTGTATGTGGGACCGTGTTGTTTTATTAGTTTATGTTGTATGGCAAGTTGATGATGAATTATTTTTGCTACATTGTCATGTCTTATGGGGTATTCTGTATTATTATTATTATTATTATTATTATTATCTCCCGATGTCCATTTCAGCTGTAGCCCTTTTTTTACGATATTCGATTCGTTTCCTTTCCGACAAATGGTTAAAATTCCTCTTGTATGATAACCGGGTAATTTCCAAGAATGTTTGCCTATCGAAGCCGCGGGCTCCAAACGATGTATATCAAACGTGCGATTATAAATCGATAACTCGACTGTGGTGGCGGGTGTTATGAGCATGTTTATAGTGGTCACTACAGCAACGCCGGCCGCGGTGGCCGTGCGGTTCTAGGCGCTCCAGTCCGGAACCGCGCTGCTGCTGCGGTCGCAGGTTCGAATCCTGCCTCGGGCATGGGTGTGTGTGATGTCCTTAGGTTAGTTAGTTCTAAGTTCTAGGGGACTGATGACCACAGCAGTTGAGTCCCATAGTGCTCAGAGCCATTTGAACCATTTTTGAACTACAGCGACGACAAAAGAAGAGCGTTACGAAAATAGTTGTAATTGCAAAAGGAAACGACTTACCTCGCTCGTCGTCGACTTTGTCGTCACGAGAAAGTTCATTTGATGTGTACGCTACGGAAAGCATTCCCTTTTTGCCGTAACCTTGGTAGACTCTGCCAATGTCACGCAAAAATGTGGGTGGAGTGTCACATTTCCGACAAAAATTCAAACAATATTCTACATTGCATAAGCGTGAAATTAGATTCTTCCACGTGAGGCAATCGACCGAAGAAACGTCTCCAATACCAGACATCCCACTTACTACCGCCATAAATCGTTTGGGCTTTCCTAGCACCTCACAAATAATTTATCATAACGCCTACCACCACAGTCGCATGAGCGATTTAGAATCGCACTTTCGATATATATCTTTTGGATCCCGCGGTTTCGATAGGCAAACATTCTTGGAAATTGCCGATAACCGTTTCGATTAACTGCTGATACAGACATAGCTTCGTAACTCCGAATCGTAATGTCAATTTCAGTAACATAGCCAAAATGTATTTAGTGAGACTAGCTTTCATTCCTATAAGATGAATATGTTTCTTTTTTTAGTTCGTACTAGTTTGTCGCGATGTCCATCACTACTTCAGAGCTGTCTTTTACAATACCGGTGCCGGTATTCGATTCAGATTCTATTTGATAAATATTTCCTTCAATAATCTGTGCTGACATCGTAGTGGTAACTCGAAATATTTCTCTTCCCGATTAATTAAATTCTTGCAATGAAAGTAAATGCTCGATTTACATTTCAGTATATCGCCAAGAGTTTGGCGCAGTAGTCATAGCTGGCATGTTATTTACGTCGTCTGAAGCGTATTCACTAGGTCAGTGATCAAAGCCGACAACTACTGTCACAGTCTGAAAATGGAGACGCGGCTCCAATCCGACAGTAAAAGTATTGTACTATTTAAGGAATTTATCCATGTCAAATATTGTTGGAATATAACGTAACTATGTATGTATAAAGTGCTCAGGACGAAGAGAAATTTGCCGTTTTAGTCGTCCGCTTTGAGCAGTGTCGTAATAGTAAGGCCCGTATTACAGGGCCAACCTTTTGGAAATTCTGAGACCATGGTCTAACTTTTGCAAACGATACCATAAACGTACCCTCGTCTGACTGAATGGTTAGATAACATATATTTTACCAAGTTCTTTTACAGTGTAATACGGACCTCATGGATGCTGTGACGTTACATCCAGGTGCGTAAACAGTTTACACCATCAATGCATTCCCCTATACTCTTCTTCGTTGCCTAATTTGGGCTGGATTCAAACACAGATTAGGAATATCTATAGAGCGAGAGCAGCTTAATCAGAATATCTCCATCATCAACCCGAAATTGTTGCGTGACTTCAATAAAACGATGTTTGTTTACATTTCGCGCTACGAACGAAACTCTAGTTTTGCACTTACGTATCCTGTATTTACACATTTAACTGCAATGGCGAATCACTGTTGCCGCTGTGGGCATAAATAAAAAAAAACATCAAACGGGGAAATGTTCCTTTTCATAGCTAGGTCTAATTGTAATTATCATGCCGGCCGCGGTGGTCTCGCGGTTCTAGGCGCGCAGTCCGGAACCGCGCGACTGCTACGATCGCAGGTTCGAATCCTGCCTCGGGCATGGATGTGTGTGATGTCCTTAGGTTAGTTAGGTTTAAGTAGTTCTAAGTTCTAGGGGACTGATGACCACAGCTGTTAAGTCCCATAGTGCTCAGAGCCATTGTTTTGTAATTATCATACTAATAAGAGGCGCTTTATGTTTTGAAAAATATCGGGACACAGCGCAATAAAATATTAATATACCAGGGCTGATTTATGTCACTGTCAATATACACTGACGCAAAAAAATGGCAACATCAAAAAAAGAATTAACGTAGAGTACCGAACTTTCGGGAATACATTTATGTAGATAACATATGGAAGTGATTAGCGTTGCAAGATCACACGTTAATGTAAGTGCGAGATAAGCTATCACAAATGTGAAATGCTGGTACGATTAATAACTAGCGTAACTGACAGAATGTTGATTGCAAGCATGCAAACGTATATGCACTTTGATACCCACGTGCCGTGTGTCAGTTTGTCGGATGGTGTTCCATGCCTTTTGCACTTGGTCTGGCAATGCAGGGACGGTTAACGCTATATGTGCATGACGCTGGTGTTGTCGTGCCCGCCTGGTAACATGTCGACACTTTATAGAGCATGTTTGGTTACAACGATGGTATGGGCGAGCGTTATCCTGTTGGAAAACACACCCTAGAATGCTTTTCATGAATGGCAGCACAAAAGGTCGAATCACCAGATTGATGCACAATTTTGCGGAATGGGCGCATGGGACACCCAAGTGAGTGCTCCTGCTGTTATACGAAATCGCATCCTTGACCATAACTCCCGGCGTAGGTCCAGTGCGTCTAGCATGCAGTCCGGTTGATTGCAGGCCCTCAACTGCCTCCTCTTAGCCGACACACGGCCGTCACTGACAAAGAGGCAGAACAATCGTTCATCAGAAAACAACAGATCTCCCCCCTGCCTTCCAATGAGCTCTTGCTTGACACACTGAGGTGGCAAATGGCGATGGTTTGGAGTTAGTGGAATGCAGGCTGCAGAGCGTCTGTCTTGGAGCTATCCTTGAAGTAACCGGTTTGTAACAGTTCTGTATGACACTTTGGTGCCAACTGCTGCTCAGATTGCAGCTGCGGATGCAGTTCGATGCGCCAGAGACATAGGCCGAACACGATGGTCTTCCCTTGCAATATTGCCGCGTGGCCTTCCGGAGTCCGATCTTCTTGTAACTGTACTTTCTCGTGACCACCGCTGTCAGCAATCATTTTAAATGGCTACGTTCCTGAAATATCGCAGAAGCAACATCTAGATTCTCGTAACCCTATTACACGACCTCGCTCAGTCAGTGAGGTGCGACACGCGAAGTAGCAGCGTGGTCTAGGGCACCTTGCCACGGTTCGCGCGGCTCTCCCCGTAGGAGGTTCGAGTCCTCCCTCGGGCATGGGTGTGCGTGTTGTCTTTAGCGTAAGTTAGTTTAAGTTGGATTAAGTAATGTGTAAGCCTAGGGACCGATGAGCTCAGCAGTTGTTCCCATAGGAATTTACCACAACCAACGAATCTGTGAGGTGCTGATAATTAGGTCTTTGTCACCTTAAAGGCATTCTTCATTAACATCAACTTACAATGTCCGTTCTCAGAGGTAACTAACGCTCAC
The DNA here is from genome assembly GCF_021461395.2 of Schistocerca americana. NCBI lineage: Eukaryota > Metazoa > Arthropoda > Insecta > Orthoptera > Acrididae > Schistocerca > Schistocerca americana. The sequence continues at coordinate 303,660,827 of NC_060119.1, read as the reverse complement.
GACCATTACAACTTGTATTTAAAGTAAACTTGATTTGCATCATCATAGTGGCGCTACTATGCGACTGGCGCGTAATTTGAATAGACAGAATCTTTCAGACGTGCAAGCAAGCCCTTCACATCTCGTTTATGTTGCACAACTCATTCTCGTTGTTGCTATTTTTTCCGTGAGTGTATTTACTAGACAAGTGCTACATAAATAGAGTAGTGTATGGAGCATGCAGCCAGTCAATCCGTCCCGTGTAAAAACGTTTCGAACAATTTTCAGTTGCAGATGAGGTTTACTTATATAACAGTCTGACCCATTACTTCCGTATTACATAGACCTCGAAACCATTGTGCGGAAATTTTGAAGTAGTAGGACTACGAAACAGCAGCACTAGAACCTGAGACGGAGAATCAGTATGTACGATTAAGATATTGGTTCACTTAAGGGTAAAGAAATATTTTAAAAATTAACAGGAAGTAAAAATGGAAGAATTTCGCTTTTAAAAATTTTCAGCATGTGATCAAATTTGATGTTTTTCGGAAGACTTTCACTTTGGCCTACAACGAAGCTGTTTCGCAATACTACAGCTACATAATTTATTCACGCAGGTACGACTATCAGGTGCAGTAGCAGTTGTAAAAAATAATGGTGGCTGTTCCTTCTTTTTCTATAACAAAAAAAGCGACACCTGAGCTGTGATACTTGTCGTAAAGAAGTGAAATGTTCTTGAAGTTATCCCCTCACAAGCAAGTTTCATTACAGTTACCGAAGGGAATTTACTCACATGCCTAGGAAAAGCATTTTCTGTTGAAAGGGATCTGTGTGTACTAACTGTGTAATGATATTGAAAAACTTCAGAGTACTTAGTGACAAACTTTTCGCCGTATGATTGTCACGTGACTTTGGAAGGAATACAAAACTACTGAAGCTTTCGTGGCCTTTTGTTGACATATTACCTGTTGGCTTCTGTTGCGGGTTCTTCGACACACGTTGGTTCGACGATTTTTCTTATGTTCCTCCAACACGTGTGGCCGCATGGTCAGAGCTTGATGTTGCATTGCTTCTGACGGACAGGAGGGAATCTATCTCGGTGACGAAAATCCCGTTAGATGCATCTGAATGCTCACTCCATAGATGTTGCTACGTTATGACTTAGAATCATTTTTTTAAAGTTTCTGCTGCGTGTGATAGACAAGTTACTTTCATCTGCGTTTAGTGGCAATTCTAAGATTTCTTATTAAGTATGGCACCTGATTATGTGATTTATGTGAAGCAGATTGTGACATACACGTTGATATAAACATGTTTGTTGCAGTCTCCACTTCAGCTACATATAAAGTTTGTTTTGTGACACCAGCTTCGATTTCTTGACGATAAATACCGTTTTCGCTTTTCTTTTAATTTTTATTACTGTGTAACGTTGCCTTCCTTCTAGCTGTAGACGTTCCTTTTCATACTCAATTCTTTCTTTGTCTCCCTCTGTTCGCTTAATCGATTCCGACTCTTCGTGACCCTACGAACTGAAGCACACCAACGTCTTCTTGCACTTACTCCTGCAGACTTCCCAGGTTTGGATCCATTGCTTCTGTGATGCCGTTGATCCACCTCATCCTTTGCCACCCTCTTCTCCTTGTGCCCTTGGACTTCCCCAACACTAACGTCTTCTCCAGTGAATCATGTTTTCACACAATGCACCGAGAACAGGTCAGTTTTAGTTTCAGTATCAGACATTCCAAAGGCCAGTCTGGTCTTATTTACTGTAATGCTGACCTACTCGTTGTTTTTGCAGCACATGGGACTCTAAGGATTTCCCTCCAACACCACAATTCAGGGATGTCTGTTCTACTCCGTTCATCCTTTCTTATGGCCCACGTCTCACATCAGTACATCATGACTTGAAAGATCTCAGCCCTTACTATACGAGTCTCTCTTGTTAAAGTTATGTCTCTACACCTTTAAACATCGTCAAGATTGGACATTGCCTTTATGCTAAATAACAAGCGTCTTGATTTTGTAGCTTCAGTCACCATCATCAGAAATCTAGTAATGGAAGTAATTGAACACAGAACTCTTTCTTCCCCTGCACGCCATGAAGAGATACGAAGGTAAGTCAATTATTATCCGAAATGTAGTTATATTTTTGTTTATTTTGGTAGTACTGTCGTTTTACGTTGATGACGCATGTTTTGTTTGTTCGTTGTTATATCGTTGCAATTTTCAAGCTGCTAGGTGAGTTTCGTTGAAGCTGCCGTGCTGTTAATCACGGCTGCTCCGCTGTCTATTTGCACCAAAGAAGAGCAGCGGTTAGTGATTCGTTTTTCGTGGTCTAAATGCCTATCAGGGGCCAAAATTCATCGAAGACTTTCGGTACAGTACGGGAACAGTGTTTTGCCACAACGGAGTATCTACGAATGGATTGAAAAATTCCAAAATGGTCGCACAAGTGTTACGCACGATGAAGGAGCCGGACGACCGTTTACCGCCACAAATTAAGAAACCATTGAGCGTTCACGTGAAATGATTCTCTTACAGAGACGATTAACTATTGACGAAGTGGCACATCGACTGCAAATTAGTCACGGTTTTGCCTACGAAATCATCCACAACAGACTTGGATTTCATAAAGTTTGCGCAAGGTGGGTCCCAAAACAACTCACACAATTGCATAAACAAACGCGCTTGGACATCTGCAAAAAAACATTTGGATCGCTATCGTAACGAAGGGCATATCTTCTTAGACAGGATGATTACTGGTGACGAAACATGGATCCAACATTACGAGCCGGAGAGTTAACGGCAGAGTATGGAATTGAAACATCTAAATTCGCCGTGCAAGAAGGAGTTCAAGACCCAACCGTCAGCAGGAAAACAGATGCCTTCGGTTTTTTGGGACGCACAATGTCCAGTACTGGAACACTATGGGGAAACGGGCACAACAATAAACAGTGTACGTTACAGTGAGATGCTTACTGCCAGGATAAAGCCTGTAATTCGAAGCAAACGCCGAGGATTGCTGTCAAATGGTGTTGTGTTGTTGCACGACAATGCCCGTCCGCGTATTGCTTCCCACACTGCTGAAACGCTCCAGAAACTCAAATTTGAAGTACTGGATCATCCTCCATATAGTCCCGATCTTGCCCCTTCTGACTATCACTTGTGTGGTCCACTCAAACACGCATTAAGGGGCCGTCGATTTGCCTCGGACGAAGCAGTGAAAGAAGCGGTGCATTCCTGGCTCACAGCTCAATCGAGAACCTTCTTTTATGAGAGCATCAGGAAGCTTGTACAACGATGGACTAAGTGCCTTGAAAAGCAAGGAGACTATGTCGAAAATTGATGTTCTTATAAGTTTCCTATTTGATTACAATAAAATTTTATAATTACTTTGCAGATAATAATTGGCTTACCCTCGTACATGTAGTTGCCATTCTTTCCCGACAAATAGTTAAGTTACTTTTGCGACAACCACTTCCATTTTCTATTGATCGGTACATATACTTGTAACCGTTTGTCGTAGGCTCCACTTTTCCTACGTCTCTAAAGTTTATTTTGCATTACAGTGGCGACCATTAAAACTGCAGCATATTGAGGGTGGCATGGAGCAAATGCTAAATTGGCATGAAGTATACTACATACTTTGATACGCAGATGATCAGCATTTCAGAGCAACTGCACAAAGGAGGAGTAATGGCAGCTACATTCTGTACACAAAAAAAGATTATGCATCAGATTTCTGATTCATAAATCGCATTTAAGTGTTGGCTTTTAATGATAAGATCTTGTTATGCTTTATGTAAAATGGAGAAACATCCATCAGCATGTATCCGAATTCGACACCAGCAGGACTCAGGTCTATTGAGACTGCGGTTTACCATTCCGCGAGATGGCTGCTCGCATCTGCTGCGATCCCACGAGTGCCATGGGAATAGAGTCAGTGAGTTCAGGATGGCCGTAATCTACGCCACACAGGATCTCAATGGCCCTATGTGGTTAGTGCCCGAGAGAGCAAACAGTTTTTGCTCGGCCTTGAAGAATCGTACAGCCACGCCAAGTAATTTTATCAAAAAATTGTATTATTTGCAACAAAACAAGTCTGGAGCAACACGGACTCTCAACATGGCGACTATTGTTATGGCTCTCCCAGACGCGGAAGCAGAGAGAAGAGCTTCGAAGGTGTTACCAACGACAACACGAAACACTGAAGTGGCATAATGCCATCTTTTCAAAATAGGCCCGCTTTTGCATACAACATCACGAAGCCTGTGCTCGTGCGGTGAGGCTCCCAGAGAACTAACGTTGCCATATTGCAGTCATCATCATCATCATCATAAAGGCCTGCAACTGTTTTGATGGCACGGGATGCAGTTAGGTGCACAACACGATCACCTCTGGCTCGCATACACGGTAATCTGGACAGCAGGAGTTATGTATCTGACCTGTTAAGCCCGGTGGCTGCAGTTTGTCTTTAAAGTCTCCGCAGTGTTATTTTTCAGTAAGATAACGCAGTACTGTATACTGCCTGTGCTGTTTTGACCTACCTCATGAGCTGCCGCGAGACTGGCGCGGCACCACTCGCCAGCCACCACGACTGATCAATTCTGTCAGAAAGTTGAGCTAACATGGAGTGACGTACCATCTGTCGTCAAAGTTCAGTCTGACTCGGCTCCCACTCGAGTTAGAACAGTTGTTGATGCCACAGGTGGCAGCTCTGTGTATCCCGTATGTCTCACAATCAACTATAAATTTAATCATATAGTCTTCCTGGTATCTTAATTTCGTTCATCATAATCATTATTTAAATTATCCTATTGTAATGTACAATCAAAGTAAGGAAACGTCCGTTATTTTCTATCTTTTGTGGAGTTGAGATTTAAATGTCCAGCAGTGTTCAGTCTTCTTGAAGTCTGAGAGTATTCGCCTGTCTCATATTATCTTGCATACCATGTGCAACAATTTTTTCATGACTGGTTTGCTCACCAATCTCAATTCTGAGGGAATGTTGTCTACTCTAGGGGCCTTTTTTCATCTTTCTTTTGACATAATCACATGTAACATTTCATCCTCTATTTCCTCTTTTTTTCCATATGTTTCCAGGTGTGTGTGTGTGTGTGTGTGTGTGTGTGTGTGTGTGTGTGTGTGTGTGTGTGCGTGTGTGTGTGTGTGTGTACACTAGCTGAGAAACCCGGAATTGCCCAGGTATTTATTTATAGCTGTGCCTGAAACTTTGTATGTGTGGAATTTATTTTTGCCTTACAAAGATTCTCGTACACAACGTTTGAAGTAGTATGATAGGGGACATGAACACAGAACTTGTTTGCTTCCCTAACATGGGAGAGAGCCATCTGAAAAACAGCATATACTAAGGTCCACATCGTGACATGCTGTGTCCGGCCTTGTGCTTTGTTTATAGTCCTGGCATAATATAATCTCACCAGGAACTGTGCACGTTTGAACTGAAATGGTAAATTGCTAGGAATAAGTGGGATTCAGTGTGTAACAGCTCGCTCGCCTGCGCCACATCCGGTCAAAATCTCCACTTGTATGATGTTGCGTTGGAGAGAAGTAATTCTAAGCCCCTGTGTGAGAAGGGTTCTGAGGAGTGAGATAACGAATGATGCTCTCGATCAGAGTTATTTCATGCTTCAGTTTCGGAAGGAGTGTGCAAAAAGAGAGTTAAAGCCCGATGTTCTCGAGCTGCAGCATCTCTCGACTCCTATCTCATTTGGATTCTTGACCGCACAGTTTTCACGCTTTTCGCTATGCTGGTGTATTCAGAAAGACTCAACTGTTTCCTAGGCATTTTTATTCGTAAACAAAACCAAATCAAAATATAGGGAGTAGGCTTCAGAACCACAAAATCTAATTTAATAAATTCGTTCTTCCTAGAAAAGAATGTACAGAAACCTGTTGAAAGAAGCAAAGCAATGTCACTAAGTTTTTATTATACAAAGTGAAATCAGTAAATCCGAATATCCTAGCGAAGTTAGTGCACTTTTAGTTTGTTTTCGTAAAGATAAGCTTACGGCCCTTAATTCTGTAACTGTCATAAGCTTCAGAAAATAATCTGTCACTGAATTTAAAAAAAAACTAACAGCGCCATTTACTGATTCTTTGGTGTACTACGAAACTTACAGCTCAGAACCTTATACTATACTCTGATGATTAAACATCCGAACTAATAAGCTGAGCTGATGATTTTAGATCTTTCTTTTTTGTGTGCCGATTTTGGTGAAATAAGCCTATATACATTGATCAGCCAGAATATTCTGACCACCGCTCAACTATCGATATAAAGCCCTATAGGCGAGCGCAGCGCTACCTGGCGAGAAATGACTCACTCAATATCAGTGAGCGTGCTGTCCGTGTGTAGAATGGGGAAGGCGCGCCTGCATGAGACTGGCTGAGTATAGATTGTAAAGGCCCAGAGGCTCGGCACGAGCATTTCGGAAAGTGCACGATTTCTCGGGTGTTCGAGGAGAGATGTGATGAGGATCTCCAACACGTGGTGAAACCAAGGTGAAATCACATACAGACGTCGTGGGATTGGGCGGTCACCCCTCATTACAAGTGTAGGACGTCGTAGGCTTGGCAGACAGGGAAAACAGGACAAGCGTCGAGATGTGGCGGAAGTAACATGAGACTTTAATGCTGGGCAGAGTACAAGTGTTTCTGAACACTCCGAAGGCCCATGCATGTCACAATATTAACACCACGACATCGACAACTACGTCTGAAAGGGGTACGTGACCATTGGCACTGGACGTTGGTGCAGTGGCACAGCGCTACAAGGTCTGATGAATACCGAGACCTTCTTCATCATGCCGATGAGAGGGCGCGAATCTGTCGTCTTCCAGACGAATATCTCCTTGACACCTGTACGGCGAGACGGAGACAAGCTCTGTCGAACATTCAAGTGGGTTTCCTTGGGTTCAGTGGAGCTCGTACAAGGCTCCATGGTGACAAAGGAGCATCGTACACTGGTTGCAGATCATGTACACCCCTTCATGACGCTCATGTTTCCTGATGGCAGTGGCATTTTTCAACACGATAATGCTCTACGTCACAACGCCAGGAGTGTGACGGAGTGGTTCGAGTAACACAGTGGCAAGTTCTAATTTATGTGCTGGCACCCCAACTCGCTACATCTGAACCCGATCGAACACATCTGGCATGTGATTGGACGTGGCGTCAGAGATAGTTTCCCCTCTCTCCGGAATTTACTGGAATTGGGTGACTTGTGTATGCAGATGTGGCGGCAGCTTCCTCCTGAGACCTACCGAGGCCTCATTGCTTCCATGCCACGACGTGTCGCCGCTGTTATCCGTGCCAAAGACGAACTTACCGGCTATTAGATAGGTGGTCATAATGTTCTGGCTGATCCTGCTCCAAGATACGCTTCTGCTACCTGTGAAAACCCAATTAAATATGTCACGTAGTTTTGGAGATTTGCGTGTTCAAACAGACAAAGGAACAGACACGACGGTTTTGGGTAAAATTTTAAATCACAGTATGTTTCTTTTTTTCGTGATCCGACTGTCATTAAATAAAGCTCCTACGACGCCCCATGCAACGCTCATGTTACCTGCGAAAACCCCATGACAACACGTCTAGTGTTTTAGGAAATTAGCGTTTTCAAACACACAGAGAGTCACGTCGGTTTTAGGTAAAATTTTAACTCACGATTTTTTTTTTTCGTGACCGATATTGATTAAATGAAGCCTGTATAAAGCATATACGTTGCGCGAATCTACGCTCAAGTTACCTGTGAGAACCCCACGGTAATTCGTCTAGTAGTTTTGAAGAACAGCGTGTTCGGAGGGACACAACGGCCTTACATAAAACTTTATATCACCATACCTTTTTTTTTTTCTTGTGACCAGTCTTCACAAACAGAGAGACACGGCGGTTTTAGATAAAATTTTAAATCACGATTTTTTTCGTGGCCGATTTTGATGAAATGAAGCCTATATAAAGCGTACACGTTAAACAGACAAACAAACAGAAACTAGGATTTTTCATTTTCCGTGATCTGATATAAATGACGTAAACCTTTATTTCACTCAAAGCTATGGTCAAGCTACCTGTGAAAAACCAATTAAATACGTCTGGTATTTTTGGAGATGTGCGTGTTCCAGCAGACAAAGCGACAGACTCGAGGTTTTTAGATAAAATTTTCAATCACGATATTCTTTTTTTTTTAATCCGTTCTTCATGAAATAAAGCTTGTACGTTGCCTCAAGTTAGCTATAAAAACCCCCATTAAAATTCGTATACTGTTGTTGGAGATTAACGTGTTCAAACAGACAAACACAGACACAGCTTTAAATCACGATACTTGTATCTGGTTTTTTTTCTGTTTGAACACGTTACCACATCAAAATCGGTTAACGAATATGTATATTCGTTATCCGATTTTGATGTAATAAAGCCTCTACGTTGCGCCGAGGTACCCTTAACTTACTTGTGAAAACTCCAAGAAATTTCGTCTAGTGGTTTTGGAGAACAGCATGTTCAAACAGACACACAGGACCTTCCTTTCTTAGCTTGGTCCCGGCTTGCGATGACCACTGCTCACCTCATGACGTCATGCCGTCTGATGGTGGCATTGACACGTGACACGGCAGGAAAGTATAAAAGCAGAACAGAGTCGAATGAGGAGTCATTCTAGCAGCGATAAAGGCCCTGAGTGAGGTAACCCACTGATAAAAGTGATTTTGAGGAAGGACAAATTGTCACGGCCCGACATCTGGGAATGGGAACATCGGAAAACCGCGAACTTGGCACACTGTAAGCGTGTTGCTGCCACGAGCATCTATGGAAAGTAGATGAAGGAAAATCAAATCACGAGCAGGCGACAAGGTGTTGGACGTCCACGTCTTGTCAGAATGTGGAGGTCAGAGACCTTCCCGCACTGTAAAGCAGGGATCAGATCCGATGGAATACATCTGGGATGCTATAAAGCTTCAGCTCTGCGCCCAAGAACCACCGACCCGCAAGTTATGGGAATTGCATGGCCTGTGAGCAAACGTCTTCTGCCGCATACACTATAGCGCCAAAGAAACTGATATAGGCACGCATATTCAGATACAGTGACATGTAAACAGGGAGAATACGACGCTGCGGTCCACAACTCCTATATAAGACAACAAGTGTCTGGCGCAGTTAGATCGGTTACTGTTGCGACAATGGCAGGTAATCAAGATTTAAGTGAGTTTTAACGTGGTGTTACAGTCGGCGCGCGAGCGATGGGACACAGCATTTCCAAAGCAGCGAGAAGTTGCGATTTTCCCGCATGACCTTGTCACGAGTGTACCGTGAATATCAGGAATCCGGTAAAACAACAAATATCAGACATTGCTGCGGCCTGAAAAACATTCTGCAAGAACGGGACCAACGACGACTGAAAAGAATAATTCAACGCAACAGAAGTTCAACCTTTACGCAAAACTGCTGCAGACTTCAGTGCTGGGCAAACAACAAGTGTCAGCGTGTGAGCCATTCAACTAAACATCATCGATATGGGCTTCGGGGCCGAAGGCCCATTCGTGTACCCTTGATGACTGCACGACACAAAATTTTACGCCCCGCCTGGGCCCATCAACACCGATATTAGACTGTTAATGACTGGAATCATGTTGTCTGGTTGGACAAGCCTCATTTCAGATTGTATCGAGCGGATGGACATGTACAGGTATGGAGACACTCATAAATCCATGGACCCTCCATGTCAGCAGGGTCTGTCCAAGATGGTGGAGGCCCTGTAATGGTGTGGACCGTTTGCGTTTGGAGTGATATGGGATCCCTGGTACGTCTAGATACGACTCTCACAGGTGACACGTACAAACGTACATAAGTATCCTGTCTGATCACCTGCAGCCATTCACGTCCACTGTGCATTCCGACGGACTTGAGCAATTCCAGGAATACAATGCAACACCCCACACGTCCAGAATTGCTACAGAATGACTCCAGGAAAATTCTTCTGAGTTTAAACGCTTCCGCTGTCCACCAGACTCCCCAGACATGAACACTCTTGAGCATATCTGGGATGCCTTGCAACGTGCTGTTCATAAGATTTCTCCACCTGTCGCACTCTTACGGATCTATGGACGTCCTGCAGGATTCATGTTGTCAATTGCCTCCAGCACTACTTCAGACATAAGTCGAGTCCATGCCACGTCCTGTTGCGCCACTTCTGCGCACTCGCGGGGGCCTAAACGATATCAGGCAGGTGCACCATTTTCTTTGGCTCTTCAGTGTACCTACCAAGAACACTTAGAATCCCTGTCACGGGGAACAGCTGCTGTATTGCATTCCAATGGCGAAGAGATGTGCCAGTAAGCAGGTGGTGACAATGTTTTGTCTCTCCAGTAAAAATGGAAATGATCGTACGGCGTCAGTGCCTGGGAGTTCCCAGGCGGGAAGTTCGGCCGCCAAGTGCAAGTCTTATTGAGTGCGACGCTACATTGGGCGACCTGGGCGTCAACAATGGGGTGAAATGATGATGACAGCACAACACCCAGTCTCTGAGGGGAGAAAATCTCTCTCCCCAGCCAGGAATCGAACACGGGCCCCCGCACGGGATTCCAACGCGCTGACCGTTCAGCTATTGGGGCGGACTTGTCTCTCCAGTGTATCTGCCTCTTGCGTATGCATGCTTCTGCGGCTTTGCATTTCTCTCCAGCCATTCCTTCTTTGACATTTAGCACTTTCTGCCAATGCCACCATTAGACTTTCGTGTTCTCTGTTTTTATATTCTGCTGTTTGTTCAATGAAATTCAATATTTCGTATGTTATCATAGAATACATTCTGAACCTCCTCTTTTGGCCTGTTTTATCCTCTGCTGCCTTCACTATTCCATCCCTCATAGCTAGCCATTCATCATTTCTCCTGTTTCAGTCAATCTTCCTCTAACGTCCCTTTCAAAATCTCAACATCATTCGCTTCTTTCGATTTACACAGGTCTCTTCCCTTACCATTGTGCAATTTCTTCAGTTTTCAGCAGTTCATAACGAATACATTATGGTTAGAGTCAACATCTACTCCTCTAAGTGTTTTTCAGTTAAAATCTGGCTCGTAATATCTGTCTTATAGTTAGATAATCTATTTGAAATCTTCTGCTGTCTCCAGGTTCGCTCCCGCACACGGTTTTCTTCATGCTCGTTACACCAAGTGTCCACAATGATTAAGTGAGGCTCTGTGTTAAATTATGCCAAGAATCTTCCCCTTTCATTTCTCTTCCCCCAGTCCTTGTTGTCCTTTTTGTTTTTCCTCCGCTTTCTTTTCCTCCCTTAACGAACTGAATATTTCTTTTACGTCATCATACTTTTTTTTTTAATCTCGTCATAATCTGCGGAGCCAGTGAGCATATATACTTGCTGTATTGTGGTGGGTGCTGATTTTGTACCTATCTTGGCTACAATAATGCTTTCTCTACGTTCCTAATAGCAGATCATTTGCATTTTTATTTGTTATTAATCGTTTCACTGCGTTACCCCTTTTTGATTTCGTGTTGATAACCTTGTAGTCACCTCTCCAGAAATCTTATTCTTCCTGTCACTGCATTTCACTAATTCTCACAATCTCTCAGTCTCTGAATTCAGCCGATCTTAAAAAAAAAAAAAGAAAAACCTAGGTAAGCATATAAGCGTACTAACATTCCATGAACCGACTAGCAGAACGCCAGTCTAGTCTAAATTATTGAGTGATCTAATGTTGCGCTATTAGCCACCCGCTTTTCTAATGCAATGTGAACAACTGAAAGTGAAGGCAAACTACAGTTGTTATATTTTCCGAGGATACGTAACTCTCCTGTCTCCTGTGTGATGTGGCATCTTCTTGGCTAAATATTTCGAATGTATGCCACTAATACATTATTTCTTTGTTTTATTACCAATGTTCGCTTCTGAGATAAGTCGTATCCAATAACGTTGAAAAATTTTAGCCATTCCAACCCTTTATTTTCCAGCAGTAATTTACATCCAAGAAGTTAGAGTCCTCTCCTTTTGCTTTGGTATTGTTGACCGAATTAGTTAAATATAGTTTTTGAGTATGAAATGGGATCCATTAAGGGATCTTTTAAAGGAATCTCCACAGCCAGCAGTTACTACCTGGTCACTATTAAATAGTCATTTATGCAATAGTATTCCATACTCTGTATGTGCCATTCTTAATCTTTCATATTCAGTATCAACCAGGTTTATTTTTTGGTACTATTTTAAGCGTTATTTTTCGCCTTGAATCCTTCGTTTTCAGCAGTGATGTTTCTAAATTTCTGTACTTGTTCCTTGCTGTTATTACTGGGCGAAAAGCGTAACTCTCTTTTCTCCAAGATGAGCCACAACTTTCCCTCCGTTACCTTTATATTTTTTCCCCGTATATTCTTCAAAATTCTCCATGTTTTTGTTATTTGACGATGATAAGTACATTAGCTGTATTCATCACCCTCTCTGAAACCTAATTTGTTGTTCTAGTAAACTTGTGCTGTTTTCTTTATTCTTTGGGGGAGTTAAATTTTGAATATTTCTTATACTAACCATTTACTTCGGATTCCTTTGCATCAACATTAATACCTCGCTATTCACTTCATCCGACGCTCTACAAGGCAGCAGTTAGTTTCATTATCTCTTTCAGCTAGCCATTTTCTGTCTTTGCATTCAGCTTTAGATAGCTCGTGCATTTGTTTAGCTGTCGTAAGAGTGGCACTGTTATGACCACCCTTCGGAAACGTACTCCAACAATCGTGCAGACCGTATAGTGGCGAGCTGCAAGCTGCGAGGCTTGCCTTATGAATATTACACCGCGCCATGTGTCAGCACAAGGGAAGCGCCGATTTTCTCGCAGTCGTTCCCTCGTAATTGATCATTAGGACATTATGCTCTTAAACCGCCGACAAGCAGTCCCTGGTTCCCATTTGCAAGTATATCAGCTCAGAGACAACCAGCAGCTGTCAACGGTGGTCGTCCTCCGATATAATAGTCCCTTTGCATCTCCGTCGTTGGCGGAGATTCGTCTCTATAGTATGGTAAGTATAAAAACGGCGCAACAATAAAGAGTTTAAAATATTTTGTGTATGTTATGTTGAAAGTATTTTATTAAACGTCAGGAACTGCAACATGAGACACGGTTCTGCATTTATTTTTATTTTATTTTATTTTAGCTGTTGCTACGAGTGACACTGTGATGACCTTCTTTCAGGAAAGACTTTCCGACAATGGTGCAGAACGTTTAGTGGTGAGCCAAAAGCTCAGACATCTGGCCAGGCTTGCCTTATGAATATTTTTGTCAAAGTAAAAATAAGTACAGCTGTGTACTGCATGGTGCAGTTCCTAGCCAATAAGGGGTTTCGTGGAATGTGCCACAAGATCGCAAGAAAATAATTCCAGTTCCTCGAAAGAGAAGAACTGGTCTACTACGTTTACGGTGTCCAAGTGATTTCCTCGATGATAGTTCTTTACAAAATAATTACTGGTATATGTTTCGCTAATTTACAGTAGGGAGTGTGTTGGGCCTGTAGGATGTTGTACCTAGGAACACATGATGTTTCCTGGTCAATGTTTCAGCCTAATGACCGACTTCAGAATCACATGAAAAATGCACACTGCAGATCATCATAGGCAATTTACGATATTTTCTGTGAGACATGAATTTATGTTTTGTGCAAAATTTTTAAATATTTTTTTCTTCCGCACATTTAAATGCTATGTAATACATTAGAGCTATTTGGAAGATTCTGTTAATTCTTCAGTTAAAGAATTTTATAGTGAATAAGATTCCATGTATTTTTAACACTAGTTATATAACGCGTGGACATTTGAGCCTTAATTCGTCGGTCATACATCAGTCTTGTACTTTGAAACGGAACAAAGTCGTCTACCTTGAAACATATGATATTTAGAAGTGAACTTAGTTTCTTTAATTTCTTAATAATATTAACTGTCTTGAAATTGAATATTTGTGTTATTTTTCAGTAGTTTTTGTCTTAAAATGCTTTAAATTTGTAACTTATTTTTGATAATACTTCTTAAATTGCTTTCAATGACTGATTATGGGTTTGTAGTTACGTAATAAAGTAACACATAGAGTATTAAAAACCGTATTGACAAAATTCTCTCGATTTCAACGATTACAAATTCCAATAGAATGGTTTTTTCCTAGGTGTAGACTCATGTTATATCTTGGAACACTTTCTCACATTTGGAGAAAGCCTACTTTTCAGGAGTAATTTTTGTACCTTCAAAAAAAGTCAATGCCATCTTTAAAAAATGGAATGTGAAAATATATTAAACTTTTGTTACGAAACTGGCTAGAGGAGAAAGTCTGAAAATTGTTCCCAGGTGCAAACTCTCCCCTACATAAACAGCAGATTGCTACTCTTTCAAAGCCAACATAAAATTTCAAATCGATGAGTAAGTACAGTACACAGCAGCTTAAACTGTTTAAGTTTCTAATGTCTGAGCTACTAAACGGCAGCCTTGCGCTATTTGACTCCTTTGAGATATCCGTCCTGTCACCTTCACCACATTTCACATCCTTTCATCGGTTTTCACATCTGTAGCTCGTCCTATACAAATCACGTACTGCGTCCTCGTCGGTCGGTTAAGAATATATAAGGAACGATCGATAATTGTGCTTTCGAAGGCCACACTAACCCCCTTACCTACATATCGGTGCTTATACGCCCGCATCGGAGTGAGCCTGGGTTGCATGTACGTTACAGCAATGGCCTCAAACGGTAAGTTTTTCATCACCCCTTATAGGTATGAGATTACGAATTATTGGGTTAGTTGTCTACGTTAGTAGCGTTTTTCCATAAGTGCAGGTACTCATAGCAGAAACTATAGTCATCAATAATTTATTCTTCTGCACTGTTTACAACAGTCTGCCAATGCTTGGTCAACATTTCGATTCCGCGACTGCAGAAACGCGTAGGTAGTTTTGAAGCGAAGAACCCGTCGAACCATGTTCGGAGCGCATTTTGATCCGAAGTTCCTTGAAGGTTGTTAGACAGAGAGCGGAAAAGATGAAAATCTGAGTACACAAGATCAGGTGAGTCAGGTGGGTGCGGAATGACTTCCCAGTCCAAATCTTGTAACGTGTTTCTGTTAGTCTAGCAGAATGCGGGTGGGCGTTGACGTGGAATAGCATCACTCCACGCAGTTTTCATGGTCGTTGTTCTTGGACTGCTTCCATAGAACGTCTCGGGTTATGACAATAAACGTTAGCAGTGATGCTTACACATCGAAGCAGCAATTCGTATTAGACCTTAGCGTCGCTCTTCCACCAGATACATATCATTATCTTTCGTGGATGCGCGCAGGTCTTTATACGGGGAGCCTTTGCATTGTTTGGGTTAGAACCATTCCTTTCTTTTCCTTATATTAGCATAAAGAAACCATTTCTCGTCACCAGTAACGACACGTGATAGGAATGGTCGGTGTTGCTCACGATCAAGTTGATGACGAGCAAACAGAGATGCACCTATGGTCACCTGATGATTTTCGTGATTTTGGCCTAGAGCAGGCGGTACCCACACAACCGATTTTTTAACCTTCCGCATTGCATGAAAATGTCGCACTGTAGTGGAGTGATCACATTTCATCACATTTGCGAACATTGGCGAAGAACATTTTGAATTAATGCGTTTAAATGATCTTCATCAAACCCCAAAGATCATCCTGAACGTGGAGTCACCAATGTCAAAACGATCCTCCTTAAAACGAAAAAACCATTTTCCTGTCGCACTCTGTCCATTGGCATTATCCCCATACACGGCGCATAAGTTTCTGGCTGCCTCCGCTGCTATCAGCCCTCTACTGAACTCAAGCAGAAAAATATAACGGAAATGTTTCGAATTCTCCACTTGGCACTCCAATTTCTAGCATCCACAGCTCACTCACTATCTCGAAATGTCAAAATGCCAATAAGTAAACTCAAATAGCAACGGTGAACAACAAGTAAAAAATGACAATCGATAAATAAATCCATAGCAACCAGAATATCAACATTCAAAACACACACACTACGAACTTATGCACCAACCTAATACAATGAAAAACCTGACACAGATAAAGAGCAGTCACCTACTGTATTATTTAATTTCGAAACTTATCATTTCTCCATCAGAGAATTGGCTACATACTCAGTCATCACAAAAGATTAATCTTGTCTCAAATGTTTTACATTCTTACGAGTTTATTGTGAAAAAAGTCGCTTTTAGTAACGGAATCCTAGATGCACGTCACTCTGCCGAAACGGGGGAGTGTACTTTTATATTTACATACTAAAAGACCAAAAAAACTGTTATAAGCATGCGTACTCAAATACAGAGATATTTAAACAGGCACCAAAAAACTTTTATAGGCATGCGTATTCAAATACAGAGATATTTAAACAGGCATAATATGGCGCAGCGGTCGGCAACACCTACATAAGACAAGTATCTGGCGCAGTTTGTTAGATTGGTTACTGCTGCTACAATGGCAGGTAATCAAGATGTAAGTGAGTCTGAACGTGGTGTTATAGTCGGCACACAGATGATGGGACATAGCATCTCTGAGGTAGCGATGACGTGGGGATTTTCCCTTACGACCATTTCACGAGTGTACCGTAAATATCAGGAATCCGGTAAAACATCAAATCTCCGACTCGCCGCTGCTGGAAAAGAGATCCCTTAAGAAAGGGACCTACGACGACTGAAGAGAATCCTTCAGCGTGACAGAGTGCAACCCATCCGCAAATTGCTGCATATTTCAATGCCGTGCCGTCAACACGTGTCAGCGTGCGAACCATTCAACGAAACATCATAGATATGGGCTTTCGGAGCCGAAGGCTCACTCGTGTACCCTTGATGACTACACGAGACAAAGATTTACGCCTTCCCTGGGCCCGTCATCACCGACATTGGACTGTTGATGACTGGAAACAAGTTGCCTGGTCGGACGAGTCTCGTTTCAAATTGTGTGGAGCGGATGGCCGTGTACGGGTATGGAGACAACCTCATGAATCCACGGTCCCTGTCTGTCAGCAGGGCACAGTTCAAGCTGACGGAGGCTCTGTAATGGTGAGGGGCATGTGCAGGAGGAGTCATATGGGGTCCATGATACGTCTAGATACGAGTCTGACAGATGACACGTACGTAAACATCCTGCTTGGTCCCCTGCATCCATTCATGTCCATTGCGCTTTCCGAGGAACTTGAGCAATTCCAGCAGAACAATGTGACACCCCACATGTTCAGAATTGCTACAGAGTGGCACCAGGAATACTCTTCAGAGTTCAAACACTTCCGCTGGTCACCAAACTCCCCAGACAGGAACATTATTGAGCATATCAGGAATGCGTTGCAACATGCTGTTCAGAAGAAGTCTCCACTCATCGTACTCTTACGGATTTATGGGCAGCCCTGCAGGACTCATGGTGTCAATTCCCTCCAGCACTACTTCAGAAATTAATAGAGTGCATGCCACGTCGTGTTGTGGCACATCTGCTTGCTCGCGGGAACACTACATGAAATTAGCAGGTGTACCAGTTTCTTTGGCTGTTCAGTGTTTATATGTATATACACCATGTGATCAAAAGTCGCCTGGCTGAAAATGACTTACAAGTTCGTGGCGCCCTCCATTGCTAATGCTCGAATTCAATATGGTGTTGGCCCACCCTTAGACTTGACAACAGCTTCCACTCTCGCAGGCATACGTTCAACCAGGTGCTGGAAGGTTTGTTGGGGAATGGCAGCCCATTCTTCACGGAGTGCTGCACTGAGGAGAGGTATTGATGTCGGTCGTTGAGGCCTGTCATGAAGTCGCAGTTCCAAAACATCCCAAAGGTGTTTTATAGCATTCAAGTCAGGACTCTGTGCAGGCCAGTCCATTACAGGGATGTTATTGTCTTGTAACCACTCTGCCACAGGCCGTGCATTATGAAAAGATGCTCGATCGTGTTGAAAAATGCAGTCGCCATCCCTGGATTTCTCTTCAACAGTGGGAAGCAAGAAGGTGCTTAAAACATCAGTATAGGCCTGTGATGTGATAGTGCCATGCAAAACAACAAGGGGTGCAAACCCCCTCCATGAAAAACATGACCACACCATAACACCACCGCCTCCGAATTTTACTGTTGGCACTACACACGCTTTCAGATGACGTTCGCCGGACATTCGCCTTACCCACACCCAGCCATCGGATCGCCACATTGTGTACAGTGATTCGTCAATCCACACAACGTTTTTCCACTGTTCAATAGTCCAATGTTTATGCTCCTTACACCAAGCGAGGCGTCATTTGGCATTTACCGGCGCGATGTGTGGCTTATGAGCTCCCACTCGACTATGAATTTCAAGTTTTCTCACCTCTCGAGTAACTGTCATAGTACTTACAGTAGATCTCGATGTGTTTGGAATTCCTGTGTAATGGTCTGGATAGATGTCTGCCTATCACACATTACGACCCCCTTCAAGTGTCGACGGCCTCTGTCAGTCAACAGACGAGGTCGGCCTGTATGCTTTTGTGCTGTACGTGTCCCTTCACGTTTCCACTTCACTATCATAGCGAAAACAGTAGACCTAAGGATGTTTAGGAGTGTGGAAACAAGTGACACCCAATCACCTGACCACGATCTAAGTCCATGAGTTCCGTGGAGCGCTCCATTCTGCTCCCTCACGATGTCTAATGACTACTGAGGTGGCTAATATGGAGTACCTGGCAGTAGGTGGCAGCACAATGCCCCTAATATGAAAAACGTATGTTTTTGGGAGTGTCCGGATACTTTTGATCACATTGTGTATTCTGTTTGCTGCTCTGTGTAAAATCCATCACTTAATTTCTCATAACGGGCCGTTTTGGCCTCTTACTCGTTGCGCCTGTTCGTCGAACTTGGAGGACCCACTACTGGTCCCCATGTCCAGACGTAACGTTGTCCTTGTCCACCACTTGAGAGCCGGAGATAACTATTACTCTTTTGTTTTTCCTGTTGAAGCAGCTTTTTACTTATTTAAAAGAAAGTTACTGAATCTCTAGGGTGTAGTGTATGGAACAGACAAAACAGACTGATGAGTCAAAACATGGCCACTGCCAACCACGAGAGTGAACGTCTCCCGTTAGTGTTGCTGCCACATGACGCGGTAATGAAAGTGAATAAGCGGAGCAGAGACGAGTGGGGAGTCATTATAGCGACGACACGAGCCGCAGATGGGGAAATCCACCGAAATGAGCGACTTTGACAAAGGACAGACTCTTATTAACTGGAGTATGGTAACGCGAATCTCGCAAACAGCGAAACTGGTAAGCTGCTGGCGTGCTACTATCGTGAGCAGTGGAAAGTGGTTAAACCACGAATAGGAAACTAGCTGTAGGAGGAAGTCCATCCCTCATCAGGGGGGTGCAGGTCGGAGGTTTGCCCGCTTTGTAAAGGATGATAGGCACCGATTCGTGGTGCATCTGATGACGAGTACAACGCTGGGGCAGGAACAAGCGTTTCGGAGCACACCATTCAGCGCAAATTGTTGTTGATCTTAGAGCTCTGTTGAATCACATTTCTTGTTACATCGAGTCGATGATCGTGTCCGGATACGCTGTCATCCAGTTGAACGGCCTCTCGAAACATGTGCTGCGCCATGAAAGCAGGCCGGAGAGGTTGTAGAGTATTAGCTAGCGGGGTGGGGTGGGAATATTCACCTGTGCTTCCCTGGGACCTGTGACGGTAACTGAATCCACTATGACGGCTGTGCGTTAAGTGAATAGTACTGTGCGCCGCTTTCATTTGTTTGTGATTGATGTCTTCCCCGGTGGCGATGGCGTCTTCAGCAATGTAATTGCCCGATGCACAAGTCAGAATCTTGCTACGGTGGTTTAAGAAGCGTTACAGTGAACCGATGTTGATGTCTTGTCCACATAATTCGACTGATGTGAACCCGATGGAACACGTCTGGGACAGTATCGTTTCGAGTGTGTCGTAAATGCTACGTGTGTGTGTATAAGTATTCTCAAGCGATATTGAAACAAAAGTTTTTAAAAGAACTGGACATTCTCCGGACATTGCTTTTCTGTTAGAAAGATAATTTTAAAAGCCTATCTTTGCCGTCTTCTGCGGCAATGTACAAATTTCTTATTACTAATGAGAAAAAGGAAACATTCATACAAATTAATAACGAGAAAAAATGAAAAGGTGTGATACTGGAGCTAGTTGTTTAGGTATTACACAAATAAACAGCAGGACTCAAATAATTAATAATTTTTCCCCACACGAAAATTATGATAAAAGGTTATCCAAATCAGCTTTCTAAATAGCTAAAAACGTTGAAATAGTAAACCAGCTGATAGCGGTTTATTGCAAAATTTGAATGAAAATACAACCCGCGGCCTCGCCGAGAGGCACACCAAGACTTTCGTTTCCAGACGAGCTACACGTCACAACGCCGCTAAACAGGCTACTGGCAGGAAGTTCCGAAACGAGCCACATCTATTGGAAATTTGTGGTAAGGTCTTGTGGGACCAAACTGCTGAGGTCATCGGTCCCTAAGCTTACGCACTACTTAATCTAACTTAAACTAACTTACGCTAAGGACGACAGACACACCCATGCCCGAGGGAGGACTCGAACCTCCGACGGGGGGAGGCGGACGGATAGCGACAGGATGCCTCAGACCGCGCGGCTAAGCCACTCGAACCACATCTATAAAACACTAAGATTGGCCATGAGCGACCGATAATGGAGCAGATACAGTTCAAACCTAAATGTACACTGCACCAAGTACTTCCCCTTTCCTTTTTTTCTCTTTTTCTTCTTTAGGCACTGGACGGAAACAGAAGTTCCAGAATGGACCGGACAGATGCGTCAGCGAGCGCGGCTACAACAGAAGCAAAGTGAAGTATTCGCCACTCGGAATATTTCCACAAGATCACAAGTAGCTGTAATTAAACTTTGTTTATTTGAGCAAGTAAACTTCAAGCACAAAACAGACTGCTGTTTCTGATGCAGTGCGACAAAAGAAAATAAACGTTCTCAAAAATGTTCAAATGTGTGTGAAATCTTATGGGACTTAACTGCTACGGTCATCAGTCCCTAAGTTTACACACTACTTAACCTAAATTATCCTAAGGACAAACACACACACCCATGCCCGAGAGAGGACTCGAACCTCCGCCGGAACCAGTCGCACAGCCCATGACTGTAGCGCTCAAGACCACTCGGCTAATCCCGCGCGGCAAAAGCGTCTTCAGGAAATTCTTCCTAGTAATGTGATGGAAAAATTCGTCACAAACAACCGTTCTTCAGTGAAACGAAAATAGTCTTGAGAGCATAGATAACATTCTCTTGGCCAATGAAAAGTCTATCTTCAAAACAAAGTACTAATTCGAAGTTCTATCTCACGAGCAGCACGACTAGTCTACGGCGCAAAACATCAAGGCTCTGAGCACAGGTCGCGGGACTGCAGCCGCTGGGGGCCGAAGACGTGACGTCCGATCAGAGGCGGAGTCGAAACGGTGACGGTACATCAGTCGTTGGCTGCCGAATACGGAACTGGTTCTAGCCGCCTCCACGCTGGCAGAAATACTCGCGCTGCGGAGATCCCATTTTTCGTATTGGCTATCGAAGTTGCGGCAGATGCAGCGACAGGTGCATGTCTGGAGCGACACCTGTTGCTACCTTCTGCGCACTTTGTCTGGTTACCGAGAGGCCCTCTGGGGACTGAGCAGGGTAACGCGAAAACCATCCTAAACGCAGGGGTTGAGCTGCCAAGTATACATTCGTTGCGGGTTGGCGGCGTCGAAGTCGAAGCCTGCAGTCGAACTACTAGGGCGATGCTAAAAACACTAGTATTCACGGCACGGTGCAAGAGCGCCGCTTCACTAACAAATCGGTCCATGTGAACCAGTATCAACACCCCCCAAAAGAAACAATATATATGGAGCCATCAGCAAGTTGACACATGTATCCAGCCCAGCTCAGGCAAAAGTCGTAACTTATAGGAAGAATGAGGCCAGCAGTCTCTATACCAAATTTAACTTGTAACGCCGGAAATGCATATCCTCCTATTTTCATCTATTGTACTATAAATTTTTTTCCTTATTTTGTTACCTGAAGATATGACATTTCTGTGTCTCTATATATTGTAATTGTTTTATTATTTGTATATATATATATATATATATATATATATATATATATATATATATACACATTTGTGTCGATGTATAGTTGGTTTGTTTTGTAAATAGTATTTGTATTTTTAAGCTGGGTCTTGCCTAGGGAAAACTATGCTATCGAACGAATACATCGATAGGTCGTGTGGAGAACCAAAGTGTTTAGGATCTTTGGGAGTGAACTCTGCCGCGTGGAGTGCGGGCAGAGCAGAGCAGAGTCTGGCTGGAGTAGTGCAGTGGAGCAGGTGTGTTGTGTGACGCTCCCGCGAGTTGCCGCGCTTTCGGGGTCTGGCAGCATGTAATTGCGCTCGAATTGCTATGATAGTTTCTGACACGGTGTCGCGGACGGGAAGCATTAGCTGGCGCACATCAAGACCCCGTTTCGCCTGGTGACCGTGTCGAGAAGAAGGCGCGCCAACATCCAGCTTCTGCAACAGCGACGGCCGACAATGAGTGACTGTCGTCACCTGCTCGACCGACGACTGCAAACCTTCAATCAATCAACAAGGAAGACTGGAAGCACGTAAAGTTTTAGAACTGTATGGCAGACCTCAGCTTTTAAAATTGTTGCATCACAAAATTACAGCAACTTAGCATGAACCTTTGTTGCTCGTTGTCCCAATTGCATTACCAAGCAGGGTCCGTTCCTTTTCCGAAATGAACCCGAGCGTCGTTGAAATTCAGACGCCAGCGTTGAAGTAATATCATTCCATTTCACTGCTTTAACTTCAAAGTTCAGTTGAGGTATTCATAGCTGGCTACAATATTTAGATTACACAAGCACAAATTAAGAGTGCGAGTTTTGTTACCGTATTTTAGCTTATCTGTGACTGCAGCTCAGCTTGGTACGTACTGAATTTTACTATTTTTAATTGTTCAGAATCATTTAATTCAAGTTCAAAGTTAAATCTCTTATTTCTAAATTGCGTAGATTCAAGTAGCTTTTGAAAGGATTGTTGAGGTAGCTCAAGACTAACCGTATTTTACTGAATTTCGATGTGCTTCAGAAACAAAGCTCACTGTTAATTTCAGTCACTAAATTAACTTTCAATTTTCCGGTTTTATTAATTCTTTTGCTAAATTAAGTCAGAGTGTAGCGAAATTTATTACTTCTGACAAACTTTCAGTTTTCACACTACACGTGTCAACCTTCAGTTGCCACGCTTCTAGTGCTAGTTATATGTGTAATAACCTTTCTTTTTCAGATACTATAGTAATTGTCCATAGGACTGCCGACCGTAATTTCCCCCAAATCTCAAATATCTAATTACCGCTAGTTAATTGTTAACGTAACGGCCGCACATTTACTTTCTTTATTAACTCTACCCCTTTTCGAAATTAATTTCCACCAGTTTCATTTGCATTTTTCCTTTCATTTAGATGTAACCCTTTCCTCCCTCTTTACCGACAGATTAACTTCGGTGACGATTGCTTTTCCCAAATTTCCATTAGGTACACGCGGTTTAATTTTTCACTGTCATTAAGGACGATAAGTGAGGGGGAGGTTACAAACTTCCAAGAGAACACTACAACACATATTAATGAGGCAGCAGCCAGATAAAATTTAACCTGGCGGGACAGATACATAAAAGACATATCAGAAATAATTGCTCTTACAAGGGGAAGGCCTCAGACACGGCCAACCGATTCGGCACAAATTTGGCAGGTCGCTTGTGTACAGCCTAACACGAAGGACTCTAAGATATTCTGGGTCAACAACCCCGCAATTTTGAGAAAATCATCCGTAAAGGTTATGACGAGTAATCGGCTCCAAATTGGCGGGATCGATAGATAATTGTAAATAGAGCATTTTTCATCATCAGGTATGGGGTCCGCAAACGCAAACTTTTCCAGAAATCGAGGAAAGAAACTTTTACAACTGCCGCTTCTGTACCCACATTGTTAACGCTTTTTGCCGACATCACCGATAGAGCAACGGCCAAGGTAACTGGGGGGGGATCGGAAAAAGCCGGGATCGAATCTCGAAGAAACCTAGCGGATGTTCCTCTTTTCGTTTGTATTTTTCCATATCTCAATTGATAGGGATAGGAGGGTTAATAAGGTAAGTAAATCAATAAGGAATGATAATAATAAGGTAGGCAAATGAATTTCTCAAACGTCTTGGGATAGTAAACAACTAAAATGTTACTCCAGGTCACTTTACAATCATTTTTCTTCGAACAACTGGATGTATGGTACCTGTCATTTAAACATTCGAAACAGATATACTCACGGCACCAAGAACATTTAATGAATGCAGTCTTTCGACAGCTACACTGTTCCTTCCGAAGAGTCGGTGGAAAACAAACTTGGTTTACATTTAAAAATACACTCCCGGAAATTGAAATAAGAACACCGTGAATTCATTGTCCCAGGAAGGGGAAACTTTATTGACACATTCCTGGAGTCAGATACATCACATGATCACACTGACAGAACCACAGGCACATAGACACAGGCAACAGAGCATGCACAATGTCGGCACTAGTACAGTGTATATCCACCTTTCGCAGCAATGCAGGCTGCTATTCTCCCATGGAGACGATCGTAGAGATGCTGGATGTAGCCCTGTGGAACGGCTTGCCATGCCATTTCCACCTGGCGCCTCAGTTGGACCAGCGTTCGTGCTGGACGTGCAGACCGCGTGAGACGACGCTTCATCCAGTCCCAAACATGCTCAAGGGGGGACAGATCCGGAGATCTTGCTGGCCAGGGTAGTTGACTTACACCTTCTAGAGCACGTTGGGTGGCACGGGATACATGCGGACGTGCATTGTCCTGTTGGAACAGCAAGTTCCCTTGCCGGTCTAGGAATGGTAGAACGATGGGTTCGATGACGGTTTGGATGTACCGTGCACTATTCAGTGTCCCCTCGACGATCACCAGTGGTGTACGGCCAGTGTAGGAGATCGCTCCCCACACCATGATGCCGGGTGTTGGCCCTGTGTGCCTCGGTCGTATGCAGTCCTGATTGTGGCGCTCACCTGCACGGCGCCAAACACGCATACGACCATCATTGGCACCAAGGCAGAAGCGACTCTCATCGCTGAAGACGACACGTCTCCATTCGTCCCTCCATTCGCGCCTGTCGCGACACCACTGGAGGCGGGCTGCACGATGTTGGGGCGTGAGCGGAAGACGGCCTAACGGTGTGCGGGACCGTAGCCCAGCTTCATGGAGACGGTTGCGAATGGTCCTCGCCGATACCCCAGGAGGAACAGTGTCCCTAATTTGCTGGGAAGTGGCGGTGCGGTCCCCTACGGCACTGCGTAGGATCCTACGGTCTTGGCGTGCATCCGTGCGTCGCTGCGGTCCGGTCCCAGGTCGACGGGCACGCGCACCTTCCGCCGACCACTGGCGACAACATCGATGTACTGTGGAGACCTCACGCCCCACGTGTTGAGCAATTCGGCGGTACGTCCACCCGGCCTCCCGCATGCCCACTATACGTCCTCGCTCAAAGTCCGTCAACTGCACATACGGTTCACGTCCACGCTGTCGCGGCATGCTACCAGTGTTAAAGACTGCGATGGAGCTCCGTATGCCACGGCAAACTGGCTGACACTGACGGCGGCGGTGCACAAATGCTGCGCAGCTAGCGCCATTCGACGGCCAACACCGCGGTTCCTGGTATGTCCGCTGTGCCGTGCGTGTGATCATTGCTTGTACAGCCCTCTCGCAGTGTCCGGAGCAAGTATGGCGGGTCTGACACACCGGTGTCAATGTGTTCTTTTTTCCATTTCCAGGAGTGTATGTCTTTTTCGGGAATTAATTTTGATGCGTACCACGCATACGATATCATTGCTTGAAAAATCGGTGCTGAAAGTTGGTTATGAATTATGCTGTGATTAGTTATTGCATCCTTGCGGTTGTGCAATTCCCGTTGGGTTTCCAGAAGCACACTGCAATTGTTAGATCAGTCCAAGCCTGTACGGCGGAACAGGCAAGCAATAACCAGACCATCCAGAAGTGGCCGAGGAAACAACAAATTCACACTATGAGGGCAGCAAGCCCACCGCCAGTGTTTAACATGGTAAGATCACTTTACATTAAGGACTCGAACCAGCAAACGGCCGCCCGCGGCAATGTTCAACATAAAAATCACAGTGAAAACAGGCCTACAAAATGAGATAATACATCAGATGGGCCTCGCATAACCAGCGTGAAAGCTCTCACCCACTCTTACCTGAAAGAACAAGCCACCAGAAAATCCAGGGGTAAGAAAACACCAAACCAGTGGAATACCCCAGCCGCTCTCCAGGAAACATTCCGACAGGTCACCCCGGACATCTGCATCACAGCTCAAGCGACTCGGCTTCGCGAGGGCCTCTCTCCGGCTCTATTTGCCGCCGCCGTCAAAGCGTGCACAATCAACTCCCGGCGTCATCTGGAAGAGGGAAGCGTCCGCTGGCCACCAGTGTGCTTGCGATCCGCAGCGCCTCCTCTCAGCTGCACGAGACGGACACCAGACGGCGCTGCGGCCCAAGCCAAGAGCTCAACGGAAAGACTGAAGAAAGAGCCACATCGGGGTATCGCAGGCGAGCCACACGGCTCACTGTTCGCAAAGGAATATTAATGAAAAGTTCGTTCCACAGCAGTGCTACATACGTTTTCTTGCAGACAGTTTGTTTAGAAGTGACAGTTTAGATGTGACGGTGCAAACTGATATCGCTTGATGTTTAGACTAAATCAGAACACAGCTTTCAACACATTCAGACTTATTATGACAACAGCACGATTTAATCCTACGATGTACCATTTCTCCTGTGTATCTAGTATTTACCTCGAAAACGTGTATAATTTGACGATGAATTTAGACGGCCACACTGAAGACATCTCTCATTTTCAACCGGTCCAATCCATATAAAATATGAGTGCACTACTTAAGATGAATGCCGCGTTAATGGTTAGAGGGATTTTACCTGTGTTTCTGCTGTTTAAAGTATAATGTGAGTGCTGATTAAAAAATTTTGGTGGTATTTAGGGAAACTGAGCGTTTGAGATTTGATGTTCCAAAGGATGTTGAAAATAAAGTAGACCGATCCGATAAGAAATTAGGAGGCTCTCCGCAGGGTCTGCGAGGAGAGGAACGTTTGTAAATCTGTGAAAAGAAAAAGGGACAGGATGATGGGACGTGTAACAAGACATCAAATGAACTCCTGCTTTTCGGATTATTGATTTTTTCGATTTAGTATTTGTTCTCTGGCACGACAGATCCGGCATCTGTTTCCATGGTAGGCGTCATACACCACAATTGACTTTCACACAGCTTATGTCATTTTAAACGATATATTTATCGTATGTAGCATACTACTTTCTTTGATGTGGTTTTAATATATTATTCAGAAAAGTTAGTTCATGTCCGTATGTGAGCACAGCCACCATGGCTGAAATATATGCTTCATTTTCTTTCCAGTACAGCTTCAAGTAAATTTAACTGACTTTGAAGCATTAACTGATTTTCAATCTTCCACCTGAAACTTGCCCTATGTTGCTACATCCATGTTGAAATCTTGAAGAGGAGGACGAGATTAATGTTTAACGCCCAGTCAACATCGAGGTCATTAGAGACGGAGCACAAGCACAGATTTGGGATGGATGGAGAAGGAAACCGGCCATGCTCTTTCGAAGGATCCATCCTAGCATCTGCCGTAAGCAGTTTAGGTAAATAACGCAAAATCTAAATCAGGATACCCGGCGCGGCTTTGAACCGTCGTCCTCTCGAATGCGAGTCCAGCGTGCTAAACACTACACAACCCCAATTCGGCTGAAATCCTGAACAAAGCCGCTCATCGAGCTCATATGATGTTTACAGACTGGTAAAATGAAACGTACACGTGGCTAGGGCCTCCCGTTGGGCGACTGGTCGCATGCTGCAAGTCTTTTTAATTGATTCCACTTCAGTGACTTGTGTGTCGAGTAGAGACTGGAGTTTCAGGCATGCATTCCACAAACTTGCACCCTTAGGGCCTATCTTTCCTCAGAGATTTTCAGGTCGTAAGGTGTGTTTGACACGG
Organism: Schistocerca americana; assembly: GCF_021461395.2. NCBI lineage: Eukaryota > Metazoa > Arthropoda > Insecta > Orthoptera > Acrididae > Schistocerca > Schistocerca americana. Next base: position 303,632,680 of record NC_060119.1, on the reverse strand, counting down.
ATGCGAGTTTCTCAGAGATCTTATGCCGAGGGAGAGGACAACTTGTAGTTTTTTGCTATTAATCAAAAGACAGCTTGTAGATCATTACATATTAGTGGAATTGGTTTAGGTGTGTTGCGCTTTGAAACAATGAAAATAAAAACTCATAGTTTGGGATCGTACTTAATATTTAGCTACGCGTTCACTCTAACATGATTCAAATGTTCAAATGTGTATGAATTCCTAAGGGAACAAACTGCTGAGGAGATCGGTCCCAAGATTCCCACACTACTTAAACTAACTTATGCTAAGAACAACACACACACCCATGCCCAAGGGAGGACTCGAACCTCCGGTGGGAGGGGCCGAGCAATCCGTGACATGGCACCTCAAAAAAATGGCTCTGAGCACTATGGGACTTAACTGCTGAGGTCATCAGTCCCCTATAACTTAGAACTACTTAAACCTAACTAACCTAAGGACATCATACACATCCTAGCCCGAGGCAGGATTCGAACCTGTGACCGTAGTGGTCGCGCGGTTCCAGACTGTAGCGCCTAGAACCGCACGGCCACTCCGGGCGGCCAGTATCTACTCTCATCAGTGAAGACAACAGAGCGCCATTCCACCATCCAGCCAACTGTTTCGCGACACCAGGGTAACCGTGCCTGCAGTATCGTGGTGTCAGTGACAGCCTGACAAGAGGCGGCCCCGATCTTAATCCTGCTGCAAGCTGGCGGTTCCCAATGGTCCGTATTGATACAGCAGGTGCAGCACGTGTCCGGATTCCGTCCCTATAGAATGTTCGCCCGGCCACCGCTGCTCACACAATGCGTCGGTCTTGACGTGCGTCTGTAGTACTACGCGGACTTCCAAGACCTGGTCTAAAGGTGTGGGACTGCTCCACAGACGACCGATACATTGGCGCCAAAGATGTGTAGCAATCTGCTTCCTCTAGGCCCATACTGCGATACAATTCAAACAGCTGAAGCTGTTCAACAGGAGTACGATCTCATCGGTTGGGCACCGTTGTAACCTAGAGTGAATGTTGCAGACACTGTTCAGCTCTAAGCTCAGCAGAGTTACTGCCTACAGAGTCAAAACAGAAGGTGCACAGTAAGGCCTCCTGAGCGCCATCTAATCACCGATGACCGTAACAAATGAATCACTAAAATTACAACTCCTCAGTGTGTACGTATTATACCCATGTGCCACTGAACACAATCCTTGAGGGCATTCTGAACTTGCATGAATAGGTAAGTGCTGGTTGACGAACCAGGAGGCTTACAGTTTGGTGGAAGTAGGCCTACTACTCGACCGAAGAAACCGCTGGCCCGGGCGTAAAGAGATCTAACCCGTTCACGTAATTGTGTACAGCCACGTTCCAATTCAAAGGAGTGCGCATTTTTACCTCACGGTGCAGCCATGGAAAGTGATGCGGGAAATACACTATGTGATCAAAAGTATCCGAACACCCCCAAAAACATACGTTTTTCATATTAGGTGCATTGTGCTGCCACCTACTGCCAGGTACTGCATATCTGCCACCTCAGTAGTCATTAGACATCGTGAGAGAGCAGACTGGGGCGCTCCACGGAACTCCTGGGCTTCGAACGTGGGCAGGTGATTGGGTGTCACTTGTGTCATACATGTGTACGCGAGATTCCCACACTCCTAAACATCCCTAGGCCCATTGTTTCCGATGTGATGGTGAAGTGGAAACGTGAGGAGACACGTGCAGCACAAAAGCGTACAGGCCGACCTCTTCTGTTGACTGACAGAGACTGCCGACATTTGAAGAGAGTCGTAATATTTAATAGGCAGACATCTATCCAGACCATCACACAGAAATTTCGAACTTCATCAAGATCCACTGCAAGTATTATGACAGTTAGGAGGGAGGTGAGAAAACTTGGATTTCATGGTCGAGCGCCTGCTCATAAGCCACACATCACGTCGGCAAATGCCAATCGATTCCTCGCTTGGCGCAAGGAGTGTGCACATTAGACGATTGAACAGTGGAAAAACCTTGTTTGGCGTGATGAATCACGGTAGACAACGTGGCGATCTGATGGCAGGGTGTGGGCATGGCGAATGCCCGGTGAACGTCATCTGCCAGCGTGTGTAGTGCCAAAAGCAAAATTCGGAGGCTGTGGTGTTATGGTGTGGTCGTGTTTTTCATGGAGGGGGCTTGCACCACCTGTTGTTTTGCTTGGCACTATCACAGCACAGGCCTATATTGATGTTTTAAGCACCTTCTTGCTTCCTACTGTTCAAGAGCATTTCGGGGATGGCGACTGCATCTTTCAACACGATCGAGCACCTGTTCTTAATGCACGGCCTGTGTCGGAGTGGTTACAAGACTATAACGGCCCTGCAATGGATTGGCCTGCACAGAGTCCTGACCTGAATTCTACAGAACACCTTTGGGATGTTTTGGAACGCCGACTTCGTGCCAGGCCTCACCGACCGACATCGATACCTCTCCTTAGTGGAGCACTCCTTGAAGAATGGGCTGCCATTCCCCAAGAAACCTTCCAGCACCTGACTGAACGTATGCCTGCGAGAGTGGAAGCTGTCATCAAGTCTAAGGGTGTGCCAACACAATATTGAATTCCAGCATTACCGATATAGGGCGCAACGAACTTGTAAGTCATTTTCAGCCAGGTGTATGTTCACCAGCAGGCAGAGCGACAGAGCGTTTTCTCTGCTATCAGCAGGTCGTCACCGTATGTGGTGACAAGTTCCTTAAGGAAAACACACATGATCCCGTGCATTCCCCTAATGAAGGCCGCAGACGACATGTTCAAACTAAATGGCACTCCTCGGAACCGATAACAGCCACTGAATGTGAGGAACGCGGTGTACTTTCGACATGCAGGGTGTAATTGAAGCTGCCCAAAGCTACTCTGCATATTTATGGATGAAAACATGGTAACACCGTGGAAATTCTGGAGCAGCTCTTCCAGCCACTCTGGTCTGTCTGTTGCCGTCTAGATTATCGTATTTATCTGCCGAGAGTCAAGAACGAGACGAATGTCCCGTCTCTCTGCTCGACAACACGGATGGGGCTATTGTACCTCGCGGTCTGCCAACATACGGGAAATCTCCACTGCTACCCGTTCGCAATACATATTTGGTATAAGGTACGGCGGCACAAAGAGTTTTGTGTGCTCTTTTACGTTGAACTTGTAGCAGAAGTTCTTTATAGGCCCAGGTTTCGGCGAGAACACACCTGTGTTTGCCATTAACATCTTCCGTCTGCCGCATGATTTCGTCTTCTTTTCATCTGCGGTTGTCGCTATCATTGTCCCCCACATTATGAGACAGTCCCTGGTCGTCAGGGGTGTAACAAAGTTTGAAATTTTCTGCTGGTATTTGTGCTCCTATCGCGTTCTCGTCGAACTGGACGCGGGCCTCCTATCCCTTGTTCAAACCGACCCCGCCTCTTTCCAGGTCGCCGGCCGGTGTGGCCGAGCGGTTCTCGGCGCTTCAATCTGGAACCGCACGACCGCTACGGTCGCAGGTTCGAATCCTGCCTCGGGCATGGATGTGTGTGATATCCTTAGGTTAGTTAGGTTTAAGCAGTTCTAAGTTCTAGAGGACTGATGACCTCAGATGTTAGGTCCCATAGTGCTCAGAGCCATTTTTTTCTTCCCAGGTCGAGTATCGCCCTACACTCCCTAAGAAAATTCATACCAAGAATTAGATCTACGGCCTGGTTTGGTACCACTATAAAATTACTCTCCAGGTGGTGTCCTTGATACTCAAACTCAATCCTGGCCTGAAGATTGACCTCGGTCCCTTTTCTGGCTATTGCCCCCTTAATTCGAGTCTTACTAAAGGCTACCATGGGCCAACTTCGCTGCTCCGAACAACGCTGGAAACCATGTTCCGAAAAGGCCGTTACGTTACTACCTGTGTCCACAATACCTTTAATTATTACGTCCGCTATCGTTACTGATATTACCGTATGGAGATCATCACGGGTGACTACGTCTTTCTCCTCCATTAATACCTCTCGTAGGTCTTCGTAACCAACCATGTGTATATGGTTTTGTCCGAGTTTGGCAGCGAAGAGATTGCGGACCTCTTTCGCGCCCCCCTGGAGACAATTTCGCGGAGGGCTACGGTTACGTGTGTTGTGAGAGGGATTGGGTGAACGAATCTCAATCGCCTCTGCTATCCACTGATTCCTGTCTGGAAAGCGACAACCTTCAGATGTTTGCTGGTTCTGTTCCCGCTCCCGCCAGTTACGATCGTAGTGCTGCACATTATCCCCTGCTCGATTCTTTTACCCATAATTCCTGCGGTCGGGTTGAGGTGCTATTTCCTCTCTCCCTCTCTGTGGACCGGGGCGCTCAGTGCGCCAATCCTTGTTCTTACGCAGTTGCTGGTTGATGCTGTCATTGTTTCTGCGTTTATACCTTACGTTCTGCCTCTCATATATCAATTCCAGCTCGCTGAGTAGACGTCTGAAAGTTTCAGTGTTGTCTCCACACCTACCGATGAGTACCTGCTAGTACTACATGGGAAGCTTTGAGAAACAGAAATGAATAATTTTCGAAGGGCTGCAGGGTGCGTCCAAGAACTGGCTCTTCTTTAATAACGCCTCGAACGTTTTTACCAGTCCTTCGTATCCCAAAGATTCGAGTTCAGGCCACATCATAATCTCCTGTTTTGCTCTATATTGCGTTTCTCGTGACCAATATGTAGCGAGAACTCTTCGAATGTGTTGCACTTTACCGCGACATCTCGCAGTTTTTCGGCGCCCGTTCCCTCAATATTCGCGCAAATTCCAGCTTCGCACTGAGGGCCCATGAAGATGTCGTTAGACTAGGTGAATTGTCCAATCCATTTTCCTTAGAAATTTTAGGCTTGACAGAAAATGCTTCTTGTCGAACGTAGGTTCAACCACCCCACTAGAGAATCTGTCAGATCCTGTCACGGGGATTTGGTCCAGATGATGGGACACCTCGTGTCCTCTGTGGTCGTCACATCTACCAAAAGTGTCCAGCCTATTCCTGCCCATTGGCTGAGAGGTATCGCGTGAGCGCGCACAGCACTGGGCAGAAGACGTGGCATCACTCGTGCTATTGAAGTTTCACAGCTACGTAATTGTACCGCCGCGCAAGGTCTCGAAGTCTTTGTCTGCAACTCTTCCTGTACTTGAGCTAGTCGATTGTTTACTTTGGCAATATTCTCCAAGTTGGCGATCACTGTCTCTTGTCCCTGCGCCAGGGCTTTCGAACTTTTGTTTGCCATGGAGGTCGCTCGTTTTGCTCCGATGTCAGCAGCAAGAGCCTTCTTCTTCACACCCGCTGCCTCTATTCGGGCAAGGCGAGCATCTTTCTTCACCTCCGTCCCGAGTTTGCGTACATCAGAAAGTTTTGCCCCAAACTCGTCCATGCGTTCGGTAATGTGCTCCTTTAATTCGATCGCCTCACGCTGGATCAGGTTCCGGCTCATAATGCGACCCTGCCCTTGGCGAAGCAACCCGTAATTCCCGAGAGCTGCTGCATTGGCGTCGCACTGTGTGTCTGCCTTCTATGTTCCTTTCGGAATTTCTACTCATAACTAATTCGTCTAAATGGCTGCGGTCGTCCCCATCCTCAGAGTCGTCACCATTGTTCATTCCGTTCCGATCCCGCATTATTTATCGATACCGAATCCCCATCATACGTGTTTGGGCCTGACTGCTCCTTGGGAAACCCGTCCAACATGTTACCAGAAGGGTTGACATCACCGTTATTAGCGTGTTCCATCGTATTTCCCGAATCTACTACACTTTGGCCGCTAAGTAACTTTGCTTTGTTCCTCGTCAACATTCACGACAGTGGAGGATAAAAGAGAAAGTATTTTGCATGACCCGAAAAGAGAACAAAAACAATAACTATTCATAGGTAAGAACACCTAATAGTATTTGACTCTCAACTATACTAAAAACAAACACAAAATTACCCCACCAAAAAGGAGTTTTTTGCATTTCAGGTAGCAATACTGAACTGCTAACTTCGTAGATGTGGTACAGAACCCACAAAACCAAAACATAAACGCAAATAAATATATTACACGGCAGGGGAGACATTTTTTTTCACGTTCGCGTCAGCTGTAAGTACTACCGCAGAACTAAAAAAGGATTTAAACACAAAGAAAAACACGAATGTATTACGTACTGATTACTGTTATCAGAACAGACCGAGGGGAAAATTCGATCACTAGAGGGTCGCCAATATGCAAGCTAGCCTATGGTAGCGCAGTGCTCCGTCTGCCAAACAACAAAACAGTCTTAACCACCATACACAAGAGGTGCCACATTTATCGACAGTACAAGGAAATCTGATATTGAACAGTGGTCCCTGTGTGGATCACCCCTGATTTAATTACTTCAAACAGACAACAGAATAAATGACATCGTAGGGAATGAGAATGGGTGTCGTTGAAAAAATTAATAACGACCTACAGTAGCACAGAGAGATGTATTAACTAATATCAAGGCCAAGAGAAAACAAATATATAAAAAGAAACGTCAACTGTGCAACATTTCATGAACACGAACTCAGGTTGGTTGGCAATGGACGTGGGGAACCTATCTGGAATTTACGTGCAAACGAGACTGGATACTGTGAGTGGAATGATGCCCACCTAGGTAAGCACGTTCTGCTGCATCACTCTACTGATTGGTCTCTCACATCAAGATACAATTAAGCATGCAATGGACACTGGGAGTGACTACTGCGAGTACAAGGCTGGTATGAAAAAAGATGGTCAGTAAATGATTGGATAGGCTTCTGAATTTGCCGAAGCTGTGAACATTACTATGTAGCTGGTGTAACACGAGACACTGTCGTTTGCGTGCGGGCACTGCTGAAACATCGTACTGCAGGAGATGACCACACATCTGCCAGTGATGGTCTCACGTCCGCACGATATAAAGTTTCGCCTGGATGCCTGGACGTCTTTACAACTAATTGCTCTCTCCATTTAAACACTAGAGCTCTAGCGACTGTACTCTGCCACTGTCAAGAAGCAAGTCCCTGCCTCTCCCTTTTGCTCAAAACAGCCATTCCCCCTGATGTTCTTGAATAAACCTAACATGGCCCAGCAGTGGTTACCGTGCCAATCATGTTTTCTAGCAAGGAGACATGATCTTCTTCAACCAATTACTGCAGTGCAGAACACATTCTGTTCTCTAAAAACACAGCACACAATAATAGAGGTCCTGCAGCCAAACCCCCAGCGCATTTCACAAGATGAGGGAAGCTTTCTAGTGAAAACAAGCTCCGTCTCATCCATAAAACGATTTAGAGGGCGCCGTTTTGGCAGGGCGCGGCAGCGTCTGAGAAACGCGACATCCGGAGAAATTCGTCGTCCCGTCTCACAGAGTACACTGTTCTTGTAGTAAAGACATTAGCCGGGCGCCAGCCCGACGCCGCTTTACCTGCACCCCCACATGGGGTAAGGAGGCCAGGCTCCCACACCACGTCCACTCACTAATGAAACAGTTAGGCCGGCGGCAGGATGACCAGCGCCACCAGTTTCTAAAAAAGTCTCATTTCGCATTGAACCACGGCGTTCCCACCCTCTTGATTGGCCAACAGCAGAACAAGGCTGACCGTCAGAATGGCGACCCATAAACCACTGCCCTGCGATGCCCATGGCCCGCTTCAGTGACTACAAAGGAATCCTCGGACTCACTTCAAGCTCAGGCAATGTTCTAAAGCTGCCCCTAATGCAATGGTCACCTCCAGCATCCAAAAATCTGTCTCTATAGCCGAGTTTAATTCTACTACCGCTACTCAAGTCATGAAAGTATTGTGAGATCAATCAGTGGCTTACCCTAACCCTAATAGTCCGTCAGATTAATATCAATCAGTGAAAATTTAGATACACCAAAGGCCAATGAAATTGTATGATAATCACCAAACAAAATTAAAGGGGAGGTGACTGACAGGTATTACCATGGCAGTGGCCTGCCCAGAAGGCACCGCCGTCTTTCAACATTTCGAAAGGAAACATAACGAATCAGTCATTTATCGCTTAAGCACATTTGTTTGTATTTATACTTCAACATTACGTTCGGTGAGTACAGAATGCTGGCCTTCTTTTGTTTTGGAATTATGTAAGCAAATGTGCTTGAGTGATAAATGTATGTTTTGTTATGTCTCCTTTCGAATTGTTACCTAAAAACTATGATGTATCACGCCTAGTTCTGTTCCTCAAGCAGAAGTGGATGAGTTAAACATCTGAATTGAAGCGTCGTGGAATGGAAATGGTACGTTTCCAGAAATGGGTTCCTATTCAAAATATTTTGTACTCACACCCCTGTGCAAGTCGTAGAAGCCTGTAACGGAAATTTCCGAAACCCTGTATACTACCATTCAGTTTGGTCAGTAAGAGTGCAGTACTGGCAGTAATGATATCGTGAGTCGCTCCTGCGTATCTAGCACAGTAAGAGCACTGGTTGTGTAAAGCAAGAGTCCTATATCCAGTTGCGATCCCATATGTAGGTTTAAAGTCAGTATTACACGACACACCTAACGTGTATAAATCGGGTGTAGATGGCCTGTGGGTCAAGAGGAATGATCGAAACGAGTCGTCGGCTGTCGCCAGTGACGTAATGTTAATGGCTGCTGTCATGTCACCTCTTGGTGCATTTATTCGCAGTTTTGTTATTAGATGGTGAAGCCAACGAATTTGAAAGAAAAAAAAAGAAATAAAATAAAACAAAAACAAAATAAAGCTGGTGTGGTAACACACTGATCTGTAGCTTAGCCCGAGGCATAGGTTAGTTTGGAAGGTAACTATTCGGTTGTGAGTTGACGAAGACAACGAATGTGATAATTCAAAAAAAAAAAAAAAAATTGGTTGGGGTGACAGACTGGTCTGTAGTTTTGCCGGAGGTCTGTGTTAGGTTGGAAGGTGACAGACTGGTTGTGAGTTGGCGAAGCCAATGAACATAATACTAAAAAGTGGTGACAGACTGACCTATATTTTAACCCACTTGAAAAAATCATCAATAACATCACGTTATAGTCGCCATATTGTTTAGAGCGTTCGTCCTATTGTCATTGGTCAAAGCCGACGACTTGTATCGAGGATTACTCTATATCTAGGGCCTGTCACCTAGCGGCAGAACGGGTGACGCTGCGATTTTAGCAGACGGTTTACACTAGTATTCGCTGGGGAAAAACAGCAATAGTTTTAATATGTCATGGATGCCCACATGCGCAGTAGAAGAGGTATAAGCGCGCGAGCACAGCACGCAGCATTTCGAGCGGGCCTTGTGCTCGTTATTGTATTCACATGTAGTGAGAGAGAAACACGTGAGCCCTTGCGGGCTCTTTGGGTATTGGATGAGATATTCTACTCATTTTTTCAGTGAATAATTTTTTTAATTTATACTCTAACAGAACAAACGAAAACTCTTTTTTTTTATTACCGTTGAGAAAAGCTGTTTGTCTAACGATTTCTTCTCATTGTAGAAATGGAACGAAATAAAGCAAGTATAACAGTGCTTATTGAGGCACAGAGCAAGGAAAGGTGTTAATATCATCCTCTAGATACTCTGTACCATAATAAAGTACGTTTACAAATGTTTAATGCTGAGATCGTATGTTTTACATAAATGTGCATATAATTTTGCTTTCAATATGTATACGTATCACCTTAACAAGTGAAAACACCGCATGTGTTTGCTTTGCATGCCAATAAGGACAGAACTGAGAAAACAGCCACAAGAGAAAGAGTAGTTACGCCAACCGCAACCAGTGAGGATAGTAAAAGCCGTTCTGCATCTTTGCGGTCGCACTGTTGTGAAATAGGTTCCCTCATTACTGTTTCAGTTGCGCGAATCTTGTCACGTACGATCGACAAGGCACATCCATTCTGATGAAGTTCCTAAATTCCTGTGGATCTTAGGGCTATGTCCCCGGCCTTCACCTCTTCTTCCCAGCCAGCGTCGAACCCATTTCCCACTCCTGACGTTACGTTGTCGTTCTGCCTCTCTCCTAAAGACTAAGGAGGACGCTGTCACTGCAAATGCTGCATAGATAGTTGCATCCTCCATGTCTAAAGTGCCGTGACACGTAAGCACAGATAATAATTTGCTTGTACCAACGTAATACAAACCGAACAGGTTAGTCCCTAGTTCTATATGATCATAACGTAATTTCATTAAAGCTACACAAGATAACAGATACTGCTTAATAAATACGAAGCTAGACCTCTCAGAAATTTCTGTGTAAGTAAATGGTAGCTTTACAAGAATATTAACTTTCACACTCAACGACGTAACCGCCGTAAACAAGCCCGTGGTTCCGAATATATACCCTTGGGACGCTGGTGCAGACTTACACGCTAAGTGTATCGTTTAGTAGGGCTGGTGAAAAAAGTTGGCAGTTCCTGACTTGTTTGCTTGGGGCGCTGGTGCAGCCTGGTATGCGATAGGTGAAGCTTATGTTTCAAAGAATATGGTTTCTCTTTACAAAAATTACCTAGACGCAAATCATAATTACATTGAAACATAAAGCAAGGCTTCTTCTTCATTCTGCTGTTACGTGTTTCATCCTATTACGTATTGTGTTCTTTTGGTTGCCCAACGGAATTTCCTTTCTAGATATACCTTCTCTAATTTCATGCTGCAGCTCCACACGGCACCTGAAAACCAAGGACTGATCATTGATATTTTGTGTTCCAGGTGTCTATGTATGCTCTAGCGGCGCTTTTGATGTCGGCGGCCCTTTTGCAGGAGGTGGCGACGAACCGCCATGGACTGCAGTACGGCAGAGGTAGCAATAACGACGTCTTCGGGGACATAGCAACAATTCTCGATCAGCTGTTGGCTCCAGACTCCGATGTCCTAATGGCGCTACACGACACGTTCGTTTACTCGTAAGTGGGTCAGAGTTAAATCACTGGACGTAGGAGTAAAGTCCACTTCTTCCATCAATTTCAATAAATACTTAATTTCAGCAGCTAGCTTTGGAGATTCGCAGGTCTGCATTGTGGAGACAGAATTACTTCTTCGACTTACGGAACTAACAAGGTAGCCAGTCAGAGCACTGTACATACAAGATTAAAAGTTGCTTCTCAATATCTGTTGATTATCACCCTTGTTAGAGATAGCATCTTCTTTTCTCCTCGCAGTGAGTCAAGAGTGAATGCGTGTTAAATGGATGATTGTGATGAGTTCTTATGCGTTTTCGTGTTGTGCTTTTCTTGGTATGCATGATCATGGAAAAGAATGGTAAACTTTTCTTTCAGTTTTTGTCGAGGGGGAGGGGATTGGTTGCTGGCTCAAATAGCACAACGGGATACTCCGAGATTAACATGCCTGCTGGATGCCGACGCGTCACCACTACCACTGGTGATCGGGAATTTTGTGTCGCCTCCTCTCCTCCTCTTGCCAGATAAATATTAATAAACCAATTTTCTTCCATCACCATGATTCTAGCTAGCTATGTCGGGAGTGATGTCCAATGTCCTGCAAGATTAGGCGCACTCGGCTATTGAATCAGGTACTCTATATGGGCAAATCGAAAAAAATTCGCTGAAGAATGCCATCAGTTGCACCATGACTGAACGATAGGCATTCACAGTTTCTTTTCCAGGTTCATAACTGCTGTACCGCTGCTTAGACTTTTGATATACTTGATATAGTTCTCAACCTGTCCCCACTAACAACACACGAACATACCAGAACAATTCCACTTGAAGGAGCATGAACAAGTTTCTCCCGTGGCCATTTTCATGTCAAAACAAGTACCGTATTCTGTTCCAAAGAACTTAGCTGTTTGTGGGGCGCTATATTATATTACAGGAAAGTAGTAATAAGGGAAAACTAACTACACACTTACTTTCTCACGCATGGGATATTTTACGAGACAATAAGACGCCCCGGTGCTTTGTTGTTTCTACACTGTAGAGCCAAATAAACTGGTACATGTGCGTAATACCGTTTAGGGCCCCCTCGAGCGTGCAGAGGTACCGCAACACGACGTGGCGTGGACTCTATTAATGTCTGAAGTAGTGCTGGAGGGAACTGACACCACGAATCATGAAGGTTCAAAATGGTTCAAATGGCTCTGAGCACTATGCGACTTAACTTCTGAGGTCATCAGTCGCCTAGAACTTAAAACTAATTAAACCTAACTAACCTAAGGACATCACTCACACCCATGCCCGAGGCAGGATTCGAACCTGCGACCGTAGCGGTCGAACGCTTCCAGACTGTAGCGCCTAGAACCGCACGGCCACTCCGGTCGGCGAATCATGAAGGGCTGTCCATAAATCCGTAAGAGTACGAGGAGGTGGGGATCTTTTCTGAACAGTACGGTGCAAGGCTTCCCAGATATGCTCAATAATGTTCATGTCAGGGGAGTTTAGTGGCCAGCGGAAGTGTTTAAACTCAGAAGAGTGTTCCTGGAGCCTCTCTATAGAAATTCTGGACTTGTGGGGTGTCGCATTGTCCTGCTGGAATTACCCAAGTCCGTCGGAATGCACAAAGGACATGAATGGCTGCAGGGGATCAGGCAGGTTGCTTGCGTACGTGTCAACTGTCAGAGTCGTATCTAGACGCAACATGGGTCCCATATGACTCCATCTGCACACGCCCCACACCATTACAGAGCCTCCTCCAGCTTGAACAGTACCCTGTTGACAGACAGGGTCCATGGATTCATGAGGTTGTCTCCATACCCGTACACTTCCATCCGCTCGATACAATTTGAAACGAGACTCGTCCTACCAGGCAACATGTTTCCAGTCATCACCAGTCCAATGTCGGTGTTGATGGGCCAAGGGGATGCGTAAATCTTTGTCTCGCGCAGTCATCAAGGGTACACGAGTGGGCCTTCGGCTCCGAAAGCCCATATCGATGATGTTTCGCTGAATGGTTCGCACACTGACACAAGATGCTGGCCCAGCATTGAAATCTGCAGCAATTTCCGAACGGGTTGCACTTCTGTCACGTTGAACGCTTTTCTTCAGTCATCGTTGGTCCCGTTCTCGCAGGATCTCTTTTCGGCCACAGCGATGTCGGGGATTTTTTATATTTTACCGGATTCCTGATATTCACGGTACACTCGTCGTAAGAGAAAATCCCCACTTCATCGCTACCTCGGAGATGATGTGGCCCATTGCTCGAGCGCCGACTATAACAGCACGTTCAGACTCACTTCAATCTTGATAGCCTACCAATGTAGCAGCAGTAGCCGATCTAACAACTGCGCCGACAACAGTGCCGTGTTCTGCCTGTTTAAATATCTCTGTATTTGAATACGCATGCCTGTACCAGTTTCTTTGGCGCTTGAATATATTTCTTACCTTGATAGTGTCGTCGTATGCTTTGTATTTATTCGACATATATGCTCTGAAATTCTGTCTCGAAAATAGACACTTCCTCTGATCATGCAAACTGGACAGAATCGTCAGCATGGCGTCTGGCTATCTAATAACAACAAATAGTACGATAATAATAGTTGTTCAGCTTCAAATTTTTCTGCCTCGGACTGTAACAATCCTCAGTTTCAGATTTAGTGATGGTCTTAGAAAAAATATTGTCTTCTTTACCTAATGCGGAATCTTTTTAATATATCCGTAGGCAGCATGCACGATACTTTTCCCGATTTTATCTTCCTGGAGAGATACACAAGGTTCCTTTCGTTGTATTAATTACCACGGAAGTTATCTGCAGCAGCGCGGGATTAGCCGAGCGGTCTTAGGCGATGCAGTCATGTACTGTGCAGCTGGTCCCGGCGGAGGTTCGAGTCCTCCCTCGGGCATGGGTGTGTATGTGTTTGTTCTTAGGATAATTTAGGTTAAGTAATGTGTAAGCTTAGAGACTGATGACCTTAGCAGTTAAGTCCCATAAGATTTCACACACATTTGAACATTTTTTTTAGTTATCTGCATCTGTGGAGTCTGTATAGAAAGAAAAGAATTACCGCAAAAAGCAGATTAGTGGAGAATCATGTGTCTGAAAAACTACAGAGTTTTAATTTATGCCTTATTGGCCCTACATCTGATATCTAGGATGCGACAGATTCTTGTTTCTCCAATATTTTCGGCATTTAACACGATTTACAATTTTAGGCATGTTTTGTGTATGTGTAGAAACTAAACATCCATCGTGATTTGTATTCCATATTAAACTGTAGAGTGTACATTCTCCTGCAGACCAGTTTCCAGATTGGAGAAAGACAGGATAGTGATATTTGGTTTGAGGGGCGCTCAACCGCGTAGTTATCAGCGATCGTTCAAATTCCCAATACTTTCACTGCCCAGTCTCGCTATTCTCCCAAATACTGATTAAATGATAAAGTAAACACAAACACCCAGTTTCCGGGTGGAGGAAATCCCCAACCCGGCCGGGAATCAAATCCGGGACCCCGGGATCCAGAAGCTGCATCGCTAGGCGCTAGACCACGAATTGCGGGCTAAAGACAGGAGCATACCTCCTCCATTATGACTGAAGTTCTTTGATGTGGAAATCAACAGTTTAGTTGTTCTATATGATGATCTTTCTGAATACGTTAGAAACCTCACTGAATGCAACCGAATGGGCATAAGTTGTTGTGCACAACATACAGGGTGTTTCAAAAATGACCGGTATATTTGAAACGGCAATAAAAACTAAACGAGCAGCGATAGAAATACACCGTTTGTTGCAATATGCTTGGGACAACAGTACATTTTCAGGCAGACAAACTTTCGAAATTACAGTAGTTACAATTTTCAACAACAGATGGCGCTGCGGTCTGGGAAACTCTATAGTACGATATTTTCCACATATCCACCATGCGTAGCAATAATATGGCGTAGTCTCTGAATGAAATTACCCGAAACCTTTGACAACGTGTCTGGCGGAATGGCTTCACATGCAGATGAGATGTACTGCTTCAGTTGTTCAATTGTTTCTGGATTCTGGCGGTACACCTGGTCTTTCAAGTGTCCCCACAGAAAGAAGTCACAGGGGTTCATGTATGGCGAATAGGGAGGCCAATCCACGCCGCCTCCTGTATGTTTCGGATAGCCCAAAGCAATCACACAATCATCGAAATATTCATTCAGGAAATTAAAGACGTCGGCCGTGCGATGTGGCCGGACACCATCTTGCATAAACCACGAGGTGTTTGCAGTGTCATCTAAGGCAGTTTGTACCGCCACAAATTCACGAAGAATGTCCAGATAGCGTGATGCAGTAATCGTTTCGGATCTGAAAAATGGGCCAATGATTCCTTTGGAAGAAATGGCGGCCCAGACCAGTACTTTTTGAGGATGCAGGGACGATGGGACTGCAACATGGGGCTTTTCGGTTCCCCATATGCGCCAGTTCTGTTTATTGACGAAGCCGTCTAGGTAAAAGTAAGCTTCGTCAGTAAACCAAATGCTGCCCACATGCATATCGCCGTCATCAATCCTGTGCACTATATCGTTAGCGAATGTCTCTCGTGCAGCAATGGTAGCGGCGCTGAGGGGTTGCCGCGTTTGAATTTTGTATGGATAGAGGTGTAAACTCTGGCGCATGAAACGATACGTGGACGTTGGCGTCATTTGGACCGCAGCTGCAACACGGCAAACGGAAACCCGAGGCCGCTGTTGGATCACCTGCTGCACTAGCTGCGCGTTGCCCTCTGTGGTTGCCGTACGCGGTCGCCCTACCTTTCCAGCATGTTCATCCGTCACGTTCCCAGTCCGTTGAAATTTTTCAAACAGATCCTTTATTGTATCGCTTTTCGGTCCTTTGGTTACATTAAACCTCCGTTGAAAACTTCGTCTTGTTGCAACAACACTGTGTTCTAGGCGGTGGAATTCCAACACCAGAAAAATCCTCTGTTCTAAGGAATAAACCATGTTGTCTATAGCACACTTGCACGTTGCGAACAGCACACGCTTACAGCAGGAAGACGACGTACAGAATGGCGCACCCACAGACTGCGTTGTCTTCTATATCTTTCACATCACTTGCAGCGCCATCTGTTGTTGAAAATTGTAACTACTGTAATTTTGAAAGTTTGTCCGCCTGAAAATGTACTGTTGTCCCAAGCATATTGCAACAAACGGTGTATTTCTATCGCTGCTCGTTTAGTTTTTATTGCCGTTTCAAATATACCGGTCATTTTTGAAACACCCTGTATATGACACAAAGCAATAATTTTGATTTTAGCGGCGCTGGAAATTTTGCTCTCCGGACAGCAGCAAACGGCAAGTGAGTTGGACTATACATCCTTCGTCTGGAACAGTGTTTCCGTCTCATGACGAGTTATCTATTTCTTACATTCCATCGTAAGCGGAACATGATAGCCGGAATTACTGTTATTCCTGTTAATTTCCCTCAGTTACAGAAAAAAGGGCAACTTGAATATTCTGAGCCTAATATTAGAATTAAAGTTGTAACAAAAAAACTCATGAGTCAATTCTTATTCGAATGCGAATCTCAATGGTTTTCCTGGATCTGCAGTGGTGGGAGACTTTGTGACCATCTACTTATAACATACGTGACGTTAATTTCTCGCAAGGAGGCACACCACCTCTGTTGGAATGCGAAGTGTGTCATACGTTTTTGCGGACAGAACAGCAGCAGAAACTTTCTCAATACGCATTTAAATTCCTCTTGATACTTTAAGGGAGGCACATACGAAGTGCTTTCACGATGGTCGCCGTCAGTTTCCATGTAGTTTCGATAATATGTATACAAGTAGTCATTCATTCAGGGGCTGACTCTGTCGGTTCTTTGAGTATGCTCAGACCCCGGTGGGCCCTTTGAATATGCTCTGAGAAAAGCCGATCAGCTACGACAAAAGCTCTGTGTATATGGAAGACAAATAACTGCTGGCTCCAGATATTGAGGGGTTCTGCACACTCAAAGAACTAAAGAGAAGTTGCTGCCAAAACGTTGTCCCATAAAAGTGGAGTACCGCTAGCAGCGAGCCAAAAACATCTCATTGAATCTGTATACGTTCGGTACGCACTCACGCCCACATTCCATCTTCACAAAGGCTGCCGTTCTCCCGCCTACTGAGCTCATAACGTAATCATATCCGACAGATCTGTAATGAACAACATTTGCTGTCTTCGTGTTTCGATTAATATCTTTATACAGTGGCGGGTCATTTGTCCTTAGTCTTTAACGAAAGGGTGGTGATGTAATATTGCAGGCCTATTTTTTTTCCTCTTGCAGTCAGTTAGATTTTAGAAAATACTAAGGAATTTATTGGGAAACGTTCCTTTCGTCCTTGCCTCGGGGCTTCTGTGGTGCCCAACGAAATCATACTCGCCTCCGCGGTCTTAATCCAGGCTTTGACGCACGAGACTCGTTTAAAATTCACTACTCCAAAGTGAGTAATTATCAGTGCTACCATATTAATGTTACTACTGCCTATTGTTCGACATCACAGCACAATATCGCAGAATGCAGGTGGCAACACTAGTAGAGGAATTTATGTAAAGCGTGCCGGGGGGGACGCGAAAAAAGATGCTGTCATTGTCGTAATGCAGAAACGGAGCGATTTATCCGTCCTCCAAAAGGGCATGATCATTGGCTTTTGGGCCAAGGGTGGAATCATTTTCGAAAGGATTTGGTTTGTAAAGTGTTCGCATGCCACCATGGTTAAAGTACGCCATGCATGGGAAAATGGCGCTATAAACCTGCGCTATAAACCGGTTCCGAGACCACTGTGGTGCACCATGGGCCACAGATGAAAAATGGCGGTACGCGTTTCCTCTCGCATTTGCGTACGCCCACTATCTGGCCTCCCTTTGACACTACCTGTATGGAAAGCTCGTTTCTCCCAATCAAGCAGGGCTGTTTTACGAAATTGACCATTGTAAAAGTGATCTCTAAATGCACTCATTGTCTGTCATTGTTCATCCTGTCTTTGGACGTTAGTGCACCCACACGGACGCCTCCTCAATAGCACGCTGTATTTAGGATCTATAGACCCTCTGATTGCACCTGTCGTGTGGGACCCACCAGGATACATTTTGCTACAACTAGGCTGCCAAAACAGCGTCTTGCATGAGTTTTCGAATTAGAATGATATAATGCTAGATTTAAGGTTTATTTTTATTTTAATTATTAATTTTCGTTCTTGTTACTAGCTTCGGGCTCCTAGTCCCACTTTCAAGCAATAACTTCTGCCATCAGTCAAGGCATCAGGCATCCAGCACCATCACTGGTCATAGTCAAACTAGGAATCTACGTTTGGCACTTTCGCTTTTAAATTCCTCTTTATTTTGACGACGTTTCATTTGCAGTTCAAGAACCCACCTGGATACCCGAGCATGTGAAGAGCGGTTGCTTCTGGATCACAGAGAGCCGCTCCAGCCCCAGATCGAATCCACCTCATAGATTAATGACGGGGGTCAGTGCGCTAGCCAGCCTGGATGTGGATCAAAAAAATGGTTCAAATGGCTCTGAGCACTATGGGACTCAACTGCTGTGGTCATAAGTCCCCTAGAACTTAGAACTACTTAAACCTAACTAACCTAAGGACATCACACACATCCATGCCCGAGGCAGGATTCGAACCTGCGACCGTAGCGGTCGTGCGGTTCCAGACTGTAGCGCCTTTAACCGCTCGGCCACTCCGGCCGGCGGATGTGGATCTCAGGCGATTTTCCGCGTCCACCTTGGTGAATACTCGGCTGTTTCCCACGCCCCGCCTCAGAAACATGATGCGAAAACACTTTGTAAAACGATGTACAAGGATTTCTTCCCAGATGCGAGCGGGCTGTAGCTTTGAAATCGCTTCGGGAGTAGCGACACTATCGTAATAGTGGCCTATACGTGGGATATGGTTCGTTCCTCGTGAAATTGGAGAAATGCTATACCAGGCCCTCCTCGCCATTTACTGGATAAAGGACATCGCAGTAAATATGGCAAACATCGAAAAGATAAACAGCTCATTATCAGGGCATGATGTGAGACTTGCGGTTTGAAAGAAGCATATATTTTTAACGAATACTTTCCTCGGTATAGTTTGAGAACAACTTAATCATGCTAATCCAAAATATGTGGTGTTTCATTTTTTGTGCTGCAAGCAAACATGTTCCGAAAAACTACTTCAGCAACTTAATCAACTTTGTTTTGTTTACATTCAGTATGTTCTTTCAGTAGCGCAGCAGACGACGCAACGTTCAGCTTTCTGCTTTTCTTCTGTCAGACCTAGACGTGGGTCTGCCATAAGCAGTCTACAACAAACTATGCATGACAGTGCGTACCAATAAGGGGTCCCCGCCTATTCCGCACCACACGTTTCGTTCAAATTTATGGTATATTCAGGGCTTGGATAGAAATGAAAGTGACAGAAGTAGGAGCTCCAGATGGCTAACGGTTTACAAAAAATATCATTTTTGACGCGGGTCGGGCGAGGCTGGAGTCACCTATGCAGCTGCTGGCCCAGTGGAAAGAGTTCAGAACGGTAATCTGAAGGTCGTGTGATCGGGTCCCTACGTGGAAACTTTTTAATTTTCAGTTTTTCCGTTACTTACATCGCAAATAAAATGAAATAATTTTCAGTATACTGTATTTATTACTATTTCCACAAAATGTATGAAAACGAAAGGTAAAGGAAAAAGAGACATAACATCTTGAGAAGAGTGCTACAAAATACACCTCACTGACCGTCATCAGTTACCCCCGCCAATATTTGGTGAAATGATGTATTACATGTGGTTTATTGCCAAACTGCGCCGTGAGTAAAAACCTTTTATAACTGTAAACCAAGTTTGTTTTGCTATAGAAACCATAAAAGAGTCATGTAATTGTAAATATGCGGCGTTAACATCTGGAAGACGGCGACAAAATTACTGCTTTCCTGTTTTAGGGTGAATCACATATCACCTCTAAATCATCAACTGTAAAATAATAAAAGTATCTAATTTTAATATGTTTGTTTGCGTAGCCACCTTTGCACCCGCTGTTAAAATCAATTATTATTGGTTTCTCCGTCTTAAGCTTACTACAGTTAATTAAAGAGAATTCTCTTTAGTTAATTGCAGTTATCTTAATACAGAGAAGCCAATAATAATTGATATCTAATTTTATACTCGAAATTCCCGTGTGTACGTTACAATCCCTTCCTGGAAATTTGTTTGCAGTCCCAACTTTTCTATGCCTTTACTTTTCAGCCTTTTATGAAAATATTAATAAATACAGCATACTGATCATTATTTCAGTTTATTTACAATGCAAGTAACGTAAAGACTGAAAATTAAAAAAAGTTTTCGCATAAGGATTCGATGCCGCGACCCTCGGATTATAGTTCTGTGCTGTTTCCACTGTGCCAACCGTTCTCTACAAATAAGAGGCTAATATAAATGACTCCTGTCTGGCCCCACCCGCACCAAAACTCTATTTCTGGAGCTGCCACTTCTGTCACTTTCATTTCTGGCCAAGACCTGCGTAGGCCTATGTCACAAATTTGGACGAAATCTGTGATGACGAGTAGGTGCACTACCATTGTAAGCTTCGCAAGAGGACTGCTATAAGACGAGCTAAACATGTCCATCACGCGTGTTTTTTCTTATTTTTTTCTTTCAGTTGTATCACCTCAACCAGCCTCCAATACGTACTCAATCACTCACACACATGATTCGTATACAATGTGTTGTAAAGATATTATGGTTGTAAACATAATATTTACATCACGATGTGCTCATAACCTTGCCATGAGATGTCACTGCAGACACCAATTCAATATGGAACACACAACGTTCATGACTGCAGACAACTTTCCTGGAGTGCAGTGCTTACATCGCTTAAGTTAAATGATAGTGACGATATTCAGTTAGTCTATGTTGTTCTCTGAATTTTATTCGTAACTCTACAAAGAGGCTCGCAAACAAATACGCTGCGCCAGACAAGGTTTTCGGCCGTCGATATTAATGCTACCAGTGTGAACCCGGGCCGAGCCGTTAGTTATGTTATAAGAAAATAGTCGAATAATTATTGTAGTTGATTTAACTGTGGGTTCTTGATTACACATTGTGTATTTTACTAACTAAATGAAACCCTTTTTTAGCCTTGTTTCACAAACTTTATTATCACACGACCTAGGTTTCCGGTTATAAGCCCATTTTGTAATGCACGACTGATTACAAAGATCAGAACCAACGAATACAAAAATGTCAACTTTTTAAATCTTTCGATTCTTGGCTTAAACTGTAAAAGTTATCTCTGTTGACAATTTGACAAATTATGTATGGATTTACAAAATTCGTAAGGACAACTTTACAAGATTCATTAGTACAGCATTATTACTAGACATACACTTGAGTAGAGCTAGGCACAGGAACGGAAATTTTTAGTATGTGAATGAAGGCATCAAAGATTTTTCCTTCTAAAGTGGACTTGCAATATTGTCCAAAAGGGATGAATAGTTGAACTGAGTTTGTTCATTCAGTGATGAATGTGGGAGAAAACACATATGTTTCTTAATTTCTAAAGTTTGTAGCTGAGTGAGCTTGGCTATCATCATGGTGTCAGTTATGTACTTGAAAATGGCCTTATTACCCGAAACTCAGGTCGTGCTGTAATAATAAAGCTTGTGAAACAATGTTAAAAACAGTGTTTCCTTTAGTTAATACTGAGGTAATTACTGAAATTTTATGTCATTTTTTAATTGTATTTATTAAGGTTCTTTGGTCCTTGTCCTTCGTCCCTGTACCGTCTATTTTTTAAATCACATGTCCTTAAGTTCCGGTTATCTGGGAACTGGATGTAGTAATTGCTGCACCCAAGATAACCAGCGCGTAATTGCAACCCTGCTCAACAGTGTAACTGTGTACACGCATGCCTGCCGTGCTTTCATAACTGAGACAACGCAGTACTGAAACAAAAAATACCGTACTGAAAAAAATGCTTTTTGGTAGTTTCAGATCAGAGACACCCATAAAAGAAACACTTAACACTGTTCAGTCAGAACATTACGAGCGCCTACCTGATAGCCCGTATGTCCACCTTTGCCACGGGTAACAGTGGCGCCGCGTCATGGCATGGAAACAAGGAAGCCTTGGTAGGTCGCTAGAGGTAGCTGGCACCACATCTGCTCACACAAGCGACTGAATTCCCGTAAATTCCGGGGAGGAGTGTGATGAGCTCTGACGCCACATTCAATCAGATCCCAGATGTTTTCGGTCGAGTTCAGATCTGGTGATTTGGGGGACCAGAACAACTGGAACTCGCCGCTGTGTTCCTTGAACCTCTCCATAACACGCCTGGCCTTATGACATGGACCATTATCTTGTTGAAAAAGGCTACTGTCTTCGGGGAACTTGATCGCCATGAAGGGGTGGACCAGAACAACTGGAACTCGCCGCTGTGTTCCTTGAACCTCTCCATAACACGCCTGGCCTTATGACATGGACCATTATCTTGTTGAAAAAGGCTACTGTCTTCGGGGAACTTGATCGCCATGAAGGGGTGTACATGGTCTGCAACCAGGGTACAACACTTCTTGGCCATCAAGCTCCTCTGGACCGAGGGATGTCCACGTGAATGTTCCCCAGAGCATAACGGAGCTACTGCCAGCTTGTCTCCATCCCACAGTACAGGTGTCAAGAGCTGTTCCTCTGCATGATGAAGAATGTATCGAGACGTAATTCTTCAGGATTTCCCGGCGATCTAATGACATCTCGGGTTGTTGGATGTTCTGCCAGATATCAGCATCGTACTTGCACGATATTTCGGTAACGTAGCTCGTTACCTTCATCAGGTGCGACCTGAGACTACTCTTCGAGTGGACGTGGTCCAGTATTTATGCCTGTGGCCTTCCCCCTTCACCAGGCACTCCCTCTGCGGTCCGCGCCCGCTCGCTGCGATCTTCTGGATCATTGCTATTCCCTTTTCCGTCCGTTGCAGTACTGAGTGTTCTCTTTGCGGTCCGCGCCCGCCAGACACGCTCCTGAATGTTCCATCTTCGGTCTGGTGCGTTTGAAGTCCCGTCTGTGGTACCAGGCATCCCCCTGTGGTCCTCTCTCGCTCACTATGATCTGCTGGAGCGTTGCCATTCCATTTTCGGTCCGCTGCGGTTCTGGATGTTCCCTCTGCGGTCCGCGCCCGTCAGACCTGACCCTGAGCGTTCCATCTTCGATCTGGTGCGCCTGGAACTCCGTATGGGGATCGTTCTCCCTGTCCACGCCTTCAGTTCTTCTATTTGTGGAGTGCTGCAGCTGTCCCCGTTGCTTCTTCAACAATAACAGAGCAGGATCCCAGGCTCTACTTAGCTGGTACCCCGTGTCACTGTTCATGAGATTATTGGTCACTTTTATCTCTATTGAGTCCTTTATAACACTGCCCCAAAATCTGGGCGTTTGTGCTAGAAACTTTCTTTCTTCATAATTCATGGCATGACCAAGCTCTAGACAGCGTTCAGCAATGGCAGATTTTGTTGCCTGTCTTAATCGGGTGTGCCTCTGATGTCCCTGGCACCTGATATCTACTGTTCTTGTCGTCTGGCCAATGTATGACACGAAACATTGGCAAGGTATATTATAAATCCCCAGTTTCCATAGACCCAGGTAGTCCTTAACATTTCCCACAGTTCTCCGATCTTGCTCGATGGACAGAAAACACACTTGATATTGAGTTTACAGAGGATCCTACTAATTCTGGCAGAAATAGAACCAGCATAGGGCAAATACACCAACTTCTTTGCTTCATTTTGCTCTGCTTCTGGAACTTGTGGTGTAGTGGCTGGTTGGAGTGCCATCTCAATTTGTTTCGGTGTATATCCAGTTTTGCAGAACACTGTTTTGAGATGCTCCATTTCTGTCAGTAGACATTCTTGGTCTGATAGGGTACATGCTCTGTGGACCAATGTTATAAGAGCCGGCCGGAGTGGCCGAGCGGTTCTAGGCGCTACAGTCTGGAACCGCGCGACCGCTATGGTCGCAGGTTTGAATCCTGCCTCGGGCATGGATGTGTGTGATGTCCTTAGGTTAGTTAGGTTTAAGTAGTTCTAAGTTCTAGGGGACTGATGACCTCAGATGTTAAGTCCCATAGTGCTCAGAGCCATTTGAATGTCATAAGAACACCGTTCTTCTGTGCAGGGTGGTGACAGCTGCTGGCCTGTAGATCTAAATCAGTGAGTGTGTGTGTTTTCGATACACACTGTGGCCAGTTGATCCATCTGCTTTCCTTTTTACTAGTACATCCAGAAGCGGCAGCTAGCCATTCTTCTCCTGTTGCATGGTGAACTTGATGTTCGGGTGGCACGAGTTAAGATGTTCCAGAAACTCATTGAGACTGTCCTTGCCATGAGGCCAGATCTCGAAGGTGTCATCCACATACTTGAAGAAGCATGTGGTCTTATATCTGGCTGTCTCTAATGTCCTCTCCTCTTCTTCAGGTATGTGGATGACATACCTGGGGAGTCAAGGGGGAAGGCCGCTGGCATAAATACTGGACCAGGTCCACTCGAGGAGCAGTCTCAGGTCGCACCAGATGATGGTAACGAGCTACGTTACCGAAATATCGTGCAAGTACGACGCTCATATCCGGCAGAACACCCGACAACCCAAGATGTCAATGTATCGAGATGTATCAGAGCAGGCGACACTCTGTCACTTTGCCAATGCCCAGTGCCAATGGACGCAAGCCCATTTCAGTCGTAGTTGCTGACATCGTGATGTTAATATCGGCATATGCACGGGTCGTTGGCTGGCAGAGGCCCATCGTTAGGAGGGTTCAATTCACTTTGTGTTCAGACACATTTGCAATCTGCCCAGCATTAAAGTCTGATATTAGTTCTGCCACAGTTCCGCACCTGTCCAGTTTTACCAGTCTGCCCAGCCTACAACATCCGACATCTGTAATGAGAGATGGCCGCCCAACCCCACGCCGTCTGGACGTTGTTTCATCTTGGTTTCGCCATGTGTGGAAGACACTCACCACAGCACTCCTCGGACACCCGACAAGTGCAGTTTCCGAAATGCTTTTGCCGAGCTTCCGCATCATCACACTCTGCTCTCGGTCAAACTCAGATAGATCGAGCACCTTCTCCATTCTGCACACGGACAGCACGCTCGCTGATACTACATGCACCGTGCATGCGTCTGGCTAGCAGTCATTCCTCGCTTGGTGACGCTGCTATCGCCTGGGATGGTTTATACCGATAGTAGGTCAGTGGTCATAATAAGTTTCCTTTAATTTATGTTTATGGTCACAACTTTTTGTTAACAGATTACCGGTTTCTGTCTTTAATGACCATCATCAGATCTGCAGCAAAAATGGGAAAAACATAACTACACTCGGAAACTGTATACCGCTTGAGGACAATACATAGACCATAATGAAAAGTAGTAATGACCCAAACCTTCGCCCTTCCCATTAACTACGTCCGTCTGATCGGCTCCTTTCTCTCCCACCGTCCTTCCTATGTCACCATCCATAACACGGATTCATACACCTTTTTTCCCTCCGCCTGTGTGCCCCAAGGCTCCGTCCTCTCCCCCCTTCTGTACCTTTTGTATACGGCCGACATGCGCCGCCGTCACCCCCCGTCCACCTTCTCCAGTTTGCCGATGACACCGCCTTCCTTGCCCTCGCTCCCACCCTGCAGCGTTCCCAACACCTTCTCCAATCCCATCTTGACCGGTTCATCGCTTGGTGCAACCAGTGGTTGCTCAAGGTCAATCCCTCCAAAACCCAGGCGATCATTGTAGGCAAAACCAACCCTTCCTTCCGCCTCCTTGATTTCTATCTCACCATCTACGGTCGTCCTATCACCGTCACCCCCAGCCTTAAGTACGTAGGCGTCACCCTCGACCGTCGCCTCTCCTGGACCCCCCATCTCCAGACAATCCAAGCCAAGGAACGCTCCCGACTCCGTCTCCTCAAGCTCCTTTCCGGCCGTACGTGGGGTCTGGACTCCTCCACCATACTCCACACCAATAAATCCCTCATCCGCCCTATCCTCTGTTACGCCCATCCTGCCTGGATCTCCGCCCCCCCCCCCCCCTACCTTTTACAAATCCCTTCAAATCCTTGAACACCATGCTCTCCGCCTCTCCTATCGCATCCGTCTCCCCTCCCCCACGCGGATCCTGTACGACCTCATTCCATTCCCCCATTTCCTCCTTTTCCTTGAACGGATATGGATCCTGTACACCTCCCGAAAACTCGATCCTCCTCACCCGCTTGTGTCCCCCATCCTCTCCCACCCCCTCTCGCTGCTGCACCTGTATTCCCACGTCTCACCCGGTCTCCATCTCTCCACCCTCCTTACCCTCTCCAAAAGTGGCTTCTGCCCACTTCCTCTCCCTGATGATGCCCTCCTCCCCTCCTTCTACCCCTCCTACCAACTTTGATCCTCCCTCCCTCTTCCTGTGTTTGCTCCTTTGGGCACCCTCCCTCCCTTCTCTCCCCCTTCCCTCCATCCTCCATTTCTCCCCACTCCTCCCCCAGGCTTCCCTTCCCCTGTCCCTCTACTCCTCCTCCCATCTCCTCAGCCACTGGCATCTTTGTTCACCCCTCTCCCCCCTCACCCTTCTTCCCCTCTTGGCAGGTCCCCGGACTCGCACACACCACATGGACGTTCGCACGCTGGAGATCATCGCCATCAGTGTCTCGTGTGTGCCGTCGTGTTTAGTGTTCAGTGTTCACCATCGCACTCCATCGTTCGCCTGTGCCATCGACATCTTCAGTGTTTGTGCGTCGTGTCAACAGTTTGTAGTGTGGATTATCATCGCGTGTGAACGGCTCCGTGTTTGTCTTTATGTCTCTACTGTTTTATTACCCCCCGTTACGTAACTTATGTGCATTCTTTCTGTTGATTCTTTGTCTATTCTATGGCTGAAGAGCAGCGTAACATGCTGCTGATGGCCTTGTGCGCTTTAAATATGAAGAGGCATACTTGTTTCATAAAAACAAAGTCCTAATGTACTGCAGCCATAGTGGCATCGTCAAATGTTAAATGCGGAATCAGCACCAGCATCGTCAAATACATACAAATAACATCACATGCACGAGTCATGTCAGTAGTACTACTGTTCAAAACAAGCTGCCGTACAGTAGCCCCAAGATGTTTGTGTTGTAAGTTCACCAGATGTCGCTAATGTCGGCATACACAAGTTTTCAATAATTAATTGAAACAGCGAAAATAAAGGGGGATACTATAGTTGAAGTCTGTAATAAGCTTATAACATATAAAAGGCATTACAGTAAAGCAGTAAAAAGAAGAACACGACAAAAGCAATATTGTTAAAAAGAGGAAGAGTTAAGAAACAGTGGTTGACATGTGCTCTAGTGCCAATATTCTAGATAATGACATAAATATTAAACACCGTTGATAGTGCACTAGGTAATATTAAACAACCATAAAACAAATCGCTAAAGGAGCCACAAATGAAAGAAAACAGTGTTGCACACAATCAGCGCCCTCTGTTAGCGCTAACGCCAGAATTCCGCACAGGCGGGAAGTGGTTGGAGGAAGGTGACCGCCAGAGGGTCCCTCGTACCCTGCGGCACTCCGCTGCAAGAAAAGAATGATAAAATTCCGTAACAGTGGATGATCCACATTATCTGATTAATGCAGTCTGTGAAATAAATAGAGAAGGAACAAGAGTCATGCGTAAAACGTATGAAAACGAAGTAAATAGGTGATGCACTCAATACTAGGTGAACTTATCAACACACTATATATAACAGAGGCGCGCGGTGATTAGCGTCATCATTCGAGGGTTGGATTCCTTCACTTCCTGATCGAGGACTCACACTGCCTGGGCTACACTCAGGGTGTATCTTTGACGTGGTAGAGCCCCAACCGTGCTTGTCGTGTTGTTGCCCATCTGGCCGCCGCCGCCGCCGCCGCCGCCACCACCACCACCACCACCACCACCACCACCACCACCACCACCTGGTCGCCATCTCTCTGTGACGCTGCCGCCGCCGCCCCCCGTTTTAGTTCCTTTTGTACTTCGGCGACTCCTGTCGCCCGTGGGCACTACCTGCAATCATGGACACCTCAACTACCACCAATATCTACACCTCCCCTTCACTGGCGCCCACTGTAACATCATGGATTGCTACCTATGGGATTAACCCGTCTCATCCACCTCCCCTACTCACGGTCTCCTCCCCATCTATCTCCTCCTCCTCATCAATGTATCCCCACCTGTATGTCACTCCTTCCCCTTCCCCTGCTCCTGCTGCTGCTCCTGCTCCTGCCCCTTCCCCTGCTCACGCCCCCCCTCCCGCTCCTGTCGCCCACCGAGACGACTTTCCCCCCCTCCCCCCTGCAACTACCACTGCTTCCCTTGCCCGAGTCACCTCCCGCCGCGCCACAGTCGCCACCACAGAGCGCCCCACCCACTCCCCCAGTGCTACTGCCTCACAGGAGGGCCCTGCCTCCCACCACCTCCCCATCCATCCAGTCCCTCATCCCTCCTCCCAGGCAACACCCGCAAAAAAATCTTCCAAATGACCCAGTGGCGACCTCTCCTCTACTCCCTCATCCAAAAAGCCACAGCCCACCCCACCTCACTCTGACCCTGCCATGGATACCACCCCACTTCCCTCCTCTCCCGCCCCCTCCGTGTATACCTTCGTCCTAGCCAACCCTGATCCAAAATTTCTGGATGCCCACACCCTCACCCTTGAAATCCGGAAGTACATCCCCAGTGCACCCATCATCCAAATTATCCCTCGCAGAGACTCTGTTCTCATCAAGTCTCCCTCTCCCTCTTTCCATACTGATCTTCTCCGGCACCTCCCCCGCATCACCTTTGGGCCCCATGCCTCCCTCACCCCATTCCTTACATCCTCCTCTCCTCATCAGCCCCAACCCCCTCGTTGTCCACCGACCCTCACCGCCGTTATCACAAAACTCAGCCCTGTGGTCACGGAGGTTGAGGTGTTGGCAGAACTAAATGCCCACCCCGTCCTGGAAGTCCACCCAGCCCGCCGTATTTACAACTCCTCTGGCCCTACTTTCCTCATGCATATATTTACACAGTCCGCCTCCTCCATCGACCACCTCCTCACGCAGGGAGCCCTGATTTTCAACCACCGCCACCCTGTTGACCCATCCTGTTCCCCTCCTCAATCCTACCACTGCCAACGCTTTCTCCTGTACAATGACCACCTCACCCATAACTGCAAGAACCCCCCATCTGCCCCAATTGTAAAGCCTCCTACTTCCTTAAACAGTGTCCCAACCTCGCCTCCCCCCCTTCCTGCAACACCTGCAATGAACCTCACCCCACCTATTCCTCCAAATGCAAATCCAAACCCCCTCCCACCAGCCCTAATCGCACTGTCCCCGTTCACCCCATCGACCCACCCATCCACCCTAGCAATTCCCTCCACCCTCCCCCTACAGCAGAAGACATCATCCGGTTCCTCACCATCATCCTGCAGAACATCCACCCCTTCCAGCGCCCCCACACTCTCCAGCAGATTTCCCTTGCTGCCTGCTCTGTTTTCCACTTAAACACCTATGCCACCTACTCACACAACCAGGCCCACTTTACCTTCACCTCAACACCCTTATTTAAGCCCCTCTCTCCCCTTCCCACATTCTTCTCACCTCCAACCTCGTGGAGTGTTAACAGTACTGTCCCCTCTACCTCAACATTCGCTCCCTCCCTGTAAACAAATATCTCTTCATGCATACCCTCTCCCAGCACCAGGTTGACTCCTTCATCCTTAATGAAACCTTCCTCCAACCCCACCACGTTGTCTGCACCTCCCCCTACCTCCTTCACATCACTGACAATCCCCTTCCCCTAGCCCAAGGTGGGGTCACTGTAGGCCACCTCATGCATCTCCCTGTCCGGCCACAACCCCTCCTCAATGACCCGACCGAACACCTGACCTCAAAATCCACAGCCGTGACCCTGCAACCTTTCGGAGGTGGCATCAGTCCCTTGCCACCCCCCATGATGACCTTGTTCCTCTACCACAGCACACCCGTCCTGAAAGTAACGCCACCCCTGATGTTATCCTCGCTTCCCCCCAACCTCCTTGGTCGCATACCCATCCCACCACTGCAGCAAACTGCACAGCTGCCCCTCCAAAGTCTGTCCATGACCACTGCCATGCCAATTGGGATGCCTACCGGGAATCCATTGCCTTACAGGTCGAAACCCACCTCGTCGCCTTTCACCACCCTGCTGACATCACCCATGCCTCTTCCTTCCTTCAGAAGACCATCACTGACGCTGTGAAGGCTCATGTCCCTACCAAACTCATCTACCCTCACCGCCCTACGCTTCCTCCACAGGCCGTCCATCTGCATGAATCCCACAGGCTCTACCGCTCATTCCTCCGCACCTGTGACCGGGATACACTCGCCCGCCACCGGCAATTACAGCGACACATTCGGAACCTCCTTACAGTAAAGAAACGCCGGGACTGGTGCCAGACATGCACACGCCTCAACTCTACCCTCCCTGTCAACTCCTCCAAATACTGGCCAGCCTTCCACTGCCTTACCGGTAGCCATCCCACCCCACATTACCCATCCTCTATGACGATCGACCCTTTCCTGACAACCTCAGTATGGCTAACCATTTTGCTTCCCACCTATCCAAGGTCTTCTCCATTCCTGACAATCCCCATTTTGATTACTCCCTCATCCCCACTGTCCTTGACTGTACTGACACCTCTGTCCCCCCTGCTTGCCCCTAGCTTCCAGTACTTGGATCGGTTACCCCCTCTCAGACATTGACACTCCCATCAACACACAAGACATCACATTCGTCCTCCACTCCAAATGTAACACTGCCCCTGGTCATGATGACGTCACCTACTGCCACCTCAAGGAATCCCCCCATCCCTCCTGTCTGTCCTTGCTACGCTGTACAATATCCTCCTCTCCACTGGATTTTACTCCGACCTGTGGAAGACTTCCCATGTCCTGCTGTTCCCTAAACCTAACAAACCCCCCTCTGATGTCTCTTCCTATCATCCCATCTGCCTCACCTCCATGTTCAGTAAGGTCTTTGAGGCCATCCTCTCTCACCGTATTCACTGCCACCTTAACCAGCACCACATCCTTCCCCTTACCCAATGTGGCTTCCAGCCTTCCTTCTCTGCCGATGACCAGCTCCTTAACCTTACCAATCTTCTTTCCCTCCAACTTAACTCCCGTTGCTCCACTATCTATGTTTCCCTTGATCTCCAGAACGCCTATTACCATGTTTGGCATCCCGGGCTCCTCTTCAAACTCCAGACCTATGCTCTCCCCATCCACTTCGTCCATCTCATTGCTTCCTTCCTCTTCCATCGTCCCTCCTATGTGACTATCCACAATTCCAACTCCCGTACTTTCTATCCCTCTGCCAGCGTGCCCCAAGGTTCTGTCCTTTCCCCTCTCCTCTATCTCCTGTACACTGCTATATGCCCAAACCGCCCCCACCTGTTAATCTTCTCCAGTTTGCTGATGACACCGCCTTCCAAGCCCTTTATCCTACCCTTCAACGGTCCCAACATATCCTCCAAACCCACCTTGACCAATTCACCGCTTGGTGCAACCAGTGGTTCCTCCATATCAACCACTCCAAGACCCAGGCGATCATCATAGGCCACACCACCTGCTCCGTCCGCCTCCATGATTTCTATCTCACCATTTATGGCCTTCCTATCCACCTCACTCCTACCCTCAAATACCTTGGCCTCACACTTGACCGCCACCTCACCTGGACTCCCCATCTCCCTACCATCCAAAACAAAGCTCATAACCGACTCCCGACTCCTGAAACTCCTGTCTGGCCGGACATGGGGTCTGCATCCATCCACCGTCCTTCACACCTACAAATCCTTGACCTGCCTCATCCTCTGTTATGCCAGCATAGCTTGGATTTCCGCCCCCCCCCCCCCCTGGTTCTATAAAGCCCTCCAAATCCTCGAACGCCTTCTGTATCCGCCTTCTGTCCCCAAACACATCCTCTATGACCTCATCCCCTTCCCCCACTTCTCCTTTTCCTTGAACACATCTGCACACTATATTTTGTCCCCCGCCATGATCCCCCTCACCCCAGGGTGCCCCCCTTCCTCGCCACCCCCAACCAGTTGCCGCGCCTTTACTGCTGTGTCCCGCCCTCTCTCCATCTCCACACCCTCCATCTCCTTTCCCAATGCAACTTCCACCATCTACCCCTCCCGGATGATGAGCTTCGCCCTGACATCTACCCTTCCTACCAACTCTGTCACCATCTTCCAGCCTCCTCCTCAGGGCTCCCTCTCCTCCCCCTCCCTCCTCCTGGGCAGCTTCCCCCTCCTACTCCCCCTCCCTCTCTTGTGCTCCCTTTCAGTGTCTCTGCACTCCCTCCTGCCTTGTCTTCCCTCTTCATCTCCTGCCCCAAGTGTCTCCTGCCTCTTAGTGTACCCGCTGACTCTCTTCATCCCGCCGCCTCCCCTGCTGCCCCTTGCTCTCCCCTCCTTTTCCATCCTCTCTGACCTTTTCCTCGGCAGGTCCCACCTGGCAGTTTTATTCTTCGTCATGTGTGTTCCAAGTGGGCTTTAAGTGTGTTGTTCTGGAGTTTTTTTAATACTGTTGCCGTCTTTTAACCTGTGCATGTACATTCAGTGTCTTCTTTGTGTTTTAAGAATCGCCAACTGTGTTTTTTTAACTTTCTGGTACTTTTTTAACTGTCCGCCATGAACGTCTCCACGTCAGTGTATTTTTACCTCCATTTTCTCCCATGACTCTGTTTTATGTTCCCCTTTTTTATCTCGTTATATATGTAACATTTTATTCTTGTTTTAGTTGTCATGTCACTCGGCTGAAGAGCGGCGGATTGTGCTGCTGACAGCCCTCCCCTGCCCATATGGGGCAGGAGAATGAAATCACAATAAAGAAAAAAAATGATTAGCGTAGAACATTGTCCAATAAAGCATAGTAGGCGTTGGGCACAAAGTCGTTTTGCCAGTTAAACAGTTTAGTTGGTTCTCTATTTTTTGCTTTATAAATTTCAAACTCCTCTAACAAATTGAGAGCACGGTCTTTGTCCACTCTGTGAAGAATACGCATACAATTCTCAATGCTCCCTATGGAATGGCCAGTATCAGATAAATGCTGTCCCAAGGCCGTTTCGATTTGTGGCTGTGAGTGTTCTTTAAACCTGAATTTAATAGAGTGGCCTGTTTGACCGATATAATATTTGTCACAGTTACTGCAGTCAATCCTGTATACTCTGGAGCCATCAAATTTATCATAGTTCCCTTTCAGTTTATGTTTTATTCGTAGTTTTAGGGTGTTACTAACCTGAAAGCCACATCTGACATCACATTTTTTAAAAACATTTTTCTATTTGCAGGGACATTTCATAGGAATGGTTTTCATTCTATCTTTGCCAGTTCTCTTTTGTGGGTGGGTGTGTGTGCGAGCTGTTTGTTAAACGTTTCTTTAGCCTACTGTAGGGGCGAGTGACGTCATTTATATACGTAAATTAAAGGAAACTTACACTACTGGCCGTTAAAATTGCTACACCACGAAGATGACGTTCTATAGACGCGAAATTTAACTGACAGGAAGAACATGCCGTGATATGCATACGATTAGCTTCTCAGAGCGGTGGCGACACGTACAACATGATGACATGAGCAAAGTTTCCAACCGATTCCTCATACACAAACAGCAGTTGACCGGCGTTCCCTGGTGAAACGTTGTTGTGATGCCTTGTGTAAGGAGGAGAAATGCGTACCATCACGTTTCCGATTTTGATAAAGATCGGCCGGCTGGAGTGGCCGAGTGGTTCTAGGCGCTACAGTCCGGAACTACGCGACCGCTACGGTCGCAGGTTCGAATCCTGCCTCGGGCATGGATGTGTGTGATGTGCTTAGGTTAGTTAGGTTTAAGTAGTTCTACGTTCTAGGGGACTGATGACCTCAGAAGTTAAGTCCCATAGTGCTCAGAGCCGTTTGATCCATTTTACTTATTTATTTTTTTTTTTAAAAAAAGATCGGATTGCAACCTGTCGCGATTGCGGTTTATCATATCGCGACATTGCTGCTCGCGTTGTTCGAGATCCAACGACTGTTAGCAGAATATGGAATCGGTGGGTTCAGGAGGGTAATACGGAACGCCGTGCTGGATCCCAATGGCCTCGTATCTCTAGCAGTCGAGATGACAGGCATCTTATCCGCAGGGCTATAACGGATCGATCCCTGAGTTGGGGACGTTTGCAAGACATCAACCATCTGCACGAACAGTTCGACGACGTTTGCAGCAGCATGGACTATCATCTCGGAGAACATGGCTGCGGTTACCCTTGACGCTGCATCACAGACAGGAGCGCCTGCGATGGTGTACTCAACGACGAAACTGGGTGCAGGAATGGCAAAACGTCATTTTTTCGGATGAATCCAGGTTCAGTTTACAGCATCATGACGGTCGCATCCGTGTTTGGCGACGTCGCGGTGAACGCACATTGGAAGCGTGTATTCGTCATCGCCATACTGGCGTATCACCCGCCATTATGGTATGCGGTGCCATTGGTTACACGTCTCGGTCACCTCTCGTTCGCATTGACGGCACTTTGAACAGTGGACGTTACATTTCAGATGTGTTACGATCCGTGGCTCTACCCTCTTTCGATCCCTGCGAAACCCTACATTTCAGCAGGATAATGCACGACCGCATGTTGCAGGTCCTGTATGGGCCTTTCTGGATACAGAAAACGTTCGACTGCTGCCCTGGCCAGCACATTCTCCAGATCTCTCACCAATTGAAAACGTCTGGTCAATGGTGGCCGAGCAACTGGCTCGTCACAATATGCCGGTCACTAGTCTTGATGAACTGTGGTATCATGTTGAAGCTGCATGGGCAGCTGTACTTCTACACGCCATCCAAGCTCTGTTTGACTCAATGCCCAGGCGTATCAAGGCCGTTATTACGGCCAGAGTCGGTTGTTCTGGGTACTGATTCCTCAGAATCTATGCACCCAAATTGCGTGAAAATGTAAACACATGTCAGTTCTAGTATAATATATTTGTCCAATGAATACCCGTTTATCATCTGCATTTCTTCTTGGTGTAGCAATTTTAGTGGCCAGTAGTGTATTATAAGTACGGGTCACTGTTTTTTCGCGACGATGTAGCAGCTTGTGAAACTGGTGGTCATAATGTTCTGGCCGGTCAGTGTATTCCATCAATTGTACAAAGTACAGAAGGGTGTGTCGCTTATCGGACGGCCTGTAGAGAGAAAAAGTAAAACCGTTGTGTACGGGGCGCAGAGAGGAGTCGTGGCCAGCGGCGCTGTGGCGGCTGGCGCACGCGCGAGGCGCCGTCGCGGTGTGGCGCGGGTCCCGGCCGCCCCCGCCGCTGCCGCCGCCGGCCGCCGCGCGGTGGGTGTGTGTGCTGGCGGACGCCGCGGAGCGCCCGCTGCTGGCGAGCTGGGCGGCGGCGCTGCGCGGCGCCTCGGGCCCCCGCTGGCGGTCGCTGGTGGTGGTGCGCGGGCCGCAGGTTCCGCGCGCGGCCGGGGCCCTGGCCGAGGTGCGCGCGCCCGCCGTCGTGGCGCTGCTGTCGCCGGAGGGCACCCGCGTGCTGCTGCACGAGCCGCGCGGCCGCGGTCTGCGGGAGGTGGGGGGGTGGCGACGCCGGAACTTGACGCTGCTGCTGGACGACGCCAGGCGCCTCCGCCGACCCAGAGTCACCGTCTGCGCCGTAACCGTGCCGCCCGCCGTCTACTACGACGAGCAAGATCAGCTGCGCGGCTACGAGTACACGCTGCTCCGCGTCGCTCTCTCCTCCCTCGGCTTCTCCGTACAGGTGCGTCCTACACAAATCGTAGTCCATTCGCAACGAATGTCATACACTGAAGCCTAGTTTACACGACGACATTGGGTTGCCCCACTCGTGTAGAATGAGTTGCACGCAAATGGTTTCATATTTGAAGACACGGCTAAACCAGTATATACCGGGTGATAAAAAATTCAGTATAAATTTGAAAACTTAATAAACTACGGAATAATGTAGATAGAGAGGTACAAATTGACACACATGCTTGGAATGGCATGGGGTTTTATTAGAACCAAAAAAATACAAACGTTCAAAAAATGTGCGACAGATGGCGCTTCATCTGGTCAGAATAGCAATAATCAGCATAACAAAGTAAGACAAATCAAAGGGGATGTTCTTCAGAGGAAATGCTCAATATGTCCACCATCATTCCTCAACAATAGCTGTAGTCGAGGAATAATGTTGTGAACAGCACTGTAAAACATGTCCGGAGTTGTGGTGAGGCATTGGCTTCGGATGTTGTCTTTCAGCATCCCTAGGGATGTCGCTCGATCGCGATACACTTGCGACTTCGGGTTACCCCAAAGCCAATAAGACCTGAGAGACCAAGCATGACGAAAGTGGCGGCTGAGCACACGATCATCACCAAACGACGTGCGCAAGAGATCTTTCACGCGTCTAGCAAAATGGGGTGGAGCGCCATCCTGCATAAACATCGTACGTTCCAGCAGGTGTTTATCAGCCAGGCTGGGGATGATGCGATTCTGTAACATATCGGCGTACCTCGCACCCGTCACGGTAGCTGTTACAAAATCAGAATCACGCATTTCCTCGAAGAAAAAAGGCCCGATAACGGTAGATGTGGTAAATACAACCCATACCGTGACTTTCTCGTCGTGTAATGGAGTTTCCACGATAGTTCTAGGATTTTCGGTAGCCCAAATTCTGCAGTTGTGGGCGTTGACAGACCCTCTGAGCATGAAATGAGCTTCGTCGGTCCACAACACGTTACTCAACCAATCGTCATCTTCCGCCATCTTTTGAAACGCCCACACCTCAAATGCCTTCCGCTTCACTAAATCGCCAGGTAACAGTTCATGATGCCGATGGATTCTGTCCGGATAGCATCGGAGGGTACGCCTCAGTGCCAACCAAACAGTAGTGTATGGAATGCCGGTGCGACGTGCGACTGCACGAGCCCTGACTTCCCCGTGCATAGACGAACCCGCTACAGTCTCCATTTCTTCCTGAACTGTCTCAGCAGCACTACGCCTTGTGCTCGGTCGGCCACTACGGGGTCTATCGTCTAAACACCCCGTGGATTCGAACTTCGAAATCATTCTCGCCACAGCTGCATTTGTCAACGGACCTTTACCCGTTCGAATCCCCTTCGTATGGCGATAGGATCGTAACGCTGAACTAGCACATTCCCCATTCCGATAATACAGCTTCACTAAAAGCGTCTTTTCAAGTAACGCCAACATGCTGCGACTCCTGGCGCATCTGATTTTCTCACTCATTACAGCTCCTTTTATACACGATTGTCATACGCAGACACTGACGTTTTGCTGTCCAGAGCCATCTGTCGCACATTTTGTGAACTTTGTCTTTTTCTTTGTTCTAATAAAACCCCATGTTATTCCAAGCATGTGTGTCAATTTTTACCTCTCTATCTACATTATTCCGTGGCTTATTAAGTTTTCAAATTTATACTGACTTTTTGATCACCCGGTACTTCAGTTTCGTAGTATTGTGGTTTCCTGAGACGTGTCTGAAATGAAAGTTTTGGCAGCTGCACGTTGCACGAGTTGCGATGGAGTTAAATCTTGTTGCGTGGAATCGCTGCATAAGAAAACAAATAAGAAACGTGTTTCGATTCGTGACTGGATGAAGAAAAGACGTCAGCTCGGTTGCTCAGCATCCTTGCTGAAATGATTTGTAATGGAAGACCCAAGAAGGTCTTTCAACTATCTTAGAATGTCAGTAGACCTGCCCACTGACTATCTTGTATGGACGCAATATCTCCGCTATCTTGCAATTCTTTAAGTTCAGCAACTACTTTGTCCCATAATGCAATGAGAACAGTTCTGACCCAGCAAAGTTTCGGCTGAGCACTGTCTTTCATAGTAATATGTGCAACAACATTGTCAGCCTTGCCTAAACCATCAGAAAATAGTTCAGGGAATTCTTTCAGCAGCCCGCATCTCGTGGTCGTGCGGTAGCGTTCTCGCTTCCCACGCCCGGGTTCCCGGGTTCGATTTCCGGCGGGGTCAGGGATTTTCTCTGCCTCGTGATGGCTGGGTGTTGTGTGCTGTCCTTAGGTTAGTTAGGTTTAAGTAGTTCTAAGTTCTAGGGGACTGATGACCATAGATGTTAAGTCCCATAGTGCTCAGAGCCAATTCTTTCAGCAAGCTAGCTACACTGTTTTTGGCATTGAATGCAGTCACTGACAACACATTGTCCTGAATTTTAAAGCCAAACAGATCAAACGAATCAATGTGAAATATGTTGTCACAATCACGTGATGGTAACGCAGTGAAAGCTACAGCTGCGTGGGCGAGAAATACATTTTCCGAGAATGGGAATGTTTTTTTTTCCATTATAAGCTGTAAGGTGTGTGCTAGATTTAGACAGGCGTGGGAAACCTAACATTTTATGTGTGTTACCGATTCAGCAATGTAACAGAGGCACGCATTTCCAATTCAAATTTCACACGTTTCCCACTTAGATGTAAATGAACAAAAAGTTCGTTGGACTAGTGTAGCACTGAAACAACTGTTTGCTAATGTCTGCAGCAGGCTTTGAATACACTTCATTGATAACATGGGCCCTGTGACTAGATTTGTGGGAGTGGGCAGAATATTATGTTTGTTCCACCTAAACACATGGATTGTATGCGACCTTTCTTGCCACAAGCGTAACACTGTGCTTGTCTGGACAGGCAATCTTGGCGTTGGTGCCATCAATAGCACCGAGGGTATTTCTTAATTCTTTTCGCTGACGTAACCACCTCTTTAGAGAACTGTCTACGCGAAGTGGCATGCATGTGCTGTTGCTGCCTACTTGGCCAGTCGTGAGCAAAGGACGACTCAACCCAACAAATTGGCGGCTGCTCAAATTTATCTGACGCTACGGCGCCTGAATCATACTGATCTAGAATTTGCACTATTTGCTGAAATTATGGATCTGACTGTTTCAAAATCTGTTCTCTACGGTTGACATCAGTTACAGTATACACGATCTCATCGCACAACATAGCATCAGAGTATAAAGCACCACAAGAACATATGAATTTGCATTTCCTCAGCATACCCTGTAAATCTGTCATCCACTCATGATAAGTTTGTTCTGAGCTTTCTTGCAATGAAAGAATTGGTACCTAGCTGCCACCACATTCACTTGTTGGTCATAATAGTTGGTTAGAGAACCTATAACCTGATCATAAGAAAGTTCACTCAGAGTGGCGGTAGGGATCAACTTATGAATGAGGTGAAGATTGCACTTACCTATCATTGACAAAAAGTAATGTAGTTTCACAGTACCTGGTAATTTGTGAGCAACGATGTGGGCTTCATACTGTTACAACCAATCGAGCCATTCCTCTTTTTGTTTTCGTTAAACCAGCAAAAAGGCGGTGTGGCACTTGCCACATTTGTTGCCTGTTGCGCAGTGTTCGTGCCTTGGTTTGTGAGTAACTGCTGTACCATACCGAGAAGGGTTGAAGCCTGCTGCGTCTGAAACTGAAACATTGTGTTAGCTGCATTGCACCTATCACTTGCAGATGAGGCGTCCGAGCAGGGGGTGGGAGAGGTGCGTTGTTCATATTGGAATAGGCAAATTATTATTATTCTCGAATCAGAAACATACAGATTTACAGTAGCCATACACATCAATAAATATGTACATATATATACACAAATTGTATTTATATTACACGTGCCCAGTACTTTGCACCCTCCACGCGCTGGGAGTGGCTTGCAGGAGATCAATCATCGTGCAGGATGTAGGGCACAAAAGGCACTGGAGCATGTGGCTTGTGGTTTGTTCTTGTCCACAATCACAGGACGTATCTTCTGTTATGAAGGCCCATCTCTTCAGGTTGTCTCTGGATCGTTCAACTCCTGATCGTAATCTGTTTAAAGATTTCCACACCAGCCAGCTCTCGTTGTGTCCATGTTGTAGTTCTTCAGCTTCTGGCGTCTGCAGGTGAGGCGTCAACTTCTTCCATAACTCCAGCCTTGCCTTCTCTGGTGAAATGGTGAGCTTCTCGGATGTTCTCAGGAAGCTCTTTCGCGATCTCAGCCGTTGCTGTGGTGGACTATGTCCGTGCAGTGGATGGGCACTGTCCTGTTCCACTTTCAGTCTCTCGTTGTTGGCAGCCACTGTTCTGCGTATCCATGGTGGCGCTATTCCAGCCAGGCAGTAGAGCTTATCAGTTGGGGTAGGTCTTAAGCAACCTGTGATCAACCTGCAGGTTTCGTTGAGAGCAATGTCTACTTGTCTGGCATGAGATGACCTGTACCAGACTGGGGAAGCATATTCAGCAGTAGAAAAGCACAGTGCCATTGCAGAACAGCGAATAGTTTGTGGATGTGATCCCCACTGTGTCGCCGCTAGTTTGCGAATTAGGTTGTTTCGAGCGGAGATTTTCATTTTGGTGTTCTTGCAGTGAGTTTTGAATGTCAGAGTTCTATCGAGAGTGACTCCCAAGTATTTAGGTGCGTGATGATGCTGGAGTTGGATGCCTGACCATGCAATATGTAGCTCACGATTAGCTTCCTTGCAATCGGGCGTACCCTGGACGTCAGGTTTCTCTGACGGCTGATCCTTTCACACCAGAAACATCATCTTGGTCCTTTTCAGGACCACAGTTGACCATCATATCGATAAATAGGTAAATACAACAAATGGTTCAAATGGCTCTGAGCACTATGGGACTTAAC
Source organism: Schistocerca americana (assembly GCF_021461395.2). Lineage (NCBI taxonomy): Eukaryota > Metazoa > Arthropoda > Insecta > Orthoptera > Acrididae > Schistocerca > Schistocerca americana. The sequence continues at coordinate 303,592,072 of NC_060119.1, read as the reverse complement.
ATCTGAGGTCATCAATCCCCTAGAACTTAGAACTAATTAGACCTAACTAACCTAAGGACATCACACACATCCATGCCCGAGGCAGGATTCGAACCTACGACTGTAGCGGTCGCGCGGTTCCAGACTGTAGCGCCTAGAACCGCTCGGCCACTCCGGCCGGCGGCAAATACAACAAACAGATAATGCAAGCAGTAAAAATAAGCACTCAAGCAAAGAAAATTTCTGGAACGTCCACATGAAAACACTGAATAGAAAAAAACGCTGTAAGAGATACTGTTAAAACCTGTAAACACAACCCTGCAAAGAAAAGACAAGGTAGAATTAAGGTGCCAGAAAAACATAAAAGCCAACAAACAAAACAAAATCTGTGGGAGCTAGCGGCTCTGGCTGCAAAACGTAAACAAGTTGTCACATTGGTATTTGTTCACCTTGTCGCCAATCTTGTTGTGTCTAGGAATCCTGCATACTCAGTTCGCTGGACAAACAATCAAACAACTCGTATTAATGAGTTTTATTACAAAAAGACAATTACAGATACTTAACTTTGGCAATTACACAGATGTGTCGCAAGCAGAGGGCGACATATGAAATAATCAATCTCTGCAGTGACTGCTGATCTCTAACTGACGAAATTCTATCCTGAATTGCTATTGAAGTGCCTAATGTTGACACTGCTATGCAAATGGGCTGTCGCCTCTTCTCACAGCTTCTCTTCCCTGTCGTTCTCGACTGGCGTGCCAGCACTTGACTTTATGCCGTAACAGTTCTATGTGTGCTTTCGGCCTATGTAAACACTGCTTGTGCATGTGTTTTTCATCACATTTTCGTTCACTTTGGGGTGTATTGCTTCCATTATGGAGTCTCAAATGGATGCTTTGGCCACATGATGGTCATGCTCCAGCATACACAGTGCACCCATGAGCTTCTAGTGGAATGGTTAGTGCTGCCTTTCATGACATCACCTGAACTCTCCCATCACCTCTCACATGTTGAAACTATGGTCTAGGGGTTCCAGATGGCAGCTCTGCAGTTCCAGGCATTCAACAAGATCAAGCCGTGGCCTAATTACATCACATGCCTGGAATATCACGTGATAACCAACAGAGCGCTTCTCTCCTGGCAGACCTGGGCTCTGAGATGTGCCACCATCTCCAGCAACTTCACTCAGAGGTGGAACCTAACACCCTATTATACGGTCAAACCAAATCCATATTGTTGCATTACTTGGATTCCCAGGTACATGTAGCAGTGGCAGGCCATCTTTTCTCTGCTGCCATAAAATGCAGGTCAGTCCTACAACGAATGAATCGTTCTCCTCCAAGGCCTCTACCACGACTGTCATTTCAAGTGTAACAATGAACAGTCAAACAATCTTATGTGGCCTCCTCGGTCACAGACATGATCCGCACTTATGAGCCCAATGAAAGCCTCCATAAATACGTTCTAAACTTAAAAGACACATATTTTAAAACTTGTCTCATTATTTGACTGTTCGAGTAGTGTCCTAGGTCGTCAGCTACCATGCAGAATGCCTGCAATGTGTGTGCCTGGCCGATGCACCATGCCCCAACCCTGGGTCGCGCCCCTTCCTGGCATGGCACTCAGGAAGGAGGCCTGCCTTCAATGGCCTGACACTGCTCTCAGCAGTTTCTATCCCGCAGCCACTGTTTCATTAGCCATCAACATCACCAGTGCTCCTCCTGTCGAGCTGTGTGCTCTGGCTGTGGGAAGTCCAGCCATCATGCCAAAGTTACCAGGTGCCACGATGGACGTTGGTGGACCTTGCCCACAATGGCCCCTCAAAAACAGAGGAGCATTCAGTGCTGGACATCTTCCCAGACATCACCTCTGTCCAGGAGATCCTTTGCTGCACATAAGAGGTGCTGGCCATTACTATGCACATTTACGACCTCTTGGTCTCGCTGTAGACTTATACATGGTCCTCAACAGCTCTTATTGCTTGGACTTAACATCACCAGGTGAGGAACCCCCCCTCCCTTTCTAGCCATAATTCCGTCCTTCTCCACAGTTACAGTAATGAACTAATCAAGGTTAGTGGGTATACTACTGCCCAATGTTGATACCATTTGATCTCTCTTTGGACCAAGATCTTGATGGTGGACACCCTGTGTGCAATCAGCCTATTAGGTATAGCCTTCTTTCACGTCCTGGACCTGGACGTCCATGACTCTAACCTGACCTCTAACTCACTGTGAGCTAAGGCCTGCTTAAAGGTTCTTCTGTCACATTTTAGTTCCGTTTTCTCTGATCCAGCATCAGGTTATCTGTTCCTTAGCTATTGTATATTTTTCTCGTGTTCACCTCCCCCTTGGCACTCAGTCCACTCACGGAGATCCGAATGCGGGACTATTTCGGAATTTTTGGCCAATGGAGAGAACATCATGACATTTTTTTCAGTTACAAGCCACGTGTGCCATGGATACAGAGCATGGGTCTTTAATGCATTGGTTTCAATTGCCTTCTGCATCTTAATGCCGTTGATCAGTATTGAGGCACACATTGCCCTTCTCCCATACACCACCCTAAAATTCTACAAGACAAGAAACATCCTATTTGTGCTCTGTGACAAGCTGCCATAAAACCTCCACCAGCTCCAGGATGAAGGCATTCTTTCCCCAGTTCCTAATAGCCAGTGGGCCTCTCTCATAATCGTCACTGAAAAGTCCAATGGGGCATTGCGAGTCTGCGGCAATTTCAAGTCTACAACCAATGTCCACTCCATTGTCGAAGCATATCATGTTCCTTTTCTTGGTCATTACCTCGTTCAGTCGCTTCCAATACAGTAGGCTCCTTTTTAGTATAGTCAGTATTCCAGTGATCTTCCAGTGGTACTTGGAGCTTACAGGCTGGGTCCTAAAAACGGTGAATTAATTGGACGACACTGGTGGCCAGCAAAAGCACCAAGGATCTGGCCAAAAAGCTTTGTGCCATCTTCACAGTTCTTCAGCAAGGTGCAACAAAGATAAGTGTTGTTTTTTTGTAGCTCATGTTGGATATTTGGGAAACATTTTCAGTGCCTCAGATATCTGTCCCACATCTTAATGTGCGAATACTATACAGCACCTACAAGCTCCTGCCAACAACAGTTGCTGAAGTCATTACTGGATTAACTTAACTATTACCAGAAGATCATTCCACATGCTGTCGACATCACCGAATCCTTATTACTTTTTCCGTGTAAAAATGTTTACTGAAACTTAACCACAGAGTTTGAGACAGTGTTTAGGGAGTTGAAGCAGTCTCTCCTTTGCCCTTCATTCCTGGCAGCATATGATCCTAGCAAACCTCTCCGCCTAGTGGCAGGTGTCTCTAACAGCGAGTAGGGGTTGGTCTTATCCCTATGTCATTGATGGGGTGGAACGTCCCATTGCCTTTGTCTCCAAGACGTTGTCAGCAGCTGAACGCAAATATAGTCAAAATGAAAAAGAAGTTCTGGCCTTTATTTTTGGTCTCAAAAATTCCATGATTACATTTATGGCCACCACTTCAGCTTTTACGCTGGGACAGGAATCGTATTTTGATGCCAACCAGAGATCTGTCTATGTCTCAAGACCAACACCACAGGAGCAGTGGCCAGATTGACACTAGATGCCAAGGTCATTGTTCCCCAGGTGGCCAAGGATCTGACACTGTAAGATTCTCTGCCTGGTGCCTTCAACATCTGGAAGTCCAGTCTTACTGGCATTGCCTTCATGAGCTGTTTACACTCAACTGGATCCTCTTCCTCCAAGGGAATGATGGGTGCCCTGACATCATCAGTCCAGCTGTGTACTCTGTCCGCACACACGTTGAACATGTAGGCATGGTTTTCACGAAACGCCTCACCTGCCCACGCGTGTTATGGAGAGGAATGGATGCTTCTATCACCTTCATGATCAAGGCTTGCACGACGTACCAGAGTAAACAAGCCACTCCACCACCTCACTTCTTCCCATGGCTGGATACTTCACTTTCCTGGCCTAGTTGGCAGCCAGCACATGCCCATTGCTACCTGCAAGTTTCACATGGGTCTCCAATCCCTCGCCCCCAGTGAGGAAAGGAGGAGAGGTACACAGTTTATTGGGCTTACTCCTACTCTTCCTGCAACGCACCTGTCATCCAAGTTATAGAGGCAGCCTGCTTCCTTAACAGAAGATAGTCAAAGGCTGCCATGACACACTCGACCACCAGACGGCGACCAAAGCGCCAGCAATGGTCGCTGGCGCCACCGACCTCTTTCTTACGACGACCACGTGACAGGACAGATTCCCGATTATAGTTTAGCGCCGAGGGCTGTACTTAGGCCAGCACACAGGCTGTAAGAAGCCAGTTCACTCTGAGTGGCCTTCCTGGGCCACACGCCGAATGCTCGTGCATTTCTTCAATCAGGAGCTCATTCCGGATCTGTGCCAGATCCCACATATGGTGTTCCTGAAGAAGACCCAGTGTTGACATTGTGACTGATGAGCAGACTTGTAATAGTTCTTTATTTGTCTTTAACTCAGCTTCGCCCAACTTATAAATCCTTCGGATTTGAACTCTTTGGGAACTTTGTGTAAGCAATGTTTGTGGCAAGATCTTTAATTCGGAACTTTAGGTTTTCTACCTTACCAGGGCATCTGCCTGAAGTGCCTTTGTGACAGAATCATAAAAATTTGTTTTAGACTGTTAGTAGACTTGTCTCCAAGAAGGAAATTTGTGTTGGCGTAGTCCAGATAAAGTTAGTTTTTACTGTGTACCTGACTCTTCACTTTCAGGCCACCCGTGGCGGACACTTTACCACGCTTGGTCTGAAACTATGAAGATCATCCATCTCCAAAGTACGCAGCTAATACACTCCTGGAAATTGAAATAAGAACACCGTGAATTCATTGTCCCAGGAAGGGGAAACTTTATTGACACATTCCTGGGGTCAGATACATCACATGATCACACTGACAGAACCACAGGCACATAGACACAGGCAACAGAGCATGCACAATGTCGGCACTAGTACAGTGTATATCCACCTTTCGCAGCAATGCAGGCTGCTATTCTCCCATGGAGACGATCGTAGAGATGCTGGATGTAGTCCTGTGGAACGGCTTGCCATGCCATTTCCACCTGGCGCCTCAGTTGGACCAGCTTTCGTGCTGGACGTGCAGACCGCGTGAGACGACGCTTCATCCAGTCCCAAACATGCTCAATGGGGGACGGATCCGGAGATCTTGCTGGCCAGGGTAGTTGACTTACACCTTCTAGAGCACGTTGGGTGGCACGGGATACATGCGGACGTGCATTGTCCTGTTGGAACAGCAAGTTCCCTTGCCGGTCTAGGAATTGTAGAACGATGGGTTCGATGACGGTTTGGATGTGCCGTGCACTATTCAGTGTCCCCTCGACGATCACCAGTGGTGTACGGCCAGTGTAGGAGATCGCTCCCCACACCATGATGCCGGGTGTTGGCCCTGTGTGCCTCGGTCGTATGCAGTCCTGATTGTGGCGCTCACCTGCACGGCGCCAAACACGCATACGACCATCATTGGTACCAAGGCAGAAGCGACTCTCATCGCTGAAGACGACACGTCTCCATTCGTCCCTCCATTCACGCCTGTCGCGACACCACTGGAGGCGGGCTACACGATGTTGGGGCGTGAGGGGAAGACGGCCTAACGGTGTGCGGGACCGTAGCCCAGCTTCATGGAGACGGTTGCGAATGGTCCTCGCCAATACCCCAGGAGCAACAGTGTCCCTAATTTGCTGGGAAGTGGCGGTGCGATCCCCTACGGCACTGCGTAGGGTCCTACGGTCTTGGCGTGCATTCGTGCGTCGCTGCGGTCCGGTCCCAGGTCGACGGGCACGTGCACCTTCCGCCGACCACTGGCGACAACATCGATGTACTGTGGAGACCTCACGCCCCACGTGTTGAGCAATTCGGCGGTACGTCCACCCGGCCTCCCGCATGCCCACTATACGCCCTCGCTCAAAGTCCGTCAACTGCACATACGGTTGACGTCCACGCTGTCGCGGCATGCTACCAGTGTTAAAGACTGCGATGGAGCTCCGTATGGCACGGCAAACTGGCTGACACTGACGGCGGCGGTGCACAAATGCTGCGCAGCTAGCGCCATTCGACGGCCAACACCGCGGTTCCTGGTGTGTCCGCTGCGCCGTGCGTGTGATCATTGCTTGTACAGCCCTCTCGCAGTGTCCGGAGCAAGTATGGTGGGTCTGACACACCGGTGTCAATGTGTTCTTTTTTCCATTTCCAGGAGTGTACAATCCTGGTACAGCATCTGGATTTTCTCCACTAATCCTTCACATATCCTCCTTTTCCTCAGGCACTCCCAGAGCCTCTCCTTTGAAACCCTATTATATGCAGATTTCTTACATATAAGAACACAGTTAATAGGTATTGTATTGTATGTTAACTGGGGACCTAGAAATGGCGGAGAGGCTCTGTCCCTGCCGCAGCTGCAGTGGTCGACAAGCCCACGGCGACTACCGCAGTCCACTTCACCCCTCCACTGCCCCACTCCGAACCCAGGGTTATTGTGCGGTTCGGCCCCCGGTGGACCCCAGTGAACGTCTCACACCAGATGAGTGTAAACCCTATGTTTGCGTGGTAGAGTAATGGTGGTGTACGCGTACGTGGAGAACTTGTTTGTGCAGCAATCGCCGACATAGTGTAGCTGAGGCAGGATAAGGGGAACCAGCCCGCAATCGCCGAGGCAGATGGAAAACCGCCTAAAAACCATCCACAGACTGGCTGGTTCACCGGACCTCGACACAAATCCACCAGGCGGATTCATGCTGGGAACCAGGTGCTCCTTCCCGCCCAGAAAGCCATGCATTAGACTGCACGGCCAACTGGGCGGGCTCAGTTAATAGGTTCTTGCCTATCCTTCAGTATTTTTTTTTTATCAGCATGTGGGTACTGAAATTAGATCCACACTGGATTTCTTATTTCTGAAGTCATACTGCTTGTCTTCCAACTGTAGTTGTATGGTCTTTCTCAATCTTTAGTCTACGGTATTCTCTAAAATTTTCAGCCCAATTGACGGAAGGGTTATTCGCCTACAATTAGTGGGCTCTTGTTTACTGCAAATTTACAACAGCTCTTTTTTAATATTTAAAAATATATATTATTGATATTACTTACATGAAATTACACCATTTATTTTTTTAGTCATTTTTAATTAAAATCAAAAACACTGAAAGGTAAAGATAAAAGAAAGAATAGATATATTTAAAATGGGTAGTGACTTTCAGTAAACAGGGAAAAGAACGCTGGAATGTGTTGGTATAGGCACAGTAGCAGTCCAAGACTGCTGATCAGAGGGGGAAGAATGGGGTTATTGCTGTCTAGTTTGCAGGTAGAGTAGGATATGCAAAGGTGTTTATTGCAGACGAGTAGGACACGTTAATCTTTCTTTTTCTTTCTTTATTGTGATTTCATTCCCCTGCCCCATATGGGCAGGGAAGGGCTGTCAGCGGCACAATCCGCCACTCTTCAGCCGAGTGGCATGACAACTAAAAGAAGAATAAAATGGTACATATATAAGGCGATAAAAAAGGGGAACATAAAAGAGAGTAAGGGGAGAAAATGGAGGTAAAAATACACTGACATGGAGATGTTCACGAGGGACAATTAAAAAAGTCACTGGAAAGTTAAAAAAAAACAGTTGGCGATTCTTAAAACACAAAGAAGACACTGAATGCACATGCACAGGTTAAAAGTCGGTCACAGTATTAAAAACACTCCAAAACAACACACTCAAAACCCACTTGGAGCACACACGATGAAGAACAAAACTGCCAGGTGGGACTGGCCGAGGAAAAGGTCAGAGAGGATGGAAAAGGAGGGGAGAGCAAGGGGCAGCAGGGGAGGCGGCTGGATGAAGAGAGTAGGGGTGTCAGCAGGTACACTAAGAGAGAGGAGACACGTGGGGCAGCAGATGAAGAGGGAAGACAAGGCAGGAGGGAGTGCAGAGACACTGAAAGGGAGCACAAGAGAGGGAGGGGGAGTAGGAGGGAGAAGCCGCTCAGGAGAAGGGAGGGGGAGGAGAGGGAGCCCTGAGGAGGAGGCAGGAAGATGGGGTTAGAGTTGGTAGGAAGGGAAGATGTCAGGGCGAAGTCATCATCCAGGAGGGGTAGATGGAGGAAGTTGCGTTGGGAAGGGAGGCGGAGGGTGTGGAGATGGAGAGAGAGTGGGACACAGCGGTAAAGGCGTGGCAACGGGTTGGGGGTGGAGAGGAAGGGAGACACCAAGGGGTGAGGGGGATCAATGCGGCGGACAACATATAGTGTGCGGATGTGTTCAAGGAAAAGGAGAAGGTGGGGGATGCGTTAATCTTTTTTTTTTATTATTGTGATTTCATTCCCCTGCCCCATATGGGCAGGGAAGGGCTGTCAGCGGCACAATCCACCACTCTTCAGCCAAGTGACACGACAACTAAAACAAGAATAAAATGATACACACATAAGGCGATAAAAAAGGGGAACATAAAAGAGAGTGAGGCGAGAAAATGGAGGTAAAAATACACTGACATAGAGACGTTCATGGCGGACAGTTAAAAAAGTCACCAGAAAGTTAAAAAACACAGTTGGCGATTCTTAAAACGCAGAGAAGACACTGAATGCGCATGCACAGGTTAAAAGTCGGCCAAAGTATTAAAAACACTCTGGAACAACACACTTAAAACCCACTTGGAGCACACACGACGAAGAATAAAACTGCCAGGTGGGACCTGCCAAGGGAAAGGTCAGAGAGGATGGAGAAGGAGGGGAGAGCATAGGGCAGCTGGGGAAGTGGCGACACTTTAATCACAATAGCATTCTATTTACTTGGACAGGTGATTCCGTCCAGGAACGAGAGTGAAGACTTGGTGTACGGTGGCAGACTGCGCAACGGGTCTTTTACGGGCGCCGTGCGGTTTGTCGCAGAAGGGGAGGCAGACATATGCGCCAATAGCCGGTACCCCGTTCCAGAGTGGCTGGACGCCATCTCGTTCACGTACCCTGTGGTGAGCGAGAACCTGTGTTTCGTGGTTCGCAAGTCGCGCGTGGCGCCGCTGCACTGGCTGCTGCTGCAGCCGTTCGCGTCGGCGGTGTGCTGGCTGACGCAGGCGTCGGTGGCGAGCGCAGCGGCGCTGCTGTGGCTGGCGCGCCGCCGCCGGCCGCCGCTCGTGCAGTGCGTGTGCAGCGCCCTGGCGGCTCTCTGCGGCTGCGGAGGCAACAGCTGCGTGAGTACGCGGCGTCCCGCCGGCGAGCGCCTGGCGCTGGCGTCGCTGCTGCTGCTCGGCTCCGTGCTCACCGGCGCCTACCGCGGCGCCGTCGTCGGCTGGCTCGCCTCGCCGGAACACCTGCCGGAGATCGACACCATCGACGGCGTCGTGCGCTCCGTCGACACCATCTACGTAATGCCGTCCTTCCTCGACGGCTTCGGCTCACTAGAAGAGGGCACCGTACTCCGCCAGCTGTCGCACATGTACCGACCACTGCGTAGCACGCACGACTGGCTGTCGTCTTTGTGTGAAGTTCAGAAAGGTATGTGGAAAATTTCTGGCTTTCAGACTTTACTTTCGTTAATCCCGTCTTACACGAGCAACTTTCTGGTCGTGTGTCACGTAACTGCATGTAAATCAGCCACCAACCACGTCAAGAGTGGGTCATGACGTCAATGATAAATTTACCTTGACTAATACACTAATGACCCTTAAAATTGCTACATCAAGAAGAAATGCAGATGATAAACGGGTATTCATTGGACAAATATATTATACTAGAACTAACATGTGATCACATTTTCACGCAATTTGGGTGCATAGATCCTGAGAAATCAGTACCCAGAACAACCACCTCTGGCAGTAATAACAGCCTTGATACGACTGGGCATTGTGTCAAACAGAGCTTGGATGGCGTGCACAGGTGCAGCTGCACATGCAGCTTCAACATGATAGCACAGTTCATCAAGAGTACTGACTGGTGTATTGTGACGAGCCAGTTGCTCGGCCACCATTGACCAGACATTTTCAATTGGTGAGAGATCTGGAGAATGTGCTGGCCAGGGCAGCAGTCAAACATTTTCTGTATCCAGAAAGGCCCATACAGGACCTGCAACATGCGGTCGTGCATTATCCTGCTGAAATGTAGGGTTTCGCAGGGATCGAAAAAGGGTAGAGCCACGGATCATAACACATCTGAAATGTAACGTCCACTGTTCAAAGTGCCGTCAATGCGAACGAGAGGTGACCGAGACATGTAACCAATGGCACCCCATACCATAATGGCGGGTGATACGCCAGTATGGCGATGACGAATACACGCTTCCAATGTGCATTCACTGCGATGTCGCCAAACATGGATGCGACCATCATGATGGTGTAAACAGAACGTGGATTCATTCGAAAAATGACGTTTTGCAATTCGTGCACCCATGTTCGTCGCGGAGTACACCATCGCAGGCGCTCCTGCCTGTGATGCAGTGTCAAGGGTAACCGCAGCCAAGTTCTTCGAGCTGATACTCCATGCTGCTGCAAACGTCGTCGAACTGTTCGTGCAGATGGTTGTTGTCTTGCAAACGTCCCCATCTGTTGACTCAGAAATCAAGCCGAGGCTGCACGATCCTTACCAGCCATACGGGTAAGATGCCTGTCATCTCAACTGCTAGAGATACGAGGCTGTTGGGATCCATCATGGCGTTCCGTATTACCCCCCTGAACCACCGATTCCATATTCTGCTAACAGTCATTGGATCTCGACCAACACGAGCAGCAATGTCGCGATACGGTAAACCGCAATCACGATAGGCTACAATCCGACCTTAATCAAAGTCGGAAACGTGATGGTACGCATTTCTCCTCCTGACACGAGGCATCACAACAACGTTTCACCAGGCAGTGCCGGTCAACTGCTGTTAGTGTATGAGAAATCTGTTGGAACTTTGCTCATGTCAGCACGTTGTAGGTGTCGCCACCGGCGCCAACCTTGTGTGAATGCTCTGAAAAGCTAATCATTTGCATATCACAGCATCTTCTTCCTGTCGGTTAAATTTCGCGTCTGTAGCACTTCATCTTCGTGGTGTAGCAATTTTAATGGCCAGTAGTGTATCTTGATTATGCTGTAGGTTGCACATCCGCAGAAACAGTGAACTGTAGTGTCGTCTGCTAACATCGGAAGTTAACCTTTTCTCGCTGAGCTCACTGCTTTTGTAGTAATTGATTTTGTGGTTTTGTGTCTTCATAATCCTGGTGTTGTTTGCTTTGTTCTTGTGACATATTGCAAAGGTTGAGCCACAACCTGATATTTTTGTGTTACTCCACAAGAAATTCGAAATATCTGACAGCAAAAAAAGGAGAGACAAATCATCAGTGGAAACCTTCTGTCCCATTTCATTATTGGCCCATTTCATTATTGGCAATATTTTCAAAAGCGTTTGAAAGGGTTATGTACAATAAACTTTATACACGCTTAGTACAGAAAAATATTCTCATTCGCAATCAGTATGGATATCGGAAACAATTTTCAACTGATCAAGCTATATTCACTTTTACAGATGATATATTAGAACCAATAAATTAAAAGTTATTGCCACTTGGAATATTCTATGACCTGGCTAAAGCTTGTGTTAAACATGAGATCCTTCTACGAAAGTTAAAATATTATGGGATAACAGGAGTAGCAGGCTCATGGTTCTCATCCTATCTTTTTAATCAGGCTTACCACATAACAATAGTCATTCAAAATATGAAACCATCAGACAAGGGGTGCCCCAGGGCCCTATTTTAGGTCATTTGTTGTTCCTATTATACAGGGTGATCCATTGATAGTGACCGGGCCAAATATCACACAAAATAAGCATCAAACGAAAAAACTACAAAGAACGAAACTCGTCTAGCTTGAAGGGGGAAACCAGATGGCGCTATGGTTAGCCCGCTAGATGGCGCTGCCATAGGTCAAACGGATATCAACAGCGTTTTTTAAAATAGGAACCCCCATTTTTTGTTACATATTCATGTAGTACGTAAAGAAATATGAATGTTTTAGTTGGACCACTTGTTTCGCTTTGTGATAGATGGCGCTGTAATAGTCACAAACATATAAGTACGTGGTATCATGTAACATACCGCCAGTGTTGACGGTATTTGCTTCGTGATACATTACCCGCGCTAAAATGGACTGTTTACCAATTGCAGAAAAGGTCGATATCGTGTTGATTTATGGGTATTGTGATCAAAATGCCCAACAGGCGTGTGTTATGTATGCTGCTCGGTATCCTGGACTACATCACTATTGATGGCACCTCTTTTTACACTAACATCCCTGATGCCCATTGCCTAGCTGCCATTGAAAACTACTTTTCCCAACACCCTATGTATACCAAACCTACAACCTGCTTCCTGGTCACCATGACTAACTACATCCTCACCCACAGTTACTTCTCCTTTGAAGTCACCACCTACAAGCAAATCTGGGGTATGGCAATGGGCACCATTCTAAGCCAGCCTATTTATGGGCCATCTAGAGGAACAGTTCCTAACAACCCAGAATCCCAAAACCCTCACCTGGTACAGATTCACTGATGACATCTTCCTGATCCAGACTGAGGGTGCGGACACATTCCACATTCCTTCAGAACCTTAATATCTTCTCCCCCATTCACTTCACATGATCCTTCTCAACCCAACAAGCCCTCTTCCTCAATGTTAAATTCCACCTCAAAGATGGCTAGATCAGTACCACTGTCCATATCAAACCTACCAACCACCAGCAATACCTCCTCTTCAACAGTTGCCACCCATTCTATACCAAGAAGTCCATTCCATACAATCTAGCCACCCATGGCTGTCGCATCTGTAGTGATGAGCAGAACCCCTTAAAATATACCCAGGGTCTCACTGAGGCCTTCACAGATCGTAATTACCCTCCTAATCTTGTACAGGAACAGATCTCTGGTGCCCAATCTCTCCAGTCACTGACAACCTCCCAAAGTACCACCATCTGGCCACAGAGAAGCATTCCACTCATGACTCAGTACCACCCAGAACTGGAGCAATTGAATCACATTCGCTGCCAAGAGTTTAATACCTCTCATCATGCCTTGAAATGAGGAATGTCCTATCCAATTCCCCTCCCATTCCTCCCACAGCGGAATTCCACCACCTACCAAACCTACACAATATCCTTGTCCATCACTACACAATCCCTGCTCCCAATCCTTTACCTCATGGCTCATATCCCTATAATCGACCTAGATGCATGACCTGTCCCATACACCATCTACCACCATCTAACCCAGTCAAGTCACAAGCATCACTTATCCCAGGGCTACCTGTGAAACCATTCATGTGATCTACAAGCTAAACTGGAACCACTGCGCTTCATTCTACAAGGGCATGACAAGCAACAAACTGTCTGCCAGCTGGATGGTGACTGACAACTGTGGCCAAGAAACAGCTGGACCACCCAGTTGCTGAGCATGCTGCTGAACACGATATTCTTCTTTTTAATGATTGCATCAGAGCCTGTTCCATCTGGATTCTTCCTAACACCACCACTCTTTCTGAACTGCACAGGTGGGAACTCTCCCTGCAAGATATCCTACGTTCTCATAACCCTCCTGGCCTTGACCTTCATTAGCCATTGTCCTTCACCCACCTATTCTCTTCCCTGCCCCACTCCACAGCCTTCTATTCGGCTTCCCAACTGCACCTAGCTGCCCTATCATCTGTCCATCTTGTCCCTGCATGTCCATGCAGCACATTACAATCCCCCTCCCCACCCCAGCTACCCCCCCTCCCCTCCCCTCCCCCACAAAAAAATCGCTTCTCCTATCATGCACAGTTGCTCACAGTCTGGCCCTGGCAGCCAGAGACAGTGGCCATGTGTTTGTGAGCTGTATTTGAATGGATATGTGCATATGTTGTCTACTTTAGAAGAAGGCCTTCTGGCCGAAAGCTTACATACTTAGTAGTCTTCCTGTTGTGCCCATCTGTGACTCAACATCTCCACTATATGGTGAGTAGCAAACTACCTGTAGCTATATTAATTACAGAGATAATGACATAAACTTTGCTTTTCTAAATGGAGCTATAGTTATTTTGGCTGTTACTATTTTAGTTAAGAAAGAGAGAAATTAAATGGCATTTCTCTCTTCCAGACCCAATTAATAGTTTTGGAGAAATTATAATATTTATAAATTAGGTTTTATCTGTTTTGAACATGAAACTGACATGAATGCAGATATTTATGTTGCTATGCAGAAATGTTGCAGAACTGATTAGGTGCCCAGCTTGACACAGTTAAGAGAAATGGAATAGATGGGAAAAAATTAATACAAAACTAAGACTAATCACAAATGGCAACATCAGGATCAGGATGGTCAACACACCAACTGGAAACTGAAGGACATGGCATCTACATCTGTTCTTTTTTCTGCCAGTGCTTTGAAATAAAAAAACACATCAGGAGCTTATGGAAATGTTGAACACAAGGTTGAGGTGTACAGATTGTTAAATAATAATTATGTGTCATGAGTTTAAAGATACACACTTATATTGCAAAGTCACATCCATAACAGTTACAAAAAGGAAATCTGAAAAAAAATGCATAAATATATGCTTAAAATTACATTTGTGTCACCAAGTGTTCAAAATATCCACCATCCACTTCAGTAAGCATTTGCAGCTGCTGGCACAAGGATTTATGGAGAGAGTGAAAAGGTTCATTCAATATCATAGTGCAGGCAATAGCAATGTAATGTTTCAAAACTTCTTGGATCATTGGATCTTGTGAATATATTTCATCTTTAGTAGCCAATGGATTGTGCAATCAAAACTGTCCAGTGGTAACAAATCAGGTGAATTTGCAGGCTAACCAATAACATCTTCACATTCTGGCCAACAACCAGGACTCGGTGACTGCTTTACTAGCCACAAGTGAGTAGTGAAACAGGAACCCATCATGCTTGTTCCACTTACGTCTATGCATTTCAAGTGATATTTTCTCAAGGAGAACCAGTACTGCTTCAGTAAGAAATTGTGTGTATCTTCTAGCATTAAGATTTCTTCAATGAAGTAAGAACCAATCACATAATCTCCAATAATTCCACATCAGCTGTTTAAACTCCATTCCCTCTAACATTCAATGTCTCAGACAGCATGATTTCACTGCAGACTAATAGTGTACCATTTCTTACATGCAGAATTCCAGAAAATAGCACCATTCTTTTTCTTTTTTACTTTCTTACCAATTACTTTTTCACAGTAAGAGAAACTCTGCATCTGTAAGACTATTTAAAATTTAAGTGGCATCAAAAGTGTAGCAATATGGCAATCTGTTTCCATCACAGGTCGCACTGAAGGTGCTTGGCTGGTGCGTGACTCCACTGCATCTCTGCTGGCACAACCGCGCTATGCCCTGCACAGGGTTCTACAGTGCCCACTTTCCCCTGCTTACAGAGCATTTGCAATGCCTCGTGATCATCCTCTGATATCACATTTCAACAGAGTTCTCACATTACTTGTTGAGGTTAGTAATGTACACAATTTCTTTGAGTGTGTTCAGCTTATATAGATCAATTCATTATATACAGGAGTTTAAGATTGCAATAAACTGTCATATATACATGCATCACATGCTTTCCTTCTGAAATAAGTCTTCTATGTTATTCTTCCTTGTGTTACACTGATTTTGCAGCCTGTTGAATAACTAACCTGTAAATAATGCATTAAAATTAATACATGGAGAAAATTAGATCACTGCTCACCAAATGCAATAGTAGTTACTGAGTGACATAAACACACACACACACACACACACACACACAAACACACACACACACACACACACACACCAGAATGTACTCGGCAGTTTTCTCCAAATGCTTATGTCACCATGTGTCTGCAGCACATAGTTTGGTGCCTTACATCTGCAACGTGCTCAAGGTGAAAACATCCTGTTTCATGAAAGTGTTAAATGCAGCAAATGAAGGGCTGAATGGGTTTATTCTACTTGCAGATATGACAAGCACCTTTTCCATTGACCCTCATCTCATGATAATGCATAATCAAGTTAATACAGATGTTGTTGTTGTTGTTGTGGTCTTCAGTCCTGAGACTGGTTTGATGCAGCTCTCCTTGCCACTCTATCCCAGTACCTATTGCAGCCTACATCCTTCTGAATCTGCTTAGTGTATTCATCTCTTGGTCTCCCTCTACGATTTTTACCCTCCATGCTGCCCTCCAATACTAAATTGGTGATTCTTCGATGTCTCAGAACATGTCCTACCAACAGATCCCTTCTTCTAGTCAAGTTGTGCCACAAGCTCCTCTTCTCCCCAATTCTATTCAATATCTCCTCATTAGTTATGCGATCTACCCATCTAATCTTCAGCATTCTTCTGTAGCACCACATTTCGAAAGCTTCTATTCTCTCCTTGTCTAAACTATTTATCGTCCATGTTTCACTTCCATACATGGCTACACTCCATACAAATACTTTCAGAAACGACTTCCTAACATTTAAATCTATACTCGATGTTAACAAATTTTTCTTCTTTAGAAACGCTTTCCTTGCCATTGCCAGTCTACATTTTATATCCTCTCTACTTCGACCATCATCAGTTATTTTGCTCCCCAAATAGCAAAACACCTTTACTACTTTAAGTGTCTCATTTCCTAATCTAATTCCCTCAGCATCACCAGACTTAATTCAACTACATTCCATTACCCTCGTTTTGGTTTTGTTGATGTTCATCTTATATCCTCCTTTCAAGACACTGTCCATTCCGTTCAACTACTCTTCCAAGTCCTTTGTTGTCTCTGACAATTACAATGTCATCAGCGAACCTCCAAGTTTTTATTTTTTCTCCGTGGATTTTAATACCTACTGTGAACTTTTCTTTTGTTTCCTTTATTGCTTGCTCAATATACAGATTGAATAACATCAGGGATAGGCTACAACCCTGTCTCACTCCCTTCCCAACCACTGCTTCCCTTTCATACCCCTCGACTCTTATAACTGCCATCTGCTTTCTGTATGAATTGTAGATAGCCTTTCGCTCCCTGTATTTTACCCCTGCCACCTTTAGAATTTGGAAGAGAGTATTCCAATCAACATTGTCAAAAGCTTTCTCTAAGTCTACAAATGCTAGAAACGTAGGTTTGCCTTTCCTTAATCTTTCTTCTAAGATAAGTCGTAGGGTCAGTATGGCCTCACGTGTTCCAACATTTCTACGGAATCCAAATTGATCTTCCCCGAGGTGGGCTTCTACCAGTTTTTCCATTCGTCTGTAAAGAATTCGCGTTAGTATTTTGCAGCTGTGACTTATTAAACTTATAGTTTGGTAATTTTCACATCTGTCAACGCCTGCTTTCTTTGGTATTGGAATTATTATATTCTTCTTGAAGTCTGAGGGTATTTTGCCTGTCTTATACATCTTGCTCACCAGATGGTAGAGTTTTGTCAGGATTGGCTCTCCAAAGGCTGTCAGTAGTTCTAATGGAATGTTGTCTACTCGGGGGGGCCTTGTTTTGACTCAGGTCTTTCAGTGCTCTGTCAAACTCTTCACGCAGTATCATATCTCCCATTTCATCTTCATCTACATCCTCTTCCATTTCCATAATATTGTCCTCAAGTACATCACCCTTGTATAGACCCTCTATATACTCCTTCCACCTTTCTGCTTTCCCTTCTTTGCTTAGAACTGGGTTTCCATCTGAGCTCTTGATATTCATACAAGCGGTTCTCTTTTCTCCAAAGATCTCTTTAATTTTCCTGTAGGCAGTATCTATCTTACCCCTAGTGAGATAAGCCTGTACATCCTTACATTTGTCCTCTAGCCATCCCTGCTTAGCCATTTGGCACTTCCTGTCGATCTCATTTTTGAGACGTTTGTATTCCTTGTTGCCTGCTTCATTTACTGCATTTTTATATTTTCTCCTTTCATCAGTTAAATTCAGTATTTCTTCTATTACCCAAGGGTTTCTACTAGCCCTCGTCTTTTTACCTACTCTATCCTCTGCTGCCTTCACTATTTCATCCCTCAAAGCTACCCATTCGTCTTCTACTGTATTTCTTTCTCACATTCCTGTGAATTGTTCCCTTATGGTCTCCCTGAAACTCTGTACAACATCTGTTCTTTCAGTTTATTCAAGTCCCATCTCCTTAAATTCCCACATTTTTGCAGTTTCTTCAGTTTTAATCTACAGTTCATAACCAATATATTGTGGTCAGAGTCCACATCTGCACCTAGAAATGTCTTACAATTTAAATCCTGGATCCTAAATCCTTGTTGTACCGTTATATAATCTATCTGATACCTTTTAGTATCTCCAGGGTTCTTCCATGTATACAACCTTCTTTCATGATTCTTGAACCAAGTGTTAGCTATGATTAAGTTATGCTCTGCACAAAATTCTACCAAGCGGCTTCCTCTTTCATTTCTTAGCCCCAATCCATATTCACCTACTATGTTTCCTTCTCTCCCTTTTCCTACTCTCGAATTCCAGTCACCCATGACTAATAAATTTTTGTCTCCCTTCACTACCTGAATAATTTCTTTTATCTCATCATACATTTCATTAATTTCTTCATCATCCGCAGAGCTAGTTGGCATATAAACTTGTACTACTGTAGTAGGCATGGACTTCATGTCTATCTTGGCCACAATAATGCGTTCAATATGCTGTTTGTAGTAGCTTACCCGTACTCCTATTTTTTTATTCATTATTAAACCTACTCCTGCATTACCTCTATTTGATTTTGTATTTATTACCCTGTATTCACCTGACCAAAAGTCTTGTTCCTCCTGCCACCGAACTTCACTAATTCCCACTATATCTAACTTTAACCTATCCATTTCCCTTTTTAAATTTTCTAACCTACCTGCCCGATTAAGGGCTCTGACATTCCACGCTCCGATCCGTAGAACGCCAGTTTTCTTTCTCCTGATACTACAACATTACAGGAAAGCCAGGGCTGTGAAATTGCTGACACTATGAATAGACTGTAGCAGTGATCTTGTAGTCGCACAACTGCCATGGCTGGCACCTCAGTTCTTTATGTCTTATGAGAAAGAAGCACTGCCATTTCAGAAATAATAGTGAACCAACTTTGTATTAATACTCCTCATTCCAGGAAGGCAATATTCAGTCACCACCAGGAACCAGCTATAAGTGGAAGACTACTGCAGGCACCACAGAGAAATGGGCCATCAAGCTGCTGCCAAATGACACTCTCTTCACTATCTGTGGGCCTACTGTCCGTGCAAAGTCTGAATGCAATAGATCACCTGCTGACTAGTTTACATATGCTTCTGACCACCAGGCAAACTTGTTGCTGCTCACCATCCTGTGGGGACAAATGCTGTTGCTCTTAATTGCCCTGTGTGGGCAAACATTGCTGCCATCCACCATCACCTGTGCAGGCAAACCTTGCTACAGCTTGCCACCATCCTTACAGGCACACAGGCATGGTTTCAGTGGTGTGGTTGGTTGGTACCTGGTGGTTGTCCAATGTCCAGTCATGCATGCAGCTGTTTCATAGACGTGTTTATTCTGTGTCAAAAGACCATAATGTTGATGTCACAGTCAGAGTTGGGTGTAAGTCCTGGTGAGCGTCAGAGGTGTTGCTCTCAGTAAGCAGCCTCAGAAAATGCTATAAGAGACGATTTGTGCATAATAGAGAGGTATGCTACAGAAATTCCAAGAAAGCATGTTCCAGGAAGAGTCAGACATACATCCTGTGAAATGATTGCAACGAAAAAATTTGAGAATTAGAACTAATACAGAGGTTTATAGACACTCATTCTTCTCATGTGACACTTGTGAATGGAAAAGGAAAGGTGGGATTAGAGAGTGGTACCAGAAACATCCTCCATCACACAGTGTCGTGTGGCTTTGAGAGCACAATGTAGATGTAAATACACTAAATGAACGTTATGATCAAGGTTGATAGGGGTCCAACTGGATTAAAAGTTACAGTGAAGACAACACATATACAAACTAATACATATGTTCAACATATTTTGCATTTTGTGTTATTGTGTTTACCTGAAGTCCAGGACAGCCACTTATTTTTTTATGCTTTCATTTCCTTTTTTCTATCAGAATTGCATTCTGGGGCAATGCTACTAAAATAAATAACTTATTTGTTAAGGAGAAGTGAGCTGTGAGACTATCATGTGAGTTATATAATGGCATATCTAGTAGAAACCTTTCCAGAGATTTTGGGATTCTTATACTAATTTCCCAGTACATTTACTGCTTAATGATTTGTTTCAATTAAACTGTGATTTATATAATCAATAAAATTCATACAGACTTTGTCTACAGTTCAAAATAAGGTTTAGTTTAGTGCAAACATCTTCAACAAGCCTGTGGCAGCATAAGGTAATTCCTACAAATTCAGAAGAAAAATTAGAACATATCGCACTTGCTATGCCTTTTACAAATTATACAACTGCTTACACAGAGTGTCCCAAGAACAGTGTTCAGTATTCAGGCATATGGCAGAAACAATCATTCTAAGCAAAAATGTCCAGTAAACAAGGGCTTTAGAATGCATGCTCTAAGTACCATAAGCACTACTTCGTCTTTGATACTGTGAAACAAATCTCTTCTATGCATGCTCTTTGCTTTCAATATTTTGAGATGTGGTAGTATAGACCAAAACAGGAAAAAAAATCTGTGAACATGGTCTCCAAAATGGCATACCTTAAGAGCTATGAGCACTTGTTCATCTCTGCTACTGTGAATCACGTCTTTTCTATTAAAAAAGTGCCCGTAGCCCTTAAGGTATGATTTTAGAATCCCTGTTTACTAGGCATTTCTTTTTCTTGTTTTGGAAAGCAAAGAGGTTGCAGTAGAAGAGATTTGTTTCACAGCATCAAAAACGAAGAAGAGCTCATAGCTCTTCAGATATGCTGTTCAGAGCACTTATTTACTGGACTCCTTTGCTTGAATGACTGTTCCTGGGACATCCTGTATTAAGTGACTGAAGAGTTCTGCTAGCTGCATTACAAATAGAAATATTCATTGTAAAAAGGCCTCTATTTGTACAAATTTAGATAACTGTTATTCGTTAATACTGTATATACAATACCACAATACCATCACACTACTACTTACAATAATTGGGTAGCAGCAGCTATTCATGTTACTTTTAATATGTTAAATTTATCTTTTGTAATTACAAATAGTATTTAACAGTGTAGTGGTGGTTCATACTTTTAATGTCTACTTCTCTTGTAGTAATGTATACATTGACTCATCCCACATTTCTGAATATTCTTCTTGATGATGAGGTACAAGTAATGCAATGGATTAGTGAGCTGATGGATTATTTAATTTTTATTTTGGAAATCTGAGCTGTTAAACTTTCATTTATATTTAAGCAAGTGTTTTGTTGAAGACATACTGTACGAGGTCTGTTCAAAAAATTCCAGAACTTTGTCCACAAAATTTTTCTACACTTACCTTTTACCTATTCTGCATGGTATCCTTCAAAATACTCTCTTCCACAGTTGATACACCACTCCCAATGAAGTTTTTACTTCCAGAAATAGTCTTGGTATGCCTCTTCCAGGATCGTGCAAAGTGCCGCCTGCAAATTTTCTTTTGTCTCTTCTATCATTGCAAATCTTTGCCCTTTCATCAGGGTTTTCAGCTTTGAAAATAAAAAAAGTTTAGGGGGCCAGGTCTGGAGAGTATGGAGGATGAGGCAGCACAGTTATTTCGCATTTTGTGCAGTAGACATGCACCAATGAATGTGTAGGCACTTTATCATCACACAAGAGCCATGAATTGTCTCATCACATTTGAGGCCATTTCCATCTCACATTTTCTCACAGGCATCGCAATATGACCCACAATATCATCAATTAACAATCTGTCCCTGTGGCAAGCATTCGTGAACTAATACTTCAAAGACAAAGAAAACTATCATCATGGCTTTGACATCTGACCTGACCTGATGACCCTTTTTAGGTCTTGGAGAACCTCTCCTGATCCATTGTGAAGACAGAAACTTGGTCTCAACAACATGACCATAGACCCATGTTTCACCACCAGTTATGATTCCCTTAAGGAGCATCTCATTCTCATTTGTGTGATTAGAAAGCTCTTCACAGATTGCAAGGCAAAGATCTTTTTCATCTTGACCCATTAATCGTGGGATGAAATGGCAGCAACATGATGCATTCCAAGATGCTGTGTCAGAATTACACAACATGATCCAATTGAAATGTTACATTCTTCTGCAGTCTCTTGGACAGTCAGTCTTCAATTGACAAACTCAATTTCATTGATGTTCCTGACATGAGTGCCTTTGGTAGATGTCAAAGGATGCCCTGAATAAGTGTCATCTGGACATTTTAAAACCACGTGAAGCATTCATAACACGGAGTACAGCTTAAGCACTCAACACTGTAGGCTTCATACATCATTTGGTGTGTCTCTGTAACGATTTTCTTGAATTTCACACAAAATTTAATGCAGATGCTTTGCTCCCATAATTCTGCCATCTCAAAATTCGTAAACTATGTGACACAACATTCCACTCAATACAGCACTGAACAATAACTAACAAACATACAACAATGAAACTTCCAGCAGTTACACATCAAACACAGGCTCGTGCAGCGATGCCAGCTCCATTTCACTCCAACGCACCATTGGTATGAAATTATGAGAGCTCTAGAATTTAATGAACAGACCTCATATAGGACAAGTTTGGTGTTGTGTTTTCCAGTGTCAAAAATTTTCACGGTATAATTTTATTCTTTGTTCATTTTTTTTCAGTGTGAAGATAGTAACTGTACAGAGGTCTTTCCTAAAACCATTTTATTTCTCAGTATTAAATAACTGCCATGTAACAACTTTTTTCTCTGCTAAGATTTAGCTTAATTTGACAGCATTTTTGAACACCCTTTCATAAAAAAAATTTTCTTCACCTGTATATCTATGACACATGTGGACAGAGGGTAGGAAATGAAAGAGTAAGTGTTATGAAACTGAAAAAATAGCTTTACTGTTAAGAAAAAAACAAACAGAAACAAATGTAATGTGTATATAAATGGACAGCCAAGAAATCCAAATCTGCTGCTGAGTAACTTCCAATATAGTGATGTTTAAAGCTTTCCTGGCGTACTAATTGTTCCATAAAAACATGGGGGAACTGCCAGATATCAGTAACTTCCTGCCATGATATTTCGGCGCAGAGTCTTCTGGCCATCTTCAGGTGAATGCCACTGTAGTAGTGCTGATGAGTATGCGCTGAGCTCCTCTATTTAAAGCCTTCTGAGGTGACATTGCGCATGCACTGCTCAGCGTGCGCGTTCATAATGGCTCCGTGTGCTGCGCCTCGCGCCCTCCACTGTGAAAGCCTGGCGTATCGGTGTCAGGTCGATTTCCATCTTCATGCAGATAACTACGTCGACTATGAAGTTTCTCTATAACAGGATTCCAAGCAGAGTTCAGCTGATAACCGCTATCTTGATTGATGAGAGTATTGTTGTCAGACAATCTTATTTACACAGATTCATTGGTGTCGCCATGGGGAGTCCTGGTGGCCAATCTTTTTATGGAGGATTTTGAGGAGAGAGCACTCGACTCTGCCACTTTTAAACTGACAGTATTTTGACAGTACGTTGACGACACTTTTATAGTGTGGCCTCATGGTCTGGACCATCTCCAAAAATTTTTACGTCACATGAACTCCATACATGAAAACATAAAGTTTAACATGGAGATAGAGAGAGATGGTTGTCTGCCATTTTTAGACGTCTTGGTGCAACGACGGAAGAGTGATGGCACACTTGGTCACTCGGTGTAGAGAAAGCCCACTCATACAGACCTGTATCTACAAGCTACTAGTTGCCACCATCCAGCACAAACAATGGGCATTCTCAAAACCTTGGTCCACCGTGCCCATACTATCTATGACGCCGACAGTCTTCAAGCGGAACTGGAACACCTGCAAAAAGTATTTTTGAAGAATGGCTTTTCACCTAGGCAAGTGAACAGAGTGATGAAGACCTACAAATGACGGAACAAGGAAGAGGAAGAGGCCTTCAGGTCGACTGTTTATCTACCATTTATTGGGAATATTTCTTCACAGATAGGCAGAATATTGAGAAAGTATCAAGTGAGAGTCATCTTTCGCCCTCCTTCCATAATTTCATGACTAGTGGCATCCGTTAAAGACGACCTGGGCCTGCGTAAACCAGGTGTTTACAAAATTCCGTGTGAATGCACTGTGCAGGAACGCATTGTGGAACACCAACGGCATACTCGCCTTCTCCAACCCACCAAGTCCGCAATCGCCAAACATTGTATTTCCACAGACCACTCCATGAATTATGACAACAGAAAAATTTTGGCCCATATATCAAACTTTTGGAGCTCGATTATCAATGAATCTGTGGAAATAAGATTGTCTGACAACGAGACTCTCATCAATCGAGATAGCGGTTATCAGCTGAACTCTACTTGGAATCCTGTTATAGAGAAACTTTGCAGTCGACGTATTTATCTGCATAAAGATGGAAATCGACCTGACACCGATACACCAGGCTTTCACAGTGGAGGGCGCGAGGCGCAGCGCACGGAGCCGTTATGAACGTGCACGCTGAGCAGCGCATGCGCAATGTCACCTCAGAAGGCTTTAAATAGCGGAGCTCAGCGCATACTCGCCAGTACTACTACAGTGGCATTCACCTGAAGATGGCCAGAAGACTCTGCGCCAAAATATCGTGGCAGGAAGTTACTGATATCCGGCAGTTCTCCCGTGTTTTTATGGAACATCCAATATAGTGTTGTTCCAGCTCATGCACTGTAACATTCTTGGATCCTCCTTGGAATTCTGTCCACAAGATCATCAAGATATTGTTTCTCAAGCTTATCCCACTCGTAGAAGGCAGTTAACATGTGAGGAGGCTGCCTGCAGTGAGCACTGCAAGTTTCAACTGGACCTAAACATATTTACACAGGTTCATGTCAGCAGATACCAACACTATTCCATTTGGTGCAATACTGCTTCCTGAATCAAGGTGCCCAATAAGTGGGTGAAGTGTTTTCATGCATTATTTTTGAAAGACAAACCCATCACCACAATGTTGTCTGTAGAAATGGACAGTAAGATGGAGGATATTGTCAGAACATCACAGTCCTCAAATTGTCCTCAGTAGTGTACATTATAACTGATACCTGCTAAACTCATGGTACCATATGAATGAGATGCTAATTGTTATCTGACCACTTTCACTTTTTTCTATGACATTCATTAGGTGTCAGACAAATCACACACTCATATGTGGAGAGAACTTGGCACCATTGTCCCAAGTTCCACTCACAGTGTTTCTGTACCCCGTTTCTTCACACACTATAGTGCTTTCAGTTTGTACTGTTGCTTAAAATGGAGACCAAATTAACTGTCTGATGCTGGTAGTGTACCATCTGGGCCAACACACCTTGCCCAGTTCCCTCCAAAACAGCAGCATGCAGTTCTCTTGCTTTTTCCTTCAGGTGCCAACAAGCAGTGATTTGTAGATAGTAGTAATCAGCTGGTATTTCTGACCATGTGTAACCATTGTGGGGCACACAGCATTTTGTCTCTCACAATCAAAGTTGAATCTTTGAATGAAGTCACTGTGAGTTTTGCCAGTATGGTGGATATCTTCCCTTGCTGACATCACTTGTTGCCATAAAGGTATAATATGTGCCTGGTCTATGCTTTAAATTACCATCTGAGGTATGCTGCCAGATGTAGCAGTGTTGCATAAGCCACATTGTTCTGTTCATGACTGGAGAGACAACTTGATCTACTGAATTGTACTGCCTGTATTAACAGCCGGCTGAACACCATAGCAATTTCTCATGGTCAAGAGGATTTTTAGAAAGATATACTTAGAACCAACAGAATTATTAAAAAACAGATAAATGTATTCATCACAATGTTAATAACAGAATAAAAAGGCTGTTCTTGGACTCTAATGAATTGCATTTTTCTCTTGTATTTTAGGCTGGTCTATTGCAGAAGTGGACAGTGGACACAACAGAAATTGTAAATTCACTAGGTAAGGTTCCTCTAGTACGCAATAGTACTCCTCACTTCACTATAGCCTGTGCAATTTCAATTCTTGCAGCTGGGCTTGGTATAAGTACATTAATTTTTTGTATTGAAATAATGGGTAAGAGACCCAGAGCAAAGGCAGGAACACAAATTAAAGAGCCTAACCTTGAGTACACCACCTTTTTGGCAGATAAGTGAATAACTTCGTCACCACACACTTTTTTCATTTTTATATTTACCAAGTAGGGTCATATAACAACTTCAGTTATTCTTCATTTTTTGTTTCATCCTGTTTTCCCTTTAGCCCCTAGTCTTCTCCCTACATTGTCTTTCCCATTCTTCTGTCTATGCTGTTCCTGATTTTTCATTTATTTCACTTTGAAAGCCTTCTAAATTTAGTATTTTATTCTCAAAAAAGTTTCTTTCTGTTATTTCTGATTATTTGATGTTGTTTCTTTCTAGTTCTTTCCTTATTTCTGTAATCCATGCTACTTTCAATTTCTTTTTTTTCAGAAATACAGGAAGATCTGTCTCATTAACCTGTACCAATTCATTCAGTATAGGTGTCCAAAGAAGATTAAGCTTCACTTTGCCATTACCGCTGATATTCTCTCTATATTCTCCTACATATCCTGTACTTCCAATTTTCTGATCAGTGTAGTTTATGTTGCACTCATTACCTTTCTAATAATCCTCTACTCTGCCCAGTTTATAGTTCATCATTTAGCAAACTCATACATATAAGCATTCTGATCATATTTTAGTTTATTTTTTCAAACCCTCTAGAAATAGCCAATACTTTTAACAGATATTATATTACTGTAGCAGATGAATTAGTAAGACAAAATAAAACAAATGCAGTAAGTAAATTGTTTTTAAACCTTCACATACAAATCATACTATGGTTTTCATACCTACAAGAGATACAGAAGTGTCAAACCTAATAAAACAACTTAATGTATATTAAAACCATTAACACACATGCTGAATGCTGCCATAGAAGAAGGTATATTTCCAGATTCACTGAAAGTAAGTAAAGTGAAGCCAACATTTAAGAAAGGGAACAGGGATGAATTAGGAAATTACAGGCTAATATCACTGACCTCAACATTTGCTGAAATCTATGAAATGATAATAAAGAATAGAATTGTAAGTTTTATAACAAAGTACAGCATACTGCATTCATCACAACATGGTTTCAGAGAAGGGAAATCAACAAAAACAGCATCAACAGATATAATTGAGCAAATTCTTAATTTACTTGACAGGCAACAAAAGACTTGTGGAATTTTTATGGACCTATCTAAGGCATTTGATTGTGTGAACCACTCAAAATTAATGATGAAATTATATCAGTATGGAATTAGAGGAAAATGCTATAACATACTTAAATCATACATTACAAATACGAAACAAATCAGACATACTAGTGGGGGAAATATAACAAACTACAGTTCAGAATTGCAAACAGTTAAACATGGTGTGTCGCAAGGGTCGGTGCTTGGGCCAATACTGTTTATACTCTACGTAAATGACTTCCCTAGCTATATAAATCAGAAAGTTACAATGTATGCTGATGACACAACAATCATTTGCACAGCTGTCACAAAGGAGGAGCTTGAGAAGGAAGCACTCCTGAATATCGAAAATACAAATAAATATTTAACACAAAACAACCTATTTATGTATCAGTCTAAAACAATGAATGTAGTATTTCAGACCAAGCATAGTGAAAATTATAATATAAATGTTAATATAAATGGAAAGACTATTAAAGAAGTAACCAGCACAAACTTTCTAGGAACTATAATAGACAAACATTTGACATGGGGGGAGCACATAGATGCACGGTGTAAAAAGGTAAACAAACAGATCTTCATCATGCATAAAACAGCAAAGACTGCGGACGATAAAGTCCTCAGATCAATGTAATATGGCCTTGTCTTCCCACATTTGTCTTATTCAGTTCATATATGGGGAAGTGCACAAGCTGGCTACTTAAAAAGAATATTCACAATTCAGAAAAGGGCAGTGAGATGCATTGCAAAAATACCACCAAGACAGACCTGTAGGCAAGCCTTTGTACACTATAATATTATGATATAATGTTATAACAGTATATTCACTGTACATACCAAAGCATAATGGCGGTAAGGTCAAGTGATAAACACCTCCTAAATAAAGATGTGCACAAACACATTACAAGAGGAAATGAAAATTACTACATGATAAACAGAAATCTAAAACTGTCTATGACTGCCCCTGAAGAAGCAGGCAAAAGGTTTTTTAATATGTATTGCTGTTGTGGTCTTCAGTCCTGAGACTGGTTTGATGCAGCTCTCCATGCTACTCTATCCTGTGCAAGCTTCTTCATCTCCCAGTACCTACTGCAACCTACATTCTTCTGTATCTGTTTAGTGTATTCATCTCTTGGTCTCCCTCTACGATTTTTACCCTCCACGCTGACCTCCAATACTAAATTGGTGATCCCTTGATGCCTCAGAACATGTCCTACCAGCCGATCCCTTCTTCTAGTCAAGTTGTGCCACAAACTTCTCTTTTCCCCAATCCTACTCAATACCTCCTCATTAGTTATATGATCTACCCATCTAATTTTCAGCATTCTTCTGTAGCACCACATTTCGAAAGCTTCTATTCTCTTCTTGTCCAAACTAGTTATCATCCATGTTTCACTTCCATACATGGCTACACTCCATACAAATACTTTCAGAAACGAGTTCCTAACATTTAAATCTATACTCGATGTTAACGAATTTCTCTTCTTCAGAAATGCTTTCCTTGCCATTGCCAGTCTACATTTTATATCCTCTCTACTTTGACCGTCATCAGTTATTTTGCTCCCCAAATAGCAAAACACCTTTACTACTTTAAGTGTCTCATTTCCTAATTTAATTCCCTCAGCATCACCTGACTTAATTCGACTACAATCCATTATCCTCATTTTGCTTTTGTTGATGTTCATATTATATCCTCCTTTCAAGACAAGTTTCTTAATAAACTCCTCAAAATCATTAAAAAAGAAACAGACCTAAAATGTTTTAAAAATCATTTGAAACTATATCTCACAGAGAAATGTATATACAGTTTCAGTGAATACTAAGATGGTGTTTAAATATATTATATCATTACTGAAATGCACCTTTAAAAATTATCATTTCTGTATATTGTTTAGATTTGTGTGTGTATATAATGTGAAACATGTAATACCTTCGTATGATTATAGACTATTTCTGTTCAATTATTTGTTTTATTTATATAGAATGTAATCAAGTTTGACGTTAATAGCCTATTGTATGACACACCCAATACTCTCAGCTGGATTTTCAGCTGGAGTCCATGGGCAAAGAATAAATTAAAAAATAAAAAAAAATTAAAAATGTATGAATATCTTGATGTAGATATTTCTTCTCAGCCATACGTTTGTAATCTTACCCTCCCACACATCACAATTATAGTTCTCTGTTATTTGAAAAATTTTCAAAAAGTTTGAGAGGGGTAAGATGTACAAAAGAAGAACTTTTTTATTTATCTTCATTATCTCACTGTTGTTGTTGATGGGTCAAAGTCTTGTCTAGGAGTACTTTCTTGGAGCTGAAAATGTCGATTTCTTAGGTTTGTGATGACAAAATAACTGATGAAGAGTTGCCTGTTGCTATGAATATCCTTTTCTTTTATCCCATTCATCTAAATCACACTGACTTTACAATTTCCACGTTCAAAAAATGAATAATTAGATTGTTGTTGACAAGGTTAGCAAAATCGTGCATTTCCATCAGAGGCATGCCCACCACACTTTACATTCTGCAGTACTCACATTATTCCAAAGAGTTACAAAGCAAAAGAGTTTACAAAGTTTCTCGACAGGAGAAGGATCTTTAGCAAATTATGTCATTATTTCATAAATAAATCCAAAAACAAATATAATAATTAGCATTTGTTTGTGCAATTAATAATATGAATTTTAAGTATGCCACAAATATTGTAATTTCAAATACTTTTAAAAGAAGAGTAATTTGATTGTAACACATTAATTTCTTTTTTATACATTTTAGCCTGAAATATAACACGTTATATACAAAATCATATGAGTTCTTTTAGTGAAACAGCTGAGACAATTTTAACCTAGGCAAGATTCGATAGTTTACGTGGTATCAAGACACTTGAATTTACTAACTCATTCTATTTTATTTATCTGTGTTTCTATGTACTTTGGTGCATTTTTCATGTTTATCTTGATTTTCGTTTTTTTCAGCTGATATTTTAAATTCAGCTCTGTTTGCTACTTTTTCCAAGGGACTTATTTACATTTTGCTAATTTCCCTCATATTTAATTATATTTTGTCATTTTTAACTTTGTAGCATATAAGTACATGTTTAAAATTTTGATGAAAAAATTTTACTATTATTTTGCTGCAGTTTTCTTGTATTTCTATAAACTGAAATTTTTCAATAGTGCCTTTTAGTTTTCAGATTTTTTTATAGTTGTCTGAACTTTTCAGTGTATTCTTTTAACTGCTGGTAAATATTCCATGTTGTACAAAAGAACACAGTTTCACTGTCTTTCATTAAAAAGGTAACTCATTATATCAGAAAGATTTTACAGAAATATGACTTCAGAGTAGGTTGTAGACCAACAAAGAAAATACATCTATATCTTTTCAGAATCCCAGCATGTTTTTTGTAAACCCAGGTCTGGTGAGACTACAAACTTTGCATTCTTGAATGAAGCTTTAAATGCAATTGACAAAGAGCAAATTTTTCCAATTTTTCTAGACCTCTCAAAGGCATCTGATGTCACAAGCAACATTATCATCTTGCTTTCAAAACTGGAATGTGCAGGTATTAGGGGACCAGAGCATGAGTTTTAAAAAAACACACCTACTACACAGTGAGCAAATAGTAGAACTTGCATTCCAAGAACTGAATAACATGAAGACTTATCACTTAGAAAAACTGTTTATTAAGTATGGTGTACCACAAGGCTCCATTCTGGGACCAGTTTTGTTTTTGTCCTATGTAAATGATCTGGAAACAACCAGCAAATACTAAATTTGTTATTCTTCAGCTTCTCCTGGTGTAGTTCCCATCAAAATAATTTGTTGTGGTTGGCAGGAGAGCCAACACTGGGTTACTAGAGGAGGCCTAAAGGCACGCTTTTTAGCTCACGCAGGCTGGTGTGAGGTCTGGAACAGGACAAGGAAATTAGAATTTAGAAAAACGGACGTAGCTGGTGGAATACTTAACTTTAATCCGTTAATGAAGAACGTCGGTCTTGACGGTACATGAATCAATATCAATAGTAACTGATAATGGCGCCTTGCTAGGTCGTAGCAAATGACGTAGCTGAAGGCTATGCTAACTATCGTCTCGGCAAATGAGAGCGTATTTTGTCAGTGAACCATCGCTAGCAAAGTCAGTTGTCCAACTGGGGCGAGTGCTAGGAAATCTCTCTAGACCTGCCGTGTGGCGGCGCTCGGTCTGCAATCACTGATAGTGGCGACATGCGGGCCCGACGTATACTACCGGACCGCGGCCGATTTAAAGGCTACCACCTAGCAAGTGTGATGTCTGGCGGTGACACCACATAATTCATGGATGAACTGCCAGGTGCCAGTCTCCAATGGGCACAATATTTCAGCAAATGGCCATGTTGCCATCACCAGGTGCCTGATTATGGCAATGTGGTCATTTGTTGAAATATTGCGCTGTTGGACACCGACACCCACAGTTCACCCGTGAACCAGTTCAACAATGTAATATTATGGGTTAGTCAAAGGAACGACTGAACAAGACTTGCCGTATGAAATCAAAATATGCACCTCGAGACATAACTAAATGGTTTTCTGCAAACAATCTAATAATAAATATCCAAAAAACAGTTACTATGAACCTACACACAGTACAGAATAAACATCCATTAGCCCCAACTATAGAGTATATTCACCAGAAACTTGGAAAATGTAAATGCTGCTTGGAATATCAATCCAGGAGGATCTGTTATGAGTCCAACATAAAAATTTGTAATCAATAAACTGAACACGAACTGTTACTCCGTAAAAATAATTTCAAGTTGTACATCAAAGGAACCAATAAAAAATGCATACTTTGCCAATGCAGAATCTCTACTGTGATACAGTGCAACCTGATGGAGAAACTTGAGTGCCAGCAAAGGTTACTTCACAGCCAGTAAGAAAGTTGTATGAGCTATGGTAAGGGCAGCTCCCAGAAACTCGTGCAAACCTTTATTCAAAAAACTTCAAGTCCTTCCATTGCTCCTTTATATATTTTGCAAGTAATATTTTTTACTAGGAAAATCTTTGATGATACAAGCCAACTTGTAGTTAGAAACCAGGGTATTCACTCAGATAAAACAAGCATGAACCAGGATACACATGTGGAATACTCCGTGCCATACATGTTGAATACTCAGTACCCAAAGACTGGAAAGTTGCACAGGTCACACCAATACTCAAGAAAGGTAGTAGGAATAATCCACTAAATTACAGGCCCGTATCATTAACGTTAATATGCAACAGAATTTTAGAACATATATTGTGTTCGAACATTATGAATTACCTCGAAGAAAACAGTCTATTGACACACAGTCAACATGGGTTCAGAAAACATTGTTTCTGTGAAACACAACTAGCTCTCTATTCACATGAAGTGTTGAGTGCTATTGACAAGGGATTTCAGATCGATTCCGTATTTCTGGATTTCCAGAAGGCTTTTGACACTGTACCACACAAGCAGCTCGTAGTGAAATTGGGTGCTTATGGAATATCGTCTCAGTTATTTGACTGGATTTGTGATTTACTGTCAGAGAGGTCACAGTTCGTAGTAATTAACGGAAAGTCATCGAGTAAAACAGAAGTGATTTCTGGCATTCCCCAAGGTAGTGCTACAGGCCCTTTGCTGTTCCTTATCTATATAAATGAGTTTGGAGACGATCTGAGCAGCCATCTTCTGTTTTTTGCAAATGACATTGCCGTTTATCGACTAATAAAGTCATCAGAAGACCAAAACAAACTGCAAAACGGTTTAGAAAAAATATCTGTATGGTGCGAAAAGTGGCAGTTGACCCTAAATAATGGAAAATGTGAGGTCATCCACATGAGTGCTAAAAGGGTCTCGTTAAACTTCGGTTGCACGATAAATCAGCCTAACCTAAAAGCCGTAAATTCAACTGAGTAGCTAGGTATTACAATAACAAACAACTTCAATTGGAAGAAACACATAGAAAATGTTGTGGGGAAGGCTAACCAAAGACTGTGTTTTACTGGCAGGACACTTAGAAAATGTAACAGACCTACTAAGGAGACTGCCTACACTCCACTCGTCCGTCCTCTTTTAGAATACTGATGTGCGGTGTGGGATCCTTACCAGATAGGACTGATGGAGTACATTGAAAAAGTTCAACGAAAGGCAGCATGTTTTGTATTATCGCGAAATATAGGAGAGAGTGTCACAGAAATGATACAGAATTTGGGCTGGACATCATTAAAAGAAAGGTGTTTTTCGTTGTGATGTAATCTTCTCACGAAATTCCAATCACCAACTTTCTCCTCCAAATGCGAAAATATTTTGTTGACGCCAACCTACATAGGGAGGAACGATCACCACAATAAAATAATGGAAATCAGAGCTCGTACAGAAAGATACAGGTGTTCACTCTTTCCACACGGTGGAGGTGGTGGTGGTGGTGGTTAGTGTTTAACGTCCCATCGACAACGAGGTCATTAGAGACGGAGCGCAAGCTCGGGTTAGGTAAGGATTGGGAAAGAAATCGGCTGAGCCCTTTCAAAGGAACCATCCCGGCATTTGCCTGAAATGATTTAGGGAAATCACAGAAAACCTAAATCAGGATGGCTGGAGACGGGATTGAACCGTCGTCCTCCCGAATGCGAGTCCAGTGTGCTAACCACTGCGCCACCTCGCTCGGTCCACGTGCTATACGAGATTGGAATAATAGAGAATTGTGAAGGTGGTTCGGTGAACCCTCTGCCAGGCACTTAAATGTGATTTGCAGAGTATCCATGTAGATGTAGATAAATACAACACCAATACAAAATAGACCACCTCAATTGGGAAACAAGCTAAGACAAAACAAGAACAAACCAGGCCATACATGTCCAATATTCAAATACAAAATTTATACAAAATGGACCACTTCAAGCAGGGAACAAGCTGTACAACAGACTACGTTTTTACATCAAAATGATCAAAAATAATTCAGCATTTAAAACAGCTGTTTAGGCCCACCTACTGCAGAAGTGTTGTAATGATGTTGCTGAGAATCCATCAGGTTAAAACTTAAATATGTACAATATTAGAGTATAACTTGTGATAGTGGAAAATTTGTATCAATTGTGTTAAGTGTGAAACAGTTAAAAAGACTGCAAAAGCAAAGATCTGTGCACAACTCTCCCCACAGTAAATGTTCTTATGGTATAAACTAATGTTTGTTAGCATAAAGAAGTAGAATACCATACAACACAGTTTTATTGTGATGTCATATAAATTGTAAATATCTTAAAATTTTCAAATTTGTGTCTTTTACACAAAAAGCTGCAGCAGTAAACTATAGTCACAAAGATACTGCAAAAACTGTTAATCTTTTTTCAACTACCAGTATATTAACTTTTCTAAATTCATAAGTTGAGTGTGATGATGGGACATACATTTGTATATTTTATGAATAAAAGTAGAGGTCTGCATATTGAGGGTTTTGCTTGCTTGTACTTGCTCGAGCGCATTGTGCCCATCCATGAGTGTGAGTATGAAAGCACAGAGCAGGCAGGCTGTGGTCAAACAAGGCACCGCAGGGAGAAGAGGGTGGAGGCTGCTGGGTCTGGTGTGCTTGCCGCCTTGCTGCTGTGAACGTTGTAATAGCTCTGTGTGTCTGTAAGCTGGAGTTACTCTCCCTCCTCATTGATAAAACTACATTAAGATTAATTTAGTTATACTATATGCATATATTCCTGCATAGTAGCATCTAACTGTGCCATCATTATGTCCATGAAACAGAAGAAAGCTTGCTTTAGATGACAAAAAAATTTTCAAACAGTTAAAACCTTTAAAGAAAACCTAAGGAACTTACAAGTTTTGTACTGATGACTGGTCTCAGAGTGAAAAAATTACATTGCTGTTTTTTATAACATCACCTGCTTTATTGGTTCAGATTTGTATATGCGGCCACTGCCAAGAAGATCTTGCAAAATGTCTTTGATTCTATAAATAAGAAAGACTGTATTGTCACAGGAGGAGATATAAATGCTACAATAGCCCAGTAGGGACCTAACCATAATAAATGGAGAATAAGCACTTAATCTGAAAGGAAAAACGTTACAAGACTTTGTTAACTTAAATTCATTGCAAATACAAAATAACTTTTTCAAAAACAGAGGGATTCACAAATTTACCTGGGCATCCCAGACATGTTGATCAGTAACAGATTATTTAACATCATATACAAAACTGCTGTGTTAAAGTAAGCAGTCGGATGAAAGGGAGAATGATGACGTAAAAGAAATCAACTGATGTTTTTCAGAAACTGATAAAACAGATTTCAAAAAAATTCAAGATGCCTTACAGAGCCATAAAATCCAAAGAACTCCTGGATCTGATAATATGGACCTTTTCAAATTCCTTCAAGAAGAAGCGAGTATAGGCTTTAAGTTTTGTAAATCAATGCTGGCAGCAAAGAAAACTACCAATGGGGTGGAAAAAAGCAATAGAAATACCCATTTTCAAAAGGGAATCAATAACAGACTATGGAAATTACAGGAATAAGTCTTTTAAATATGGGATACAAAATACCTGTGACGATAGCAGTAAAGAGCGTGAGAAACATTGCAGACAGCATATTACTCGAAGAACATACTGATTTTCGGGAATGTAGGTCCTGCTAAGACGAAATTTTCTCATTAAAACAAATAATAGAAAAAAGAAAAGAATATGATTTAAAAATCTACATATCTACATCTACATCTATACACTGCAAACCATAGTGAGGTGCATGACAGAGGGTGTGTCCCATTGTACCAGTTATTAGGGATTCTTCCTTTCCCTAGATTGTACATATTTTTTAAATATACAATTTACTATCACAGCATTTTGATGTAACTGTTGTCCTGTTATGATTCAGCCAGCATATTGTAAAATGCTGCAAAGGACCAAACTTTTCTCTGGATTTATTCATTTACATCAACACAGCTTACTCGCAGTGTTCCCTAAGGTACTAAATTATACAGAAAATTTTACATCTCTAAATGACTCTTATGTAGAGTCCATGATGACATATATATATCTTGTATGACTCTTGCACAATTATCATTTTTCTTTTCGGTAGTTATGTCACTCACCTTGCATATAATGCATGTGTTGCACATCACAACTTTGAAATTTTACTTGTGTCCAAAGAAGTTTCACTTCAAAAATGGACCGAATATAGGATCATAAATTGCAGGTCACCAGTTCAATTCCAGTGGTACGCAAATTTCTTTGATAATCTTTATCGAAATGACTATGGCCTTTATTTTTATTAGTTTGGTTTTAAATATAATTGCATTATTATTTCATTTAGAATCATTGTCCATGTCATTTTAATCATCATAAGGAGTTTCATTGTTACATGTCTGTTAGTTTTTATACAGGGCTCGTGACAAATGAGAGGCCTTGGAGGCCACTGATGCACCACTCGCATTGTTAACGGGTTGTGGTCTGGCAGTCCACTCGCACTATTCCACACTGCAAAACACTGACATGTGGTGTGCTGCTTAAACAAGGAAAGGAACTCTTCACTCGGATACAGTGTGGGAGGGGGAATGGTGAAGTAGGCTTTGACACCGATGATTCCCCACTTGTCGCACGATGTCGACCATTAGGTCTCGTTATTCGATCAGCTTTCCAGTTGGGGGCTGACACATGACAACTTGCTTTTCCCTCTCTATCTGTCTTTCCTGCTGGTTACTACAGACCGTGGTGTCATTTGGTGGCTTGTAACTCTGGCCATACAGAACAACACAGATGGGTTCAAGGTTAATCTAGGTGTCCAACAGTTTCAACCGGAGGAACTGACGGAAATAGGTGGTGGGTAACTGTGTGGTGGTGCAGGCAAAGCATGAAGAGCGTCAAGATGAGCACGGTTACATATTGCGCCACATGCAGCATTGCTAATTGCTGCTGAAGGACATAATGACTGAATAGGTGCAGACACAACTGTCATCAGCATCAACCGACCGAGACAGACGCAGCAACAGATAAATAAACCGCTTTTGTGATATTTACATATTCCTAACCAGGAGCGAATTTTATTATATCATCTGTGTGTTTTAATAGTTTAGGTTCTCGAGTTTCTGCGTGTAAATTTAAAATCTAATAGCCACAGTTCTCGCATTTTCGTTTGCATCAGAAAGTAAACTGATTTTGTGACATGTTACAAGTTCCTTATCAGGGGCAAATTACTTAGTTTCACTTGAGTGCTTTGGTAGTTAGGTTTTTGAATATCTGCGTATTACTAGACACAGTTCGTGCATTTGCATCAGGTTCTACAGTAGAGTTGCGCAGCATGTGCCGATAGTACGTTTATCAGCATAGTTCAGTTTTCCACGGTCTTTAGTATGGACAGGGACTGCGATTGTTGTGTGTGAGTTGGTGACACTTCACTTTCAGCTTCAGGCTGTGATGGCTTCGGTTAGACAGCTTGAGGCTGCAGTGGATGGGCACCACTGTTGTGGGCCGGCCGTGGGGATCCAGCAGACGTCCAGCGCGTCAGAGTCCTCCGACCAGTCCTCACTGGAGGTCAACCCAGTTACTGCTCGCACTGAGGCTGATCCCTCACCTGTGGTCGAGTAGGAGGTCGCCCCCGGGCGAAGCAGATGGCGAAAGACTTCCCAGGCGGCCATACGTAAGGCCTCTCCAGTCTGTCTGACGAACAGGTTCTAGGTGCTATCTGTGGCTGACACTGTCACTGAGCCAGATGCTGTCATCTGTCCTGTTTCAGAGGAAACCACTCAGCCTGCAAGATCTGGGCAATCGTAGAGGGTGGGATTATTGGCAGTTGGGAGCTCCAACGTTAGCGTGTTATGAGGCCCCTTAGGGACTTGGCTGACAAGAAGGGTAAGAAAACCAATGTGCACACTGTGTGCATACCGGGTGGAATCATTCCAGATGTGGAAAGGGGCCTCCCGGATGCCATGAAGAGCACAGGGTGCAGCCAAATGCAGGTGGTTGCTCATGCTGGTACCAATGATGTGTGTCACTTTGGATCTGAAGAAATTCTCTCTGGTTTCGAACAGCTAACAGAACTGGTAAAGGCTGCCAGTCTTGCTTGCAACATGAAAGCAGAGCTGACCATTTGCAGCATAGTCAACAGGACCAACTGCGGACCTGTGGTACAGAGCTGAGTGGAGGGTCTGAATCAGAGGCTCAGACAGTTCTGCGACCGTGTAGGCTGCAGATTCCTCGACTTGCGACAAAGGGTAGTTGGGTTTCGGGTTCCGTCGAATAGGCAGGTGTCCACTATACGCAGGAGGCGCTACGCAGGTAGTAGGGACTGTGTGGGATGGAATGGGCAGTTTTTTAGGTTAGAGGGTCTCGGGGAAACACAAGACGGGCTTCAGTCACAAAGGGAGTA
This sequence comes from Schistocerca americana, assembly GCF_021461395.2. Lineage (NCBI taxonomy): Eukaryota > Metazoa > Arthropoda > Insecta > Orthoptera > Acrididae > Schistocerca > Schistocerca americana. The sequence goes on along the minus strand of NC_060119.1, from coordinate 303,553,362 downwards.
GGCTGAACACAGGAAGAACGTAGATACAGGAACCACTGGTATAACAGTTGTAAATTGTTATAGCTGTGTTGGGAGAGTACCAGACCTCCAAGTGCTAATAGAAAGCACTGATGCTCAAATCGTTACAGGCACTGAAAGCTGACTAAAGCCGGATATAGGATCAGCCAAAATTTTTGCGAAGAGCCTAATGGTGATCCAAAAGGATAAGCTGAAAACGGCTAGCGGTGGCGTGTTTGTTGCTGTCAGAAGTAGTTTAAATTGTCGCGAAATTGAAGTAGATACTTCCTGTGAGTTAGTATGGGCAGGGATCATTGTTGACAACTGAAATAAATTAATAATTGGATCCTTTTACCGACTTCCCAATTCAGATGATACAGTTGCTGAAAGGTTCAAAGAAAACTTGAGTTTGATTTCAAACATGTATCCGACTAATACGATAATAGTTGGTGGTGACTTTAATTTACCCTTGATGTGATGGCGAAAATACATGTTTAATTCCGGAGGTACACATAAAATATAGTCCGAAATTGAGCTAAACGCATTCTCTGAAAATTATTTCGAGTAGTTAGTTCATGAGCCCACGCGAATAGTAAACGGTTATGAAAACACACTTGACCACTTAGCAACAAATAATCCTGAGTTAATAACGAGCATCAAAACCGATTCAGGGATTAGTGAACAAAGGGTTGTCGTAGCGAGACTGAATATTGTAATCCCCAAATCCCCGAAAAATAATCCAAAAATATACCTATTCAGAAAAGCAGATAAAAATTCACTTGACGCCTTCCTGAGAGTCAATCTCTTGTCATTCCAAATTAATAATATAAGTGTAGACCAGATGTGGCTTAAATTCAAAGAAATAGTATCTGCAGCAATTGAGAGATTTATACCTAATAAATTAACAAACGACGGAGCTGATCCTCCTTGGTACACAAAACGAGTTAGAACACTGTTGCAGAAACAACGAAACAAACATGCGAAACTGAAACAGATGCAAAATCCCCAAGATTGGCAATCTTTTACAGAGGGTCGAAATTTAGCGCGGACTTCAATGCGAGATGCCTGCAACAGTTTCCACAATGAAACATTGTCTGCAAACCTGGCAGAAAATCTAAAGAGATTCTGGTCGTAAGTGAAGTATGTTAGCAGCAAGAAACAATCAATGCCTTCTCTGTGTGATAGCAATGGAGATACTATCAAAGACAGTGCTGCCAAAGCAGAGTTACTAAACATAGTCTTCCGAAATGCCGAAGTAAATACTCCAGAATTCGAATCAATGATAGCTACCAACATGAGTAACGTAGAAGTAAATATCCTCTGAGTAGTGAAGCAACTTAAATCACTTAATAAAAGCAAGTCTTCTGGTCCAGACTGTATACCAATCAGGTTTCTTTCGGGGTATGCTGATGCATCAGCTCCATACCTAACAATCATATACAACTAAAGATCCGTACCCAAAGACTGGAAAGTTTCACAGGTCACACCAATATTCAAGAAAGGTAGTATGAGTAATCCACTAAATTACAGGCCCATATCGTTGATGTTGATATGTAGCAGGATTTTAGAACATATATTGTGTTCGAACATTATGAATCACCTCGAAGAAAACTGTCTATTGACACACAGTCAACATGGGTTTAGAAAACATTGTTCCTGTGAAACACAACCAGCTCTTTATTCACATGAAGTGTTGAGTGCTATTGACAAGGGATTTCAGATCGATTCCGTATTTCTGGAAGGCTTTTGACACTGTACCACACAAGCGGCTCGTTGTCAAATTGCGTGCTTATGGAATATCGTATCAGTTATGTGACTGGATTTGTGATTTCCTGTCGGAGAGGTCACAGTTCTTAGTAATTGAAGGAAAGTCATTGAGTAAAATACAAGTGATTTCTGGCGTTCCCCAAGGTAGTGTTATAGGCCCTTTGCTGTTCCTTATCAATATAAACTATTTGGGAGACAACCTGAGCAGCCGAGTTAGATTGTTTGCAGACGACGCTATTGTTTATCGACTAATAAATTCATCAGAAGATCAAAACAAACTGTAAAACGATTTAGAAAAGATATCTGAAAAGTGGCAGTTGACCCTGAATAACGAAAAGTGTGAGATCATCCATATGAGTGCTAAAAGGAACTCGTTAAACTTCGGTTACACGATTAATCAGTCTAATCTAAAAGCTGTAAATTCAACTAAATACCTAGGTATTACAATTACGAACAACTTAAATTGGAAGGAACACATCGAAAATGTTGTGGGGAAGGCTAATCAAAGACTGCGTTTTATTGGCAGGACACTTAGAAAATGTAACAGACCTACTAAGGAGACTGCCTACACTCCACTCGTCCATTCTCTTTTAGAATACTGATGTGTGGTGTGGGATCCTTACCAGATAGGACTGACGGAGTACATGGAAAAAGTTCAACAAAAGGCAGCATGTTTTGTATTATCGCGGAATATGGGAGACAGTGTCACAGAAATGATACAGGATTTGGGCTGGAAATGATTAAAAGAAAGGCATTTTTCATTGCAACGGAATCTTCTCACGAAATGCTAATCACCAACTTTCTCCTCTGAATGCGAAAATATTTTGTCGACACCAACCTACATAGGGAGGAACCATCAGCGCGATAAAATAACGGAAATCAGAGCTCGTACAGAAAGATATAGTTGTTCATTCTTTCCGGGCACTATACGAGATTGGAATAACAGGGAATTGTGAAGGTGGTTTGATGAACCCTCTGCCAGGCACTTAAATGTAATTTGCAGAGTATCCATGTAGATGTTATCGGATGGTGCCCTCACAATCACATTACCAAAGAAGGCTCTCCCTCCAGTGGAGGGTGGTGAGTGAGTAGTACAACCTGTACAGACAGGTGTTCCAGCAGTTACCAACCAGCAATAGCAGGGAGGAGAGAAGATGGAGCAGCGAATAATCCATTGCTCATCACTGTCCTTCCATTCAAGAACTTTAACACTTCTCGTTTCTGCTTCTCATCAAGGAGCTGTCATGTACGTGGAAGACTGCATTTAATGATTTTTGAATCACTTTCATTTTCTGTAAGAGTAAAACAATGTTTCGTATACAACTGTTTGAAGAATGTATTTGTGTATTGTTTGTAGTGACGCATAAATCTCATAGACTGATAATTTTTTGTACTGATGTTCAATAAACACTTTCTATGGCAAAAAAAGCTTAATTTATATGTAGGTGGTGATATTCAATTACCTAATGTTCTGAGCAGCACAATATAATATGTTTTGTGGCAATCATCTGCTATGGTAGGCACACGGAAGTTACAAAGTTTCATGGAAGCTTATTATAAAGACAGTCATGTAGTCACATTCATATGTGGTACTTACTTGTCTTCGGTTTCAACATTTTGTTGACAGGGAGCCAGCAACTTCATTAAACTCCTTTGAAATGTTTATTAACAGTTTTGTCAACAGTTGCAGTATTTATAGAAGGTGAATATTACTGAACCTCACAGGTCCATTTTGAAGCCTCAGTTACTGAGACTGCACTTACAGTGTCTGATCTTAACCCTCTGCTTATAAGAAAATCTGTGTAGCATTTTCTACCAGTCGGACTTCTCAAGCTCGTGTTGCTTAAATTGACATAAACTGACACTATTTTGAAAACTTATGATGCGAACAACTTTTGAAGAATAAATACTTTTAAAATAATTTTATTTATCTAAAGTTTACATTTTAAAAACACAATTTTTATACTTTTACTGGTGGCTTTTACTCTTATTAAAAATTTGTGGAGGATCTACAGAAGACAATAGCAGAAGATTCCAAGCATACAGGTTTGGGGCACTTATAACATGTAATTTGATTTTTTCTGTTTTTCTTCTCTACACATTTTCTCCTTTTCTTAGCTGGTGGTTTCACTGCCCTTTTTGGATCTTTATCCCCACTAGTTGCTTTCCCAAATTGACGATGAAGGCCCAATGTCTCTTTTTTTTTTTATTGGTAGCCAGCATCACCCAAATTACATATGCATTCATTACACTTAAATTGATTATGCTGAAGAAAGTCACCAATGGCCAGCGCCTTGTTTTTCTCTTCACACTGCACTGTAGAATCGCATCTTCTGGTCCGTGGTGTCAACACTACCTTTTGTGGCATTGTATGTCATTATAACTTCAAGCTTGTTTACTTTCAATGATGACATCACTGGTTGGTCATGAAGAGAGCTAAGGATGATAACAACTTTTTTTCTTAGGAACAAAATAGGCTATCATCACAACTGGTTGAAAATGACAGAGTATACTTTATGCCCTTTAGGTATAATAAAGTCGGCAGGCAGTCCGAATGTGACCAACTGTTCATCCACAGTCATGCATCATCCTGGTAGATGCCCCTCAGGGAAATTTCCCACACCACAAAAACTTCTCTGGTTGGTTCCAGTTTGCCACTTGACCTATGTTCACATTGAGCTGTTGCACTGTCAAAGCAAACCACTTCAGAAGAGCATGGAAGCGTTTGAGAGACAATTTCATTGAACAGTGATCGGCCATTCTCAGCACTCCAAAGCTGACTGATACCTTCATTTCTTGACTTGTCAGGATCAGAACACCAAGAAACTTATTCATTTCATCTCATAAACAATTTGACCTTCCTTGTTGATCCACATACATGCTCTATCAATGAGGGGTACATGAAAGAACAACATAAAACAAGATTCTTCACAATCACTGTTCCTAATCAAATAACATGTAGGTTCCTGGCCTTCTTTCAATACACCAATTTTGCTCCACCTACCAGCTTGAGGAGCTATAACCCACATTTCATCCTTATTACAAGAAAACAATAAGTCATACGCAACAGAATTTGCACTAAATTGTTCTTCTCCATCTTCCTACAAGGATTATTTATGATCACATTCGTGTAGTTATGAGTTTTCAGCAACATCTACCTCATTTTCATCATCACTGGAAGATTAACATTCAATAAGTGGGTTTTCAGAATCAGAAAACTGCTCCAACAATTCCCTTATCTCCTCATCTTATAATCAATCCTCTTCTCCATAACAGCTTCAGTCTGTATAACAGACAACTGTTGTGAAATAATGCACCAAAATAAAAATGTGCTGGGTGATGTAATAGACACTGCACAGATAGACAGCTGGTTATTGAAAAACGGCTTCTAACCGCATGTGCCTGTGAGGGACATACAAGATAAAATGTGCACCACACTTTAACACAAAGTCATAGGAAATTTTTTACAATTTTTTTCCAAAACCATTGCTAACTTGACAAATTAGGAAAAGTCATAAAACTTCATTAAAATAAAATATATAGTTGCTAACAGAGAAGATATTAATCATCAAGGATGGGACTCTGAGGCCCAATGCTAGTTAAAGGTTTAATTACAAACATCAAAGTGGCAACATATGCTTTATAAATGTTTGCAGAATGAATGCCACAATCTACAAAAGCTTCTTACCATGTCAAAACCAAATTTTTGACTTTGTAAGATTAGAGATTAGATTAGTACTTATTCCATAGATCATGAATACGACACTTCATAATGATGTGGGACATGTCAGGTTAATAAAAGGTGTCTATACAAGATATTACATTACACAAAATATTACATGACACTTAACATTTTTAATTTTTTTTGTGGGGGGTGGGGAAATTACCCACTTACTATATCCAAAAATTCATCTAATGAGTAGGAGGAGTTGCCATTCAGAAATTCTTTTAATTTCCTTTTAAATGCTATATGGCTATCTGTCAGACTTTTGATGCTATTAGGTAAGTGACCAAAGATTTTTGTTGGAGCATAATTTACCCCTTTCTGAGCCAAATTTAGATTTAACCTTGAGCAGTGAAGATCATCCTTCTCCTAGTGTTGTAGCCATGTACACTGCTATTACTTTTGAATTTGTTCGGATTGCTAATAACAAATTTCATATGTGAATATATATATTGTGAGGCTACAGTGAAGATCCCTAGCTCTTTAAATAAGTGTCTGCAGGATGATCTTGGATGAGCTCCAGCAATTATTCTGATTACACGCTTTTGTGCAATGAACACTCTTTTACTCAATGATGAGATACCCAGAACATGATGCTACAGAAAAGCAGAGAATGAGAACAGGTGTGGTAAGCTAATTTACTGAGATGTATATCAGCAAAATTTGCAATGACCCTAATAGCATAAGTAGCTGAACTCAAACGTTTCAGCAGATCCTCAGTGTGTTTTTTCCAGTTCAACTCCTCATCAATGCATACACCTAGAAATTTTGAATATTCTACCTTAGCTATCAATTTCTGATCAAAGTCTATATTTATTAATGGTGTCACTCCATTTACTGTGTGGAACTGTATACACTGTGTTTCGGAAAAGTTTAATGAGAGCCCATTTTCAGAAAACCACTTAATGATTTTCTGAAAAACATCATTTACAATTTCATCAATTAATTCTTGTCTGTTGGGTGTGATAGCTACACTTGTATCATTGTCAAAAAGTACTAGCTTTGCATCTTCATGAATATAGAATGGCAAGTCATTAACATATATTAAGAACAGCAGAGGACCCAAGACCGAACCTTGCGGCACCCCATTCTTGATTGTTCCCCAGTTTGAAAAATCACCAGTTTTTTGCATATTATGTGAACTGCTTATTTCCACTTTCTGCACTCTTCCAATTAGGTATGATTTAAACCATTTGAGCACTGTCCCATTCATACCACAGTACTTGAGCTTATCTAGAAGTATTCCATGATTTACACAATCAAAAGCCTTTGAGAGATCACAAAAAATCCCAAGGGGTGAATTCCGGTTACTCAGAGCATTTAATATTTTATTAGAGAAAGCATATATAGCATTTTCTGATGAAAAACCTTTCTGGAAACCAAACTGACATTTTGTTAAAACTTTATTTTTACAAAGGTGTGGAGCTACTACACAATACATTACTTTTACAAGAATTTTGGATAGGACAGTCAGAAGAGAGATTGGGTGGTAGTTGTTGACATCACACATATCCCCTTTTTTATGCAGTGGTTTATCAATGGCATACTTCAGTCTACCTGGAAAAATACCCTGCTTCAGAGAGCTATTACATATGTGGCTAAGAATCCCACTTATCTCTTGGGAACAAGCTTTTATTATTCTGCTGGAAATGCCATCAATTCCATATGAGCTTTTATTTTTGAGAGAGTTTATCATCTTCCTAATTTCAGAAGGAGCGGTGGATGGAATTTCAGTTGTATCAAATGGTGTGGGGAAGGCCTCTTCCATTTATCTATCGATGTGCTGCTGTCCTTTACTACCCGAGTAGGAAAATCAATGGCAGATGTCAAATTGAAAGAACCGAGCAAGATTTCCAGGTCATGTGTGAATTGTGGCATTCATTATGCAAACATTTATAAAGCAGGTGTTGCCACTTTGATGTTTATTTTTAAGACTAAGCACTGTCAGTGCAGCCTCGGCAGGCCAGGCTTGAAAATGGACCTGTAAGGTTCAAAACTAGTCACCTAATACAAATACTGTAACTGCTGACAGAATTGTTAATAAATGCTTGAAGATACTTACTTGTAGTAGGCCTAAGGAATATGAAATTAAACTGAACACGCACACATCAGTTATGCAAATTCTGCAGCAATGAGAAGTAACGCAACATTCGTCACATTTGTCTGACATCTGCCAAACGAAACTACGATGGGTAGGCTCACTAAAAGTATTACAATCTATGTATGAGGTTCATTCAAATGCAATATTGTCAGTGCGTCTACCTTTGCTTACACATAAGGTGGCACCATGTAACTGCGGGTATGGTGGCGCCATCTATTGGTAGAGAGACTGACACATGCATACCGTTTGATGCTGCATAGTGGCAGTGCGGTTTTGCGCCGAAGAGAAGGTGGTCACACACGTTATTGTCCACTACCGAACATGCAGGCGAGTAAGCAGGAACAACAAGGAGTAATTTGATTTTTGGAGTTAAAGGCCGTTAAATGAATCAACGGATGAAGGCTGTGTACAGTGAGTACAGCCTGAGTTGTTCAAGTGTTGTGAAATGGCGCAAACGATTCCTTGAGGGGCGCAAGTCACTGGAAGACAATGCTCATCCCAAACAGGTTCATTGTGTCATCACACCGGAAATGGTTGTAGAAGTGAATGCTCTAGTCTTGGACAATCACAGTATCACTGTGGATGAGATCCATTGGTTACTGAGTATTAGCGAAGGCACCAGCCACACCATAATGCATCAATACTTGAATTTTTTAAAAATCTGTGCACAGTGGGTTCCCCTCCAACTGACCGCCAAACAGTGCAATACTTGAATGGCACTGTCTTCGAGTCATCTGCAACATTATCACGAGGAGGAATATGGCTTTCTGTCTTGTATTGTCACGTGACGAAACATGGTGTCACCATTTTGAACCAGAAAGCAAGCATCAGAGCAAGCAGTGGAAACATGCGACTTCACCACCTACAAAGAAATCAAAGGCATTGCACACCAGTTCTGGTAAGATAATGATGTCCTCCTTTTTTGACCATAAGGGCCCACCGCTTGCCGGGTTCCTAGAATGAGGAACCACCATCAATACCCAGCATTATCAAGCCAGTTTACAGAATCTTAGATGAGTCATCAAGTCAGAATGTCAAGGCATGTTGTCCAATGGCCTTATCCTCCTGCATGATAATGCATACCCACACACAGCCAATGCAGTGAAGACGACATTGCAGCACTTTTGATGGGAAACACTGGAGCATCCACTGTACAGTCCCAACCTGTCACTGTGCAACTTTCATGTGTTTGGACCTCAAAAACAAGATATTCGCGGACAATGATTTGCAAAGGATGATGAAGTGTTTGCTGGGTCAAGGCATGGATCCTACAGCAGCCTACTAGCTTCTTCAAGGATGGAATCAACCGGCTAGTGTTGCAATGGGATAAATGTGCCAACAGTTTTGGGGACTATTTTTGAGTATGTGTACTGTGTATAACTACATTTTTGAATTAGATAAAATCGTTACCATTACTTTACCCTAGTGACTGGGTTTCATTTGAATGCCTCTTATATTCGCCATGCATTGCTCCCAGAGTGATATGTACATTTTATGGCATGGTTATCATCAAACAAACATTTAAAACATAAATTCGTTTCATGAGAAAATGTAAATTCAAACTCTCTGCAATCACATGGTTTTCACAGAAATTCACTTCAGTAAATTTGTGATAAAGTTAATGCAGTGACTGAATGAGACATTTCAAACCAGAAATAGCAAAAGGAATTTTTTTACTTTCCGTTTTGATAACGATTTTTAAAAAAGTACTGTTCCCCAAGTATTGAACATACAACTTTTAGATTACGAGCTGCATTGTGCTGTGGAGCTGCTGGGTGATCTATTATTTTTAATGGTTTAGTGGCTCAATTCACCTTTCAGGCATCTCGGGTGTTAAATGTATGCCACTATAAATAATAAGAATACAATAATTATTTCAACAAAATAGATATTTAATTTCTGGACACCTTGTTCTAATAGAAATACATATTTAAACCTGTTCCATAGAGTATGAAACCTACCTGATGAGAAATCTGCTAGAGGTTTATCTGTTTCATTTGCTAACAAAATTAATTAGGTGAAATAGCAGCTAAAGAAATGTTCTTACCTATTACACCTGCTACCAAAATTTTTATACACCCATGTGCGATGCCTCATAACACAAGGGGCTCGCAGCATTTGGTAACTCTTGCTACATGGGTAATCCAGCACTATTCTCAAGCTAGAGTTACCCCAACTTCTTGGTGCTTCCTTAACATTAGTTACAGCTATTTAAGCACAGACTCTCATATGGTGGAAAGATAACTCTAAGTTTATTTTCAAGTGCAATTGTGTTGTTGGTGTCTAATGGTTCCCACACTTTTAAATGCATTAAATTAAACATTAGTTCTATGTTTACCGCTACGTACTCTGCGAAACATTGTGAAGTTCATGGCAGACAGTACATCCCATTGATACGCCCCATTGAACCAGTTATTTGGGCTTTTCCCCCTGTTTTGTTTGCATATGCAATGTGGGAAGAATGAATTTTTAAATGCCCCCTATGTGTGTTTTAATCAATCTAATTTCACATGCACGATCTCTACGAGAGTGATATGTGGAGGACTGTAGTATATTCCTAGAACCATCATTTAAAGCCAATTCTTTTAACTTAATTAGTGGACTTTCTCAGAATAGTTTCCATCTGTCTTCACCCATTGAATACAGAACAAATTTGGTGCAGTGATTGCTGGTGGTACTGGACATTCCATGCTCAACTGTACATAATGTGTTGCAACACACACTGGGAAAAAAAAAAAAAAAATAACAAAGGAAAAAACCACCATACCATCTCCATAAATTATATGAGATGTATTTTGTAGTGCATTTGGCCGTATATCAGGATTTGCTTGAAGCAGATGTAAATTGCAAGATCCTCAACCAGATCCTATTCAGTGATGAGGCTATCTTCCACTTGTTGAAAGGTTAATGGACATAACTGCATTACATGGACTGGCAAACTACCAGTAGAGCACCAGCAGTTCCAGTGGAATTCCCCAAAGAACAGATGGGAATATCCGCTGACAAAATTATGGCCCATCCTCCTTTGCTGGAAACTCCATCAACGGGACACTGTACCTGGATATGCTGGAATAGTTTCTTTTACCACAGCTTGTACAGGACGAACATGTGCATAATGTTTACTTCCAAAACCATGGAGCGTCATGCCATTATGCCACAGAGGTGTGTATTTTTTTGAATTGTGTGTTTCCTGGAAGATGGATTGGGCATACATGACCCATGATCTGTGTGGCACAACCTCCCATCACACCCATGGACTGCTTCATCTGACAATTTATCAAGGGACATTACTTCCACACAACTGTATCAACTCAATGACAGAGCTCCAAGACCAAATCAGACAAGTTGCTGCAGCTATAATGCCATAAATGCTCTGGAATGTCTTTTGGGCCATGGCGGCAGGTGGGACTTATGTCCAGATGTGATTGGTGCTGATGTTTTAACATGTTGAAATTACTTTGGTCACATTTTCACAAACAAGGGGCCATCAGGGTGGATGGCTGCAGTGTGTGAAACCTGGCACTCAATCCTACACCGTATTGAATTTCTAATCCTAAAAAGTCTTATTAAATGCACCAATTACAAAGTACAGCAAGAATGTTTCTTTAGCTACCGTTTCAGCTCACACACACACACACACACAGAGAGAGAGAGAAGTGTGTGTGTGTGTGTGTGTGTGTGTGTGTGTGTGTGTGTGTGTGTGTGGGATTATAGTCTCATAATTAATTTTACTGTTATGTTGGCTGGAGAACTTAACTAGTTGTGCATAGTGTTGCTTAAGAACTATCAGCATTATAAAATATAAGGTGAACTTACATAGTGTATGTGAAGACAACGTTATAAATACAGAATATTGAATTATGTAATGTCACAAAATTGTTGACATTTGCATTTGTACTCCTGCTGCTTGCACAATCACAGGTAATGCACAGTTTCAATACACCTTTAATGGACAATTATATAACATATTTAATTTTCCTTCAAAAGAATTTGATTCTGCTTGTTGGCTTTTTATTTTGCATGAGACAAGCCAGTGATGCAACCTGCTGGGAGTTCGTCTGCAGCACAGCATAAACTGGCCACTGTTGTGCATGCCATACAGGCCAAAGATATCGAAAGGACAAACTCCTAGATGCCACTCAAATACCACTTTTTAACAATCAATTATTGTTACTTGTTTCTTGAGATTATTTGGAAAACTTATCAAAAAAGTAATAAGCCTTGTATATTAGCTGAGTTGGGCAAAATGTAATATAAATGAAAAAATATACAATCTATCAGCAAAGATAATTGGACAGCATTTTCAACATAGCAGTAAGGGGGGAAAAATCGTCCTTACTTTTTTTCCCTTGTTAACAGCCTTTTTTTTTAATTGAGCCTGCTATTTTAAACAAAGTCACAAGAAAGAGAATCATTATATCAGTACCAGAAGGAAAAAACTGATGTGATCTTAGTCCTCTTGTAGTGCATGTATTAAAAATAAATAAAGTATTGGAAATTTTTTTTTTATTATATACAGATGAAAGCCACACTTAAATACTACTTTTCTACATAGTTGTCATTTAAATTAAGGCACTTATCGTAGCGATGGACGAGCTTGGAAATTCCTTCGTCGTAAAATTCGGCCGCCTGCACCTTCAACCACGTGGTTACCTCTTCTTGAAGCTGTGTGTCGTCATCAAAACGCTGCATAGCCAACCACTTCTTCATTGCTGGGAATAAGTGGAAGTCGCTCGGTGCCAGGTCGGGACTGTACGGCGGATGAGGAAACAACTCCCACTTAAAAGATTCGAGAACTTCACGAGTGGCATTTGTCATGTTGGCCCGGGCGTTGTCGTGAATCAGCAAGATCTTTGAGCCCAACTTTCCCCTGCGCTTGTTTTGTATTGCTCTTCTGAGGTTGTGCAGAGTTTGGCAATACCTTTGAGAGTTTATTGTAGTGCCTCTTTCCAGGAAATCCACAAAAATCACACCTTTTCTGTCCCAAAAGACAGTCGCCATCACCTTCCTTGCCGACATTGTCTGCATGCATTTCTTGGGTTTTTGGGGGGAATTTGTGTGCCCCCATTGCACTGACTGCAATTTTGTCTCGCAGTCCACATGCTTAACCCATGTTTCGTCACCAGTAACGATGCGATTGAGTAATGAGTCGCCATCTTTCTCGTAAGCGTCCAAAAACGTTAGCGCTGCAGCCATTCGCTGATTTTTGTGAATCTCTGTCAAGATTTTTGGTATCCATCTTGCACAAAACTTGTGGTAACCAAGCTTTTCGATAATGATTTCGTGCAACAAACTTCGTGAAATTTGTGGAAAACTCATAGAGTGTTCCGTTATTGTGAAATTACGGTTTTCACGGACCACGGCACCGACTTTTTCGACAAGTTCGGCAGTCACTATGCTGGGTCTTCCACTTCGCTCTTCGTCGTGAATGTTAGTTCGGCCATTTTTAAATTTTATGACCCATTGACGCACTCCACCTTCAGTGATTATGTTGTCCCCATACACTTCACAAAGCTGCTGATAGATTTCTATCGGTGTACAGTTTTTTGCAGTCAGAAACCTTATTACAGCACGCACTTCACACTTCACGGCATTTTCAATTAACGCTGACATTTCAAACTGTCACAGTAACTCAACGGAGTACAGCACGAACCTCTCACTAGCACGGCAGGATGCCGACTGAGCGGCGGAGTGCCATGACACCAAGATGGCCATGCTAGCCCCGCCCCTAATGGACACAAACGAAAACGTAATGTACTTTGTGGATAGCCCTCGTAGTTCCTAATGCTAGGCTAATTTCATCATTTTTACTCTTATGTATGTCTATCAACAGCTTTAATATTGCATTTACTGAGAGCATTAAAACTGTCAATGAAGACTGAAGAACACAAAAACACCTTTAAAAGAACCTATGGTGCAATTAGAATCTTACATTGACTGACGATCAATGGGGAAACTGAAACTCACAGGAAACAATACTGTGCAAATGTTGGTGCCAGTATTCACCAGAGAGCAAAAAATGTGAAAGGAATAATATGCAAAACACTGCAAAATATTCTGTGTGCCTTCACAGTTGTAAGAATGGAAGAAAATAATGAGAGCTGTTCACAAAATAAACATTTTACATATGAATTGTTATCATCTACCTAGACATATGAAAATATATCATTTATTAATGGTACATCATTATCACTTAAAAGTAGAGAGACATTAAATTAGGAATACAAAGAGCCCAATGGCATTTTCTATGAGATTTAATTTCGTGACAAGTGTGGGAAGCCTACATTCAAAAATAGGACAGATCCTCAGCAAGCACAAAGTAAAAGTGATTTGTTGCCATCAACCAAAGAAAGCAGCACTCTTTGGTTCTGTCACAGATGATTTGATGCTCAAGATGGTTGGGGTTTTAAGAGCCCCCGCAAGTGTGGCTTTCAGACATCAGACAAGACGATTTGTATAGTTATGAAAGATGCCTGGAAGACCGTAAGTACACCTGGCTCTTACACCCCGATATATCAGCTGTGGCATGCATTGTCATTTGTCACTCTATTCAATACTGAAGAAACTCTAGCAGAGACTTCATTGTTTTGGGACTCAGTGGTATAAGAAGCAGTTGAAATTCATTTGTTGAATAATTTAATTAACATAGATTGTGGTTACACTTTGGACATGTCATGGAATCTGGTGCTTTCTTTAATAAACTTGCAAAGACCTCTTCACAGTGCAGCTCATGGGTTTATCAACCACTTAATCATACATTCATTTCAAGTATATGTGTACTTCTTTGCCACTGATTGTCCCTAGTGTTTGTGTTTCTGTGTCCACTTGCATGGTGGCATGGTCTGCAGACATAAAAGGATGGAGCAAGTGCTGTAGCGTCAGTCTTTCAAATCGAGAAGTGGAATTTATGCAGCTGCACACCCGAAATGTAATGGAGCAATCACAAATATAGGATTCATAACATCATTAAGTGATGGCCATGCATGAAATTACTTGGTCTTTTGAAATGTTGTAAGGCTTTGTAAACAAAGTCCATAACTAAACAAAATCTTCTGTATCACTGCATTTACTACAAACCTTTATTCACTGATACAAAGAAATTATATGCAGAAAACAAAATTATGAGACAATCAGCAATTCCTTTATCAGTTAGTACAAAACACTCAAGTAAGTTTATATATAATTTCATTACAGATGTTACGTAATAATAAAATGTTAATGTTGACAACTTTCAGTCTTATAGAAAAATGTTTGACAATGTTCATCAATATGCTGGTTTTACATTCTTACATCAATGTTACAAAACTGAGATATTATCGATTCTTTTTATGAATTTGTTAACATTAACTGAAACTTTCTGCACTGATCTGTTCATTTGCTTCAGAAATGACCACAGACATATGTCAGCTAATGTTAGTTCATTTCCTACAACCCAATTGTATTTTGACAAATGTATTTCAACAGTATTCTCTAAGTCAGTAATATTAATCTGTCTTGAACATAAATCAATTTTATCTAGCCATTCATCAATTTCCGATGCACACTCTGTACCACACTTTTCATATAAACAAACTGGATCTTTTGTCTCAATCAAACGACTGAAGTATCTTGCTATATTAACTTCACCAAATATTTCTTTTCCTGTTGTATTAAATAACAGAACTGGATATGGCACATCTTTCCACAGAAATGTAATATTAGGACAGCTATTTAAGTTATTCTTCCTTTGAACAGAATTGAAGAGCTTTAGACATTGTGAGAAATTCACTTCTGTCTCAACATTTACATCAAAAGTGAATAATTTGCTTAGATATTTCAACAAGAACTGAAATGAAAACAGAGGAAATTGAGGGTTGCAAACTATTTTCATATCAAAAAGCCTCTCAAAATTAGACCTGGACACGCTACAATATTTTTCATTGGGGATGCATACTCCATCCTGCTTTGGGCCATTTGTTATTACATCAACGTTATGAGAAAGTCGATTAACTTGTTGCTGAAGTTTCTCTAATTTTGAATGAACTGAATTCCACATATTTATAATATCGCTGAGGGTTATTTCCACATGAGATTTGTTCCTGAAACAAAAATGATAAGAAAATGCTGCATGTATGGCAAAATACAGAAACTTGATAAATATTTTAGCAGAGTACTGCATGTTATGTTCATATGTGAATTTAAAAAAGACAAAAGAAAGAGAGAAATGATAATTTTACATTGACAAATCTCCATTCATAACACAAAAATGCATTTTACACAGTCTTTACAAAAATCTTTCAGAATGAATTTCTCATAGACAAAAAGTATAAGCTATCTTGAAAGGCTTGTAAGTTTTCATAATGAATCTATCTTGTAGTTACCATTTGTTCCACTGACATAATGAATGAACATACAGCATTTCATAGTGAATGTTCCCAATACATAAAAATAAACCATTACGTTACATTTGACCAAAGACTATAGATCACAAACACAGTAAGCAATGAAACAGGCATAAAATGATTATGAGTGGTAATGTTTACCAGCTGAGTATGGTATCTGTGCTGTTCGTTTTTGTGAGATTGCATACTTAGGCTAGGAAAAAGAGCGATACCTAAACTAGGAAAAAAAGCGGTAGCCAAACTAGGAAAAAGAACAGCAGCACAAAGGCTAGTGACTTCTCTGTAAGTGACATGTTGCATTATAAATGTAAGAGTATTATTGCAATGAAAGTGCACAACATGCCTCACAATTTTCTTGGAATGTGAGCAATTTACGTAAAGCATAACTCAGACATTATTTTCAAATAGAGATGGCTCCAAGTAACAGTAATACATAACTTAAATAAAACTAGTGACCTGCCCTAGCATTGCAGAGGTAGCGCTCAGTATCTGCGGCCACATGATTTGTCTGGCACAGTGGTACTTTTATTTACAGGAGTAGAGTTACGAGTAAAGCTCGGAGAATAGTAGGTAAATGAATATCACCACCTTCATATAAATTAAACTATTTAAGCACCCATAGCAGACGTCAGTGTATTGCAGCGCAGGAAAGTGCGAGCAGACTGCCAGACCACCACCCGTTAACTATGCGAGCCGCACATCAGAGACCTCCACGGCTTCTCATTGGTCACCAGGGAGGTTGTGACAGTCTGCTGCAAGTATCATTGCAGGAGACTGCATGTATATACATAAAGATTCTGGTAATAATAAGTGCATGTGGCTCAGTATCCTGGTGCAAGTCTTTCGGTTTGACATCACTTTGGCAAATTCTTCTTCCTAACGAGTTAAACAAATGGGAAAATGTGAAGTATCATGGAATCTGATACATTTCATTTCTTGTGAATTTCTCCATCACTGACAAATGATTGGCAGATTATAAAACAGAGATAAAAATCCATGGTCTGAGGAGAATTCGATCCCATCACTTTTCAGTTCGGGACACATGCTAGGTCACTAGGCCCAACTCGAATTCTGCTCAGGGTTCACTGCTGCATGGAGTTTCTGCACCTGTACTGCTAGGTGACAACACCATCATTTTCAAAGCGGCAGTCAATTTTAATTCGTCATACTTCAGCCAATTTCCACAGAATATGAGGTCTGTTCAAAAAATTTTGAAACATTCATAATTTCGTGCCAATGGTGTGTTGGAGTGAAATGCAGTTGGTATCCCCGCACATGCCTGTGTCTAATGTGTAACTGCCAAAAGTTTCACTGTTGTATTTCTGTTAGTTTTTGTACACAGAGGTATTGGGTATAACACTGTGTTGCACAATTTGCAAATTTCGAGATGGTAGAATTAGAGGAGCGACACATCTGTATTAAATTTTGTGTGAAACTCAAGAAAATCTTTACAGAGACACATCAAATGATGCAGGAAACCTACCATGATGAGTGCTTAGGCAGTGCTCAGTGTTAATAATGGTTCATACAGTTTAAAAATGGCCAGGCGGAAGTTAAAGATGACCCTCGTTAAGGATGCCCTTCGATGTCTACTGATGATACTCATGTCAGAAACGTCAATGAAGCTGTGTGTGCCAATCAAAGACTGACTGACTGACTGAGAGATTGCAGAAGAATGTAACATTTCAGTTCGATCATGTTATGAAATACTGACACAGCATCTTGGAATGCATTGTGTTGTAGCCAAGCTTGTGCCATAGCATGAGTCAAGACCAGAAAGATCTTTGCCTCGCAATCTGTGAAGAGCCTCATCCTCCACTCTCTCCAGACCTGACCCCTGTGGGCTTTTTTTTATTTCCAAAGATGAAAACCCCACTGAAAGGACAAAGATTTGTAATGATAGACAAGATAAAAGAAAATTCACAGATGGTGCTTCGTATAATCCAGCAAGAGGCGTACTGAGACTGCTTCTGGAAGTAGAAACAGCACTGGGAGTGGTGTATCAACTGTGGAGAAGAGTATGCACAATAAGTAAAAGGTAAGCGTAGAAAAATTTTGTGGACCACGTTCCAGAATTTTTTGAACAGACCTTGTATTTATAAATTATACACGCAAACATTCCTCATGCATCATTCTACTTATTAGTCAAAACCAGAGCAAATCCATACGGTAGTTCCTTAAATTAGTCCATACATACTGACAGAAGTGAACAGAGACCTCGAATTTTATTCAAAACACACACACACACACACACACACACACACACACACACAGAGAGAGAGAGAGAGAGAGAGAGAGAGAGAGAAAGATATTTATATTGTAATTGCTAGAACAACATCCAAGATTAGAATTTTAACATTCTAACACCCAGCATGATGTTCGTAGAGGAGTCAAACTGCCATAAAGGCAAAGAAGAGTTCAGGTTTAAAATCAGATACATGAACTCAGGAATGATAATTCTCTCTAAATTTATCTACAGCTATTTGTACATGGAACACAGGCAGCACTTTTACCGTCTGCGAAGTACACATTGATATACTGAACTGGATCCTTTCACCAAAATTATGCCCAAGCGATATATGACATACAAAGTCTAAAATTACTTCACCATTGCTGAGAATACAAGAATACTTCATGAAATGTACAAAAATTAAGCATGAAAAGTAATGAAAATGGGACGAGTTATATTGTAGAGCATTTTCAGCAACTGGATTCTGGGTGTACCCAGGGTGGGCACCACTTCTGTATACGTTCAAGTGGTCAGGTTGTTGAGTGGTGGTCATTGCATTGTAGAAAGCAATGCAGTGAACATGTCAGCTGGTAAATACTGTGAGTGGTTTCACATGTAGCCTTACCTTCAGTGTTGTACATTTTATCAGCACTGGGTATGGATCAGGTCACGTTGGTAGCCACAATGTTAGCCTACGCCATCATACTGCCCGTCCACATCACTAACTCAAGACATTTCTCCAACATGTCATTGTTAAACCCCTACTTTATAAAGGTCATAAGAGAGAGATGTCAATAACTACCAACACATTTCACAGCTGACATCATTTTGCAAACTTTTTGAGGAGTTGATGTATTCTAGAATAGTATCTCACCTTAGCAATAATAATATCCTCAGCAAAAACATAATTTGTGTTTCAGAAGAGTTGCCCTACTGAAATCCATTTACATTTTCACTCACCAAATTTTACAATCATTAAATAATAAAATCGTGCCGGTGGCTATCTTCTGCAACCTAAGATCATGAATCACATTTATTTTCCTGGATAAATTAAAGTTTTTATTGGCTTGCTGGTGTAGCCAACCAATGGATAATATCATGTCTAACCAAAATAATGCAGAAAGCAGTACTTAGTATCAATCAGTTTCATCCAGGGACATTAATCTAAAGGGAGAAATCATGTATGAGGTTTCCCAATGCTCAGTCTTAGGTCCACTATTGTTCCTCACATATGTACATGATCTTCCATCCAATATAGGTGCACACAAGCAGAATTAGATCTCTTGGTAGATAATACTAGTATTGGAAGTCAATCCAAGAACGCACACAGCAACAGAAGAAATGGTAAAGAAAGTTCTTAAAAATGGAATTGAATGATTTTCTGTGAATGGCTTCACGTCAATGTCTGGGAAACTTGCCTTTCCCCCTTGTATGTATTAAGCAGAAAGTGCTTGCCTGCAACAGAAAGGTGCTGCAACATCTGAATGTCAACAGTGTCTGGATAGTAAAGGTGGCACTGTAACACCCATGATTCTGAGGAGAGAAAGGTATTGCCAGAGTCTCCTCCACTGTTTCCAATGGAGAAAGGTAGGGTGATAGGGGACAGAGCACGAAATTTTTGCAAAATCGCAACTCAAAGTGTTGGAGATTGCAATAGGATCCATCATGAAATTTTATGCTGCTGTCAGGCCGGAAACTGGGGAATGGATCTTGGTCCCTGAGAGCTGTCGGAGGTTGGCCCAAATTATGGAACAGGAGCTGGAACTGTTAAAAGAACTAGTGAACCAAATGCAGCTAACTATTTGGTATCCAAAAGAACACGACGGCACTGTGCACATGTCTGTTTATAATGAATGCAGTTTGCCATCATAGGATGACATTTAAAAATGCAGAGAACATGTCTCCGTGTGCGAATTGCATCATGGCATGCCTCAGTCCACCAAGGGACTGGGCCATGGCATGGTAAAGAGGAAGTATGAAGAATAGAACATTCTGTGAGGGTAAGGATAATGCTTGTAAGATATTCTACCTGGTCATCACAGCTGGGGAAAACATATTCATCCAAGGTCGCTAGGGAGTAGTAAAGCCTCCAGTTGGCCTTAGTAAGCTGCTATTTGGGTGTGCACGGAGGTGGGATAGAAGTCAGCAAATGGATAGCTCACAGGAAATGGTCACTCGAGCAGGTGGCAGAAAGAACAGATCACTCAAGGCAATGGGCAAGATGGGTAGTGCAGAAGGATAGGTCCAAATAGGAATAGGTGTGCAAGGAGTCTGAAAGGAACGTGGGAGCTCCTGTGTTAAGGCAGAAAAGGTTAAATTGATTAAGAAGGTCATCCAAGAGGGCACATCTTGGACAAGTTCTGGGAGAACCCAAAATGGTATGGTGGGCAGCAGAAATGGGCGAGATAGCTGCCCAATAAGCTGCAGGAAGTCGACCCGTTGACATAGAATTATGGAGGGATGTAAATGGTACAATGGGAAAAGGTCAAGTAAGGAAGGAAAAGACGAACTGCAACAGCTTGAAGGCAGGTATCCAGGAAGATGGGTTGACTATGAATGTCATCCAGTGTGAGCAGTATGGCTACCCCATGAGATGGAATGCCAACCTCAGGCGGAAGGTCAAAATGGACCACGAAGAAATGCGAAAGCTCAAAGTAGTCGTGAGGATGCATTTTTGTTTCCTGAAGGCAGAGTACAAGTGAACACTGCAATACTAAAAGCAGCTGCAAATCCTCTTTGTGGGATAGAAGGCCATGAACGTTCCATTGGCAGAGAGCCATGACGAGGAAAAAATGAAGTGGTGTCACCTCAGCAGCTGTCGAGGGCCAGCCTGGGAAAACTCGCTGCTACAGGGCACAAAGGCAGGAGGATCCTGCTCCATGAGATCCACACAAGTGTCGGCTTTCTTCTGCTGTCAGACTGTGGAGTACAACGCAGAAAAATGGTTGGTGGTGCATACCGGTGAAAGCCTGCTCATCAAGATACACAGGACAATCTCAAGAGAAAGCGGCATGGTCGCCACTGCAGCTGATATAGCATGGAGGAGGAGGTGGACAATCGTACTCGTGCACATCCCTACCACAGGTTACACATTTGGCCTGGTGTTGACAAGACATTCAAATGTGGCTGAAATGATGACACTGGTAGTAGTGCAGGAATGTATGGTCAGACTGTGAGAACCCCATAGCCTGCTTTGCTCTTGGACGGAAGCATCAGTCTATCAAAGGTGAAAAAAAGTGTGTTGTGTGTGTGTGTGTGTGTGTGTGTGTGTGTGTGTGTGTGTGTGTGTGCGTGTGTGTGTGCGTGTGTGTGTGTGCGTGTGGGCACTAAGGAGGCCTCTACCTTTTTCGTCACCCGATGGATGGCAATGACAGCCTGATCAGATAGGTATGCTCGGATTTCGGCCTCAGTCAGATCGTTGAGCAACCTAGTGTAAATTACACCACAGGAAGAATTCAGTGTTTGATGGTCCTCTATACAACAGGATAGCCATGGAAAAGTGAAGCGGCAAGCAGTTGTTGTGTTTACAAACCAGAAGTAATCTCCAAAAGCCAAGTGCCATTCCGTAAACAAGAGCAGGATTTCACATGACCGGCAACTGCATCAACACCTTTCCAGATAATAAATGAATTTACCATTGCGAAGGACTGACCTCCTACAGTAAGTGAAACCACGAGGAACTGTGGTGCAGCTGGGAGAGTCTTTGAATCGTTAGTCTCATTTTGTTTATGTTTTGTAGATTTTGATTGTGAAGATGATTGGCTGAGTGCGAGGAAATACCCCACGATTGCCAGCGTCTCCGATGCCACGCTTCTTCCAACTGGGGTCCTACTTCACAAGGGTGCGCACCCGCTTTAGGTGATTGTTCATACTTCAGGTCACAACCTCCTGAACACCTTACAGAGGAACCCCTCTCTAGGCCTGGCCTGTACCAGGGGGTTTTTGTGAACCCTGCCTGTCGATCCAGGGTGGGAATTTCATGTTACCCAGTCACCTGTTACGCATCAAACACGTGGGGCTGCCTTCAGAGTGCATAGGGAGGAAGGAGAAAAAAAGAGGAGCCTCAAACACTGAAGCAGAGGAAGGATAGGAGAAGGTGAATGAGGAAAGAAAAACAGTGGTGAGATCAGCTACGGACAGTGCAGAAAATTCCCCAAGCGAGGGGAAAAAGAACAGCAAGAGGAAAGACATGCAACACGGAAGGGAAAAGATGCTGCAAAGGCAGGGACCCCATTATAGATTTCTCCCCCAAGTGAGCAAAAATCTTAAGCACTAACATCACCATCTTTTGAAATGAACTGTTTTTAAATGGAGAAAGCAAGGCCAATGGTATGTTTGTTCCATTACGACCACTGTTATTTTATTTCAATAAAACAAAACACATTTGCGACAAAAATACACGTTTCCTTGCAGTCGCAAGACAGATTTAAAATACCTTCACTGACTTCAGAAATAACCTTAGATAAAAGTAGCCCCCTTGAAAGAAGTGGACAAGGCAGAGAAGAGTTGGTTGTGTATGGGTGTGACCACTAATAAAATGTTAATTCTACTACCGGTACATTCATTATTGTCGGTTATTAGTCATTGTGTTGTGTCTATTATTTTACAGATATTGTGCGATTTCTTTTTTGAAAAATATAAGTACACAGTGCACAAATCACCCACCAGTGACTGCCACAATTTTCTTCTTCTTATTATCCACATTTTACAAAATATGCTACAATATATAAAATGCCTATAAAACACCGCACTGTACAATGTACTTGCGGCGAGACAGTCACAATTCCTGAAATTCATTGCCCATGGCCTCTGGCCTGCTGAGGAGCTCCGCAGTCCTAGGTCCTTGGATAAACCATGAAAATCTGTCACATTATGCCACACATAAACAAACCCAGACTGGAGGTAGATCGGTGAGACTAGATCCGATGGCCAGGGCTTACACATTTGTGGGAAATGATAGGCTTCAGATTGGCAGGTCAGATCCGTTAAGAGATACCCAGAGAAAAGACCTGCAGTTTTGGCCGATTGTGGACATCCATTTGTGTGGCCAGCTATTCACGTGTCACAGACACCATGTTGATGAAATGAGGTCAATGAGATTTTTTCAGCATTTTCCTGATATTTTCCTGACACATTTGAAATTCCCTGACTTCCAGAACTTGTGGCAACCCTGGATATCTTCAATTACTGTGCTGCGCAATTCAGAGGTTTATAAAGTCACCTGTGGATACAATGGAAAAGCTAACAGTATCAGATATAAAGAGCATTTATTAGGAAAAAAGTGTAATAATTGCATAGCTCATCTTTTGCATATCACTTGCTAATCGCAGGCCACAAACCAATGGGAGTTGATGAATTACTATCCTCCATAAAAAATTGATATTCTTAAAGAACTGGAAATTTTGAAGTGTATGTCTGTTAATGATGTCCTCATTCTCAATCAACAGCAACAATTGTAAAATAAAAATTTCTTTAATTGCTCTTAACCACTATTTGCAACCACTTGACATATTGTCATATTTTGGCTGAAGTATTATTCTAAGTGCTTGTAAAAATTTCAAATTACAGAGAGCATCAATTTATCGAGTGTCAAAAAAATGAAGAGTTGATTGAATAGGAAAAATCTCTGTTCAAAAATGTTATTTTCTTGGAAACACAAGACTGCACAAATTTTAGAATATAAACCCTCCAAAAATCCTGTAATACAATCCTGTAGTAATGACAAAACTTGGTAGTTAATGATATATTTCAAACATAAGGTTTTGTTCATTAAAAAATGTGGGTTCAGTTGTCATGCCTATTCTACATACTTGAAAGTAGTAATGTTAGTACTGTTATAGGAATATATTAATTAAACAACATTGCTTTAGTGCACAATATGAATTAGTGTTGCCTCTATGTCCTGTCATCATTAAAAGTGTAGTTACTCTCAATTTTAATATTTTGTGACTAACTAGCAAAAAATTACCTACAAATGTCGAAATAATCATCCTGGACAATGCCACAGTTACCTCCAAGCCTCAGTTAAATTCAATTCAGAATTGCCTTTTAGATCTGAAGAAGCAGTGTCAGCTAACATTTGTCTAAACAGGCTCGACTCTGTGGAGACTGTAAGTCATGACCTAAGTTTTTCAAAAGTAATGAACAATGTGAACAGTAAGCTGATCTTCATGTTAAATGGGTTGTTAAAATAAAATCATACTAACTATACTTTAAATTTATGAAGTGTTGCCATTTTTATTGAAAATTCTTGTTGTATGGTCTTCCGTCCAAAGACTGGTTTGGTCCAGCTCTCCATGCTACCCTTTCCTGCGCAAGCTTTATGATATCCAAATAAATACTGCAACCTACATCCTGAATCTGCTTACTGCATTCATTTCTTGGTCTCTCACTACGATTTTACCCACCACACACGCAGTTCTCATATATCATTTTCGTCCTTTTAATTATTTTTATTGTATTCCACAGCTGTTACGCTTTTTCATTTTATAGCATTAACTATATACTTTATTTGTTACCTATCTTTATGCTTTTGTTATTAAGCTTGGTGTCTTGTTATAACTATTTTCATTAATAATGTAACTCTTCACCAACTTTGTGCCACTCAGTGCAAATTGCTCCCCATAGGTAGTGCACACTGTGCTGTTTCCCTGTAGCAGCGAAATCAGTTGACAGACCTTTTAGTATGACGCCAGTCCCTAGTGGCTTGCTGTATCTGTGGTTTTAATATTGACTTTAGGAGATACAACAAACTTACTTATCTGACCTGAGCACTTTAGCTCATATGTTTTTTATTATCTCCCCATGCAATGTGAATCTATGTAAGTAATACTTTTTCAGTTTTTAATACTACTGGTGCTACTTAATGCTTTTGTTGTTGATAGATTAGAAATCTACTCAGCAAGCGGTGGCAGGGAAACGCACACGCAAAAGGATTTAACTTTTACAAGCTTTTGGAACCAGTGGCTCCTTCATCTGGCAAAAAGTTGAAGGGGAAGGAAGAGGGGTGAAGGAGAAGGACTGGAGAGGTTTAGGGAAAGGGATACAGTTCAGGAAAGTCACCCAGAACTCCAGGTCAGGGGAGACTTACGGCATGGGATGAGAAGAAAAGACTTCCTTTCCTTCTCATCCCATCCGGTAATTCTCCCCTGACCCAGGGTTCTGGATGACTTTTGTGAATTATACCTCTTTATTGTGATGGATTCTTTTAATTGTAATGGATGGCTACACCCTGATAGTAGAAAAAGAAAGGGAAGGAAAAATATTTGTCGAATATGTGCTGGGGGAAGCTTATGGAAGAAGGAATGTTGTATATGCGGTAGATGCAAGGAGACACAGGAAGGTTTCGGATACATCATAGAATGAGTAGACAGAGATTTAGAAGCATTTCCAAGAGCAGGCCATAACATAATTATGAACTGCAGACTAAAACTGAAGAAATTGCAGAAAAGTTAGGTGTTAGAGACAGGAGCTCAATAAACTGAAAGAACTAGATATTGTGGAGAGTTACAAAGAGAGCATTAGGCAAAAGGTGGCAGAAAGAGGAGACATGAATACAATAGAAGGTAAATGGGTAGTTCTGAGAGATGAAACAGTGAAGGCACAGTATCAAATAGGCAAAAAGATATAACTCAGTAGAAATCTTTTGATAACATACATTTTAGTGAATATAACTGATGAAAGAAAATATACAAAGGCAGCAAAAGAAGATGACAAAAGGGCATAGAGATATATAAAAATGGAAATTAACAGAAAGTTCAGCATAGCATTGCAGGAATGGATAGAGCAGAAATGCAAAGTTGTAGAAGAATGTGTACTTATGGAACAGGTAGATACCACGTATAGCTTCACTTTTTTTATGTAAGTTATATGAGATTGCAAAAGTATGTTCACACTTCAAGAAGAATGTAATAATCCCCATAGTCACAGTTGCAAACTACCAACACAAATTATTTAAAGAAGAATGAAAAGAGTTGTAGAAGCCAACCTTTCAGATGATTAGTTTGAGTTCCAAAGAAATGTATGAACAGGCAAGACAATATTGACCATACAATGTATCTTAGAAGACTGACTGAGTAAATGCAAACCTACAGTTACAATACTTGATGATTTAGAGACTGTGGAATTGAATACACTCTGTGTAGTTCAGAAGGGAGTAGGGACAAAATAAAGGAGGTGAATGATTCATCAATCACACTGAAAAAAAATCCAAGAGACCACGAGAAATGAAAGGTTAGACGTTTACTAATGTCATTTTAATTCTATCAGAGATGGCAAAGTACTTGGAAGATCAACTGAATGCAGCGTGCAGTGACACACACACACACACACACACACACACACACACACACACAGGTTAAG
Organism: Schistocerca americana; assembly: GCF_021461395.2. NCBI lineage: Eukaryota > Metazoa > Arthropoda > Insecta > Orthoptera > Acrididae > Schistocerca > Schistocerca americana. Next base: position 303,526,801 of record NC_060119.1, on the reverse strand, counting down.
GGAAGGAGTAAAGAAAAATTAATTCGGGTAACAATTAGATCAGGAAATGAGACACTAAAATTGGAAGACAATGTTTGCAATTTGGGCAGAAAGATAACTGATAAACACTGAATATTAGATGGTTAGATCAAATAACTACTGAAGAATTACTGAATCAAAGTGCAATGACAAGAAGTATACAGTACAATTAGACTACAAGATGGGGTCTGTTGATAGGACACATTATGAGGCATCAAGGAATTATTGGTTTCATTGCAATAGATATGCAGAGGATAAATTAGAATGGACAGTTACATGAAACCAGTCTTTGGACTGTTGACTACAAATCACAACACGCTGCAGGTTGTTACTATAGATCATACTGACATGGTTAAAAGCTTTTTCAAAATATACAATGCCAAGCTATTTCCTAATCATTAGTCAGCTGCCTCTTTCTGTAATTTAAACTATGGTTTGCAAATGGTCCATTGTGAAATATCCATATTTATAGCTAACTTTTTTTTTTTTTAATGTAAATGGACAGATAAAAAAATCTACTCACCAAGCGGTAGCAGGGGAACGCACAAACAAAAGGATTGATGTTTCACAAGCTTTCAGAGCCAGTGGCTCCTCCTCCTGGAGTAGTGGTAGTCATGCCAATATAAAAGGCTAACCAGTGTTTGCATAACAGCTGGTATAACATGTTGTTTCACAGGTGGCTTTCCCTTTGATAGCATATGCTTTTCCACTTACAGGGCTGGAATAGGTGGTGGTAGGAAGGTGCATAGGGCAAGTACTGCACTGGGGATGATCACAGGGATAGGAACCATCGGGTATGGAGACCGGTGCAGAAGGAGCATAGGGTCTGACAAGGATATTGCGGAGATTGGGAAGGTGATGAAAAGTTATTTTAGGTGTGGTGGGCAAAATCTCAGACAGAAAGGATCTCATTTCAGGGCATGATTTTAGGAAGTCATGGTCTTGTTGAAGTAGCTGATTGACACATTCAAGACCAAGATAATGCTGGGTGACAAGTGGGGTGCTCTGAAGTTGTTTTTTGGAGGGATCAGCACTAGTAAGAGAAAGTAACTATTCCTTTCTTCACTCCATTTTGGTTTTCTACATCTTTCATTTTCTGACTTGTCTATTTTTCGGTTCTCCCGCTCCCACCTCTGTTACATACAATGCATTTAGCTTTTCACTCTTATTAACTAGTGCATGATGTTTTAGTAGTAATCTCTGTCTTGCATATTACCCTGTCTTCCACCTTTAAGCTCTCAGGATTTCAAATCTCATCTGGTGCTGTCCCCAACAATCAGTCTTTCCTTCTCATCCCATCTGGTAAGTCTCCCCTGATCCGGAGTTCTTGGTGGCTTTTCTAAACTGTACCCCTTTCCCTAAATCTCTCCAGTCCTTTTCCTTCACCCCTCTTCCTTCCCCCTCAACTCTTCTACCAGAAGGAGGAGCCACTGCCTCCAAAAGCTTGTGAAAGTTCAGTCCTTTTGTTCGTGTGTTCCTCTGCTGCCGCTTGGTGAGTAGATTTTTTTATCTGTCCATTTACATTATATTATCAATAACTGATCATTTTCGTTGTTGTAACTTATTAGTTGCTTTGCTTGATTAAATCCAAAGGTTATTTCTCTGTTAATGATTTTAATGAACATCTTTTCCAATATGGAAAGAAGACTACCACATGTTCAGCTTTTTATAAGGGGCAGTCATATGAAAACAAGACAGATGGAGAAAGTAAGTAAACTGTTCACTACCGTATCTCAAAAGTAATCCCCATAACTGTTAATACATTTATCCCACTCTGAGACAAGACGGTCAATGCCTTCGTGTAATGACGATTGCGGTTGCCTACAGAACCACGATTGTACCCACACGTGCATCTCTTCATCCGAAGCAAATTGGTCGTCACAAACGCTTTTCTTAAAGACTCCAAAAATATGGGAACCTCATGAACAGAGAAAAATGTAGTATATCTAAAAACAAAGATGATGTGACTTACCAAACGAAAGCACTGGCAGGTCGATAGACACACAAACAAACACAAACATACACACAAAATTCAAGCTTTCGCAACAAACTGTTTCATTGTTGTAACTTATTAGTTGCTCTGCTTGATTAAATCCAAAGGTTAATGATTTTAATGAACATCTTTTCCAATATGGAAAGAAGGCTACCACATCCTTGTAACCGCCCCCGGTGTAAAACCTGTCCCATGCACCCTCCCACCACCACCTACTCCAGTCCTGTAACTCGGAAGGTGTACACGATCAAAGGCAGAGCCACGTGTGAAAGCACCCACGTGATTTACCAACTGACCTGCCTGCACTGTGATGCATTCTATGTGGGAATGACCAGCAACAAACTGTCCATTCGCATGAATGGACACAGGCAGAAAGTGTTTGTTGGTAATGAGGATCACCCTGTGGCTAAACATGCCTTGGTGCACGGCCAGCACATCTTGGCACAGTGTTACACCGTCTGGGTTATCTGGATACTTCCCACCAACACCAACCTATCCGAACTCCGGAGATGGGAACTTGCTCTTCAATATATCCTCTCTTCCCGTTACCCACCAGGCCTCAATCTCCGCTAATTTCAAGTTGCCGCCATTCATACCTCACCTGTCATTCAACAACAACTTTGCCTCTGCACTTCCACCTCGACTGACATCTATGCCCAAACTCTTTGTCTTTAAATATGTCTCCTTGTGTCTGTATATGTGTGTGTGTGTGTGTGTGTGTGTGTGTGTGCGCGCGAGTGTATACCCGTGTATACCCGTCCTTTACCTTAGGGGGAAAAAAGGACAGGTATACACTCGCACACACGCACATATCCATCCACACATACAGACACAAGCAGACATATTACTTGGTCTTTAAATATGTCTGCTTGTGTCTGTATGTGTGGATGGATATGTGCGTGTGTGCGAGTGTATACCTGTCCTTTTTTCCCCCTAAGGTAAGTCTTTCCGCTCCCGGGATTGGAATGACTCCTTACCCTCTCCCTTAAAACCCACTTCCTTTCGTCTTCCCCTCTCCTTCCCTCTTTCCTGATGAGGCAACAGTCTGTTGCGAAAGCTTGAATTTTGTGTGTATGTTTGTGTTTGTTTGTGTGTCTATCGACCTGCCAGCGCTTTTGTTCGGTAAGTCACCTCATCTTTGTTTTTATATATAATTTTTCCCACGTGGAATGTTTCCTTCCATTATATTGAAAAATGTAGTATTGTTGATATGTAGGGCTTCTCAGTAAACTTCTGCAGTATACTTTAAACAACCTTGACAACATGTGGGCCTTATGTCTGACCTCAGATTATCTTCTAAGATTCTAAAACAAATGAATGCCAGATATTGGGTAGTAGTTTTGAGGATCGCTTCAGCTATCCTTCATACAGATAGGTGTGACTTGTGCTTTCTTCAATCCACTGGGCACAGTTTTCTGTTTGAGGGATCTATGGCAGAAAAATGATGGGCTAATTCAGCTACAAATTCAGTATAGGTTGTTCTGACAATGCTGTAGAAGTTTCACTGGAAAGCTCTTACACACCCTCCATTTAGTCCTCCTCATGCAATTTTCATATTTTTTGCTGTTGATTTACTTCGGATGAAGAGTTGCACACCTGGGTAAATCATGCTTCCACAGTGTGAGGGTTTCTATTTTCAAGAAGTATGCTTATACCTGACAGAACACCTCCCCCCTCCCCCTTTCTTCCAGCTGTTCTTTGTGTAAAGCTACCATTTCCATAAAGGAAAATAGGCTATCTATTCTGGACACAATCTGGTTAATTGGTCAAATTACAACTTAATCGTTTCACAAGAATATTTCGTCTAAATAATTTCTGTCATCAGACTCCTTTCCCTTCTTCATACCACATTCTTAGATCTGTGTTGATAAAAACCATGTAACTTCACCAGTGAGGAGCCCCATGCCACAAGTGGCACTGCAGACTCTGAGCAACTGATTACAATGATAAACTTGTCAAAAGGGTGTCTTCCACTGTACCAAGGTGCCCCAGGAGCACCTCAAAAGTAAGTATCCAATCGCAACAAACATAGGACTCTCTCAATACCTTAACAATAACAATGCTCCTTAAAGTTAGCAGAATGCCAGTTATGAAAAATTACTCAATTATACTAATTGCTAAAAGTGCAGGTGCTTTACAAATCATTGAAATATTAACCAACATATCTGTACCCTTACAGTAGACAACGTCAAACATTTTCCCATTAAGGCATTGACCATTTGTCTCACAGTGGGATAAATATATTAACAGTTTACTTAATTGTGTTTGCATCTGCCTCATTTTCAATTGACTGCCCCATATATGCATTGTCCAGCTTGCTCATAGAGTAGAGATATTACAATATTGTTGCAGTTGCAGGCAATTATTTTCTTTCACAAAATCTGTAAAAAGTTCCTTTTGTACTTCTGCTCCAGCTTTAAGCTTAGCTACAGCAACCCCAATCACAATCTGCATCCTTTCCTTTCTTCATAGCCCTAATGACTTTACATACTTAATTTGCTGTAATTTCTGGAATTCACTGTTTTCGTTATTAAATATCCAAGTTTCCGATTCATGTCTCTAACCAAAGATATCATTATCTCAACAAAAATTATCAGTTTTTGAAAATATAATGTAGCTGGGTCGATAAAAAAATTTACTCACCAAGTGACGGCGGTAGAATACACATATACAAGGTAACAAAATCTAACGATGGAAAATCCAAGATGGAATGTAACAACATTATGAACAGGAAAGCTGCTACTCACCATATAGCAGAGTTGCTGAGTCGCAGATAAGCACAACAAAAAGATTGAATACTGCCACAAATAAAGCTTTCAGCAAATAAGGCCTTCATCAAAAATGACACACACACACACACACACACTTGGCTGCAGTCTCAGGCAATTGAAGCCACACTGTGAGCAGCAGCAGTGCATGACAGGGAATGATGACTTGGTGGGGATAAGGAGGATACTGGGGCGGGGTGGGAGAGGGATAGTAGGGCAGGTGTGGCGTACAGTGAAGTGCTGCTGGGGAGTGCACAGGAAGGAGGTGGAGAGAGGTGAGTGTAGCTATGTGCAGTCAGGAGGTTAGACGGAGGGGAAGGGAGAGTAGGGGAGGATGGAGAGGGTAGGAGAAAAGTAAAAACACTGGGTGAATGGTGGAATGGGAACAAGAAAGGGGCTGGATGGATGAGGACAATGACTAACGAAGGTTGAGCTCATGATGGTTATGGGAATGTAGGATATATTGCAGGGAGTTTCCACCTACGCAAATCAGAAAAGCTGGTGTTCATAAGAAGGATCCATATGGCATAGGCTGTGAAGCAGTAATTTGAATGAAGGATGTCATGTTTGGCAGCGTGCTCAGCAACAGTGTGGTCCACTTGTTTTTTGGCCACAGTTTGTGGATGGCCATTCATGCGGACAGACAGCTTGTTGCAATAGTGGTTGCAGCTCAGCTTATAGATCACATGACTGGTTTTACAGGTCGCCCTGCCTTTGATGTGACAGGTGATGTTTGTGACTGGGCTGGAGTAGGTGGTGGTGGGAGGATGTACGGGTCTTGCATCTACTGTAGGTCTATTAGAGGGGTATGAGCCATGAGATAACGGTTTGGGAGCATGGATTGTGTAAGTTCGATGGACAGTGGAATACCACTGTGGGAGGGGTGGGAAGGATAGTGGGCAGGATATTTCTCATTTCAGAGCAAGATGAAAGGTAGTCAAAACCCTGGCGGAGAATGTAATTCAGTTTCTCCAGTACTGGGTGTACTGATTTACGAGGGGAATGCTCCTCTGTGTCTGGATGGTGGGACTTTGGGAAGTGGTGGGAGACTGGAAAGCTAAGGCATGGGAGATTTGTTTTTTGTACAAGATTAGGAGGATAGTTATGGTTTGTGAAGGCTTCAGTGAGTGGGACCAGATAAAGCTAATGGGGGAGAAGGTGTTGAGGTTCTGGAGGAATGTGGATAGGGCATCCTCATCCTCAATCCAGATAGCAAAGATGTCATCAATGGTTCTGAACCAGGTGAGGGTTTCGGAGTCTGGGTGATTAGGAAGGATTGCTCTAGATGGCCCTTGAATAGATTGGCACAGGATGGTGCCATGTGGGTTCCCATAGCCGTACCCTGGATTTGTTTGTAGGTAGTGCCTTCAAATGCATGTAATTGTGGGTTAGGATATAGTTGGAGTGAGGTTCTGGGATGGGCTTAAGGATTTGATGAGTGAGTGGAGGTCCTACTGGATGTCTAATATGAGGTCACTGTGGCAAGGTTTGTAGGTGGATGTATCTGACAGCTGGCGGAGTCCTTCTGCCAGGTAATCCTTGCAGTTCAAAACAATAGTGGTGGAGGCTTTGTTCGCAGGTAGGATTATAAGGTCAAGATCAGTTTTTAGAAGGTGGACTGCGGTTCTTTCTGCATATGTAAGGTTAGTTTGCTTGTTGAGGGATTTGGAGAACGATGGTGAGATAACGTTGAACATTAAGAAATTCTGGGAATTTAACAGGGGGTGATTTGGGGGCAGTGGAGGTGGACCACGGTTGGATGGAGGAGTGAACTGAGTTAGGCAGGGTTCAATATTGGTCTTTGGTTGAGTCTGATTGGTAGGGTTGGTGGCAAAAAAGTGTTTCACTGTAGGGACTGGGAGAAGAAGAGATGGTTTTTAACTAGTCCTGGATGACTGAATTTGAGAGTGGAACAAAAGGTGAAGCCATTGGAAAGGACTGATATTTCTGTGGTGCTAAGGCTTCTGCAAGAAAGGTTCATGACTGTTTTTTGGGTCTGTTTGGGTTCTGGATTCTGTAAGGTGGTGGGAGTGAGTTTTGGAGGGTAGGGTAAATGTAGTAGGTCTACGAGACCGAGTTTGTCACTATGAGAGGATGTGAGGGAGGTTTGGAGGTTGTTGTAGAGATGGTGGACAGTGGTGCTCCACAGCAGCTTTAGGGAGTGAACCGGGTGGAGAGCTTTTTGAGGTAGCACTGTGCATGTTGCTGTAGTTCCTGGAGGGCAAGAGTTTCAATGTGTGTTATGGGTTCCAGGAATTTGGGATTGCATAGAAGGAGAATTTTGTGGATTGCGAGAAGGTACTGTGAGACGGTTTGAGCTTGGTTGATATGGTTTTGCAGGACTATGTTGGTGAGGGCCAAGTGCTGGCGGAATCTGAACAGGCGGAAGTCATCGTGGAAGGAGGGGTGGCAACCAGAGATGGGTAATTTGATGGTAAGGTTAATTTGGAGGATTCCATGAGCCAAGCAACAATGCAGGAACGGTATGTGGGACATATGGCTATGGATAAGGAAACTAAGGATAAGGAAACTTTTATATATTGACGCAGATGGAAGAAGCAAGGATCCATGGTGGTTGGAAAAATGCAAAAAAAAATGTATAACACAAAAAAAATTTGTAGAAATACACCCAAATATGTGCGAAAAATCATGAGAAGGATGAAATGGATTCAAAGTGGGAAACAAGATAAAATATGAGGGAGTCAGTGCTAGCGAAAGGCAAAAACTCACTAAAATTGGCGTAAAGTCACAATGAGATCAAAGAAAAGATCAGTGGTCTGAGGGTGGATAAGTGTGAAGAAGGGGGGACAGCAGATGTAACTGGATGAGGTGGAATTGGTGGGTGTGAACTGGGATAGAATGAAGAAAAACACACACACACACACACACACACACACACACACACACACACACACACACACCACTGCAGTCTCAGGCAACTGAAGCCACACTGGTGCATGATGGGAGTGGTGACTGAGAGGGGCTATAAGGAGGAGAGAGGGGCTATAAGGAGGAGGCTGGGGTGGGGAGGGGGGGGGGGGATAGTAGGGGACGGGTGGCAGACAGTGAATTGCTGCTACGGAGCGCGCAGGGACGAGGTGGAGGGAGGGTAGGGCATATCACAGGAATGGATAGAGCAGAAAAGCAAAGCTGTAGAAGAATGTGCACTTATGGGAAAGGTAGTGGTCACAAACAGCTTTAACTTTTACATGTAAGTTATGCGAGATGGCAAGAGTATGCTCACACTTCAAGAAGAATGTAATACTTCCAATTCTACAAAAGGCAGGCACTAACAGGAATAAATAGCTAACAGGCATAAATATTAAAATCTGCAAGTTTTCGGAGCCAGTGACTACTTCTGGAGAAGGGTTGAAGGGGAAGGAAGACGGATCAAAGAAAAGGATTGGTAACATTTAGGAAAAGGGGTAGAATTTGGAAAATCTGCCCAGAATCCCGAGTCAGGGGAGACTTAGTGGATGGGATGAAGGAAAGACTTATGGTTGGTAACTGCACCAAACAAGATTTGAAAACCTGAGAGCTTAAAAGGTGAAAATAGGAGAACACACAAGACAGAGATTAGTACCACAACATTCTGCATGAGTCAATAAGAGCAGAAAACTAAGTTCATTGTATACGATACAGGGGTGAGAGAGGGCTGTGAAAAATAAACAGGTCATAAAATGAAAGATATAGAAAACTAAAATGGAATTGAGAAAGGAATAGTTACTGTGAATAAATGCTGAGAGCAAAGAAGTTGGCTGTCAAGAAACAATGACAAATTGTAGCGCCTGTTCCTACTTGCGAAGTTCTAAGAAATTGGTGTCTGGGGGGTCAAGACTCCAGGTGGTACACATTGTGAAACAGGCACCAAGATCATGACTGTCATTTTGTAAAGCATGTTCTGCAACAGGATATTGTGTGTTGCCAGTACACATCCTCTGTCTATTCCCATTCATCCTCACTTATAACTCAGTTGTATTCATGCCGATCTAAAAGGCTGAACATTGTTTACACGAACAGCTGATGTATGAAATGCGTCATTTCGCAGGTGGCTCTCCCTTTGATAGTATATGTTTTGTCAGTTACAGGACTGGTACAGGTGGTGGTAGGAAGCTGCATAGCGCAAGTCTTACAGTGAGGATGGTTAGAGGGGTTTGATGCATAGGGTAGGCAGATGGGTGCGCAGAAGGAGCATAGGGTCTGACAGTGTTATCGCGGAGATAAGGAGGCTGATGAGAAGCTGTTCTAGCTAGCTGTGCTGGTCAAATTGTTGGATAGAACGGATCTATTTCAGGACATGATGTTGGTAAGTAACAGCCCTATTGAAGTAACTGATTAATACGTCCTAAAATCATGTCCCAAAATGAGGTCCCTTCTGTCAGACATTTTACCTAACACACCTAGAATAGCCTTTTACTGCCCTCCCGAACTCCGCAATATCCTTATTAGACACTATGCTGCTTCTGCATCCATCTCCATACCCTACGGCTCCAACCCCCGAGAACAATCCACACTGTACGACTTGCCTGTGCAACCTTGTACCACCACCTATACCAACACTGTAACTGGCAAAAGATATACAATCAGGCAGAGAGCCATGTATGAAACAACAAAAGTTGTGGGCCAGCTGTTATGCAAACACTGTTCAGACTTTACATCTGTTTGACTAGAATCATGTTATCAGTTAGGATAGGCAGAGGGTGTATACTGGTAACCCCAATATCCTGTTGCAGAGCATGCTTTACAAAATGACAGTCAAGACCTCGGTGCCTGTTTCACTGCATGTAGCATCTGGATTCTTCTTCCAGAAACGAATTTCTCAGTACTCCACAGGTCAGAACTGGCACTACAACATAACCTTTGTTCCCGCCACCCACCAAGCCATAATTTATGTTAATTTCTTGGCTCTCACCGTTTCTTCACAGTATCTGTTCCTATCTTCATTCCGTTTTAGTTTTCTATATCTCTCATTTTATCGCCTGTTTATTTTTCACAGTCCCCCTCCCACTTCTATTGCATACTTAAATTTTCTGCTCTTACGAATTCATGCACAAAGTTTTGGCAGTAATCTCTGTCTTGTGTATTACTCAACTTACACCTTTAAGTTCTCAGGTTTTCAAATCTTGTCAAGTGCAATCCCCAACAATCAGTCTTTCCTTTTCATCACGACCAGTTAGTCTCCCCGACCCGTGATTCTGAGCGACTTTTCTAAACTCTACCCCTCTTCCTCTACAGGAATTAAAGTTTGCAAGCTTTCAGACCCAGTGGCTGCTGCTTCTGACGGAAAGGTTGACGGGGAAGGTAGAGGGGTGAAGAAAAAGGACTTGTGAGGTTCATTAGCAGTCTTTTTCCTTCACCCCTCTTTCTTCCCCTTCAATCATTCTGCCTATATAAAAGGAGCCACTGGCTCCAAAAGCTTGAAAACTTTCACACCTGTATGTGTGTGTTCGGCCACTGCATGGTGAAAATTTTTGTTATCCACCTACTTACAAAGATATCATTAGATGTTTATACAATTCCATCTCTGTTGTTGATCACATACTGCTCTACCATATCATGTAATGATATCATGTGATATCTTACCAAACACGTGTGTTTTATTTTCTGCTCACACTTATTGTTTATTTCACCAAATTTTCATTGCACCGTGCCATGTAATCTTCAAGACAGCACCAAACAGTTTTGTTTAAGTCAGTACATTTGCTCTTCTTCCTGCTACCATTAGCTTTTTAACAGCTGCTTCATTCAAACCAAACAGACTTACTTTGCTTTTACTGCCTATATCCATATCCATCCTCTGCAAACCACTAGATAGTGCATAGAACACAGTACTTCTCATCGAAACAATTATTGGAGCTACTTCTTGATCTATTTACATACTGAGAGCAGGAAGAATAACTGTTTAAACTCCTGTGTGCACACAGTAATTAATCTGATTTTGTCTTCACAATCCCTATGGCAACAATACATGGGGGACTGTAGTATATTCCTAGATTCATCATTTAATACTAGTCATTGAACTTTTGGAAGGAGGCTTTCTTGGAGTGTTTTGCGTTTATCTACATCTATACTGTGCAAGTCACAGTGAGGTGCATGCCAGAGGGTAAGTCCCATTGTACCAGTTAATAGGGATACTTCCTGTTCCATTCACATAAGGAGCACAGGAAGAATGATTGACTTGATGCCTCTGTGTGTGCCATCATATCCTCACAATCCCTATGTGAGTCATATGTAGGGGGTTGTAGGATATTCCTAGAGTAATCATTTAAAGCCGGTTCTTGAAACTTTCTTAACAGACCTTCATGGGATAGTTCACTTCAAGCTTCAAGAGTCTATCAGTTGAGTTCCTTCAGTATCTCTATGACACTCCTCCACATATTAAACAAACCTGTAACTATTTGTGTTGTCTTCCTCTGTATACATTCAACATCTCCTACTAGTCTTATCTGGTAAGGGTACCACACACTTGAGCAACACTCTACAACCAGTCACACAAGTTATTTGTAAGATCTCCTTTGTAGACTGACTATGGTTCCCCAGTATACTGCCAATAAACCGAGGTCTACCACCTGTCTTAGTTACATATTATTCATATGTACACTCAATTCTTAGCTATGGCATTCTTTTTTGGGAAACAAACACACAATTTTCAAACTACAGAAAAGAGCCATAAGAATAATAACCAAAAATACTAGTCAAGCTCATTGTAAAGATCTGTTCAAAACAGTAGGGATTTTAACTGCTCCATGTGAATACACTGACCAGTCAGTTGTACACATCAAAAACAACATTGGTAATTACTGCACACACAGCTCTGTCCATGACCATGCAACAAGAGAGAGACTCAACTTACATTTACAAAATAAACATAAAACTCAAAACAGCATTTTCTACCAAGGAATAAACTGTACAATAAATTACAAAAAAAGATTAAGGAAATTGCAAAAATACACTTACTTAAAAAGGCAACTAAAACATACCTGTTATGGAATACATTTTATACATTGAAGGATTACTTAGATAAAACAGAGAGAGTGTGTGTGTGTGTGTGTGTGTGTGTGTGTGTGTGTGTGTGTGTGTGTGCATATATATATATATATATATATATATATATATATATATATATATATATATATATATAATAGAGGGAAACATTCCACGTGGGAAAAATATGTCTAAAGAGAAAGATGATGAAACTTACCAAACAAAAGCGCTGGCAGGTCGATAGACACACAAACAAACACAAACATACACACAAAATTCTAGCTTTCGCAACCAATGGTTGCCTCGTCAGGAAAGAGGGAAGGAGAAGGAAAGACAAAAGGATATGGGTTTTAAGGGAGAGGGTAAGGAGTCATTCCAATCCCGGGAGCGGAAAGACTTACCTTAGGGGGAAAAAAGGACAGGTATACACTCGCACACACACACATATCCATCCACACATACACAGACACAAGCAGACATTTGTAATTGCCTTTACAAATGTCTGCTTGTGTCTGTGTATGTGTGGATGGATATGTGTGTGTGTGCGAGTGTATACCTGTCCTTTTTTCCCCCTAAGGTAAGTCTTTCCGCTCCCGGGATTGGAATGACTCCTTACCCTCTCCCTTAAAACCCATATCCTTTTGTCTTTCCTTCTCCTTCCCTCTTTCCTGACGAGGCAACCATTGGTTGCGAAAGCTAGAATTTTGTGTGTATGTTTGTGTTTGTTTGTGTGTCTATCGACCTGCCAGCGCTTTTGTTTGGTAAGTTTCATCATCTTTCTTTTTAGACATATAAAAGAGTATTGTATACCAGAAGTAAATCTAATGATTGTCTCTAACTAGAAGTGTGTAAATATATGTGCGTATGAATTAGCTTATTTTAAATTGATCTAAACTTGTGAATACTTTCACATGTCCTATATCCTTGTAAAAAGAGATCTACAGATGAATAAAGCTGTTGCTGCTGCTGCTGCTGCTATATCTTCATAAAGCGATACACCCAGATATTTGCATGAGCTGGCCGATTCCAACTACGACTCACAGATATAAGATACTCACAGACATAAGATACTATGTTTTCTTGTTTTGTTAATTGCACAGTTTTACATTTCTGAACACTTAATGCAAGTTGCCACCTTTGAACCACTTTGAAACCTTATCAAGATCTGACTGGACATTTATGCAGCTTCTTTGAGAGAGTACTTCATTATAGATAACTGCATCATCTGCAAAAAGCCTCATTTTATTATTATTATTATTATTATCATCATCATCTGTAAGGTCACTAATACACAACATGAACAGCAAGTGACCTAACACACTTCCCTGGGGGCACACCTCTAGTTACTACTTCATCTGACAATGAATCTCCACCCGAGATGACATACTGTGTCCTCCCTACCAAAAAGTTCTCAATCCAGTCACAAATGTCACTTGATACCCCATACAATCATACTTCCAACAATAAGCATAGGTGTGGTACAGAGTCAAATGATTTTGGAAATCTGCCTGATTGCTTTGATCCAAAGCTTTCAGTATGTCATGTGAGGAGAAAGTGTGAGTTGGGTTTCACGTGATTGATGTTTTCGAAATCCATGCTGGTTGGCATTGAGGAGGTCATTCTGTTCAAGATACCGCATTGTGTTTGAGCTCAGAAAGTGTTACAAGATTCTACAACAAATCGATATCAAGGATATTGGATGGTAGTTTTGTGGATCATTTCTACTACCCATCTTATAGACGGGTGTGACCTGCGCCTTTTTCCAAGAACTGGGCAGGGTTTTTTGTTCAAGGAATCTACAACAGATTATAGTTAGGCGAGGAGCTGCCTCAGTCACAAATTAGTATAGAATTTGACATATATGCCACCAGGCCTTGGAGCTTTGTTCAATTTTAATGATTTTAGTTGTTTCTCTACACCATTGACACTAATACTTATTTCATTCATATTTTCAATAATACAAGGATTAAACTGGGGCAATTTAATATCTTTAGGTTTCTGCCAATTCAGTTTCTTCACTTTCTCCATGACACACTGCTTTGTGTCTAACAAACCAATGGCCATTTGTGCTGCCGTTCTGCGTGTATGTTCAATATCCCCCGTTAGTCCTGTCTGTAATCCCACACACTGCAGCAATATTCTAGGATGGGTCACATGAGTGTTTGGTAAGAAATCTTTGTAGACTGATGGTATTTCCCTAATATTCTACCAATGAATTAAAGTCTGCCACTTGCTTTACCTATGGCTGATATATGTAACTGTTCCATTTCATATCTCTACAAATTGTTACATTTATGAATTTGCACGAGTTGACTGATTCCAACTGTGTCTCAATTTTGAGGTAGAGGATATAGCTTTTTTGTGTGAAGTGTAAAACTTTCTGACCATTTAAAACAAGTTGTCAATCACTGCAACATTTTGAAATCTTATCAGAATCCAACCGAATATCTGTGTACTTTTCTTCAGACAATACTGCACATCACTTGTGAAAAGTCTGAGGTTAGTATTGCCTGCCTATATCATTAATATATGATGCAAACATTAAGGTTCACAGCACACATCATGGAGAACGCAAATTTACTTCAATGCCTACTGAAGAGACTTCATCCAAAGAACATGCCATATTCTCCCTACCAACAAATCTCAAATGCAGTAACAAATTTTGCTTGATACCTCACATGATCATATTTTTTTATAATAAGCATAGGTGGGATACAGAATCAAATGCCTTTTAGAGATCAAGGAATGCTGCATTTACCTGACTGTCTTGATCCAGGGTTTTCACAATGTCATGGGTTTGGGACAATCAGTGTTTTTGGAACCCTTGCTGGTTGGCATGGAAAGATGTTCTTTTCCAGATGCTTCTTTACATTCAAGCTTAGAATATGTTCTAAGGTTCTACAATAAATGGCTGTCAAGGATATTGGACACAGTTTTGTGGATCACTTCTGTTACCCTTTCTGAAGATGGGTGTGATCTGTGCTTTCTTTCAACTACTGGGCACAGATTATGTATGTATGTATGTATGTATGTATGTATGTATGTATGTACTTATTTATTTATTTACTTACTGAGGGATGTGCAGTAGATTATGGCTAAAAGAGGAACTAGCTCGGCAGCAAATTCAGTACAGAATCTCACAGGGATGCCATTGGGCCCTGGAGCTTTATCCAATTTCAGCTGTTTCTCAACACCAATTACACAAATACCCGTTTCATCCATTTACGCAGAGGTGCATGGATTAAAGTGAGGAAATACTGGTGGATTTTCAGGTGTAATTTTTTGTTGTTTGCATATGTACCTTTGTTAAGTAAACAGATCTGTCTCCTGTATGCATAACCAATTTCCTAAGATGTTGAACTTGTCACTCAATTTACTCAATTCAATATATGCCCTGCTGTGTAAATACAATTTCATAATACACATTTCTGATTTACTGCACGAGCTCGTTACTTTATCCCTTTCTGTTTACTTTTATTCTTAGTGTTCTACAGTCACTTGATAATCTAAAGTATTTTAGACCATTATATCTTGCGTATTTTCTTTATTTTTTGACATGATATATGTAATATAATTTTTGTTCCCCTTTGTCATTAACCAAGTCCATCCGGGAAAACAAAATGTTAAAGACAAACAATGTTCTTTCAGCATGCTCTGCCAATCTAAAAAGTTGAGGCTGGATTTTTTTTAGAGAGAGAGAGAGAGAGAGAGAGAGAGAGAGAGAGAGAGAGAGAGAGAGAGAAGTAAAAGGGCAGTTTTAATGCATCATGTGCTCTGAAAAGTCTCCCCCCCCCTCCTTTTTTTTCCATACAACACACACAACATCCATACAATCCTGTGAAACTGACAGGAAAGTCTTTCTTTGGGATGTTGTCCTGTTGGCTTGAGTGTCAGTTATATCAAAGCACAGAGCATTGATGTGTATTTCTGCACTTTGTCTTTCGGGATAAGTTCGTACTTTTACCACTAAGTCATGCCAACCATAACAATTTTTCTAGAAAAGAACTGTCCACATTTTTCATTTCAATTTGGTTTTGACAGACATCCATATGTAATCATTTTGGCTCAAGAGTCACGGCACTGGGAACAAACTTTACACACACTTTTCTCTTCTTCAAAACTTTTTGAAGAATATCTTGAACACTTGAATTAGAGGTGTTTCTCCACTGCAGTCTGTGACTCAACACACTGCAGCTGCATGCACAATATTTAACACTGCCTGTTCACACTGGGCCAATCAAATGCACATCTATTGTCTACAGTTGTTAGTTCACGCTGTCACTACAGTTACTGCACTGACACCATTTATATTCCACCAATAAAATCAGTCTAAGAACTTTTTGGGTGTAAGGTGTGTTACAAGTGTGTTTATGACAAGTTCCTGTCTGAAACCATTCATTACTTTTTGTCCTACTTTTTCATTAAAAATGCTTCAGCATCATATGAAGGGGAATTCCGAGTCATCAGAAAGTTTTCTATGGAGATACTTTTATTTATCTTTAATGTAAGCCTTGTTATTCTGGTTGAAATTTCTTCAGTATTTATGGTAATGGAAAAAGCCGGTAGTGAGAAATAGATGAGAGACAGAGTAAAGGTAACAACTCACTGTATAGCTGATGTCTTGAATAGTTGATAGATACATAAATGAGACTAAAAATATAAATTCATATGCTTACGTGGCCAGAGTTAATTTCAATAAAATCATTTAATGTATTACGCCACTTCATTAGCTCTCTGAACGATATGGAGCTGTGGATTGAGAGGGGCTAATAGAAAAGGGGATTATGGAGATTGCAGAGAGGAGAACGAGTATAGCACGAGTTAAATGGGAAGTATACAACAGGGCTAATGGAAATTGAGGCCACCAAGAGGACTGCAAGATCGAAGGATGTGTTGTAAGGACAACTCTCATTACAAAGCTCAGGGAAGCTGAGGGATGTTGGTGAGGATGGTGCAGGTCCAGATGGCATGGGTTGTATAGCAGCCTTTGAAGTCAAGCATGTTTTCAGCAGTGTGTTCTGCTGAATGGTCAACTTTGTTCTTGACCACACTTTGGTGGTTGCCATTCATTGTGGTGGACTGCTGATTGGTGCTCGTGTCCATATAAAATGGCAGCAGAGTTGGCATGCAATTTGACTTCTTTCGCAGGTACTGTACCTCTGACATGACAGGATATGACTGACAGGACTGGAAGAGGATGTGCCAAGTCAATGCATTAAGTCAGGTCCTGCACCTATGTCTTTCACAGGGGTATGTCTGATGTAGCAAGGGAGTAGATGTTGCATAACAATAGACCACGATATTTCGTACATTGGGTGGGAAGCAGAATACCAATTTGGAAGTAGGGGGAAGGTTTGTTAGTAGGATGACAATTTCCAGGCACAAAGATAAGTAGTATGAGCCTGGTGAAGGAAATGATACAACTGTTGTAGTCCAGGGTGATACTGGGGAATGTAGGGAGTGCTCCTTTGCAACTAGTTTATTTATGGGATCCAAGGATTAGGGACACATGTAGATACAATATGGGAGATATATCTGTGGACTATTTGGAGGATTATGCCTACATATGAAGACCCTATTAAGAACTTCAACGTACTGTTCAAGGGACAGCTGTCTACTCTTAAATCTGTTGTGTGTTTTGCCATTAGAGATACATAATAACTTTAAAAAGACATCCTTTACAATATCTTTGTTGTTTCATAAAATCCAGTGAATAATTTAATTTTTAGTTGAATTTATCCTTTCCCATTTCTCTTAACTATTTGGAACTTTCTTAAGCAATGCAGGGTGCCCCTCCTAATAGTCGCCAGGCTCATTTTCTCTGGTGTTTTCATGGATAATTGCAATTCTGCTTTTGAAATTTGCAGCTGGAGTCAGCCAAATGAATACTGCCCATCTTGTCTTTCATGTGACATACAGTGTCAATGGGAAGTGCCAGTCTGTTTCCTGTTACAAACAAAAATATTTTTAAAGCAGAATTTTACAGGCCTGTTCGACAGCGCAGTCCCAAATTAATCTAGCACAATATTTGATTTTTCAATATATATTAAAAGAGACATTACAACATGAATAATCACCAGTACTTCAACAGCACAACACAGTCACTGCTGTAGTACTGGTTATTCCTTGTGTTTCACTGTCCAAATTTAAAAAAAACACATCAATATAAAAATATCATACTAGACTTAATTTGAGACTGTTCTATCAAATGAGCATGTAAAATTCCACTTTAAAAATTACGTTGTTTGTAATGGGAAACAAATCAACGCTCCCTGTCAGCACGAAAGGTGTGATGCGCAATATATGTTTGGGCTGACTCCAGCTGCACATTGTAAAAATGATATTGCATATATCTGCTGAAATACTGGAGAAAATGCTCATAGGTAGGACACCTGGTATATTTAGGATGTGTGTTCTACATCTCCCAAAGACAGCCATTTTAATGTCTCCTTTCTCACAATATGAAATCCAAAAATATTAGGAAAAGGATAGATTGCTATTCACCATAAAGATGACACACTGAGTTGCAGACAGGCATAACAAAACTCACTCACACATAACTTCTACATATCAGTTATGAATGGAATGCATTCCAGTCAGAGTTGCTGGGGACGGCATTCGTGTGCGTGTGTGCGCGTGTGTGTGTGTGTGTGTGTGTGTGTGTGTGTGTGTGTGTGTTTCCTAATATTACTGATAATCTGAAATCCAAATTTCTAAATGGAGAGCTTCATCTCAGTTCAGTATTTAGATGCTCTGTTAGAAGCCTGTAACATGATACATTTGTTTATTAGTTTTATAGCTCTTTATACAGGTGAACATCTCTGTACATATAAAAGTAGTCATTGTAAGCAGTTGGCAATCTTTACTTTGTGCTTTACTAGTTATCTCTTTGATGTTTCGTCAGTTACTAAAGGGAGGAAGAATGCCCTAATCTCTTGTCTTATTCTCGTTCCAAATATTTGTTGGATGCAGTATAGTCTGCAGTCCATCTCTCGTATTATTTTCTAAACTCGCCCAAAAATATTTTGTGAAAAGATGGGAATATTTCATCCAGTTATTATCATTTAATTTCTCTAAGCATCTACATAACACACTCCTGCTCATAAAATCAGCTGATTCATTTTGTGCCACAGCATGCCTTCTACTTTTTTCTATCAAGACCTGGTCTAAGTTCACAAATACTGACAACATCCTAAAGTCTTTTATGCTGTCTTTTTTGCAGAAGCTCACACTTTCCCAAAATTCACAGAATACATCAATCATTCATTCATTATCCCTACAATTTATAAAATAAGTTTCTAGCCACTATATGTTAATTAACTCATACACTGTGCATCCATGCAATAACACACAACTGTATCCATATTTTAATGATACCAGAGTGTCTCTCTTATTCATGGATATTTATCCACACTCACAACAAGCTGTAGTTCATTACATCAAATGGATTTTTCATTGCCTTGCCCTAAATTTCCATAAAATTACAAAATAAGACTAAGAGTAAGCAACCTGAGTGCTGCTTATGCTGCTTAATAAATATATTTGTTTCTGTTGAACACCTGCAGTCCAAGATTTGATTACCAAAAACGTACCTCAAAAGTCATTTATTTGGAAATTTGTCTGTTAGCTCTTATCTTTGTTGAATGCAAATTGTCAGTATATCAAACATATTTTACAAAGAAAAAAATACAAAGAAGCCTGTCTGCATGTGTTAGTCATTCATAAGACGTGTGTGTGTGTGTGTGTGTGTGTGTGTGTGTGTGTGTGAGAGAGAGAGAGAGAGAGAGAGAGAGAGAGAGAGAGAGAGAGAGAGAGAGAGAGAGAGAGATATATATATATATATATATATATATATTTCGCTATGTTTACCATTGGAAAGAAGCTTCTCTCTCTAGGAATGTCATTACATACTAGCCTGAAATGTGGAGGAGGAGGTTAGTGTTTAAAGTCCCGTTGACAATGAGGTCATTTGGGACGGAGCACAAGCTTGAATTAGGGAAGGATGGGGAGGGAAACCGGAGGAACGATCCTGACATTTGCCTTGTGCGATTTAGGGAAATCATGGAAAACCTAAACCAGGATGGCCGGACGTGGGTTTGAATTGTCATCCTCCCAAATGCAAGCCCAATGGGCTAACCACTGCACCATCTCACTCAGTTTGAAATGTGTGCTACCTTGCAACAGGCAATGTTATTTATCTACAATTTTGCCGAACTGCTGTTTCAACTTGCAATATTGAACATTGCTATTAAAGTGTGTGGGAACTGTACCAAAAAGGACTAGACTGGATTAACTACAGCACAAATGGAAGCATTTAAACAAACTTTCTTCCCATGCTCCAGACGTGAAAGTGATGGTAAAAACCATAACTGTTAAAATGAGACGTACCCCCTGCTATGCACTTCACATTGGTTTATACATTATAAATGTAGATATAGATGCAATATTTTTGAGTCACTTGGCAATGGTAATTGTATTTATCATTCATGATACATGTATGCTGCAAAGAAAGCAAATCCTACAGCAAATTCAATGTTAATCCCAATAAGAATAGTATCTGAATATTGTACCTTATTTCTTCCACTGCATGTGAGTTTTGAAAGTACGTGTTAATGGCAATGGTAAGAATATGTTTTCGAAAACAGCCACAAGTCGCACTTGTATTTTTTTTAATATGACCGGTTTCACTCTTCAAATGAAAAGGAGCATCATCAGAGTGGTGCTGTAGTGGTCTACAGCCCAAAGACTGGTTTGAGGCAGCTCTCCACGCTATTCTATCCTATGCAAGTCTCCTTATTTCCAAGTAACCACTGCAACATACATCCTTCCGAATCTGCTTACTATATTCATCTCTTGGCCTCCCTCTACGATTTTTATACCCCACACTTCCCTCCAGTACTAATTGGTGATCCCTTGATGCATCTGAATGTGTCCTACCACCTGATCCCTTCTTCTAGTCTGGTTTTGCCACAAACTTCTCTTCTTACCAATTCTACTCAGAACCTCCTCATTAGTCACGCAATCTACCCATCAAATCTTGAGCATTCTTGTGTAGCAGCATGTTTCAAAAGCTTCTATTCTCTTCTTGTCTAAACTCTTTATCTTCCATGTTTCGCTTAGATACATGGCTACACTCCACACATACTTTCAGAAAGGACTTCCTGACAATCTACAGTTGATGTTAATGAATTTCTCTACTTCAGAAATGCTTTTCTTGCCATTGTCAGTCTACATTTTATATCCTCTCTCCTTCAACCATCATCAGTTATTTTGCTTCCCAGATAGCAAAACTCATTTACTACTTTAATTGTCTTGTTTCTTTCTCTAATTCCCTCAGAATAATTGATTTAATTCACCTACATTCCATTATCCTTACCTTGCTTTTGTTGACGTTCATCTTATATCCTCTTTTCAAGACACTGTCCATTCCATTCAACTGCTCTTCCAAGTCCTTTGCTGTCTCCAACAGAATTACAATGTGATCAGCAAACCATGAGGTTTTTATTTCCTTTCCCTGATATTAATACCTACTCCAAAGTTTTCTTTTGTTGCCTTTACTGCTTGCTAAGTATACAGATTGAATAACATCACGGATAGGCTACAACCCTGTCTCACTTCCTTTTCAATCACTGCTTACCTTTCGTGCTCCTCGACTCATATAACTGATATTTGGTTTCTGTAGAAATTGTAAATAGCCTTTCGTTCCCTGTACTTTATTCCTGCTGTCTCTAGAATTTGAAAGAGAGCATTCCAGTCAATATTGTCAACAGCTTTCTCCAAGTCTACAAATGCTATAAATGTAGGTTTGCCTTTCCTTAATCTATCTTCTATGAGAAGACATAGCGCCCGTATTGCCTAGCGTGTTCCTAGATTTCTCCTGAATCCAAACTGATATTCCCCGAGGTTGGCTTCTACCAGTTTTTACATTCTTCTGTACAGGATGTGTGTTAGTGTTTTGCAACTGTGGCTTATTAAACTGATAGTTCAGCAACTTTTTACACCTGTCAGCATCTGATTTCATTGGAATTGGAATAATTATATTTTTCTTTTAGTCTAAGGGTATTTCACCTGTCTCTTACACCTTACTCACCAGGTGGAAGACTTTGGTCTTGGCTGGTTTATCCCAAGGCTATCAGTAGTTCTAATGAAATGTTGTCTATGCCAGGGACCTTGTTTCAACTTAGGACTTTCAATGCTTTGTCAAATTCTTCATGCAGTATCGTATCTCTCTTCTCATCCTCATTTACAACCTCTTCCATTTCCATAATACACTGAAGTGCCAAAGAAACTGGTACACCTGCCTAATATCGTGTAGGGTCTCCACAAGCACGCTCAAGTGCCACAACATGACATGGCATGGATTCGATTAATGTCCGAACTAGTGTTGAGGGGAACTGACACCATGAATCCTGCTTGGCTGTCATAAATCCTTAAAGAGTACAAGGGGGTGGAGATCACTTATGAACAGCACATTGCAAGGCATCCCAGATATTAATGTTTATGTCTTGGGAGTTTGGTGGCCACCGGAAGTATTTAAACTCAGAAATGTGTTCCTAGAGCCACTCTGTACCATTTCTGGATGTGCAGGGTGTTGGATTGTCCTCCTGAAACTGTCCATGTCTGGCGGAATGTACAATGGACATGAATAGATGCAGGTGATACTTATTGTCTTATATAGATGTTGCGGACTGCAGTGCCATATTCTGCCTGTTTACATATCTCCATATTTGATTACGCATTCATATCCCAGTTTCTTTGGTGCTTCACTATATTACCCTTCAGTATATCTTCCTTGTATACTATTTCCAGCTTTCTGCTTTCCATTTTCTGCTTAGGACTGGTTTCCCATTTGAGCTCTTGATACTCATGCAGATGGTTCTCTTTTCGTCAAAGGTCTCTTTAATTTTCTCTTGTAGATGGTATCCATCTTACCCCTAATAATGTGAGCTTCTGCGTCCTAGCACTTGTCCTCTAGTCATTCCTGCACAGCAATTTAGCACCTCCAGTCGGTCTCATTTTTTTAGATGTCTCTATTCCCTTTCAGCTGCTTCATTTATTGTATTTTTATATTTTCTCCTTTCATTGATTAAATTCAATATTTCTTTTATTACTCATTGATTTCTACTACCCCTCAATTTTTTACCTGCTTGATCCTCTGTTGTCGTCACTATTTCATCACTCAAAGCTACCCATTCTTCTTCTACTGTATTCCTTTCCCCTGTTATTGTCAATCGCTCTTTAATGCTCCCTCTGAAACTCTCTACAACCTCTGTTCTTTCAGTTTATCAAGGTCCCATCTCCTTAAATTCTTGCCTTTTTGCAGTTTCTTCAGTTTTAACCTACATTTCATAACCAATAAATTGTGGTCAGAGTCCACATCTGCCCCTGGCAACATCTCACAACTTAAAATCTGGTTCAAAAATCTCTGTTTTGCCATTACATAATCAATCTGAAACCTTCCAGTGTCTCCAGGTCTCTTCCACATATACAACCTTCTTTCAAGTTTCTTAAACCAAGTGTCAACGATGATTAAATTATGCTCTGGGCAAAATTCTATCAGGTTTCTTCCTCTTTCATTCCTTCCCCCATTCCATATTCACCTATGACTTTTACCTTCTCTTCCTTTTCCTACTATCAAAATCCAGTCCCCCATGATTATTAAATTTTTGTCTCCCTTAACTATCTGAATAATTACATTTATCTTGTCATACCTTTACTCAATCTCCTCCTCATCTACGGTGCTAGTTGGCATAAAATCATCACAATATATACTGTAAAAGATACAAATTGAGATGGTATTGAAAACTTGCATTGACACTACATAAAGTAGATATTCTCCTTCCAGTGTGGTGACTTAGGTTTTACATTGGCTGACTGCATTAAAGATTGTCTTTACAGTTGGATGACAGCTATAATGATTAATTTGGCTGTGCTATAAACACACTTTAAACATAAGTTTAAGTACAAAAGTACAGTAGTAAATGAAGACTTTGACACTGACAGTGCCAAAGATGAAACTTACTGTATGACAGTACTTGTAACATCCGTGGTACAGTGTGTCCAAAGATAATTTACAACTACAGAAAATGAAAGTTCCATTAATCGCCTCTTTTATGGGTAGGGGGTATAGACACCTCAGAGCTATACATATCTGATTATCTTTAAAAAACGAGTACATATGCAAAAATTAAAATATCATTCAAGCACTTTATCAAATAATTGGAAGAACCCATGTAGATTAAATTCATTTTGTTCATTTAATGAATCATGTTAGTTTTTTTTTTTTTTTCCTCAAAAATTTCGAATTCTTCATCTGCAGTGTGGATAATTTTCATACTTTCTTGTATCTAACATACTGTGTGTTTAGTTGCTCTCAAATGTTCACCCACATACTGTACAATTTTAATTTAAATTGCAATGTTCCTTATATTGTGTTTTAAATGTTCTTTCAGTCTGGCCAGTGTACATGCTCTGATAATTTTGGTGCTTCATTTCATATACTCCTGAATGACTGTATTTGTCGTTATGAACATTCTCCCTGTGTACTAGTACCTATGGGAGTTGCTATTCAAAATGCCACTTCCGCTTTCTGTGTTGGGAAACATCTCGCAATACAGTTTGTTATTGGACCTTTGTATATGAGTGTAATGTACCTTTGTTTTTCTACTCATTTTCCGTTACTAATACACAAGGAGAATGTTCACAACGACAAATACAGTAATTCAGGAGTATAATATGAAGTGCCAAAATTGTCAGATCATGTACACTGGCCAGACAGAAAGAGTGTTTAAAACACACTATAAGGAACATTGCAATTGAAATTAAAACTGTACAGCATGGGGGTGAACATTTGAGAACAATTAAACATACAGTATGTGAGATACAAGACAGTATGAAAATTATCCACATTGCAGATAAGTGTCCACTGTTAGAAGTTGTAGAAGAATTGGAAATTTTTGTGGGAAAAAATGCATATAATTTATTAAAGGTACAAAACAAATTTAATCTACATGTGTTCTTCCAGTTCTTTGATGGAGTGCTGTAGATAAGCAACCAAAATATATCTCCTGCCATATCACCCTAACACAAAAATTTTTATTAACGGTAGTTTTGAATGCATTTTTTTTTTGTAGAAATTTTTAAACATGTATTTTTATAAAATATTTTGAAAGATATTTTAATTTTTACAGATGTACTCATTTTTTAAAGATAATCAGGTATGTACAGCTCTGAGGTGTATATAGACATCACCATAAAAGAGGCAATTAATGACACTTTCATTTTCTGTAGTTGTAAATTATCTTTGGATGGACTATACATGGATGTTACACGTAATGTTGTACAGTCAATTTCATCTTTGGTGCTGTCAATGTCAAAGTATTCATCTGCTACTGTACTTTAAACATAATTTAAATATAAGTTCAAGTGCTATAGTGCAGCCAAATTAATCTTTAGAGCTGTCACCCAACTGTAAAGGCAATCTTCAGTGCTGTCAACCAACTAAAAACATAAGTCACGGCACTGGAATCAGAATCTGTACTTTATGCCTCAGTTTGCATCTTTTACAGCAATGTTCTTGTTCATTTGAAGAGCAAAACTGTCATAATAAAATAAATGCAAAGTGCAACTTGTGGCTGTTTTTGAAAACTTATTTTTAACACGCTGCCATCCGGCGACACCACAGTGGTGTCGTGCGCGAAATCGCAGTCAACGGCCGGTGACATCACAATGGTGGTGTGTGCATAGTATCGCTCGGTGGCCAGCGACACCACAGTGGTGTTGTGAGCAGAGTATCATGCACTGACCGGAGACAGCACTTTAGTACCTTTTGCATTCTGTTGGTGTTTTGTTTAGGTAACAATAAGTTACACACGTCAACAAGTTTTTTGTTGTTGTAAGTACCTGTGCCCTTTCATCATGGCAGATGAAAGAGACGAAACGATTATTTACGATGAATGCATGGAGCAAAACTTGTAGGTTGCCACTACATTTTATGTGTCTCATCATGACCCGGTTGACAGACTTTCCAGTCACATAAAGCAACACAAACTACTAGCCCTATGTATTTCTCAAACAAATAAACGAAAACGAAGAAACTGCCATGTGTGTTCCAGAAGCAAAAAAGCGAACAACAAACAACTTAATTTGCTAGTCTTGTGGAGCTGCATTACATCTTTGAGACGGTTTTTCTGCATATCATATGATATAGAAATACTAAGCACCAATGACAGTGCAAGTAAACAAATATATTACACAAACAAATTTTGTATTTATGTACTTATGTATATCTTCAAAATTTCATAAAAGTAGGGGACCAGGGTTGAAAACTTATGAGAACTAACGATGAGATTAGTGAAACTTAACAATTTAAACTCTCCCAATAATGTCAAGAGTGGCCAGCGACAAGCCAAGTAATCCAAACAGCACTGCTGGCACCGAGCAAATAAATTTGTACGAGACGTGCAGATGGCAAAGTGTTAACAGTTGCTCCCCCTGCAGACAATGCTTGCTCCTGATACAATTATGTGTTTGGGTACGTTTCATGAGACTATCCATAAATAACAATTAATGGGAACAGGTAATTTTTCTCAGCTGAAATAATGGAAGTTAAAATTGCCTCTTATTACTATCATGTGATATCAGTCCATTGTGGCTCTTAGTCCAAAATCATTCACAGTTTGATTCACTTTTGATCTTTCTAATCCTGTTACTTTTGTTTACTTGTCCAATTACAAATTTATGATCTTCTCACCTTACTGGCAGAATTGTAGCTGTGAAATTATGTTGTGACTCATGCCTGAATAGTTCAGTCAGTAACACTGTAGCCTACAAAAACTAAGATTCTGGTTCAAATCTCTATTTAGTATACAGATTTGATCTCCCAGGAAGTTTCAAAACATTGCACCTTCAGCCACAAAGGAATGATTCATTCTAGTTTCCACTTTACATTTATGGACTCTGTGTCAAATACGATGGGGTGCTGACTGCTTTCTTAGAGAGAAGTGACTTCTGAGAGTAACACTCCAGCAAGCAGCTACGTGATTTCTCGTTCTCCATCTCCATCTGAAAGTATTTCAGCATACCCCAAAAACATCAATCAAAGATGTCCTACTATAGATACAATCCTGTCACACACAAGTGACAGATGAGTGCCAGGCTGTGATTCACTACAGATCGTATTGGCAACAATGAAAACTTGCAAGTTCCTCAATTTTTATGTGATGGGAGGACAACAATGCCGACCACAACACCAAATTTCCAAAATTGACCAAACATTGCCAATGAAAAATTCAAAGTGTATACGGACAGCAGACCAAATCTTTACCAAACACTGACCTGACCTCAGATTACCCCCTTGTACTTATGAAAGTCCCTTTAATTAGTTTTCTACAACTAAATACCAACAACTACTACAGAGTGCACAAATTACATGAACTGCTGTTTAGACAACAATCCACTTGAACAGGAAATCAGTCAAGGTCTTCAATGAGCGTTAACTGCCACAATCTCACCAGAAAAACTGAAATACCACAAACAAGAGGCTACAATATTCATTAGACTGCAAAGAGGTGTTGGAAACAATTTTTAAGTGAGTATCCATAAAGTTCTTATGGGTTTTAAACTGTAAAACATTGGTTCACTATTGTACAGTGTGTCATGGTTATGATGAGAACAATTTCTCTGGGAACCATAGGTCCGTTTTGTCCTGCTACAAGTACTTAAATCTTTTTGTAAAGTTTCAGGCCTTTATTTCTTACACTGTCTGCAATGGAGACTGGGCTGCAATCATTTTTTTTTTTTTTTTGTTAGCCAAACAGAAATCATTCTTGGCAAATGTCATATGGGCCTGTAAAGTGAAGGGACAAGGGATGGGGTATGAAATGGATGGAACGCACTGAGGCACACAACCACATTAGCACTGGCATTCATGTGAATCAACACCTGTACAAACGATGCTACAGTTAAGTGGTGATCCTTAAAGTTATTCACCCCGTGTAAATGGTGAGATTACTGTGAAAGGAGTAATGATTCAATTGCTTTTTCCATTTAATCTGCATCAGCAAGAGGAAAAAAAATACAACTTTCATAGTCAAGCAAACAGTTATACACTACCATGGTTGCCCATCTGAGATCTAATTAAAGTCAAAAAGAAATGATGTTAGCTGCAATTAACAGAAGCTGCTGAAAGGAAAAACATGCTTTCAGTTGCATAATTGTGAATTGTACAAAATCCATCCGAGCCATAGCAATTACCATACACACAAGCACAAGGTTACGACAGCACTGCTGTACAATTTGTAATTGCATTTTACCGCCTGATTACCATCATACAACACACAACACCATCGTACATAGAAGAGTGTGCCTACGGAAGTGGAACAATGGGAATGGACACAATACAGGTTGAAATTGTACAATTTTCAATCCACAGGCTCAGAAATAATTACTTGCTATCTAAATAAATATACCCTTAGGTAACTGGAAATTTTTTGATTACTATTTGGTGAAGCATCAGAAAGAATTCTCATTACATTTACACCTGGAATATTATAAGATCAATATTTTATCATCAAGCACTGGCCAAGTTATGGCCCGCTAATTATACTAGCCACAATACTTAGAAGGGCACAAAAGTTAACACTGCACTACTGAATATGATTCACAAGTTCTTGAATTATTTACGTGAATACACTGGAGATTATCAAATATGAGTACATCATTACAAGTATGAAAAAGACGTAAGTTTGGACCAAGAGCCTAAATCTCCCTGTCCTGTATGTCAAGCAATGAATAATAGCCTAACAGTGAAATGACTGCCTTCAATACAAAGGAAGTCAATGCACTATCTTTGTCAAACAATCTTTAAGATAGCCCTCTGCCCCTGCACTTTTTTCACATTATTGCAGGGAACAGGAAAGCATAGGCAAGTGTAAAAAGTTATGAACCTCTGTCTAACACCACTGAAAAATGTAATGATGTAATTACACAGCTTAATCTTGCATTGACAGAACAAACAGAACACATAAGGAAGCAATATCTATAACATTTATTGATAGTGTGTTTCTGAACAGGCACATTTAAAAAGAATACTGGAATGAGTCACACCATTCAGAAGTCATGTTGTAAGCTCCGTCACAATTTGCTAAAGCTAAAAAGTTTTGTGGAGTTTCACAATTTCAGACAGAATTATTTAAAAGAAGTTGCAACAACAGTGCACCAGCCTACAGAAATACATCACCAGTGAAGAAGTAATACAATCTTTCAATTTTCATATGCAGCTACTTACTGTATTACAACAGTTAAATATAATAAGAAGGTTTGCAGTTTTATGTAAGAGTATAAAAAGTATTATTTACAGCTAATTGAAGAGACAACAGAATGACACTCTTTGTCAGTGAATCATAAAATACATTCTCTGGAAGAAAATGGAACAGCATGAAAATTTATAGGATAAATAACAACAGAAAACCAGTCTGTGAGAAGAAAAAGCAATCTGCACATAACATTTAGTGCTGTGAACATTCAGTAATTAATTAACTGCATTACAGACTTGAGACAGAGGAAATATTAACAACAGAGAAGACAATAAGAAGGGACTAAGTCATTAAAGACTGAGCACAAGTCCAGATTGGACAAGAACAAAAGTGGGGGGGGGGGGAATCAGTAAGCATACGCTGGAAGGGATTTAAGGGCAACTGTGGAAAATCAGAATCAGATGACTACAATAGGATCTGGACGCTGCTCTGCAGGAAGGAGTTTTCAGCGTGCTACCACTATCGTTGGGAAGCAAGTGTACTGGTAGCACATTAGCAATATGTTGATTCATCTTTTGTGTTGAGTGTGTTTGTATCCCCTCGTGCCAATCTGCTGGAATCAGCGTGTGAATGTAGGTCAGGCTTAGTGGTTAACTATGACACAATAACTCGTCATTAAAATTCTTGATAGTTAAAATATATTAAAGTTATCTAATATATTCTAATATATATAAAAGTAAAGTACACTGAATTTGAAGCTAGTACAATCAATAATCCATGAGAAAATCAACTTTTTTGATATTTTTGAGTTCCTCTAAAATAGAGGTGCTGCAAACACAAAATTTGAATGGTATGTTTATTTGAGTACGGAGGGACTGAAGAGCTCATTTAATTATTTTCAGCATTTTTCAATTTATTAAGCGAAGTGTGTAGTTGTTTACAGATTATCAAATGCTTAATGTGTAGATTATAAATTTTCAGCATCATATTTATTACATTACATAACAATGCTCCACCAAATTTCATTATGAAATTATAATAGATCAAGGTAAAGGGTGATTCGAATTGGCACTATCACTTTCAAAAGTGAGTGGCGGGTTATAGTTAACTTCATCGGAGCAAGAAAATCTTCCTCTACAACTGAAAAATTTGGCATTTACTTACATTCTCAACTGAGGAAGATATTTAGATTTTTGAGGATATGAGGGGCCTTTCTTAGACTCGAGCAGAAGGCTTGCTGTGAGAAAATTAAGTGTCCCTTCAGTAATCTGCACTCCCAAACAATATTCAGATAACTGTGGAACAGTGATTAGCTTATGCTGAGCAGTGTGAGTAATCAGTCTAAGCTGAGCAGTCAGTGTAGTAAGCCTGTGCCATTTTGCATGAAAGTTACCATAACAGAAGTTATAAATGCATGCCTCAGATGGCAGATGTCATTTGTGGAAAGAGCAATGTGGATATTTTTTGGAAGTTAGTGAGTGTTTTTGTACACTACCTCTTGGAGGTACCACACAGCATGTGAAGTATCAAAAATCTTTCCACTTTTAGGGTGAGAAAATTTACTTTTGAACTCGTCAATACTTATTTACCATTAGCAGAGCTGAACTTTGGAACACTATCAGATTTACAGCTCTCGAATATGTCAAGTGTTGCTTGCTTGTGTGTAGGCCTTGCCTTTAATGTGTACTTGCGATATTCAATGTGTGTAATTTTTTTTTTTTTACCAGATTTGACTTAATTTTCTCTCTCAAAAAGTGTACCTTACTATAGATTACCATACTGCAACCAGTGGTTTTCAGCAGCTGGACCTGAGATGTCAACAAGTGGTCTGAAATTTACAGATAAAGCTTTTATGCTATTCAGATTACCAACTAGAGTGATGCACATGTCCTTCTTATCAGGATGGCAAATAAAAACTTTAGGTAATGGAGACTTAACATCGAGTTGAACTACATAAAGGAAACTAGGCATGGTTAGGTTGCGCAACTACTGAACTTTCTTTAACATGACCTTTCCCGAACCAAAACCGGCTAATGTCACCCCACACTATGTCACTCTGTTCCTTCATTGAACAGAAAACTTTGTATGAGTCTTGCGTCTAAATGGCCACAGTATTTTCAAACAAGTAGAGTGGAGGCCCTTCATACCCTGGTTCTTTTGTGCTCAAAACACAAATGATACAGGTAGTAATAGCCAATTAAGTGTG
Organism: Schistocerca americana; assembly: GCF_021461395.2. Lineage (NCBI taxonomy): Eukaryota > Metazoa > Arthropoda > Insecta > Orthoptera > Acrididae > Schistocerca > Schistocerca americana. The sequence goes on along the minus strand of NC_060119.1, from coordinate 303,495,577 downwards.
TAGACCGAGAACATGTGCAGTAACAAGTATTTTAATCATTGGTTTGATTGTGAATAGTGAATCAGATACGAATCTACGTGGCTGGCTGTTTAGCAGTGAAATAGCTACAGAAGCTACAGAAAGATCATAACCCAAGTACAATCTCACTGAAAAATGGTGACTACCTGTTATAATAAATCTGCCAAAAACTGGATGAAGTTCTTACAAGCATATCAGTTATAAATTACTCTTTCAATTATCTGTTTTAATTCCACTTTTGAAGAAGAGTGACTGACATTTAACTGATCTGCAGAAAATGCAAGTCCCTGGTATGTAAAGCTCAAGATGACGATGGTTTGTGGGGCACTTAACATTGAGATCATCAGCGCCCCTACAAGTTCTCAGTCTTTCCAGTTTCAATCTCGCCACTTCCCAAATGATGATAAGATGATGATGATAGCACAAACACCCAGTCCCCGGGTGGAGAAAATCCCTGACCTGTTCGGGAATCAAACTTGGGACCCCGTGATCCAGAGGCAGCAACGTTAGCCACTACACCACGAGATGCGGACTATAGTTTTTGATATGCCATTTCTACATATTTAGACAAGATAAAATAAGAAATATCCAGATGTGTATCCTGTGTGAAATATTGACATGTCAAACCTGCTTGAAAAACAATGCTCACATACATAAGAAACCAATGACATCACTTATTACTAGAGACTGGATTACATGCATTTAGATGTTGCAAATGCATTTGCATATTTGACTCCTTTCCACCAGTTATTGCAGATTTTAACTATAAACTAGTGACTACGCATATTTTCACTCTATGTTTACAACATTAAAAAAATAAATAAATAAATAATTAGATGAGCGGTCTTTATCTCAATCTAGTTTTGATGTATCAGATGGGCCACGTCCTAGAACTGTGTGCAATTGCTAACCGAATGGCCACTGCCTAGCGAAATCATTATGAAGAGGAAGAGGAACAGTAACAGGCAGACTGAGTCAATGCTCCAGCATCCACACCTCCAGTTAATCCCCTCCGCTGTCATACTGTACATGTCAGCAACAATTAAATTAAACTACACAAGTTTTTAGTAGCATGTCCATTGTTTCAGTTAAGCTTTCTATTTACTTGTACACAGCTGAACATGTTTACAACGTATAGTGTGTGACATGTTGTGCGCCATGCTGCCTGAAAAAGAAATGTCTTTTATGGATAGCTGACCATCCTCGGACATTTACATATGACAGAATTATTTTATATTGTCAAGTTCACGAGAAAAATGTTTCATGCAAAAAAAGCTTCAAAGAGACCAGCATGTCAAGACAAATCTTTATATCGCAGGAATGCAGAAGAAAGGGCAACAACAACAACAACTTCTGACAACATCAAGCTGCAGTAGCAGGGATTTGTCCAAAGGTAACCAAAAAAGTCTGTTTCATTGCAAGCAATATTCCTCTTCACAAACTTACAAACCCTATCCTCAAAGAGTTCCTGCACAAATATTGCTTAAATCAAAATATACCAGATGAATCAACATTGCGTAAAAATTCATACTGACAATTTACGGAAATGTTCTGAAAGAAATATGCAATGAACTAAAGAACAGCACTATCTGGATTTCAGTTGACGAAATACAGAAACTTGTGGCCATTATATTGCAACTTTAATTGCTGGTGCTTTAAAAGATGAGCCTTCGTCTTCCTATCTAGCGGCCTGCAAAGAACTTGAGAAAGTAAATCATTCTATGATCGCCAGATTTGTGAATGAAGGTATAGAAAAATATTTCCAGAATCTTCTGCAGATGAAAGGGTGTTTGTGTTTATTTCAGATGCTGCTCCCTACATTATCAAAGCAGGACAAGCCCTCTGACAATTTTTTCCCCAATTTGATTCATGTGATGTGCTTTGCTCGCCTTGCTGAAGAAGTACACTCCACATTTATGAATGTAAATAAACTAATTTCATCTACAAAGAAAACTGTTTTTAAAGGCCCCTGCTCGCATCAAGACATACAAAGAAAAAAATATCGAATGTGCCTTTACCTCCCGAACAAATAGTAGCTCATTGGGGTATGCGGGTCGAGGCTGTGTTTTACAAAAAACATTTGAGGCCATTAGAGTGGTAGGAAACATTTTCGATAGTGCAGGGGCTTTGGCAGTTTGCCAGGGCGAGGAAGCTTTTAATGACCCTGGTTAAAAAAAAAAACATTGCTGTTATTAGTACTCATTTTTCTCATATACCTGCAAGAATTATAAAGCTTGAAACTCTAGGTTTGGCATTGAATGAATCTATTCAGTTAATTTAAAAAATTATTCTAGTGAACTCCTCATTGCCGGAGGTATTCCCAAGAAAACTTAAAGAAAAGTTTGAAAACATTTTAAACACTAAGCCAGGCTTGAACCCTTGTAACAAATTGATAGTTTTATTAACGGGATGGGTGAACCTTTACCAGAAACAGTAAGTGACCAGAAACAGTAAGTGACAACATACCACCCAAATTCAAATACTGTCCAGTTACCTCCGTTGATGTAGAATGATCCTTTTCTGCTTATAAAAATGTTGTGTGATCGAAGACACAATCTTACTACCGAACATTTGGAACAGTACTTGGTTGTTTATGTTTACAATAGTAGAAAAATTTATTTTAAATTGTAAATGATGCTTTGGTCCAATAGTATTAATTGAAAGATAATGCTTTTCAAAAAAAATCATGATTGTATATTGCTACTCACCATATAGCGGAGATGCTGAGTCGCGACAGGCACAGTAAAAAGATTCACACACTCATAGCTTTTGGCCATTAAGGCCTTTGTCAGCAGTACACACACACACACACACACACACACACACACACACACACACACACACACACACACAATTCACACACGCATAGCTTTTGGCCATTAAGGCCTTTGTCAGCAGTACACACACACACACACACACACACACACACACACACACACACACACACACACGTGCAAATGCAACTCGCACACACGTCTGCAGTCACAGACAGCTGAAACTACACTGCGAGCAGCAGCACCAGTGCACGATGGGAGTGGCGACTGGGTGGGGGTAAGGAGGAGGCTGGGACGGGGAGGGGGAGGGATAGTACAGTGGGAGTGGCAGACAGTGAAGTGTTGCAGTTTAGACGGAGGGTAGGAGAGAAGTTGTGGAGGGGGGAGGGGGTAAGTAGTGGAAAGGAGAGAAATAAAAATAATAAAAAGAAATTAAAAGACTGGGTGTGGCGGTGAAATGACGGCTGTGTAGTGCTGGAATGGGATCAGGGAGGGGGCTGGATGGGTGAGGACAGTGACTGTTACATTCCATCCTGGATTTTCCATTGTTTCATGATTGTATATTGTTCTTTAAATACAATATTACAGATTTTTCGAGCGCGCCCCTCTGCATGACATATATCTCAAAGTTGGTCCTGTAGATATCTACTGTTTCACTGCAACTCAGTCGTATTGCATCTGCTTGTTAATGACAACAGCAAGGGAGGAACAATTCTTGAAACACGGTATGCGTCCCAATTTTTCAAATTTTTAGAAAATAATCCCAAGAAAGGTCCCCTTCCTAGCCTCTACCGAAAGTATCCGGAAAATGATATCGGCATTCTAAATGTACCAATATTTTGCCTGGCTGGTGTTTTTCCTTGTCACTGATATGCACAGGTTTGACTTTGGGATATAAGCATGCAGTAACTACCATGTTTTGTTATTATTTCCTCTTGAATATTTTCACAATTTTCATGCATTTTTAAGCATTTCTCATGCATATTTGCAAGCATGTTTAAAGGTTTTTATGATGCATATCATCCGGTCTCTACTTATTAAATTTCACACTGACAATGAGGTCAATAAATTTGCTACAATACTACAAACAGGCATGAATCTTCACAATCACAAACAGTATATCTAACTAAAAATAAATTTTATTTCCAAAAAGTACTGTTAATTACAACCATTAGAGTGGGATAAAGGCACCTAAAAACACTGCTCAAACAGTGTTGAAACAATGACAATAATCTGCAAAACTATATCAGAGGTCAGCAGAACTGCAGTGAGAGTACATATTTTCATTTTCTTTACATAAAAAGAGAAAAGTTAAATTTTTTTCCATATATGACTAATGTCATCATATTATTAGAATATCATCATCATCATCATCATCATCATCATCATCATCATCATCATCATCATCATCTCGATCAGTTTCTAGCCCATGGCTCGGTCTATTTGGAACATGAACCTCACCATCTTTCCAAGTTTACTCTGGTGCAGTCTTCGCTCTTTCCTCAACACTCTACTCCACAGCTTTCAGCCAACTATCCCTAGGTCTTCCTCTTGGTCATATCCGTCACATCTCCATTTCCTGTATGTTCTTGGGAATCCTCTTGTTTTCCATTCTCATTTCAAACCAGGCTCCTAACATTTTGCAGGTATGCTTCTGATTGTCTGCCATGTTCATTGACCTCTTTCTCATTTCTTCATCTTTTCTCTATCACACTTCCTGAGTACGTGATACTTTCCACCTTCAATTGTTCAGCTACAACCCTTATTCCACTAGTTGGTCTATCTTACTTCCTAGACATGGCCAGGATCTCACATGTGTTTACATTGAATTTCATTCCACATTGTCTCACAGTTTCTTCCCACATACCCAGTTGTTCCTGAATCTCCTCCTTCCATTTCCCCAGATCATCAAGTTGTCTGCAAACACCACTGCTTTCATCTTGTCTTTCCCAGCATTTTTCTGCCACCTTCTTCATTATCTAATCCAAGACCACAATGAAGATGAGAGGTGACAATCCACTCCCCTGTTTCACAACACTTGTTTGCTGGAACCAATCTGACCTTTCATTTCCCACTTTTAAACAATTCAGGCTTCCATAGTACATCATCTCCACTCTGTCTGTTGTCTCATTTTCCACTCGCTTCTTTTCTAGTACTTCCTCGACTTTTCTTCTGTAACTGTTATCAAATGCGTTTTCTACACTGAAGACCCAAGGAAACTGGTACACTTTCCTAATACCATGTGGGGCCCTTGCGAGCACATAGAAGTGCTGCAACACAATGTGGCATGGCCTCGACTAATGTCTGAAGTAGTGCTGGAGGGAACTGCCATGAAACCTGTTGGCTGTACATAAATCAGTAAGAGTACCAGGGGGTGGAAATCTCTTGTGAACAGAACATTGCAAGGCGTTCCAGATATGCTCAATAATGTTCATGTCTGGGAAGTTTGGCAGCCAGCAGAAGTGTTTAAACTCAGAAGTGTGTTCCTAGAGCCACTCTGTAGCAATTCTGGATGTGTGAGGTGTCACATTGTCCTGCTGGAATTTCCCAAGTACGTCCGAATGCACAATGGACATGAATGGATGCAGGTGATCAGACAGGATGCTTATGTGCATGTCACCTTTCAGAGTCATATCTAGACATATCAGTGGTCCCATACCACTCCAACTGCACATGCCTCACACCATTTCGGAGCCTCCACAAGCTTGAGCAGTCCCCTGCTGACATGCAGGGTCCATGGATTCACGAGTTGTTTCCATACACATACACCTCCATCGGCTTGATACAATTTGAAACAAGACTTGTCCGACCAGGCAACATTTCTATCATCATCAATTGCCTAATGCCTGTGTTGATGGACCTAGGCACAAACCTTTGTGTTGTGCAGCCATCAAGGATACATGAGTGGGCCTTCAGCTCCAAAAGCCCACATTTATGAAGTTTCATTGAATGGTTCACACATTGAAATCTGCACCAATTTGCAGAAGGGTTGTACTTCTGTCATGCTGAACGATCCTCTTCAGTCACCGTTTGTCCCACTCTTGCAGGATCCTCTTCTGGCTGTGACTATGTTGGACACTTGATGTTTTCCCAGACTCCTGATATTGACGGTATACTCATGAAACGGTAGTACGGGAAAATCCCCACTTCATCGCTACCTCGAAGATGCTGTGTACCATCTCTCGTGAGCTGACTATAACACCACGTTCATACTCACTTCAATCTTGATAAACTGCCATTGAACCAGCAGTAACCGACCTAACAACTATGCCAGACACTTGTCTTATATAGGCAATGGCAATCACAGTGCTGTATTCTGCCTATTTACATATCTCTGCATTTGAAAACCTATACCAGTTTCTCTGGCACTTCAGTGTATATTGAGGAAGGCCATCACAACATTTTCCCCAAATTCACAGCGATGCTCCTGGAGTTGCCTCACTGCAAATATGAAGTCAACAGTTGATCACCAAGGTCTGATGATGTTCCACTCTCAATTTGTTCTCTATCCTTGTTAGAGTTCTGCTCACCAGGATCTTTTCATGCACCTTGGCACAGTGTGATATCAGTGTGACTCCCCTATAGTTTCTACAGTTCTTCCTACTCCATTTCTTGAACATAGGGACAATTAGTGCCCTCTTATCATTCTACACCAACATAATCACATGATTCAGCCACTGTTTCCCAGCCTCCACTACCGCCTTCACCATTTGGACATTTACTTCATCCAAACCTGGTGCCTTTCCTTCTTTCATCTTGTCCAGTGCCATTTCCTTTTCTTTCCACGTCAGTGCCTTATTCCCCCCCCCCCCCTCAAGAGTTTACTTCTACTTTCTTAAGTTTATTATACTCATCTCTAAGTTCTTCATGATTTAGCAAATGCTCAAAGTACTCCCTCACTATATTCAGTGTCTCTTCGTTATTCACCTCATTCCCATTTCTATCCATCATTGCTGCATTCTCTCTCCAACCTCTTCTCTTGCTTTTGACCATTCCACATAGTACTTTCTTATATTTCCTGTTATCTTCCTCCACCACCTTTGTCCAGTCTTCCATCCACTTTCTTCTCTCCTGGCCACTGTTTTATTTGCCTCTTTCTTCTTGTACTCCCCTCTTGCAAATTGAGTCCTCTTTCAGAATCACAGTCTGAAGATCTTGTTCTTCCTTACCATTACCTCCTTGACTATTTCAATCCTCCATGGCTTTTCCTTCCACCATTTTCTGCCATTTACCCTTCAGTTATAGCTACTGCAGCTTCTACCATAGCACTTTTACATTGTCCCTATTCCTCTTCTTCCATATTTTTGTTTCTCCTTTGGTAAACGTTCCCTTATAATCTACTGGTATTCTTCAAGTGACTTCCTTTTCCTTCAGTTTTCGTGTTCTTTTTCTACTTTTCTGATTCTCTGTCTTCTTCCATTCCTTCATGGTTCTCATGGTCATCAGCAGCAGCCGGTGGCCACTATCAAATGCTTCAGATGGTAGTACCTATATATCCGTTCCAGTCCTCTTCACTTCCAAATCACAGAGCATGTAAACCACCAAAGATTTCTGCACTAGATTCCTGCTGTACCATGTTACATAGTGGCTCTCTTTCTTCCAAAACTATGGGTTACTTACCACTAAACCATTTCTCTTTCAGGATACCAGAAATATCTCTTTTTCTTCATTTCTCCTTCTCCATTCTTCTGCTTCCAGTACATATTTACACTCTTTCACTTCCTACATTGCCCCTCAGGAGACCAAACCCTCGTCCAAGGCACGGGAGGTGGGTAACACCACAAAATAGGAGATGGTCTACAGGAGGAGTACAGTTAGGACTTCAAATGCCCCAGCACTGATACAGTAGCTGTGAAAGCCCTGCAGGAACTCCAAAAAGTGGTGGCTAAGTGGCTCTGGAGAAGATATGATAGGTCTAGTTAGCCAACAGTGGACCAACAGCCAGCTTTCAACAAGGGAATTAGGCTCAGAAAGGATGGATACAAAAGACAATGACCCAGCAAGGCAAACGGACTATGAATTGGAGCTCTGAACACTGGAACACTGACAGGAAAGGTAGAGGAGCTAGTAAATATGATAGAAAGGAGAAGGGATTAGGGAACTGGGGAAAGGTTACGAATTATATTGGAGTGGAAATGATGGAGGACAATAGGCAGTTGTTGTTGTGAGGGATGGTCTAAAAGAAGAGGTACAGAGAATAAGAGACAGGATAATGAAGATCAGACAAATGACAAACAGAGGCAGTATGGAGGTGGTCTACGTGCATGCCCCTAAAGGGCACTGTACACCTCAAATTTTGAAAATTGATTACTGAATTACTACAGTATGCAAGGATCACTAAGAGTCCACCAATGGTGTCTACGAAAAATGTATACTTCTGTCTTTACATTTACACGCTAATCAACACCCCATATATTACAATGCAGGCAGACTTTTAAAACACGCTTACACTCCCTCCTTTGCCACATAAGACACAAAGTTTCAACATTAATGATCTATCGTTTATCAGTTTTGACATCTAGAAACTCCTACTATTCACCAACTTTAAAATAAATGAAGGATATCAAATCCAATGTGCAACAAAATTTTGCTGAGTCTTCCTTTACAATCTGTGAAAATCATTTTTCAGCTACACTGTAACCAAAGGGAAAAATGGACAACATTTATTAGCAGATGATAATGTACATTTGGTAATGTCACTATTTTGCTGCCTTACAGGCAATGGAGTTCAATCCCCCCCCATACTATGGGGCAGTGATGACCTATGGCTATTTATAATATTGCAGCAAGGTAATTCTACATGAACTTAGGGATTATTGTAATCTTTACTGCATCATCATCATCATCATCATCATCATCATCATCATCATCATCATCATCAGATGATGAAAATTTCCACTTCAGCTTGATACCATTGTCATAATATTCACAGCTGAACTAGTAATCTGACAAATCTGTCATGTACAGAGCAAGACTGAACTTCTCTAAATGAAATTACTATACTTTTAGTCTTTAAAAATTTGTGTTTCATGATTTGCAGCTATCTTCACAAAAGTTTTGCCTATATTATGACAAGTCTTGCTCTATGTACAATGGATTTATTAAAAGAAGTAACACTGGGAAGTGCATGATATTTATTGTGCTGTGTTAAATGTATTACATAAAGACAAATTGACAACCAAATTTACGATTAAAAATAAAACTTTCTACTGCTTTAAAAACAATAAATAAAACATCAATCTAAAAGCAGCACAGAAAAAATTAAAATAAACTAACTTAAAAACTGCACAATGAGACTCTTAAAAGCAACTAACATAATTCATGACAAACGCATATGTGAATAGCTCATTATCCACATTGTAACAGTTGAAATAAACATGCTTAACTGAGCTCTTAAATGCTAACAAGGGGAATTTAATATCTGATGTCTACAAACTTTTCTGGATAACAAGGAAGTAATTATATGTAATAAAGCTACATTGTATAAGGGTTTAATCAAATGACTCTCCCAATACATAGTCAAACCTTTGATATATATTAATCTTTGAGAATTGAATTTAGTTATTTTTCACTTTGTTTGTAATAACAAATTGTCAACTACAACGACATTATGAGAATGAGTTTTTCAAATCAAGCATTAAGTGCTACTGGCAACAGTAACAACATATAATTTTGATCTCCAGCACCACTCTGAGAAATAAAATAATGAAAGGGAGGTGAGAGGAGAGCAATAGAAGGAAGAACACACACGGATGGAAGAAGGAATGCAAGGATGGAAGTGACAGAGTGGTGGAGATATGGACCTACTTCACAAAACACATACTGCCACCAAAATTTCTTCTCACAAATCTTCCAAGAAATATGATGCAGATAGCAGTTAACATTGCTTTGCACACTCAAATTAGGAACTTGAGTATATGAGACCTTTATCATCATCTCTCTTCAGTAGAAAATAATTTGAAATTTTGTTACCTCCAGTTTATGGGACAATAGTTTTCAAACCATACTTCAAACACAATGAGAATGAATAAATCATATAAATATAGTACTATTTACTTTTCCAGGCGACAAATTGGGCTATCGTGAACCATCTGAAGATCAACTTTGGGGCCAACCAGATCACGGATGTTGTTAATGCCATATTTTATCATTGTAGGCCTGTAATTACAGAGTGTTTGTGTTAAAAAAGCTATAAATGCATTTTCAAATGATAAGTGTGGATAGAAACTGTTTCAGTTTGTTATTTCATTTTGCAAGTTTTATGAATAAAAGTGAAGTTCTTAAAATATTTAGGTGTAATAAATTGGATATGGTACAAAATCATGTAGGAACAGCATGGTACCTTTCTAATGACAGTCCCCAAGCTATTACATTCACTTCCTCTGGGATTCCCATCGGTCGTAACATTTCGGGTCGAAACATGCCAGAATTTCCTACTTCCATCCATTTACCCAGTCCATCATGGAAACTGAATATTTCCATACTAGGTTCAGTGTATGGATTATACGCAGGTTTAAACTGTAATTTGCTCATTCCAAGTTTCTTAAAGAATTCTGCTAATATACCTGAAAAAAGGAAAGGTTCAGCTAGACGACACTGATATAAGTATGTAGCAATAGCATCAGCAGCAACAACAACAACATACCTATCAGGTCACCGAGGGTTAGCCTATAATCAGCTACCACTCCCTCCACTTGATGGAACTCAGCTAAATGGGTAGCATCTAGAGTCTCATTTCTAAATACTCTGTCTATGCTAAAATACTTCACAGGTTTGAATCCCTGAAACAGCAATAATGGTAAGTCTGTATTACATTTTTTCATCCAATATTGCAATTAGGTGATGGAAAATCCTAAGCTTTTTATTATTTTTTAATATATAGAAACCTCTGTTCCTTTATTTGGGATATGACTAGCAGACCACACCTGTCAATTTTCCAATTTCTGATTTATTATTTAACTCTGTAAAATGAAGTAAATTACTACAATTGGGTTATTATTACTGCTTTTCTCATTCCACCATTTTACAGTTCAACATTTTCATATTTCTGTTTATCTTTAAAAAGTCCTGGGTATGCAGTTACATGTTCTATGACTGTGTGTCATAAAAAAAAAAATAGTATTGTGAAAAGGTACAGCACAGGCAAGTAGCATATGGGTAGCTGGTGGGCATATTCAATTCTATTGGCATTAGGGGCTTTAGGTGAGTGATATGCAAACGGTTAAATTAATGTTACGAAATTTACAGTATTCATGAATATAATAAGTTTTTACATTGCACATCAACCACACAATAACTTTAATTACACAATACATAATTTCATCAATGTTAGGAAAACTAACCTCTTGTGCAAGTTTGTACAGCATACGAGCACTGACTGCTGTTGTATGAGTTCTTAATAAGTTTTTCTGAGCCTCTGCTATTTTCCAGTTGTATCCATATCCTTGGGAACCAAAGCCCCCGTTACTGTGGATGCACTTCACTCTTTCCAGGTAATCAGTTGGAAAATTTTTTGTGTACTGTGGATCTGTAGAAATTTTACAGTACCACTCACAAAAGAAATTTGCACGAAATGTAAGATACTAATTACAAATATTCAGTACTTCACAATGGCACCTAAAGAGAAGTAACTTATATTTTGATAATTTAGCAAACAAACACTAACCTGAAACAAAGAATGTATCATGTGCATCTCTAGCTGGATGTTGTTGCGGCTGAAACAATGCATCAAAATTCCAAAACGAACTTTCAATATAGTTGTTTGTTGGCATCTCTGTGAACCTACAAACAGAACAATGTGCACATTAATCTGCATTCTATCGGAATTCATATAGTTATAACGCAAGAATAATCACAGTTTTCACTTATTGTACATGGAAATAACTCAAAAGTAGTATACTGGGCACTAGTTTTCACCACCACAGCAATTGTCCGCCCCTGGTAGCTGAGTGGTCAGCGCGACGGAATGTCATACCTAACGGCCAGGGTTCAATTCCCGGCTGGGTCAGAGATTTTCTCCACTCAGGGACTGGGTGCTGTGTTGTCCTCATCATCATCATAATCATCATCGTTTCATCCCCATAGACACACAAGTCGCCGAAGTGGTGCCAACTCAAAATACTTGCACCAGGCAAACGGTCCACCCAACGGGAGGCTCTAGCCACACAGCATTTAAACCAGAGCAATTGCAGGTGAAGTGTTTATAAACTTTGTAAGAAACAAACTATTTTGTTTTGTATGTTCTGATACATATAATGATGAATGTTTACTGATTTTCTATTTCATGTTACTGGTAAGCACAGGGGAGAAATAGTTGGCATCAACAATGTGACACAAAAGTCTATCTGGGACCGTGTCTACTATGGCTGTGCAGAAGACATCAATCAATAATGTAATAAATGAATCAAATTAAATGATCCAAAGAATGTGAGAAAATAATCTTTATTTTTAATGTTAAAATTAAGATGGCAGGCAGAAAAGAGGTTATGTATAAGTTCCACATCATGAGTGTCTTCATTCAACACACTGTATTTTGACCATTTAGTTGCAGCAGTATTCTACAATATATTTAAGTTTCATTAAACGAAACATGCAAGAAGATTATTTCATTTCTCAATTTACTTTATGCAATCTTGACTGTGTTGACACTGAATGTGAAGTCTACATTCTGACATCAATTTTCCTGACTCGCAATAAGTCATCTAGAGTTGTTTGGGATATGATAGAGATCTTTTACAAATAAGCAATAAAACAAATTTTGAATAATTTATTAAATGATACAACACTAACTAAAGTAATCTTACAATTTATACAAACTGAACTTTTGAACTAAGGAAATCAATTTTCCAAGGACTTGTAAAAGTAATAGAAGTCTGACTGTGTGCATATTACAGCTGCAAAATGGAACTGTTGTGACAGTGCCACGACATTTAACAGTGCCACCATGACAGTCCGCGCAAATGGCGATAGAGGCGCTCCGCAACTCGGCTGAGTGCGGGAGCGCCACCTGGCTACGAACGGCGCCGGCCGCATGTCACGGCACGGCAGTCGAATGAGAGATACTGAGTTGTTATCATGTAACCAGCTATTGTTCATAAGTGAGTGTGTGTGAATATCCACGCAATTATTGGTGATTAAAGGTTATAACACTTTTTGGTGATGAGGTCGGATATTTTCACTGTGTTGTGGATTTGTGTGGAACAGGGCTTACGCAAGCGCTCATTGAACAACAAACACAGCTGACGGTGGCTATTCAGGCATTGTCGATGTCGCTTATTCATCGTCTGTCTTCCTCTTCTCCGCCTCCATTCCCTCCTTACGACGAGGTCGCTGAAGACTGTGAGGATTATGAGAAGCGTTTGCGGCAACACTTCTTGGCTTTCGGCGTTGTCGACGCTCCTATGTGTAAGTCGTTATTTCTATCTTGGATTTCCCCATGGATCTATCAGCTGCTATCTCAGTTAGCCCCTCTGCGGGAACCTACCTCACTGTCCCTCGAAGAAATGTGTGACTTATTGTCTAACTATTACCGCAAAAACACCCACATCGTTGCCGCCCGCGTGGCGTTCTACTGGTGTCGTAAACAGCCCCATCAATCTTACCGGGCTTGGGCGGCGGAACTACACGGTCTGAGTAGGAAATGTCAGTTTGTCACGGACACTCATCATGAGTCTTATACTGATTCAATGGTTAGGGATGCTATTCTACGGCTTGCTCTGGATAAAAAAGTTCGGCAACGTGCCCTACAACTGCAAAACCCATCGTTGTCGGAAGTTCTAAGCATCGCTCAATCCTTTGAAGTGTCTCACGCTGCTAGCGCGCAAATAGACGCGTGGTGTGACGTAGGCGCTGTACAGTCAACTTTCAACACGGACAATTTTCCTGTTTCACAGGAGAACGAAGATATGGCGCGGTTCACTCGCATAAACAACGTCGCGTTGGGCCGCAACGCTCGCAGCGAAAACAGCAACCACAGAAGCAAGTTCGTTCCGCACTTCCTTCTTGTCCACGTTGTTTCGTACAGCATGACAGGGCCGCGTGTCCAAAACGTTGGGCCACGTGTAATTCATGTAGGAAAAAAGGCCACATTGCTTCTGTGTCAGTCCCCTAAAGTTCCTGTCAACGAGGACGAGGCATCGGACATGGATGCTAACTGTGTGCTTTCTCAAACAAATAAGTTGTTTGTTACTGTTCGTGTTCTGGATAAAGACATTCGCATGCAAGTGGACACTGGCTCTGTAGTAACTCTCATTAATTCTCGCACGTATTTGGAGTTGCGCTCCCCTCCCTTGTCTCCAGTTACGCAAAATCTGAGAACTTATAATAAACAGAAAATTCCTATCATTGGCCAGTTTGATGCTTCCACTGCCTACAAGTCTGTTGTTAGGCCCCTCACGTTTTATGTGGTGGATCATGCGGGCACTGAAAACCTGTTCGGTTATGATGCTTTCCAGTTGTTTGGGTTCTCCATAGATGATGATGAGCACCTCATATCTGAGGATATTCCGTATCAACAGCTGAATTTTCGTCCGTATTCTCTCCTGGTCTGGGTCGTGCCAAGGATTTTGAAGCCCACATTACTCTTAAACCTACAGCTCGCCCTAAGTTTTTCCGGGCACACCCTATTCCGGTGGCGTTGCGTGCACCTGTCAAGGCTGAGATAGACAGGTTAACAGCTTCAGGGATTCTCCTTCCTGTTACCTCCAGCGAATGGGCATCGCCAATCGTGGTGGTTTCTAAACCAAACGGGAGTCTGCGATTGTGTGGTGATTTTAAAGCCACCGTCAACACTCAGAGCCTCATCGACACTTATCCTCTTCCCCGTCCTGAGGAGTTATTTACCAAGCTCGCTGGGGGCCAGTTCTTTTCCAAACTTGACTTATCGGGGGCGTACCATCAGTTGCCGTTGGATGCTTCTTCCAAGGAATTTCTCATCATCAACACTCCTTGTGGTTGTATCAGTACCAGCGGTTACCATTTGGCGTCGCTAGCTCGCCGGCCATTTTTCAGCGGTTTTTGGAACAGCTCACAGCTTCCGTTCCCAGCTGCATAAACTATCTGGATGACACTTTTGTCACGGGGGCCTCCACTGAGGAGCACCTTCGCAATTTGCGTTCACTGTTTCGGGTTTTGCATTCGGCTGGCTCTAAGTGCAATCTGGACAAGTCACACTTCTTCCAACCCTCCATTGTGTAGCTTAGTTTCCATTTGTCCGGTGAGGGTATACGTCCTCTACGACAGCACGTTGTGGCCATTACCGCTCTACCCCGGCCGTCTACGGTCAAAGACCTTCAGGCGTTTCTAGGCAAGATTGCTTATTATCACAAATTCATTCCATCTGCGGTGGCGGTAGCTCATCCTCTGCATCAGCTGTTACGCAAAAACGTCCCTTTCTGTTGGTCCGACGATTGTGAGCAGGCTTTTGTCCGCCTGAAGGCTCATTTGCAGTCGGCGCCTTGTCTTGCCACATTCCGTCCGGGTCAGCACTTGGTTCTGGCGACTGACGCGTCATGGTATGGCCTAGGGGCTGTTCTCGCCCATCGGTATGAGGATGGGTCGGAACGACCCATCGCCTACGCTTCCAAGACCCTCAACGATGCGCAACGGCGTTACTCTCAAATCGAAAAGGAGGCACTCACTATCATTTATGCTCTAAAAAAGTTCAGCGTTTTTTGTATGGTTCACCTCATCACCGACCACAAGCCGCTGGTCTCTCTGTTCAGCCCATCGGCGTCGCTTTCGGATAAGGCAGCTCACCGCCTGCAGCGTTGGGCCTTATACTTGTCTCGTTTTCACTATGAGATTCACAATCGCCCCACGGCCCAGCACGCCAACGCCGACGCATTGTTGCGATTGCCGACAGGCCCCGACCCGGTTTTCAATCGTGATGAACTACTCTGTTTCCACATTGATGAGGAAGAACGTCGTGTGGTCGAGGATTTTCCACTTACAGGTTCGCAGGTCGCGTTGGCTACTGCGCGGGACCCGGTCCTGCACCAGGTGATCAGTTTTGTTCAACGGGGTTGGCCGGACAGGACCAAGGGCCGGGCATCGAATCCCCTTTGCAAATACCATGCCTTGCGCCTTCGTCTGCCTGTTCGTGATGGTGTTGTTCTTCTGGCCACGGATGGCGCATCTCCACGGGTCGTGGTGCTAGCCTCTCTTCCAAAGATGTTCTCAAACTGTTGCATGAAGTCCCTGGCCCGCAGGCACGTTTATTGGCCCGGTATTGATTCGGACATTGCCCACATGGTCGCTGTGTGTGGTCAGTGTGCTCAACAACTGGCTGCACCTCGTACAATGCCCTCTCCGTGGCCTGATCCGGCGCAGCCATGGGAACAGGTGCACGCTGACTTTGCCGGCCCCTTCCTCGGCACTTATTGGCTACTGTTGATTGACGCTTTCTCGAAGTTTCCGTTTTTTGTTCAATGTCCGTCGCCCACCACTGTGGCGACGACGCTGGCTTTGTCCAAAATCTTTGCGCTAGAAGGTCTTCCATCCACGATCGTCACGGATAATGGCCCTCAGTTCTCTTCGCAGGCCTTCCGTGATTTTTGTACTGGACAAGGGATTCATCATGTTACAGCACCGCCCTTCCATCCGCAATCGAATGGGGAGGTCGAGCGTCTTGTCCGCACTTTCAAAAGCCAGATAAAAAAAATTCCTTAGTGATTTTTCCACAGATGACTCTCTGCTGCAATTTCTGAGTTCTTATCGCTTCACGCCTCTGGGTGATCGCAGCCCTGCTGAACTCTTGCATGGCCGCCAACCGCGCACTCTACTGCACCTGCTTCACTTTGTCAGGCCTTGTGCTGGGTCCCCTAGAGCGTGAAAATACTCTGTGGGTGCCGACGTGTGGGCACGAGGGTATGGATCTCGCCCTAAATGGATTCCAGGGGTGGTCAAGGCTCTTCGCGGCCGCCGGCTTTGTGAAATACGTACGGACGACGGCATGGTTGTTCACCATTACGACCAGATCCGCACATGAGTGGTGGCCACACCGGTGCCACCGCCCCTTCCTTCGCCTCCACCAGCCCGAGAAGCCAGTCCTGTCGCTGCTACCACTCTACCGTACGCGTTGATGTAGCCGATATCGCTACCGCTTCCGAGTACACCGGAACCAGCCCCAGTCGCGACGCCACCTTCTCCGGGACCCATCTCACTGGAGCACACCCCCAGGTCCACGACACCTATGGATGTTTTCACCCATCATCTCGTCCAGGAGGCATGTTCCACGCACGAGCTTCCGTCCTGGACATTTTCGACCATACTGTGCGGGATCTTCTCGGGGCCTCACAAGAGGCCATGGATGTCTCCGCACTGTCCATGTCTCCAAGGAAGTGAGTGTTCCTCCCCCCCCCTCCCTTCTTTCAAGGGGGCAAAAGTGTTGTAACAGTGCCACGACATTTAACAGTGCCGCCATGACAGTCCGCGCAAACGGCGATAGAGGCACTCCGCAACTTGGCTGAGCGCGGGAGTGCCACCTAGCTACGAACGGCGCCGGCCGCATGTCACGGCACGGGGCAGTCGAATGTGAGATACTGAGTTGTTATCATGTAACCAGCTATTGTTCATAAGTGAGTGTGTTTGAATATCCACGCAATTATTGGTGATTAAAGGTTATAACAGGAACATTAGGGTATGATGCACATCAATTATTAAGAACACAAAATAATCAATCTTCATCAATATTAGTTATACCATTGAAACCAATGCAATGCTACAACCAGCCACTCATTGACGTGCTCACGCAATACTTCACATATCATACTGAAACCCTCTCTTCGTGACATAGCAGCAAGTTTGCCTGGATACATTATGGTTTCTGATGAAGGTTCACAAACTGTCAGAACATAGCAGAGAGAAAACAAAATTGCTTTTTCACAGCAGTAAGGATTATTATTATTATTATTGCAATTTCTGTGTGTCCAGGTGTATTTCAGTTTACTAATAAGATGTAAATGAAAGCCTTGTTACTGTTTGCTAGAAACAACGTGGAAAAACTGTGGATAGTCCTGAACTAAGATGTCCAGACTAGTAAACAACTGAGCTTTCATTACAAAAGGAATATTTATAAATTCCACTCACTTTCATAAGTAATGGTAACAATACATGAAGTTAAAAGGGTATCAGGTAATTCTACAAAAAATAAAGTGTTGCCTTCAATCTTGGGGGATGCATGCTAAATATGTATGCCCTCTGCTGTACACTTTTCTGGACGAAAGAGACAGACGTAGAAGTCATATACAGTTTATGTTTTATGTTGCCACCACCACCACCAGTTAAAAAAACAATGGTTTACTGATCAAGGGAGAAAAGTATTGTCTATTTGAAACGACCAGGTGGAAGTGAATAATATTTATGCAACTGTAGTTATTGTACAAGTAACAACAGAAGAAATGTGAAAATAATTTACTATTTTCTCTTGTGCAACTAACAGATAGCGGTGCAACAATTTTAATTACAAGAATTGGTGATGTGGCATTTCTTGCAAAAATATTGGTCACACTGCAGAACAACAGATCCAACACAACATGCAATGGGTAAATAATTAGATACGCAACTGTGGAGCCAGTTCAACAATGGGCAATATGCAGCTTTGAAATCCTGCTTACGTCTACAGAAATTGGTCACTGTAGCTCTACACAATGTTTCGAAGGTCTATAGTGAAAACATTCTCCCGTAATCAACCACATTTTCACATTTTAAGGGTAGTTCAAACAATTCATGGATGGACACACACACACACACACACACACACACACACACACACACACACACACACTTAGAATTCAGAACACAATTCAACTCAGTTAACAACATCAATATTAACACGCCTGCAGGAGAAATTACCGAACACAACCAGTAGAACTTTTCAAATATTTCTCATCACAGAACACAGCCTAGTAATCATTTAGTTCACAAGCAGCAACAAACAGAGAGGAGAAAGTACTAGCTTCTTCAACTGACCTGAAACTTTTCATGAACTAGGAACCTGTTTCCCCCATTTTCCTAAACTTGAGACAAATGTTAATTGACCCACCCTACTACACAGACATGAACACCCTGGTTGTAAATAAACATTTTTAACCCTAATGCTCTACACTTCACATGCTGCATTGTATCTCTAATCAAGTCAACTCTGATACTCCATATTTCACCCAAACAACAAATTGTGTTATACTCTCAGTAAAGACTGTATCTTGCTCCGTGTGACATTTGTTTTCTTCCCCTATTATGAAACTAGAGCAAAATGGCAAATATAGCAGGACCCCCCCCCCCCCTCTCTCTCTCTCTCTCTCTCTCTCTCTCTCTCTCTCTCTCTCTCTCTCTCTCTCTGTGTGTGTGTGTGTGTGTGTGTGTGTGTGTGTGTGTGTGTGTGTGTGTGCACGTGCTCGCACGCGAATACAACACATACAATTAACACAAACAAGCAGAATAAGTGTGAAATAAACTTACCCCATTTCCAGGAAAATGCGCCTGAATTCAGCTCGTACTTTTAACAAAGGATGAAGATGACCACAGTCAAGAGGCGTACCCAGAGCATCAAAATTGTATGACTTAAAAGATTTTTCCTTCCATGAACCATTTGATATCATTTCTGATGTTAAATCAGTTTCTGGCTTACTCACAGATGTCCGGAATTCATTTCCTTTCCTGAGAATATAGCTTTTTAATATCCTGAAAGATACACAAAGAAATGATTCCTGTACTTTATTGTCTGCAATCATATATGTGTAGTTGCTAACATTCTATAGTAATTTCTCTATACACATATACAGCATATAATTCTTTTAAAACAAACAACAGTATGTACCGATAAGTACTTTTCTAATGGACATGATACCCTTAGATCATATGCAAGACAAGTTTGCAATACTCTCAGCTATGAAAGAACAATAAGAAGCAGGAAACATCTGAATTCGATTGGTAGCTTATTGAAAATGGATGCAGCAGTATACTACACCCCTCTCAACACGAGAGTTAAGGCAGTCTGATCCAAATGCAGGTTTGATTTCTGCTGAGTATTAACTGAGTGAAAGCTGCTTATTCTTGGGAATAAGCTAATATTGTTAACAAAAAATGACTGCAAGGAATATATATATATTGAGCGGCCAATGTAAAAATACCCAGACTCGTGAACAGGGGTCGAGAAGAGGTTCGTGAACTTACACCACTTATTGCTCGAATGCCTATTTCCAAGCCAAAATTATCCTTCTAGAATGGGAAGATTTACCCCAAAATATAATACCATATTATATAAGTGAATGAAAATAAGCAAAGTAGACTAATGTTCGTGCTGAACAATCATTCACTTCAGATACTGTTCGAATAGCAAAAATGGCAGCAGTAAGTCTTTGAACAAGATCCTGAACATGGGCTTTCCTTGACAGTTTACTATCAATCTGAACACCTAGAAATTTGAGCTGTTCAGTTTCAGTTATCATTTGCCCATTCTGTGAAATTAAAATGTCAGGTTTTGTTGAATTGTCTGTTACAAACTGTAAAAACTGAACCTTAATGTAATTCAGTGTTGGTTTATTTTCTACAAGCCATGAACTTAGGTCATGAACTGCACTATTTGAAATCGAGCCACTGTTGCACACAACATCCTTTACTACCAAGCTAGTACCATTAGCAAACAGAAATGCACCCCTCCACCCCCGGCCCACTTGACCATACCCCACTCACACCCCACATCACAGCCACTCTCAACATCGTGAATAATTACCTTTTACTGTCTGTTGTTAAAGTAAGAGGTGAACAATTGTGAGCTACTCCCCTTATTCCATAATGGTCCAACTTCTGGAGGAATACTTTGTGATCAACACAATCAAACATCTTAGTTAAATCAAAAAACATGCCTACCATTCAAAACCTTTTGTTTAACCCATCCAGTACCTCACACAGAAAGGAGAATAAAGCATTTTCAGTTGTTAAATTACTTATAAAGCCGAACTGTACATTTGATAGTAAATCTTGTTATACACAATGATCAATTATCCTCACATACACAGCCTTTTCAATAATTTTAGCAAACACTCGTGGCATAGAACTAAGTCTGAAATTGTCTATATTATCCCTTTCTCCATTTTTATAAAGTGGCTTTACTACTGAGTACTTTAATCATTCAGCAAACTGACCATTCCTAAAGGAAAAATTACAAATATGGTCAAATACATGGCTAGCATGTGCAGCACAGTACTTTAATATTCCGCCAGGCACTACATCATATCCATGAGAGTCCTTAGTCTACAGTGATTTAATTATTGACTCAATCTCACCCTTGTCTGCATCACTGAGCAGTATTTCAGACATCAATCTCGGAAGTGCATTTGCCAAGAAAGTTATACGAGTCGCTGTAGAAACTAAATTTTTATTTAATTCACCAGCAATGCTCAGAAAATAATTGTTTAATACTGTACATATATCTGATTTATCAGTAACAGAAATATGTCTACTATGAACTGACTTTATATCATCAACCTTGTGCTGCTGACCAGGCACTTCCTTCACAACTGACCATATGGTTTTAATTTTATCCTGTGAATTAGCTATTCTACAGGGTGAGAAGTATTTAAACCGACAAACTCTGGGAGGTTGTAGGGGACATCAAAACAAATATTTTCCCTAATGTAATTTTTTCCTACGAGGAGTATTTAAACCGGTAGAGGGAGATTCCTCTGGCAGCAAATTAATTAAACCAACAACATTTTTCCATTTTTTTGATGATCAAGAGACAACACATTAACACAACCCAATTTTAATCACAGTAGATTTTTAAAAATGCCTCCATTGACACGTAAATAAAGGTTACACCGTCTGATCATGTTCTGTCTGACACATGCAAAAACTCCAAGAGTATCCTGAATTGTTCCTGCTGCTGCTACTATCCAGGCAACCAGATCCTCTTCTGATGCAACAGGAGTTGCGTAAACAAGGTTGCGCATCTCTCCCCACACAAAAAAGTCCAGAAGTGACATACCTGGGGATCGAGCAGGCCATGGAACAGGACCACCTCTGCCAATCTTCATTTCTGGGAACCGTCGGTCCAGGAATCGACACACACGATGGCTGAAAGGTGCCGACGCCCCTTCATGTTGGAACCACATGCATTGTATTGTAGAGAGCTGGATGTCTTCCAGCAATTCTGGCGAGAAAATTGTAATAGTGCCTGCCATTTAATCGCCTAGGTAGCAGATACGGCCCAATTAAACAGTCCCCGACAACACCAACCCACACATTAACGAAGAACCGCACTTGATGAGCGCTACTAAGTGTGGCTTGTGGGTTATCCTCACTCCACGCATGCCAATTGTGCATGTTGAACACTCCATCGCGCCCGAACGTTGCTTCATCGGTAAACAACACAGAGGTTGGAAATGTAGGATGCATTTCACAATGTTCCAGGTACCACTGCGAAAACTATGCTCTGGGTGGATAATCAACTGGTTCCAGGTTGTGGACACGCTGTAAGTGAAATGGACGTAACAATTGCTCTCAAAGGACTGTTCTTACATTCATCTGATTCGTCACCATGTTATGTGCAATTGCACAAGTGCTGATTGAAGGATCCCGCTCCACATTCTGCAAGACAGCTTCCTCAAATTGCAGTGTTCTTATCGTGCGACGACGTCCCTGTCCAGGTAATCTGCTAAATGACCCGGTCCCACGCAGACATTGGTATACAGCAACAAAGGTCTTATGATGCGGGATATGGCGATTAGGATATTGTTGTTTATAAACCTGCTGTGCAGTTTGTCCGTTGTGGTGAGCTACGTAGTACATACCAACCATATCAGTGTACTCACTACAGGTGTATTACTCCATTAGTAAACAGAGACAATGCACTACTACGCTGGTGGACAGCAGTTGCCTACAAATGAAGAGCGTAATAAGGCCCTCTGACAACTGAAGAGAGTAATACGGCCTCCACAGGTTTAAATAATCCTCATAGGAAAAAATGACATTAGGGAAAAATATTTGTTTTGATGTCCCCTACAACCTCCCAGAGTTTGTTAGTTTAAATACTTTTCACCCTGTATTTGCATACCACATACTCTTTACCTCCCTAATAATATTTTAAGCCCTTACAATACTGTTTGTAATGGGCTACTGTAGCTTGGTTGTGACTACTTCTCACATTTGAATATTGTGTAAAAGAACTCTTAATACATTAACTCATAGTTAATGATAGCAGGAAGTAACTTATCAGTAACAGAACAAAGTAGCTCGAAAGTAGTGACAGAACATAGCAAATCCTCAGACAGCAATTTGTCCTGTATTAAATCTCTGCTGTGACCAGTTCCTTCATCATCAGTTTGAGCCACAGTATCTTCTAGAATCTCCAATTGTTGTTCGATTTCTACATTCCTAACCGTAACTTGTTCTAAATTAACTTCTATTTCTATTAATTCTATACCTATTATTTGTTATTGGTTTACTGGAACAGCCTCTACAGGAGTAATAATACATACATGTTCAACATTACTATCCATTTTTTTTTTTAAATTAAAGACTAAATGATTATCTAAATTGTGTACCTGTATAAACCCTAATCTCATTTTCCTTTCTAGCTTCTCCACCTTTTCAATCAATTGAGAACCAAACTGTGCAGTTTATTATCTATTTGCATTAAAAAATCTCCATTTGTGAAAATCTTACGTATTTGAGACAGTCTTTCATTCATTTCTATTGACTGATTTCAAAATCGCTTGCATAATTGTTTCTAAAGGCACATTTCCACCCTCTGAGAGGCACATTCATCATTCTCCTACAATTTTAACCTAAAAAGTCAAAGAATTGGTACTAAAATTAATTAAGAGGATGTTAATAGTAAATGATACATAATTCCCTTGTCCGTAATGTTCACTACTCAGTGAAATTCTCTGACAACATTTTCATTTAAATTTTCAGATCATCTGACAAGTAAACTGGCCACAGTGGCCAAAGCTAGCGGTTATGTATGCATGAGGTATAACTGCCTGCAATCATGCTTGTGTGTGTGTGTGTGTGTGTGTGTGTGTGTGTGTGTTTTCTGAAGAAGCCTTCAGCTGAAAACTTAGTGTATAACAGTCTTTTCATTGTGCCTGTCTGCAGCTAAACATGTCATCTTTAGGGAGAGTAGTGATCTAAGCTTTCATAATGGTCAGTGTTCCAAATTGAATATACTGGTATTCATGTAACAAGTATACTCTACTGACTGAAAAATGTGAATGTTTGTATTAACTGCAATTAAGAATTTACTGCACTTTAAACTGCATCTTGAACAAGCAGAACCTACTGTTTTTACAGAGTGAACCCACTGAGAGTTCATATACATCACACCTGCTGAGTGTTGCACCCACTTATAGTCTGTAGCTACCACTACAAGGATGCCAACTACGCCACCTGGCTGCATTGTGTGAAACACTTAACTGAGAGCTCCACATTGAAAACTGCCGTTTAAGTGATGAGTATGCCCAAAGTGCTCCCTCTCATCATCATCCTCTTTAATTAGACAAGCCTACGACAGAAAAAGTTTTTTGTTGAAAATACCTTATTTTTATGTTTTTTAGGATGGGAATCCAAACATGACATTTAAAAAACTATATCACCCACCATTTCTTCAAACTTTACAGGTACATTTATTAAATTAAGTGACGTTTTAAAGAATTTAACAGCTTTTATAGAGTTAAAATAATTTTAAAAGGAGGTTAATGAATGTAGATGACGTTGGTAGCACTGCTGAAAAACATTTGCTGGCAAAAAAAGGTCAATTCTATTTTTGTGTTAAGGGATGATGTTTTGTTTACTGTCAACCTAAACTCACTTTCCCATTTTCTGTACAGGTGCTCAGTACAATGTCTAATTGTGGTTGTAAAAACTCTGCTGATGGTTTTTGTTATAATTGTGGTGAATTTGTGATTTTTTAAAAAATCAAAGAAACATTACAGGCTTTGTGAAAAAGGTTTACCTATCAAACTTTGGATCTGAACTTGGTGATCACGATAAATCTTGGGTGCCACATAAGGTATGAATTGTGTGTGTTGAAGATTTTAGAAAATGGTCCAAAAAGGAGGAAAAAGCCTTTAGATTTGCTGTTCCTATGATATGGAGGGAGCCAAGAAATCATTCCGATGATTGCTACTTTTGCAGTGTTGATATTACTGGTCATAATTCCAAAAACAAGAAGGTAATAAGCTACCCTAATCTTCCATCTGCCATCCAACCAATCGGGCATGATGTAGATTTGACAGTTCCTGAAACACCAGATGATTTAAATTATACTACAACAAAAGTATATTCTGATGTACAATGTGATTTAGATGAACCAGATGATGATGAATTCCATTGTAATACAGAAAGTCTGGAGCCCAAATTGTTTACTCAAACCGAGCTTCACAATTTGGTTAGGCATCTGGGGTTAACGAAAGAAAAAGCTGAATTGCTTGGCTCTAGATTAAAAGAAAAGAATTTGTCAGTTGGAACCTGCATATACAAGAATATAAAGAGAGAAAAGCAATTTTCCCAGTTTTTACAACAAGAAGGTGTTTTAGTGTACTGCTCAGACATTCCTGGTCTGATGAATGAGTTTGGTATTGAATACAAAAAGGAAGACTGGAGACTGTTTAATGATTCATCCAAAACTAGTTTAAAGGCTGTTTTATCACACAATGGTAACATGTATGCATCTATACCTGTTGGACATTCTGTACATATGAAAGAAAGCTATGAAAACCTAGAAATAGTGCTAAATAAAATAGTCTATTCTACTCATGGTTGGATGATATGTCGTGATCTAAAAGTAACATGCATGGTCCTTGATCAGCAAGGTGGCTTCACCAAATTTCCATGTTTGTTATGTGAATGGGACAATAGGGCTAGGGATCAACACAGGTGCAGGAAGAACTGGCCTGTAAGGGAGTCTTTAAAACCTGGTGAGAAGAACATTCTATGCAAAAACCTTGTAGATCCAAAAAAACGTACCCCTACCACCTCTACATATAAAGTTAGGCCTAATGAAACAGTTTGTAAAGGCTTTGCCTAAAGATGGACAATGTTTTAAGTATCTCTGCCACAAGATTCCGCACATTTCAGAAGCTAAAGTAAAAGAAGGCATCTTTGTCAGATCTGACATTAGAAAATTGATGTTTGATGTTAACTTTGAATCCACAATGACCTTAAATGAGAAAGAAGCATGGGTATCATTCAAGTAAGTTGTTACAAAGTTCTTAGGGTATGAAAAAGAGCCAGAATATGTTTCTATTACAGCTACAAGGTTAAGGAAGTTTAAAACTTTAGGACATTTAATGAACCTGAAAGTTCACTTTTTGAACAGTCACCTTGATCACTTCCCAGACAATATGGGAGATGTTAGTAAGGAGCAAGGACATCATTTTCACCAGGACATTAAAGTGACAGAAAAACGCTACCAAGGCCGCTGGAGCACCAACATGACAGGGGACTACTGCTGATCACTTCATCGAGAAGTTCAGCAAGCGACTCATCGTAGAAAAAGCTACACAAGAAGCTTCAAAGAAAAAAGAGAAAGAAAATACAAACTAATTGCTACTGACAAGTGAAACCTCTATTAACACACATCATTGTTTTAGGCAGCTTACTGTAAATACAAACCATGCTTATGTTGTAACAAAGGATTTCTTTAATTTCCCCATTTACTGTATAGTACAAGATTTTTATACTTTATAATAAAAAGCATATTGCTCCAAAACTATGGGTGATGCAAAAAAATTAAGGCCAGATTTGGATTCAGCTCATAAAAATCTATAAAGATCAGTTATCAAATTAAAAAAAGTATTTCAAAAAAGAGTTTTCGTTGCCCTGTGTTATTCTTTAGTGTTATTTTAAAATAATCTGTTAGTTCACTTTAAGTCCAATCTTCAGTTTTTCTTCACTTTAAGTAATGACAAAGCTTATAGCTCCTTTTCTGTTGTACAGTTGGCCACCCTAGCGCACTGTACTGCAGTGCCCATATAGGTAAGAGTGTTATCTGCATTCATTAATTTTTGTCCACACTGGTTACATGGAAGTAGCAAAGTGTGTTTCAATCTTGAGGAAACAAGTCATAATTAAAATATTCTTCAGTAAAGTGTTTTGAGAGAGTACAGTAAATTTGAGGTTTTAGTTTGAGAGATCCTCTCATGAATATTGTTTTTATTTAAAATTCCTGTACTCTCAGTATTGATTATGAGTGAGCAAACATACTGTATGGTTGTACTGAGTTACCAAGCATTGCTGTTAAATAAATATTCTATTTTGTAATGATTTATTTATGCAACATGTACAGGAATTAAATTTCTGGTTGTATTTTGTAATTTTTGTTGGGGGCACTTATTCAGCTGCGTGTGGTGGTGTTGATGCAGTGACAGACGCACTGACATCAGCACAGCTGTAGCAATGCCACACATCACACCAAGGAATACTTTGGGCAGAGCCTTATGTGCAAAAAGATTATCAATGATATCTCAAGAATAATGTAAATTGGATATTATGTAGATTCAATCGTTTGAGATCCTTTACATGGAAGAAGTCTGTTGTACCTAAAACCATCAATAAAACAGGTTGTTACTATCAAGTCAGACTAATGACTGAAGTATCAACAATGTAGGAAAAGACAGATTGCTACTTATTGTGAAGATAACATGCTACATTGCAAAGAAGCACAAGTAAAAGACACTTTCACATAAGTTTCTGGCCACAACCTTCATCGGAAAAAGAGAAACCCACACCATTCATTCACACAAGCAAGCACACCTCATGCACACATGACTGCCAATTCCAGCAGCTCAGGCTAGACTGCCTGTCTGCAACTTAGTGTATTATCTTTATGGTAAGTATCAATTTATCTTTTCCTACACTGTTGATATTCCTGCTTGGAGTTTCCATTTTTTAATGACTACCTCCTCTTCTATTTTAATTTCCAGTTCAATCTACTTCACTGCAGATTCACTTTTCACATGCAGTTGCCGCATGGAGGGTTCTGGAGTGGTAAAACCATAAAAATTCTTTGCATGGGTTTCTTCTTAAAATACTGATCAGTAATTATTCTTTTATCTCTAATTTTTTACAATGAGTTTTGACTGTTATAGATGCTGATCACTTACTACAGATTCAGTTATGGAGACCTGTTTCAGGTGATATTAATTTCACAGCAAATTCCATCAAGTACAAGACTTTCAATGTCAACATAATTCATCATCATCTTGAGTGTTCATTGGTGGCTCTTGCAATTAAATATTCTGAAGTCCTCCTAGGAAGTCCATGTGGTGTTGGTAACTCTATGCACCACCTGCTGTGACTTTATGACATACACTGATGATTTAACAGCCACACACCATTCTGACACACACACACACACACACACACACACACACACACACACACAAATTATGCAGTTTTTGTGGTACTTAAGCATCATAACTATTAGCACATCTCAAGAGTGTGGGACGGGAAAAATGCTGTATTTAATTGGTTGGTTGGTTTAAAGATTAAAGGGACCAAACTACAAAGGTCATCAGTCCCTTGTTACATAAACACACAGAGCAGATTTAAACCATCCACCAGTCAGGCTGAGCAAAAAATAAATAAATAAATAAATAAATAAATAAATAAATAAATAAATAAAAATGTCAGGGGAAGAAAAGCCCCAAGGTCAACGGTAAGGCAACATGGAAAATTGAGCACAGTGACAAACACAACATATAGAAGAAAGGCAGAAAGAATTAAAACTGTGCAGCAGAGAACTGTGGCTGGTTGATCACGAAAATAAAAGGAAGAGACAGCCACTCTGCAACACGTTAAAACCTCCAGCCTAAAGATGAGGGTGGAGT
Source organism: Schistocerca americana (assembly GCF_021461395.2). NCBI lineage: Eukaryota > Metazoa > Arthropoda > Insecta > Orthoptera > Acrididae > Schistocerca > Schistocerca americana. The sequence goes on along the minus strand of NC_060119.1, from coordinate 303,466,953 downwards.
CTAATTACAACACAAAATTAAGTAAAATAAACAGCACAAAAGAAAGTGACACAATAAAATTAGATGGACCTATAAAAGCCACTTGCGCGAATAAAACTTAAAACCCGGTCTGCCATAGAGACATTGTCACCTAAAAGAGATGATAAATCACCTAGGAGATTAAAAGTTCGCCTGAGGACGGTTAAAAGAGGACATTCCAACAACATATGGGCCACTGTCTTGTTTGCACCACAGTGACAATTTGGGGGGGGGGGGGTTCCTCTCGAAGCAGCAGATGACCGTGCGTCAGCCAAGAGTGACCAAATGCGGAGCCTACAAATGAAAAAATGAAATGAAACATCGTGTGACGAGGGCCTCCCGTCGGGTAGACCGTTCGCCTGGTGCAAGTCTTTTGATTTGACGCCACTCCGGCGACTTGCGCGTCGATGGGGATGAAATTATGATGATTAGGACAACACAACACCCAGTCCCTGAGCGGAGAAAATCTCCGACCCAGCCGGGAATCGAACCCGGGCCCTTTGGATTGACAGTCTGTCGCGCAGACCACTCAGCTACCGGGGGCAGACCGGAGCCTACAGAGAACAACAGAATCCCTGTGAGAGGCCCACATGGAGGACCCCCACACAGTCGTGGTCTCCTTTACTCGCCGCAGGTTGTTGGGTGCAGACAGAGTGCGCTATTCGTCTCCCCACATCCCAAAGACCTGACGGCGCAACACCGATCGGAGATCAGTTGCCGGTAGGCCAATCTCCAGCGTCAGTTTGCAAGTAGCCTCTTTGGCTAACTTGTCGGCGAGTTTGTTTCCCGCTATCCCAAAGAGCCCCGGGATCCATATGAACACCACCGAACGTCCACGCTATTCAAGAGCGTGAACAGACTCCTGGATGGCAACAACAATGGGATGGCGTGGGTAGCACTGGTCAAGAGCCTGCAGACTACTGAGAGGGTCACTGCAAATGACAAAGGACTCTCCAGTACTGGTACGAATACGCTCAAGGGCACGAAAAATGGCTGTTAGCTCTGTGGTGTAAACACTGCAGCCTTCCGGCAAGGAGCACTGGTCTACATAGTCCGCATGCGCATAAGCGTACCCCACACGGCCAACAACCATTGAGCCATCGGTATAAATAATCTCCGAGTCAGGGGATGCGTCTAGGAGAGCAAGAAACTGGCAGCGCAAGACTGCAGGAGGAACCGAATTTTGTTTCCATCGTGAGATGTCCAGTCGAAGCTGCAGCCGATGAATACACCAAGGTGGTGTATGTGGGTGGACCTGGAAAGCAGATGGAAGACGCAAAGATTCGAGGTCACTAAGGAGTGACCAAACACGGATCCCAATTGTATGTCCTGACCTCGGCCGCCGGTGTGGGATATGGACTGCCACATTAGCGAAAAGGAGATGGTAGTTAGGGTGATGGGGCGAACAACGGACATGTGCAGCATAGTTAGCTAAGAGTTGTTGACGCCGGACGCGAAATGGAGGAACCCCAGCCTCAGCAAGTAGGCTATTAACAGGGCTCGTGCGGAATGCTCCTGTCACCTGGCAAACCCCACAGTGGTGAACGGGGTCCAGCAGTTGCAACGCTGAGGGTGATCCTGAGCCATGCTCCACACTCCCATAATGAAGTCGGGATAGCATGAGGGCTTTGTAGAGCCGCAGCAGCGTATTACGATCTGCACCCCAAGTTGTGTTGCTGAGGCAGCAGAGGGCATTCAGATGCTGCCAGCACTGACGCTTGAGCTGACGAATATGTGGAAGCCATGTAAGCCGGGCATCGAACAGCAATCCCAGAAAACGGTAAGTGTTAAGAACCCTGAGCATGGCATCCTGAAGATAGAGCTCAAGGCGGGGATGGACAGTTCGACGCTGACAAAAGTGCATAACACAAGTCTTCGCAGGAGGAAAGTGAAACCCATGAGCAAGGGGCCATGCCTGCGCCTTGTGTATGGCTCCCTGCAACCTACGTTCTACAGCACTAATGGTGGAGGAGCTGAAAAAGATGCAGAAATCGTCAGAATATAACATGGGTGAGACAGACAACCCTACTGCTGCTGCAAGGCCATTAATGGCCACAAGGAAAAGTGGCACGCTCAATACAGAGCCCTGTATTGAGGACATGAAGTGAACTATGGGAAGTGCCAAGTAAAATACGGAATGTCCAAACAGATAAAAAATTCTGAATAAAAATGGGGAGAGAGCCCCGGGGACCCCACCCATGCAACATGGAGAGAATATGGTGCCGCCACGTCATGTCATATACTCTGGAGAGGTCGAAAAAGATGGAGACGAGGTGTTGGCGCCTGGAAAAAGCAGTGCGGATTGCAGACTCAAGGAAGACCAAAGTATCAGTGGTGGAACGGCCCTAACAGAAGCCGCTCTGGCACGGAGCCAGGAGACCCCGAGACTTGAGCAGCCAACACAGCTGTCGACTCACCATACGTTCCAGTAGCTTGCACAGAGCGTTTGTTAAGCTGATGGGCCATTAGCTATCCACATTAAGCGGGTCCTCACCAGGCTTCAGCCCCGGAACAATGGTACTTTCTTGCCACTGTGATGGAAAGACACCATCGCCCCATATGTGGTTGAAGATGGCAAGAACACATCACTGACGGTCTGGGGACAGGTGTTTGAGCATCTGATTGTGGATGCCATCTGGCCCAGAGGCTGTATCGGGGCACTGTGCCAGGGCGCTTTGGAGCTCCCACGAACTAAATGGGGCATTATACGCCCCAGGTTGGCAAGAAGCAAAAGAAAGTCATTTGCCTTCCTCCCGGCGTTTCAGAGCATGAAACGTGGGCGGGTAATTCCCCAACGCAGAGGCCCAAACATAGTGCTGAGTGAAATGCTCGGCGATTGCATCGGCATCGCTGCGTAGCGCCCTGTTGATGGAAAGCCCTGGGACACCTGTAGAGTGCTGCAATCCGAAGATGCGCCGAACCTTCATCCAGACCTGGGATGGTGACGTACAGGCACCAATGGTGGAAACGTAGCTCTCCCAGCACTCCTGTTTCCGCCTTTGATGAACCTCCGGACCTGACCACGGATACGTTTGGCCGCTTATGGCGATGAAGAGCCCGCCGATGCTCTTTAATGACTCAGCGACCTCTGGTGACCACCAAGACACTGACTTTCGCCGGGGGCACCCTAACGAATGAGGAATGGTATGTTCCGCAACGAAAACAATCGCTGTAGTCAGTGTCTCAACCGCCACATAGATGTTACCATGGGGGAGAGATTCAACAGTGGCAGCAGAGGAGAACACTTCACAGTCTGCCTTGCTAAATGCCCATCTGGGCAAGTGTTCGGGGGAGCGACGCTGGGGTAGTGAAAGGAAGATGGGAAAATGGTCACTACTACACAAGTCGTCATGGACTCTCCAGTCGACCGATGGTACAAGCCCTGGGTTGCACAACGACAGATCTATGGCCGAGTACGTGCCATGCACCACACTGAAATGTGTGGCGACACCAGTGTTTAAGAGGCAGAGGTTGAGTTGGGAGATAAGATTCTCGACATCTCTGCCTCGGCCAGTAATCATCGTTCCACCCCACAGGGGATTGTGAGCATTAAAATCCCCCAGGAGAAGAAAAGGCGTGGGGAGCTGGGTGACAAGTGCAGCTAATTCGGTCAGGGGGACTGGACCACCTGGAGGGAGATAGACACTGCAGACGGTTATGTCCTGGGTAGTCCTTACTCTGACAGCCACAGCTTCCAATGATGTTTGAAGGGGCACAGGAGCACTATATACAGGCTCAGGCTCAGGCTCCACCTGACACACTATTGTAAACTCTACGGTTACAGTAATAGCCCCTGTATCCACGAAGGACAGGTGTCCGCATTGCCAGGAACCAGGTTTCCTGGAGGGCAATGCAGAAAGCAGGTCTCATGCTTAGAAGCTGATGTAGCTCAGGTAGATGGCTAAAATAACCGCTGCAATTCCACTGGAGGATTGTACAAAGCGTGTCCTGTAGGGGCATGAAGGCACCGAAAAGGCAAATTACTTCGCAGGGTCACATGCTGCCACCGTTTCTGAAGAGACGGCGAGATCCAGGTCATCAAGGGATGCAAACAATTCGACCTCATCCTTAGAGGCTGAGCTGACAGTAAGCGGTGGCGCGGGAACCACTGGGTCCTTATTCTTCATAGAGAGCTTCCTCTTCTCTCTCTTGTCTTTGGGAGGAGGGTTCGCATGCTGGGAGGGCTTTCCTGATGTACTTTCAGGAGCAGAGGAAGAGCGTGAAGCCCTTCGACCAGCAGCTGGTGGCTTCTTCAGTCACTGGCTAGTGGCTTGTGAGACACTGGTAAAGTCCTTGGAAGGGACTCCCCCAAGGGACCCCTTCCGAACGAGTAAGGCCGGAGGAGGCTGTTGCTTCTCCGGCTGCTCAGCCGAAGAAGGCGGTCGCTTCTCCGGCTGAGAGATGGGGACGGACGTCCCTGGTTGTTCAGGGCACACTGCTCCCAAACTGGGTGTTTCGGGAGTAGTGGATGACGAGTGGCCCTTACCGGCAGTGGGGCAGGCGTAGCTTGACTGTTCTGTGGGCCAACTGAGAAAGGATTCTACATCTACATCTACATCTACATTGATACTCCGCAAGCCACCCAACGGTGTGTGGCGGAGGGCACTTTACGTGCCACTGTCATTACCTCCCTCTCCTGTTCCAGTCGCGTATGGTTCGCGGGAAGAACGACTGTCTGAAAGCCTCCGTGCGCGCTCTAATCTCTCTAATTTTACACTCGTGATCTCCTCGGGAGGTATAAGTAGGGGGAAGCAATATATTCGATACCTCATCCAGAAACGCACCCTCTCGAAACCTGGCGAGCAAGCTACACCGCGATGCAGAGCGCCTCTCTTGCAGAGTCTGCCACTTGAGTTTATTAAACATCTCCGTAACGCTATCACGGTTACCAAATAACCCTGTGACGAAACGCGCCGCTCTTCTTTGGATCTTCTCTATCTCCTCCGTCAGACCGATCTGGTACGGATCCCACACTGATGAGCAATACTCAAGTATAGGTCGAACGAGTGTTTTGTAAGCCACCTCCTTTGTTGATGGACTACATTTTCTAAGCACTCTCCCAATGAATCTCAACCTGGTACCCGCCTTACCAACAATTAATTTTATATGATCATTCCACTTCAAATCGTTCCGCACGCATACTCCCAGATATTTTACAGAAGTAACTGCTACCAGTGTTTGTTCCGCTATGATATAATCATACAATAAAGGATCCTTCTTTCTATGTATTCGCAATACATTACATTTGTCTATGTTAAGGGTCAGTTGCCACTCCCTGCACCAAGTGCCTATCCGCTGCAGATCTTCCTGCATTTCGCTACAATTTTCTAATGCTGCAACTTCTCTGTATACTACAGCATCATCCGCGAAAAGCCGCATGGAACTTCCGACACTATCTACTAAGTCATTCATATATATCGTGAAAAGCAATGGTCCCATAACACTCCCCTGTGGCACGCCAGAGGTTACTTTAACGTCTGTAGACGTCTCTCCATTGATAACAACATGCTGTGTTCTGTTTGCTAAAAACTCTTCAATCCAGCCACACAGCTGGTCTGATATTCCGTAGGCTCTTACTTTGTTTATCAGGCGACAGTGCGGAACTGTATCGAACGCCTTCCGGAAGTCAAGAAAAATAGCATCTACCTGGGAGCCTGTATCTAATATTTTCTGGGTCTCATGAACAAATAAGGCGAGTTGGGTCTCACACGATCGCTGTTTCCGGAATCCATGTTGATTCCTACATAGTAGATTCTTTGCGGGAACCGGTGGCGCCAGTGTTACAGCAGCATAACTCCTCAACATAGGTGTGGGATTGAGTCGTTCTAGCTTCTTCTTTGCCTCTTGGTAAGTTAAACAGTCTAGGGTCTTAATTTCTTGCATCTTCCGCTCTCATTGGTAGACTGCACAGTCTGGCGAGCAGGGAGAATGATGCTCCCCACAGTTAACGCAGGTGGGAGGCGGAGCACATGGAGTATTGGGATGCGAGGGTCGTCCACAATCTCGACATGTGGGGCTGGCAGTGCATCTGGAGGACATCTGTCCTCACTTCCAGCACTGGAAGCAGCACATAGGGGGCAGGACATAGGGCTTGACATCACACCAGTAGATCATGACATTGACCTTCTTGGGCAAGCAGTCCCCCTGAAAGGCCAGGATGAAAGCACCGGTAGCGATCCTATTATCCTTGGGCCAACGAAAGACACGACGGACAAAGTGTACACCTCGCCATGCCAGGTTCTACCGTAACTCATCATCAGACTGTAATCCCCTGGACCAAATTTAAGGACTTATGGGGAGTGACGTTAATGGGTACGTCACCAAGATTCTCATAGGCGAGTAACGCCCGTGACTGTGCAGATGAAGCTGCTTGTATCAGGATGGCCCCGCTCCTCATTTTGTAAAGAGACGCCACTTTCCCAAACTTACCTTCAAGATTGTTCACACAGAAGAGAGGCTTAGTCCCCAAAAACGAATCCCCATCGGTTCTGCTGCACACAAGGTATCACGGTGAATACGGTTCCTGTTTGTCCGCAGCCCTACGTCCCTCCCAGGGTGTGGCTAGGGAAGGGAACGATTTGGGATGATATGTCACAGTGTTAAAGTTTACCTTACTGCACTTAGAGACGTTGGCAGTTGTTCGACCACTGGATTGAGACTTCATCCGCTTCAGTGCGGATCATCCACCCCGATGCCACCCACTTCGACCAGGGCCTCTCCCCACGGGCACCACCCAGCTGCAGCAAAGGCCACCTGGCAGGATGGCCGTTGCCAGGAGTCCCGATGCCCCAGAGAGACAGGCAGCTACTCCTTCGGTTACGTGGGGAGGTGGCAGCTCAGGCATCGGCAGTACGATCCCTATGTTCTCAGGGGGCTACAACCTAGAGGGTACATGACGAGCCCACCACAACGGGCTGGCTACCGTGCTGGATGTTGGGTGCCATGGGAAGTCCATAGTTATCGTGGGTGCAGATGGTGACGCACTAAGGGTGTAACTTACGCAACCCATCAGGTGTGTATGCCCAAAAGATGGATGGTGGGAGCAGTTACGATGCCTAGACGATAAAGAGTGCCAAGATCTTAGGGCACAGAGGACTGATGGCGCACCACATAAGGTGTCCTTCCCCCAAGGCTCGTACTTCTGTTGAATTTGGAAGAATGGAGGTCAAACCCTAATGGGGACCAACACATAACAGGCCGAAACAGTTGAGACTCCTTTTAGTCGCCTCTTACGACAGGCAGGAATACCGCGGGCCTATTCTTACCCCCAAACCCGCAGGGGGGAGGCTGAATTTAATTCAGTAAAAGTTCTGTACTCTCAGAGAGTGTGTGAGGTTGCAGATACGTGCATATGCGCGTGCTATCAAAAAGGATGCAAACAGTCTTTATGCCCCTAAGTTTAGAGAGTTTGATTCTGTGTCCTAAGATAATAGCAGCTTGTATTCAGAGCCAAGAAAATTTATACTGAAGCCAGAAACTTGTAAACAGCAAGTGAACACAAGAAGATTACACTGTTACAAAATTTTTTACATACCTACTTCTGAGGGTACCTGTCAGTGACTTGCCAAAGAAAGTACTAATTTCAAAACTGAATGTTCTACAGAGAGACCAACTAAAAATACAACACTGGAAATATCAAAATATTTTCCCTTTCTGAGAAATTCCTAAAGTACTTGAAATTAAGAAATAACTTCATGCTATTTAAGTGTTATTAATAAGGTACAAATTCATATTACTAAATTTTTTTTAATGTAATCCTGAATATCACTGTTTTTGTCATTACTGTAACATCATAATCATTCCATCAAAATCCAGGTGTAACAAATTTTAAAAACAAAATACTATTAGGCATTTCTCCTTTTCACTTGCAACAACTACAATTTTTTCCAATGGTGTTTGCAATGCTACTAGTGTAAGTGAAGTTTAGTGATTACACACCAATAAGACAGTACTCACTTACACTTCATTTACCAACTTTCTTTTCTTATAGTCCTGCTTAGCATTTTCTTCAACTTCACTTGCTCTTTGCTGTCTAATTAAATTCATGTGATCTTTTACTATGTCTTGAATAGATGAAACTTTCTGCCTGATAACAGGCACTTCTCCCGATTTGTCAACACATATCCATCCACGTGCCATTGCTTTGCTGAAACCAACTGAGTGCAAATTTTTATCTGGCAGATTTACCTAGAAGACAAAGACTTTCTGTAAAGACACATCTATTACAGAGACAAGAAAGGAAAATAAAATCTAGTAACATCTAGCTAAGCACAATAAACTGACACAACAAATGAAAAAAGCTATTAATTAAAACTAACAGAAAATCAAAAAGGTGACTATGAGGATAAGGTTCCAGTCACTGGAACTTGTTTATGAGAGTAAATACAGGGTGGTTATAATTAAACTTTAACTACTTAAGCCAGTGTAGATGGAAAACTATTTACTGTATGGGAGCAAAAGTTTAAAGGAATAATGATCAGATTGTGCGCTGCAGGATTAGCATTGTTAGTAGTGGTTAGAGTCGTAACTTGCAGTCAGGCGGTACTGGTACAGTGATGTCGGGTTGGAAAACAAACATCAGTGTGCATTACAGCTGCAGACAAGGCGAGGAAGGCTTTACTTATACAGCTGTTTTATGAAAACAGCAGCAATAGTGCTGCTGCTCTTTGTGAGTATCTGTACATTAAAGAAATATGGAGAGGTCCGCTTTCCACACTAGGGTTGAAGAACTTGATTCAGAAGTTCAAATTAACTGGCAATTTGGTAATTGTATGACTGCATCGCCACTGGTTCTGCATAATGTCCTGATGCAGCTGACATCAGTAACCCCTTCCCTTTCATTTCTCCTCCTCTCCACCTACAATTTACATATAATTTGGTAGTTGCTCTAGGGAGAGGCCGACATTCAACTGCGCCACAAATTGTTGAATAAGTTATTGTTGCCATGGTTGAGAATGCTGACGCAATGTGTGGTCCTCTAGCAGCGCACGAGCTGTCACACAACAGCTGAACATTCCACAGTCCACTGTTAGAAAAGTGTGAAGAACAATTGTGAAATTGGTATCCATACGAATATCCAGGCTGTCATGGATGCAGATGGTTGTCACACTGAGCAACATTTGTAACCTGGAACATAAACATGATATACAATTAACATATCACGTGACAATTAAAATGTGTTTCTTTAAATGGCTTATTCATTATTTCTCTACCCATTTTTCATGAGGGGGCTTTTAAAGTAGCAAAAGTTTAATTATAACCACCCTGTACTACAAACAGGAATGTGGACCACTTCCTCGAATTAGAATAATCCATCATTTCTACAACAAGTAAGTAATGATGCCTGTTCCAACAGGTCACCCATGCCATCCAGCCACTTGCAACATATAAAAAAATTTCTCACATAATATCAGCACAAGTCTTTCTGCCCCCCTTCCCCTTCTATCTCTGGTATACATAGAAGGGAAAAAAAACCTCAACCTCTCTCCCCTCTCTATATATATACACACACACACACACACACACACACACACACACACACACACACACAGTTTCATACTCATTCCAGTATCTCAAAAATTAATGGCTATTTCATTTAAATAACACTCACCTTCACCTTTTTCCTGTCATTTGGGTCTACTATTTTTATAATTTGGCAAATTTATTTTAGTTAACTGTGCAGTCAGATGCCTAACCTTTTACCCCAACCATCAATTAACCTAAGGGAGGGAAACTGTAGGCATCACCTGTCTGAATTGAGTAAGCTTTGTCCTGTGTGTTATCATATTTTGACTGTTTTGGCATTTTATTTCCTTGGGCTGGGCTTAGAGACCAGCTCAGCCTTTGCCTAAATGATTGTAAAAAATTGTTTAACAATCACACTTTTGGTGGTTCGTGTACCAGAACAATGTACATGAAAAAACTGAAGAAATAATTAAACAAACTTTTAGCCATCGACTGAAAAGTGTAAGAAGCTTTTCATTACAGTTACAGCACTATCAATTTCATCATATACAATGCATAAGGGATTTCTTTTTATTATAATTTTTTTTTTTTTTTTTTTTTTTAAATTGGACAACGTAGATGAGAAATGTATTATTTTCTGAAACACATTCCCACAGCGCTCTGTACTCTTTTCTTCCTAATACAAATGAGTGCAATAAAACTGAACAAAAGCAAGAGGGGAAAAAAAGAAACATTTGGAATTAAAATACATCATGTAAGGAATTCCCTGGACTGATGCTTTATTTCACTTTTTCCATTCATCAAATTTTCATTACTCTGCCCTTCAGGCACAATTACAAGATATTAGAAAGATGGAGAATTGGGCACTGGCTGCTGGCAGAAAGGTCATTAGGGAGTGGTCAAACTCCAACAGCATTTTTCAGAATATAAAGAATCATCTTAGCCATATGCCAATGGTTCACTCGAAATGAGCCTCAAGTACAGGTGGAAGCAGGAATGATGCAACAGATGTCCAACACTGTTATTATGCTTCAGGTACACACAAACATTAAGAAAGGAAATTTCATTACGTACAGGCAGGGAGCAAAATATCTTGAGCATTTTTAAACCAAGTGCAGGGACAGTAAGGTGACAGATGATTTAGGTGTGTTTTATATGGCACTTACTAATGTGGATTAGTTAGTGATTGTGAGACAGGCTGGGAATAATCCTAGTGGGCTCTGGGCTAAATGATATACACTATGACTTTGACAGACTTGCTAGCCTGACATGCATCATTAATTTTAATATTATATAGCTTTCCAGCATCACAGTCACCTTATCTTGGCACAGGGGTCAATCCATACCAGGTGGTCCAAGAAAAAAATAACTGGTTGCTTGACCATCTCAGAAAAATGTTATATTTGCTGGGTGAATTCCCCAATGTTTAGTAGTCACAAAATTATTTTTTTAAAAAATTTATTGTTTATTATTTTGAAATGGCAGTCATATTTGTTCCAGGCCGCATGCGTTTTTTCGTATTTGCAAGCATCTACATTTTTTTACAGTTATTCAGTGGTGGATTGTCTCAACCCAGTTGAGAGCATCCACACGTTAGATTCTACTACATATGGTCTATAATTGATTAAGATTTGTGTGTGGTAGTTGGTAAAGCTTATAAATAACAGTATAATGGGTGAATCTGGACTCATTCAAGGCTAAATGTCTGTGATAAATTTTAGAATGAATAGCCCTTTCACAGGATAAAGCCAGTTTACAAGGCATCCTTGCTTAATGAAAATTCTTTTAATGGAAGAAATTAAATTAGTAACTGGAGAATGCACATTACAAGGCTCAATGAGCTTGCTTCATCAAACTACAAAGTGCAGTTAGTAGTAAAGTGTATGTATTGCTTATAAACTTCCTAATTTTCTTTAAAGAGGTATATCTTTTCAGGTTTCTTTGTGAGGGTTTATGTACAGTTGGGACAGTGACTACTTTTATTAAGTGCAACGTGTCATTCAAGTGTACTGACATATCAAAACAATGTACAGACAAATACCTGAGTGATGTGCACAAGTGTTTCAATTTTGAAGGTGTAACCTTTTAATTATAGCCTTCTACAGATCACACAGATCTGGCTGCAGGACTTTCCTCTTTCAGCTAGACAATGTCTTAAGTTTTGTCTTTAAGAAAAATATTTTGCTAATTTTGAAATTTTTGCACAAAATTAGCTTTCTGACAGATTCTATAATGGAAGGCATAGTTAAGATAAGGATTCACTTTCAATGTTGATAAAACAAAGAATGTTTCAAAAAGCATATTTGACAGAAGTCTATAACAGACAACAAGAATGACAGATACAAATCATCACTTTATATGACAGCTCTCTTACATTAAAAATTTCAAGCAGTGAAACAATGCTAACAAACAACAGTAATGACATTGAAATATCACGCAGAAAAAAAATAGGAACTGTACGAGAATATAAAGAACACGGAGTCTGGTTCGCATTTTATTACAGACAATACTGCCAGGTAGTGAAGAATATCATCATGTTAAAACAATGTGTTACACTAAGAACAACAGATAGGTTGCACAACGAACGTTATATAAACAGTTGTTAAAGGTTATACTTATCTGGTTGGAAGGTTGGTGCTCAACATATTACAATTCTTCTGTAGAAGAAGAATCATCCATCCGAGTTATGCAAAATATTAAATTTCCTCTTAATGATTAACAAGACCAATTGAACTTTTATTGGATAAAGCAAGTATTCATAACTTGTAACAGGTGATGTTTCAATATACAGGGTGTTACAAAAAAGGTACGGCCAAACTTTCAGGAAACATTCCTCACAAACAAACAAAGAAAAGATGTTATGTGGACAAGTGTCGGGAAACGCTTAATTTCCATGTTAGAGCTCATTTTAGTTTTGTCAGTATGTACTGTACTTCCTCGATTCACCGCCAGTTGGCCCAATTGAAGGAAGGTAATGTTGACTTCGGTGCTTGTGTTGACATGTGACCCATTGCTCTACAGTACTAGCATCAAACACATCAGTACGTAGCATCACAGGTTAGTGTTCATCACGAACGTGGTTTTGCAGTCAGTGCAATGTTTACAAATGCGGAGTTGGCAGATGCCCATTGGATGTATGGATTAGCACAGGGGCAACAGGCGTGGCGCGGTACGTTTGTATCGAGACAGATTTCCAGAATGAAGGTGTTCCGACAGGAAGACATTCGAAACAATTGATCGGCGTCTTAGGGAGCACGGAACATTCCAGCCTATGACTCGCAACTGGGGAAGACCTAAAACGACGAGGACACCTGCAATGGATGAGGTAATTCTTCGTGCAGTTGACGATAACCCTAATGTCCGCGTCAGAGAAGTTGCTGCTGTACAAGGTAACATTGACCACGTCACTGTATGGAGAGTGCTACGGGAGAACCAGTTGTTTCCGTACCATGTACGGCGTGTGCAGGCACTATCAGCAACTGATTGGCCTCCACGGGTACACTTCTGCGAATGGCTCATCCAACAATATGTCAATCCTCATTTCAGTGCCAATGTTCTCTTTACGGATGAGGCTTCATTCCAACGTGATCAAATTGTAAATTTTCACAATCAACATCTGTGGGCTGACGAGAATCCGCACGCAATTGTGCAATCATGTCATCAACACAGATTTTCTGTGAACGTTTGGGCAGGCATTGTTGGTGATGTCTTGATTGGGCCCCATGTTCTTCCACCTACGCTCAATGGAGCACGTTATCATGATTTCATACGGGATACTCTACCTGTGCTGCTAGAACATGTGCCTTTAAAAGTACGACACAACATGTGGTTCATGCACGATGGAGCTCCTGCACATTTCAGTCGAAGTGTTCGTACGCTTCTCAACAACAGATTCGGTGACCGATGGATTGGTAGAGGCGGACCCCCCCAACCCTCTTGACTTTCATTTATGGGGGCATTTGAAAGCTCTTGTCTACGCAACCCCGGTACCAAATGTAGAGACTCTTCGTACTCGTATTGTGGATGGCTGTGGTACAATACGCCATTCTCCAGGGCTGCATCAGGGCATCAGGGATTCCATGCGATGGAGGGTGGATGCATGTATCCTCGCTAACAGAGGACATTTTGAACATTTCCTGTGACAAAGTGTTTGAAGTCACGCTGGTACGTTCTGTTGCTGTGTGTTTCCATTCCATGATTAATGTGATTTGAAGAGAAGTAATAAAATGAGCTCTAACGCAGAAAGTAAGCGTTTCCGGGCACATGTCCACATAACATATTTTCTTTCTTTGTGTGTGAGGAATGTTTCCTGAAAGTTTGGCCGTACCTTTTTGTAACACCCTGTATGTCATAAGCAGTCACAGAAAATGAGTGAAGAGGAAAACAAATTAATTATTACGCCAGCTAAGCATAAAGATTTATAAAGGTATGGTGAAATATCAGAAAGTTAATGAAAGCCAATGCACCATTTAAAATCACCAAAGCAGTGTATGTTTCATGTACGCTGGAAAATTATTTCAATGTAAAGTTCAGCAGATAATTTCAAGAAATCTGAGTGTGAAATCATTGTTTCACCTAAAAGTACTAGTGGCAACCAAATAAATGTCATAATGTAAAGTAATGAGACAAAGCAAAGGGAAGACAAATCCCTCTACATTAAATAAATATATACAAAGCAGAGTGTAGGTATGTGTGTATATGTCTGGGATATCCTCCCAAACCCCGGGATCAATTTCAACTAAATTTTGCACAGGATCAGCAGGCCTCATGAGTATCAGCATTGCGGCATTTATATTCTCCTAACTCCAATAGGAGCAGACCTATGGGGAAAAATGTGTTTTCCAGTCCCTGGTGTGTAGGCTGCCCTGCGTGACAGGCATGTTGTGTGGGAACAGTAACAGCCTAGACTAGTATTAAATAAACCTAATTTATATGTTCAACCAAACAATGGAAAATCCAGAATGGAATGCAACAATATTATGAGAAGGAAAGTTGCTACTCACCATATAGTGGAGATGCTGAGTTGCAGATAGGCATAACAAAAAGGCTCTCACAATTAAAGCTTTCAGCCATTAAGGCCTTCGTCAACAAAACACACACACACACACACACACACACACACACACACACACACACACACACACACACGAGACTGCAGTGTGTGTGTGTGTGTGTGTGTGTGTGTGTGTGTGTGTGTGTGTGTGTGTGTCCTTTAATTGTGACACTTTTTTTTTAATGCCTATATGTGACTCAGCATATCCGCTAAATTATTTGTTTAATAGAACGACAAAAAGGCATTCATTCCCTAATTCATTTCTGGAAGGAAACAAGGAAAGAAAGTTAAGAGTTTAATGTTGTGATGGTACATGGTAAAAAATTTTGCCATTCTAAAATCTGCAATATCAATAAGTATTTATTGGAAAAACATATCTGCAGTTTTATGAAACAATATAATCACTGACAAGTCACTAGAAAAGATACTCTTTTTTTTTAGACTGTCTTCTTTCTAGTTCAAGTGAATGTGTGACCTGTACAAAACTCTTCCCTTGTATGTCAAAATGGAGCAGAGTTTTTAATAAATCACATGCAAATATATAGTAAGAAGTATACGACTGTTTGAATGGTAATCAATCATTACAAATAATAGTCCAAGCCAGTTTTAAGTCAAGAAGACTTAGAAATGAAAATGTCCAATTTGCCTCAATTATGGCTAATACATTAATAAGTATTGGAAGGAGAGGTGACATAATAGACCTCACAAGGATCACAAGAAACTAAAAGGACACTGGACTGTCACGAGCATCAATGAACTGTCGTGGTGGTGGTCGTCGTCGTCTTCTTCAGTCCTGAGACTGGTTTGATGCAGCTCTCCATGCTACTCTATCCTGTGCAAGCTTCTTCATCTCCCAGTACCTACTGGAGCCTACATCTTTCTGAATCTGCTTAGTGTATTCATCTCTTGGTCTCCCTCTACGATTTTTACCCTCCACGCTGCCCCCCGATGCTAAATTTGTGATCTCTTGTTGCCTCAGAACATGTCCTACCAACCGGTCCCTTCTTCTTGTCAAGTTGTGCCACAAACTCTTCTTCTTGCCAATTCTATTCAATACCTCCTCATTAGTTATGTGAGCTACCCATCTAATCTTCAGCATTCTTTTGTACCACCACATTTCAAAAGCTTCTATTCTCTTCTTGTCCAAACAATGAACCGACATACAGATTTTCTTAAGACAGATGACTCGGCACAGCTTCATAAAATATGTAAAAATCAACATATTATCATTTATTGATATAACTTGCTCTTGCTCTCGCTCTCTCTTATATATATCATTGCCAGTGCCTGGCCCCACTGAGGCAGTTCTGGCATTCGCTCAGTAGCCACACTGGCAGCTACATTAGTCTCTGTGAGCCCCTGGTACGTAGAGGGGGCTGGTAGTGGGAGTGGGCTCTCCTCCTGCCACTGCTGGAGGGGGCACCACAGCAGAAGAGGTGGAGGAGGACACCCAAACTGCCTGTCTCCATCGTAGAGGAGGAGGGGGAGGTCCAAGTTGCCCATCTTGATTATGGAGCTGTAAACTGACTGGGCTGGGGCTCAAAATTCGCCCACTGGTGAGTTTGTTGCCTGGACACAGTGGTAGCTGCAGTGCCAGTTTTCTGGTGCCTCTGACTTTTCATCAATCTCTGACAAACCTCACAGACATGGTAGTTGACCAGGTGAGTGCCCTTTGTGTTGGGGCACACGTGGTTGTCTCTTCTTGCACAGTTTATTTAGGTGAGGATCTGTGCACTTAACAAACCTGGGCTGTAGGCTGCAGTTATGGCTGGTGTGGTTGTACTTCTGACACCTATGACATTGGCCTGGACTTTCAGGTTTGTTGTATCGCTTCACCATCACCCAAAAACAGAGGACACCACAAATCCTTCCATGCCCAATGCCTTTCTTACATCTTCCACCTACCTGTCTACAGGATTTAAAACATGGGGAGAATGAATGTTTATGTTGTTTGCCAACTGAAACAATATATATATGAGAGAGAGCAAGTTATATTATCATTTATTGATATGTTGATTTTTACTGAAACATCATCTAAACTTTGCACGTTAATTAAGGCCATAGAAGCATAACCTTTTCCGAAAGTACTTCTAACCAAAAAGCGATTCTGGCAACTAAAGTCAGAGGTTTTTGACAATCCTGCTGCCTTTTGAGTTCTTGGAGTGATATTTCCATAAAAACTTCCATTCCCTAACACATTTCTTTAGAACTCAAATATGAAATGTGTTCAAACAATTTTTCATACCCAATTTCACTCCCTTGGGGCGTATTTTTCTATATCCAACAGAGAATTCAATAACCGTTTTTTACAGAAGTAGCTTTAAAAATGCTTTATTAGAACTTTAATAGTGATTTATTTTCTGAAACAGATTTAACCCATTATTTTACCCCCTTAGTGGTTGAAACTCTAGAAATACAGTACTGATACTTTAATTTCTGACAGAGAAACCAAATACCAATTTTTGTAGTTCTAGCTAGCTTCTAAGTAGCATTATCAGCAACATATTTTCAAAAATCTTTCATCCTTTAATCCATACACTTAGCGATGGAATTTCAAACAATCCGTACGATGCCTACAGTATAAAATCAACATCTCTCCAAATTCCAAGTTTCTATACTTAACTGTTTAGAAAGGGCAATAACAAGACAATGATTCAGTCAGGTCTTATTTCATCCCCTCAGTGGTTGAATTACCAAAAACACAAACACAAGCTTTTTTTGTTTCTCACTGAGAAGTCAAATACCAATTTTCATAGATGTACCTTTAAAAATGTAATGTCGTCGTGGTCTTCAGTCCAGAGACTGGTTTTATGCAGCTCTCCATGCTACTCTATCCTGTGAAAAATTTTTTCATCTCCAAGTACCTACTGCAACTGACATCCTTCTCAATCTGCTTTGTGTATTCATCTCTTGGTCTCCCTCTTCGATTTTTACCCACCACACTGCCCTCCAATACTAAATTGGTGATCCCTTGATGTACCAGAACATGTCCTACCAACCGATCCCTTCTTCTAGTCAACTTGTGCCACAAATTCCTCTTTTCCCCAATTCTATTCAGTACCTCCTCATTAGTTACATGATCTGCCTATCTAATCTTCATCATTCTTCTGTAGCACCACATTTCAAAAGATTCTATTCTCTTCTTGTCTAAACTATTTGTCGTCCATGTTTCACTTCCATACATGACTACGTTCCATACAAATACATTGAGAAAAGACTTCCTGACACTTAAATCTATACTCGATGTTAACAAACTTCTCTGCTTCAGAAATGGTTTCCTTGCCACTGTCAGTCTGCATTTTAAATCCTCTCTATTTTGACCATCATCAGTTATTTTGCCCCCCCCCCCTCTTTGTAGTCAGGTTTACCTAAATATCCTGTGGGTATTGTTGCTGAAAGGTAAATAGAATGTTTTGTTGTAAAAAGTTGAAGACTGTTGTATTCTCATTGGGAGGTCTAGAGGAATTCTTTGCTGTAAAAAATGGGAGACTGTGGTGGGTCAGATGTGACAGGTCCCTTAAAGTGGATCCTACATGCATATTTGTTTTATTTTGTTTCAGGGTGTAAAAACACCTACAGTCATTCTCGACTGTGTCAGAACTGTGGAACAAGAAGACAAAGAAAGGAGTTAAAAATGACTACATGTTAATCCCAATTGATTAGAAGAGAAGACAGCTAAAAACAGGGACATGGAGAAAGGTCTATAAAATATGACATAGAGAAACAGTGGTCGTGAGCTAAAATTTAAATGTCTATCACCACACTGCTGTGATGGATAAAAAGTAAAACACAGTCAACAGCCCATGCGTCGTTCACTAAAACGGCCAATGACTCAGACGGCAAACACATGCAAGAACGTAAGTGGTTAAAAAAAGAGCATTCGGTCAGGAAATAGCGGACCGTCAAAGATGGAACACAATGAGCATAAAGCAGTGGGGGAGCATCACTTAATAAATGGCAATGGCTAAAAAGACACACTCGATACACAACCTAGCTAAAATGATCTCCTCAAAGTGGGAAGGCCGAGAGGTGGTCATCTAACTCTGAGCTTGTGCCCATGAAGAGAGGACCAGTGGTGATCCTAAAGTGACACCACCTGCTGACAGACGGCAACACACACAGCATCAGAGGGAATGTAAGAACTAGCAGGCCAAGGTACAAGGACTGCAGCATTGGCAGCAGCATCAGCGGCTTCGTTTCCTGTCAGACCGAAATGACCAGGAACCCACACAAACATCACAGTGGCTCCAGCAGGTTTGAGCAGTGTCGCCAGATGTACTACTTGGCCTGATACAGGGTGAAGAGCTCTGCTGTAAGTACTGAGTGTTCCGGAAGCTGATACCAAAAAATGTCGGTGCCGATAACGAGGCCACATCTGACATCATGGTCAGTGTGAGAGCTGTTAGTGAACACGAAGGTACTATCGCAATGTTCCATGGAAAGATCGTGGAACTGAAGGTGATGGAGGGAGGCTGGAGTACTCCATTTAGTTCAAAATTTATTTTATTAGTTCTGTGGCTGGTTGTCCTGTCTCTCCTTTCAGTAATTTCATGTAGTCTTACATCTGTTGTTACAATTACTGATTTCCGACATTATGTGCAAGTGTGTTAAGACAGGCCTTTCACAGTGGCATAAAAAAGTTATTTCGCCAATACTAGTTACTCAGCAAAGTTGCAAATGATCCAGCCGAGATAAGCATCAAGCTCCTGCAGGCTTTGTTGCATCAGAGTCCAAACATCCCAGTAAGTTTCCAGGGCCAAAAGAGAAAACTTATCAAATAATAAGAAGCAACATGAAAAGGACTAGCTGGACTGACTCAGAACACGCTCAATGCCCATTATTAATAGTCATTAGGTCACGGGCTGTTGGTGACTGTAGCTTCCACATCAGAGACACATTAACTGATAATATCCTGTCTCGAATCACAAAATTGTTATTCTGTAATAACAGTCCAGCACAATTTAGAGCTACAATACTTTCAAGGACTGCTTACACACACTGGGATTTGGGTCACTGCCTGCCCAGTGGTCTAGAGTTTCCCGTGTGACCTTCTTGGACTTCCATGAAATTTCTTATGAACAGTTTCACATGTTCCCAATGAATGTAATTATCGGAAAGCAGCAGGAGAATAAAATGTTATATTCCATGAACTTTTATTATTAAGTTATTATGTGCAAAATTTCAGTTGTATCCTGAAATTACTTCTGGAGATATAAAAAGCTAAACTTTACATTTTTTTCGAGCATTTTTTTTATTTTCTTTTATTTTTTTAGCTGATTTTCCTTCAAGTTGTCCATACACAAAGTGCCCAGGAAATATTTTTATTATTTCACTTAAGAGAGCACAAAAAGTCGTACAAGGTGGCCTAATTTTGTTTCTTTTAAGAAAATATTGCCGGAAGTACTATGTCTCAAAGTTTCCAAAAATTCATTGGTGCACTGTAGATAGCTGCACTGTGGGATCAAACAAATGGTAAATCTATGTGAGTATCAAATTGGAAAAACTAAAGCTTTACCAGTGTTCAATGGGAACATGTGCAAATGATCACCCAAAATTTCAGCAAAATCTGTGATGGTCATGCAGGAAATTTTTCCAAAATTATACCCTTTGGCACGGAATGGCCACACATATGCTTCAGTTTTTCACCTTTTGCACGGGTAAAAACTACTGCATTGGCACTTAAATTTTGAATGATTATGAATTGGAGATGTAAAACTGAAGTAGTTGTAACATCCATTATGTCTGTACAATCCATGAAAATGGAGTTGTAGCTCCAAAAATGCAATAATCAGAAAGTAAAAATTTTGTGACTGACAATGGAATATTATAAATCAATACATCCCTAAGTCCATGCATATATGTTTATGTTTAGTATGGAGCCAATTCTGCAAAGCACACATAGAAATCGTAAAAAAAATTTGGCCTTAGATTTGACATTTCAGCCAAGGATTGCAATTTGAAATAGTAGTGTGAAGTAATACCAAACTAAGAAGATGTTTCAGGAATAACACAGGATGCCATGTCAAGTGGCTATGGCCATTTCAACAAATTCTGCAAAGCACCTTTAAAATTGGACAACAATGCTAGAGTAACAAATGTTGTAACTGCTGTTTGGATAGAGTACGCTATTCAGCAAACTATGTTTGGAGGTGGTGTGGGTACTGACAATGTTGACAGAGAGCAGGTTTTATCCCAACACAATGGAAACGAGACTTAGCATAAAATAATGCCATGTAGAGATATTACAACACTTTTCTAATAAAATCTATCCTTCAAGCTTTTTTAGTTGAGAAGTGTCAAGTTCTTAAAAACTTGTTTGTGAAGCAGTACGTAACGAAGAAATTGTCTACTGCGAGGTGGAAATCAAATGCTATTGAATTTGGGAACCTAACCCCCCCTCCTCCCATCTGCCACATATCGCTCTCCAACACCCCTAAGAGTAAGGCAAAGGACCTCCTCAAGTTGCTGTCTGGCAAACAGTTTCTTTATGATATAGTGCTGTACATCCTATAATAACCATGAAAGTTGTGAAGGGTATTTATATTCTCATTTATTGGATCTGAAAATGCTACAGAGGGCATTGTCATACCATTTTGTGGAAAAGTATTTCATTACATAATGCATCTTTCAGTCCTCATTCTAATAAATACTACTATGAAATTTAGATTATAAGTGAGTAATTGAGTATGAGGCTAATATTTCCTTTTATGGAAAATGCTCATACTGAGTGATCTAGGCCCAACTCTAAACCCATTCTCACAGCTTCAGTTCAACCAGTACCTCTGCTCAACTTTTGAAAAATTACAGAAGGCTACATTAATGGACAAGCATTTATGGTGGAAGAAGCCACAAGCAAAGAAATGGTTTAGCCCAAACTAAGGAATTGTTTCCAGACATAATCATATAGTCTGTACCTGAATGTACACTGTTGTGAAATGTCTTGCCAGAATAAAATGCATGCACTTGCCTTCAACCTTCACTATTTTTATTTTGCCTCTACCAGGACGGGTTGTGAATTGTGCCTGGAAAGACTAAGCATGAGACTGTCAAGGGCCTGGTTCAAGTTTTAGCCTGCCACATAATTTTCATCTGTAAGAAAGCTTCATACATTTGTTTAATTAAGTATTATGAATTACATCCAAGATTGTGTTGCAATAATGATGTAAGATTTCTGACTTCAGTGTTCAATCCTGATATTGTCTCTAAGGTTTTGAAAAAGAATGACACTAAGTTGCAGATAGGCAGAATTAAAAGACATTTACACAAAGCTTTCAGCCATTGTCCTCATAAGACAAAGAGAAACATACACCATTCATACACACAAGCAAGCACATCTCTCACAGACATGACTGCCAACTCAAGCAACTCAGGCCAGAATGCAACTACCATGAGGGACATAAGAAGCAATCTGGAAGGAGTTGGGGAGAGGAAGGGAAGTAGTGTACGGGTGGGGGGGAGAGACGAATGCTGCCTCGTGAAGAGTGCTGGGAAAAGCATGCCAACAGGTGCAGTGTCAGGAGGTTGCTGGGCAGGGGGACTCAATTACAGGCAATTGGTTGGAAGTGTTGGTCAATGAGGGCCGAAAACCTTCCAGTGGGGCCACAATAACCAGCTACAATGGGGCATCCAGGATTGTTGCATTTGTGGATTATGGGGAGCATGTAGAAACTGGGTGTGTGGAGTGTCATAGAGGTGGAGGAGGGAAATGGATTCAGGGGAGAGGTCATTTATCAGCTCTGCAGCAATCATTTAATAGCTTTTTATATTAGTATGGCTACTAACCAGCTGTCCACCAGGAGGAACAGCCAGCGCCAAACGGTGGCGAAGAACAAAGTAGACCACCCAGTGGCACAACATGCAGCTGAACATAAAATGTTCGATCTAAATGCCTTCTTCGCTACCCGAGCCATCTGGATCTTCCCCTCCCTCACCAGCTTTTGGTGGTCATGCATGCATGAGGTATCGTTTGCCTGTGTGTATGAATGGTGAGTTTCTCTTTTGCTGATGAAGGCTGTGGCCAAAAGCTTTGTGTAAGTGTTTTAATTGTGCCTGTCTGCAGCTTAAGATGTCATCTACACCGCAAGCAACAATCTCTCTTTTGCTACTTGCCTGACATTACTACCTGGAGATTCATATTTTGTTTCAAAAAGGATGTTATCTTTGGTACTAACTGAACAGTTTGAAGCTCAAATGTAGGGCTCAGTAGAACAAATACAAAGCTCAAGGAGATATTTATACAATTGCTCAAAACAGTGATCAGAAACCCACAGCCCAAATATGGCTCAAAAACATTTTGTTTGGCTCACAAGGTCATCGTAGTTTTGATCTTGATAAACAAACAAAACTACAAATATTTCATGTATTTTTCATGGAAGAATAAGTTCCAAAATAACCAACTGGATAATTAGAATGCTTCAGTGTTAACTGCATCTATTTTACATTGTCTGATAGCATGCAACATAGGAATATCAATTTCGCAATTGCCTGCACAGTGACATGACTACAAAAGTACAAGGTTTTAATGAGTAAGAAACTATAAAAGCATTTATTCTTCAAGTAGTGGTACCTTTCTAACAACTGCTCTGCAGGCATCAAAACACTAGATAAGATTTAATCATGTCATGTATTAATGTATTTCACATGTGTCATCAAGCAGTGACTCCATCAGCACAGATATTTGAAGCTCAAATTTTGTTTCAATTAGTGTACGGCAACAATGTCTTGCTCAAAAACTTCTAACAAGACGAAAATATAAAATAAATGCAAGTCAATGGACAAACATTAAAATAACTACCCATCTTTTTAATTTGTGTAGGAAGAGCACCTATTTTAAAGAAATACAATTTGAACACATTATGAATTTCTTCATGTGAAGAAGTATCTAGCTCTTATAAATGATGCTCAACAGACTTAAATCTTGTCATTACAGCCAAAACTGATGGCACAACAAAATATGTTTACAAAGGAAGCAAACAAAAATGTTGCCATTTTGTGAGCTAAATACCATGTTGCCAAGATAACAGCAAACACTGAACAGTATTTCCACAATCATGCTTAAACACACACACTATAAAATATGAACAAAATTTCCCTCCACCTCAATGTCAAGTCTGGTTTTCCTCCTCTTAAATTACAATAATACTGAGTTGCAAATGTAAATTATCTCTATTTCATAGCTACAAAAGCTCATGTCTATTATTCTACATTTTTTATTCTTGAATAAAATTGTGCTTTAAAGGCATTTCTTCATGTTTTTGTTTCACAAAATTACTATACACGTTTCATTTTAAACCATTTTCTAATAACATACTGATAAAACAAAAAGGTTATCGACTCACAAACTATACTTATTCACCACCTACAAAATATTTAAGTTAGAAACATGCACCCCAAACATCGTCACATTCCGACAATGTAGGCAGTAGATACTAAAAGGCTGTCACGATCTCTGATTTAAAAGAAAGCAATTTTTATAAAAGTCAAAGTTATTCTATGCTTTCAAAGGTAAAGTCAATTACATTAGAACTTCCAACATCACTGCATATGAGAGCTATAACGAGCTAAAATTCTTGACTTGCTTGGAGCTGGAGCTAAAGTTCAGAAATGCATTGTAAGAAACAAATATATGGGGGGAGTCAAATGAAAACAAAAAGTGTAAATAAAAATCAACATTTCACACCAGTGTTCATTCACTGTTTATTGAGTTAGAAGTACTGTTACCAGTGATTTAAGGAATGCTCTACAGATGGAGTACACTACAGACAAGCGAAATGCAGCCACAATACCAGTTCAAAATGGCTGCCCCATTTGCAACATGCGCCAAGGAAAAACAGCATTCTGGTGCAAATTATCTGAACAGTGAAGGTACAAAACCTACTGAAATCCAACAACAAATGGAGGTATAGCATGGTGGTGAATGTCTATCTCTGCAGCAAGAGTACGAGTAGAGTAGAAAATTCAGAAATGGCACAACTTTTGTGACAGACATTCAGCGCCCAGGTCAGGCACATCGTGTTGCACAACAGAGTCTACTGCAGCAGCTGAAGCTATTTATTGTGACGGAAAATCACCATCTGACAGTGTATGAAATAGCCACAAATCTGAATATTATTCATGGCTCAGCACATCACATCAATCATGAAGTGCTTAAGTTTTGCAAAGTGTCTACAAGATGGGTGTCATGGCAGCTCACTCCATAAATGAAAAACTGATACTCTGTCACATCCACCATACTCACCAGACCTCATTCCGAGTTATTACAATATGCCTGGGCAACTCAAGAGGTGCTGTGAGGAAACAGATTCATACCGATGAAGAGGTGCAGCATGCCACACACACACACACACACACACACACACACACACACACACACACACACACACAACTAACAGAATTTTTTATAAGGGGAATCTGTGCACTTCGTATGCGCTGGAGGAAGTGTGTTGAGCAACAGAGAGACTATGTCAGAAAATTATACACTTGTTTTCCATTTGTGTTCTGCTTCAAAATTTTACATATAAAAAAGAATATGAAATTATCCTAGATTTTGGAGCTATTAGTAGCTTCCTTGGGGAGGTACTAGGACAGGCTGGAGGAGGAAGGGAAGGTCACTCAGACCTCAGGATGGGAATGTGGGTCTCACGGTTATCATGCAAGGTATAAACCCCTGCAGTCGCACTATCCACTGTGCCCTCGGTGGCTCAGATGGATAGAGCGTCTGCCATCTAAGCAGGAGATCCTGGGTTCCAGTCCCGGTTGGGGCACACATTTTCAACTGTCCCTGTTGACGTATATCAACACCTGTTGACAGTGTAGGGTCTTGACTTAACTATCATTTCACTCAGGATGAGAGGCAGCCATCTATGGCTTCCTTCGTGCCTTTTAAATTCTAATGTCAGAGGATATGAATAAAGGATTACTTTATTCCTGGGAATCAACAAAACACAACAGTTTTAAATCCAAAACTTTCTTAAACTTTTCGATGAACAGTGTAAGTTTTGTTATTTTCTCATAAATATCAGCTGCAGGAAGAATATTTACTAATCTGTACGAGAAATTGACATGGCAGTTCAAGTTAAACTGTCTGTTTAAAAATTATGAGATTAATTGCTACTGAGTGTCTTACACAAGTTACCCAAAACTTAGCTGCAGTTCATTACATACCTTCAAGTCTTTAAGAGGCATTCCCTCTGGAGAAATAGCATAAAAGGTTCGTGCCTCATGGCTTCCTTTATCAGCAACCACTGTCCCTTCCTCTGTCAGTTCCCACTTCTGATGTGATACTGCCTCTGTTGATACCAGCTGTAATTGCAACAAAATTTAGCGTGTACTGTAACATTTGTTTCATAGTGAAAAATTTAATGTCAGTAAATTAACACTATTTGCATAGTGCTGGGGACTATAGCCAGGAAAAAGTTATTCTCTTTTGAAATATTACATCAGCTGTCACAGTGCGTATTATGACATCACATACCAGCCTTCCCACAACAAATATCAGTGACAAATATAGATAGTGATAACAGATTTACATGTAGCATATTTCAATGTCTACATTCACTCCATATTTAATGCATTTTTTGCTACAAAAACTAAATGTAAACACAGAAAAGCTGTATTACGTATCAGACAATTTTTAACAAGTATTTTGGTTCAAACGATCAATAAGTTGCTTATCTTATACCAACCATGAAAATGTGAGGCAGGTTCACTATGTAACTGTTATCAAACATTGCAGCCAAGAGCTCTAAAATACTCACGTCAGACCTCAAAGGAAAGTTATTAATGCATGGTAATATTAAGATACACTAGAAGCAGTTGCAAAATGGTAACACATATGAAACACAAGAGAAAAGCTATGATGCTGTCATAAAAGTTGTACCTTGTATTAACATAAATTGAAAACTAACAATAGTGAGATCTTCATGATTAATTAACATTTTCCCAGCAAAGTCAGGTCCCACACGACAGGAAATGGCATATTCACAAGATTTAGAACAAGCTGTGTACAATGCAGACTGATTGTAAATGATGTAAATTTTCATGCACAGTAAGTTTTATCATCAAAATTGGAAAATGGTCCAGCAGATATACAGGAATCAGAGAGTAGGAGCCAATATAGTAGAACACAATGCAAAATTTACTGGAGTAAATAAAGGCATTTGGTAGGAACATAACCTTTCCCTCATTACTTTTCAACATAGGCCTACACAATGAGTAGGCAACAATTGAATGTACTGATATGTATGTTGAAGGAACAGCTATACAAGGCCGAGTTTAGTATTTTGCTTTAATCACAGTCTGATCTGCACATCTGATGTTACGCTCTGAAAGGAGGGGGGGAGGTAGTTGGATTAAGTTCGTCAACTCAAAGTAAGTGGCCTGCCTGAAGGTATGTAAACATTGTAAATGGTGATTGTTGAGGATTTTTGACTTACGCAGCTACTGCTTGCAATGTTGTACGATGAGGAACCCACTCTGTGTGAACCAATTTACTGATTGCTCCACATGGCACCTCAGAAAAAGCATGGTTCTGACAGAATGTACTCAGAGCATTGGGAAATAGTAAAAAGTGAAGTGTGTTTCTTGTAGAGTAACACAACACAAATTGCAGAAGAGGAGGAGATAAGGCTTCTTTGTTCCGGTAGGTGACAGTACTATCCTTTACAGTTCCAGTGAATGATCAGGTTTTGGGTGTCCAAGTTAGGAGGACTGGTCACGCACTCCAGATCTCTGCCTGTCACCAATGGTGATGGAACCACATCAAGGAACATTGCTTCAGAATTTGATGGTACTCCTCCTCCTCTTTCACAGTCTTTGGTGGCTGGGGTTCTTGCTAGGGCCTATTCACAATGAGTGGGCAGTCCTGGGACCAGAGGTCACAGTCCCTTCGATCAGTGGCCAGTGGCCAGCTTCTCACCTGTGGGTTTCCAGGGACAGATGCCCCAAGGAGGAAGTTGTGGCTCAGGGCAGGTGTGGGAAGTGGTTCCCGAAGATGGTGCCATGGGAACCACAAGAGAGGGTGGAGGGAGAAATAGTTAAAAAAAAAAAAAAAACTGAGTTAGTGGAAGTTATGGTTGTGACTTTCACACCATTGGATGTCATATCAACAGGATGTAGGCATTCATATTTCTTATATGCCTCAGTATATGACACGTAGTCAACAGATATATATTTCTGTACTAGCTGAGAAACCTGGTGTTGCCAAGGTATTTATTTACAGCTGTGTCAGACATCATAGCATTTTGAATATGTCTGAAGTAGTATGATTGGGGACATGAATGAAGAGCTTGTTTGCTTCACAAACAAAGGAGAGAGCCACATAGAGCTGGCTGTACAAAAAGCAACTTACACTAAGGTCCATGCCTGCAACACGAGCATCTGGCTTTGTTTATGGTCATGGTATAACATAAGCTCACTGAGAATTGTACACGTTTAAAGTATGTGGTAGACTGTTAGGAATAAGTGAGATTTGGTTTACAAAGAGCCACTCACCTGCACCACATCCCATCAAAATTTTTGCTTCTATGATGATACATTGGAAAGATATAACTAAGTCTCTGTGAGTGAAGATTCTGGGGAGCAAGATAATGCATAACACTCTCTCATTTACATTACTTCACTTTTGGAAGGAGTTTCCCAAGAGCGACTTTGTTGTGTTCTGCCCACTCGTCTAATATTGGGCGACCTAGGAAAGGTGCTGTCTCGGATCGCCAGACAATAATTGAAGCAAATCGTATTAACAGATTTGTTTACGTAAGGAAATGATTACAATACTTAACTCTATGAGATACGTATGCATCACAAGATATACAATTCATAATACAAGTGAACCAATACAGTTTCTAAGTCACTACTGTAGCGTTCATAGGTCGGCTCAACTGGAACTCTGGCCATGGCTGGTGGAACGGCGCTTATATCCTCTTGGCCTAGATGCCACTCCTGTCTCAGTGTCATCCTAGGAAGGGGTCTATCAGCATACTATTCGCTTATGTTGTCTCACATCCCTCTCTGGTCTTCCATTGTTGAGCGTCGTGTCAGCGTGGAACAGAGTTAGTGTCTGATGTTCTCGATCGGCAGCACGTCTCGCCACATGATCTTTGATTAGGATCTTGAAACCACATAACCCACAATCTTTTAAGTGTTGTGGTATATTCAGGATCTGTCAAGCAGTCTTGGAGATTAGCATATTCACACAGACAAATGCACAGCCAAGACAGTTATACAGTTTTTTTTATTGGTATAGATTTTCTTCTTCTTCTTCTTCTTCTTCTTCTTAAAGACTGGGCAAACTAGTGAACGTGGAGGATGGTGTTCCGTAGAATTGAGACACAAAGATGGTTGTTTACAAGGACTGGAGTGATTCTCCATGATTACAAAGATGCTATATCTAGACTCTGCCAAGCAGTGGGATGACAAATGACCAAAGAAAACAACTCACTGGCAGTAGGATGTAAGGTTTCACATCGTAACTGAAGGGGATTTGGGGGAAGATTCTCTTCAAAGGCTACAAAAACGGCATCTGTATCTACTCTATTATCCTTCGAATCTTTTAGACAAAATGTACACCTTGCCACTCAAGATTAGCCCATGGCTCCTTGTCTGTCTGGAGCATGAGGTCTCGGTGGAAGATGAGTCCTTGGACCATACTCAAAGTCCTGAGCAGGTCGCTGACATGTCACCCAAATGTTCACCTGACTGCAAAGCTGTAAACTGTGAAGCAGAAGAGACTTTAATCAACACGATCCATTGCACATTTTGCCTAATGACTCAGTTCCCCCAAATTTATGTTGGATACGCTTAAAAAAAAAAAAAAATTATGGCTTTGGGCTTTGACACAGTAAAGTATCTCCAACAGATTACGTATGTACTATTTACTGAATAAAATGTTCCACTCCTAGATATCTGGCTTTCCCTCTTTTCACGGGGTAGCCAGGGTAGGGAAATCAATAGGGTTGTAACTGTCCGCACCAAAGTTTCGATTCCTCTCTGAAGAGATGGTAGGATCAGAACGGACATTGCTCTGGTATAATCCAATAGGTTTCAGGTGCAAAATATCTTCCATGATGTTACCTACTCCTGATCAAGGATTCTTCACAATGGCACCACCTAGCCACAGCAAAGGCCATCTGGCACAATGGCTATTGCCGGGAGCCCTGATACCTCAGGAAGACAGACACATTCCTCAACATGTGTGTAGGCATAGTATTCCAAGCACCTGTAGTCTGATCCCTGCCATTCCACTGGGCTTAACTGAAAGGATAAATAAAGACCCCAGTTTGGCTACTGCACTGGCCTTGAAGTGTTGAAGTGCAAATAAGAACCTATGCATGGATTGCGCAAGATTATCTTTAACACTACATGCAATAGGCACTATTCAAGGCATTCTTCCTCACTTGGTTCACACTACAGAACAATTTGGAAAATGAAGATCAAACTCAGAAGGGGACCACAAATTACTTCAGCCAAAAGGTGGTGAATGAAAGAGAATTCCAAGAAAGGCAGGTAGAACCTATGGAATAGCTGGGTTGACATCAAAGACTGCCACCTTGACAGAGAGCAAGGGAAGGAAGGATAGTCAGAGATGAAATTTAACAGTAAAGAACAGGAAGGAGGTGCTGCAACAGTTTGGGACTCTGTGATTACCAAGCACCTATGCACTAAAGGGTTGTGAGCCTCCGAGAGGAGTGAAACTGAAGATAAAAAAGTTGTAAAAATGTAACCCAGAGTACAAGTTTTCTTGTACTGTGCCAGGCTTAAAATTACTTTGGGCCTCTGAATACACTAAGGTGGCAATTTGTTCCATCCCTGGCTGTGTATTTGAAGATCTGATACACCCAGACCTGTGAGACAGTTGGCAGCATGTTTCCTGAATGGCTTGGTCCCCTGGGGTTGATTCCTGAACAGCCACTAAAAGTTGGGATGGACTGTGACACTAAATGCCAATGACTGAGGCAATGCCGAGATTTTGAGGGCCTGATGAGCCAGAAGGAAGCATCACCGAATGCAGAGTGGTGGTTCACCAGCCCCTGCAGACAGACTGTGAAATGGGCTGGTCCCAAACTGGGCTCCAGTTGACATCCAAATGTCCTCATGTTGGACAGCATTTAATACCTAGAGGTAGGAATTATGGGCTGATCCAATAATTTCATAATTTAACCAGGATCTGACAAATGCTCTATAAAACTGTAGGAGGTGCATTCTGTCACCTCCTCATGCCTTTCCGCTGAAGCACTTCAAAATATTCCACAATTTGAAGCCTTTTATTTGCCGATCTGTCAGGTACATGAGCCAGATTAATTCTGAGTGAAATAGCACGCCCAGAACTGCATACTGTCCTTGAAATTTAAAATAGTGTCCCCTACTGTGAGTTCCAATAAGTGAAAACTGCAACAAGCACTATTAAAATTGACCCAAGTAGTCTTCTGAAGTGAAAACCAAAAACCAGTTCTACTAGCCCAAGTTTCCAACCTCCTTGAAAGAAGAGTATAAGATTGTGAAGTCATCCACAAAAAAAAAGAACTTTTAACTGGGCTTCTGACTGCAGAAGAGATGCTGTTGATAGTGATTGTGAACAGTGTGGCACTGAGTACACTGCCTATGGGAAATTCATTCACCTGAACAAAGCGGTCAGACAAAAAATCACCAATGTGATAAGAAATGGCAGATGCGTCCACCTAGTCCTCATTCATGAAGTTGGAGAAGGATGTTGTACCTCCAAATGGTGGTACAGCATCGAAAAACATACCAACTAAATGGTATTGATGTAAGAAAGATTCCTGTATAGCCTTCTCCAGTACAATCAATTGTGGAATGGTAGCACCTGAAACTGCACTAGGGAGTAGCATAGGTGACTCCAACATCTGAGGACCCAGACAATGTGACAGTTGACTATGCACTCTAGAGTACTACCCATCAGCTGGTAAATTCTACACTTCCTTAACTATTAGCTCTGGTACAATCCTTAGCCGGTTTCCATACCGGAATTAATATTGCTTCCTTCTGACCCGGCCCTGGAGCTGTGCCTTTGGCTGCAGACAAAGCTGATTCCAGCTTCCACATAGAGAATGGAAGACTGTAATCTTCTCATTAGATTAGAAGAAGTGCAGCCTTCTAAAGAACATCTGAAACTCAGGAGTTCGTCTGGATTTAGCAGTTATGGTAAAAATACAATCATCTAAAACCTGAGCCATGACCTTAGTCATGTCCTTCAAGAATCCCTTTCTCAAAATGGCCGTAATGGGAAGTGTACTGATCCTGTCTGAAATCCACTTTATTGAGTGCAAATTTGTCCAGCATATGTGGACTGACTAATGGAAGTTGAAAATTCCTTCCACAAGTTCCTTGACTGTTCCCTTACCACTTGCCTTGCTAGTGCTCTCAAGACCTGAAGGCACGAACATTTTCAGTAGTTGGATGGTGCTTATATTGTCACAAAGCTGCGTGCTTGGATCTGAGTGTCAAGTGACATTCGTCATACTACCAAGAGACAGGTCATCATCTGAAGTGGTTACTAGACTGGAGAAAGGAAATGGTATCAGCTCACTGGATCACACAGATGACGTGGTTCACCACCTCCTGGGTACATTCTTGTTATTCGGAGAAGGGCCGGTAACCATACAGGTATCGAATTGCCCTTTGGGGCATCCACCTTTGTGGTCTCCTGTCTACCACAGTCTAAGTCAGCAGATGAATCTGCAGCACTTCCCACTGAATTGAGTCTGCAATAGCTGGAGAGCAAATACAAAGGCCAGTGGTTAAGAAGACGACCCTCAGCTGTGGAAAATTGTGTCATCTGACCAGAGTTCAAAAGGCAAAAACTCTCTAAATGGACGATTTTGTTTCGG
Organism: Schistocerca americana; assembly: GCF_021461395.2. Lineage (NCBI taxonomy): Eukaryota > Metazoa > Arthropoda > Insecta > Orthoptera > Acrididae > Schistocerca > Schistocerca americana. Next base: position 303,434,574 of record NC_060119.1, on the reverse strand, counting down.
TTTTGTGTTGATTTAGGGCACAAAAACCAATTGGGGTCGTACGTGCCCAAGTCAAAAGGAGACACCATACAGAAACGGAGGTCCAGAACTAAAAATTAAATGGCCTTCACCTTATTGCTTTGGCAGATAAAAAGCAAAATGCGGTCCACAGCTCGTGCATCATTTGCTAAAACAGTCGATAACTCAAGACAGCAAACCCAAGCAGGAACATAAGTGGTTAAAAAATGGGAAGTCCTCAGGAAGTGGCAGACAGTTGAAACTTGGGTGCAATGTGTACAAATTGTTGGGGTAGCACCACTTATCAAATGATGATGGCTAAAAACGCAGTGCCCAATACACAGTCTGCTTAAAATTACTTCCTCCCGGCGGGAGGGCCAAGAGGTGGTCACCCAACCCACAGGGAGAGGCTTAATAAGCTGGAGCTTATTCCCGTGAAGTGACGACCATTGGCAAAGCCAAAGGGACACCACCTCCTGATGGACGCCAACATAGAGATTATCAGAGGGAATATAGGAACTCGCGGGCTGAGGTACGAGGACTGCAGCTTAGGCAGCAGTGTCAGCAGCCTCATTTCCTGGCAGACTGACATGACCAGGAACCCACAGAAACATGGCATTGGCTCCACCAAAAGTGAGCAAATGACAGTTTTTATGGCCCCAACTCACTAAGGAATGAACAGTGTACAGTGCACAGAGACTCTGGAGGGCACTGAGTGAGTCTGAGCAGAGGACACAATTGGGAAGGATGTGTTGCCGGATGTACTCCGGCTCTAAATACTGAGGAGTGTGCTGGAAGCTGATATCGAAAGACACGGGTGCCGATGACGAAGGCACACCCGACCCCACAGTCTGTCCAAGAGCCATCAGTGTATACAAAGGTACTATCGCTAAGTTCCACACGAAGGTCGTGAAACTGAAGGCGATAGATCAAGGCTGGAGTAGTGTCCTTAGGAAGTGAATGAAGGCCAAGGTTAACATGGGCCGCTTCACAAAGCCAAGGTGGTGGAGTGTCCACACCCATTGGGAAAGTTGCAGGTAGTGTGAAGTTAAGCTGCTGTACCAAATGCCGAAACCAGATTCCAGGATGTAACAGAGAAGAGGGACGCGCCCCAAACTGGTGATCAAGGGAATCATCAAAGAAGGAGGCATAGGATGTGTGGCCATGCATGGGAGACAAACAGCGTGCGCACCTGCTTAGAAGAAAGTCATGGCGGTAGGGCAGTGGTAGTTCAGCAGCTTCAGCATACAGACTCTCGAGCATGCTAGTGTAAAAGGCACCTGTGGCCAAATGGATGTCATGATGTTGGATAGTACTGAGACAGCATAAGATGGATGGACGTGCAGTCGCATAAACAAAGCACCCATAGTCGAGTTTCAAATGGACAAGGGACCGGTACAAAAGGAGTAGGGTGATTCGATCGGCGCCACAAGAAGTACCATTGAGGACACGTAGGACATTGAGGGACTGCGTACAGCGGGCTGCCAGGTAAGAGACATGGGAGGACCAAGAGAATTTCCTATCAAGCATGAGCCCCACGAATTTCATAGTTTCAACAAACAGAAGGGCAGCAGGCCCAAGATGTAAAGATAGTGGGAGAAACTAATTGCATCACCAGAAATTCATAAAGACGGTTTAGTCAGTGGGAAAGCAAAAGCCATTGCTGATGTTCCAGAAGTAAAGATGATCAATACATCGCTAAGATGTCGCTCAGTGAGATAGGCCCATGGAGAACTGCAATAGATGGCAAAATCTTCAACAAAAATGGAGCTGCAGATACCTGGTGGGAGACAGGCCATTATAGAGTTAATGGCGATAGCAAAGAAGATGACACTCAGGAGGGAACCCTTAGGCACACCGTTTTCCTGGGTAAAAGTGTCAGACAAGGCGAACACATATGCATCTTGAAAATTCTGTCTTTTACAAATGCCTGGAGGAAATACGGCAGGCAGCCATGTAAGCCCCACATGTAAAGAGTACGGAAGATACCAGTTTTCCAGCAGGTGTCACAGGCCTACTCCAAATCGAAAAACACAGACACTGTCTGGGATTTGTACAGAAAACCATTGATGACATGGGTGGACAAAGTAATGAGATGGTCAACTGCAGAACGCCATGCTCGAAATCCACACTGAGCATTTGTCAGGAAACTGCAAGACTCGAGCCACCATACCAGCCGGGCATGAATCATATGTTCCATTGCCCTGTAAACGCAACTGTTAAGAGAGATGGGGCGGTAGCTAGAAGGAAGGTTTTTGTCCTTACTGGGCTTAGGTATGGGTATGACAAGAGGCTTCATGCCAGCATCCAGCAAATGTGCCCTCAGCCCAGATGCGATTGTATGTGTTAAGCAGAAAGTGCTTTCCCGCAAGAGAGAGGTGCTGCAACATCTGAATGTGGATAGTGTCTGGCCCTGGGGCGGAGGACCAGGATGAACTGAGAGAATGATCCAGCTCCCTCATAGTAAAGGCGGCTCTGTAGCACTCACGATTCGGAGAAGAGAAGGGTATCGCCGGAGCCACCTCCACTCGTTTCCAGTGGATGAAGGCAGAGTGAAAGTGGGAAGGGATCAAAACTTCTGCAAAATGGTGGCTCAAGATGTTGGAGATAGCAACAGGATCCACGATGACATCGGCACCTACTGTCAGGCCAGAAATGGTGGAATGGATCATGGTTCCAGAGAGCCGTCAGAGGTTGGCCCACACAACAGAGGAAGGTGTGGAACTGTTAAAAGAACTAGTGAATGAAATCCAACTAGCTCCTTTGCTATTCCGAAGAACTCAATGACACTTTGCACGCATGTTTATAATGAATGCAGTTTTTCAGTGTAGAGTGGCGGTTAAAAACGTGGAGAGCACGTCTCCGTGCGTGAATTGCGTCGCGGTATGCCTCAGTCCACCATGGGACTGGGATACGACGTGGTAAAGAGGAAGCGTGAGGAATGGAATGTTCTGCAGCAGTGAGGATAACGTTGGTGAGATAGTCCACCTGATCATGACAACTGAGGAAGTCTTAGTGTGCTAAGGTCGCCAGGGGCGATTTCACAACCTCCGAACTGAATTGGAAGTTGCACGTCTGCGTGGCCATGTCCTTCATGGAGTGAGGGGTAACAAGAGCAGAACTAAAGGTGCCAGTCAGGAGAATGCAGGGTTTGCAACTAGCCAGTAACTTGCGAGCTACTGGATAAGGCACTTTTTCCTTTTCCCGGATCTCTTGGCCAGCTTGCTCAACAAGATACACAGGACAATCCCGAGAGGAGGCGGCAGGTTGCCACTATTAGTCAGTACAGTGGGGAGGAAGAGGCGGACAATCGCCTGCATGCACATCCCTACCACAGGTGACAAATTTGGCTGGGTGTTGACAAGACGTTCTAGTGTGGTTGAAAAAATGACACTGGTAGCAGTGCACTGAGTTCGGAATATACAGCCGGACTGTAATAATTTCACAGCCTGGTTTAATCTTGGATGGAAGCATCATTCTATCAAAGGTGAGAAAATGAGTGCAGGTGGGGTGGGCACTAAGAAGGAGTCTACCCTTTTCTTTACACGATGGACGGCAATGACACCCTGATCGGAGAGGTAAGATTGGATTTCAGCCTTGGTTAGACTGTCGAGCAGCCTGGTGTAAATCACACCACGGGAAGAATTCAAAGTTCTATGGGCTTCAACATGAAAAGGGTAGCCATGGATAAGCGAGGCAGCAAACAGTTGTGGCGCTTGAGAATAAGAAGTAGTGTCCAAAAGCAAAGTGCCATTCAGTATACGAGAGCAGGATTTCACAGGGCCGACAATTGCATCAAGACCTTTCTGAATAATAAACGGATTTACTGTGGTGAAGGACTGACTGTCTTCAGTATGTGAGACCACGAGGAACTGTGGTGCAGCGTGAACGGTCTTTGAATCGTTAGCCTCATTACATTTATGTTTTGCAGATGCTGATTTTTTTTTGTGGGGTTTAAGGGCACTCAACTACTGAGGTCATTAGCGCCCAGTCACAGTTATTAGAGCACATGGAATATAGTAAAACTCAAGGGGAGGGGGGGACACCAGAAAGGCTTGACAAAGATGCAGATAAAATAAGTAAAAAAGTTAGATGTCTTCGGACAAGCCAGTCAAAGTTATAAAACGCAGAACACGAGCAGCTGCTCGAGCGTCATCAGCTAAAATATCCGGTAAAGTAGATGGCAGGGACAGTACAACACGAGATTGACTAAAGCGGGGACACGACAATAAAACATGGCACACTGTTAATGCCTGACCACAAGGGTACTGCGGGGCTGGGTCACCGGAGAGCAGGTAGCGGTGGCTAAACCGGCAATGCCCAATCCGCAACCTGGTCAGAAGGACCTCCTCTCGCCGAGATGGTCGGGAGGAGGTTGTCCAAGCAGTTGGGAGCGGTTTTACTGCCCGGAGCTTGTTTCATTGGAGGGATGACCAAGCATCCCACCACAACGACACAAGCCTCTTACAAACATCCCCACGAACGTCAGATGACGGGACACAATGGGAGGCTGGCCGCGGCAGGAGGACTGCAGCATTGGCTGCAGCATCCGCAGCCTCATTCCCAGGCACTCCTACATGTCCGGGAACCCACAGAAAGCTGACAGGAGAACCATTAGCAGCGAAAGAATGGAGGGACTGCTGTATCCGTTGAACCAAGGGATGGACTGGATAGGGAGCTCCAAGGCTCTGAAGAGCACTGAGTGAGTCAGAGCAGAGTACATACGACGAATGGCGGTGGCGGCGGGCATACTGAACGGCCTGATGGAGAGCAAAAAGCTCGGTCGTAAAGCTGGAACATTGGTCGAGGAGCTGGTATTTAAAGGTGGCGGCCCCGACGACAAAGGCACAGCCGACACCATCGTCAGTTTTGGAGCCATCGGTGTAAATAAAGGTGTGACCGGCAAGTCGAGCACGAAGTTCGACAAACCGTGAGCAATACACTGCAGCCGGAGTACCCTCCTTCGGGAGTGAGCTGAGGTCGAGATAAATATGAACCGGAGCCTGGAGCCAAGGTGATGTCGGGCTCTCACCCTCTCTGAAGGTGGTAGGGATGGCAAAATCCAATTGTCGAAGCAGGCGACTGAAGCGGACTCCGGGGGGCAGCAGGGCAGACACATACAACCTGTACTGACGGTCGGGAGAATCGGCGAAGTAGGACTGGTAAGAAGGGTGGTCGGTCATAGACAACAGCCGGCAGGCATACCGACACAGCAGTACGTCGCGCCGGTAGGTCAATGGTAATTCGGCAGCTTCAGCATAAAGACTCTCGACAGGACTAGTGTAGAAGGCTCCGGTCGCAAGACATAACCCCCGATGATGGATGGAGCTGAGACGGCGTAAGAGGGATGGCCGAGCAGACGAGTAGACGAAGCTCCCATAATCCAGCTTCGATCGGACTATGGACCGATACAAGCGAAGCAGGACAGTGCGATCCGCTCCCCAAGATGAACCACTAAGAACTCTGAGGACATTAAGGGAACGTGTACAACGGGCCGCCAAATAAGAGACATGCGGAGACCAACACAGTTTCCTGTCCAACATGAGCCCTAGAAACTTAGTTGTTTCCACGAATGGGAGAACAACGGGACCGAGATGTAAGGATGGCGGAAGGAACGCTTTATATCGCCAAAAGTTGATACAAACCATCTTCCCTTCAGAGAACAGGAAGCCATTTGCCACGCTCCATGAGTATAGGCTGTCTAGACAACGCTGAAGGCAGTGCTCCAGCAGGCATGTTCTCTGGGCACTGCAGTAGATCGCGAAGTCATCGACAAAGAGAGCCTGAGACAGTAGGTGGAATGCAATCCATAATTGGATTGATCGCGATGGCAAAAAGGGCTACACTCAAGACAGAGCCCTGAGGCACTCCGTTCTCCTGGAGGAAGACGTCGGACAATACGGAACCCACACGTACCCTAAACTTTTGATCCGTTAAAAAGGAATCAATAAAAAGGGGCAGGCAACCGCGTAGGCCCCACCCGTGCATAGTGCGGAGGATACCTCCTCTCCAACAGGTATCATAAGCCTTCTCCAAATCGAAGAACACGGCTACCGTTTGGCGCCTTCGCAAAAAGTTGTTCATGATGAATGTCGACAAGGTCACAAGGTGGCCAACAGCGGAGCGGCGGCGACGAAAGCCGCATTGGACATTGGTAAGTAGCCGTATTCAAGAATCCAAACTAACCAAGCATAAACCATGTGCTCCATCACCTTACAGACACAGCTTGTAAGAGAAATGGGGCGGTAACTAGAAGGAAGGTGTCTATCCTTCCCGAGTTTGGGTATAGGAACAACGACGGCATCACGCCAACGCATGCGGACCTGACCTTCGGTCCAGACGCGATTGTAGGTACGAAGAAGGAAGCTTTTGCCCGCCGGAGAAAGGTGTGCCAGCATCTGAATGTGAATGGTATCTGGCCCCGGAGCAGAGGACCGGGACAGTGCAAGCGCACGTTCGAGTTCCCGCATAGTAAAGGGGGCATTATAAGTTTCCAGATTCAGCGAGTGGAAGGAAGGTCGCCGAGCCTCTTCTGCCTCTTTCCTGGGAAGGAAGGCAGGGTGGTAATGGGCGGAGCTTGAAACCGCCGCGAAAAACTGGCCGAAGGCGTTGGAGACAGCCACAGGATCAATGAGGACCTCATTACCTGAGGTCAGGCCAGGTACCGAGGAGTGGGCCTTAATGCCCGACAGCCGGCGCAGGCCACCCCATACGACGGAAGAGGGAGTAAAACTGTTAAAGGAGCTGGTGAAAGAGGCCCAACAAGCTTTTTTGCTGTCTTTGATGACTCTACGGCATTGCGCTCAGAGACGTTTGTATCCAATACAATTCGCCAACGTAGGATGGCGGCGAAAGGTGCGTAAAGCACGTCGTCGAACACGGATAGCGTCTTTACAAGCCTCGTTCCACCAGGGGACGGAAACGCGACGTAAAGAAGAGGTAGTACGAGGAATGGAACGTTCGGCAGCATTGATGATAACAGCCGTGAGGTATTCGACCTGACTGTCACAACTGAGAAAATCGTGGTCCGGAAAGGTTGCCAGGGAGGAGTAAAGTCCCCAGTCAGCTTTCGGTATGTTCCAGCTCGAAGGACGTGGGGATGGGGTGTGGTGCAGGAGACGAACGACACAGGGGAAGTGGTCGCTCGAATAGGTGTCAGAAAGGACATACCAATCGAACCGACGGGCAAGAGTGGTAGAACAGATCGAGAGGTCCAAGTGGGAGTAGGTATGAGTACAGTCCGAGAGGAAAGTCGGGGCACCAGTATTGAGGCAGACAAGATTGAGATGGTTGAAGACATCCGCCAAGAGTGAGCCTCTTTGACAGGATGCAGGAGAGCCCCAAAGGGGATGATGGGCATTGAAGTAGCCAAACAATAAAAACGGCGGGGGAAGCTGAACAATCAGGTGCATCAAGTCAGCCCGACTAACAGCGGATGACGATGGAGTGTAGATGGTACAAACTGAAAAAGTAAAAGCAGAAAGAGTAATACGGACAGCTATTGCTTGGAGTGGGGTGGTCAATGGGATGGGATGGTAATAGACATCGTCCCGAACGAGCAACATGACCCCACCATGAGCTGGGATACCGTCCACAGGGGTGAGGTCATACCGCTCCGAGGTATAGTGGGTAAATGCAATACGGTCAGTCGGGCGCAACTTGGTTTCCTGGAGACCAAGGACGAGCGGACAGTGCAGGCGGAGGAGCAGTTGTAATTCCTCCCGATTAGATCGAATACCTCTTATTTTCCAATGTAACTAGGCTATCGCTAGTCAAAAAAGAGGGGGAACGAGATGGGGGAAGAGCTGGTCACCTCGACGGCCGCGGAGGGCCAGGTTTCGAGGGAACAACGCTACAACCGGCAGGAGGCGGATACTGTTTCATCGAGTCGTCCCCAGCTGCGGCCGCTGTCCCTGGTTGTGTAGGAGGGGCAGCATCATTTGCCGACGAGAGGCCAGCTGAGCGCCTGGCAGCAGAGCGTCCCGGCGAAACTGAGGACGGCCGGGAGCAGCGACTCATGGATGGAGCATCAGACGAAACGCGCCAGGGCAGAGAGGGGGATAGAGACTTCTTCATGGAAGCCTTCTTGGAAGTCCGAGGAGGCACAGGGATGGTGGGCTGGACGCACGGGGTCCGTTTTGGAACGCTGGACCTCGGAAGCTGGGGTCCGGAACGTTTCCCCAATGGACGCCTGAGAAGAGGATCGCTTCTCAGGTGGCAGGGGGGTGGGGGGGGGGGCGTGGGGGGGGGGGGGCGGAAGGGTGGCCCCTGGGGCAGAGGGGGCGGGGGCCACGGGGGAGGATGATTTGGAAGGGAGGGATTTGAGAGGCGGAGGCAGAGACCCCGGATGGGGGGAGGAGGCGGAGGGGGGACAGGATAGGGGTGAGGATACCGCGGAAGGAGGGGACACAACTGAGGCAAACGAAGTGGTCAACGGCACGGGATGGAGGCGGTCATACTTCTTCCTGGCCTCAGAATAAGAGAGACGATCCAAAGTTTTGAGTTCTTGTATCTTCTTCTCCTTCTGATATGCGGGGTAGTCTGAGGATCTAGGCGAGTGGATGCCAGGACAATTAATGCACTGAGGTGGTGGGGTGCATGTATGTTCCTCACGAAGAGGACGTCCACAATCGCCACAAAGGGGCTCAGCCTCACACCGTGACGACATGTGCCCAAAGTACAAACACCGAAAACAGCGCACAGGAGGCGGGACGTAAGGTCGCACGTCGCACCGGTAGCACATCACCTTTACCTTCTCCGGGAGAACGTCCCCCTTGAAGGCGAGGATAAAGGCCCCGGTGTCGTTGCGACGGTCTTTGGGGCCGCGCTGGACTCGCCGGACGAAATCACGCCTCGGCGCTCCAGGTTGGCCCTAAGCTCCTCATCAGATTGCAGCAGGAGGTCCCAATGAAAAATACCCCCCTGCATCCTATTTAGTGCCAGATGCGGGACAATGGACACTGGGATGTCCCCTAGGCGGTCGCACGCCTGGAGCGCTGCCGACTGCGTGGCGGAGGTGGTCTTGAGAAGAACGGACCCCGAACGCACCTTACTGAGAGCCTCGATTTCCCCGAAGATGTCCTCAATGTGCTGAACAAAGAACATGGGCTTGGAGTTGGCGAACGTCCCCCCATCGGTTCGAGAACAGACCAAATAGCGGGGGAAGTACTTCGCCCCAAGCCGGCGGGCCTGTCCCTCCTCCCAGGGAGTGGCCAAGGGGGAAAGGGCAGGAGAAACGGAACCAGAGACAGTACTTTTCCTTTTGAAAGACTCGGCCGCAGAGCGACCTTATACATGTTGACGTTTCATCTGCGAAACGTCTGCCCCGATACCACCCACTCCGACCAGGGGCTCTCCCCACGGGCGCCACCCAGCCTCAGCAAGGGCCACCTGGCAGGATGACCGTTGCCGGGAGTCCTGATGCCCCAAGGAGACGGGCATCTACTCCTTGGCTGACGTGGGGAGGGTGCAGCTCAGGTATCGGCAGTACTATCCCTGTGTTGTCAGGGGGCTACAACCTAGAGGGTACATGACGACCCCACCACAACAGGCTGGCTACCGTGCTGGATTTCTGGTGCCATGGAAAGTCCATCATGATCGTAGGTGCAGATGGGGACGCACTAAGGGCGTAACTTGTACAACCCATCAGGCGTTTAGGCCCAATTTGAGGAATAGTGGGTATGGTTACAACGCCGGTACAATGCTGAGTGCCAAGGTCTTAGCGCACCGAGGACCAGTGGTACACCACGTAAGGTGTCCTTCCCCAAAAGGCTCGCACTTCTGTAGAACTTTGAAAAATGGAGGTCAAACCCCAAGGGGGACCATCACATAGAAGGCCGAAACGGATGAAACTCCTTTTAGTCGCCTCTTACGACTGGCAGGAATACCTCGGGCCTATTCTTACCCTGGACCCGCAGGGGGGCCTACAGGTCTGGCAGCACAGGAAACCTGAGGTTGCAATGAGCGTATCTAATCACTGCTGGTAGAGCTCCCAAGAAAAATGCAGCCCTCCCTCCCCAGAGCAATGGGACTCTGTCAGGCCACCTCCCTAAGGCCTGTTCAGCTTGAATGGCCCAGCCAGTACCTATGCTATCACCAGCATAGCCCTGAGCATCACTGAGGCATGAAAACCCTCCCATCAGGCATTGAGGTGCTTAAAATAATGGGGGCCCTCAAAAGAGCTACGATGGGATGGGTGCACAGTGAACCTTCATTCTGTGGGAAGGTGGTTGTCACAGTTGACAGAAGTTAACAATACCGCACACCAAGTGTGATGCTACCTGAAGGGTGTGGTCAGGGAAAGTAATGACTATGGTAGTGTAATAGGAAACCAATACATGATCTTTTCCTAGCACATGTAATTCTCTGCTCAATACATCGAAATGGCTTTGTGCTAGCATTAATGTTCTGAAGATAAAAAGTCTCCATCCATATTTCAGGGGAGCAAGTACTTTGGAAGAGGTAGTGGACAAAAATACAATGCTAATCAGGTTTAGCACATGTGTCACAATACTAAGCTAGAGTCAGAAGGCAGAAAATCTAAAGCTGGAAATGAAAAGGATGCAGATAGATACTTGACTAATCAGTGATGTCTGAATGAGAGTATTTTTTTGGAGTAGTGATCAGATGATTATTCACACTGGGTCAGACACTGGTAGGGCAAAAGTACACATAATGAGTAGGGAAACTGAAAATATAGTAAAGGATTAACTGCAGCAAACATAAACAACAGTATCGATGAATGGATATCCAACAAATATTTTTACCACACCTGTACACTTCTCAGCTACATGTACAGATGAGAGTAAAATTGAAGAAGTGTTTAAAAATATCAATGAAATCAAAAACTATGGGAAGAAAATGAGAATTTTATCTTAATGAAGAATTTGTATGCAGTCACTGGTGAAGGAAGAGAATGGAAAAATAATGTGAGAATTACGACTTAATAAAAGAAATGAGAAGGCAGTTAAGCACTATAATCATGTAGGCCCTACGAGACATTAAATAGTCATTGTGAAAACATTTTTTGAAAACTGTTCGGAAAGAGAGTTTAAATGAAGATTCTTTGGTCAAATTAGATATCAGATTTACTGTATTTCGATGAAGCAAACACCGGTAAGTAATTTAGGGACTGCATGAGTTACTCAAGGGCAGGCACTGATAGCAGCTATAACAAGATAGGGAGCCTACCAATGAAGTGAAATTCAAGAAGGTTAAGAGCTGCAACCTGAAAAGAACAAAAATTGAGGTTGTCTTGGGAGAACAAGTGACAAAGATGCTTGAAGTCGTTACTGATTCGGAAAACTGGTACAACAGCCTTCAAAGAATGCAGTAAATGCAGCAGGAAAAGTGAAATGTTTAGAAATGGTAGAAAACGGGAACTACAGGTAACATAAGATCCACTGGAATTTTAAAGTGAGCAATGAAAACACCAAAATTTTGAAAGTGAACAGCAAGTGAGTGGGCCAGTTAGAAATTAAATGAATCAGAAATGTATAAAAGCTAACAAGGAGTGGATGATGGGCATATGTTACAAGATACACATAAGACTGAAACCAAGTATCAAAGATAGCACACAGAGAGAATAAACAATCACTATGGTGAGCAAAGAACGAAGCCAGTGATTCAATGTGAAAAAAGGTAATTGGATAACAGAATCGGAAATAGGATGATGAAAGGAAACAATAGAAACTTTACAGTTTGGCAGGTTAGGCCATTTCAAAATGAGTATAACATCAGATGTAACGACATGTGCCCATGGCCCTAACTCTAGAGGACTTTTTTTTCTTTAATATTGATTGTGGTTATCTCCAGCACGCTTGCACTTTCATACTACTACAAAAATGCACCCTATTTTACTATTCCCCGACACCCCAAAACATGCACGTGAAAATCTGGTGCAAAATAACCGGAAGTAAAAAAGGCACATTAAAGGTGTGGATTAGGGTAAACTAGCAATACTCAATATGAGCTCAAATTTCTCTAATATAGCTGCTTTTGAGTAAGCGTTTAAGGAGAACAAACGGCTATGGTCACCAGTTTCCTATTCACCCCCAGGGCAGAAGCAGTGAACCCAATTTGTCTGCGTGTAAATTCTGTGTGCTAGTGTGAGAAAGTGTTCCAAATGTTTGTGTAGTATGTATCTGAGATGGGGCATGGGAACCAGGCTGGTATTCACCTAGAGGGATTTGGAAAACCACCTGAAACCAACATCCATGCTTGCAGCACACCAACCCCTTATTAATCCGCCGGATGGATTCTATCCAGGGCTGGGATTACATCCCCATCCTGGAAGCAATCATGTTAACACACATGGCTACCTAAGAAGGTTAATTTTATCTCCAAGGGCTTTATGTGAGATACATTTATGACGATATACCATGTTATTTGACTCATGTTAGAATGTACACTCGCAGTACTTTAACAATATATACAAACCTTCTTCTCTTTTAGCATCTGATACAGGAGGTGGAGAAGCATCTATAAAACATTTTAAGGGTATTAAACAACACTGTGACAAAACGCACTGCTTTTCTTTGGATTGTCTATATTTTCTCTGTGAATCTGCCTTGTTAACAGTCCAACACTGTGGAACAATATTCAAGTATGGGTCAAATGGGGGTTATGTAAGTTACTTCTTTTGTGTGTGGACTACATTTTCTGAAAATTCTTCTAATGAATTTCATCCTGCAATTAGTTTTATATTGTCATTCCATTTTCAACTGTTTCATACACATACCCATATAATTAATGGACGAGACCATTTCCAGATATTGTTCAGTAAAAGAATAGTCATTCAATACCACGTCTTTCCCCCTTTTTAGCCGCAATACATTATACATATGTTGAGAGTCAACTGCCTACTCTTACATCAAGCACTGATGCTCTGCACTTTTTACAGCATTTAGCTGCAATTTTCTAGCACTGCAATGTGTGTGTGTATAACAGCACCACCCGCAAAAAGTCTCAACTAATTTCTGATGTTATACACTAAGTCATACCTTCCACAAATGCAAGGAACATGGCAATTACCTGAGTGCTGGTATCTACTTGCAGCTCAACAGCAGCTCCCGATCCCAGAACACCCAAAGCCACAACCACAAATTGGAATTGAATACTTCCCTTGACCTATATAGCTCAACAGCAACTCCCGAAACCGGAACACCCATAGCCACAACCACCCATTGGAATCTAACAGTTCCCTTCACCCACATAGGTCAACAGCGACTCCCAATACCAAAAAACCCACAGATATGACCACAATTTGGAATAAAAAACTTCCCTTCAGGCAACAACATACCTACAAACCAACACGACACCAAATTACCAATACAACAAATCACACAACTCAGAACCACCTCACCAGCCACAACAACACACAACAAATACACTTAAAAAAAAGAAAAATAAAAACTTACCACAATAAAAGTTCTGGTGCTGCAACCTAGGTCAGCCAACACACGGGCGCGTGTGCGCCCCCCCCCCCCCCCCCACACACACACACACAAAAAAACCAAAAGAAAGACCCAACCTCCCCTCACCCCAAAATAAAATACCCATAAACAAAAAATAAAATAAAATTAACAAATCTCAATCACACACTACAACTCAACAACAAAAACTACAACAAAATAGATCCTCCACAATTAAATCACAACCCCCCCCCCCCCACAAACACTACCAATGACTAACCCCCCCCACTCCCGAACTGCAGCCACCCACCCACAAGAACCACCCTAACTACCTACCTTCGGCCTGTACATCTTACTGATAGCCCTTAAAAAACCGAAAAAAACAATAGCCCTCAGGGACGCTCTTCCGCCAACGGTACTCATCTAAATGAGACTGAAATTTAGAAAAGCGCCTCTTTCCCCTCCCAAGATCGACTGGAGACAACATGTAATTTTTCCCTCTCATCCTTGTGAGGTTTTTGGTTTCACTGAGGATTTCCCTGTCTTTACTTCTGGAATAGAAGAGGACCATTTTCTTATATGACCTGTAACCTGTAGCTCTTTCAGCCACTGGTCAGTGGTAGATTACTAGTCTTTTTGTCCTGGGAAGATGGTTGGTTTGTGCGATTGAAGGGACCAGACTGCTAGGGTCATCAGTCCCTTTTTCCGAAAACTTCAAAAACCCACAAAGAATAAAAACGAACAATGGAGATGCCAAGAGACGACACAGGACAAGACAGACTCACTCAGAGATCAGACAAAAGGAATTAAAAGCACACAGAGTGTGACAGTGGTTGGCCGACCATAGAGGAAAAAAAAAAAAAGGAAAAGCCAACCACCTAGAAACACACTAAAAAAACCCAGTCTAAAATTATAGGCCAAACGCCAGACTCAACACAAAGAATGACAAACACTTAGATCAGGTGGTAAAAGCCCCCTGCCCGCATAAAATGCAAAACTAAGCCTGCCATGGCAGTGTCATCTGTTAAAAGGGCTGGGAGCAAATCAGGCAGCGCAAACATCTGCCGGAGCTCAGTTAAAAGGGGACAGGCCAACAAAAAGTGGACCACCGTCAAAGCCGATCCGCAGCGACTTAGAGGTGGGTCCTCACGGCGCAGTAAATAGCTGTACGTCAACCAGGTGTGGCCAATGCGGAGCCGACAGACGATGACTCATTCCCTGCGAGTGGCTCGCATGGATGACCGTCACACATTCGTCATCTCCTTGATAGCACGAAGATAGTTTGGTGTTGTCAGGTTGTGCCATTCACCGTCCCAAAATGCGAACACTTTGCAGCGGAAGACGGCTCGCAAATCGGTCTCCGGGAGGCCAATGTCCAGAGATGGTTTACTGGTGGCTGACAGTTAACATGTTCATTGCCCAGTACCCCAACATGGCCTGGGGTCCAAATGAAGGTCACTGAGCGTCCACTCCTGTACAGGGCAGAAAGAGACTGCTGGATTAACAATACCAAAGGATGCCTAGGGAAGCACTGGTCGAGGGCTTGTAGGTTGCTCAAGGAGTCAGTACAAATGATGTAGGACTCACCACAGCAGGAGCAGATATTTTGGTAAACATTTTTGGAATACAGTGATCAATAGATTATTATATTTTGACAAAGGTTCAGTCTTGATCACACCATTTATGTTTCAATGATATAGGTTATCATTGAAACATAAATGGTGTGATCAAGACTGAACCTTAGTCAAAATATAGGAGCAGAAATGTTCATGAGCGCGATAGATGGCAACCAGCTCTGCAATGAATACGCTGCAGCCAACCAGCAAGGAGAGTTGTTCTGTATGGTCAACGTGAGCATAAGCAAAGCCAACAAGACTGTCGACCAGGGAGCCACCTGTGTAGACGATGCCTGAGCCCCCGAACTCTCCAAGAACAGAGACGAAGGTCCGGCAGAGGACCTCAGGTGGGACTGAGCCTTTGGGGCCAAGCAATAGGTCGAGCCGAGGCTGAGGCCGAGGTACTGGCCATGAAGGGGTATGGAAACAAGTCTACAGGAAAGGTGGTAGGGGGGGGAAGCATCAAGGTTATGAAGAAGTGACCGGACACAGACAGCGAAGGGATTTCCAATTCTGGACTGCCTTTGCGGGAGATGGACCGCCGTGTTGGGGAAAAGAAGACGGTAATTTGGGTGGAAAGGTGAACTATGGATATGTGCAGTGTAGTTTGCGAGCAATAGTTGCCACCGGAGCCGCAGTGGAGGAAGGTCCGCTTCTACATGGAGGCTGTTCACGGGGCTACATCGAAAAGCTCCCATAGCGAGGCGAACTCCACAGTAGTGGACAGGGTCTAGCAGACGCAGTACAGAAGGGGCCGCTGAACCATACACCATGCTTCCGTAATCAACACGGAACTGTACAATGGCTTGGTACAGCTGCAGTAGTGTACGAAGATCAGAACCCCAGCCGGTGTGGCTCAGGCAGCGAAGGAGATTGAGATGCCGCCAGCACTTGTCTATATGCTGACGAATATGGGGAAGCCAACGGGCATCGAAGACCAGACCCAGGAAGCGGTAAGCCTCCACTGGGTCTAGTAGTTGGTCATCGAGGTAAAATTCGGGATGGGGCTGGACGGTATGATGGTGACAGAAGTGCATCACACAAGTTTTGGCAGCCGAAAACCGGAAGCCATGATTGAGGGCCCATGACTGCGCCTTCCGTATAGCTCCCTGCAGACGGTGGGACGCTCAGGACAGAGCCCTGCGGGACTCCATTCTCTTGTGGATGGGGTGCACTATGGGAAGCACCAACACGAACTCGGAAAGTGCCGTAGGAAAAAAAGTTCTGTATAAAAATCGAGAGTGGTCCCCGAAGACCCCACTCATGCAGAGTAGCGAGAATGTGGTGGCTCCCAAGTAGTATCGTAGGCCTTCATGAGATCGAAAAAGATGGCAATGAGGTGTTGTCGCCGGGAAAAGGCTGACTGAATGGCACACTCTAGGTACACTAAGTTGTCGATGGTGGAGTGTCCTTGGCGAAAACTGCCCTGGGACCGAACAAGGAGGTCACGAGGCTCAAGGAGCCAACTCAACCGCCGGCTCACCATGCGTTCGAGTAACTTGCAAATAACATTGGTGAGGCTAAGGGGGCAGTAGCTGTCCACCTATAGTGGGTTCTTGCCAGGTTTCAGAACGGGGATTACAAAGCTTTGCTGCCATTCCGACGGGAACTCACCCTCAACCCAGATATGGCTGTAAAAGTCTAGGAGGCACCGCTGGCAGTCCACCAAGAGGCGTTTGAGCATATGACAGTGTATGCGATCTGGCCCGGGAGCCGCATCAGGGCAAGCAGCTAGGGCACTTTGGAATTCCCACTCACTGAACGGAACATTGTACGATTCAGGGTGGCGCGTGTGAAATGAAATGCTCCAATGTTCCAACCACTCTTTCAGGGAGCGGAAGGCCAGTGGTTAAGTCGCAGAAGCAGAACTCTGAGCAAAATGCTCTGCTAAGCGGTTGGCAATAGTGTCGGATTCAGTACAGACTGCTCCATTCAGTGAAAGCGCAGGTACATTGACGGGGGTCCGATAGCCATAGGGTCGCCTAATCTTGGCCCAAACCTGCACTGGAGAGGTACGGAGACCAATGGTGGAGACATACCTTTCCCAGCACTCCTGCTTGTGTTGGCAAATGATGCGGTGGGCCCGCGCACGGAGTCGTTTAAAGGCGATGAGGTGTTCTAATGAGGGATGCCGCTTGTGACGTTGGAGCACCCACCTACGATCTTTAATCGCCTCAGCAATCTCAGGCGACCACCAAGGCACAGTGCTCCACTGAGGGGACCCAGAAGAACAGGGAGTGGCAGATTCTGTGGCAGTAATGGTGCCGGTGGTGACTGAATGAACCAACGCATCAATGGCGTCATTGGAAAGAGGCACAATAGTGGCAATGGAGGAGAACGAGTCCCAGTCAGCCTTATTCATAGCCCATCTGCAGGGGCGCCCAGAAGAGTGACGCTGTGGCAGTGACAGAAAGATCGGAAAGTGGTCACTACCGCACAAGTCGTCGTGCATACTCCATTGGACAGATGGTAAGAGGCTATGGCTGCAGATTGAAAGGTCGATGGCTGAGTATGTGCCATGTGCCACACTGAAATGTGTGAAGGCACCATCATATAAAAGGGAAAGGTCGAGCTGTGCCAATACATGCTCAACGGTGCTGCCTCGGCATGTTGCCACTGATCCACCCCACAGAGGGTTATGGGCATTGAAGTTACCCAGTAATAGAAAAGGTGGCGGCAATTGGGCTATCAGCGCAGCCAGGACATGCCGCAGGACATCACCATCCAGTGGAAGATACAGACTGCAGAAAGTAACAGCCTGAGGCGTCCACACCCGAACAGCGACAGCCTCTAAAGGTGTTTGTATAGGGACAGACTCGCTGTGAAGGGAGTGAAGGACGTAGATGCAGATGCCACCAGATACCCTTTTGTAAGCTGCCCGGTTCCTATAATAACCCCAATACCCATGGGGGGTGGGGGTTCGCATCACCAGAAACCAAGTTTCTTGAAGAGCAATGCAGAGGAAAGGGTGAAGGCTGAGAAGTTGTCGGAGCTCAGCAAGATGGTGGAAAAAACTGCTGCAGTTCCACTGGAGGATGACATTGTCCATGGCCGAGAAAGGCGTGAAGGGACTGGAGAGGTAGATTATGCTGCTGGGTCACCTGCTGCCACCGACTGAGCACCTGTGCAAGTGCTATCCATTGTGTACAAGGGACCAGTGAGATCTAGGTCCTCAACAGACGCCAAGATCTCCACCTCATCCTCAGACGCAGAGCTCGAAGGTTGCGGTGGGGTGGGTGCCACCCCAAGTTCCTTGGCCTTAGAGGTCTTCCTCTTGGACTTCTCTCGCTGCTCCTTGGGTTTCACTGGCTGGGAGGGTTTCACCAATTCAGTCTCTGGGATGGAGGAGTTTTTTTTTTTTCTCTTTTTTTTTTGTGGGGTTTAAAGGCGCTCAACTGCTGAGGTCATTAGCGCGCAGTCACTGTTGTTAGAGCACATGGAATCTAGTAAAACTCAAGGGGAAGGGGGGGGGGGGGGCACCAGAAGGACCTGACAAGGATGCAGATAAAATAAGTAAAAAGGTTAAATGTCTTTGGACAAGCCAGTTAAAGTTATAAAACGCAGAATACGAGCAGCTGCTCGAGCGTAGATGGCAGGGACAGGACAACACGAAATTGACTAAAACGGGAACACAACAATAAAACATGGCACACTGTTAATGCCTGACCACAAGGGCACTGCGGGGCTGGGTCACCGGAGAGCAGGTAGCGGTGGCTAAACCGGCAATGCCCAATCCGCAACCTGGTCAGAAGGACCTCCTCTCGCCGAAATGGTCGGGAGGAGGTTGTCCAAGCAGTTGGGAGCGGTTTGACTGCCCGGAGCTTGTTTCCTTGGAGGGATGACCAAGCATCCCACCACAACGACACAAGCCTCTTACACACATCCCCACGAACGTCAGATGACGGGACACAATGGGAGGCTGGCCGAGGCAGGAGGACTGCAGCCTTGGCTGCAGCATCCGCAGCCTCATTCCCAGGCACTCCTACATGTCCGGGAACCCACAGAAAGCTGACAGGAGAACCATTAGCAGCGAAAGAATGGAGAGACTGCTGTATCCGTTGAATCAAGGGATGGACCAGATAGGGAGCTCCAAGGCTCCAAAGAGCACTGAGTGAGTTAGAGCAGAGTACGTACGATGAATGGCGGTGGCGGCGGACATTCTGAACGGCCTGATGGAGAGCAAAAAGCTTGGCCGTAAAGCTCGAACATCGGTGGAGCAGCCGGTATTTAAAGGTGGCGGCCCCGACGACAAAGGCACAGCCGACACCATCGTCAGTTTTGGAGCCATCGGTGTAAATAAAGGTGTGACCGGCAAGTCGAGCACGAAGTTCGACAAACCGTGAGCAATACACTGCAGCCGGAGTACCCTCCTTCGGGAGTGAGCTGAGGTCGAGATAAATATGAACCGGAGCCTGGAGCCAAGGTGGTGTCGGGCTCTCACCCTCTCTGAAGGTGGTAGGGAGGGCAAAATCCAATTGTCGAAGCAGGCGACGGAAGCGGACTCCGGGGGGCAGCAGGGCAGACACATACTACCCGTACTGACGGTCGAGAGAATCGGCGAAGAAGGACTGGTAAGCGGGGTGGTCGGGCATAGACAACAGCCGGCAGGCGTACCGACACAGCAGTACGTCGCGCCGGTAGGTCAATGGTAACTCGGCAGCTTCAGCATAAAGACTCTCGACAGGACTAGTGTAGAAGGCTCCAGTCGCAAGAAGTATCCCCCGATGGTAGATGGAGTTGAGACGGCGTAATAGGGATGGCCGAGCAGACGAGTAGATGAAGCTCCCATAATCCAGCTTCGATCGGACTATGGACCGATACAAGCGATGCAGGACAGTGCGATCCGCTCCCCAAGATGAACCGCTAACAACTCTGAGGACATTAAGGGAACGTGTACAACGGGCCGCCAAATAAGAGACATGTGGAGACCAACACAGTTTCCTGTCCAACATGAGCCCTAGAAACTTAGTTGTTTCCACGAATGGGAGAACAACGGGACCGAGATGTAAGGATGGCGGAAGGAACGCTTTATATCGCCAAAAGTTGATACTAACCGTCTTCTCTTCAGAGAACTGGAAGCCATTTGCCACGCTCCATGAGTAGAGGCTGTCTAGACAACGCTGAAGGCAGCGCTCCAGGAGGCATGTTCTCTGGGCACTGCAGTAGATCGCGAAGTCATCGACAAAGAGAGAGCCTGAGACATTAGGTGGAATGCAATCCATAATTGGATTGATCGCGATGGCAAAAAGGGCTATGCTCAAGACGGACCCCTGAGGCACTCCGTTCTCCTGGAGGAAGACGTCGGACAATACGGAACCCACACGTACCCTAAACTTTCGATCCGTTAAAAAGGAATCAATAAAAAGGGGCAGGCGACCGCGTAGGCCCCACCCGTGCATAGTGCGGAGGATACCTCCTCTCCAACAGGTATCATAAGCCTTCTCCAAGTTGAAGAACACGGCTACCGTTTGGCGCCTTCGCAAAAAGTTGTTCATGATGAATGTCGACAAGGTCACAAGGTGGTCAACAGCGGAGCGGCGGCGACGAAAGCCGCATTGGACATTAGTAAGTAGCCGTCGAGATTCAAGAATCCAGACTAACCGAGCATTAACCATGCGCTCCATCACCTTACAGACACAGCTTGTAAGAGAAATGGGGCGGTAACTAGAAGGAAGGTGTCTATTCTTCCCGGGTTTGGGTATAGGAACAACGACGGCATCACGCCAACACATGGGGACCTAACCTTCGGTCCAGACGCGATTGTAGGTACGAAGAAGGAAGCTTTTGCCCGCCGGAGAAAGGTGTGCCAGCATCTGAATGTGAATGGCATCTGGCCCCGGAGCAGAGGACCGGGACAGTGCAAGCGCACGTTCGAGTTCCCGCATAGTAAAGGGGGCATTATAAGTTTCCAGATTCAGCGAGTGGAAGGAAGGTCGCCGAGCCTCTTCTGCCTCTTTCCTGGGAAGGAAGGAAGGAAGGAAGGCAGGGTGGTAATGAGCGGAGCTTGAAACCTTCGCGAAAAAGCGGCCAAAGGCGTTGGAGACAGCCACAGGATCAACAAGGACCTCATTACCTGAGGTCAGGCCAGGTACCGAGGAGTGGGCCTTAATGCCCGACAGCCGGCGCAGGCCACCCCAAACGACGGAAGAGGGAGTAAAACTGTTAAAGGAGCTGGTGAAAGAGGCCCAACAAGCATTCTTGCGTTCTTTGATGACTCTACGGCATTGCGCTCGGAGACGTTTGTATTCAATACAATTCGCCAACGTAGGATGGCGGCGAAAGGTGCGTAAAGCACGTCGTCGAGCACGGATAGCGTCCCTACAAGCCCCGTTCCACCAGGGGACGGAAACGCGACGTGAAGAATAGGTAGTACGAGGAATGGAACGTTCGGCAGCATTGATGATAAACAGCCGTGAGGTATTCGACATGACTGTCACAACTGGGAAAATCGTGGTCCGGAAAGATCGCCAGGGAGGAGTAAAGACCCCAGTCAGCTTTCGGTATGTTCCAGCTCGAAGGACGTGGGGATGGGGCGTGGTGCAGGAGACGAATGACACAGGGGAAGTGGTCGCTCGAATAGGTGTCAGAAAGGACATACCACTCGAACCGACGGGCAAGAGTGGTAGAACAGATCGAGAGGTCCAAGTGGGAGTAGGTATGAGTAGAGTCCGAGAGAAGGCGCCGGTATTGAGGCAGACAAGATGGAGATGGTTGATAACATCTGCCAAGAGTGAGCCTCTTTGACAGGATGCAGGAGAGCCCCAAAGGGGATGATGGGCATTGAAGTCGCCAAACAATAAAAACGGCGGGGGAAGCTGAACGATCAGGTGCATCATATCAGCCCGACTAACAGCAGATGACGGAGTGTAGATGGTACAAACTGAAAAAGTAAAAGCAGAAAGAGTAATACGGACAGCTATTGCTTGGAGTGGGGTGGTCAATGGGATGGGATGGTAATAGACATCGTCCCGAACGAGCAACATGACCCCACCATGAGCTGGGATACCATCCACAGGGGTGAGGTCATACCGCCCCGAGGTATAGTGGGTAAAGACAATACGGTCAGTCGGGCGCAACTTGGTTTCCTGGAGACCAAGGACGAGCGGACAGTGCAGGCGAAGGAGCAGTTGTAATTCCTCCCGATTAGATCGAATACCTCTTATGTTCCAATGAAACAACGCCATCGCTAGTCAAAAAGTGGGGGGAACGAGACGGGGGAAGAGCTGGTCACCTCGACGGCCGCGGAGGGCCAGGTTGCGAGGGAACAACGCTAAAACCGACGGGAGGCGGATCCGGTTCCATCAACTCGTCGCCAGCTGCGGCCGCTGTCCCTGGTTGTGTAGGAGGGGCAGCATCATTTGCCGACGAGAGGCCAGCTGAGCGCCTGGCAGCAGAGCGTCCCGGCGAAACTGAGGACGGCCGGGAGCAGCGACTCACGGATGGAGCGTCAGACGAAACGCGACGGGGTGGAGAGGGGGATAGAGACTTCTTCTTTGAGGCCTTCTTGGAAGGCCGAGGAGGCACAGGGATGGTGGGCTGGACCCGAAGAAGGTCCTCACGTGCGGGGTCCGTTTTGGAACGCCGGACCTCGGAAGCTGGGGTCCGGAACGTTTCCCCGATGGACGCCTGAGAAGAGGATCACTTCTCAGGTGGCGGGGGGAGAGGAGGAGGAGGAGGAGGAGGAAGGGTGGCCCCTGGGTCAGAGGGGGCGGGGGCCACGGAAGAGGATGATTTGGAAGGGAGGGATTTGGGAGGCGGAGGCAGAGCCCCCTGATGGGCGGAGGAGGCGGAGGGGGGACAGGATAGGGGTGAGGATACCGCGGAAGGAGTGGACACAACTGAGGCAAACGAAGTGGTCAACGGCACGGGATGGAGGTGGTCATACTTCTTCCTGGCCTCAGAATAAGAGAGCCGATCCAAAGTTTTGAGTTCCTGTATCATCTTCTCCTTCTGATATGCGGGGCAGTCTGAGAATCTAGGCAAGTGGAGGCCAGGGCAATTAATGCACCGAGGTGGTGGGGTGCATGTATGTTCCTCATGAAGAGGACGTCCGCAATCGTCACAAAGGGGCTCAGCCTCACACCGTGACGACATGTGCCCAAAGCGCAGACACCGAAAACAGCGCATAGGAGGCGGGACGTACGGTCGCACGTCGCACCGGTAGCACATCACCTTTACCTTCTCCGGGAGAACGTCCCCCTTGAAGGCGAGGATAAAGGCCCCGGTGTCGATGCGACGGTCTTTGGGGCCGCGCTGGACTCGCCGGACGAAATGATGCCTCGGCGCTCCAGGTTGGCCCTGAGCTCCTCATCAGACTGTAGCAAGAGGTCACGATGAAAAATAACCCCCTGCGTCCGATTTAGTGCCAGATGCGGGACAATGGACACTGGGATGTCCCCTAGGCGGTCGCACGCCTGGAGCGCTGCCGACTGCGTGGCGGAGGTGGTCTTGATAAGAACAGACCCTGAACGCATCTTGCTGAGAGCCTCAATTTCCTCGAAGATGTCCTCAATGTGCTGAACAAAGAACATGGGCTTGGAGGTGGCGAACGTCCCCCCATCGGTTCGAGAACAGACCTAATAGGGGGGGAAGTACTTCGCCCCAAGCCGGCGGGCCTGTCCCTCCTCCCAGGGAGTGGCCAAGGGGGAAAGGGCAGGAGAACCAGAACTAGAAACGGTACCTTTTCTTTTGAAAGACTCGGCCGCAGAGCGACCTGACACGTGTTGACGTTTCTTCTGCGAAACGTCCGCCCCGATACCACCCACTCCGACCAGGGGCTCTCCCCACGGGTGCCACCCAGCCTCAGCAAGGGCCACCTGGCAGGATGACCGTTGCCGGGAGTCCTGATGCCCCAAGGAGACGGGCATCTACTCCTTGGCCGACGTGGGGAGGGTGCGGCTCAGGTATCGGCAGTACGATCCCTGTGTTGTCAGGAGGCTACAACCTAGAGGGTACATGACGACCCCACCACAACGGGCTGGCTACCGTGCTGGATTTCTGGTGCCATGGAAAGTCCATCATGATCGCTGGTGCAGATGGGGACGCACTATGGGCGTAACTTGTACAACCCATCAGGCGTTTAGGCCCAATTTGAGGAATAGCGGGCATGGTTACAACGCCGGTACAATGCCGAGTGCCAAGGTCTTAGTGCACTTAGGACCAGTGGTACACCACGTAAGGTGTCCTTCCCCAAAAGGCTCGCACTTCTGTAGAATTTTGAAAAATGGAGGTCAAACCCCAAGGGGGACCATCACATGGAAGGCCGAAACGGTTGAAACTCCTTTTAGTCGCCTCTTACGACAGGCAGGAATACCTCGGGCCTATTCTTACCCCGGACCCGCAGAGGGTGCGGGGGGGGGCGGGGGGGGGGGGAGTGCGGGGGGGGGGGGGAGGGGGATGGAGGAAGATCGCGAAGCCCTATAACCAGCTGCTTGTGGGCACTTATGCCACTGTCGGGTGTCATCCTTCCCACTTGTTGAAACCTGGGAAGGGAGGGACCCGAGGGACCCCCTGCAAGCAAGAGAAGCCGAAGAAGTTGGACGCTTCTCTGGCTTAAAAACGGGGACGGACGTCCCTAATGGGTGGAAAGGGTATTGCTCCCGAGGTAGGTTGCGCGGGAGCAACAGGGTGGGTACTGCCTCCCATGGGCAAGGGGGCATGTGGAGTCTTACTGCTCAGCGATCTGGCTGGAATTCGCTGAACTGATGGGGCTAGCATGGTTGTTGGAGCAGTGGCATATGAAAATGTCATTCGCACAGGGATGTAGTCAGTCATATTTCCGCTTAGCCTCAGTAAAGGTCAGTCAGTCCAGGGTCTTATATTCCATGATTTTTCGCTCTTTCTGTAAGATCCTGCAGTCTGGCGAGCAAGGTGAATGATGCTCTGCACAGTTGACACAGATGGGAGGCAGAGCACATGGAGTATTGGGATGTGATAGGCGTCCGCAATCTCGACCTGAGGCTGGAAGTACAGCGGGAAGACATATGGCCGAACTTCCAGCACTTAAAGCACCGGAGAGATAAAGGGCTTGACATCACAGCAGTAGACCATCACCTTGACCTTCTCCGGTAATATATCACCCTCAAAGGCCAAGATGAAGGCACTGATAGCAATCTGATTATCCTTTGGACCCCGATGAACGCACCGGACGAAATGAACACCTCGACGCTCTAAATTGGCGTTCAGCTCATCATCAGACTGCAAAAGTAGGTCCCTATGGAAAATAATACCCTGGACTATATTTAAACTCTTATGGGGTGTGATCGTAACGGAAACATCCTCCAACTTGTCACAAGCAAGTAACCTTTGTGACTGGGCAGAGGATACCGTTTTTATCAATACTGACCCAGAGCGCATTTTGGACAAGCCCTCCATCTACCCAAACTTGTCCTCTAAATGCTCTACGAAGAACTGAGGCTTTGTGGACATGAAAGACTCCCCATCAGCTTTCATACAAACTAGGAACCGGGGCGAATAACTGTCACTGCCATCCTGAGACTTACGATCTTCCCACGGTGTGGTCTCCCAGGGGAACATTTTGGGATCATATTTCTGAGCGTTAAATTGAGCCCGGGAACGCTTAGAGACTGCTGGCGGCTGGCCACCAGCAAGAGGTTATGTACCACGCTTCATTACAGGTCATCCGCCCTGATGCCACCCACTGGTGCCACCCATCTTCAGCAAGGGCCACCTGGCAGGTTGGCCATTGCCAGGAGTCCCGATGCCCCAAGGAGATAGGCACCTACTCCCTGGCACATGTGGGGAGTTAACAGCGCAGGCATCAGCAGAGCGATCCCTGTGTTGGGGGGCTACAACCAACAGATACATGGCGGCCCCACCACAACGGACTGGCTACCGTGCTGCATATTAGGTGACAATTAGTCCATGGTCGTCGTCAGTGCAGACAGTGGCACTGCACATTGCATGGCAGAAAGTGCACACAGGAACGTATCCATGCCCAAGAGATGGAGAGCGAGCAGGAGTGCAGTGCAACGACAAATAAGATGGCGAAAGGTCTCAACGCACAATGGACACAAAGCACCAAGTAAGGCGCCCTTCCCCAATCGCCTCGCTCTTCGGAATAATTCTGAGATATGGAGGTCAAACCCGACAGGGGACCAACACATAAGTGCCAAAACATTTGAGACTCCTTTTAGCCGCCTCTTACTACAGGCAGGAATACCACGGGCCTATTCTTACCCCCGAACCCACAGGGGGGTGTCCTGGGAAGAAGGCACCCTGGAAGGTGTCCTGTTCGCTTGTGATGTTTGAGAAGGACAAGGCACCTCCAGCTGCAGTAACGGGATGGTTACCATTGGTGCTGTGGATTTGAGGATCAAAGGAACTGTCCCCACCTCCAACTGAAGAAAACAGGCACTGACTGTGTCCAGGGCGAGGAGCTGCTATTTGAGACATTTTAATTATGATAGGTGTGGATTTTGACAGAATTTTTGCAAAGTTTATAATCATATTGACTGTGTGAAATCACTCACAGTTTTTCTTAGATCTTCATAAGACAGGTAGTCAAGTGCTTTACATTCCTGGATTTTCTTCACCCACTTGAAAACTGAATGTGTCAGTGAACAGGCGACTGGTGTTCTGGGCAGTTTACACATGCAGGTGTTCATTGCATGGACGGCAATCATGCAGTGTCCTCCTGCACAACCCACGAGTAACCTCATTAATACAGGAGGAGGAAATGTGTCAAAATCTCTGCTGCCTAAAACGTTCCATGGGAGGAGGAAAATAGGATCTGCTTATAGACCATGACCTTAATTTTCTCAGGTAAAAAATTTCCACTAAAGGCTAGAATAAAAGCCCCTATGTTCACCCTATTTTCCGTAGGTCCTTTCTGACTGCGATAAACAAAATTTACTCCATGCCACACTAGTTTAGCAAGTAGTTCTTCCTCTATTTGTATTATTAGAGCCAAATGAAAAGGATTCCTTCAATCCTGTTGAGTCTGTTACAGGGAGAGATGATAACTGGCGTAACCCCATGCTTGCCAAAGACCTGAAGTGCTTGTGATTGGCTACAAGTCAAAGTTTTCAATAACAAAGATCCATTTTGTATTTTTTCTATTGCAGCAACTTCTCCAAATCTATCCTCAACTTTTTCAAAGAAAAGTGGCTTCACTGGTGCAAAAGATTCTCCATCGGTCCTGGAGAATACCAAGAAATGTGTGAACTGACCACCACTCCATTTTCTCGCTCAACTTTCAGCATGGCCAAAGACGGAAACATCTTGGTGTTTAAAGCCTCTGCATTAAATTTCCCTCCCCCCACCCCCTGTTAGAACTGCCATGTTGGCACAGCCACAAATATGCATGTGTTTCATCAGTTTCATCACGGATTGTCTGCCCTGATGCCACTCACTCCGATCTGAGGCTCTCCCCTCTCCCCATGGGTGGCACCCAGCCATGACCGAGGCATCTGGCACAGTACATGTTGCCCGGAGTCCTGGTGACAAAGACTGGACAGGCACCTACTCCTCAGCATACATGGGCAGGTTACAGCTCTAGCACCAGCAATGCAATCCCTACAGTGTCAGGTGAAGGCACATTATGACCCTTCCCACACTGAATTGGCCACAACACTGGCTTTCAGGTGCAAACATAAATCCACCAATAGCAGGTGTATAAGATCACAGCACATGCTCCATATATGGTGTCCTTTTCCGAACAGCCCTTACAGCTGTAAAATTTAGAAAACTGGAGGTCAAACCCTGAAAGGTTACCAAGTAGGTAATTAGGCCAAATCTGTTAAGAGAACTGCTGTGGAATGAGCTAAAACTGGTGGGTGCCCTAATAATAGCCAAGTCATCAACATAAAAGCTCGACTAGTTGCCTCCTACACCAGATGATTTTACACAAATTCTATTCTAGCCCTTGAGATGGCAAGGGAAGACAGTAAAGAAGATGAAGAACTGTTTCAATATGTGGAAAATGTTTGCCACAGGCAGAAAATCTGCAGATATAATTAAAGTTATACATAGCAGTGGTTACAGAAAGTGAACAGAGTTCAAAACAAAATGAAAACCAAGGTAATGTGTGTACAGCAGGTGGACAAGTTGTACATATAAATGTTAAATGTGGATGAATTTTAACATCTTGGAAGTGAAACAGATAAAGAAGGCCAAACAGCCAATCTGACGATAAACTTGGCCTTGAATTTTGAATGTGTGTTCAAAATTTCAACCATCGTTGCTCTGAACAATGTTGGTTGCGTCAAATGACATCATTTAGAAGCACGAACTGAATTTGTGAATTATCTCTATGAGCAGCAGAATTCTAGAACAAGTTAAGTTTATTTTGTCAAAATGAATATTCCACAAGGAAACTATAAAATTGTGAGGCAGATTTGCTGGCCAGTACTTAATATCAAGAGAAATGTCTGTACTGCTAACAGACACATTTAGAAGACATAGCCTACACTACCCTAGCTTTCAGAACTAATAGCTCCTTTCTCTGTGAGGAGACATGTATCGGAGGAAGTTAAAAAGAAAGGGGAAGTCCCTCAGACCCCAAGATAAAAGGGACTTATATGTTGTTCACACATAGGGAAGGCTTTGATGACAATAAACAAGTGACAAGGGGTTGGGGGAGGGGGGGGGGGGGGAGGAAGATAGGGGGGGGGGATAAGGAGTTGCCTTTAAAACTCTGATGTACTCTTCCACTTCATCTTTGTCTTCCATTGTCATGATGGCAGATGGCTATCTTTATCCTGGGGTCTAAGTGGCCTGCGCTTCCTTTATGACCTCCCCAATCTATCCCCCCCCCCCTCTCAAAAAAATAACTGAAAAATGAACTATTATTTCTGAAAGGTAACATTGATGATGTATTGTGAGAGACGACATGGGTAACAGATAGAACAAAAGAATGACAATACTTCTTTTTCATTTATATTAGTTTTTTACATGTAGGTTACAGCGACAGACTGATCTACAGCACTGGAAGATATCTCTTATGTTGGAATGAACATTTTGGATGCGAGTTGGTGAAGCGGTATCTAACGTATCAGTTAATCTGGATTACCAACAAGCATGTAAGTTGTCAAACTATAGTACTGTAATACCACTGTCCTGTAATGAAAGGTGATAACTACAGCACATTGTCGTATTTCAACATATAATTATGGTTTACAATTTTCACAAGGAGATCATGTGTAAAATACATGCTAGTAATGTCTGTTGGCTTAGCTTTTCAGGTGGACGGTGGTACATAACTGAATATGGAGAGAACAGAGTCTGGAGTTGATGCAAGGGGCACAACAGTCCAGGAGTCATCAATGGATATCTCAGTGTGTGCAGCTAAGAACATCAGCACTATGTTTGACATTGTAAGTAGGCTAATTGGGAACAGTCCACGTGTCATCACTAGAGTGGCCAGCAATGAAGAACAAAATTATGTTTTGTATTGCAAGTTACCTGAAACAAACTGTGTGAATCAAGGTACATTACACAATACGGACTTACCAAATGAGGCAGTGCAGCTGTTAAAGACACTGACCTCATTTGGGATGATGGGGTTGCTCTGTATGGCCATTCTGATCTCAGTTTTCTGTGGTTTTCCTGGATTGGTAAGGGAACTGAGGCGATGTTTCCTTAATCAAGACCACAGCCAACCAAATCCTCTATCCCCATATGCTACCTGTCCTATCCTCATAAAGCATGTGAGTTTTATGACAGTCTTTTTGATGTGCCTGTCTGCAACTCAGCATCTCCACTATTTGGTGAGTAGCAACTATTCTTTTCATAATATCGTTACATTCCATCTTGGATTTCCCATTGTTTGATGTTACATATGCTATGTGTTGTATATTTTGACCTATCGATTTGTATTGTATTACTCTGACAACTTTTATTTTATGTAGTTATATCTTGGCATTACAGCAGTCTGGTGGAACTGGCAAAACTCCCTGCATGTACAAAAATGTTTCATTATGCACTTCACTTCAGGTAACTACAAGATTAACAACATATAACTAAAGCTCGTCATAACATATGAATACCCTCAAATAACCATGAAAAGTCCAGGATTGCGTAACAATATGTAAAGGATAGATTGCTACTCATTACGTAGAGGAGGTGTAGAATCGCAGACAGATGCTATCAAAAGACTGCTAAACTTTTAACTTTCTGGAAAAAAGGAGCAGACATAGACAGTAGCCGTGTGTGTGTGATCTGCTTTATTATGAAGGCCTTTTGACTAAAAGCCAAAAGTTTAGCTGTCTTTTCATGGTGTTTGTCTGTGATTCTATGCCTTCTCTATAAGGTGTGTAGTAATCTATCCTTCTCATACTGTAGCGGTAACTACCGCTATGTATAGAGAAACTATCCGTGGTAGTAAAATAGGGTGACTTGTTGGTAATGCAAATGGTAAGCTTAGATCAACTGGCACGACAGCGATAAATTATAGTTAGCTTATAAAAGAGTGTTTACGATTTACTTTTATTATTATTTCTGCAATAACTCACAAATTATCAACCGAAGACATCAAACAAGGTATGGATATTGACGGACTTGTTTCAAGGGCGAGAGGAAGACAGTTACAAATGATGAAAGGAAGACGACTTATACCTCGCAAAAACATTTTCAGGTGGAAATTCACATTATTTGCAACCTTCTGCATATCAACTTCGCGTAACAGTTTTCACACAGCCGTTCAAACAATCATTGTTCCCATGTCTAATCCAGAGATGGAAAAACCTATATTGCAGAATGAAAAGCATAAACAGCCACAAACACTGAAATGATTCGCAAAGTAAAAACGTTAATTTACAAGTATCTTTAATAAACACGTACTGTCAGCTTCTCCTAAAAATTAACCTCGATTACTGACATAGAATTTGTTATAGAATAACATGGAAAGCATCACAGGATCTTAAATGCATAACAATGACATATTACTTAGGTGTGGTGGTTGCACAAACTGTTGCCCATACCTCGCCAAGAGCCTGGATACTGTTGACTGCTCCAATTATCTTCTGATGATCGGTTTTGAAGTGAACTGCAATATCCAATGTGTCTACATCACCAACTGCATTTAGATACTTCAATATATCCTCTTGCAGATTGAAACCCATCACCAATCCAAAAAGCCGAACTTGATTTCGATCCGTTAATGTTCAAACTTTCCTTTCACTGCTGCCTAACGACAATGCTCCACCCCTTTCAGGATACCACCAGGCCAACACCGGTCGAAATAACAACTTAATCATGTACTTTCACAGAACTGTCAACAACAAATGTTACACATACAAGCGGCACGTGCACATCGTCATCATCTGCTTCCGCGACTCGCTCGCACACGGCCACACGCACTCAACTGACTCAAGCAGACAAGCACTAACATCCTTGGTGCCACCTTGAACAGGCGTCTAAAGCTAGCGAAATGAGGGATGCTCAACTACCGGACCTACCGATAGATGGCTCTAGCGCGTGCCGGCCAAAGATTTTATCATTGAGTGTCCGCCATATCTGAATTTGGCGAAAAACGAAGTGCCAAAACACGGATGAAAGTGTTTTTCGTTCTGCGCCCTGATAAGTCTTTTATATTGGATGTTCTAGATATCTACACATCAACATAATGAAGTGTTTCTAATCTAGTGAGAAAAAACAGTGACAGTTCTGCTATGAAATTCCTGTTGTGGAAGTTTGACAAGCTGACCTATAAATTGTTTACTATTAATTTTATGAGTGCTTTACTTATTTGCCCGTTTTAAAATACTATTTAAGATTCAATGGAGCTCAAAAAATTACCTTGGTTGCCAAAGCTTTTAACTACAGGTATAATTCGGAAAATCAAGTGTGGAAAACAGTGAAGACGTGTCTTGAAAAAAAGTTGACATCGTTTGCTTAGGGGTATCTTTACTGACAACAGAAATTTCAACTGAACTATTAAAGTATTACTTCGTTATAAACGGAAAAACTGTTATTTTTCTTTATCTGCATATATGCTGACACTGTAATTGCAACATTCACTTACGAATTTGGCTCTCTCTTTGATCAGAAATTTAAATTCCATAATTTTATTAACGCCTGTACATGACACAGTGTATTTTAACTGAGTGATAAGGTAGAAGCACCAGTTTTTGACAGTGCTTCAGTCTTCGATACGAGACAAGAAATACATTTAAATGAGACAAACACAAAGGCCAACGTTAAGGCTCCTCTTAAATGCATAACTCGTATCATTTGGAAGTTAAGTGTAGTAATAACATTATATTGGACTGATCCATGATGATGTAGGAAGTGAAGGAACTTGTTGAAAATAACATCGATCACAGCTGTTAATTTTAAGGTTGGGGTGTCTTAAAACTGTAATTTTCCAGTCTGACACCCAAATAATGGCTGGTACCATGGTTTTATTTTAAAATTGAATTCAAAACAGGTCAGTGAGCAAAATTAATTAGACTATGAATTACAACCATGGAATTTTATTTCTGTGAATCTTGGTTCCAGTCTTTGACATGGTGTCAATCACTGGAATGACTGGTTGTCATGATATGGCCCAAGCAAAAAACAAACCTGAAAGCGAAAGCAGTAGAAGCTGGCCAGACAGGCACCCCAATGGCTGCTACAATCTGTGTTAGACAAGGGTGACATTATATTGCAAATTTAGTGTAAAAAGTTCCATATTGTCTGAATTTGTCCTATACTGACAGGACATTCTAGTCCAGTCGATTTTCTTATCTGCAAAAGTACACTAGACAATACCAGCGGTACAAAGGTAGTGCCAAATTACAAACTATCCAGTAACAACAGAAGTATTGCTGCACAATGTACAGTAAATAACATGTAGTAATCTGAGACATTCAGAATTGGTTTGAAGAAATAGAACAGCATTTGGAAAGAGAGTAACATTTTGAAAATAACAAATGACACAAGTAGAGTTTTCAGTTCTTATGAAAGCTTGCTTACTTTTTATTTTTTTCTTCTTCCTCTCTCTTCTCCATTCTCAAGGGAAAAATGTGATAAAATAAAAGTGCAAGAAAGTTGTGTACAATGTTGGAAATGATGAAAAAGAAAATCTCACTATGCTTTTAACAGCATATGCTGCTGTAAAGCTTGCTCCTCCTAAGAACATGATTTTCTCCCATATATATCCCCCCCCCCTCCCTCCTCCATGTGAAGAGTATTCCTGTAATTATAGCTAATAGCATACTAAGAACATGAGGGTGTCACAGTGGAGATTTGTTTTCTGATACAGACGTCTGATACAACTATTCCACAGCAAAACTTACTTTCAACAGGTGTGGTAGCAGTGCATTCCCATAGGATAACAGAATATTATGTCCTCCAGGAACCACATTGGGTACACCACTTACAGCATAAACTGTACAGCAACTACAATGTTTTGTGAGCAAGTAATACCAGTCAGTATCTTTAATTTTAACACAAGTCTTGACTCCCTTAATTACCTGCTTATACATGTGCTTGTACTACAGGTTAGTGGTAAAGTAAATACTTATTGAATAGGTCTTCACACTTTCAATACTTAGCAGAAATTCTGAAAAAAGTAAATTCTTTTATTACTGTATCACCTCTATGGTGAATTAAGAGGTACTGATTGGTTTCGTTGAACATTTAATAGAATCCTTTATTTTACCTGCTATTGGTAAAGAGCCATTCCAAGTTCGGTACATTACAATCTCTCGCATTTTTCATGAGGTTTGTTATTCTGTACACTAATATTTCTTCTTCTAAATGGTAAATATTGCATTCAGACATTGTCGGTATTAAAGGTAATTCATGAAATAAATTATATTTAAACCAGAAAATTAAAGGTTCCACATGACACGTGAAAAGTACCTTGTTACACACATGTATGTACAGATTCCAAAATGTCTGTGAATTTGAGTTACAAACTTTTTAAAATAGAAATATGAAGATCACAATACTTTGGGTCTGCAATAAGTCAAACGTAAAATACTTTAGTTCCCTATGGGAAACTTTGTTCTTTACGTGGCTCGTGCAACTGCTTTCACTCTTAATGGAAAACTAAATGGTTTATGTTAAAGTTAACTTGCAAAAAGTGTAACCATTTTTACATAATTTCTGTGAAGTAAGATTCCTTAATGTTAATTCCTTCCTTTGTCATTGTAACTTTATAATTTCAGTCCCATATGGGACATATGACCTAAAAAAAAAAAAAAAAAAAAAGAAATTCTTTTATTACTATGACCAAACAAAAACTTTTTAACATGTAGTACACAGTTCAAATCAGCAAAAAGTGTAACTGTATAATTAAGGTAAATGTTGATGAAAATTAGGCATGTAACATGAATACTGAAATTTCCTAATCCGCAACTTGTGGTCGTGTGATAGCGTTCTCGCTTCCCGTGCCCGGGTTCGGTTCCCGGCGGGGTCAGGGATTTTCTCTGCCTCGTGATGACTGGGTGTTGTGTGATGTCCTTAGGTTTGTTAGGTTTAAGTAGTTCTAAGTTCTAGGGGACTAATGACCATAGATGTTAAGTCCCATAGTGCTCAGAGCCATTTGAACCATTTTTTGAAATTTCCTAGATTTCCAAGTGTAACTGTAATCACTGTATTCAGTACTTTATAGTGCTAGAAAGATAATTCTATATGATTATTTGCATTCTCTTCCCCTCCCCCCTCCCTCAACACAGGAAAATATAATAGAAAGACCTCCTAGCAAAATAAAGACAGAATTAAGAAAATTAGGTTTTGCCTGAATCAGGCCCCCTTATTCTAGAATGGATCTAAAGTAATAAGAATGCTTACGATCAATTGGAACATTATGTTCATTCTAAGAAGTATTAAAACAAGAATTAAGAGAGTAACAATTTTATTGCTCTTATGTTGCAGAGTATCTACAAACATTACTGTTTGAAACATAGGGCCACTGCATACTCCATTAGATCACACCCATTCTGTGATTAAACTGCTTCAAGTTAACATAGTTATTGAGGGAAATATTTTCTCACGCTGAAAGCTATCTGTCAAATAAGTCTCAGAACTTTTTTTTTTCATGGACAAAATAGTTTTAAAAAATCTGTGAAAATGTCACACCCATCTGCATGAAATGTCCCAATACATAATCTTCTCCAATTTGAGCACTATACATGATTAAACAATATGAGTTTATTTAACTTCTGCCTTATACATGATTTGTTGTTTAAAATTTTCTCAGCGGGCTTTTTTTTCCATATGTTTTTAAGCATGTGCAGGAGTACAGGGATGCAGTCTTACAAACAAGTTGAGTCTGATGTAAATCCTCAATCCCAATTTCATAATGGTAATCATGACCAGGAGCAGGAAATGGGTAATCTACGAATTTAATTTTAACACAATGCAAAATCTTGGCCTGTATATATTTCTGTCGCATATCCCCAGCAATCACAAACATCTGAAACAGTTTCTTTGTATTCTACAACAGAGTACACACAGTCACTTGTTTTAAACAGCTTTCCCCAGATAACAAAATTTACAAATGCATTTTTATTGGCCATATTGGGAAAAGCATAGAGATAAATACATTCTAATGCAGATTTAACATTTATTGCATGGAGCAGCAATGGAACACCAATGATTTTTAAGCTTTTGATATAATTGTCAGTGTCTGAAAATACCAAGCCAATAAGATTTGTTGTCAAGTCTCAGGGGGCTCTTATACCCGTTACCTAATGGATTTCTAGAGTTCAGTATACCAAAAATCCTATCAATATATACAAAAATTCTACTGTTGCTTCACTTCCTTTAAAATTTGGATCACAAACCCTCCTCAAAAACTCTATACTATCTGCCACACTAGAACTCAAAGTCTGTGCAGCTAATGAAACATTCATTTTTCTATTTACACTACTTATATGTTGTCCTGATAGTTTGTTGCAAATGTCATACCTTCTTTTTGTTGTACCTTGTTCAATTGCTCAATGAAATGCCATCTAATAATGCCAGTTGGAGACTCAATAGCAGATACTTCTGCTAGAGCATTTCTGGCAAACTTAATCATATGGCACATGTCCAAGTACACTGAACATTGTATTTTTCCACAGGATGAGGAAAGTAGATTTTAAAATCACCCTTGTAAAAATTTAAAGTACAGCCAAGTGAACATAAAGTGCTTATATTTACCTTACAGCCATCACATGTAACACACCAAACCCTAATGCCAGAACCATGCAGCCTCTCTAAAGCAGATTTTATCAGTATGACCTGATTATTTGCCTGTACACTGTTGATAAAGAAATATGCAATCAGGCATTTATATTTGCCTTTAATAGAGACAAGCATGAAAACCAGAGCCTCAGATGGCTCTATTACTTCTTTTACTGGGGCACTTCCCCACCGAAGTCTAAAAAACCTGTGTACTGCTTAGTTCCTTGGTCCCAAACTACTTGCTTCCTAATTGCAACACTGTCTACAATTAGACATGAATCGCCGAACTGGTCCCTTACAATGTACTTAAAAACATCTTTTAAGAAGTCAGGTTCACAGTCTACACTTGCCACCCATTTTGAAATCAATGGGGCAGAGGCATTAATTTTTTCAGGTATTCATATGCTGCTGGTGAATAAAAGTACACAGTCATCGCAAACATTTTCACATTTGTTGTGTATCTATTACCCTTTGATTAGAGAGAGTTGTTCACTAAATTGCACACTAATTCCACTTGTGTTCCTTTCTGATGATTGAGGAAGTTATGTAACTTCTCAGGAAGATGCCCCTTCTCCTTCAATGAACTTATGTCATCCACGGAAAACACTTTCTTCTTCGAATTTTTTCACAGACACGCTTCAGTTTACGTTTTAATTCGTGCACAATGTCTGAGAAAAAAAAATGCAAGTTTCGGTCGCCTTGTCTTCCATTTATACTTTCGACTGTATACCACAATCAATTACTGAAGAACCAACTGCACTCTAAATAAGGAAATAATTTCGTTATATACGATTGAAATAACTCAAGGTTTGATGAAAAAATATTATAAGAAAACGTTGGGGGTGTGAAAACATCCTTATACTAACGTTTTCGACACAATTCGCAGCTTCTGCATTGGATAAGTGGGACATGCTTTCCACGGAAGAATTCTCATTGACAACATTCTCCACGCAATCAGTAGTGTCTGCAATGGGCAAATCGAGCACGGATTCCATGACAGAACGCTAAAAACAAAAATATGGACCTGTATTACAACATTGCTTAGACCCATGTAGCGTACGAAATAAATTCACAAAAGTAAAAAGCGCACACACAGCAAGGAAAGTAATTAGCTGCCTCAAATGCAGAATCATCGTTGTCACTCAAAATCCTAACAACATGTCGTCGTGGCTGTTTATTTGGTGCATCAAATGTGTCGGAAACTGATGGCACTGCTTCGGGTTTGAAACGTTTCTTCCACGTTCCAGGGCTCACTACGTAATTATCTTGTCGGAAACGGTTTCCGCAAAGAAAACTGCAAGACGTAGGATTAAAATCTTTCTGCTTCACGGAAGTAATCCACGTCTTTAGTAGCTCTGGGTGCTTTAGAGGAAACCTGTTCAAAAACATCGAATTAGCAAACGCACTAAGTCTGTATTTTTATCGTATTGTATCGGTAGTCGTATTACCTGTGAAATGGTAAGTCACTCTCCTTACTCCATCGCTTCGTACAATTGAAAGCGGAACAAGAAATCACCATTTCGATAATCCGTAATTCCTTATACACCGTACAGACCGAGAGAAACTTCTTGCCAAATTCGAATATGGCGGGCAATACAGACGACAGTAATCAGCTGGTAGAGCCATCTATCGGTAGGTCCGGTAGTTGAGCATCCCTCATTTCGCTAGCTTTAGACGCCTGTCCACCTTGACAGACGCGAAGCGAAGCTAATTCCAAACAAATGATAAAGTGTTCCAGTACTACGATTGCAACTCTAAATGATTAACCCCTTTACAAATGTGATGAAACTGTACTTTTATACATTTTGTTCTATTACATCCATATCCCATGCTGTCATTGACTTTTCATTCTTTTTCCATATCTAGAAGGACCAAAAAACGAATGAAATTACATTTTCTGACATGCCTATTCGTTAACACTTTGAACATCAACCACATCACGACGTCAACATGTATCAGGAGAGAAAATCCAGGCTAAATCATTTTTCTCGAATTAGTTGACGGTCCAGTTTTATAACATGGTCACAAAGGAAGTGTTTCGATACAAGCGTCGCTCAGAGTTTTGTACATGTATCTGCATCTCTACACTATAATCTCCAGCAGCGCATAATTGAAAAATGATGTCTGTGGAATTTGGCAACAAAATCGTTGTTTTTAACGATGAGGCATCGAGAAGAAGTTTTGGAAGTAAGAAGTAGGCATTCTTTGGTTGTGTTTGCATGTGACACTTGTTGCTGAGATTGGCAAAGCTGTTCTGCAGAACTGTCAAAATCTGAACCTACACATTGTATAGCTGCAGCGTATTGACAAGTTAACGTAAAAGACTGAAAGGGAAGAACGACCACTAGTACTAAATCTTCGCGTCGTATATAAGCTTCTGTGGTTTGCTCAGTGATGGATAAACTTCGAAGAGCCTTAAGTGGGAACGATGCCCAGCCGGAAGAAGAAAGCGGCATTATGCCACAGGTGATTGTTGTGATTCACATTACATACACATGTTTTGATGACACATTTTTGAATATTGTTACATTTTCGTGTCCGGCATGTAATTACGGTAAGGAAGCATTAATGATTACATGAAATTCAAAACGTACAGTGCGGATTGTTGTGTGATGGTCGTAAGTAAGCGTAATGCTGCACCCAGAGATTTGGCACCTAGAACGAAATTAGTTATAGCCTAAATACTGTTGTAAGAGAAAGGTAAACACATCTTCCAGACTTAAAGGATATGCCCCTTTTTAATGTCTGTTATCCCAAGCAACAACGGAGAATTAATTTCCCTTACATTAGAACTTTCACAATTTTATTGCCATCGCTGCCGTCCTCTCATTTCATCCCTTTGAGCTCTCAGTTGTAGGCTCAAGATTCTTGTGGCACCAACTTATGTGCCACATCTCTTAACTGAATGAAGTGTAATAATAAAATCTATCAATAGGAATTTGTGTTGGCCTACCGTGTAAGATTACAAAGTATATAGAATTACTTGTGCTCTGGAGCATTTAGATCTGCATTCTTCTGGTTTAAAACTTAAGCAGCATAGTAGACCATATCGTCAGAATTGAATAAAAATGTTTGAATCAGAAGGTAACATTGAAAACAAATTTTAAAAGAATGTTGCATTACATTGTACCTGTATATTTCTCTGCTAAAGCTACATTCCATATTTAGGTATAGGCTATGATGGGCAGATTACTACCGAGCAAATTAAGCTATAGCACTTAAGGTAGATAATTAGTCACTTCTTGCTACAGGAGCATCACTATTTGAATAAAATTACCAAATTTATAATTTTTTAGCTGTATGGTCCTTCATAATTTGTACATGAACAGATTTCGACTTTTCATAAATCTAAATATTCTTTTGTAACTCATCATCATACTTTGTGTTATTCAGGCAAAGATCTTGAGTTAATATTTAAGCAGTGAAGAGCATTAAAGTTAAAGAACAAGAAAGCAGTTTATATTGTGACTCATGTTACAAATTTGGGACATCCTATTGCTAATGTACAATTTAGGTCAAAAGTGTTGTCAAACTATTAAGAGTATGGATCTGGTTTTTATCACAGAAAATGCAAATTAGGTTGGTATTCAAATGACATAGTTACAGATTTCTAAAAAAATGTGTGACATAGTTACAGATTTCTAAAAAAAAGTATACCTTGTAAAATATTGTAATATATTGAAAAAAGTGTGTGACTCATGTTACTTGATACTTATTGTTGGAGAAAGTTTTTCCTGCGAGCAGGGGGGAAAAAAAGACATTATTTACCTAATAAGATAAACTTAACATTAAAATTTCATTTTTAAGCACTGTGGAAAATTATAAGAGCATGACATCTGGGGAAATAAACCATAAATTCAATTAAAATTCAGAGTATTGAAAATATCCTCCTGCATGGATGACATCAGGTGGATTTATTTGCTTTATAATTTTGTCCTGTGTGTACAGTATTTCATCACTCTTTGCTTGCTTTTTCCAGTAGTGACCAGCGCTCTCCATTGCGCTGATCAGATAAATTTCACATACCTCTCCAGCATAGAATTTACTATCATATTCTTCTTTGTACCAGTCTACAATTTCTACACTTTCTTTGGTCTCTTCAGTATGATGATATGCAGAAGGGAAATTCTTTGACAGCATATATGTTTATAGTACTCCTTTCTCATAGTGAATGCAGTGAATGCTTTTTATGTTTGATATTGATCATGTTAAAGAAAGTATTTGAGCCAGATCAAGTTTCACACGTATTTCTTCAAATTGATCAGTAGACATATGGAAAAAGCTGCATAGTTGTGGTACTTGCACCTGCCTGAGCAAAAGGTGATGCATCACCTCCTATGAATTTTTGCCTTTTTACTGCATTCCACACTTGCCATTTCGCAACTGCACCTATTCTATCTACAGTTCCTTTTCCGTGAGGTGTAGTAAAAAAGTTAAAATAGATTTCCACATTACGAAATGATCGAAGTTGAGGTACATCAGCAGTAATGTATTTGTTTTTAAATTGTGAGGTAGGTCCATCTGACCATATTG
Source organism: Schistocerca americana (assembly GCF_021461395.2). Classification (NCBI taxonomy): domain Eukaryota; kingdom Metazoa; phylum Arthropoda; class Insecta; order Orthoptera; family Acrididae; genus Schistocerca; species Schistocerca americana. The sequence goes on along the minus strand of NC_060119.1, from coordinate 303,393,896 downwards.
AAATTACCTTCACATTTTCAGGTATTGTTGACACTACCTTGTTAATATATGCAATCACAGTATCCTGGGAATGGGTTAAGTTGTCTGAAACAGCAACAGTTCGGTGAGGAGAACCTGAATGACACAGTGAAAATACTAACTTGTTCTTCTGCCCAATGTGCACTTTGCACCTCATCTTGATAAACATAATTGTAATTTTCAGCAAAATCAATATGTGGCAATGCAAACTCCTTAGAATCTCGACTTGGAACCATTTCCTTTTGCTGATAATAAAATGCAGACTGACCTCTCTTTGTATAGCAATGAAGAAGAAACTGAGGAATTGTGGAAATTGTGTATTTCGCTTTATCAACTTAGTCTTTGTCTTTGATTTTAATTATTTTAGAGCCATCTTCTTCCATCTCCGGAACATACCGTGATAAATTCATAATTTACAGCTCGTCAGTTTTATAGGCTTTGTTGAGACCTCTACAATTCTGATATGTCTTACATTCAATTCTGCCAACAAAACTCACTGGGTGCTGGCATATGATATTTGATACAAATGTGTTGCTGAAAGCTGGAATATTATCATGTTTCGTATGAAGGCTGCTGATGGCATTAATTAATGCACAAACATATGTTATGAGGTAGTTTGCTGCTTAACTGAAGATGTGGTGGCCATATTTCTGCGAGCTTAGCTTTCCCTATTTGAAATTCAGGGTGTTCCTGTTTTAATACCTCATACGTTTCCATGATGGACATGACTAAGTGATGAATACGAACTGTCTTCTTCTTGGCATAACCCGTATCGCTTCAGGCAGGGGGATTACCTTCATAGTCTCGGATGTTACTGAATTTAGTGTATGTTAAAATTCAGGAGTAAGTAAGAAACACGTATTTTTTTGTTTTCTCCACAAAAATTCCTGCCCCGGGATACAGGCTTCCAAAGATGACACTGCAAACACCATTTGAAAGAAGATAAGAATTTCAGAAAAATTTTAAGAGTGCTGTGTCTCTGTAACAGTTCTAGATATTTTGTTAGAGTTTTTATTTGAAGGATAATTGCTTTATGATTAAAATGGTATCCTCTGTTTGGACTACTATCATAGTTCTTTTACTGTTGCCTTTTGAATTTTTTTTTTTTTTTTTTTTTTTTTTTTTTTTTTTTTTTTAATAATTTACAGAAGGTTTTTTTTTCCGAAAAATGCGAATCCAGGAAAACTAGATTTTTTTTCTGTTGATTAGTACCGTGTAGTGCTATATTCCTGGTAAAGGACAGCTTCCACTTTTAAGTTGGACAGGTTTCATTGAAAAAATAATTTTTTTTTTTAACTTTCAAGGATAATGTATGTCTTCACTGAAGTTGTTTCTTACTAATTTCTTTGTTATGATGTTTATTTCTGTTGCAGTTATCTTATCACTTTTTTTGTTGCAATTATCTTTTTTTTTTTACTTTTTTTGTTGGAGTTATTTCTTTCCACTTTCATTGTTGTGATATTTCTGACACTTTGTTGTAGTTTCTTTGTTGTGGTTATTCATTGCAAGTTTCTGTATTGCAGTTGGTCAGTTCTAATTTGTTTGCTGAAGAAGCTGCTTCTTCTTCTTCTTCCTTTTTTTTTTTTTTTTTTTTTTGCCAGGTGACACAGTTGCAGTGCGTTTTGTGAAAAGGACTGTTTGAAATGTCTTCTGACTGGGGCCACAGGAGAGTGAAGTGTGCTGACTATTTGCATGTCCACAAAATAGTGATATACAACACTTTATTCAGGTTGAGAATAAATGTTCTCATTTGAAGACTCTGTTTCAAAGTAAAGAGGTTTCCACTGACGTCTTTTTGTGTTCTAAATGTTTTGACAGAATAACAACAATGATAGTATCTGAACAAGGTGAAGCCTCCCAAGGTGCAGATGATGCAGATTTTGCATCAATAGAGGAAGAATTAAATACCCTGAATCAGTCAACTACAGAGGTAGGTGTTACTCCTGTTAAGAAACTGTAGTAAGTGAATTCAAGTGATAAGTTCTATGCATCAAGAAAGCACAGAGAAATTACTAAAGCTATGGATGAATACACTACAGCAAAACTGGCCACACTCTTCAAATTAGAAATTCTATCTTCAGAAGAAAATGCACATCTTGCCAGGCATTTTTTACAAATATCAGTTCAGCTGTTGAATATTGTGATCCTACAGTGAAAAGGTGCAAGTTTTAACCATTATTCCAAGAGTCATTTTCAAAGAAAACAATTGTGAACCACATGTCATCAGTACCAATGTACTTGGTAGACAAATCAAGAAATGCGAGGTCTGTAAAAAGAGTCTTTGGAAGACCAAATCCCTATTATGGTCATCCTGTAGAAGTAGGTAAAGTTCAAATAGTACATTCATTTTCTCTGGAAGATAAATAGGACTGTTCTCGCCAGAGTGCCAACAAAAAAGGCACTATAACTGTAACAGTTGAAGGTCAAAAAGTTGTGAAAGTCAAGAGGTACATAACTTGCAGTATCAAAGAAATTTCTGCAATTTGTAAGAGCAACTATACAAATTCACATATTGGAAGAAATTTTATGCATTACAACCTAAGTGGGTAGTTTCACACACACCTAGAGGTCTCTCTCTCTCTCTCTCTCTCTCTCTCTCTCTCTCTCTCTGTGTGTGTGTGTGTGTGTGTGTGTGTGTGTGTGTGTGTGTGTGTGTGTGTGTGTGTGTGTGTGTATACTGCGCGAATTTTGAACTTTGTGTGGTAACTTTGGAGAACTTACTGGAGCACGTGACATATAATTGAAGTAACGAACAGGTTTCAATTTTTACATGAGTGACATATTTTCAAAACAAGACCACAAGTGTTACAGTTATAAGTGATGACACAGGACATGACTCAGAACATGCTTTGCTAGCAATGTGCAAAATTCTTAAACTGCAAACAGAGGCAGAGAAGATCATCATTATTACTGATGGTGCTCCTGGTTATTTTGAAAATTGTTACCAACTGTTTGAATTGAGTAAGTTACTTGTGCCAACTGACTTGGTATACAGTGCTACTGGTCATGAGAAGGGGCCTTGTGATGGTGTAGGAGGCCTGCCGAAGCACCATACTAGAAAACATAATCTTTCCAGACCAAATACAGCTGTGATTCAGTATGCTGAGGATTTTACAATAGTTGTGAAATCTTACACATCCATAGCCCTCATTCTTTTGCCCAAAGAGGAAATCAAAGAATTCTGTGAGCAGAAAAATAAGAATGGTCCAAAAAAACTAGTCCTGCGAAAGGAAATCAGAAGACCCATTTTTGGACTCAGTGATGGGCGAACTCATATTGCACGGACTTTAAAGAGCAAGAATGAAGAAATTTTGTTCATTTGGCCAACACCTCAGCAGGATAATATTCAGATTAACAACCTGAGAAGGGGGATGTTGTGGTGTATGTGTATGAATGACTGTGACTGGTGGATTGCAGAAATTATAGATGCCCTTTATGAGTTAAACAAAATTTTAGTGAACTCTGTGTTACCACATTGACCAGCTGCAAGATATAGGTTTCCAGCTGAAGGACAGCAACAACGCCATCAGTACTCACTTCCTGTTCACAATGTTTTGAAGATTGTAAGTGCTCCAGTTCCTATTGGTTCAACAGGAAGGCATCACTCCATATCAAAGGAAGATACTGAAGCAGTGGAACACATTTTCATTCCATTGACTGGCTAATTTCAGTACAAATCAGAGTGCACAGAAGTTATATAAATTCCACATACATTTTGGAACCATTTAAAATGCTTGAAAAATGAGTCTCTTACTCATCCTTCAAAACTAAAATTATGTTAAATAACGCAAGATTTTGATTTTTATGAGCCTGTTATGTGATGATGTAGTAATAAAATAGGTTTTATAGGTGTCGAAAATTTCAAATGTTTATAAAACCTGTTCAACCTAAAAGTGGAAGCTCTCCTTTTCAGGGAATGTAGAACTATATGGTATTAATCAACAGGAGAGAAAAACATTTTAGGGATTGATGTTTTTGAAAAAAAAATTTCCATAAATTATAAAAAAGTTCAGAATGTTATAGTAAAAGAATTTTGACAGATAAGTCCTAATGGAAGATTTCTGTGTAATCATAAAACACTCATCTTTCAGACAAAAAAATCTAGAACTGTTCCAGAGATACAGCATTTAAAAAAGTTTTCCAAAATCCACAGAAATTTTTTTGGAGAAAACAAAAAATTGTGTGTTCCTTACTTAGTCCTTCATTTTAACATACGCTAAATTCAATAACATCTGAGACTATGAAGGTAAGATCATTTCTTAGCCTGCTTGAATTGATACGGACTATGCCTCAGATCATTATTTTCTCCAATCACTATTGTGTCCTTCCTGTCTGGTGACTGATGACTAATGTCGTCACAATAGTAGAAACCAGTTTCCAAGTGTCTAGCTTCACAAGTAAGGCCTCTATTTTGTGGACTGCTGCCATGACTGGGTATTTCTGACTTTCCATCTGATGGGTTACCATACAAGCCCCTGAACAACTATGACTTCAGGCAGTGGTGAAGATGGCAAGAAACAATTGGCTCAAACCGTGGCTTTACTTGGAGCACTAATACATTGACAAAACAACTTTACTAGGCTGTTGATCTTGCCTCTTACATTGCCTATGTTTTATAACTCTCTCCTTAGTTTCAGCTCTTCTTTCTTCTAACAACAGTTATTCCTTATGTTGACCCAACTGTAGGAACTTTAGTTTCTGCTGCTGTTGACTTTTTCTAGTTTTTCGTGATGCTGCTTCTCAAATTCTTCATATTTTCCTCCACACTCTAACTTTTCCCTTCTCCTTTTCTATCTGCTGCTGTTACGGGCATCCTCTTTTTTTTTAACCTTAAAAACATATAGCTGTGACTCAAGTTACATGACTCGCGTTACAAATTTAATTTTCTGTTTTTACAGGTTTGGTTGAAATTGGGAAATTTTTAATAGTGATATTAGTTACACATTCACACAAAGAAGTAAATTACTGAACAAGATAAAGTTAGCTCCTATATTCCTGTTGATATAAAATCTTAATTACATGAAAGTGACTCATGTTACATGAAAGTTTAAGCTGTTGTATTATATTATTTATCCTAACCTATAATTTACATTCTTCAATTTTATACTGTTTATATAATACATTAGGGTATGCAACTATAATATAAATAATGATATACTAATTATTATCTGCCAATTAATTAAAATGAAGGTCCAAAATCTTAATTAATTCACACTCTTATCACATGAAAAACACATGGCCTTATAAAAATGCTTACAAATTATGGAGGGAAAGTAGTAAACCGTTGTTGCCATACAATAAAAGTCCAGTCTTTTCAAACAATGTATAAAATGTACCAAATTTTAAATTTTAAAAAGTCAAAAATGTGTCCTACTTTACACAGAATATCCCAGATACAAACCACAGAAAAGTTAAAATGATTGAAGAAGGTGAAAGAACATAGGTAAAGTGAGAGAAGGGGGACAAACAAGATGGAAGAATGTGGTGAACCGCGAAGGGGATATGAGAAAGAAATGAACCAGAAATAATGGCAGTTCAGAAGTAAATTTTCATTATTAAAAGGCCTCTTTGTATGTAGCCTGTTGATGCTAGAGGAGGAGTTGTTTGGAATGGTGTTCCCATTTTATCTTAAATTTAAGCTTACACAGCAACTTGGGGACGGTGAAATCTGTCAGGCATCTGAAAAGTGGTATTCTTTGTTTCTTAGGGATCCATGCAAGAGAATTGTTTGGCCAGATAAGGAATTGCTTACCTAGTTATAGAACTGCATTTTGCACACAACTTCAATAAGTGTTTCATTTCTGCAGATCTCATAGTGACGTACAAGAACTAAATCAAGGGGACGGGGATGGTGTAACAAATATCAAAAAGATAATGAAGAGCTTGCATAGTCATTTAGATAAAATATCCTTGCTCATAACAACATTAAAACTCCCAACACTGCTTGAGCATTGAACTGCAGGCCCACACTACTGTATGGTGAGAACTTGGAGCCATACGGCTATACACTGTATAAAATGCTAGCTTTATGGACACACGACGACATTCTTTTGGGAAGAAATTTATGGAGAAATGCAGCCAACATACATTGCAGTACAAGTGTTTGCTTACAAGACAGTTTGATTAGGTTTGGGAAACATGCAGTTTCGTATTGATTGGTTGACTTCAATGGAGGAAAGGAATATCTGAAAGACTGAATATAAAAGCTGAATACTGTATGTACTTACTTGCTTCAGTATCTAAATGTGTTTCAGAGAAGCAGATTTGTCAGCACAATTTTTACTAATTGAAGGGGGTCTTTGGTCAAACTGGTTCTCAGTTTCCTCCGTGAAAGTGGTTTCTATACTCAGTTTTAAGGTTTTTAATCTCACTCTGGTGTTGGGGTAGGGAAGCTGTGTTTGGAGATTCCTGATTCGCCTCCCTGGCCAAGATCCTCTTTTCTTTCCCTTTTACTCTGTTTTTATCACTTTTTAGAACTGGTTAGTCACCTTTTCCCACATAGATTTCTACATTCTAGCGGTTGAACGCTTTTAAATAGCAGGTGGTCTTGCCTCTACTGCTTCAGAGGTGGGATATTTCCTGCCTCTAGCATAGCCTTGGGGTTGCTCTCTTGCTGACTTCCATTATTATGTTTTTACCATTGACGACACGACTGCACTTTTACGTTTTTTTAGCCTTTTCCCTTTTATCGTTCTGACTTTTCTGAGATGTCAAACTGTCTGAATGGACCACATTTGAAACAAGGGACTGATCACCTTGCTGTTTGGTCCCTTCAACCCCAATCAACCAACCAACCAACGAATTGAAGGGGGCATAAAAAATATCCCAAAAAGTTCATCTGCCATTATGAACAGCAAAGAAACAGCCCCTCCTCATCACCAGCAAGAATACAGGAATACGGTGCTGTTCAGATTATGATTTGAATTGGTGTTATAACCAAGTAGTGTATCTGTGATGACAAAAGCAGCGCTGCTTGAAAAATGTGGATGAATAAGAAAAAAATTATATATATTATACCATACCACACTTGCATTTTATGGTAAAATATGTGCAGGCTTGGGTACAGGTGATATAGACATTGAAGTCTGCCTAGAGAAACCAGCAGCACTCTCTGCCAAACTATCAATCGTGCACATCTCAGCAAAAAAGTGGGAGCAAGACAAACTAAAGATTGGAAGAATAACGTCTATTTTACAGTAGAAATGAAAGAGAGTAGCAATTTGCTGATTAAACGAAGAAGGATTGCTGTGTAGTTGTACAGGAAAAAAACTTCTCGAAGTTTCAGCTATAGACTATCTGCTGAGAAACTTGCAGCCTTTTTAGGTGATGACGAGGTTGGTTTGAGACCCCCAAGTGACAAACTGCCACTTGGGGCGCCTTGTTGAGAGGGGCACTAGAGGTGGCAAAGTGCAAGGTTTGTATGCAGTGTGTATCACAATTAGTGGCGAAAACTGACACAGGTAGAAAGTGTGAAAGGAAACACGGGGGATGCCAAATGGCCAAATGATAAGTTGCTCGTCTGCAAAAATTTAGTTGAACTGGTCCTGGGTGTTGAAGATAAAAAGGTGCTGTGTAATATGTTGTTGTGGTCTTCAGTCCTGAGACTGGTTTGATGCAGCTCTCCATGCTACTCTATCCTGTGCAAGCTTTTTCATCTTCCAGTACCTACTGCAACCTACATCCTTCTGAATCGGCTTAGTGTATTCATCTCTAGGTCTCTGTCTACGATTTTTACCCTCCACACTGCCCTCCAATACTAAATTGGTGATCCCTTGATGCCTCAGAACATGTCCTACCAACCGATCCCTTCTTCTGGTCAAGTTGTGCCACAAACTTCTCTTCTCCCCAATCCTATTCAATACTTCCTCATTAGTTATGTGATCTACCCATCTAATCTTCAGCATTCTTCTGTAGCACCACATTTCGAAAGCTTCTATTCTCTTCTTGTCCAAACTATTTATCGTCCATGTTTCACTTCCATACATGGCTACACTCCATACAAATACTTTCAGAAATGACTTCCTGACACTTAAATCAATACTGGATGTTAACAAATTTCTCTTCTTCAGAAACACTTTCCTTGCCATTGCCAGTCTACATTTTATATCCTCTCTACTTCGACCATCATCAGTTATTTTGCTCCCCAAATAGCAAAACTCCTTTACTACTTTAAGTGTCTCATTTCCTAATCTAATTCCCTCAGCATCACCCGATTTAATTTGACTACATTCCATTATCCTTGTTTTGCTTTTGTTGATGTTCATCTTATATCCTCCTTTCAAGACACTGTCCATTCCATTCAACTGCTCTTCCAAGTCCTTTGCTGTCTCTGACAGAATTACAATGTCATCGGCGAACCTCAAAGTTTTTATTTCTTCTCCATGAATTTTAATACCTACTCCGAATTTTTCTTTTGTTTCCTTTACTGCTTGGGCAATATACAGATTGAACAACATCGGGGAGAGGCTACAACCCTGTCTTACTCCTTTCCCAACCACTGCTTCCCTTTCATGCCCCTCGACTCTTATAACTGCCACCTGGTTTCTGTACAAATTGTAAATAGCCTTTCGCTCCCTGTATTTTACCCCTGCCACCTTTAGAATTTGAAAGAGAGTATTCCAGTCAACATTGTCAAAAGCTTTCTCTAAGTCTACAAATGCTAGAAACGTAGGTTTGCCTTTCCTTAATCTTTCTTCTAAGATAAGTCTTAGGGTCAGTATTGCCTCACGTGTTCCAGTGTTTCTACGGAATCCAAACTGATCTTCCCCGAGGTTGGCTTCTACTAGTTTTTCCATTCGTCTGTAAAGAATTCGTGTTAGTATTTTGCAGCTGTGACTTATTAAACTGATAGTTCGGTAATTTTCACATCTGTCAACACCTGCTTTCTTTGGGATTGGAATTATTATATTCTTCTTGAAGTCTGAGGGTATTTCGCCTGTTTCATATATCTTGCTCACCAGATGGTAGAGTTTTGTCAGGACTGGCTCTCCCAAGGCCGTCAGTAGTTCCAATGGAATGTTGTCTACTCCGGGGGCCTTGTTTCGACTCAGGTCTTTCAGTGCTCTGTCAAACTCTTCACGCAGTATCATATCTCCCATTTAATCTTCATCTACATCCTCTTCCATTTCCATAATATTGTCCTCAAGTACATCGCCCTTGTATAGACCCTCTATATACTCCTTCCGCCTTTCTGCTTTCCCTTCTTTGCTTAGAACTGGGTTTCCATCTGCGCTCTTTGTATTCATACAAGTGGTTCTCTTTTCTCCAAAGGTCTCTTTCATTTTCCTGTAGGCAGTATCTATCTTACCCCTAGTGAGATAGGCCTCTACACCCTTACATTTGTCCTCTAGCCATCCCTGCTTAGCCATTTTGCACTTCCTGTCGATCTCATTTTTTAGATGTTTGTATTCCTTTTTGCTTGCTTCATTTACTGCATTTTTATATTTCTCCTTTCATCAATTAAATTCAATATTTCTTCTGTTACCCAAGGATTTCTACTAGCCCTCGTCTTTTTACCTACTTGATCCTCTGCTGCCTTCGCTACTTCATCCCTCAAAGCTACCCATTCTTCTTCTACTGTATTTCTTTCCCCCATTCCTGTCAATTGTTCCCTTATGCTCTCCCTGAAACTCTGTACAACCTCTGGTTCTTTCGGTTTATCCAGGTCCCATCTCCTTAAATTCCCACCTTTTTGCAGTTTCTTTAGTTTTAGTCTACAGGTCATAACCAATAGATTGTGGTCAGAGTCCATATCTGCCCCTGGAAATGTCTTACAATTTAAAACCTGGTTCCTAAATCTCTGTCTTACCATTATACACTCCTGGAAATTGAAATAAGAACACCGTGAAGTCATTGTCCCAGGAAGGGGAAACTTTATTGACACATTCCTGGGGTCAGATACATCACATGATCACACTGACAGAACCACAGGCACATAGACACAGGCAACAGAGCATGCACAATGTCGGCACTAGTACAGTGTATATCCACCTTTCGCAGCAATGCAGGCTGCTATTCTCCCATGGAGACGATCGTAGAGATGCTGGATGTAGTCCTGTGGAACGGCTTGCCATGCCATTTCCACCTGGCGCCTCAGTTGGACCAGCATTCGTGCTGGACGTGCAGACCGCGTGAGACGACGCTTCATCCAGTCCCAAACATGCTCAATGGGGGACAGATCCGGAGATCTTGCTGGCCAGGGTAGTTGACTTACACCTTCTAGAGCACGTTGGGTGGCACGGGATACATGCGGACGTGCATTGTCCTGTTGGAACAGCAAGTTCCCTTGCCGGTCGAGGAATGGTAGAACGATGGGTTCGATGACGGTTTGGATGTACCGTGCACTATTCAGTGTCCCCTCGACGATCACCAGTGGTGTACAGCCAGTGTAGGAGATCGCTCCCCACACCATGATGCCGGGTGTTGGCCCTGTGTGCCTCGGTCGTATGCAGTCCTGATTGTGGCGCTCACCTGCACGGCGCCAAACACGCATACGACCATCATTGGCACCAAGGCAGAAGCGACTCTCATCGCTGAAGACGACACGTCTCCATTCGTCCCTCCATTCACGCCTGTCGCGACACCACTGGAGGCGGGCTGCACGATGTTGGGGCGTGAGCGGAAGACGGCCTAACGGTGTGCGGGACCGTAGCCCAACTTCATGGAGACGGTTGCGAATGGTCCTTGCCTATACCCCAGGAGCAACAGTGTCCCTAATTTGCTGGGAAGTGGCGGTGCGGTCCCCTACGGCACTGCGTAGGATCCTACGGTCTTGGCGTGCATCCGTGCGTCGCTGCGGTCCGGTCCCAGGTCGACGGGCACGTGCACCTTCCGCCGACCACTGGCGACAACATCGATGTACTGTGGAGACCTCACGCCCCACGTGTTGAGCAATTCGGCGGTACGTCCACCCGGCCTCCCGCATGCCCACTATACGCCCTCGCTCAAAGTCCGTCAACTGCACATACGGTTCACGTCCACGCTGTCGCAGCATGCTACCAGTGTTAAAGACTGCGATGGAGCTCCGTATGCCACGGCAAACTGGCTGACACTGACGGCGGCGGTGCACAAATGCTGCGCAGCTAGCGCCATTCGACGGCCAACACCGCGGTTCCTGGTGTGTCCGCTGTGCCGTGCGTGTGATCATTGCTTGTACAGCCCTCTCGCAGTGTCCGGAGCAAGTATGGTGGGTCTGACACACCGGTGTCAATGTGTTCTTTTTTCCATTTCCAGGAGTGTATAATCTATCTGATACCTTTTAGTATCTCCAGGGTTCTTCCATGTATACAACCTTCTTTCATGATTCTTAAACCAAGTGTTAGTTATGATTATGTTGTGCTCTGTGCAAAATTCTACCAGGCGGCTTTCTCTTTCATTTCTTAGCCCCAATCCATATTCACCTACTATGTTTCCTTCTCTCCCTTTTCCTACACTCGAATTCCAGTCACCCATGACTATTAAATTTTCGGCCCCCCCGCCCCCCATGAACCATGGACCTTGCCATTGGTGGGGAGGCTTGCGTGCCTCAGCGATACAGATAGCCGTACCGTAGGTGCATTCACAACGGAGGGGTATCTGTTGAGAGGCCAGACAAACGTGTGGTTCCTGAAGAGGGGCAGCAGCCTTTTCAGTAGTTGCAAGGGCAACAGTCTGGATGATTGACTGATCTGGCCTTGTAACAATAACCAAAACGGCCTTGCTGTGCTGGTACTGCGAACGGCTGAAAGCCAGGGGAAACTACAGCCATAATTTTTCCCGAGGGCATGCAGCTTTACTGCTGTGTAATAAAGGAGAGCAAAAATGACTGCAGTAAATATCTCTTCACTCTATAAATTATTTCAGTCACAGTTAAAGTTCTGTTGTGTGGAATGCAATCAGTGGAACTTCAGGGAAATGCTAGAGGTATCACTTTAATGATTCAGTGAGGAATGGTTATCTTCATACTAGCCCAGGAGACATTAGAGTACCATTTATAAATCCCCAGCTCTGATTCCTTAAAGAAGGGATCTCCCAAGTCTGACTAGTTTAAAAATGGGTTAATGTGTTAAATATTTGGCATTTAGCATTTAAGTGACCAAATTTAGGAAAGGTTTGAGATTGTTTAAAGTTTATTGGAAGTTGCTAAGTGCTCTCATTACCAGACACTGGATGAGTACGATGGGTATAGTCTCGGTAATTTGTCCTCCATTTTAAGCAGAAGCTAGTTTCCCATGCATCTCAATATTTGACACCGTATCTCTTGAACTATGTGCCGTATAACGATAGAATTTCATAGGTATGTTCAGTGATACATGTGGATACTGTCTGCAGAGTATATTGTGAATAGAATTAGAAATAAAGAACAACAGTGGGAATGTAGTAGGCAATAATATTTCTTCCTTTTGTCATTTTGCGAGGATTATCAGTGAGAAAAAGTTTCATATAGATTTGAAATTGTGTGTAAAGTTTGTTGAAAATCATTAAGCGATCTCATTTTCAAATATTGGATGAATATTTGTGTGGGTAAATTATGGGCTAAAGTGCACTTGCAATTTTGGTGCCTTTTCTGTTGTTTGCTGCTGTCAGCAGATTGTTTCTGTTGGTCACAGCCAATCACATGATTTTGCACAGTCATCAGTGAGAGTCGTTGAATTTAATGGCTTGTTTCAGTGGAAGATATGATTTGATTACTTTCGTTTTTGACAAGCAGAGTGGAAAATTGAGGGTTATTGATGTGGCTGTATTGGGTTGTAAGCTTAGTTACTGGTTTTTGAATTTGTTTCTTGTATGGTATGTTTCTCAGATTATGATAGGGTTTCCTGGGATATTGTTTCATATTCCAATGCTATAGTTTGGTTGTTCATTGGCGAAACCAACAAATGCAAAGGTAAGAAAACTGGTTATGGCGATATACTGATCTGTAGCATAGCCTGAGATATTTAGGTTAGGATGAAATGTTAGTTTGGTTGTGAGTTGTCAAAGCCAAGAAATGTGGCTGAAAGAAAACTGGGCTATTGTGGCACGTTGATCTGTAGTGTAACCAATGATCTTTTCAAAATGTCCCGATTTCTGAGGTGAGGTGATGGGTAGAAGGAACATAAAGTACAGTTTAAATTTTATGGAATAGTCTGTTTTATATGACAGCATTCTGCACAATATATTCCATTACGCCACCATGTAATTTAATGCTCAGCATCATGATAATGTTTACTGAGCACTATTTTCTCACCTGTTCTGCCATCTTGTCTCTCATTGTTTTAATGATTCGTCATTATCACTTCCCATCATTCGCTGTGCAAACATTTACCAGCTGCAGCACACAACGGAAAAGCTGCCAACACCATAAGAACACTTTTGCCAGTTTGTGTGCCATGAGTTACACTGCCTCAAAACATGTATACAGTTTCTAACTATAATATTTGTCATATTGTTTTAAACCTGTTACATAAGGTTATATCTCTTAATGAATAGATTATGTCAGCATTTTAAATTTGGTCAATAATTACATGAAATATTGAAAATCAAACTTTTGTTGCCCCTGTAAGCCATTAGATAGGCAACCTGCGACTGGGGCTGGCTGATTGTGCACTGCGTTAGTCATTTAATAACATAGATGTTGTAGCATTTCACTCAAAGTAGTGCTATCTTTTGGCTTACCCTGAATTAATCCAGATAGGAGCAGTTGGGACCATAGTTCCATTAATAATTAAGTTTGTAACTACCTTTCATCGTGTGGACCTTATGTTGCCAGCAACAGATTACAGCAATATCAATTATCATGATACAGCCCCTCATAGGGGACACTAAAGAGATAGTCCTCAGGCTCATTCCTCCCTGAAGCCTTTCAAGGGGTGATAACATGAGCATTTCAAATTTAGTCACATGTGGTACATGGATACCTTTCTATCTCAGTGTTAAAACTACCAAAGAGCAATGTCTTAACTCTCTCCACTTTTTACAAATTCAAGTTTGAAGGCTCACAGGTGTATATCCTGTCATTAGTCAGGCACTAAATGCTGTATTTTCAGAGGTCTGCTTACTAATGTGTCAACCTACAGACCTCAGATTTTTTTTGCATGCCATGTACATCAGCCACTAAGTTAATATAATGTATAAAAAGCCAAATACATCATTCAGATTTTTTTTTATGAAAAATATTGAAACCTGCACTTTTTCCATGCTGTGCTTTAAATTCATAATTCTTTTAAAAAACATAACTTTGTACAGGGAAACATTACAGACCTCTGTTTATGTGCTTTAATTATTTAGTCCTAGTATTAAGTATAAACAATTATGAAAAGTATTCCACATTGCAATTAATAGTTCATGCCTTCACTTCAAGATGGTGCCGTTGGGGGGGGGGGGGGGGGAGTTAAATTTTGCCCCGTTCAAAGGCGGGTAGGGTATGTTGACCATTGAATCGGAAGTTCCCCGCTTCCCATGTAATATTTACGTACCTGGTAGAGAAGAAAATTGAGAGTCACGTTATTCATTGGCAAAGAATAAAATGAAAACGCCGTTTACACATACCGTTCACGTACAACACTACAGGAAATTGGCAAATAAAATCCATGTATATTCCTGGAAGAATTCTCCAAAATAGGAGGCTGTTCATAAATTAAGTGTACTGTGACCATAATGATCAGTGGTTTTTTGAGGTTTAGCAGTACTGAATGGTAGAGGTGGATTCCCTGACCATAGCAAGCATTGCAGGACTACGGTAGTACAAAGGGCATTCAAAAAGTTTTGCACAATCATCTCTAATTTTTTTTATTTTTTGCAGGAGGAGACTGAATATTTTTTGGTGAACGTACTTGGAACATTCAGCTATAAGTTGGTATATAAAAGTATTTTCTTTTATTTACAGGTGAGTCGTAATGGACCGTGAAGTAGATGTCAGGTTGCGACAATGGTCTGTGATGGAGTTGCTCTTGAAGACCGACAATGACTCTGCCACATCAATTCACAGGAAGTTGCTCCCTGTTTATGGGGGTACACAGTAGACAGAAGCAGTATCCAGCGGTGGTTGCAGAGGTTTAAAGAGGGTGATTCCTCTCTACTGGACAATCCACGATGTGGTAGACCATCGACGGCAGTGAGTGATGTGTGACGACACAACAGCTTGCTGAAAGACGCGTTTGTCATTGGGTAGTGTGGTATCATTGGTACAGTCCCACATCTGTCATTTTGGATGATTTGATCAATGGTCTCTTTATTCACATCACTCACTGCCGTCGATGGTCTACCGCATCGTGGATTGTCCAGTAGAGGGAAATCACCTTCTTTAAAACCCTGCAACCACCTTTGGATACTGCTTCAATCTACTGTGTCCTCCCATAAACAGGGAGTAACTTTCTGTGAAACGATGTGGCAGAGTCATCGCCAGTCTTGAAGAGCAACTCCATCACAGACTGTTGTCACAACCTGACATCTGCTTCACAGTCCATTATAACTCACCTATAAATAAAAGAAAATACTTTTATATATCAACTTATAGTTAAATGTTCCAAGTTTGTTCACAAAAAAATTCAGTCTCCTCCTGCAAAAAAAATAAAAAAATAAACGACTGTGCAAAACTTTTTGAACGCCCATTGTATATATAGTCACGCTGTAGCATCCAGTAGCATGAAAGATGTCAATGAGAAATCCTGCCACGTGTAGTGATTTGCATCGTACAGACAGAAGGAATAACACCTACCGGAATTTTTTCATGAATCATAATGGCTTAAGGCTAAGGTGTTACGAACAGAAAGTGTGTGTTTAAGTAGTGTAAGAAGTTCAGTAGAGGGTGAACAAATTTTTGACAGAGGAGGTGAAAGTCCTTTGATTTTGACTGATGAATTGGGGAAAAAAATCAAGGAAACTGTTTGTGAAAACTGTTGATGAAGGTGTTAAAATTTCTGCAGTGTCTCCAAAACTCTCGTATGAGACACTCATCGAAATGCTAGGACATCAGAAACTGTGTGCAAGATGGATCGCAAAACAGCTGACAGAGAAGCTCAAGAAAAATGGGGTCTGTAGTGCCCACGAGTTTTCTTGAGCTACTTGAATTAGAAGGTGAGTTGGAAGGGGAGTATTTCTGAGCTCTACTGTGACTGGACATGAAATGTGGGAGGCTCATTACGTATGTGAGACAAAAGGACAGTTATCACAGTGGCATCACACACATTCCCCCAAAAATGCAAAGTTCTATTTTGGGTAAAACAGTCATGGCCTTAGGATTTTGGGACCAAAAAGGTATCATTTTGGTCAAATTTCTGCTTCAGTGGAAACCATCAATGCACAAACAATCTTTTGAGCCCTTAAAAAAACTGAAAATGTGCTTTCGAAACAAAAGGAGGAGAGTGCTGACAAGAGGAGTTTGCTTGTTGCATGACAATGCCTGTTCTTGCACAGACCTAGCTACCAGGGTGTTCTTGGACTCATTTGGTTGGGATGTTTTGAACCACCCCTCATATTCCCTTGACTTGGAGCTTTCAGATAACCATCTTTTCACCTCTCTGAAGGCACACATGTGTGGAATTAAATTTTTTAACCAATGAGCAGGTGCAGAGTGAGTTCATGAAGTGGGAGATGAGCTGATTGGGAGAGTTCTTCAAGAAGGGCATACAGAGAAGCTTGGGCCATGACTCACTACATGCAGCAAATGGGATGGTGATTATGCTTCTTTTATTTATTTTTTTTAATATACAGGGTGATTCAAAAAGAATACCACAACTTTAGGAATTTAAAACTCTGCAACGACAAAAGGCAGAGCTAAGCACTATCTGTCGGCGAATTAAGGGAGCTATAAAGTTTCTTTTAGTTGTACATTTGTTCGCCATTTCAGCCAATAAAGTTTTTTGTCTCTTTTTCTTCGAAGGTGCTACTGTAACTGGACTACAGTATCTGGAGATGTTAGAGAATTGGCTGTTCCCTCAGCTCGAACAAGAAGCACAACAATTCATATTTCAGCAGGATGGAGCGCCACCACATTGGCACTTAATCTGTCCATAACTACCTGAACGTCAACTACCCGAGGCGATGGATCGGCCGCCAGGCAGCCCGTGACAGAGCACTTCATCACTGGCCTCCAAGAAGCCCTGATCTTACCCCCTGCGATTTTTTCTTATGGGGGTATGTTAAGGATATGGTGTTTCGGCCACCTCTCCCAGCCACCATTGATGATTTGAAACGAAAAATAACAGCAGCTATCCAAACTGTTACGCCTGATATGCTACAGAGAGTGTGGAACGAGTTGGAGTATCGGGTTGATATTGCTCGTGTGTCTGGAGGGGGCCGTATTGAACATCTCTGAACTTGTTTTTGAGTGAAAAAAAAACCTTTTTAAATACTCTTTGTAATGATGTATAACAGAAGGTTATATTATGTTTCTTTCATTAAATACACATTTTTAAAGTTGTGGTATTCTTTTTGAATCACCCTGTATATCTCTAGTACCAATACACTTACGTTCTGAACATGCCTTATATATGTGGTTGACCTGTAGGTCAGAACTACAGACAGGGAACACATTGTTTTCAATAAGAAGAGAATGGTGTCCCTTATGGCTGCATTTAAGTAAGGCAACTTTGACAATAGTTACAAAAATAGTGTCAGTAATTGCAGGGCCTGCTGCATAATATAGGTCACAATATGACATTTTAATATATAGTTGTTTCCTGTCAGCTGCTTAAACTTTATTGTTCTTTCGTTCTGTAAGCTTACTTCAGTGTTATTGCCATTTTCTAGTACAACATTAAGTTGTTCATAACATATGTACATACTGCATCTGTGTTTGCTATTTTCTTGCATGTCAAATCTTACAAAAAATATGTAATTATTCCAGTATCAGATAGCAAGAAAATTAAGACCATACACATATCCAATATATAAATACATCACAGAAACCTAACGCTACCACGCCTGTATCAAATCAACTATAAAATCTTATGGAAAATACATATTTGTTCATGATATGACAAGAAAATAGTGGCCAGACTCAGATGCAATAAGTACAAACATTGTGAACAATTATTGTTGTACTCGAAAATGGCAATAATGCTGAAATAAGCTTATCATAGTACAAAAGAGTAATAAAGTTTAAGAAGCTAACAGAAAATAATTATACATTAAAATATAAAACTAGTAATATTCTATGGTAAAGTGCTCTATCCAGTGATGTTTCTTAGCTGTCAGTAGCTCTGCCAACTCTGCAGCAGGCACATGCCAGGTGTAATAAGAATTTAGATATTGGTGTAGCTGGTCAACTGTGATGATTTTAAAGCTTTGACAGAGAAATCAGTTTTTTAAAGATGTCCATATTTTAACTGTCCAGACCTTAGTCTGATGGTTATTAGTCCCAATTTTGAGTTTCTAAATGAAAGTTTCCTTGTTGCCACAGCTTGTGGATCTAAAGGGCTGTTGTCTTGAATAAAATGAAAACCATTGATTTGATGTTATTTGTGCAAAATATGTTAATAATGATAAAAGTGTGAATGATTTACACAATTCTCACAATGTACCTAGCTTCTCTCTCATGTGATTGTAGATGAAGGCTTATAGAAAAAAAAACGAGAACTGATAATAACCATGTGGTCAAAAATTTCAATAGTTTTGATTGTTCAAATAAAGAATTTTGTAGCCAAACCCAACAGTGATGTCTTTTACAAAATTTTACCTGACTGTGAACTTCAGCTACAAGAGTTTGATTCCTTCAGAAGTTTATCATGGCTGTGAACCCTGTTGCAACTAAAACACTGTTTTAGCTTTTTACAGTTCCCCTTCCACCTTCTCCAGCCCACTATTTCAACTGCAGTTTTACCTATGAGGTTTAATTGTGAAACATTGTTACATCTACAGTCACCTAACAATGTCATTAGTCCTTGGGATTATGCTTCAGTTTTAACAATCAATCTTGAGATGTCCTACGTCAAGTGTTTTGTGGTGTGTAGTTGAATACAGGCTTTGTCATGCACTCTAAATCTACATGGATACTCTGCAAATCAGATTTAAGTAAATTTTGTTATATGATGACATGGTTGGAGACTGTGGCTGTTATTTGAAGACAAATGTTGATGGTGTTTGACAGCAACCAAATTTAAGTTCCTTTATACAGAAGGTATCATTCGAATCATTAAAATTCATCATCAGACAGCTTTCATGCTTTCATTACAACATGTGGTGCATTGTTTTACTGATTAGTCATCCTAAAATATAAATAATACATAATTATAAGTCATACAGATGGTTGTGTTACAGATTTGCATTGGGATGTGAGTTACGTGAAATGTCCGTTTGGAGTACTTGTTTTCACAGTTTTCATTCAGCAGACGATGTTCATGGTTTTTGCCACATTCCCATAATTGCACAGAAAAAGTTGTATGATTGAGAACTTCAGATTTGTCACTGAATACATTTCCACCACATCCCTACTGTTGCACACATAAATTTGTATCACTGAGCACTTCATATTAGTTAGAAGTCTGTTCTATGACTAATATCCCCGTCCATGCCTCGACATGCACAAACCTCCATCGTTCATGGATCGGATTATAGTTTCAGCCCATCGCATCCAAATCATAGCCTTAAACATAATAGCAATCATTAAATCCACCAATGTACATATGAGGAAGAAACCTTCATATTCATCATTAGAAATCATGACATGAATACAAAATGTTAGACTCCACATGAGTATATACTGTAATATTCTTTCCTTCCAATTGAATGCAGCAAACTTTTGTTTGGACTTCATAAACACACAGTTCTTCTGTTTGTATTCATGTGCTCAGCCAGTGTAGTTGTGGTCATTCTCATATAAAAAGCCATGCAGTGAACATACAGGGCTCGAACAGAAATATGGAAATACCACAAGAAATGTATGCTTGAGCATAAATGCTGATGCTAGCCTATCCCATAGGTTCCACTATTGTATTTGACTACAAATGGCACCTGCGCAATATCAACACCTCGTAAGTGTCTGGCATAGTCAGAATAGTGTTCCATGTAGATGTGAATGCATTTTGTTGAAACTAAGTGACTTTGAACATGAGTAAATTGCTGGTGGTCGTATGGTGGGTATATCCATAACCAAAGTACCTGAAGTGTTTGGTGCTTGAAGAGGCACCATATCAAAGATTTATACTGTACACAGATAAAGAGGAAAAACGTCATCTGCCAAGTCACAACATGAATGAAAATGTGTGTTGAATGGTTATGACAGTCACCGAAGAGGATTATGACACAAGAGGACGACTGTTGCAGAAGTCACTGCACAGTTGAATGTCATATTCCCCTGACCACTACAGGCACTACATTTCAATATGGTTCGGTGTTTGTGGTCTGCTGTGGAGAAAGTGGTGTGTGATTGCTATTCACCTCTGTCATCGTTACCTGAATGTGCCACAATTTTTCAGGTAAAATTATAAGATTCCCTTGAAAAATCATATAGGACCTGCATTTATCCATTCTGAGACTGGAAGCTGCTTTGAATGTCAAATGGTTTCCTTACACTGTATTAGGTACAGTAAAGTGTTTTTGGCACTTCCTTTGCACCCCTCTTTTTCCTGCGCTCTCTTTGTGTTAGTTGGTAATCGCCATCTTTTGTTTTATATGTTGTTCTACCTTTGATCTTGTAGTACTCAACAGTGGAGAGGCTGCAGTGGTTGGGTGCATGGGGAAGGAATAGTTGCAGTGATGTGGAACCTTGAGGTGGAATAGTCATCTGGAAACGTCATGTGGTTTTAGAAGGATTTTACGGAGGTTATATGGTTGACAGGAGGAGACAGTGAGTGTTGCGGAAAGGCTATAAGGACATCTGGGAGAACTGATCTCATTTCAGGGTGTGATGTGAGAGAGTGATAGCCATGATGCAGAAATTTGTTCAGGATTTGAAGCTTGGGTGTTACAGGGTAAAAAAAGTAGCACTTCTGAATTTTTTGGAATAGAAGTTTTGCTTATCAGAGGATGAGAGAGAGACTGCTCAAGAATTATTTTTTGTGGACAAGATCTGTGAGGTAATTGCAGGAGAAGAAAGCCTAGGAGAGTTTATTATAGATCTAGAGGGAGTTGTTGGGGTAGATATGTCTTCCACAAATTCTTAGGGTGTTGGGAAGGGAGCAGATTTTGATAAGGAATGTGGTAACAGAAGTCAAAAAGGAAGTGTTGTTGCTTATTGGTTGGTTTTATATGGGCTGATGTTTGGATTTGAACTTCAGTGGGGCGAGAGAGAATTCCAATGTAGGTAACTTAGAAACTGGAAGAGGGTCATGTGAATTTGTGTTAAGAAAATGAGTTAAGTTCTTGCAGGAAATGGAGGGGTTATTTAACACTTAAAGTCCAGACCACAAATACATCATAAATACATTTGTAAAAGTGAAAGAGCAACAGCTTGTAGGTGTTGAGGAATGCCTCTTCTACATCTATACTGTGCAAACCACCACGAGATGTCTGGCAGGGGTATGTCCCACTGTACCAGTTACTATGTTTTCTTCTTCCTATTCACCTATGAAGTGTGGGAAGAATGATTGTTTGAATGCTTTTATGTGTGCAGTAATTATTCTAATCTTATCCTCAAAATCCCTATGTGAGCAATGCGTAAGGGATTGTCGTATATTCCTAGAGTGATTATTTAAAGCCGGTTCTTGTGAATTGATTTTCTCAGGTTAGTTAACGTCTGTTTTAAAGAGTATTCCAGTTCAGTTCCTTCAGTATCTCTGTGATATTCCCCCACAGATTAAACAAACCTGTGGCCATTCATGCTGCCCTTCTCTGTATATGTTCAATATCTCCCATCAGTCCTACCTTGTACAGGTCCCACACAATTGAGCAGTATTCTAGGATCAGTCACACCAGTGATTTGCTAGCAATCTCCTTTCCAGACTGATTGCACTTCTGCAGTATTCTACCAATAAACTGAAGTCTATCACCTGCTGCACTCAAGACTGAACCTAAGTGATCATCCCATTTCAAATCCCTACAAAGTGTTGCACCCAGGTATTTGTATGATTGGCCAATTCCAACAGTGACTCATTGATATTAAAGTCATAGGAACTATTTTTTTTTATTTTTTTTTATTTTTTTATTTTATTTATTTATTTATTTATTTATTTATTTTTTTTTTTTTTTCAGTGCACAATTTTACATTTCTAAACATTTAGAGCAAGTTGCCAATCTCTACAACTGAAATCTTATCAAGACCTGACTGAATATTTATGCAGCTTCTTTCAGATAGTACTTCATTACAGATAACTGCATCATCTGCAAAAAGCCTGATTTTACTATTAATACTGTCTGCAAGGTCATTAATATACAGTATTAACAGCAAGAGTCCTAACATGCTTCCCTGAGGCACCTTGTAGTCACTTTTTCATCCCATGATGACTCTCCATCCAACATAACATGCTGTGTCCTCCCTACAAAAAAGTCCTCCACATGATTAATGTTTTCGAAATCAATACTGGCTGCCATTGTGCAGTTCATTCTGTTCAAGATACCTCATTATGTTTGAGCTTAGTATGTGTTCTAAAATTCTACAACAAATCAGTGTCAAGGATATTGGCAGGGGTGTCCTGGGTCTAATACTTGTTTAATTCATCTTTTCAGTGATACGAGGATAGGATTGAATTGAGACAGTTCTCCTGGGTTTTCCTTTGTAAAGGAACATTTGAAAACAGAGTTAAGCATTTCAGCTTTTGCTTCACTACCCTCAATTTCAGCTCCTGTCTCTTTCGCTAGGGTGTGGAACCTAATTTTGGTGCCACTAACTGCCTTTACATACGACCAGAATTTCTTTTGGCTTCTGTGAAAGATCACTTGACGATATTCTGCTACAATAGTCATTGGAGGTATCACACATTGCTCTCTTGACAGCCAAGCACATGTCATTCAGTGACTGTATACTGTAGAGGTTCCCTTCCATTATGGATTTTTCCACAGGGTACATAACTATCCAGCGTATGGGCAATTGTTCTTTTAAAGTTGAGCCATAGTTCCTCTATGTGCTCCTACCCTGTGCTGAAAGTTTAAAGTTCCTCATTGAGATATGAAATTACTGATTATTTTATCTAGTTTACTGAGCATATATATCTTCCTGCTTGTTTTAGTTGTCCTTTGTACTTTGGTAATCACTGTGGACATCCTTAAGGTGGTCAGGTCTATTTGTTGCCATTAGACCCAATATATTTCCATCATGAATGGGGTACCTAACTGTTTGTTCTAGGTTGTTTTCTGAGAAGGCATTTAGTAATGTTTCACAGAATGTCTAATCGTGCCCACCACTAACAAAACTTTAATTTTCCCAGTTAACTGTTGGATGATTAAAAGTCTTTACCAGTGATTACAGTATGATTAGGGAACTTACATATGGGTGAACTGAATTTTTCTGTATAGTTCGCAGTTACATCAATTTCAGGTTTCAACCAGCTTTCTGTACCTAGTAGTAAATGAGATTCACTGTTTTTGATGAGCACTGGTGCTTGTGATCCTTGGAATGTGCAGCATACCATCGGGCCAACATGGTTCCGATGGCAACCCACCTGATTATTTCATAAGTCAGGCTCTCAAATGTGAATTAGTTGTGTAAGGACAAGTTTGAATAGTGACAGAATAGGGTTGAGAGGCTGTGTTGTTGTGGGATGTTGGTGTAGTGTGTGATCACATCAATAATTACAAGTAGGGTTACAGGTGGAAGAAGGGTGGGACTGAACTTGAGATGTTCCATAAACTGGTTGGTATCTCTTGTATTGCTCCAGTTAGGCTATTTATTCTTCAGGTCAAGCTCTAAAATGAGATCTTTCAAACACCATGCAATGTCACTTACCTCCACCCTTCTAACATTCATAACATCCTTGTGAAACTGTATGACATTCCCAGATTATTATCCATATCTCAAGGATCCAAGACTGCAATCAGTCCCAATGTAAAACCTGCCCCATGCACTCACCCACACTAACATATTTTCACTGCATGGCTTTTTATGTACAAATGACCGCTATTACAGTTGCTAAGCCTGTGAATGGACACAGAGGAAATGTCCCCTTTGAGGATACCCAGCACCCATTTGCCATTTTATATATACTTTGCACTTAGTTTGACTATTATCCTCCTCCTCCCCCCCCCCCCCCCCCTCCGGTCAACTTTGTCCCCTTTTGCCCTCATGAAAGTGGTCCATCCCAACCTAGGATAGGAGTGACTGCTCATGCTTTGTAATCTTGCCAACCTTCCCAAACTTATACTCCTTTCTCCCTGATGAAGATTGTAATAGTTCTGAAAAAAGCTAGTTGTAGGCTTCCCCCCACCCTCCTCCTCCTCCTCCTACCCCCTCCCCCCAAAATGTATTTATCACCAGAATTGGAATTTTGTCTCCTGAAAGTAAGCATGGGCCAACACTTCTATCTTCTGTTACTTTCATAATGAGAGGTAGGGGAGGTTTTAAAAGGAGGTGCCCTGTGATTTTTCAGGATCTTGCATGGATTTTTACTTTATGCATAGCCGAACCTACATCAGGTTGCATATTAAGAGTTTAATTTGGACTTATCTAATATGATAAACTGTTTTCGTTAAATAAAAGGGCTGTATAAATAGCACGGGGAGACTTTTCAAGTTGAAATATGGTAAGGATGTAACCAACCTCTAGTCCTCAGTTCACCAACTTCCTGTCTCTGCATATTGTCCCATAAGGTAACACACAGTGTACAAGTGTGTATTTGATTATTCTTTGAGTTATTTATGCGTGTCTTAAAATGCTTTGTTGTTAAGCACACTGAATCAATCGTCAGTTGTCGATTCAGTTCTTCCACACACACTCTGCATTTCACATTTGATCTGTACTGGCCTAGTTTTTAATTTATTATATACTGTATTGATCTCGCTGTACTTATATTAGAGAGAGGGGAGAGGGCAAAAAGACTATTGCAATAGTCAAATTTTTAACTTTGAAAGATAAAGTAATCCCAGTTGACATTTTTACATATGTTACATATTAAGCAGTTTATGTATGGTCTGCACATAATAGTAATTCTGGAAATGTCAGTTTGACTACTCGTATAATTCTAGTTCTAGAATGTGTTGGTCATTTTCAGATTATAATTGTAAAGTATTAAAACATTCCAGGTGTTGTCAACATGACGTTTGCAGCTTACATCAACATAGTACTGGCAAGTCTGGAGTTCCAGTTAATGATGGCATTTCTAACTTGTGAGCAGTGATACTGTATAATGTAGAGTATTGTAGTTAATGGAACCATATGGCAGTATAAATTTATTTCATTGCAAAGAGAGAGAAAGGCACAAATCACTTGTGAGGAAAATGTAGTTTATTAATGCTTTTGTAATGTGTGCATGCATAAAAGTTTATTACCAATCTTAATGCAGCTTGGCTATTTACATAGTCCTTGCCCTCATGGATCCAATATAAAATTTATTAAGAATTTATCCCGTGAATAAAAATTCATATTGATCTATCACAATGGTTCACCAGTGTTGGGTGATAAGATGTACCATAACAAATGATAGATTAAGTACTTTGAGTATTTATAAATAATGTAATTTTTTCATTATAAGTACTGCTTTACACTGATGTTGGAGTATAGTATGCTAGCTCAGCTTTGGAAGCATCTGAAATTTGCATGAAAATACTATTTTTGCACATTGTAGTGAGAAGATAGATGTGCACTCCCTCAGCCTGGAATGCAATTATCAAAACAACTTGAGAGAGGCATTCATTCATGTACATTGAAGCATATAGTGTCTTAGTATCGACAACAATGATGCATTATTAGTTAAAAATAAAAACTTCGGTAATTCTGGACACTCTTATCTTTCTTTTTGCACTTAAGGTTGTTGATCGATAGAGAGATTGTATGATACCATGGCGGCCTGTTGCAAATCTTTAAATTGGATGCCACTTAGGCGATTTACATGTCCTTAAAACCAATGGCTTCAACTTTCCTTAGGCAGTCACCCATCCAAATAAAAAATATCACATGGTGAAAAAGGGGCAACAAGAAATCCAAGCTGATAGTGTATGAAAAAAGCTGAAATGATTCAACGATCTGCACACTCATTCGTTTCTGTCATGTATCACATTCGTCTAAAAATCTAAATGGCCAAAGCCAGAAAAGGTAGGAAGTTTCACTGTCTTATCAGCTACTTCTTCAGGGCAAATGTTAAAACAAAATTAGATTGCCGATGCTGATGATTGAATAGTTTGTGGAAAAATTAGAATACAGACATTTTTGTGCTACATAGAATGTTAAAGCTAGATTATTTTTTCTATGAAAGACTACATGCTTGCTGCTGTATCATACAGTACGCTTTAAGAAAAATATACTTTCAGTTATGCTAGCAGCAGTAGCTTTACATGTAAAATTAAATTCGCTTATTCTGCTGTTTTTAATTAAAATTATTTTAGTGTGACTGTACAGAGCATTTAACATTTAATGATGTGTTTCAGGTATTGACTAATCTTTTTCCAATTGCAGCTGATGGAATCAACGACACTTAGTTGGTCAACAAGACTGAAAGGATTTATTGTATGCTTTTTAATTGGCATTCTGTGTTCAATTTTGGGATCCTTCTCCCTTTTCTTTAGCAGAGGTCTGGTGCTGTTTGCTGTTTTTTACACTCTGGGGAATATCATTACACTTGCAAGGTATGTTTTTCTGATGATGTTCTGTCATTTTCTTAATATAGCCAACGGTGGACTATGCTCCATAAAAGCAGTTTGTTGGCTTTCTGAGTTGTGTGTTTGAGATTATAAGAGAGCAGCTAGTCATATGTATAAGATGGTGAAGACTTTCTGTGGCAGTAAGCTACATCCATCAGTCTGATGCCTAAGATGCAGAAACATAACTTGAATCAATATACAATAGGGTATTTGACTGTTCTCTGGAAATTGTCTTAAATGGTTAATTAGGTCATTTAATGCTCATGACATGCTTTTTTTCCTTCTTTAATTTCAGTATTCTTGTATAAAAATGGAAATTAAATTCAGATAATTTGAAAGCCCGCTAAAAGCTCCATACAATTCATGTGATGCCTGTGATGTCACTGGCTAGCTCACTGCATCATAAAGCTTATTCACAGTGATATTTTTGTTTCGGAATTTATGTTTCGGAAAATTGGTTACAAATGGTGTGTAGTACAACACTGTAAAAATATGCACATAAAAACTCTAGAGAAATTGTTTTTGACTGTTTTAGAGAACGAGAAGATGTGTTCAAATTGGTTGCTCTGTACCAGCAAAATGCCACCACATGGTGCCCAAGTTCCCTTACTTAATTGAAAATGTTGTGCATTCTGAAATTAACTTCAATTTACCTCCAAGATATGCTTTCCCACTGTTCTAAAAGAGGATAGCATCAGTCAATGAATTTAAACTCTTAGTAAAAATAATCATTATACTTGTCTTCTTGCACACCATTGGTAGCTCAGTTAGTAGAGTGGTGGACTGTCCAATATTAAAAAACTGTATAAATAGGTTGCTGGTTCGAATCTATCCTGCAACAATATTTTAACTTATTTATAAAACAAAATTGACGGTTCTTTCATATGAAAACCAAATCACACTTACAAAACTTCACCACACGGATTACAAACAGAATATTATTGTTTTTTCCTTGGTGTTTACATGAGCTTACATTTGCAATAGCCATTCACACATTATGTTCAAAAAGATATTTTCTAGTTCATGTGATCACACACTTGTTATTTTGGTTTTTATCTTGGTACTGTCCAGTTAGGGTCCTTATTATTTAAGCTTTTGAAGTTTCATCATTGTACATAAAATAGTTAAGTCTGCTTCAGACATGATGTTAGTGTACACTCACAAACAGCACAGGCCTTACTCATGTTACCTGCATGTTGTACACGCTCTCTCTTCTCTCTCTCTCTCTGCATACAAAACCTGATCATCCTGCACATCTTTGTACTGTGGGAGTATGGCAATATCCTCACCACCAGCAATGCATTCCAAAAAAGATAATTGTTCACAAGCAAAGTAGATGCACTTATCCTCAGTTGTCCACTTCTCAAACTAAGATTAATGTGAAGCTACATACAACACATCCCACCATTAAAACAACTGCTACAATGAGTTCTTGCTAACACTATTTTCATATTTTGTGTAAAACTTTTTAAAATTTGTGACCCTCTGGGATTTTTTTAATCTCATTTTTTTCATTATTCATCATTACATTTGTTCAGGATGGATGTCCCATGACACCTGTTAAAGTTCATCGTGGATCCATTTACTCAGTGTTTCTTTCATTACAAAGGGCAGCTAACCCTCTGACCACAAACACACTGAGATACCTCGCCGGCAGGATTCAAACCTGTTTTCTACTTATCCATAGTCACATACGCTAACCGTTGCACCACAGAATGCTTGCTGCTTGTGGTACCTCTGCTGCATATCTTGTGTACCGGAAATCAGCACCAAGATTTGCCAAGAATAATTTTATTATAGTCTGGGTCATATTTCATGACAATCTAGATATAAGATATAGACCCATTTGCAAAAGTTCAGCAATTTTTTAGTTTTGAGTGGATTTAATGATGTTGCATGGAGCAGGCAAAAGAATGTCCATCCTTGCACATGTTGCCGCTCTGAGTAGAGCATAAATGCATCAGTTTTCATAAGGTTTTCACTATCAGTGCTCAGAAAATTCATATCTGTTGTTACTTAAAAGTTGTAAATGTGTTTGCCATCACTGAGTAGCTAAACCATTAACAGAAAAAGTACACAAAAACTTCGTAACTTCGGCTAACATCCCATAACATACGTGTAGGTTTGTCTTACTCCTAGTGTGTAACATCACCAGAGCTTCAGCCATTAACAGTGTGTTTTCAGTCACGTGACCAAATCTTGATATTTAATGATTTTTAAGCTTTAATTACTTAAAAATAAGAGATTTTGTAAGAATATTGATCATAAATGCAATTTGAAGGTTATAGTCACTCCAAATAACAACAATCTGAACCATATTTTTAACATAGGAAAATAGCCTGTTGTTGCCAATCAGTATAATTTCAGATTGGATATTCAGGGTCCAATTCTAAAAGTGTATAACATCAGTGGATTTTTTCCACATGGAGATCACAACACAACACTAATTTGTGGTGCTTTAGTTCAGAGTTCATGTTCAAGGAGGAGAAATACCAACTTTGTGGTTTGCCAATAAAGTTGTAATTCTGCCATACAGCAAAGGACTTGGAAGTGCAGTTGAATTGAATAGAAACTGTCTCAAAATGAGGATGTAAGATGAACATTAACAAAAGCAATACAAGATTAATGTAATGTAGTTGAATTAATGTAGGCTGTACTGAGGGAATTAGATCAAGAAATGAGTGCTAAAACTAGTAGATGAGTTTTGCTATTTGAGCATCAAAATAAATGATGATGGCCAAAACAGACAATGTATAAAATGTAGTTTGGCAACACCAAGAAAAGCATTTGTGAAGAAGAGAAATTTGTTAACATCAAATATAAATTTTAGAGTTGGGAAGTCTTTTTCTGGAGGCATTTGTCTGGAGTGTAACGTGAATGATAAAAAGTTCAGACAAGAAGAGAATAGAAGCTGTTGAAATGTGGTGCTACAGAGGAATGCCGAAGATTTGATGGATACATCACATAACTAGCGAGGTGGTACTGAACATATTTGAGGAGAAAAGGAGTGAGTGGCATAACTTGGCTAATAGAAGGGGATGTTTGATACAACGCATTCTGATCCATCATGGATTCATTAGTTCAGTATTGGAGGGAAATTAGGGGGGAGGGGGGGTAGAAATTTCAGAGGGAGACAGAGTAGTGCAGTAAGCAGGTTCTAAAGGATGTGGGTTGCAGTAGTTACATAGAAGAATAGACTTGTGCAAGATAGAATAGTGTGGAGAGCTGCATCAAACCAGTCTTTAGACTGAAGACAGCACCGTCCAGATTGCAGAATAATGTATCATACACAACCACTGTTTGACACAATCAAAATATAATACTATGAGATTGCTCTGTAAGGGGCAATTGAGAGAACTGTTTGACAAAGAGGAACTTCAACTAATTTATTTCTGCGGTCTGTAGTTAAGTGCTTTTAATAAGTGGTTTCCCTAACTTGCTTTTTATGTGATAAATTGCCGAATTAATTATTTTTAAATAACCTCCTACAAACTTATATTATTTTTGTCCCAAGACTGATAGTCTTCAGAACAAACAAAAGCCAACACCATAAAAGAATCACTGAAAGTGAGTGAAACTGATACTACTTATGACTGAAATTGCTGTAGATGGTTAAATCACTCTCACATCAGTGTGTTCAGATACTGCCATAAAATGAATTCGGAGCTTCTAATATCACAGTTTGATTTTAACCAAGTGAAGTGTTTTTGTGATATTTATTATGGTAGTCCAGGTCTTGCAGACACCTGTACTCCTTCTGTGCCCTGCCCTTCTCCACCTCCAAAAGAGGCGGAGGAGGAGGAGGAGGAGGAGGAGGAAGAGGAAGAGGAAGAGGAGGAGAAGACAAGGCTCGCCCCCTCCCCCCCTCCACCTCACAGCCTGAGTCTGACATCTTTTTTTATGGATGTCACCCCACTGACCAAGTGTCATGACCTCCTCTCGGCTTCTTTTTGTCTAACCTGGCCTCTCGACATATGATCACCCAGTAGAACTGCAGCGGATACTATTGTCACCTACTGGAAATACGTCATCTTTGATTTGTGCCTCCTCAGTGACGGTTCCCCTTCCCACTTTTAGGCTGCTCATGGCATCTTTATTGCTATTGATCTCACAATCTGCTCCCCTGCTCTTGTGGCTTCCTTACATTGGTCATCCCACAGTGATCTTCAAGACAGTGACCACTTTCCGGTGATTCTATCGTTCCCGTGCTGCCGCCAGGCAGACAGGCCTCCACGTCGAGCATTCCGCAGGGTCAGTTGGCCTTTATATATGTCTGCTCTGCACTTCAACATGTGCCTTTCTAACTGAATTGCTGCAGTCGTACAAAGCGTCTCTGCCACTATTCTTAATACTGTTGGCACTGCTGTCGGCACTGCTGTCCCTCTATCCACAGTTCACCCTCATCATTGACCAGTACTGTGTTGGACCAAGGATGTAGCAGTCGCTATCCAGGAGGACTGCTGCCAGGCGCTACAGCAATTTAAACAACACCCTTCACAGAAACCCCCCTGCGGGTTCGGGGGTTAGAATAGGCCCGCGGTATTCCTGCCTGTCGTAAGAGGCGACTAAAAGGAGTCTCAAATGTTTCGGCCTTAATGTGATGGTACCCTAAGGGGTTTGACCACTACCTTTCAAAATTTTCTGTTAGTGCGTACCATTTGGGGAAGGACGCCTTACGTGGTGTATTATATATCCATCTTGCCCTAAGATCTGGCACACCCAATATTGTCAAGGAGTTGGCCTTACACCGTGCTTCCAGCCACATCAGCTGCTGTGTGTTCCGGGCAGCATACATGCCCTCCATTATGAACTTCCATCTTTGCCCTCCTGACAAATATGGATATTTGACACCCGACATCCAGCACGGTAGCCAGTTCGTTGTGGTGGGGTCATCATGTACCCTCTTGGTGGTAGCCCCCTGACTACACAGGGATCGCACTGCTGATGCCTGAGCTGCTACCTCCCCACGTATGCCGAGGAGTAGATGCCTATCCCTCTGGGGCATCGGGACTCCCAGCAAAGGCCATCCTGCCAGGTGGTCTTTGCTGTGGCTGGGTGGCGCCCGTGGGGAGAGCCGCTGGTCGGAGTGGGTGGCATCAGGGCGGATGACCCGCAATGAAGTGTGGTACATCATCTCTCGCTGGTGGGCCTCCACCAGCAGTCTCTAAGCGATCGAGGTCTAACCTCAACGGCAAGCAATTCAATCCAAGATCATTTCCCTCCCTGGCCACTCCATGGGAGGAACGCATGGCTAAAGACAGCAGTGGAGATTATTCACCCCGGTACCTTGTCTGTACGCGGGTCGATGGTGAATCTTTTATGCAAACTAAGCCTCAGTTTTTTGTGGAGCATTTAGAGGACAAGTTCGGGGAGGTGGAGGGCTTGTCCAAAATGCG
Source organism: Schistocerca americana (assembly GCF_021461395.2). NCBI lineage: Eukaryota > Metazoa > Arthropoda > Insecta > Orthoptera > Acrididae > Schistocerca > Schistocerca americana. The sequence goes on along the minus strand of NC_060119.1, from coordinate 303,361,857 downwards.
CTCTGGGTCGGTTCTCATCAAAACAGCATCCTCTGCCCAGTCACGGAGGTTGCTCACTTGTGACAAGTTGGGGGATGTTTCTGTCACCATCACTCCCCATAAAAGTTTAAACATGGTCCAGGGTATTATATTCCACAGGGATCTTCTTCTGCAGTCCGACGATGAACTACGCGCCAACCTAGAACGACGAGGTGTTCATTTCGTCCAGCATGTCCATCGGGGTACGAGGGATACTCAGGTAGCCACCGGTGCCTTCATCTTGGCCTTTGAGGGTGATGTCTTACCCGAAAAGGTTAAGGTGATGGTTTACCATTGTGATGTGAAGCCATATATCCCTCCTCCGATGCGGTGTTTTAAATGCTGGAAGTTCAGGCACATGTCATCTCGCTGTACTTCCAGCATCACGTGTCGGGATTGTGGACGTCCTTCGCATCCTGATACTCCATGTGCCCCGCCTCCTATCTGTGTTAACTGCGGTGAACACCATTCCCTCTGCTCGCGGACTGTAAGATACTTCAGAAAGAAAGGAATATAATGGAATATAAGACCCTGGACCACCTGACCTACCCCGCGGCTAGACGGAAATACGAGTGGCTCCATCCTGTGGCAATGACGTCATCGTACGCCGCTGCTGCAACGACGGTTCTTCCATCTCCTGTGTCGTCCCATATGGTTGGTTCTATGATTGGTCAGCATCCAAAAGCCCCCTTGATTGTGGGGGGCACTTCACACCCTGTTGCTCCTGCTCCATCTTCTCCAGGAGCAACACCCTCCCAACCATCGGGGACATTAGCTCCCCCTTCCCAGCCAGAGAAGCATAAGACTTCTTCGGCTACTCTCGCCAGGAAGGGATCCCTTGGGGACCTCCCTTCGCAAGTTCAGACCAGTGGAAAAGCGGACGCCCGCAAGTGGTTGAAACAACCAGCAGTCCCTGGTCATAGGGCCTCACGGTCGTCGTCTGTCCCTGAGACTGACCCAGTGAAGCCCATGAAGCCTGAACCACCGAAGGCACAGCGTGACAAGCAGAAAAAGAAGAAAGTCCCCAAGACCAACGATATTGCAGTGGCACCCATCCCACCGCTTCCTACACGCTCTGCCTCTGAGGACGAGGTGGAGATTCTGGCGTCCGCTGAGGACCTCGATCTCACCGGTCCCTCGGACGCAATGGATGGCATTTGCACGGGTGCTCCATCGGAGGCAGCAGGTGACCCAGCGGCGTAATCTGCCTTCCCAGTCCCGTCACGCCTTTCCCAGCCATGGACAACGCCATCCTCCAGTGGAACTGCAGCGCTTTCTTCCACCATCTAGCTGAGCTCCGCCAACTTATCAGCCTTCACCCTTTCTTCTGGATTGCTCTTCAGGAAACTTGGTTTCCTGCCATGCGAACCCCTGCCCTCCGTGGCTATCGGGGTTATTATACGAACCGGGCAGCTTATGAAAGGGTGTCTGGTGGCGTCTGCATATATGTCCTTAACTCTCTTCAGAGCGAGTTTGTACCTCTACAAACGGCTTTAGAGGCTGTCGCTGTTAGGGTGTGGACGCCACAGGCTATTACAGTCTGCAGTATTTACGTTCCACCGGATGGTGATGTCGCGCAACATGAGCTGGCTGCGCTGCTGGCCCAATTGCCGCTACCTTTCTTGTTACTGGGGGATTTCAATGCCCACAACCCTCTATGGGGTGGGACTGTCGTCGATGACCGCAGTCGTGCCATGGAGCATTTGTTGTCTCAGCTCGACCTTAGCCTCTTGAACGCCAGTGCTCCCATGCATTTCAGTGTGGCCCATGGCCCGTTCTCGGCCATCGATCTCTCTCTTTGCAGCCCCGGACTTGTCCCGTCCCTCCACTGGAGAGTGCATCCTGACCTGTGTGGTAGTGACCATTTTCCCATCTATTTGTCACTGCCCCAGTGTCATTCTTCTGGGCGCCTGCCCCGCTGCGCTCTCCACAGGGCTGACTGGCCGGCTTTTACTTCCGCTGCAACCATTCAGTCTCCCCCACAGGGTGACATTGACGAGGTGGTCCGTGTCTTAACCACGTCCATCATTTCGGCGGCCGAGGCTGCCATCCCCCGCTCTTCTGGACTCCCTCGGAGGAAGGCTGTACCCTGGTGGTCGCCGGAGGTTGCTGAGGCTATTCGCGACTGTCGGCGGGCTCTCCAGCATCATAGGCGGCACCCGTCTCTCGAGACCCTCATCGCCTTTAAGCGGCTCCGTGCCTTGGCCCGTCGTCTTATTGCACGGCGTAAGCAGGAGTGCTGGGAGAGGTATGTCTCCTCCTTGGTCTCCCGTGTCTCCCCCTCGCTCATGTGGTCCCGAATCCGGCGGATTTATGGATACCAGACCCCGATGGGTGTCCCTGAGATCTCCTTGGACGGCGCTGTCTGTACGGACGCTGCCGCCATTGCTGAACACCTTGCTGCGCACTTGGCTCAGAGCTCTGCGACTGCAACTTATCCCCCCCACCTTTCGCTCTCTAAAGGAGCGAGCCGAGCAGACGCCGTTATCATTCCACACACGTCGTTCTGAAATATACAATGCTCCTTTCAGCGAGAGGGAATTCCTCGCTGCCCTCGCCGATTGCCCTGATACGGCACCAGGATCAGACTGCATCCACGCGCAGATGCTGAAGCATCTCTCAAGGGACTGCCAGAGACACATCCTCACCATCTTTAACCGCATTTGGAGCGAGGGCGTGTTCCCGTCGCAATGGCGAGAGGGTCTTATTGTCCCCATCTTGAAGCCTGGTGCGGACCCACTGGCGGCGGACAGCTATCGTCCCATTACCCTCACCAACGTTTTGTGCAAATTGCTCGAACGTATGGTGGGGCGGCGTTTGTGTTGGGTACTTGAGTCGCGCGGTCTCCTCGCTCCATCCCAGGGTGGCTTCTGTCGGAGCCGGTCTGCAGCGGACAATTTGGTGCGGCTGGAATCTGCTATCCGTACGGCCTTTGCCCGACGTCAGCATCTCGTTGCTGTCTTTTTTGATCTGCGGAAGGCGTATGACACCACATGGAGGCATCACATCCTTGCTACGTTGCATGAGTGGGGTCTTCATGGTCAGCTCCCGGCTTTTCTTCAAACCTTTTTATTGCGCCGCTCTTTCCGTGTGCAAGTGGGTGCCGCCTCTAGTTCATCTTATATACAGGAAAATGGGGTCCCGCAGGGCTCGGTGTTGAGCGTCTCCTTATTTCTAGTGGCCATTAATGGTCTGGCTGCAGCCGTGGGGTCGTCGGTGTCTCCTTCTTTGTATGCCGACGACTCCTGCATCTCATTTAGCTCTACGACTATGGGAGTCGCCGAATGCAGGCTGCAAGTAGCCGTTCGCAAGGCAGCATCATGGGCCCTGACTCATGGTTTTCAGTTCTCTGCAGCCAAGACTCGAGTTATGCACTTCTGCAGGCGTCGGACGGTCCGCCCTCATCCTGAACTTTACCTCGACGGCCACCTGCTTGAAGTGGTGGACATTTGCCGCTTCTTAGGACTCGTCTTTGATGCCCGGCTCACATCGGTTCCTCATATTACTCAGCTGAAGCAAAAGTGCTGGCGGCACCTCAACGCCCTCCGCTGCCTGAGCCACACATCTTGGGGTGCGGATCGCTGCACGCTGTTGCAATTATACAGAGCCCTTGTGCAGTCCAGGCTTGATTATGGGAGCCTGGCCTATGGGTCTGCGTCAGCCTCAGTGTTGAAGTTGTTAGACCCCATACACCACTGTGGGGTTCGGCTTGCAACTGGCACTTTTCGTACGAGCCCCATGGATAGTCTACTGGTGGAGGCCGGGGTTCCCCCGCTGCGGATTCGCCGCCATCGACTGCTCGCCGACTATGCTGTCCACGTACATTGCTCGCCGGGCCATCCCAATCGTTGCCTGCTTTTCCCTGCCATGGTCCTCCATCTGCCCTAACGGCGACCTAGGTCTGGGCTTTCTATAGCTGTCCGCGTCCAGTCCCTGCTGTCGGAACTGGGATCATTCCCCCTTCTGCCTCCCTTCCGGGTCCGTGCACCTACACCTCCCTGGTGTTTGCCCTAGCCATCCGTCCGTCTGGACTTGGCACAGGGACCCAAGGATTCGGTTCCGCCTGTGGCCCTCCGTCGCCGTTTTCTTGCGCTCCTCACCTCATTTTCGGACTGTGAGACTGTCTACACTGATGGTTCCCTGGTTGATGGTCGCTCTGCCTACACTTTTGCTCACGCTGCTCATGTTGAGCAGCGCTCCTTGCCGGCTGGCTGCAGTATTTTTACTGCAGAGCTGGTGGCCATATTGCGTGCTCTTGAGCATATGCGTTTCTGCTCAGGTACGTCCATCGTCATCTGCAGTGACTCCCTGAGCAGCCTCCAGGCCATCGATCGCTGTATACCTCTTCTCCTCTGGTGTCCTCTATTCAGGAGTCTGTTTCCGCCATTACCCGTTCTGGTCGTTCGGTGGTCTTTGTTTGGACTCCAGGTCACGTTGGCGTCCCGGGGAACGAACTTGTTGACAGGCTGGCCAAAGGGGCGATCGACGCCCCAGCTTTGGAGATCGGCCTCCCGGCTCGAGATCAGCAGTTGGTGTTGCGCCGTAAGGTGCTTGGGGTGTGGGCTGATGAGTGGCGTGGCCTGGCATCCCCAAATAAGGTGCGGGCTGTTAAAGAGACGACCGATGTGTGGCGGTCCTCCTTGTGGGTCTCTCGCAAGTAGTGTGTTGTCCTGTGCCGGCCACGCATTGGGCACACATGGATGACACACGGCCACCTACTGCGACGTGGGGACCCACCTTTATGTCGCTGCGGCTCCGTTTTAACAGTGGTCCATATTTTATTAGACTGTCCACTTTTAGTTGTGCTCAGGTAGTCGTTCACACTGCCTGACTCGCTCCCGGCCCTTTTAACCGATGACTCTGCTATGGTTGACTTAGTTTTACATTTTATTCAGGCAGGGGGGTTTTATCATTTAATCTGAGTGTTTCTGTTTTATTTGATTGATTTGTGTTGATTCTGGCCTTTGGCCTACGGTTTTAAACTCAGTTTTTAATGTGTTTTCAGTGGTTGGCTTTTCCTTTTTTGTTCCTATGGTCGGCCAACCACCGTCGCACTCCGTGTGATTTTATTTTGTTTTGTCTGGTCCTTGTCTACGTTTCTTTTGTTCTGTGTCGTCTGTCTCCTATTCTGTTGCACATATTTTATTCTCTGTGGGTATTTTTAGTATTTTGGAACAAGGGATCAATGACCTCTGCAGTTTGGTCCCTTTCATCCTTCAACCCACCACCACCACCACCACCACCACCACCATCATCCCCTTTCGGGTTCTCCCAGGACCTGTCAGAGAGGTGCCCTCTTGGCTGACCTTCTTAACCTACTTCACCTCTTCTGCTTTAACACTGGAGCACCCACTTCCCTTTATGACTCCTCGCACACCTATTTCCATTTGGATCTATCCTTTCGCACTGCCCAGCTTGCCCATTGTCTTGAGTGGTCTGTTCTTTCTGATGCCTATTCGAGAGACCATTTCCCGTGTGCTCTCCGTCTGCTGATTCCTACCCCATCAACATGCCTGCCCAAATGGCAGCTTACCACGGCTGACTGGCAGCTTTACTCCTCCCTGGCGACCATTGCAGAACAAGACTTCCTCAGTTGTCATGATCAGGTGGCCTGTCTCACCAACATTATCCCTACTGCTGCAGAACGTTCTATTCCTCACACTTCCTCTTTACCACATCGTGTCCCAGTCCCTTTGTGGACTGAGGCATACCGCGACACAATTCACGCATGGAAACGTGCTCTCCACGTTTTTAACTGCCACTCTACACTGACAAACTGCATTCATTATAAACATGCGTGCAAAGTGTCATAGAGTTCTTCGGGATAGCAAACGAGCTGAAGGATTTCATTCACTAGTTATTTTAACAGTTGCACACCTTCCTCTGTTGTGTGGGCCAACCTCTGACAGCTCTCTGGAACCATGATCCATACCGAGTGAGGTGGCGCAGTGGTTAGCACACTGGACTCGCATTCGGGAGGACGACGGTTCAATCCCGTCTCCGGCCATCCTGATTTAGGTTTTTCGTGATTTCCCTAAATCGCTTCAGGCAAATGCCGGTATGGTTCCTTTGAAAGGGCACGGCCGATATCCTTCCCCATCCTTCCCTCACCCGAGCTTGCGCTCCGTCTCTAATGACCTCGTTGTCGACGGGACGTTAAACACTAATCTCCTCCTCCTCCTCCTCCTCCTCCTCCTCCATGATCCATTCCACCATTTCTGGCCTGACAGTAAGTGCCGATGTCATCGTGGATCCTGTTGCTATTTCGAACATCTTGAGCCACCATTTTGCAGAAGTTTTGATCCCTTCCCACCTTCACTCTGCCTTCATCCACTGGAAACTAGTGGAGGAGGCTCCGGCGATACCCTTCTCTTCTCCGAATCGTGAGTGCTAGAATGCCACCTTTACTATGCATATCTTGCACGTGGACTCCTCAGTTTGTATATTTTGCTTATTTTTTCCATAGTTCCACACAACTTCTTCCTGTTTTCTCGATTGATCTGTGTTCGGTTTTTCAAGGCCTATCCCCAGTGCCAACTTATAACTAAATCTGAGGGGGTTGCGATGGGGAGGTTCCCTTGTAAGCAGGTGTGCATGCTGTTTGTCTCCCATGCTTGGCCACCCATCCTATGCCTCCTTCTTTGATGATTCCTTTGATCACCAGTTTGGGGTGCATCCCTCTTCTGTTACCTCCTGGCCCTCTTCTCTGTTACCTCTTGGAATCCCGTTTCTGCACTTGCTACGGCAGCTTAACTTCACACTACCTGCAACTTTCCCAGTGGTGTGTGAACCCTCCACCACCTTGGCTTTGTGAAGCAGCCCATGTTAACCTTGGTCTTCATTCACTTCCTAAGGGCACTACTCCAGCCTTGGTCTATCGCCTTCAGTTTCATGACCTTCTCATGGAACTTAGCAATAGTACCATTATATACACGGATGGCTCTCAGACTGACCGTGAGGTCAAGTGTGCCTTCGTCATTGGCACCCGTGTCTTTTGATATCAGCTTCCACTCCTCAGTATTTAGAGCCAAGCTTTTCATGCCTTGCATTAGGCCACGGAGTGCATCCAGCAACACAACCTTCCCAATTGTGTCCTCTGCTCAGACTCACTCAGTGCCCTCCAGACTCTGTGCTGGAATTTTACCATTCCTGAATGTTTTGCTGAGAAGAAAAGCCATTTCTACACTGGGACATAGTGTCTATTGTAAAAAACTCACACACAGCTATATTTGCAGGCAACAAGTTGTCATCACCATGCCCAATGCAGTCACTCTTTGGTGCATAGAGCACACTAAGAACAGTATTCCAACGGTGTGGCTATACAGATACACAGACATGCCATGCATTCCATTCCAAGCAAATAAATGGAGATGCGAAGAAACCCACTGCGACAGTGTTCATGCCCTATTTTGAGGGCATGTCATCAAGGCTAGAAAGAATCTTCTAAAGTCATGACATCAGTTGTGTTTTCAGTAAAATTGAGGAATTTATTGTGATCAGTCAAAGACGACCTTGGCCCTAGGAAACGTGGCGTGTATAAGATCCTCCGCCAATGTGGAAAATCTTATATTGGGCAGACAAGCTGAACTGTCCAAGAACGTTGCATTGAACATCATTGTTGTACGTGCCTGGGGCAGCCTGATAAATCAGGGGTAGCAGAGCATTGGGTGGACACAGGGCATCACATGTTTTATGAAAAGACTGAAATTGTATTCCCAGCCTCATCTTTCTGGAATGGTATTGTTAAGGAGTCCATAAATATACGTACAGCGAACAATCTTATTGACAGGGATGCAGGTTTTCAACTAAGTGCCACATAGAATCCAGAAGTGACTATCATCAAATCAAAATGGGAAAAACAAGAACTTCAGATTCATGACTTAATGCAATGCAACACTGAGATTTAATTCAACTTTTAACCACAGAAGCATCCGGCAGCACAGTCATTGCCCACAGCACTCAAGTGGAATGCCTTTCTGTGGCTCCCATCAGGAGACACTAGGAGCACCACTTCCCTCAGATTGTGAGCGTCTTCCTGTGCTTGCGTGTTGCCTGCTCCTGGCCCGATAAATTTTGATGCCACCAGTGATTATAATCAGTCACATCTTGCAGCAATGACAGTAGCAACTACCACCACCAGAAGATGTTGAGCAGTTGAATCAATGAAATATTGTGGAATTAATGCAATACGATCCAACAGCAAACCCAAGAACTTTATTTGCAACAGATCTGAAGCTGAAGGTGAAGGTGACATTCTTTTTGGGGAGCTAGTTGTGAGTGGAACAGAAAAGGAAGTATCAATAATGGTACAAGGAACACTCTGTCACACACAATATGGTGGCTTGCAGACTACACATGTAGATACTACACCGTTATCATTAAGCTGTCACAGACTGCTGCTCATCTTTTCTGTAACCAATTCTGTATATAGAGAACAACATCGGTCTTATCACACTTCCTTGGGGCACTCCAGATGAGTCACGTGCATTTTGGTAACATATTGCATATGCTTGGACCTCCTTTAACAGTCTGCAGTAGAGTTCTATGTCAGATGCTTTTCAGAAATCTACGAATGTGGAATCTGGCTCTTGCCTTTATTCATGGTTCACAGGAGGAAAGGTCATGGTGAAGGCATGTGAGGAAAGAGCAAGTCGTGCTTCGGTAGCTCAGATGGTAGAGCACTTGCCCGCAAAAGGCAAAAAGGTCCCAAGTTCGAGTCTCGGTCCGGCACACGGTTTTAGTCTGCCACAAAGTTTCATATCAGCACACAATCCGCTGCAGAGTGAAAATCTAATTCTGGAAACATCCTTTAAACTTCTTATATAAAACAGTCACTTGCGCTTGTTTCCAGTTGTTTGGGACTTTTTCACAGTGTGAGAAATTCACAATAAATGTAAGCTAAGCAAGGGACCAGTGCTATAGAGTACCTCTGTGAAGCTAAATTGGAATTCTGCCAGATCTGGTAATTCATTTGTTTTCATTGCTGATAAAAGCCAGGGTTGCCTACTTCTATGACTTTCAATAGGAGTTTGTACAGTGATCAGAAACAGTATATCTGTACGATCCTCTTGCATAAATGGCTTCCTAAAAGCAAAATTAGAGGTGCCACAAGTTCTGGAAATCGGGGAATATTAGGGAATTTCAGGGAATGTCAGGGAAATCAGGAAAATTCGGGGGGAAAAAAAATGGAAAAATGTTTTTGTCTCAGTAGATTGAATGGTGTGTTTGCTGAGACGTGCATCGTTGCTAGCTGGGTGCAGCCAAGTACAAGCACTGCTTCCCTACTCCCTCATTCTTACTGCTTCTCCCTTTCCTACCATTCCCTTCAGCTTGTACTCAGTGTTGCCACTAGCCTAGCAGCTGCCGACGAGAGGCAGGGAGATGTGAGGAGTAGTTTATTTGGATCTGATTCTCGGAGACTATTAGCGTAGCAGCCGAAGATGGCAGTTGTGTGTGCATGAGCTGTGTACAAGTGATTATGTGAAAGTGTGTCTGCTCTCATATGTCAACAAAGGCTACAGCCAAAAATTTAATTATGGGAGTGTGATTGTCTTATCGATGTGCCTGTCTGTGGCTCACCAAACATCTTCATGGTGAGTTGCTACCTATCCTCATTAGTATTGATTCTCAGAGTATTCGCACAAGTTACCTGTTGCTTGGATTGATCACTGCAGTCTCATTTCATCATGTCTGTGACACATGAATAGGTGGCCACACGGGTGGACTTCCACGACGACGGGCGAAAAGTGCAGGCCATTTCTGTGGGTATATCTAATGGATTGGGCCAGCCAATCTGAAGCCCATCGTTTCCCAATAATGTACAGGCACTATCCATCGGATCTAATCTCACCTGATCTGCCTGCAGGTCAGGTGTGTTTGTGTCTGGCGTAATGCGGTGGGTTTTCATCATGGATTTCAGGAATTGTAATTTGTCTCACTGCAAGTACATTGTACAGTGCAGCATTTTGTAGACATTTTATTTATTCTAGTACATTTTGACACTTTGAAAGTAGTTCATACATTAGAAAGTATGGACGATAAGAAGAAAATATGGCAGTCACTGGCAGTTTGTAGGCTATGTACTCGTATGTTTCTTGAAAGAAAGAATCACACAATACATGCAAAATGAAATGATCATGTGGCATTGATGGTCAGGAGGCCTCATCCAGGGAATTTTGGCTGCCGGGTTGCAAGTATTTGTTCAGGTGACACCACATTGGCCAATTTGCTTGTCGGTGATCATAAAATGATGATAACCCAACACCCAGTCCATGAGTGGAAAAAATCTCCAGTCAAAACTGGGCCTGCTGCATGGTAGGCAAACACATTACCACTCAGTTAAGCAGGCAGACACACAATATCACTAAAATAATAGACATAACACAGTGGGTAATAACTGACAATAACTAACATAGCAGAACCAACATTTTATTGGCAGTCACCTATAATGTTGGTTCACACAACTCTTCCCCACCTTATACACTTTTTTCAAGAGGCCTACTTTTCTCTAAGGTAATTTCTGAAATCAATGAAGGTATTTTAAATCTGTCTTGCGACTCCAAGGAAATGTGTACTTTTGTCGCTAAATATGTTTAGTTCTATTGAAATAAAATATCAGTGATCGTAATGAAGCACACATCCCATTTGGCTTGCTTTCTCCATATAAATACAGTTCATTACAAAAGAGTTTCATGTTGACTTTTGTTCAACCATTTAGAAATAAAGAACTCGCTACATTACTTTGTCAACTTATGTCTTTACTCACCCTTGAGATCAAAATTTGTCAGGAAAAAAATGCTAAGACTTAGTCTGGAAATCAGGGAAATCTCAGGGAATTTCACTCGGGGAATTTTACTCAGGGAAAGTTGTGACAACCCTGAAAATTTAAAACTTCAGCATTCCTCTTCCTGTCTTCTGGTGTGGCAACTGGTTGATGAGTGACTATATAGGAGCCCTTACCCACTTAGTGAGTGTTTGTAATACCACTATTTTCTCGGGTTCTTGTCAGGATCTTGCGCTAAGGTATGACGGTGGAAGTTTTTGTATGCTTAGCACATTGTTCTTTTTGTAGACACATGCATATATTTCTACATTTGATGCTATGATGTTGTGTTGTATGAGGATAATTTCAGTGTATCACTTTGTATTGAAATGATACGTATTCAGAGCTTCTGCTGGAAAAGATACTTGCAGCACACTAAGGGATAGGTGTACAGACATTGTTTTAATGAAGATCTTAATCTGTCTTTTGTTGTTTTAAAAAAATCTTGCCATATACATGACAAATTTAAAATTGATATTGGATTGCAAATGAAAGATGAAGGGAAACGCTGAATAATGCTTATGAGCTGCATATGCAGAAGGCAGAGGCAGCAAGATAGAGCCTTAGCAATGCTAACGAACCTGGAGAAACTTCTTCATTGTGTAACCCATGTGGTCATATCTTCTACATGAATCTAACATCAGAGAGTGGAGCTAATGAAGATGAGAGACATTTCATAATTAAACCAGCAGCTCCAGTGTTGTTGAAGAAGGAAATGCTGTAGTTTCGGAAATATTTTGCTATGGACGATATTAAGCAAATACCTCAATAAACTTTTCTTTGGGTTCTGATTCTTGTTCCAGTAGGCTTTCGTTCTTTCCGAGAAGGCTTGTTTACATTCTGCTGACTATTTTGGTAGACACTGTTTCTGTTGGTTTTTGTAATGTAAGTTCTCATTTGCCTACTTTGTGTCTGAAGGTATCCCTTTCTGAAATGTCATTTGGCCTTTTGTTTGCATTTTTGAGGTCCTTTCAGATTTCGTCCTGCCACAGTGTTGAGTTCTTAAGTGGTGTTACATAGTCTATTATCCTTTTTGTCATTCACTTTTCTGGTAGTCTGTTGAGATGACCAACGAATTTCATTCACCTTTTCTTAATGTCAGTTTTGATATTTGAAAACTTCTCTGTTGTTTTGATTGATTGTTTTCTGTAACTGTCGTGGGTATTTCTTGCTTCTAAAATTTTCCTAATGATCTTTCTCTTCTTTTTTGATTTCTCCAAGTTTGTGTGTTGTGTTGTGTCAGTGTTTTGTTTGCATAGAAGACTGTCAGTTTTGTGACTGTGTTGTAGTGCTGAATTCTTCTGTCTTCAAAAAAAATGGTTCAAATGGCTCTGAGCACTATGGGACTTAACATCTGTGGTCATCAGTCTCCTAGAACTTAGAACTACTTAAACCTAACTGACCTAAGGACATCACACACATCCATGCCCGAGGCAGGATTCGAACCTGCGACCGTAGCAGTCGCGCAGTTCCGGACTGAGCGCCTAGAACCGCTAGACCACTGCGGCCGGCTCTTCTGTCTTCACATGGATTTTTTGTTGAGGGTTTGGACTAATCATGATGCTTTCTTGACTTTTTGGAGGACATTTTGCTGTCAGATTTTTTCATGGCCTTGTCAGGTTGATGAATTCTCAGAGATATTTAAGGGGTCATGTTGATCACACCATACTTTGTTTCCAGGCTCTTCATTTCTGTCTTTGAACATAAGAATTCAGTTTCCTTGAATGAGATTTGTAACCCTACTTTTTCTGCACATTCTTTAAGTATTTTGAGCTGTCTGCCCATAATTTTCTTCAGTATTTCTTCTAATTAGTGCCTGAATTTCTTATCTCTGTGTGCCAGTCATCTTCCTCTTTTCTCCATGCCTGGTGATTCTCTGCCAATGATCCTTCATGGCAATCTCCCCTTTGACATCCTTTTCATGTGTCCACACAGTATGAGGGCTTTTTCTCTTTTGCCCCCATCCATAAAATCAATAATCGATCTTGATAACCACATTCACACTGATGACTTCATTTCTGACCCCTTCCCACCTGGATATATTTGCAGACCATCTTCAGAAGTCCATCTCACTTGTCATCAGCCATTCCATTAATTGAAATGTAACTGTCCATACTTCTGACTCACACATCATAATTCTTCCAATTTATTTTGAAAATTTTTTTTTTTTTCTTTCTTTTGTGCCCTCCTTAATATGTTGATCCCATTAGGTACCATTAAATGTTTCATTAATGAACTTTCCAGCATTTATTCTTGAATTAATTTCCTTATATTATGTAACATCATGTAAGATTTTTTTTACACCTAGATATTTGTGTTCTTCAGTTTGTGTAATCTGGTACAGGGATGCGCTGGCCCCATTGCCCAGAGGGCAACCACAACAGTCGGCCTCCCGAGTATTGGCACTAAATCATGAATCTCACTCTTGTGAGGAAATGTGTGTCAGGTGCTGATTATCTAATGCACAGTCAAATATTAACACAAAGATCCATGTTAGGCCTAGTGACTCAGTGGTAGCATATCATCATCTCGTTCAACAATCAAATGAGCCTGAGTTTATTTTGAAGATTTTTTTTTTCTTTCTTTTGTGCCCTCCTTAATATGTTGATCCCATTAGGTACCATTAAACCTATGAGCTGATCTGTCAGCTAAGATGACCAATAAGATGACCAACATGGTTCTCATGAAAAACAGATTTGTCTGAATAAAAATGTAAGAACTGCCACTGTTAATGTCATAGCTGTAGAAAGGGATGCAAGAATTCAGGAGATCATATACATGATGAAAGAGCGGAACGTGGGACTGAGTGTAGTAAGAACAAAGTGGAATGTGGAATGAAGATGATGGAAGGAAATATCCTTGAAATAATCCAGGTTTATGCTCCTCAAATGTGAGGGGGTGACACATGAAAAGGTAATGTTTATCTCTAAACTGGGGGATGCTGTAACCTCTAAGAAGACAATGATTATAGGGGACTTTAATGCTTGAGTTGGGAATGATAGAGGAGGATATCACCAATCATTGGAGGCTACAGAGATCACAGAAATGAGGACAGGTATTTGCTAGACACATGACTGAGAAATAAAAGGATCATTGGTAATGGATCGTGTAAGAAGAGACACAGTAACAAGTTTGCCAAATACAGAAATTCATAATAGGCAGTAGAACAACTGATGAAATCAGAAACATGCCTGACAGAAGTGAAAGAGGTACCAAGTATTATGTAGACAGTGACAACAGATTGTTGGTAGGTACATACAAGAAATTCAGAAAGGATAAAAATGGAAGCTGGAAACTGAAAGATAAAGGAATCAAAATATATAAAGGAAAAAGGTTTAAATACCACTTACCAAAGATTAGAGGAGGACTGCAGAGAAAGAATGGAGGTGGTTCAAACAGGCCTTAGTCAAGGCAGCAGAAGAAACATGTAAAAGGACATCACAAAAGTTGCACACAAAGAAACTTCCTCATGGGATAATTGCAGAACTAGTCGAGAAGAAGACTAACGAAGAGATAGTGATTCAAAACAAAATGGAAAGTAATGGAAACAGACTGAAACCACTGAGTAGAGCAAAGAGAAAAATGATAGCATTGGCTAAGATGTCTCAGGGAAAAAGTCACGGAAGAAATAGAAGAGAATTTAAAGTATGACAAGAAGGTACTATGTAAAAGAAAGAAGCAAAAAGAAAATACTTCAAAAGTTGTCAACAAACAAAGAAAAGCTGTATGGAAGGAAGTAGTAGTTTTGAAAGAATGGAAAAAATAATTCCAAAATATATAAAAACAGGACAAAACAAATAAATATAATAAAATAGAGGAAAACAAAAGAAACAAAACCACTACAGGAGAAAAAATGAATAAATGACATGGTGATACAGAAAGAGACGATCTGCAGATCTTGGATGTAGAGAAAACCGTGTTAGAAATGGAAAAATTGCAAGCTTATGGAGTAAATTACATCACAGTGGAAATGTTCAAAGCTGCAGGGCCTATTGGAATTCAGTGGCTGTATATGATAATGAAGACAGTATGGACCAGTGGAGATTCCTGATGATTGGACAAAGGCAATTATTATATCTATTTTTAAGAAGAGCAACAAGATATTCTGTGAAAACTACAGAGGAATAGCATTACTGTGCCATCATATTAAGATTTAGGAAAAGATAATTTTACAAAAACTTGGGACCAAGCTAGAGTCACAATTAAGAGAACAAGAAGAAGACATTTATCATGCTGGGAAAAGAGAATCAATTCCTGTTTCATAGAATGCAGTCAGTCGAGATGATCCAGAACCACGCAATCACACCCACTCCTGCACTTCCTCATCTGACTGCAACCAACACCCTCACGTCTGTCTTTGGATCACCACTGATGTGAAAATCACCAGGCTGATGATCTGGGCTGTGTGAAGGATGTTGCAGTGTTTCCCACCCAAATTTCTGAAGTGGACCTTTCGTCCGATTGGCAGTTTGGGGGTGAGCATTGTTGTGCATCAGGATAATTCTGTCTGACAGCACTTCTGATTGTTTTGACCTTTTTGCATCACATTTTCTCAGAATGTCTTCATAGTGCTGTGCATTGACTATAGTTCCATGGTAGACGAACTCAACAAGCAGTTCAAGAAAGAAGTCGTCATGACCTTACATGGTGCCACAGTTTCGAGCCTGAGGGCAAGCGGCAAAGCCAGCGAAAACATCCCACATCTCCCCTGCCATAGGAATCCACAACTGTTTACACAAGTCCAGTTAGTTGCACAGTGGGTATGAAAGAGAATCAGTTGTTGGGAGTGAGACAGGGTTGCAGCCTACCCCAATGTTGTTCAGTCCATATATTGAACAACCTGTGAAGGAAAATAAGGATACATTTGGTAAGGGAATTACAGTTCAGGGAGAAAAAATGAAAACTTTCCACTGCGCTGATGACATTGTAATGATGTAAGAGACATCAAAGGACGTTGAAGAGCAGTTAAATGAAATGGATGGTGTCTTGAAAGAAGGATATAAGCTGAACGTTAACAAAAACAATACAGGAGTAATGCAATGTACTTGAATTAAATCAGGCAATGCTGAGGGAATTAGATTAAGGAATGAAACGCTAAAAATAGTAGAGGAGTCATGCTATTTAGGCAGCAAAATAACTGATGATGGGCGAAGTAGAGAAGCTGCGAAATATAGATTGGCAATGGCAAGAAAAGCATTTGTAAAGAAGAGAAATTTGTTAACACCAAATATAAATTTAAGTGTTGTGAAGTCTCTTTTTTTCTGAAGGCATTTGTC
Source organism: Schistocerca americana (assembly GCF_021461395.2). Classification (NCBI taxonomy): domain Eukaryota; kingdom Metazoa; phylum Arthropoda; class Insecta; order Orthoptera; family Acrididae; genus Schistocerca; species Schistocerca americana. The sequence goes on along the minus strand of NC_060119.1, from coordinate 303,345,741 downwards.
TAAAGTGTAGCATTGTCTGACAGTGAAATGTGGGTGATAAAAACTTCAGATAAGATGAGAACAGAAGCTATTGAAATGTTATGCTACAGAGGAATGCTGAAGATTTGATGGGGAGATCACATAACTAATGAAGTGGTACTGAACAGATTTTGGGAGAAAAGAAATTAGTGGCATAAGTTAACTAATAGAAGGGGTCAGTTCATAGAAAAAGTTCAGAGACATCATGGAATCGTCGGTTTAGTATTGAAGGCTAGTGTGAGAGGGGTGGAACTTGTAGAAATTTTAGAGGGAGATTAAGAGATGAACACAGTAAACAGGTTCAGATGGATGTGGTTGCAGTAGTTAGTCAAAGATGGAGGGTTGCACAAGATATAGTAACATAGAGAGCTGTGTCAACCAGTCTTCGGAATGAAAACAATAACAATAATTATATTCTAACAAATCTAATAATAAGATGATTTCAGTTGTGTTATTTGGATTATTTACAATGAACAAAGAAATTTACATAAGTGTGTGCTTGTGAACACAAGGACATTGAATTAAACCTTCATCCTTTCTTACTCTTAAATTAGTGCATGCTAGAAATAAGTGGTGATAGTAAATACAACTGTAGTAAGAAAGAAGCTAGAGACAGATAACTGAAAAACATGTATAATTCAAAATACTGAAACCAGAAACTAATATTTACTGTATTCGCAAAACATGCTGCACCTCATATTTGAAAGCCCACTGCTTTACACACACATTACTTGCAAAAAAACTGGCAACTTATATACAAAATTACATTTGAAATACTGTATTTCATGTCAATAGCTTTCAGTTCATGTTTGGGAGATAATCATCCAGTTTCTCCCGTGTGTGTTTTATTCACTTTTTCCAGACTATGTCTCCCCCCTCCGCCTCCCCCCTCCGCCTCCCCCCTCCGCCTCCCCCCTCCGCCTCCCCCCTCCGCCTCCCCCCTCCGCCTCCCCCCTCCGCCTCCCCCCTCCGCCTCCCCCCTCCGCCTCCCCCCTCCGTCTCCTCCCTCTCACCCTCTCCCCCCCTCTCTGATAGCAAATTTGCAAGATAAATAATCAACACCTGGATAATTAAGTCAATCAGTAATTGTTGAGATATTGTCTTTTCCCATTTTTGTTTATATAATCTCTAACTTTTGGACTTTTAAAATTTCTTTCATTGCATGAAGCTGACAGGGAAAAGAAAGGATGCTTTTATTTCCATTTGGCTCTTTTATATCTTTAAAGTTTTATGTTTTGACCTTTGATTTCCGTTAAAATGTATAACACAATGTGATAATGGTTGTTGTTATTGTTGTGCTATGAGAACTGTGGGAAAAACTAAAGCCTCAGTCTCAATTTCCTCTATCTTATTTTCTTTATATTTACACATATGACAAATTAGAAATAATTATGTCAGATATTTATGCCTGTTATTATCAGAATACAAAATTCGTGCAACATATATGTATACTTAAGAATGTAATAATGATTGGAAACAATCATACTAAAGTACACTGATATTTTTGTGGAAAGAACTAGTATGCTTAAGTGCCTTTCTTCTTTTAGCACGTGTTTCCTAATGGGGCCTGTCAACCAAATTAAGAAAATGTTTGCCCCGACAAGAGTAATTGCAACAATTATGGTTATCGTGATGTTTGGACTCACTCTTTTTGCTGCCATTTGGGTGAGTATAATTTCAATCAATTTATATTCCTTGTTCACTAATTCAGGGAGTTTTTTAAAGAAAATATTTTTTCTTTTCCTGTTTAATGTACCTTAATTATGTACTTTAGCTGATAACACAACTTGTTTATCCTAATCTTAAATTGGATAATAATAGGAATGAAATCTGCTTGTAGTGTAAAAACAAACATTGTTTATTTACATGATGATCAAATCTATATCCGTCATTTTGGGTTGTTATTTCCCATAACCATTTTGCACCTCACACCATCACTATGGGATAAGTGTCATCACAGCTGCCAGTAGGTTGCTAAGCAATCCCAGAAACTTTGGGTTGACGCTGAAATGAAATGATTGTATGCCACTGTTGGTTGGAAGACTCAGCTTTGAATTGTTTGTCTGCCAAATGCGAGGCTTTTTATTTTATGCCACTTGCGCATCAGTGAAGATGAGATGAAGTGAAATGATTAAGACAACAAACCAATTAGTCCCCGAGTGAGGAAAATCTTTGTCCCAACCAGGAGTTAAATCCCGGACCCGGCAATTTAGAGGCAGCAGTGCTGACCGCAAGGGCCTATGCTGCGGATGCTAATTATAGTTCTGGTTACTTTCCCATGTTATTGCATTCTTACACCCACACAGATGTAGGCGTGCTGAGCATGTCTTATTTCTAGTATTTTCCTGATTGTATGCACATCACTAAGTTTCGTTGAAATTGCTCCAAGCACTACATAATTATGCTTTACGGGAAACGTTTCTCAAATACAGATGTACAGAATAAGTATAGATCCTGACACAAGTTGACTGATGCACATTTGCATCTATTTGTCCAATGGAGACAATATTTTTCAAAATAAACAAAGTAATGGCAATATATTATATTTTCCCATTACACCCAGATAGCAAAGTGTAACATTAAAATTGAACAGAAGAAATTTTAGTATCAAACAGTGGAGAATCCAGGATGGAATGTAACAACATAATGTAAAGGATAGTTGCTACTCCCCACATAGCACAGGTGCTGAGTCACAGAAAGGCACAACAAAAAGACTGTTGAAAGTTAGCTTTCTGCCAACCAAGCCTTTGTCAAAAATAGACGAGACACAACCACGTCTCTGGCAGCTGGAGCAGAAATATTAGTATAATGTAAGAAAATAATGAAAAAAATGTATTTTTTGCCATTTCTATACTTGTCCACTTGTAATATATTAGGATTGAGTAGTTAAAGCTTGGGGTCACAAGCAAGTGTCATTTTTTTTTTTTTTTCACATTAATAAAAGGAAAGTGGCTGTGGCTGTAAGAAAGAAAAAATAAAATAAAATTTGACAGTCCTATCTGAAAGTGACCCACATTTGGGAGGATAACAGTTCAAATTCCTGTCCAGTCACCCAAATTTATGTTTTCTGTAATTTCCCCAGGCGGATGCTGGAATGGTCCCTTTGAAAAGGGTCCTGCCAATTTCCTTCTCCATCGTTTTGTAATAGAAATTTATGCTCCATCTCTAATGACCTCACTCTCCATGGGACATTAAACTTTAATTTTCCTTCCTTCCTGCCTATCTGAAAAAGTGTAGCTAAATGTGCACTTGGGTAGTTAACAGCTTCACAAATTCAGCACACCTCGGGAAATTTGGCAGCACGTGGTAGCAGTTTGAACTGTAAGTTTTTTTTTTTTTTTTGTCCGAAGACCAGTGTGATGCAGCTCTTCATGCTAGTCTGTCCAGTGCAAGCCTCATCATCTCTGCATAACTGACACATCATACTTCCATTTGAACTGGCTTCCTTTTTTCAAGACTTGTTTTCTCTCTCTAATTTTTACCTCTCACACTTCCTTCCATTACCAAATTCACAATTTTTTGATGCTTCGTGTGTTGTATCAACTGAACCCTCCTTTTAGTCAATTTATGCCACAAATTTTTCTCTCATGTTCTATTCACTATGTCATCATAATCAGGCAATCAAAATGTCTGATCTTCAGCATTCTTCTATAGCACAACATTTCCAAAATATTTTATTCTCTTCTTGTCCAAACTGTGTATTGTCCAACTTTCGTTTCTGTACGAGGCTATATTCCAGGCAGATACAGTCAGAAAAAAAGGTCCTAACACTTAAATCTATTTTCGATGTTCCCAAATTTTTCTTCTCCAGAAACACTTTTCTTGCCATTGCCAATTTACATTTTCCATCTTCTTTACTTTGGCCATTATCAGTTATTTTACTGCCCAAATAGCAAAACTAATTTACTATTTTTGGTGTCCCATTTCATAATCTAATTCCCTCAGCATTGCTCGATTGAATTCGGCTATATTCTGTTTTGGTTTCAGTAATGTTAATCTCATATCCTCCTTGCAAGACATTATCCATTTCATTCAACTGCTCTTCCAAGTCCTTTGACATCTCGTACAGTATTACAGTGTTGTCAGCAAGCAAAGTTTTTATTTCTTCTCCATGAACTGTAATACCCTTTTCAAATTTCTTTTTGCTTTCCTTCACAGCCTGCTCAGTGTACGAACTGAATAACACTGGGGATAGGCTACAACTCTGTCCCACTCCCTTCTCAACCACTGCTTCCTTTTCATTTCCTTAATCTCTTGTTAACTACTGTCTGGTTTCTGCACAAGTTGTATTTTACCCCTGCTGAAATGTCAGTGAACACCCCAGGATAAATGAACAACTATACGGACATGGGAAAGTGCAGGTCATTTATAACAATTCATTTGTTACTTCACAAGAGACCAACAGTATTTTATTGCACAGATAAATCCTATAATTCAGCTGCCTGGCAAAAAACACATTTCTTCTGAATTCTCTTATTCCATCTTACTGCCATAAATACGAGGGAGGAGGAGGGGGGGGGGGGGCGTTCGTAAAATTTCTAGCCTAACAAATAAAGAATAACAGAAATTTCAGAATATCAATTTATTTTTCAACATAGTACCCGTGTACACTAATACACTTGCCGGCACACTCTGATAACTCCTGCAAACCAATGAAATAAAAGGTCTTAAGATTTCAACCAAGCATTCACAGCATCAATCACTGCGTCTTCATTGTCAAATCGTTGTCCTTTGAGATCATTTTTTGTGTTTGGGAAAAGAAAAAAATCTGATGGAGCCAAATCTGGAGAATATGGCAGACGACATAACAATTAGAGCCCACAGTCATGCAGAGTTTCCAGTGTTGTGAGGGCTTTCTGCGCTGTGCATTGTCCTGATGCAAAAGAACTCCGCACACCAATTTTTCTGCACCTTTTTTTCTTTCTCTTTTCTCTCAAATGGTGCAGAAGGGTGCAATAGTATAGTGCATTAATGGGTACACCCTTTTGCAAGTAATCCATCGTAATTACCTCTCTGCATCCCAGAAGACCAATGCCATTATCTTAGCAACTTTTTTTTGCACTCAGAATTTTTTTGGGGTAGGTGATTGAGGTGGTTTCCATTCTTGTTTTGTTTCGCGATCAAAGTGGTGAACCCATGTTTCATCCATTGTCACATACCTTGCAAGAAAGCCTACTTAATCCGCTTCAAATTGACAGACGATTTCTTCACAACAATGCACATGCTCCTGTTTCTGATCTGCATTCAAGTCTTTTGGGACCCTTTGAGATGAAACTTCCTGCACCCTCAAAATATCCGCAACAGTGTCTTGTACACGCTCATGGGAGATTCCAAATGTGGTTTCAGTGTGCTGCAACATTGTTCGACGATCCTGCAAAATCTTACCGTGAATGGCAGTTGCTCTTTCATGAGTGGCAACAGTGACAGGCCTTCCACTCCTTGGCGCATTTTCCACACTCATTCTTTCATGTTTGAAGTTGGACACCCAGTTTTTCACTGTTGCATAAGACAGAGCACTGTCCTTACGTGTATTCCACACGCCCTTCACATTTTCCTTGTGTGTCACTCCTTTCAAATTAAGATATTCAATCGCAGCATGGTTCTTGATTCTCTCGATAATTGCCATTTTGCTTACACTACGCATCCTAGCGATTCACACACACATTAAAAATGGAATCTCTTCAATTCAGATTTACAGGTAAACAACACACTTTTAGGTTCAATATAAATAACTATAAAAAATAAATTTTTATAACACTGGTCAAAGTTGAATTGCATGAATCTGAAAACATATTTGATCAATCAGAGTAAGGCCACATGCCAAAAATACATTTCTTCTGAATTCTCTTGCTCCATCTTACCACTGTAAATATAGAGCATTTTCAAACATTCTTTAAAAATGGAAATGCTTCAGTTCAGATTTACAGGTAAGCAATGCACAAATAGGTTCAATAAAAATAAAAAATTTCTTACACACTGGCCGAAGTGAATCACATAATTCTGGAAACATATAAAAACTATTACATTAAAAACCCAGCTTCTTCTTCTTCTTCTTCTTCTTCTTGGTTGGCTCTACAGCCCTTGAAGAACCTTGGCCTCCTGTATCACCTGCCTCCATTCTTCTCTGTCCATCGCCTTTAGATCTTCTTCCATATCGTCCAGCCACCTTTTCTGGGTCTACCTCTTCTCCTTCTCCTGTCAGGTTTTGCCATGAAAACTTTCTTGACACCCAGAGTTTCTGGCATTCTCTGTACATGTCCTGCCCATCTTAGTCTTCCCTGCTTAATTTTAAAAACAATATCAGTCTGTCCAAAAAGAGTTTGTAGTTCTACATTTGTCCTTACTCTCCAGCCATCTTCCCCTCTCACTGCTCCAAAAATTCTTCTCAGTATCTTTCTTTGCCATCTCAATAACCAGTTCTCCTCCTTTAATGTCAATCCAGCCTTCTGATCCATATATTACTATAGGTCTTAATATGGTCGTGTATATTTTGTTTTTTGTATTCCTACTAACATTCCTGGAATTAGATTCATTCTGCAAGGCAAAAGAGTAACAATTTCCACTTGCTATCCTTTCTTGAATTTCTACTGCTACTTTATTGTTCTCCGTTATTACAGAATCTAAATATTTAAATATTTTCACCCTTTCATAATCTTTCCCATTCATTACTATTGAATTCTTTTGTCCATTTATATTGGGCTCCCCCATCACCATATATGTTGTTTTTTATGTTTACTTCTAAACCTACTTCTTTTGCTGCTTCCTCTAACATATCGTAGTTCCCCTTTAGTGCCCTTACATTCCTAGCCATTAATGCTACATCATCTGCATATGCTACCACTTGAACTTGCCGATTAAGTATTGTTCCTCTTGGGTTTATTGGCATTTACCACATCCCCTTTCTAAAACTAAATTAAATGGCATTGTAGAGATTATTTTTCCCTGTTGTAGCCCCCTCTGTACTTGGAATTCACCAGACAGTTCTTGCTCTGCTCTTACTTTACACACTGTTCATTGTCATTTCTGTTAAATTGACCAGTTTTAGTGGGATTCTAAATTCTTTCGTGATCTGTATAATTTTCTTCCTGTGTAGGCTGTCGTACACTTGCTTAAAATCAATGTACAACTGATGTAGTTGCTTGTCATACTCATAAAACTTCTCTATCACTTGTCTTTATAAAAATATCTGATCCATCGTGGATCTGTTCCACCTAAATCCAGCCTGATAGTCCCCCAATAACCCTTCCATAATCCCTCAAGTCTGGAGGCTAAAATTTTACTAAATATCTTATATGTTATGTCTAAGAGAGTGATTCTATGATAATTGCTACATTCTGACTTGTCACCTTTTTTATATAATGGACAGATAATTTCCATGTTCCACTCCTTAGGCATTACCTCCTTTATCCATATTTTCTTTATCACTTCACAGACTGCCTCCTCCATTTTCTTTCCCCCATATTTTAATAATTTGGCCTGTATGCCGTCTTCTCCTGCTGCTTTATTATTTTTTATGGTCTTGATAGCATACTTCACTTCCTCTAGCTCTGGTACTACTTCCTCTTCCCGATCCTCTACATTTAGCTCTGATTCCAATTCTGAGTCCTGTTCCCTTTCATTCTCAATCACGGTTCCTTCTCTCAGGGGACACCGCCTTATCGTAGGCACCTTCAGTGCTGGGCGCGAGGGTTTGCGCGCTCTGACGAAGTCAAGAGCTGTGCCAGCGATAGCGTAGCTACTGGCACGGTCACCCAAGCTGGATTGGTCTCGATGGAGGAGTCAGTGTGTCCCACAATGTAGGGTGGGGCTAGGGAAACCAACCCTCCTAGGGGAGTAAATCCTAAAAAATTCCAGGTCCTCAAAGTCTGGGGTTGGGTATGAGGCTAACAACCCCACCCCGGAAAAAAGTGCTGTTGCGGATACTATACATATGCCTTGGAACAGAAAGGATTGCATGTTGACGACCCGCCAAGAAAAACGGTTAAAGAGAAGGAACACGGATATTTGGATAGCCACCTGGAATGTGAGGACACTCAAGAGGCCTGGCAAGCTACAAGAAATTGGGAATGGACTATATAAGTATCAAGTGAAAATAGCAGAATTAAAAGAAACCAGATGGAAAGGGCAAGGAATGATAGCGTTGGGACTAATGTTGTATAGCGGTGGAGATACAGGCCAAGGCACTGGTTTCCTTCTATATAGATCTATGAAGGCAATAAGTGGCAGAACGTGTTCTGTAAGGATAAGGGCAAATTTTTTTAACATTACAATAGTGAATGTCTACGCCCCTAAGGAGGAGCCAGATGAAGATGCAAAGGATATATTTTATGCCAGATTGGAAGAAGAAATTGGTAAAATTCAAAGGCACGATGTGAAAATTATACTTGTAGACCTAAATGCAAAAATAGGGAAAGAAGAGGTACATAGAAGTATAATAGGAAAGGAAAGCCTACACAATGACAGTAATGATAACGGGCTCAGACTAACAGACTTCACCAGTGGGAAGAACATGATAATTAAAAGCACCTATAACCCAAGGAAAGATACATAGAAATGTATGTGGGTATCACCAGATAGAAACACAAGAAACCAAATAGATCACATACTCATAGACAAAAGGCATGCATCAGATATTATGTAAGTTAGCAGCTGCAGAGGGGCAGATGGAGAGACAGACCACTACTTAGTACAAATTAGATACAGGCAGAAGATAGATTTGGTAAGAAACCAAAGGAATAAGATAAGAATGAAACACAATATACAAAGGCTCCAAACAAAGGAAACACAGGAGGAATATAGGAAGAAACTAGAAGAGTTATTGGAAGCAGGGAGAAACACAGTGAATGAAGATAATATGGAAACTAAATGGGAGTCATTGAAAACCGCCATCAGTGTAGCTGCAGAAGAGATACTGGGGAGAGAACAACGCAAAAGGGTGGTTAAGTGGTTTGACGAGGAATGTTCAACAGTAGTACGCAAGAGAAATGAAGTGAGACAGATAATGAATGGAGTGTGTGCTGATATGTAACTTGCTGGCGGATTAAAACTGTATTCCGGACCGAGACTCAAACTCGGGACCTTTGCCTTTCACGGGCAAGTGCTCTACCACCTGAACTACCCGGCACACAGTTTTAATCTGCCAGAAAGTTTCATATCAGCACACACTCCGCTGCAGAGTGAAAATCTCATTCTGGAAACATGCCCCAGGCTGTGGCTAAGCCATGTCTCCGCAATATCCTTTCTTTCAGGAGTGCTAGTTCTGCAAGGTTCACAGGAAAGCTTCTGTGAAGTTTGGAAGGTAGGATATGAGATACTGGCAGAAGTAAAGCTGTGAGGACAGAGTGAGAGTCATGCTTGGGTAGCTCAGATGGTAGAGCACTTGCCCGCAAAAGGCAAAGGTTCCGAGTTCGAGTCTCGGTCCGGCACACAGTTTTAATCTGCCAGCAAGTTTCGAGACAGATAATGTTGCACAGCAACACGAGGTTAGTGGCAGAAGAATACAGAGAAAAGAGGAAAAGAGCGGATAAGCTTTATAGGGTAAAGAAAAGGCAGCATGAAAGGAGGAGGATAGAGCAGCTGGACGAAATGGGAGACAATAAAGAAATCAGAAGGTTCTATGAAAGAACAAGAGATTTGAAGGATAAGGACGGAAATCTAATTGGAGATAAAAGCAAAGGCCTAGAAGGGTGGCAAAAGTATTTTACAGAACTGCTTGACGGGAAAGAAGGGGATAAAAACCTAACTTCAGACAGGGAAACCATGGTAGGGGAATGTACGGCAGGCTGGGTCTGAATAAGGTGGTTTAGAAGAACGGACACTACTGGATAAATTATGCCCAATTACTACAAGATAAAAACTCAACTTATGAGGAATGCATCAGCAAGCCAGGAATTACAAACAAAGAATCAACCAAGAGGTGACGGAAAAACCATCTGCCAACTAGACAGACAGATTGTGCCAGTAGGCAAAGATGTGAATACATAGAATTGAGCCAACATGGCTCACCTGCTGCCTTCACAATTTCAAAGAGAATATTCCAGTCAACATTGTCAAAAGAGGTGTGTGTGTGTGTGTGTGTGTGTGTGTGTGTGTGTGTGTGTGTGTGTGTGTGTTTTTACTTCATGCCTATCTGACCTACAATAATGCTTGCACTGTGCTGTTAATAGTAGATTACCCACATTCTTATTGTCTAATTCATTATTAGACTTACTCCCACATTACCCCAATTTGATTTTGTATTTAACTACCATGTTGTCACCTGACCAGAAGTCCTGTCCCTTCTGCCACAAAACTTCACTAATTCCCATTGTATCTAACTTCAACCTTTCTGTTTCCCTTTCTACATTTTGTAACCTAACTGCCCAATTAAAGGATCTAACATTACACATTCCTATCCTTAGAATGCCAGTTTCATTTCTTCTGGTAGCAACAACCCCCTGAGTAGACCCTGTCTGGAGATCCAAATGCAGAAATTTTTCCTAAGAGGATGCATATCATTTAACCACACAGTAGAGCTGCCTTGGGAAAAATTACGGCTGTAGTTTCCACTTGCTATCAGCCATTCGCAGCACCAGCACAGTGAGGCTACATTGTTTGATGTTACAAGGCCACATCTATAAATCATCCAGACTGAAAAGGTTGCCCCTCCTCAGGAACAATGTTTGTCTGCCCTCTCAACAGTTTCCCCTGCATTGTGGATGCACATATGGTACAGGTATCTGTATCTTTGAGGCACACAAGCCATCCCACCACTGTAACATCCATGGTCCACAAAATATAACAAATGATTTAAGCTTTATCAAGTAGATCATTAAACGATATCTATATATGGAAATTAAATGTTGGTTGTTATCTCGTCAGTCAGTACATATTTGATTAGTTAAGAGAGATATATTGAATGTATGCAAAGAAGGGCGGCACAGGTGGGTTGTTTGACTCATGGGAAAGAGTTATGGAAAGGTTGGAAAACACTAAGTGGCAGGTTCTGGAAAATAGGCACAAATTATCACATGAAAGCCTATGTAAAAAACATGAAAACCCCGTATTAATTGAAAAAAGTAGATATATTCTTCAGTCAACTTTGTATCACTTCCATTGGGACCATGCAGACAGAATTAGGTTAATCACACACACACACACACACACACACACACACTCACTCTTAAGCAGTCATTAGTCCTGCAGTCTGTATGTGACAGGAACAAGAAGAAAGGTTACATATTGTATCACGCTATATACCCTCTGCCATGCCCTACAGTGATTTGCCGAGTACTTATGTAGAAGTCTACCAGCAATGAAGAAATATGATTCTTTTTTCCATAGTGGATGATGAAACACTGTGACTCTATTATAAATTAATTTTGAAGAAATTCTAGTAACCAGTACTTTTATGTCCTCAAACTTATTTCATTGTCCTTCCTGGTTTTAGGTGTCTTCAGACTTGCCTATGAAAGGTGCACATGTAGATTATTACATAAAACAAATAGTAGATCAAATATGTGTTCTTGACATTTGTCTCTTCTTCTTCCTTTTCTTTTGTGCGACTACTGAAATATAAGAACAGAGAATTATAAACAGAGCTTGCTTGTCAGATTGTAGTGCAACACACACCTGATTGGAACCAGAAAGTTACAATTAGTTTCGTTTTATGTAGATAGCATTTGTATTCACGCATTAAGTATATGATATTGTATAGTGTTAATTTCTCTTATATCATAAGCTACATCCATATTTCATACTCCATTTAAGTAGGCTATGGTAAACACTAATCTTTAACAGATATTTTGATGTTATATGTACAGATACTGAAAGCAAGTATAACAAAAGTTTATGAAAATCTTGTTCTAGCATGTGTGTTTGACTGGTGTACAACTGTCATTTTTCCTGTGACTTAAAACAGTGTGAAAGTTCTGAATGAAGTTTTTGTTTGCTATAGAGTTTTTTTCATTCAGTTAACAGTTGTTGGATGATTGAATGTGTGTGTGGTTTCCAAGTTCTTTTCAATATCTGTGACAGCACGGTCACTCTCATCAACTGTGTGGCAAGCGGCTGTGTGCTTAATCATTGCGCAACCTACATCAGGTAATTCTGCCTATTTGCCCTATAGTGTGGCAGGAACAAGAATCATACTTAAGCTTGTAAATTCCTGATTATTATGTATTTGGTAGCCTTTGTTAACAGTTGTATACAACTGTTCTGTAGTTTGTCTGGGTGTATACGACCCGGGACAACCGGGAAATCCAGGAAAAATGTGGGAATTTTTTCATTCAGGAGAAAACCGGGAAAAACCTGGAATTCTAAAAAAAATCCCGGGAATTTTTTATTGTTTTAGTTTTCAGTTAAATTTTTGTGATTTTGACTGGTAAGAACCAATACTCTAACAAAGAATATTACTGTATCCCACTTCTGCAGAATAATGCTGCAGCAACAAAACATGAACGACAGAAGAAGAAAAAAAAAAGAAAAAAAAACCTAAGTCTCAAAGGAAATACGTCGTATACAATAATAAAACACAGTGCTCATACAAGCGTCTGCCAACAGCAAAGTGTGTCAAAGGCTTTAGGAAGACTATGTAACGCTTCCTAACAACAAATTGCCTCCGATGATCGTGACGTGACAGCTGTTTATATTAGATTAGTTTGAGCAGTTGCGGGTGGGCTCTTGAGTGCAGTTGAGTCGCCTTCTCCTGCTTCTGGCTACAGATGTGTGGCTGGGCACCACTATCTAGTATTGCCCTGGTTCGGAAATATCGCAGATCCGGGGCTGATCCACAGAGCAGTCTAAGTTGTAGTGGGGAGGTGGGTGGTTTCCACGTGACCCGTGTTTACGTTTAGTGATTTTGCTGTTTCCTCTTAATTTATTGCTCTCACATTAAATGAAAACAAAAGATTTCTGTAGCCGGGAGCTATCAAATGAATTAAAATACATTCACATAATTACGGAAGGCTAAAATATGCTGTTAGTTTCAGGTTTTATTTCCACCTTTTTGACAATCAAGCATTAATCGCCTTGCAGAACAATGAAGTTATTTTTGTCGGTTTGCTAAAGAGATTTGGCTTTTATTAGTCTTTTGGGCTGAGGCAGTCAATTTATTTTAAACGAAGTGTTCAATTTCACACTGCTGGCTAGTTTCAACTGTTCGCTGCATTTCAAGGGCACGTTTTACATCTTCTAGCTCATATGGCATTATGCCATAATAAAGAACCAAACATGAGATAATACGGTATTGGTACTCAAGAAAATGTACACCCGATTCTGGATATACAAATGTGCACTTTAAGCCAAATAATGCATTTTAGTATGGTTCATCAAATTCCGATGCTCTTGAAGTATCCTCTCATGTCTTGTTTCTTTTATGACATAATGCAAGATCTTTTAATGTTCTACACGTACGAACATGCGGGCTTCCTGCGTCATCGTAGCTGCATAAGCGCAGTGACGCCTGTTACCTGGTGCTCTCTGCCAACTGCTGAAACGACCCTATTTCTAACAGGTCACCCCCCCCCCCCCCCCCCCCCCCTCCCCAGTTTAGTTTTCTGAAGTGCTCGGAAATTCTACGTCGGTGTATAAGACCATAAACATTCAAAGGATTGATAAGTTTTACAGTGCCGAGGAAAAGTATACTGTCACTTAACACGGAAAAACAGTATTTTCACCCTGGAGAAAATGTATTTTCATCCAGGAAAAATTTGGGGATTTTTTTTTCCTTGTCCATGTATACACTCTGTTTGTTGTTGGTAATAAGATATATTTGCAGTTTCATATGGTAAGTTCCTGTTTGTGTGTGTGTGTGTGTGTGTGTGTGTGTGTGTGTGTGTGTGTGTGTCAAAGATGCATTGTACTTACAGGTCAAAAAAGTTACTTAAGAAAAGAAAAAAGAAACTGGATGTAAGAACAAATATTAGAAATACTGTTTGTTTTACGTGATAATTGTAAGTGTGCACCTTCTACAGATTGGTGTGAAAACCTCCAAAACAGACAAAGGGCAATAAAATAAATTTAATAACATAAATATTGTGGGAGGAATTACAGTAACCAATGACTAGAGACAACATAACTTTCAGTAGTAGCAATGTCATTACCAGCTTGGTTTTAGAACTTTGTTTAATGTAATCCATAATCATTCTTGTCACACAACAGTTAAGTTGTGGTTTAACAGAATCCTACATAATTGCTGTAAATATTATAAAAAATTTACAAGGAGGATGAGGGAAAAAGTCTATTAAAATGAAATTTGTAATTAAAAACTTATCTAACTAATAATTTTGCTTCAAAATAATATTCATTATTGTAATACTCACTCAGCACTTGTTGCTGTTTCAATTCTTCAACTGAAAAGCACACTTGTACAATTCAGATATTGGACAATTAGCTTTCTTTTTTCACTGAAATGCAAGGAATGAAAATAAGTGCTAGAGAACCATACTGTAAATATGCTTGACTTCTTTTTTACTTGTTGGCAAGCAAAAAATATATGGTGCAAGTTTATTATTGTATTGTGAGGCTGTGTTAATAATAAGTTTATTGTGAGATTCATTTAATGAGTACTTTTAGTTACAGTTGTTCCTTAGTTAGTAAATAATGTTTTGCCAAGAACAGTACTCTATGTAAGTGTAGTGCACACAACTTATTTTACTGCTTAAAAATCATTAAAAATAATCTCATCAATACAATTATTTTTTCTAGTGGAAGAAAGCTGGCTTGGCACTGCTGTTTGTTATCCTTCAATCCCTTGCCATGACGTGGTATTCTATCTCATACATACCATATGCTCGAGATGCAGTTAAGAAAACTGTCTCTGCTTGTATTGCATAATGGATGCGAAGGAAAAAGCACATTTTTCGTGTGCTGTGTTGATATTGTGGTAACGTTGGAGGCAGCAACTCGGATCATCTGTACAAGTTAATTTATATTTCTCTGTATATGCAAGAGATTTTGTATGTGCACATGAGTGTTTCGTGCTGTCCTTCCAGGATGTGACCTGTAGCTTTTATTACTGATGTACTATGTTACTATCTATTCTTGTAAATATCTTGATGTTTGTGGTTATAAATGTATTTCAAGGCTGACTGTGTGTTAAAGATTATAAATTTAACTCCAGAAATTATTTTTGTACAAATGTTGATATAATCTTTAAATAATGTTTCAGGGCACATCCTACATTGTACTCAGTTACTGTTTTCAAAGAATTGTTTATTGCACTTTCTTCATTTTTAGCTGACATTAGTAGTCAGAGAAAATTGAATTTGATTGTTCACTGAATGAAAGAACTAATTATGTAAAATTTGTTATACAAAAAGGAAGCAGAAACAGCTTCTACTTTTCTTGTTTTGTGAAAGGTGAAGCATGGATAGAAAATTACACTGTACAGAATTGCCATATTGTCCTCTCAAATAAACTGATTAAAACTTGTCAGGTAACTAAGAAACTCAAAAGAATTATGTCAAGAATAAGAATATCTTTGCAAAGTGCTACATTAAAAAAAAAAGAGTAGAAAGAAGTGATTAGTTACATGCTATTTATGTTAAAGTAAAATTTCATCAGTAGCCCATTTCATGACTGTTGCTAATTGTATGTACCGTTTCTGTGAAAAAGAGAGAATGTTGTATTGGCATGTTTTAGCATGTCTGTGTGCCAGTTTAGCTAATTCCTTCTGTACAGTAAAGGCATTAACTTCTCTTAGGATTTTCCATTTTCTGATGTTTGCAGCCAGTATTTGTACAATTGTCATTAACTAAGCAGTGTTGGTCATACCATGTCAGCACAACTGAAAATATGTGTTGGTACTGATTTTTGGTACAATTTTTTTTGATATCAGATATAATTAAACAACAGTCCTATACAGTACATTGGATTTCTATGTTTCTACTAGCTGATGAATTTAAATAGTGCATCCATGTGGCAACCAGTCATTGTCTCAGAGCAGTGTAAAGGTATAATTTGAAGCTCTGACATTTTTGATAGCTCATTTATCTGACAAAGATAACCACTCACTATACAATGGAAGTGTTAAGTAGTAATTGGGTTTACAAATGGATTTTTTCCATTTGTGAGAGTGATCCCATAGTTGCCACAAAAATTTTGTGTATGCTGAAGTACAGCAGACAAATCATTTCAAAATTTTCTTCTACACAGTGCATAGTTGTCTATTATCCTAGTATTTGTTTATACTTAGCCAGTCAAATTGATGGATTTTTTTCCATCTGTGTGAACAAATGTTTCTTCTGACTGTCTTCTTGTTTTGCTTCTAAAAATATCATGCCACACGGTATGCAACAAAATAAGGTCCTGTTTTCGCCATTTTTGTAGTTCACAATTGTTTCATATGAAGCTATAAACACATTAATGATTCTTCTAGAGTAAATAGTAAGTAACATTTTTCCTTTGCGTATATTTGAAATATTCTTCATTGGCATTGCTGAAATGTTGGACATAAAGAGTATATGTAAAAAGATATTACAGTGTTGTGCACTTTCCTCCATAATAGTGTCTTGTGGAGTGGGCACTGAAGTGTAAATTTATTGTGAGAAGTGAGAGTGGTACAAAGCAATGACATTCGTAGATCAAACATTGAAATTTTTACTTTGCTCAAATTCTGATTGCATTTCATTTTCTGAAAGTGAAATGTAATTCACTCTGTAAGTCAATTACATATGCTGTGAATTTTATATTTATATATTTAATCTGATATAAACTCTCATTATTTTAAAAAAAGTACGTAAACAGTATTCAAAATTTTTATGTAATGATTAAGAAAGGTCAATCTGCTGACATTCTTAACTTGAGAAATTGTATTCCCATATGAAATGAAAAAAAATTTTTTTTTTCAGTTCCACAAAATTACCTTTGTGCCAAAACTTAATGTTCTTTATTTCAGTTTCACTCTGCTCCCTCAAATATTTGGAGTGGGAAAAAATTACACATACCAGTAACTATGTTAAAAAAAGGTGTAACAGAATTCTTCAGTTAATTTCATACATGCAGTTACTGCAATCAAAAATTTAACTCTAAAAGGAATTATCATTATACTGCTGAAGTCCAAAAAATTAATAAAAGTGTGAGAAAAGAACAAATCGTTGTTTTTATATGTTGCTTATGATAAAATAGAACAGTTAACTCACTAAAATAGAACATTTATGCTTAACAATTTAATTTATTGACTGACATAAAATTGTTAGTGAACAATTCAGGATAGTTAAAACACAAGGGTTCTCCTCCTCCCACCCCATAGTGGTGGCAAGATCTCTGAGAATAAAAGATATGGGCTAAAATATCTTTGCATTATAAGCATAATTGTTAAAAATAGACAGATGAGCCAAATATTCCGCAGACAAAAAATTAACCTATGGTATAAATAGTGACTGCACTCAAATGGGACACCCAGAATGTTGATGATCATTTCATTTTTCATTCTCAGTTATCTGAAAATCAACAAGCAAGATAGTGGGGGGAGGGGGGGGGGGGGAGGGGGAGGGGTGGCAGCGGCGACATTCACATTTTATGTGAGATAATGTTCATTCAAACTGTTTGGAGGAAGCACTCATTGTGCAACAAGTTGTCCATCCCCACCCCACTTGACACAGCACATTGGTGAGCTGCAAGGACTCTGCAACAATAATACAGCTCTATATTGCAGAAATCTGTAACTTGAGAAAATAAGAAGTGTCTGTTTAAACAGTGTTCCAAACATGCAACATGCAGGAGCATTGAAGTAATTGAATGATAGAAAAGTAGAGGGTTTTTGGCACTCCAACTTCTCTGAAAATAAGAAAGAGTGTACCAGATGCTAAAAAAAGTAGATGACAATGGATGTCAGGTAAATAAAGTGGGGAAAGAACCCAACTAAGCTCGAAAAAATTATGCCAACAGGCTGTGAGGAATCAGAATTGGGGATAGTACACTAAAAGTTCTCAATAGATTATAATAATTATGCGGTATTGTAAACAAAATTCAGAGCAATAATGCTAAGGAGAAAGAGAAAAATGAAAATTTTACTTGGAGCAAAACAATGTATCAAACAAGTGAGGGTGCAAAGTGTGAACACTGAGTAATTGAATTGTGGCACTGTGGAGACATTTGAAATATGATACTAAGAAAATGAAAGGGAATACAGAGAATGTTGTTAAGTGTTCAGATTTTGCAACTTTTTAATTTTAGTGATTTGGTGACTATTAATTGCATTCGGAGTCAAAAAAGGACTGCTTCATGTATGAAGACTTGTAGACACCTAAAAACCAGATGGCTGGCAGGTTAAAGTACTGGTAACTACTTATGAGATGCAAACATTGTGTAGTTATTTTCAGATAAAGGGGGAAAAAATTGGATCTTTGTTTCAGATAAAAAGATTTACCTGATGTGAGAGACAATTATGAAACTAAATATAATTTGCAGGGGTAGTTGATAAGTTCTACAGAATTCGTATGAAAATACATTAATCGTAGAAGAAAAGGATGCTATGCAGTTGGCCATATTCACAATTAAACAGAATATTGTGACAGTACATATTGCTTAGACAGTATACTTCATGAAAGTGCAGAGAGACTTGTGCCTAGCAAGACATCAGGTGCATTTAAGTTGGTACCTACTGTGTCTATTTCCAAGAAACTTTAGTTCTGAAACTGAAGTAAGAGGAAAAGGGTAAAAGGAAGAGACCTCCAGCTGTTAAAGTTCTAGAATTGAAGGTAAATATATTAACATATTTCTTACAAATTCTTAAATAAACAACAGTTCTTACACACACACACACACACACACACACACACACACACACACACAGAGAGAGAGAGAGAGAGAGAGAGAGAGAGAGAGAGAGAGAGAGAGAGAGAGAGAGAGTGTGTGTGTGTGTTTATGTATTATATGTACAATATAACTTTGCACTTTTCTGGGAACTGTGAAACTTTGGGTTAGTATGGATTGTTTAAAACCATTGCCAAGAAACAATTCAGCATCATAGAATGCATAGTGAATGCAATGCAATGTGAATTACAGTATGCTGCTCGCCCAAATTATATTGCATGTATAGTTATTGAGTGTATAGCTAGGCTGATAAACATAGCAGTAGTAGTTTTTATAATAATATCCCAGTGTGCTTTTGCATCATTTTTGGTTAATAATACTTTTCCTTCCAGGTTCAAGTGCGTATATTAAATGTTCAAAACTCGAATTGTGTATAATTTCTTATCATGTTAATGTGTAGATGGTACAGCATTTCCTATCTTCTACTTAATCCCTTTCGTGTCACATCATTTTTGTATTCAAAAAGGTAGTAATTCAGCAGATGAAACAAAAATAATTACTTTTTATTCTTGAGTTTCTGAAGCAATAATATATTGTAAGTGTGCCCAAATACAATTTACATATCAGATAATGATAGTACACATGTATTTGACAGAGCAGTGTGGAGATAATGATTAGGTTTATTTGACAACAAAACACCTATTTTTCATTCTTACATTATTGTAAAACTGTTGAAGTATGTAAATTTTAATGTGATTTAGAATAGCAGTCATTTAAATTTCAGAAACTGTGCATTATTTTGGCAGTATGCCTTCCTTAGCAAAATGTGTGAAAACATACTGACCCTATTCAACTTTATTCTAGTAGTTATATTTTATATCAAATTTGTTATAGATCTCGGGTCTTTTAAAAGTTGAGACAACTTGCTAGCTTCCAGAGGGTACTGTGGTACGTCTATGTAGGAACATTTTTTGCTTTAAACATTCTGAATGTGTCCTCAACGTTCAGTAGCATATATGGTTTCAAAGGCAACAGTGTCCCATCTCTTTGGAATGCTTAGCCCAGATATGTCGACTAAGTTAGTTGAAAGTCTAGGCTGATTCTTGTGATATTTTCATGGTTGGTTAAATTGTTACAGATACACACTCTAACACTAAATCTCTTTTATAGTACACTAAACTATTAAAATGGTCATGACCTAGATTTATCTCACCTCACCTACAGAACTGTAACAAATCTGTCAACTGATGCCTGAGACTTGACCTTTTAAGTGCAATGCCTTATGCTTGCAAAAAGAACTGTTACTGTGAGGTAGTAATGCTGCTTAACTAAAATATCTTGGGGAACAAATTCCTAGCAGACTACCCCTTCATAAAAATTTAATGTTGGTTCTTGCAGTGAAGCAGTCTTCATCTGGCTAAGATGTCACTTAGTTTCTGGGTCACACACACAACACCATGCTTCATCACATGTAATAATTTTTGTCAAAAACTTGATACTAGCTTCTGCTCAGAAGCTGGTAGGAAAAGTGGTTCAGAATGGTGTACCTTAGACGCAGTTAACAGAATCTATTACTTGTTACTTTTGCCGCCCCCCCCCCCCCCCCCCCTTGTGCACATTGCAATCCTTGGAAGATTCCTACACAGTTCACTGTGTTCCTGATTGATATACATTTAAGTGGCACCTCTCTTTTGAGAAGTAGGATGTTTCTAGCATGTGAGACATCTACAGCAGGGATTCCCGTATACTGTATGATTAAACAGTCACTTTGAGAGATTATCTAATTTGGAATTCAATGTAGTTGGACATCAGCTGGTAAAGGATCAGCATTCATCATTTCATTTTTTCCGATAGCATCTCCTTGAGCAGGAAGAATCTGTACCTTTTTCAGTATGTATACTGTCATTATTAATTTTTTGTTCTTTATCTGAATTATATCAACTTCAGTATAACCTGCCAGTAATAAGAAACAATATTCCCATTTTCAATCTAGTGCCTTCCTTCATTTTCCTAGCCTTCCTAAATTCAACAATTGTGAATTATGAATATCATGTTGTTCTGTAATACAGCATGTTTGCAGTCTATGACCACTGACAGTGAAATACCTTCAGCAAGTCAGCTCTCACTCCTGCACAGCTGAGTAGGGTGTGGTGTGGGAGTAACTGTTACCGTTACTAAACAAAGGTTCTGCAGGTACAACACATATTTTATTTTACAAAAAAGTGCATTATGTTTCAAAAAGATTCATCCAATTTCACATCACAATAAATTCTACACAACACCAAATCTGAGGATGGATTTTAAATTATGTGTAGAGCTACAAAGTTTTTAGTTTCAAAAACAACCATTCAATTTTACAATTGCATACGCTTATAAAATCGTGTGGTTCTTTTTACAATTATGTCTGGGATCAAAATTTTCATTTACCTTTCACAAATGCTCAATTGTGTGCACAACAAAGATCCAGATGAGTCAAAATATAATCCATATTTTTATGAGCATGTCTGGAGTTGTGCATTAATTGCCGTTGCTACGCAGCATCTGAATCCATCCAAATTGTTGGAAGAGGACTCACGTAGGTGCAGATATTCACAATCCACTACAAGAAAAAAGAAATCACATACTGTGTGATAAAGTGACCTTGGAGGCCAAAAGTGAAATGCAAAATTCATATGCCCATTACGGCCCATCCATCACACAGGCAGCTCATCATTAAAAAGTGCTCTTACATCGTATACCAGTGCATTGATTTTGTTGAAAAACCAAATTTTTAGCATGTTCTCACAACTGTGCAAAACGCCTGATCTCAAAAATATCCAGGTATGCATTTCCTGTAGCGAGCGAGCTGGCTGGTGGTATTGTGACCATGTGAACATGGCTGTTGCCAAACTAAAATTCTGACCCAAATTTCTATCTTTATTCATGTGAATATATTGACTTGTGAGATGGGCGTAATCTTTTTGAAATACACTGTATTTTGTGCAATAGTCAGTTTTGCAAGCTCCATAGATCTCACTATGATGTGGAATGAGTCAGTTTTACAATTTACTGAAAAATTTGGAAATTTGCCTCCATTTACATGATTGCCATACTGTTTTATTTGTATAGACATTGATTTATGTGTTTGAAGCAAATTTTAATGTGTGTTAAACTCGTTTCACTGCTATGTAAGGGATCAAAAATTTTGATTGCAGAATACATCACTCTTTTGCATATAAAATAATCAATTTTTGAAAATATAATGTAACTGGAGAGAGAAAAATCTACTCTTCCTTGTCATCCCATCTAGTAAATCTACCCTGGATTCTGAGCAACTTTTCCAAATTACCCCTTTTCTAAACCTCACCAGTCCTTTTTCTTCACCACTCTTCCTTTTCCTACAACTCTTCTGCCAGATGGATCCCCTAACTACGAAAGTGTGCAAACATTTATACGTTGTATATGTGTGTTCTCCTGCTGCCACACTGTGAGTAGATTTTATATCTATCCTATTACATTATACCACTCCTTTGTATGCCACACTAAGACTGAGTGATGGATAGTAAGCAAATCTAACTGATCTTGCAAAAAGAAACCTCAACACATCTTTCGCTTGATAATGGTTGTCTACTACATGGTTAATACTCTTTGTACATTATGAGATTCAGTCTAGGAATACTAGAGCCCAGTTTTCATAATCTTATGTCTTCAATTCTGTTAAACATTTTCGTTGATATATCATCTTTCGAAGCATAGTAGTTTGTTGAGAGAAATCATAGTTGAAGTAAATTCCAAACATATCCTTATTTTTTACTCTTTCTGAAAGAGAGACCATGTGTTAGTTGAAAATCTTCTAATGCTTCCACTGCTCTTTCTAGAACACGAAAAATATATGTAATGGTAGACACCTCTTTACCTTAACATCTCAGAAACAGAAAACAAAATCTTACTTCCTTCATTGTGAAAAATCTATGACTAATAAATTGAAGTTTTCTGTTAATATGACAGGTGGTTGTTATCACATTTAGATACATTCAGTAATAGTCACTTGTGATTAGCAAAATATCATATCCCACTAGCTAAACTGTTTTTAATGACAGGTATCTACTTTTAATTATGCCATATCTGTTTCAAGTCAGCAAGACTTGAAATAGTAATGTTATAAACAGAATCATAGCTTACACAAATCAGTGCTAAGTAAAATCAGCACTGTAAGATTGCTGATAAACATTAATGTAGTTACAGGTTTTTACCTTTGCTGTTAATGATATGTGACTGGCACTGTATCTTGTTCATTGTTGCATATTATGTTTGTCCATTTTTGCTAGCTGTATAATATGTTGGGCTTGGCGAAGAAGAGGCATGTCAATCATGGAGTCCTTGTAGACAAAAGCTCCCTGGATTGAATGAATTGATATGTCATTAGAATTACAATGTACCCTATTTCTAAGAATTGCATGCTGTACATTAAAAATTACTTTCTTACATAAAGTTATTTCATATTTTTCAGATATTTTTGGATAATACTAATAGTTAAAACAGTTTCCAGTGGTAACTAATTTTACATTACAGAGGAAGCAGTCCTTGTCACAATGCACATACGCAACTGAATAAAAATTATTTCATTAAAAGAAAATATAGTTAAACATATATTTTACTAAAACAATAAATCTACAATATATTTAGATACACATCCAAAAAAATAACTCCATAACTTTCAGTATCAGAAATTTAGAGAAATAAAATTTCCTCTCAGGCTTGTATTTCTCAGATTAACTTTTCTCTGCCTACTTTTGACTTTTCCTCCAATCTTTTAAGAGCTTTCTTTTTAATTCTTATGTTGTCATCTTCTCATATGCCAGTTTTACAACTGCAAGTGTAGAGGTAAAAATCAAAACAAATAGATTTTATTTTCTTGTTAGGTTTGGTTTTGGTGTGCAGTTCACTGCATCATATGAACGATCAGATAAAAATAGTTGGATCTGTTTTTAAGCATTATTGTTGATAGGTACACAGTATTTGTGTGATCTTCAAAAATTCATGTTTAATAACCAGACTGAAAACAGCCAAGTGCCAGTTGCTGTTAAAGTTGCCATAATGTTTATAGCTGTAAGTGAAACAATGTATATAATGTTAGTTCATGCAGAAAGGTTATGAAAAGTAACTTTTGTGGGATTTGATAGCAGCCAGTCATTGTCTGCTTTTAACTCAAATGGCCCCAGTATTCCAAAATCCAGGTGATGGTTGTTGTGACTACACTGGTTAGGAAATACTGTTGTCACATAGCAAGCAGTAAAGTATTGAAACTGAAATGGCTCTAATGATTGTCAACAAAGAATATGATGTTCTCTTTTGACCACATTATGTGCTGTATATTTTCCAGGTGATATACATAATTATTTGATGTGCTTAAGCCCATGAATTTTGCATATTCATATTCAAACTATTACAGTTGCTTTAAGTCAGTCTGGAGTTCATGTTTGAACTCAACAATGTAATCATAAATGTCACATTTTTTATCTGTCATGAAAACCTAATAATTTGTGTTGTTGATGCTAAAAGTATTTTAAAATTGTTTTGTTGAGGTACTGTCACTTGGCCTAAAACATTGTACCGTACTTAAATTATAAAATAAAAAAGAAGAGTTGAGTCCTTCTGTGTGTCATAGTTCAAAGGCATACAGCATTATCTGCTGTAATGGCCTTAACAGTTTCTTCTTCACTCTTGTGTGTAGTAATAAAGCATAGTAATATTCTTACAATATTCTGAGAAGGAAAGTTGCTACTCACCATATAGCGGACTTGTTGAGCTGCAGATGTGCACAACAAAAAGATTTTCACACTTGCAGCTTTCGGCCAATGGCCTTTGTCAACAACAGACACACACAAAGACCATTGGCTGAAAGCTTTATGTGCGAAAATCTTTGTTGTGCCTGTCTGCGACTCGGCAACTCCGCTATATGATGAGTAGCAACTTTACTTCTCAGAATATTGTTCCATTCCACCCTTGATTTTCGATTGTTTGATAGTAATACTTTTGTTGTACAATTGCGCCATGCTCCTAAATATAAAAGAATGCAACTTACTTTATGCTTATCACATTGCTGAAATATATTTTTGATACTGGCTTGGGAATATTTTTTCACGCTTAGATGTGTGTCATGAGGTTCTTGAAACATGTTTTATATGCAACCATTAAATTTAAAATACTGTCAATTATCTGTTTTAAAATTGCACAACACAGTATTCATTAAAGAGTAATGCCCTCATGAAGAAAACTGGAGAGAGCCCTATTGGCAGCTATTGTGAAAGTTGATTTGTGGCCTGCTGGTCAAACAGAAGTTTTAGTGTTGAGCAATTTGACTTTTCATTTGTGGATCATACTTAAATGTGACCCCTCTCTCCCACAGATTAACGTAGAGGCTCTGTAGGCAGAATGCCAGACCTGTAATCTATGTGTTTAACCCTTGCTTCGAAAATTGTTAAAGTGCAAAATAAGTTATAGTTCACATATGACTTAATGAAACTTGTATTTACTCAGGGAAAATGTACCAAGTTTTGTCTTATTCTTCAGGTATTTATTATAGGAAACAAGGTTAGATTGTCGTTCCTAGATGAGTAAAAGTGGAAAGTTATATTATTGTTTACATTTTACAAAGAAAATTAAATTTATGATGTAACAGACTTGTGAGTATAATGTTAATACTTTTGTCATCAATGGCTTTAAACCTACCCTCAAATAGTCTGATTCACTGCATCAAACCAATGGCTCACCCGTTGTTATTCATTGTGGTATACAGAAGGTATTTTTTTGTACCTCCCACTACATTCATGTTCCTGGTACTGTGCATTTGTATACTTATTATTTACACCCTGGTAAAGCGTGATGGCTCTTATTGTTGAGAGATTATATATGATATTATTTATGTGTTAAAAAGTCAATGTTTCATTTGTAGCACAGTTAATAAAAGTAATTAATATGGAAATTAATGTGTTAAATTTTTTACTGGCAAGCTTGGAAATGTCATACCTTCCTGCAGTGCCCATTGTTACGAATAACAGATTTCTTTTGTGAGAACTACAGAACAAACTGAAGCTTTAACTCTTTGGATCAAGCAGTCTCAGATGACTTAAATCGAAATGCACTTCCCTTTGAAAGTGGTGACTGAGGTTTTTTTGCCATTATCAAATACAGATTTAGCATGAAGAAATTTTCCCATAAGTGAGTTATCTCCCCTCAGTGTTTCTTATTTCTGGCGCGTTTAGCAGAGTAACTTTTGTAAATAATGGAGTGTGATACTGAACAGCTAAATATCTGAGGAGGTTGTAAGGTGGGCTCCAGTATATAAATTAAAAGAACAGCCTGTTGAAAGCATTCCTGGGCAATACCATTTTATGTCTCACTGATGTTGGACAAATATGTCATTAGTTTTGAATATTCACAATAGTTCAGTACTGTTTGCCACAATGATACACCAAATCACACACTTCATCTGCAGGCACTGCTCTCCTAAATGAACCACTGGGAACACCTAACAACCCACCATAAAGTATCTACATGCCAATAGCTATTTTCTATTTAACACAGTTAATAATTCATCAGAAGTAAAATTCAGTTGATTAGTAACCGAATTGCTACAGAAAAAACGAAAAACCAGTCCTTCCACAACACCTTCTGTCCCAGAAGTGCAAATCCAATGAGAAGTATTGGCATGTAAGTTTAGTTTAATAAAATGGCAATAATGGTAATATTAGTGTTATCATTCATAACTAAGGCGGATGCAATAAATTGACAAACAAAGAAGCAGTTACTGTAGACTTTTCTCTCTCCCTCTATCTATCTATCTCTCTCTCTCTCTCTCTCTCTCTCTCTCTCTCTCTCTCTCTCTCTCTCTTTTTTTTAAAAAATATCCTAATGTTAACATCAAACTTTTAAAGATACATTTTGCCCTGAAATCAGTGTGTTATGCAATCCACAACTGTACAGGGTCTATTACTGAGCTGTTTTATCCCTCATTACATTTCAATTATTGCTACAAAAATGTTCAAAATGTGTGCGAGATCTTATGGGACTTAACTGCTAAGGTCATCAGTCCCTAAGCTTACACACTATTTAACCTAAATTATCCTAAGGACAAACACACACACCCATGCCTACGGTAGGACTCGAACCTTCCCCAGGACCAGCCGCACAGTCTATGACTGCAGCGTCCTAGACCACTCGGCTAATCCCGCGCGGCAATTATTGCTACAAAATGACTTGTATTAATCATAAAAAATGTACTCAGAAGTATGCAATCTGTGGTTCCACATACAAAACTTTTTAAATTCTGATACTTACATTATTCCATGGATTCTCCAAAACTACGTGTCTTGTGTACAAACTGTAAATAGCCTTTCGCTCTCTTTATTTTACGTTTGCCTCATTTAGAATTTGAAGGGGAGTGCTCCAGTCAACATCGTCAAAAGCTTTCTTGAAGTCTACAAATGCTATAAATGTAGGCTTGCCTTTCCTTAATGTACCTTCTATGAGAAGTTGTAAGGTCATTATTGCCTTGCATGTTCCTACATTTTTCTGGAATCAAAACTGATCTTGCCCGAAGGTTGGCTTCTACCCGTCTTTCCATTCTTCTGTAAAAATTTGTGTTAGTATTTTGCAACTGTTACTTATTAAACTGATAGTTTGGTAATTTTCACACATGTGAGCACCTGCTTTATTTGGACCTAGAAGTATTAAATTCTTCATGAAGTCTGAGGGTATTTCACCTGTCTTACATATCTAGCACTCACTAGATGGAAGAGTTTTCTCATGGCTGGCTCTCCCAAGGCAGTCACTAGTTCTCAGGGCCTTGTTTCAACTTAGGTCTTTCAGTTGTCTGTCAAATTCTTCACACAGTATCACATCTCCCATCTCATCTTCGTCTACATCCTCTTCCATTTCCATAATATTTCCCTCAAGTACATCTCCCTTGTATAGACTCTCTGTATACTCCTACCTTTCTGCTTTCCCTTTGCTTGGAACTGGTTTTCGATCTCATCTCTCTATATTCATACAGGTGGTTCTCTTTTCTCCAAAGGTCTCTAATTTTATTTTATACTTCCTGTCAATCTCATTTTTTTAAAAACATTTGTATTCTGTTTCACCTGCTTTATTTACTGCATTTTTTTTTTTATATTTTCTCCTCTCCTCAATTAAATTCAGTATATCTTCTGTCCTCCAGCTACTGATGTTTTTATTTTCATTTTGAAGCCAATTGTAGAAGACAATTTTCCAGAGCAATCTTTACGCGACACAGAAGGGAAAAATTTTAAATCTGAAGGAACATGAGCTGTTTACTTTTTTGGGAATTAATGTATTTATGGGTTACCACACGCTGCCATCGTGGAAACACTACTGGTCTGCATGTGATGACCTTGGTATTTCCATTGTAAGGCGATGCATGAGTAGGGACAGGTTTGATTTTATTTTGAGTAATTTACATCTTAATGATAACACAAAAATTCCAGAAAGAAACACTGATAAATTGTATAAAATATGCCCGCTTCTGACTGCTTTGAATAAGCAATTTATGTACATATACAGGGGCACTAGAGAACTCAGTATTGATGAATCAGTGATTGTCTTCAAGGGAAGAAGTAGCATAAGGCACTGTAATCCATTAAAACCAATGAAAAGAGGCTACAAACTATGGGAAATTTGTAATAAAAAAGGATACACACTCAATTTCTAAGTGTATCAAGGTAGAAGTGAGACAATGGAGAAGGACTTTGAAGGGTACGGTTTAGGGGAGGGAGTGGTACTGAAATTGTCTAAACCGTATTGGGGTCAGTACAGAAAATTGTACTTTGACAATTTTTTTTTACTTCTATTCCACTTTTGGAGAAATTAAAATCCATAAATACATTTGCCTGTGGAACAATTAGAACAAACAGGAAAGGTTTGCCAGAGAATTTACCTAAAGAAAAATGTCTAAAGTGTCATCTTTAGACCTAACAGTATTTCAATGGAGGGACAATAAAGTGGTGTATTTTGCGTCAAACTTCTATTGCATTGAACAGAGCGTAGTGTCAAGAAAACAGAAAGATGGAACTAGTATGACTATACCATGTCCAGTTATTGTAAGTGATTACAATAAAAACATGGGTGATGTGGATCATGCAGACAGATTACGTTCAACTTATGGTCTTGACAGGCGATCAAAGAAATGGTGGCACCGTCTCTTCTGGGGAACAATAGAAATTGCTTTTGTCAATGTTTACGTCATTTTCAGTGATCTACATGGGGCACTGCCACTGCTGTAATTCAGGCGTGCTGTGGCACTAGGGCTAATGAATGAACAGCAAGTGCCAAATCTCAAAAAGACAAACTCTGGTAAAGATGAAATAACTCCCCCAAAGAGAAGGAAAGATAACTTTTCTATTCCTAAGGATGTACGTCTTGACAACCGAGGAAACAATTTTGTAGTGTTCGGTTGTAAAAGAGGACGATGCGAAATGTGTGTGAAAAATAAAATACAGTTGAGACCACATTCACAATGTAGTACATGTAAAGTGTATTTGTGCTGCAATGAGAAAAAGAACTGTTTCCTACAATTTCATGAGGTCTCACTAAATATGTGATATGTGTATACTGTCAAAAATGTATAGCTAAGTTACTATGAATTGTGAATTTGCTCTAGAAGGTAAATTTATGAGAAATTTTTAAAAAATTCGGAAATATATTTTTGTTAACTAATTTTCTAATGTAAAAATATTTAATATTTACATGGAATAAAGTACAAGTTATAAAAATTGGAGCATTTTTCTGCACATGTTGTGATTCTGTCCATGGAGTCTGACGGTACTTCTGAGTACCAGGAGTGAAAAAAGTTGTAAAAAATAAAATAAAATTTTACAAAAAATCCTACCATCATTTGACGCCACAATAGCATAAATTCCGCAAAGAAAATGTTGAAAAGTAAATTTTTTCTTATGTCAGGAAACAAAGGGTTAAAGTTAGATATAGTGGGAATTAGTGAAGTTCGGTGGCAGGAGGAACAAGACTTCTGGTCAGGTGAATGTAGGGTTATAAATACAAAATCAAATAGGGGTAATGCAGGAGTAGGTTTAATAATGAATAAAAAATAGGAGGTAAGCTACTATAAACAGCATAGTGTGAACGCATTATTGTGACCAAGATAGACAAGAAGTCCACACCTACCACAGTAGTACAATTTTATAAGCCAACTAGCTCTGCAGATAATGAAGAGATTAATGAAATGTATGTTGAGATAAAAGAAACAGAGCATAACTTAATCATAGCTAACACTTGGTTCAAGAATCGTGAAAGAAGGTTGTATACATGGAAGAGGCCTTTAGATATGGGAAGGTTTCACATATCTATTGGTTATGAACTGTAGATTAAAACTGAAGAAACTGCAAAAAAATGGAAAAACTGACAGAACCAGAGAGTGTAGAGAGTTACAGGGAGAGCATTAGGGAATGATTGACAAGAATGGGGGAAAGAAATACAGTAGAAGAAGAATAATGGGTAGCTTTGAGAGATGAAATAGTGAAGGCAGCAGAGGATCAACTAGGTAAAAAGACAAGGGCTAGTAGAAATCCTTGGGTAACAGAAGATATATTCAATTTAATTGATAAAAGGAGAAAATATAAAAATGCAGTAAATGAAGCAGGCCAAAAGGAATACAAACGTTTCAGTAATGAGATCGACAGGAAGTGCACAATGGCTAAGCAGGGGTGGCTAGAGGACAAATGTAAGGATGTAGAGGCATATATCACTAGGGGTAAGATATACTGCCTACAGGAAAATTAAAAGAGACATTTGGAAAAAAGAGAACCACTTGCATGAATATCAAGAGCTCAGATGGAAACCCAGTTCTAAGCAAAGAAGCAGAAGCAGACAGGTGGAAGGAGTATATAGAGGGTCTATACAAGGGCGATATTCTTGAGGACAGTATTATGGAAATGGAAGAGGATATAGATGAAATGGGAGATATGGTAGTTTGTGAAGAGTTTGACAGAACACTGCAAGACCTAAGTGAAACAAGCCCCGGGAGTAGACAACATTCCATTAGAACTACTGATAGCTTTGGGAGAGACTGCCCTGGCAAAACTCTACCATCTGGTGAGCAAGATATATGAGACAGGCACAATACCCTCAGACTTCAAGAAGAATATAATAATTCCAATCCCGAAGAAAGCATGTGTTGACAGATGTGAAAATTACCAAACTGTCAGTTTAATAAGTCATGGCTGCAATATACTAACATGAATACTATACAGACAAATGGAAAAATTGGTAGAAGCCGACCTCGGTGTAGATCAGTTTGAATTCCATGGAAATGTTGGAACACATGAGGCAATACAGATTCTACGATTTATCTTAGCAGATAGATTAAGGTAAGGCAAATCTAAGTTTCTAGAATTTGTAGACTTAGAGAAAGCTTTTGACAATGTTGACTGGAATACTCTAATTCAAATTCTGAAGGTGGGAGGGGTAAAATACAGGGATCGAAAGGCTATTTACAATTTGTACAGAAACCAGATGACAGTTAGAAGAGTTGAGGGGCATGAAAGGGAAGCAGTGATTGGGAATGGAGTGAGACAGTGTTGTAGCCTGTCCCCGATGTTATTCAATCTGTATATTGAGCAAACAGTAAAGGAAACAAAAGAAAAATTTGGAGTAGGAATTAAAATACACAGAGAAGAAATAAAAACTTTGAGGTTTCTGATGATATTGTAATTCTGTCAGAGACAGTGAAGGACCTGGAAGAGCAGTTGAATGGAATGGGCAGTGTCTTGAAAGGAGGATATAAGATGAACATCAACAAAAGCAAAATGGGTATAATGAAATGTGGTCGAATTAAAGTGGGTGATGCTGAGGGAATTAGATTAAGAAATGAGACACTTAAAGTAGTACATGAGTTTTGCTATTTGGGGAGCAAAATAACTGAGGATGGTCGAAGTAGAGAGGATATAAAATGTGGACTGGCAATGACGAGGAAAGCTTTTCTGAAGAAGAGAAAGTTGTTAACACCGAGTATAGATTTAAGTGTCAGGAAGTCATTTCTGAAAGTATTTGTATGGAGTAGAGCCATGTATGGAAGTGAAACATGGATGATAAATAGTTTAGATAAGAAGAGAATAGAAGCTTTCGAAATGTGGTGCTACAGAAGAATGCTGAAGAGCAGATGGGTGTATCACATAACTAATGAGGAGGTACTGAATAGAACTGGGTAAAAGAGAAATTTGTGGCACAACTTGACTAGAAGAAGGGATCGGTTGGTAGGACATGTTCTGAGGCATCAAGGGATCACCAATTTATTATTGGAGAGCAGTGTGGAGGGTAAAAATTATGGAGGAAGGCCAAGAGATGACTACACTAAGCAGATTCAGAAGGAAGTAGGTTTCAGTAGGTACTAGGAAATGAAGAAGCTTGCACAGGATAGAGTAGCATGAAGAGCTTCATCAAACCGGTCTGTGGACTGAAGACCACAACAGCATCTCTTCTAAGGATTTCTACTAGTCCTCAACTTTTTACCTACTTGATCCTCTGCTGCCTTCACTATTTCATCTCTCAAAGCTACCTATTCTTATTCTATTATATTCCTTTCCTCTGTTCTTGTCAATCATTACCTAATGTTCCTGAAAGTCTCTACAACCCCTGGTTCTTTCAGTTTATCCAGGTACTATAATCTTCACTGGTGTAGAAATATTTTGTAAGATAGGAAAAGGACTTCAAACTTTTCATGTTAAAGAACTCTATATTCTTTTTTTTCATTTTTACCCTGCTGGGTTCACAAATATTATTATTCTGCGTACACTTGTATGGAGATATAGTTGCAGTTTTTCCTGAATAGGCAGCTGCTAGGTGTTCAGCCTAAAATAAATTGAGCATTTTCAGCAAAAATTTTTTCAACTATGACTAGTTTGAGTATAGTCTTCAGCACAGTGTGTCAATATTCACATTCTTTTTCATTCTAGAGTCAAGCTTGGAGAACCATAAAGTCCACGGAATGCACATATCATAATAAACACCGACATAGAGCTTGTTACACATAGTTCAACTAAATAGACAATAAAAAGAACCATCAGACCCAATTGCATCTACTACTTTTTATGTAGGGACATTAAATGAGTCTCAATAAGTGAGTCTCGCCCTAGCAATGTGCGTGTGTGTGTGTGTGTGTGTGTGTGTGTGTGTGTGTGTGTGTGTTATTTATTTGTGTGTGTGTGTGTGTGGTTGGGGGGGGGGGGGGGGTTCATGCACACTTAATTAATTAAAAAAGAGAGAGAGCTCAAATGCTAGTGTGAATATTTTATCCTGTTAGATGTTTTTGTGCTCCACAAATAACTCCCACTATAGGAGAGTGGTTGCCTTTCCCTTATTTTACATAATGTTCCATCCAGGAATTTCCATTATTGTACTGTAATTAGTATTCTGAGGGTCACTCAGATCTGTCAAGTTCAGATTCACATTCTGAATTATGATGTTTTTGGTAGTGTTCTTGAAGAATTGAGTATTTGTTGTACTGAAATGGAAGGATATATGACTCGCGTTTGGAAAGTGTTGCCATTGTATTTTTTCTAGATAAAATTATATTCTGTGCCCAATCATTGTCTTGCAGCAAAAATTACATAATTAAGAAGTTGGCAACTGATGCAGTCATGGTCAACCAAAGGTAAGTAGAATAATATTTAGCATTCACTGTTTGAGATAAATCAAAACAGCAAGAGTAACCAGTGGACAAGAACATTCAATTCTGATGCACTAGTACAGGACCCAGACGTATTTATTGCTGGATGGGAATTAAATAAATGAAACACTGATAAGAAATATGAGAAAATTAAATTACGTTTGTGCATTTTGAGAAAAGATACATTGGAAAATAGAGCACTTCTCCTTGACAACCAAGTCAGTAACACATCATAGAGAATGTTAGATCTTATTTGGGTTTAGCCATAAAGTACATTTCACTTAATAAGCACTGGAACACTGTATGGCACAGAGCTGCAATATAAACATGCCTGCACAAAAAGAGAGATATATGAAAAGAAAGATGAACATGTATCTGTATTCGAATGCTTCCTTAAGCCAATATCAAATTTTTCACTCTTCAACTCTCTAGCTCTTTCTATCCATGATTCTGGATGGATGTACTGCTTGTACGTCAGACACTAATATATGTATTTGTATGGGAGTTTTTTTCAATATATCTTCAGGAAAGGGAGGCAGTTTCTTTCATTTTTAAACTGCTTCATCCTGAAAGTGATAGGTGGATACACCATAGCCTGCAAACTTCAGGAAACACAGCAATATTACACTCCTGGAAATTGAAATAAGAACACCGTGAATTCATTGTCCCAGGAAGGGGAAACTTTATTGACACATTCCTGGGGTCAGATACATCACATGATCACACTGACAGAACCACAGGCACACAGACACAGGCAACAGAGCATGCACAATGTCGGCACTAGTACAGTGTATATCCACCTTTCGCAGCAATGCAGGCTGCTATTCTCCCATGGAAACGATCGTAGAGATGCTGGATGTAGTCCTGTGGAACGGCTTGCCATGCCATTTCCACCTGGTGCCTCAGTTGGACCAGCGTTCGTGCTGGACGTGCAGACCGCGTGAGACGGCGCTTCATCCAGTCCCAAACATGCTCAATGGGGGACAGATCCGGAGATCTTGCTGGCCAGGGTAGTTGACTTACACCTTCTAGAGCACGTTGGGTGGCACGGGATACATGCGGACGTGCATTGTCCTGTTGGAACAGCAAGTTCCCTTGCCGGTCTAGGAATGGTAGAACGATGGGTTCGATGACGGTTTGGATGTACCGTGCACTATTCAGTGTCCCCTCGACGATCACCAGTGGTGTACGGCCAGTGTAGGAGATCGCTCCCCACACCATGATGCCGGGTGTTGGCCCTGTGTGCCTCGGTCGTATGCAGTCCTGATTGTGGCGCTCACCTGCACGGCGCCAAACACGCATACGACCATCATTGCCACCAAGGCAGAAGCGACTCTCATCGCTGAAGACGACACGTCTCCATTCGTCCCTCCATTCACGCCTGTCGCGACACCACTGGAGGCAGGCTGCACGATGTTGGGGCGTGAACGGAAGACGGCCTAACGGTGTGCGGGACCCAGCTTCATGGAGACGGTTGCGAATGGTCCTCGCCGATACCCCAGGAGCAACAGTGTCCCTAATTTGCTGGGAAGTGGCGGTGCGGTCCCCTACGGCACTGCGTAGGATCCTACGGTCTTGGCGTGCATCCGTGCGTCGCTGCGGTCCGGTCCCAGGTCGACGGGCACGTGCACCTTCCGCCGACCACTGGCGACAACATCGATGTACTGTGGAGACCTCACGCCCCACGTGTTGAGCAATTCGGCGGTACGTCCACCCGGCCTCCCGCATGCCCACTATATGCCCTCGCTCAAAGTCCGTCAACTGCACATACGGTTCACGTCCACGCTGTCGCGGCATGCTACCAGTGTTAAAGACTGCGATGGAGCTCCGTATGCCACGGCAAACTGGCTGACACTGACGGCGGCGGTGCACAAATGCTGCGCAGCTAGCGCCATTCGACGGCCAACACCGCGGTTCCTGGTGTGTCTGCTGTGCCGTGCGTGTGATCATTGCTTGTACAGCCCTGTCGCAGTGTCCGGAGCAAGTATGGTGGGTCTGACACATGTGTTCTTTTTTCCATTTCCAGGAGTGTAATTTCTGAGATAAAAGACATTTACTGTATACTGTTATTTATTTTCTGTACTATTCAGACATTGTCATTGTTTACAAATTACCACATTAGAATAGAGGAATTGAGATGAATGATTTAATACAGGACTCTTGTGGTCTATCAAGTTGGAAATTACCGCAAACTGGGCTACAAAAACTACATAAGCTGTAGCACATGTGCATCACATGAGATTTTAATTATTCTCACCATCTCTTTGCACAAATTATTAATTCTGGTGAAAAAGATAAATAGGGCCTTTTATGTAGGAAGTTTAATGTAGTTTAATTTTCTATTGCAAGAGATTCTTGTCTGTTTGGAAAATTTAGAGAGCTCTGGAAATTATATATAGTGCCTTTCTGAGCACTACATAACCATAGGGTTAGGTAAGTTACATGTAAAAGATTACACTCTAGCAAATTAATCAAGCAGAATTAATACGGGAAAAGGAGTTTGTTATCTGTGTGAAGACAGAACACAAGTTAAAAAACATTTTGTAGTGATCAGCACACAGAGCTGTGTACGTGAGAAGTTATATGGAAAAATAGTTCATTTTGAATAGTTTTGAGGAATCTGGATTCCTTGCTACACTATCTGCCAGACAGCAGCAAGCAGCTGATAGTTTGTGGTGACTTCAGTATACATTTTCTACAGGATTCTGATAGAAAAAATAATCTGTGACCTTATTTGGCTCCTATAATTTGGTCACAGTAATTAACTTTCTAATACAGGTGGTAAAGACAGCAGGACACTAGTTGATAATGTTTTATTTGGTGAATCTCATAGCAAGAAAATAACTGTTTACCCAGTAAGAAATTCTCTCTCTGATAATGATGCACTCTTAGCTGGAATGAATAAGACAGTGGTTTACAGTACTGATACTCCATAGTGGAAATCAGTCAGAATAATTACTTACTCTATTAAAAATGTTTTTAAGGACAGTTTACAAGATATGATGGGATGAAATTTATAGAGAACCAAATGCCAACATAAAATTTAATGTCTTCCATGATATATTTATATCATATGCATAAGCTAATCAGAAAGGACATTAGACGGTTATGTAAAAACCCATGGATCACTACAGCATTTACTTTATCTTCTGAAAGGTAAAGGGAAATATATTTGTTGGCAACAACAAGTAGAGATCCTACATTAGTTGCACACTACAAAAACTGCTCAGAATTACTAAGAAAGATTATTAAAAATCAAGGAACATGCACATAATGTCGTAAATCAGTAATTTCGACAATAGGCGTAGTAAAACAAGAGACAGGACAACCAGCCACAGAAGAGGATAACATCACTGCTGAACAGGAAAGAAGGGGTATATAATGATGAGTCATAAGTAGAAAATATATTTAACAATCATTTCTTAAATATGGCAGAAAGTGCAGGGGCAAACTCTCATAAAATTCAGTCATATAAATGTATCACCAAGTCCTCATAGTGAAATTAGGAAAATTATATAGCCCCTCAAAAATTGTAGCTCATGTGCATTTGATGACGTTTCCAATAGAGCACTAAATATTTGTTCCCATATAACAACCTCAGACATTGTAAATACATAATGCATCACAAACTCAAGGCAAAAAGACTGAAATATGCCATAATTACATCCCTTTTTACAAAAGATGATAAGACAGATGTCAATAACTTGTGACCTGTTTCACTGCTGATATCACTTGCCCAAATTTTTGAAAAGATGGCAAGATCTAGAAAAGTATCTTACTTTAGCAATCATAGCCTGGGTTTCAGAAGAGTTGATCTGCTTAGGTCTGGGAAGGCTTCACAGGCAGATGCTACCTCCAGACCTAGTCTGCAAATAGATCCCTCATGCCATTTCCCCTCACTCTCCCAATCCTCCCACCACCCACAAAACCAGTCACAAAGGAGTGCCCCCTTTTTCTCCCAATACCATCCTGGACTGAAACAACTGAACCACATCCTTCGCCAGAGCTTTGATTACCTATTGTCATGCTCTGAAATATGTCCTACCTGAGATGCTTCCCACCCCTCCTAAAGTGGTGTTCCATTGGCTACCCAACCTCCACAACATCCTAGTCCAACCCTATGCTACTTGCAATCCCAACCATTTGGTACAAGGATCTATCCCTGTGGAAGATTCACCCACACAGCACTTCCTATTCCAGTTTTATCCCACCCCATCACGGGCCAGGCCACCTGTGAAAGTAGCCATGTCATTTACCAGCTCTGCTGTAATAATGGCTCAGCTTTACCACCAACTAGCTGTCCATCAGAATGAATGGCTACCACCAAACTATGGCCAAGAGTAGACTACCCTGTGGCACAACATGTAGTTGAAAACAACATGCTTCATTTCAATGGCTGCTTCACTACCGGAGCCATGTGAATCTTCCCTCCACGATCAGCTTTTCTGAACTGCATAGATGGAAGTTATCCTTACAACACATTCTCCTCTCCCATAATCATCCCAGCATCAACGTACAGTAACACACTGTCCCATGGCCCGAAAGCTTATGTGTAAATGTCTTTTAACTGTCCCTGTCTACAACTTAATGTGTCACATTTATGACAAGTATCAATCTTTTCCTACATTGTTGATATACTGACAGTTGTCTTAAATAAAATGCATCTTGCCCTGTAATTTTTGTTATCCATTTAAAATGGGAAGACAAAGAAACAATATGCTCTTCTAATTTCCCTACTACTGAATTCTCATGTTGAAGGGTGCTATAAAATTTTCTGCTCTCCTACTTATGAAGAAGCAGCATCATTTAATCAAGAAGACTCCAGTTGAACATGTAATACGTCACACATGCAACTAGCACCTACTTGCAGTCTTTCAGTCATGCAAATTGCATGCGCGCTTGTGAACACTACTGGTAATGCCATCTAGAGGTGTGAGTAGAAAGTATTAAGTGATGTACAGCATCTTCATCAGTGCTGCTATCTAAGCTTTATTTTCAAAGAAGCATGCCTCTTTACGCTTAAAAGGGTGTGAGTCACTGAATGAGGCTTCTATAAAAATAACATTGTTTTTCAGAATCCTATAGATCGTGCCCTGACTGACGGATTAATACTGCCTTAATGCCAGTATGTGCAGTTACATAAGTAGGATCTGAAGCAAAAGGTAAGTAAAAATCACCAAACCCTTCTCTCTATTAATCGATTATGACTTTTTAAAAATATATGGTTCATACATAATCTTCCATGAAACACATTCTAGCTGTGAGCATTGACTTAGAATTTTTTTTCTGTGATCGGGAGACTACTTAACCACCTGTAAGACAAAACCTTTTATGTGACTTTGTAAGTTTTTCTGGTATAATCATTGTTGATAGTCTCCTTGGGTTTGCTGCCAGGTCCTAATATTAATATGAAACAATATTTTGGCAATCCACCTGTCCACCCTCTCCAGGAGAATGCTGCTGCTGCTAAGTCCTGCTCATAACTTATGCCAAGGCTGCAAATCGTCATCCTATATAGACCTCCGTATCATACATGGTGCATGCACTGCCCACCAGTGTTGCTGACCTCTAAGACCAGGCTGGTAGCGCAGCCCTTAGGAGAACAGCATCCTGCTAAGGGGAAAACCCTTCTCTCTATTAATCAAATTGTCTGCTAATCAAATTCCAGTTGCCTCTTTATAAACACTGTTCCAAAAATAGTAAGTACTGGCAATTATCACAGTTTCGTCAAATTTCATCCTGTGTTCCTCATTTAAGCAAAATCCTGCTACCAACAATTTTTCAGGTTGCTTTAGCCCCACATGACAGTAATGTTCCACTTATCTGTCCTGAACTGTGGCCAATGTACAAAATTTTATATAAGCCAGGCTTCCTAAGTCCCAAATTATGTCTGACAGAATTGAGTAGTACCCTAATCTTGAAAAATGAGTGGGACACACACTTAATGTTAAAATTCCTTAAAATTCTTCCAGTCTTAAATGGTACGTTCCCAGCAAAAGGAATAAAGGCCAAAGATCTATGAGTCTCTTCTTGCACAACTGGGAATGGTCCAAACTCCATAACCCAGAATTCTAGGAACTCCATGCCCATTCTTATCATGCAGATAGTAATTGGCATGTGTCAGCTTTCAGTGAAAACTATGTCCCAGAGTATCATCATGTACCTGGTGAAATATTTAACATTGTTCTTAGACTGTGTATTAGGAGGTGTGAAACATCAGTTCTCTTAATTCCATGGATCTTATTTGGCGGTGGAAATCTTTGAGGCTGGGTCCTTCAGATTTACTAGTGACTTTTAATTTAGTGTCTGTATTACATGTGTCCCTCTGGAAGAGTCTTTGAGTTTGATTAATGAAATACTGGATGAAAAGTTAGTGAAGCTTTGTTGTCATGTACTGACATCTACATATTTTTTGTTTAATGGCAGCATTTTTTAATAGAATGACGGACTTCGAGAACAGGGAACGAGGACTTCAGATTTGCAACATATGCGGTTCTGCAGGTCAGTGACGTTACCTTTTAGGTCTGGCCTCATGGACATGATGTTCTCAACAGATTTTTGGACTTCAACTGTCTTCATCCCAGCATTAAATTTACCACGGTGCTCAAAAGTGATGGGAGGCTTCCATTTTTGGACATCAGGACTAACAGAACAAGTGATGATGCTCTTGGACATAGTATTCACTGAAATCTAACACACAACAATCACTATCTGCATGCTAGGTGTTGCTGTCCACTATACCACGGCAATGGCATTTTTAGCTCTCTGGTATGCAGAGCACTTGCCACTTCTGATATCTAAAATTTTGTATCAATCTGGGAAGGTTTACATCAGCCATTGGATTCGCACAGTTCAGGACAGGTGAGTGGAACCTTGTTTAAATGAAGAACACAGGATGAAACTTGACTAGACTGTGATAAATCCCAGTACTTCTGATTTTTGGATCAGTGCTTACAAAGAGGTAATTGAAATTAGGTTGGCAGACATTCTGATTAATAGAGACAAGGGTTTTGCTCTTAGCAGGACATAGACCCTTCCATTTTCCTCAGTGTGGACAGTCTTTGAATGCAATATAACCTTGCCACTGGTGTTCTACAGTAGGGACCTGGATTGAGACCTCTACTGTTATCAGGATGATGGAGCATGGAGTGTGATGGAGCAGGCCATTTGGTGTGCTGGGCACAAATGATACAACATTAGTGAAACAAAAATTTATTTCATTAATGTTTACAATCATATATTTTTTTCTGTGTTAGCACCCAAGTCCTTAGTGGTACAGTACCGGCATCTGAACTTGCTGATACTGTCCCAGCAAACTCCAATGGATGATGCCCGCAGCGTCTGACTCACATACTCTTGGTGTAAGGCAAACAGCAGGTCTTGTGGGCAAAGAGCGTAGCCTGTATGACAGATATGACTGACCTGGTAATTGCCAGGGTAGTCTTGGTGACACTGAATGGGGTGCTCAGATAATCTCTCGGCAGCTCTGCATGTTGTGGGGATGATCCACAGCACAGCCCTCCTACCAAGGAGTACTGGGAATGTCAGTGACTGCTGTACCAGTCAGTGGC
Organism: Schistocerca americana; assembly: GCF_021461395.2. Classification (NCBI taxonomy): domain Eukaryota; kingdom Metazoa; phylum Arthropoda; class Insecta; order Orthoptera; family Acrididae; genus Schistocerca; species Schistocerca americana. The sequence continues at coordinate 303,304,740 of NC_060119.1, read as the reverse complement.
AACAGCAGTTACTACACCTCTGGAATACACCATTATGTTGTCAGTGTGCCAGCACAATCAGTTCAGCTAAGCAAGCTGTAGATGCAAGTGTCCAGGTCTTCTCGTCAGCGGTTGCGAGGTCAGCAGCTCACACAGACCAAGTATGGTAGGCCATTCAGGTACCAGTCTTGGGGGCAGAAGTAATTATTTGGTACCAGAGCATCACAGATTCATAGCTGGTGTACTGAATTGTAAAGATTCAGACAAAGGCTCAGAAGCCTGACTATTTATTACTACTAGTTGAAGGCAGTGGTGTTATACTGGGCTGGAAATGATTGAATGTGGCCCACTTTTACAGGCTCATCAGAGATCTTCACCACTCCTCTTCTCTTAAGATTGACTTTCAGGGCTTCTGTTTGTTGTTTTACCACCATATCAGTAGGCTGATACATGTTTTTGTGGAAGCTTTACTCTCTCTTATTAAATCAAGCTGTGCAGTTACAATGATATGATGTCTTCTCCTCAATGAGGTCATATTGTTGAGTTTACAATTCAAGCTTTCTGCTCACGCGACGTAAGGCAATCTGCAATCTTTTTCAGGTTTGTTCTGCTTTCCATAATGTTGGTTTTGTGCCTGTTTGTTGTTTTGATTGTGACATGGGGCATTACTCTGGCATGCTGCTGGCTGGATACGAATTTGCAAAAATGTTACATTTGTTCATAATACATTTTTGCTATGTGCCACTATTATGGGTGACACTACGAGCCCAGGCTAAGGGGGCAGCAATTGTGGTGGGCAGTGCTTGCATCATGTATAGTATGGAGCCCTATATAGGACAATGGTTTGCAGTCTTTGCATCAGTTTTCAGGGATCATGGAATATCGAGTCATGTTGACTTTAGGGTCTGCCAGCAGACTTGAGGAGACTATCAACAAAATCTATTATCTTTCTCAACCCAGAATGGACCCGTGTACTGAACAGTGAGACACAGAAAGGAAGGATGGTAACCACTACAGAGAAAGAGAAAAGAATTTATTCCTTTAGTCCCACAATCCAGTAGATCAAACAGCATCCTAGTGTTTTGAGCGAAAGCAGATGCTTGTCATGTTTCCATGGCTGTATGCACTTGCAGGCCTCCAGTCACCTACTCCCACTAGCAATCGGATAGACACTACCAGGATTGCAGAAACTAATAGTATGCGAATTTCCTTTCAATGCCTAGGTGCTGGTATTGTATCTGTCATGGCCTTGAAATAAACACTCACTCCCATGAGCACACTGGTGGTTCCAATCTCACAGAAGACATGGTTTCTGAGAAAGGAGGGGTGCGCAAATCCTTAATCGACTTACATCTACAAGGTGAAAACCTACTCTCATTGGAGCCACGAAATGGCAGTTGATATCGATGGAAAACATGAAAGGATGTAGAATGGATCATGGCGTGAAAACTAAACATGAAAAAAATGCCATGAGCAGATCAGACACTTTGTGCTCATTAATCCACAACTTGTAAGCTACAAGGTCCTGGAGGATAATTTAAAACCTTATCCAGTGGTAATATTAAAAGAGAAAAATTTAAAGCACAAAGCTATTGATAATTCAATTATCTAATAAGAGATTGTAAAACTAAGCAAGGAGTTGCACTCTTCTTATTCATAACTATAATGATATTTAACCAGATTATTAGTGAGCAATGTGGCTAGTGGAAAGAAAATAAATAAATATATAAATAATGCAGAAGGAAAAGAAGAATGTAGTTCTACGGACATATCCACAGGGTGAATGAAAACAGAATTTCAAAGCGAATTCTTAAAGTCATCAACTCAGGCAGGGGAAAAACAAAATGGATAAAAGAAGTTGAAGAGGACCTCAGACAAGCACACATAACAGTAAACGATGCAGAAAATAGAACTGAATTCAGGAACATCATCAAAAAACATAAATTTGACACCACAACACAGAAGAGACCAGGATGCAAATGGACAGCGGAGCGAAAGAAACAACACAGTGAACACATGAAGAAAATTTGGGCTCAGAAAAAACATAAACAATCATCATAAAGGAATACAAGCTCAAACACTCTCTTAAATGGGAATAATCGAAAATAATAATAATAATAATAAATCAGAAGAAAAAATAAATGTTCTACTTACAAAATTACAGTTCTGAAAGGGTCAGTAATGAGCCTCTTTTCATTGTCACTGAATACTCAGTGTAACCATGAACCTTAAAAAAGAAAGTTATGTTCTCTTTGTGAAGCAAAAACACCCAATCTACTATAAAGGTTAACTATATGAATTTACCACCATTCGTAACCTTACTGCATTTATATTCCAGTCCACACTTGAACCACCTCTGAACATTACACTCACGAGCAATGACATAAGATCTCCTTGACTAATTGTACATTCAAAGATAATTCGGCACATTGTGCTGCCTATTGTCCTAAGCAATAGGCACTAGCTGACAATACACAACAAGAAAACCTAGCAGTAAATTGGTTGATCGAAAGAACATGTCAAGTGAGTGTTTTTGCAGTTCAGAATTTTAGATCTGATACAGAAGTTGGTTGCCCTGTGCTGTCGACATCTGCGTAGTCACCACTGCCCTCAGCAGTCAAAAAGTTCATGACACGCCTAGGGTGACAGCAGCAAAGGTACATGTGGGCAGCTTGGGCCGCTGGCACATGGCACTCATGTTGACCCGGTGCCCAGTGGCAACAGCTAGCTGCAACAGCAGTGAGATGCGGTGTGGTTTCTGACATTGAGCTCAGGAAGGACAGCTGCAAGTGATCTGCACAGCCACAAGTTGCACCAAGATAGTACAACTCCAACAAGGCTGGCAGTATAAGGGTAGTAGGTCAGACACAGTGAAATGAGAGGCTGGCAGCTGTGCACTGTATTAAGTACTGGGTGGAAAGCAAGCAGGCATCATGGCATGGCCAACAAGCCATGGCAACTAGTAGGTAGACAGCTTTTCCAGTGGGCCAGCCTACAGCAGCAACAGTTCACTACTGAGGGTGGCATCCCCGATGACCGTATACAGCATGCTTATGCACTAGTCCCATTATGTCAGGCAATAGCTCACATGAACATGAACAGTGCACTGCTTCAACCCATGACAGGGTAAAACTCACAGTGTGACAATCACTCGGACTCACTGTTCCACTCTCAGGCAGGACTGGCTGATCAGCAGCAACAGTAATGTGGGCTGGGACTTGCACTCTCTGTGCAACAGAATGTGCAAGTGTGACATGCTGCATGCAGCAATGTTGGCACAATGCAATGCCTGTGGCATGGTAACAGCGATGGCATTACACTCAAACTTCTCACCAACCATACAGTATTAAATGTGAACTAACATTCTGTGGCCTTCTTTCAGACTGAACAGTGGGATATTCCACTCTTGACACCAATGTGTACAGGTACAGAAATGGTACCCTGGTAAGGATGGATGCAGGAAGGGAATACGGAAACCAAAGAATTGAGTAAACTAAACTTTGGATATATTCTAAGTACTTGGAATAGAGAAGAGGGCTTGCCTGTACTGAACTGTGAGCATGTCAGCCAGTGTGAGTCACAGTGAAATCTGTGAATTGGAAGAGGGTGAGAAGGTGGTTCATGTTTAGAGAGCTAGTGGCCACTCATAGGCAGAGGCAGCTGGCATAAAGCTGTGTGCTCTGTTGGAAGGCTGAAGTGCAAAAGAGCGACTAGACTAGGCCCTGCCCTCCAAGAAACAGCAAGCAACCACAATGTGATTCATTTGTCATGCCTTTTATTGACTGCGTACAGATGTGTGTAGCTGGTTTTGTCAGCAAAGTACTGGAAACAGTGGTATGATGCTAATGCCATGGTCCAGCTAAGCATGTAGCAGGGTCGCCCATAAGGGGGCAACCTCATCCTATTGGGGGGGGGGGGGGTGGGGGGACAGGTTTTTGGGGGGCCTGAAGAAAAAATGTTTTGTTTATTATTTAATGGTGATCTTTCTTTACCTACAAACTGTCTGTGGTGGGTTATCACACAAGCACTTTAGCTCAGTGTTGCTAGTGATGCTTTTCTTAGTTTATAAATGTAAAATAACAGAAACTAAATCAACATAAAAAGATTTTATAACTCATCCAACTTTTCTTGGAGCAATGTCCCTAATACTGCTTTACACTCATTGACAGAGGTCCTAAGTTTCCATGATGATTGTGTTTTCATGATGCTTGTCATTGCTGCTAGTCAATTAAGCTGGCCCTGAGTGGTGATATAGAACCTATTATGCAATGCTCTGCTTATAGCTTCACTTTGAATTGTTGCCTTAATTCAATGTCATATCACTTTCATTGCTATGTATCAGTACCACATGTGAACATGTACATTGTTTTAATGTGGTTTCACATAACCTTGTTCCTTCCATATGTCATTTCCTGTACAGCAAAAGATCAGAATGTAGCACAAGCTGCAAATGTTGTCAGCACTGTCGGAGATGTTCTCCGCACAACATTCCTCGTCCCACAGCCACCAGACTGCTTACCCCACCCCTTCAATCCCCATTCTGAAATTACTGCTTCCCCCTGACAACCATGCCTCCATCCTTGCTACTCTCCCTGTTTTCCTTTCCCTGTTGCTTCATAACCTGGGTTGTGAGTAACTGAATCCACTTTCCCTTCTTCCCTTTCTTTCCCCTCTCTCCTTCCTGATGAAGGAACATTTGTTCTGAAAGCTAGGAACGTAAATTTTCGGTTCTGTTTTTTGTGTATCTACCGGCTGTACTGAGCTGAGGTAAGTACTGGCCAGCCCCTCTATCTCTTTGTTAGTATTTGTTTCACATCTTTATATAGATTTTCCATTAATCATCAAGAAGAGTTTGACAAGTTATAGCCTTCTAACTATCAAAATCAATTTTACAAAACATATTAACAATAGATTGTGGTGATGACTGAACACCACTATTGCCAAATTAAATGGTAAAATGCTACATCCAGTGTTTGGCACATTTGTCGATGATAACGTGCTGGGTTCTATTGTTAGCATGCTGGTGTTTTACATGTGGTACACTTCAAATTTAAGTGCTGTGCTTATTTTCACTTATTCAACTCACATGAAGAGTGATGAAACTGTGAAGTAGCTGTTTTGTGATAATTAGGCTTTTTTCTTGTACAGATACTACAGGTACCTGTGGATCCATCAGGAAATTCTCTTTATATTGTTTTTGTCCTGGGAAAGGTTACAATATTTTTAAAATAATTTAGTTCTACTACTTTCACTGTTATTTGAAGTTTTTGTTATTCATGTAAATATATTTTAATAGGTATTTTAATTATTTATTTTCAGGACAATGTCCAGTTATGCAAATAAATTTGGTGCACAGAAGCAATCAGAAAAACGTAAACATGATAAAAACTTTGTGAAAGAGCAAGAGAAAATAAGAAAACCGAATGGTAGCTACTTTTTGCCAAAAAATAATCCAGTGTAAAATGTGAGTTAACCCTTCAACATTGGCAGAAGCAGAAATTTGTCCAAAAACCTGAGCTAACTACATCTGGTGTAGGTATTTTGCTGCCTGAAACAGGAGATGTAAGCAAACAAAAGTCTGAATCTGATAGATGTAGAGACTGTGATTGAAATCTAAGTTATCCTGAGCAGTGGCCATTTCTTTTAATAATAGCAATAGAGATAGAATTGTTAGAAAGGGAATTTCAGATATTGATCTACAAACAGTTCAACAGTTTGTAGACAAAGCAGAAAATTTATGAAGCACCACTTGTATTCCCAATGCTTTAACAATAAATTGAAGTACAAAGAGAGTGGTGAGTGTGGAGCAAACAACCAGGTTAAAATCTCCTGTTGACCATGCTTATTATTTAAAAGTTATCCCAAAAACCCGATTACATCTATTTTACATAAACTAGATAAAAGATTAGATTGCACAAAAACAACTTGGAGAGAGCTATATTATATTCTTACTGATCATGAGAATAGCTTGTTGCATAAAAATAATTGTTTAGCATGGAGACATCATGAACAAAGCCTAATAGGTACCAGTGTGAATTACACATTCCAGAAACTATTGCTGAAAGAAACAGACTTTTACATGAGCTATTAAAAAGTATTTTAGATGTTCCTATCTTTTTATCCTTAGGGAATTTGTGTTTTAGGGGAAGTAGTGTTTTAGGGGAAGTAGCAGTCAGTTAGGAGAGCCAGATAATTACAACTTCTTGGGGTAAATTGATTTGTTGGCTAAAAACGACCCACTTTTAAGACAATATACAGATTGTGTTAAGAGCTGTCAAGATAAACATGAAAAGAGAGCACGGTACTTGTCTTGGAGAGTGCAGAAAGAGCTAAAGATAGCACAGTACTTATCTTGAAAAACACAAAATGAGTTTTTAACTTTGTGTGAGGATAATAAGTTAAAGAAAATCTTAGAAGAAAAGCAGGAAGCTCTCTTTTTTCTTCATTTATTTGTGATGCTACTCCAGATGTGTCCAAGACTGAACAGACTATTCCGATTTTAAATTATTATTATTATTATTATTATTGTTATTATTTTGTTACAAAGACGAAAATAAATGGGAAATTCATGAAAGGTTTCCAAATTTTTTTAATTTGTAGAAAAAGACATAATACAATTAATAATGCTATCATAGTTGTATTTAACAGCATAAAATTATTTTACAGCACTGTTGTGGTCAGTGTTCTGATAATAGATCGAATATGGCTGGACAAATTAAAGGATGTGCACCAAAAATTAGAGACATTTATTCACTGGCAAAATTTTCTCCTTAGCACCTTAATGGTGGAATAAATTTCTAGATGAAAGATAAAAATAAAAAATCGTGGTGCCCTAGGGATACCCGAAACACACTTGAGGATGCAGCACTTCTCAGAGGCATTAGTAGCTTGCTGAATTTGGGCACCCATGTCCTGCCAAGTACAATGATGTCAGGTGAGTTGCTTTGTGTAAACTACACCCCCATGACCATGGTGTAATGAAGGCAAAACTACACACTGGAGGGACTGAGGAATCACAACTTGTGCTCATCATTCTCTGTACTTAGCAGCAGGACCCCTGACCGCGCAAATAGTGTGTTACAATGTCAAAAGTAGTGATGTACCACTGGATAAGGAATTTCTTTCAAACTGTGTGGCCACCTATGAACAGTATTGCAAAACAACCTAAAGAGCTTGGTCAGTAGTAGTTACACAAGCAATATGTTGAAAGTCAAGAGAGAAATTTTGGGGAACTGCAAAATGTTGAGTGTCAATTTGATGACATGATTTCTCATAAGAATGAGAAACATTGTTGGTAGCAACTGGTAACCAATAAAAGTCAGAGTTCTAATGTTGTGCAACAGGCCTGTACAACAACTCGTGTTGATAATTAGACAATAACAGAGCCCAACATTTCAATTTTTACACTACCAATGGTGGGACAGGCTTGGGAGGACTGAACAAAAGCTGATGATCCATAACTAAATAGAACCTACAACCATACAAGTATTGGTGGAGCTAGGTAACATCATGGATAAAGGTGCACACCTCTTTTAAAGTTGTCTATAATTGCATTGTGCTTCATTGAGAGATTTTGAGGCAAAAGTAATGGGCCTACATAACCCCTGCTCCCATCCCCTTAGCTCATGGATCATACCACTGTAATAGACCTAGATGCAAGACCTGTCCCATACATTCTCCCACCACCGCCTTCTCTAGTCCAGTAACAAACATCACTTATCCCATCAAAGACAGGGCTACCTGCAAAACCAGTCATGTGATTTACAAGATAAGCTGCAACCACTGTGCTGCATTCTACATGGGCATGGCAACCAACAAGCTGTCTGTCCACATGAATGGCCACTAACAAACTGTGGCCAAGAAACAAGTGGACCACCCTGTTGCTGAGCTCACTGCCACAATGCCAAACATGACATCCTTCATTTCAATGACTGCTTCACAGCCTGTGCCATATAGATCCTTCCCACTAACACCATGTTTTCTCAGTAGTGCAGGTGCAAACCTCCCTGCAATACATCCTACATTCCTGTAACCCTCCTGGCCTCCACCTCTGTTAGTCACTCCGCAACCATCCAGCCCCTTCCCTGTTCCCATTCCAGCACTACACAGTCCTCATTCCACCATTGCACCCAGTCTTTTTACTTCTCTCCTTTTCCGCTAACCCCCCCAAATCCCCACCTCTCCCCTGCCCTCCATCTAACCTGCAGCACTTCACTGTCTGCCACCCCTACCTTACTATCCCTCCTCTTCCCCGCTCCAGCCTCCTCCTTACCCCCACCCAGTTGCCAATCCCATCATGCACTGGTGCCACTGCTCAGGACCAAAAATCGGGTCCTTATATATTATCAAAATAGTAGGAAAAAAAATTGCGTCTTTTTAACTATTTCTTATACTACAAGGGTTAAGTTAAATTATTTGTTTAAATCATGGAATTAATAAATATAGTTATGCAAACAATACTTTTGATGAAACTGGAAATTACCTTGGAATTAATTAAGAGCTGGCTTTGCTAACATGTTTCTGAATAGAGCCAATTAAATACTTAAAGAATGCTAGTATTTTGTCTTCCAAATGTTTATAATTAGTACAGAATTTATATTTTTTTATAAGTCAACAATAGAATTTAAGTTAAGAAACAATTACTGATTTCACTCTATAAAGAAAGTATTAACTAGGAATAGTCAAAATAAATTATAAAATCAATTACATACATAAAACTAAACACAAAATTAGAACTGGTTCTATATTCTTTAAAACTAAGGGCCAACCTTTCCTTTTATGGAAATGCAGATTATACTCACGTATGCAGAGTTAATCAGTTTAACAATTTAAAGGCACTTCTAAAGCTGCTATCGTGATAAAATTCACACACAACATAGATTAAAGTGTGTAGATGAAGAAAATAATATTTTTGAAAAATCACTTTTTTGGACCAAAATTCATTACATCCCCCCTTGAACTGTCCATGAATTAAACGCCTTTAAAATCTACAGCCATGCTGCTCTGGCATGTTTTCTAAAGGTATCTACCCACGTTTCATGAAGTTGTTGTCTTAGTCTTTTCTTATCTCTGTAATGAATTTCCTTGATCCATTAACTATTTAGTTGCCAGGCTACATTATCCGGTTATTACATCTTCCACTTCAGTGTTCCCTTGTAACTTTTTTAGTCTTCCTAGCAATTGCCAACATATCTCTTCTTAATCTATTAAGTGCTTCCACTTGTTGTTGAAGTTTATTTGCACAAGAGACAAAACAGTACACTATCATGATCAAAATTAATGAAGTCCACATATGATCCTTTCCAGTTTAAGAATCTGAAAACTTCCTGTAATGTTGCCAAGATTAGTTTTGTTCATATGGAGCAGCGTTGTTTAATCTTCTTTCAGTTCTGAATTTATCAATATCCTGATGAAGTCTATTGGGAGCTGTGTGATTGGCATACTCATCAACATTCTGACAAAGGTTGAACCAGTATTGGAAGAAGGACAAGGTCGGCCCCACATGCATACCTGAAAGATGGTGGAATATTCCATAAATAACTTTGGAGTTCCCTTTTGTATGTGTTCTCTGCCAACTTTTATCATGTATCTCCTGGCAGCTTTATTTTATTTCATACCTCTAATGGCTTTTCACGCTTCATCTGGCATGAATTCCAGGATATCACTGTATTCATTATTAGCTATCTGGATTTCTGATTCATCTCTTGAAGATACAAAAAAATCAAAGAAATATGGGAATGCATTGTACAGTTTTCTCTCTGTTGTTACTTACTGTGCCATTGTAAATGATGAAATGTGATTTGTACATCTTTGTTTTATTTTCTTTGTACTTTTATCATTATGAGTTGTTTTTATTACCAAAAGTTCATTGTGCCTTTTTGTATTAGCTTTAAGATGATTCTGGGTAGTTTTATGTAAATGAGCATATTCTGTGGTGTTCCTACAATTGTTCACTTGAAATCTCTTCTTCTTTCAACAGTTATATTATTCCATTTGGAATTTTTTATGTATGCAACATCTTTTGCTGTTTGCATAAGTGATTTTGCTAAATAACTGCCACTTTTATCTCTCTCTTTGAAATCATAATTTTCTAAGAGGCTGAAATTTGTAATATTCTTGTCCTTTGGCCATCCTCAAAGTGAAGATTTAATTCAAGCAGTGAATGGTAAATATTATTGTGCTTGCCTCTGGTTGATCATGTATATGTCAATTGTGGACTGAATTATGCAATATATGATGGAAGACAATGATTGGGCACATTGTCGAAATATCTTGAGTAAATCTGATGACACTTTTCACCAACATGTGCCATAAATTCTTCCATTTCAATACAATAATCTTCCTACAACAGGTACTTAATTCTTTGAGAACACTATTAATAACATCGACTTCAGACTGACAGCTCAGTATAGCGATTACTTACAGTCTCCATTTGTCTTCCAAAGTCTGTAAGTAATTGTTTTAGTATGGTATTTAATTCTGAGATGAGCCACATATCCAAGAGCAATACATGGAGTGTCAATAACGTGCCTATGGAGGTACTTCCTCTCACCATCCCATCTTGAAGACGAATGTCATCCCTCGACATGGCTGGCCACACGAAAATAAATGGTAAATTCACTCAATAGTTGTATGCTCCTATACAATCATTTATTATATTCCAGAATGAGATTTTCACTCTGCAGCGGAGTGTGCACTGATATGAAACTTCCTGGCAGATTAAAACTGTGTGCCCGACCGAGACTCGAACTCGGGACCTTTGCCTTTCACGGGCAAGTGCTCTACCATCTGTTGTTGTACAGGCCTGTTGCACAACATTAGAACTCTGACTTTTATTGGTTACCAGTTGCTACCAACAATGTTTCTCATTCTTCTGAGAAATCATGTCATCAAATTGACACTCAACATTTTGCAGTTCCCCAAAATTTCTCTCTTGACTTTCAACATATTGCTTGTGTAACTACTACTGACCAAGCTCTTTAGGTTGTTTTGCAATACTGTTCATAGGTGGCCACACAGTTTGAAAGAAATCCCTTATCCAGTGGTACATCACTACTTTTGACATTGTAACACACTATTTGCGCAGTCAGGGGTCCTGCTGCTAAGTACAGAGAATGATGAAGCACAAGTTGTGATTCCTCAGTCCCTCCAGTGTGTAGTTTTGCCTTCATTACACCATGGTCACGGGGGTGTAGTTTACACAAAGCAACTCACCTGACATCATTGTACTTGGCAGGACATGGGTGCCCAAATTCAGCAAATGACATGTTGTTCCACAGCTATTGTGGAGTATCAGTCTGTTCCACTGCAATGCTTTTTACAGTGATTGTGTCCATTGGGACCATGGCAATGTTTACAGAACAACGTTTTGGGTCCATTCTGGAACACACGATAATGTTGGTGGTAGAGTATACAGTAAATTTCCATTTGTAGTCTCCACGACATCTACCACTACTGTTAGTACAGTACAGATTTGTCCTCTATTTTTTGCCTCAAAGGTCTCCCTATGGTCCTTGTCTCAGGCAATGGACCACAGTTCATGTCAGCCAGTTTTCAACAGTTTTGTGCCAACAGTGGCATACACTATGTGACAACTCCTCTTTGTCATCCTCAGTCCAAGAGTGAAACTGAACAGTTCATCCAAACTCTCAAAAGGCACATAGAGAAACTCCATTCCTCCCACACAAGGCAGCAAGCCTTAAAGACTTTTATTTCCTTATGCTGCTCATTACCACTTGACGAAAAGTCACCAGCAGAATTAGTAAACAGTTGTCACCATACCCTATTGCATCTTCTGTGGCCACCATAAAAACAGTTCATTCCATCAGCTCAGATAAAGTTTCAACAGCAAGCAAGTTTTCTGCAAAGTTTTTGGAAAGATACAGTGTTGGGAGCATGGTGTCATCACACAGGTCTTGGGTCACTCATTTTATGCCACTCAAGGTTCCCTGAGCTTCATCGGCATCACCGGAACCACCTGTAGTGCTTTTAAATCAGTGATTCTTCAGCAGAATGTTTGTCCACAGATCCAACTTGGCATGGGCTGTCACCTTCACCTCTCCGCTTGTCACGATCGGTGCCGTATTGGGGGAGATTGACATTGCTGCTGGTCCTGCAGCAAGAGCTGATGTCCCTGGACAGCCACCATGACTACCCTCAAGTTCTGCCTACTGTCACCCTGACCACAGTGTCTGCATCTCTGGATGTGGGCATAGATCCTGTGGCTGGTTTTTCAGCTGGTGTTCGTGGTCAGTCGCAGCGTGGATAGTGGAGTGCAGACAAGCCATCTCTTCAGTACCTATCTCCCCATCTACATCTGCATTCAGACCTCACTACCCCTCCCCACCTCTGTGCCTCCTCACTATCATCACATTGCCTAGGACTATATGATGAGGGTGCGGAAGTTTGAGAAAGGAGGAATGTGGTGTTGTCCACTGTCCACAGAGCTCGATGGTCCTTTTCTGTCAGTACATGAGGTCTGCCTGGTCTAGGTTTAGCTGTTGTTGATCTTTTGCATTTCCATTTCAAACTCAAATTACCAATGGTCAGCTTGGGCAGCTTTACAAGGGTTGAAATGACCCTGGTGGATATGTTACTCAGGGGACGTCCAGTGACCAGTCCACATTCATAGTCACTGAACTCTTTGCTACTGATGGCAGAATACTTCCCACCTAGTTTTATACTGGCAGGTTCACATCTTGTGATATCTGATGGTCAACTCTGCATTACGTAGAGATCAGATAGTGTATTTTATTAAGTTGATAAGTAAGTTTGAAGCATTTATGTTTTGCATGTTGATATTCCAATTGATAAAGATTTACTTATCGATTGTCATTTTTTATTTGTAGTTCATTGTTGTTATTTGATTTTACATATTGTCATTTTGTCATACGGAGATAGTGAGTGGAGCCGTGGATGCTAGAAAATGGAGTGCCAATGGGAGAAATGAGAACATTTCCAACATATTCATCTGTTTGAATAGAATACAAGGGTGATGGCAGTGGAGGCAGCTAGAAACATTTGTGCTGTGTATGGGGATAATGCCAATGGACAGAGCACACCAAGGAAAGATTTCTTCATTTTGATAAGGTTGCATTTGACATTAGTGACTCTCCATGTTCAGGAAGACCTTTGGTGTTTCATGAAGATCATTTAAACACATTAATCCACAATGATCCACATCAGTGTACATGCGAACTGACAAAGGTGACAAACTGTGATCATTCCACCATTATGTGACATTTATAGGCAATGAGGAAGGTCAAAAATTGTGTGTATGGGTACTGTGAGCTCTCAGCCAAATATTGCAAAAATCTGTGGATGTCCATATGTGCATCTCTGCTTGCTCATCATCAAGTGTCTCATGAACAATATGATCATTCCTATCCTGTATCATTACTGGTCATAAGAAGCAGTGTCTTTATGGTAACATAAGGAAAAGAAAGGAATAGTTGAGCTCAAACAAAGCAGCATCTCTTCTACAAAACATAATGTCATGCACACGGTGAAACATTGATGGTGTGGTGTACTACATATTGCTTCCCCAAGGTGTAATTATCACTGCTGACATTTACTGTCAACAACTGAGATGTCTTGCAGATGCAATTCAAGAACAAGAACCAGGAACATTGCGTGAAGTGATACTACCCACGATAACACTTGCCCACATTCAGCTACACTGACAAAAAATACTATACAGCAGCTGGGTTGGGAAGTCATTCTAAATCCACCTTGATTCTGCACCCTCGGATTTTCACCTTCCCCACTTTCTATCACACAACCTTTAAGGAATTTCCTTTCCAGTTGAAAACACACTCTGCATATGGCTAAAGCAGTTCTTCATCTCAAAACCATGTGCTTTCTACAGCCGTTGAATATAAAAATCACCTCAGTGCTGGCAGACTGTTGTTAACAGTGAAGGAGAATATATTACTGATGACTAAAGTCTCTTATGTGTGTCTGTTGCACTTATTAAACTTATGGGAAAAACTACAAATGGATGCACCAACTCAATGTATAGAGTGCATATTTCACATAGCAACCCATGTCTGCATCCCTTATCATATGGTGGTAGATGTCATTGAACAGCATCAGACACCATGAAGAGGGTAGGCACACAATATGCCATTTAAGCTGTCATGGTAGCAGGTCTGCAGAGCTATGTTTTCAATGCATATGTGGTGTCGAGCTAAATGAAAAGTCAAGGTGAAGTTTTATAACCTTTAATTGAAAAAAGTTGCAAAAAGTGCTCAAAATTACACCCTTCTGCTTGAATGCATGCCATGCAATGATGCTGGAATGAATGTTGCACTCTTTCAAACACTCCTGGCAAAATGGAAATTGCATCAGAGAGTGCCATAATGCATGCTGTCAGCTGTTCATCAGTCTCAATGGGTGTTTCATAGACAATTGATTTCAGGTGGCCCCAGAAGAAAAAAATCCATGAGTGTCAAGTCTGGGGAACATGCAGGCCATGCCACCAGCCCACCACACCCTATCCAGTTCTCACCAAAGGTTTCATCCAAAAGCATTCACACTGTATGTGTGAAGTACACAGGTGCACCAATGTGTTGGTACCATATTTGCTGTCACACACTGAGTGGACCATGTTCCCATAACTCTGGCAGTTTCTCATAAAAAGATTAAGTAACTATTTGTGTTCAGTCACCAGGGGAACATGTATGGACTGACCAGATTACTGCCTACCAAGCTGGCTCAAATTTTGACAGCAAAGCAATCTTGGTGAGCACAAAAAAAAGTGGCATGTGGTTCTCCCTGTGCCCACAAGTGTTGAATGCGGCTGTTGAACATACCCTCTCATGTAAACAATGGCTCATCCAGTTCAGAAATTCCAATTGAATGGCACACCTTTGCAAAACCACTCGCAGAATTCAATTCAACATAGAAAATTGTCTGGGTGTGAACCTTCTGAAGGCAGTTGAGGTGCAAATCATCCTTATGCCACACATGCCAAACTGTGGAATGGCTTATGCCCATTCCCCACCAACACGCCATGAGCCTCTTGCGAGTCTCTTTTCCAGCAGTGCTAATGTCTCCTCTTCAAGCCCTGGTCTATGCACTGTGTGTTGATGACCGTGTTTGTCAGGCCTGTACACCTGTAACACAAAATGAATACACCAGGTTTTGAAGTAGACTTTAAATGCGTAAGTGTCATTACAAGAACATAACAGTGGAAAACATACCTCAAGTGAACTTGTTTCTCCTGTAGGTGGCAGTGAATGTGTATGTATCTGGAGCTCAATGATTCAGAAACTGCCAAATGTACAAATGCTGGGCAGCGTGAGCGTTTTCCATTTGTTGCCCCATAAACACAGTGCACATCTGCCATTTCCTCCCAAGAATAATGCTCCATTTCTTCTCTGCTCCAGACAGTAACAAACCCAAGAGTGTCCTCATTTGATGATAAAATGATGCAGGGCAAGTCAGATTCTGCAGTGTGCACAGGTGCTGCCTCCTATGCAACACCTATCAAACAGGCATTTTCAAAGCCAAAAGCAATGCGTTCACATCACAGTAAGCGGCAGAAAACTCAGAGTGCTGTACTGCCTGGAAAGCTGCAACTATGTCAACTACAGCATTTGCAAATCAAGGTCATGAAACTTCAACATAATGTCTCTTTTACCTTGATGTCACAAATACATTGAAATCGTTGCCCTGCAGATCTGCTACCATGATGGCTCAGATTGAATTGTTCAGAGATGCTTAGTGCCTTACGCTAAGGGATGCAGACATGGGCTGCTATGTGAAATACGCTTCTTACGACCCACTCCACCAGCCCTTTCATTTTCTACATTCCTTTCAAATACACACTGTATATTCACACTCTTCTGGACATGGCTAAATGACTTATTACTGCTGCATTTACTGGCTGTCTCACTTACACAAAAACTTTAAAATGAAAGTACACTGCCATTACAGTGTGGCATCAGGTTCAAAAACTAGATCTTATATAAAAATAGAATTACATATGGCTCTGCAGTTTGTGATGGTAAACTGAAGAAGAGTAGATAATGTAAAGAGGAGGAACATATATTGGTATTAAAGGAAACCTGAAAAAATTCAGAGCAGAATATATATACTACTTTTACTGCATAAATATTCCCTGTTGTTGTTTAACTAAACTTTCTTACTTTCCCTTTGAGCTGATGTTCATTGAAGGCTGCAATAAGATCAGTTGCCCACTGTACTTTTTCTGGTGTAGGTGAAAAGGCATCTTGCACTATACGCACTTGATTGGGATGTATAACCTGCTTTCCTGTGAAACCCATTCTTGCTCCTGCTATAGAATGTTTCTTCAAAGCAGGCAGATCTGGAAAAAAGTGTATTAAGTTGACTGTGACATACTCTTCTACAGTTAAAACCATTTTTTTAAATATCAGAAACAAGCTTTCGTGTTATATATCGGCAGCCCAGGACTCATGCAGTACTGATGGTCAATGTACCGCCCCTCCCCCACAGTACATCTAGAGGTGCGAAGATTGGCAACTTGCTTTACATGTTCAAAATGTAAAATTGCACAATTTTCTAAATGAAAAAAAAAAAAAAAGACATAGAATGCTATGACTATCAATGAGTCACAGTTGGAATCGGTCAACTCATACAAATACCTTGGAATGACTATTTGTAGGGATTTGAAATGGAAAGATCGAATAGTCTTAGTCGTATGTAAAGTAGGTTGCAGACTGCAGTTCATTAGCACAATGCTAGTGAAATGCAGTCAGTCTACAAAGGAGACTCCATAAAAGATACTTTTGTGATCCATCCTAGAAAATTGCTCAAGTGTCTGGGACCCACACCAAATAGGACTAATAGGGGATATAGAACAGATACAAAGAAGGGCAGCACAAATGGTTACAGTTTGTTCAGCCCATGGGAGAGTTGAAATTCATGGCAAAAACCTCCAGCTGCTTTTTATTTTGCACACTGCTACTAGATTAGGTCACAGATCATTTTCAGTCTTAGCAGGCATAAATGGCAGTAACATTATACTATGACATAAACAATTACAAGTTCCTGTTGCAGATGAATCACAGTCAATACAATCATCAACAATATAATACTTGTACAGAGCAGTTGTCACCAGAAGGCTTATTCACATTGAAAGTCAATAACAAACTAAACTGACTTTCAAAGTGAATAAATCTCCTGGTGACAACTGCTCTGTACAAGTGTTATATTTCTGACAATTTTATTGACTTAGGCTGGCCTGCAACAGCAAATTGTAATCATTTACAACATGGCAAAACATTCCTGCCCTTTAGGTATTCTAAGCTAGAAAATGTGGCCAAAACAAGTTGCACTGTGCAAAATAAAAGACAGCTGAAGGTTTCACTATGAATTTCAACCATTATAGAGAAGCTGATTCTTCCCATGTATATGCATACCATAGGAGAGTGTCATGTACTTGCTGAAAGAACTGACCCGGTAGAGTCTTGTTGACAGATACGAATTACCCCACGAAAAACTACTTAGAAAGTTTCTAGAACTAACTTTAAGTGATGAACCTAGGAAAATATTGCAACCCCCTATACATCACTCCCATAGGGATCAATAAGATGAGATTACACTAATTATAGCACACACAAAGGCATTTAAGCAATCATTATTCCCATGATCCATACATGAATGGAATGAGAGATAGTCCTAATAACCGGTGCAACTGGACTTCTCCTCTGCCATTGCATTTCTCAGTGGTTTGCAGAGCACAGAAGTAGATGTACATATACAGAGGATAATTTTTTGTCACTTTGGAAGAAATAATGATATATTTAATTGCCAACAGCACTTCTTCATAAAATAACAAACAGGGTTAAAGAACAACAATGATAAAATAATCATTTTCACCTTTAATGATCAATACTTCATTTCTGTACCTCTAATTTTATCATAAATTTGCGATGACTTCTCGGAAATATTATCTCCAGAAATATGTAGAACTTATTTCCAATCTACATGAAACATTTGCTGATAATATACAGGGTTAGGCAGGACAAAGTGGAGAGAGGGTAAGACAGCTAGGTGCAGTCATGAAATTAGACAGAGGGCAGGAAAGAGATCAGTGGGGAGGGGGGTTAGCAGAAAAGGAGAGAAGTAAAAAGACTGGGTACATTGGTGAAGTAGAAATAGAGGGCTGTGTAGTGTTGGAACGCGAACAGTGAAAGGGCTAGATGGGTAAGTGGGTAAGGACAATGACTTTACAAAGGTTAAGGCCAGGAGGTTTATGGGAATGTATGATATATTTACAGGGAGGATTTCCATCTGCACAATTCAGAAATTTTTGGTGGAAAGGATCCAGGTGACACAGGCTGTGGAGCAGTCATTGAAATGAAGGATGTCATGTTTGGCATCATGCTCAGTAACAGGGAGGTCCAGTTGTTTCTAGGCCACAGTTTGTCAGTGGTCATTCATGTGGATAGACAGCTTGTTGGTTGTCATGCCCACACATAATGCAGCACAGTGGCTGCACCTTAGCTCGTAGATTTTGTGACTGGTTTCACAGGTAACTCTGCCTTTGATGGGATAGGTGAGGTACGTGAAAGGACTGGAATAGGTGGTGGTGGGAGGATGTATGGGACAGATCTTGTGTCTAGGTCTATTACACTGATATGAACCATGAGGCAAGAGGTAGGGAGCAGGGGTTGTGTAGAAATGGATGAGGATATTGTGCATGTTCGGTGGATGGCAGAATACCACTATGGGAGGGGTGGGAAGGATAGTGGGTAGGACATTTCTCATTTCAGGGCACAACAAGAGGCAGTCGAAACACTGTCGGAGAATTTAATTCAGTTGCTCCAGTCCTGGGTGGTGCTGAGTCATGTGGGGGAT
The DNA here is from genome assembly GCF_021461395.2 of Schistocerca americana. Lineage (NCBI taxonomy): Eukaryota > Metazoa > Arthropoda > Insecta > Orthoptera > Acrididae > Schistocerca > Schistocerca americana. The sequence continues at coordinate 303,285,915 of NC_060119.1, read as the reverse complement.
ACTCCTCTGTAGCCAGATTGTGGAACTTTGGGACGTGTGGGTGATTGGAAAGATAAGGCATGGGAGGTCTGTTTTTGTACAATGTTGGGAGGGTAACTACAGTCTGTAAAGTTCTGAGTGAGATCCACGATATATTTTGAGAGGGAATGCTTGTCACTGCAAATGCGACTGCCATGTGTGGCTACGCAATTTGGAAGGGACCTCTTGGCAGGAAATGGGTGGCGGCTGTCAGAGTGGAGGTATTGCTTGTAGGTGCTACGTTTGATAGGGAAAGAGGTACTGATGTAGCCATCTTTGAGGTGTGGGTCAACATTGAGGAAAGTGGCTTGTTAGGTTGAGTAGGACCCGGTGATGTGAATGGGGGAGAAGGTATTGAGGTTCCGAAAGAATGTGCATAGGGTGTCCTTACCCTCAATCCAGATCACAAAGACATCACCAATGAATCTGGATAAGGCGAGGGGTTTGGGATTCTGGGTGTTTAGGAAGAAGTACTCTAGAAGGCCCATAAATAGGTTCACATAGGATGGTGCCATGCAAGAGCCCAAGGCTATGGGATTTTTCATTGTCAGCTACAGTTTGTGTGTTTATTAAATATCAGGGTAATTTTGAGTGCTCAAAATGTTGACCTTAGGCATTTGATGCTAGAACCTGGTTCAAACTGTATGTTGAATTTCATCTGCAACAGTCGATGCTGGACTGGTTAGCCCACAACATCCACTAAACTTGTTCTGTGAAACCTGATAAAATGTTTCCTGAGCCCATACAGCATAGCATTCATCATAGCAAATTAGAGAATGAAAAAGGTCAATAGAATGTTTATCGATTGTGGGAAGATCTATGGAAAGATCCCAGAACTGGTAACAATTCCCACATAGTACTAGGGAAAGAAAGTTGGCTAAAATCAAATGTAAACAGTAATGAAATTCTAAACTCCGACTGGAATGTATATAAAGGATAAGCTTAACGCTGGTGCTGGAAGCTTGTTTACAGCAATAAAAACTATGATAATATCTAATTATATTAGTATAGATCTAGACTGCGAAATAATTTGAGTGAAGATAATGTTTAAGGCAGATTGAACATGGTCATCGAATATTTTTATAGACCTTCTGCCTCAACAGCAGTAATGGTAGAACATCTGAGGGGAAACTTGGAGAATATTTCTTGTAAATATCCTGCTCATGTTACAGTTTAAGGTAGAGATTCCAATCTTACCATCTCATGTGATTAGTATAGGTAGTATGGAAAGAAAATCATGTGAAATTGTTCTAGTGGCTTATCCAGAAATTACCTTTAGCAGTTAATCAGAGAACTGACTTGTGAATATAACATCTTAAACTTGCTGATGACAGACAGACACAAACTTTTTGACTCAGTTAGAATAGATCAGGGAATCGGTGACCATAAGACCATTCCAGCATCACTGAATGTGGCTGTAAATAAAAATACAAAGAAGGGAAGTATAGTGTTACATGCCATTTAGGCAAACGATATTTCTCACACCTTATTTACGACAAGGAAAGGTGATAATGACAAAATGGTAAATTAGTATTAGGTAGGGAATATGTCACGAATCACATACTGTGCATGGTCATTTTGTTTCAAATTTGTGCAGAGTTGAATGGAGAGGTGTGCGGTTTGAATAATCGGCAAGACACAACACTGATAAATGTCTTCACCTGCTGTGGGCAGGGCCTTTTCTGTTTTGATGTCATGGCTTGGCAGTGTCTTGACTGTCAAGGAGTAGACATCCTCTCCAGGAATTAAAAAAACAATGAACAAAAGAAGCTCTAACTGAAATGTCACTTACTTTTTGTCAAGCCTTCAAGGCAGATGTTATATTTAATTTACATTGTGTCTGCACTAATTTACAAAGTAATCTAGATCTGTACACCCAGTGAAACAAATACAAGACAGTCAATGATGAAATGTTGATGTCATTTCATAATTAGAGTAGATGTTGTTTTTCCTTGCACCAATAACAGCTGCAAAGGAGAAGAGTTGATGTCTTTCCAGGGCTACACACTGTTCTACAGAGATACTACTTTTCATGGTTTCCACATAAAGAAGATATTTAATGGTGACAGTAACATTAAAGTTAAATTAGCACATACTTCAGCTGACAGATCAAATGTGAGTGTTCTGACTTGGCTTCAAAGACATAACAAGAGCCACTAAAACATTTCAGTAGGAAGATCCTTCTGTTCAGTAAGAGCATTAAGAGACATATTTCAGATTACTTGACAAGTCAACACGAAAATTTCATATCCAGCACAGACAATGTTAAGTATGAAGGGATAATGTTCAAGAGCATTGCACAATTTGCTTTACAGAGCTTTGTGCTGGGAAACATTGTGAGGGGGGGGGGGGGGGGGGGGGACCCACTGTGGCTTGACAACCGTGTTAGAAAGCTGCTACAAAAGCAAAAAGAGCTTCAATGCAAATTTAAATGTAGCCAAAGCCTCTCACAGGCAGACAAAAACTAAATGACGTCAAAATAATTGGAATATCCTGATATCCTAAGATGTTTTGATATTATCTTAAATCAGTAATTGGTCAAAGTCATCTGTCTAGACACATTGTGACCACAGTGGCATTGAAACAGAGGACAACATAGAAACAGCCAAAATATGAAATGGCTTTTTCAAAAACTGTTTCACAGAAGAAGTTCACACTGCAATTCCTTCTTTAAATCATTGCACAACTGACAGAATGACAGATATCGAAATACGTGACTGAAATCACTCAAAAGAGGTAAGGCCACTGGACATGACAGGATACCATTTGATTTTACACAGAGTGCGTGAAAGAACTTGCTCCTCTTGCAGCAGCTGTGTATCACAGGTCTCTTGAGGAGCAAAGCAGTCCTAATGATTGGAGAAAACTGCAGGTCATTGCCTTTTTCAAGAAGGGTCATCAAACAGATGCACAAAACTATAGGCCTGTATCTCTGCTGTCAGTCTGTTACAGACTTTTGAACATTTTTTAAGCTCATGTATTATGACACTTCTGTCGACTGAAAATCTCCTCTGTAGGAATCAACTTGTATTCTGAAAATTATGATAATTTGAAACTCAGCCCACTCTGTTCATCCACAGGACCCAGAAAGCAATAGATACGGGTGTCCGAGTAAATGCCATGTTCCTTGACTTCCAGAAGGTGTTCAATACAGTTCCACACTGCCACCTAAAGAAGAAAATGTGGATGTATGGAATAGCAGGGCAGCTATGCAATTGTATTGAAGAGTTTCTAGCAAATAGAACACAGAACGTCATTCTGCACCTAGAGAAGTCTTAAGGTATGAAAGCAACTTCACATGTGCCCCCATGGGGTGTTATAGGATCATTATTTTTCACAATATACATAAACGACCTAATAGATAATGTCACAAGTTCCACGAGGCTTTTTGCAGATGATGCTGTTGTAGACAGGGAAGTCGCAATGCTAGAAAATTGAAGTGAAATACAGGAAGACTGGCGGAGGATTGACACTTGTTGCAGGGAGTGGAAATCAACCCTCAACATAAACAAATGTAACATATTGTGAGTACAGAATAACACCTTAATGTATTGCTTCCCTAAAATATCAAGGAGTATGCATACGGAGTGATTTCAAGTGGAACAACCACATAAAATTAATTGCAGGGGTGGTAGATGCCAGAACCAGATTCAATGGAAGAATCCTCAGCAAATGCAGCCCATCAACAATGGAAGTAGCACACAAAACATTCATTCAGCCAATACTCATACACTGAAACTTCCTGTCAGATTAAAACTGTATGCCGGACCGAGACTTGAACTCGCTGCAGAGTGAAAATCTCATTCTGGAATACTCGTATACTGCTTGTCAACCAGAGATCTGTACCAGATCTAAAGAAGAGCAGCACATTTCATTACAGATTCATTTAGTAAGTGCAAAAGTGTCACGGAGATGCTCAGCCAACTCTTGTGGCTGATGCTGCAAGACAGACATTCTGCGTCATGGTATGGTCTACTTTTAAATTTGTGGGAGTGTCCATTTGTATAACAGTCAACTAGTATATTGCTTCCTCCTACATACATCTCACAAAAAGACCATGAAGATAAAATCGGAGAGATTCAAGCTCACATGGAGACTTACCAGCTTCCTGCAAACCATATATGACTAGAACAGGAGACCTGGCTTAAGGACACTGGTACACAAAGTACCTTCCCCTACACATTGTAAGGTGGCATGCAAAGTACACAAATCAAAAAAAAAGTTTTGGATCACCTCGGTTCGGAGAGTTCCGGAACCTGTACAGAAAATTGGAATAGAGATCAACATAAACATCACTTCTGCCCTTTTTATTGCCCACGAAAACCTCACATTGCAAGTTGTACCACCTCACAGCGAGACCTTCAGAGGTGGTGGTCGAGACTGCTGTACCTACCGGTACCTCTAATACTCAGTAACATGTTCTCTTGTGTTGATGCATGCCTCTATTCATCATGACATACTATCCACAAATTCATGAAGACACTGTTGGTCCACATTGTCCCACTCCTCAACGGCAATTCGGCATAGATCCCTCACAGTGGTTGGTGGGTCACATCATCCATAAACATCCCTTTTCAATCTATCCCAGGGATGATCGATAGGGTTCTTGTCTAGAGAACATGCTGGCCACTCTAGTCGAGCGATGTTGTTATCTTGAAGGAAGTCATTCACACAATGTGTACAGTGGGGACGCAAATTGACATCCATGAAGCCGAATACCTCACCAATATGCTGCTGATATGGCTGCACTGTCGATCGGAGGATGGCATTCACTTATCATACAGCCGTTATGGCACCTTCCATGACGACCAGGGGTGTATGTCGGCCCTACATGATGCCACCCCAAAACAGCAGGGAACCTCCAGCTTGCTGCACTTGGTGGACAGTGTTTCTAAGGCATTCACGCTGACCGGGTTGCCTCCAAACACATCTCCGACGATTGTCTGATTGAAGGCATATGCGGCACTCATTGGTGAAGATAACGTGATGCCAATCCTGAGCTGTCCATTCGGCATGTTGTTGGGCCCATCTGTACCGCGCTCCATGGTGTCGTGGTTGCTAAGGTGGACCTCGCCATGGACATCGGGAGTGAAGTTGCACATCATGCAGCCTATTGCGCACAGATTGAGTCTTAACACAATGTCCTGTGACTGCACGAAAAGCATTATTCACCATGGTGGCATTGCTGTCAGGGTTCCTCCGAGCCATAATCCGTAGGTACCAGTCCTCCACTGCAGTAGTAGCCCTTGGGCGGCCTGAGCGAGGCACATCATTGACAGTTCCTGTCTCTCTGTGTCTCCTCCATGTCACTCAGAGACGCCTGGACACTTCCCTTGCTGAGAGCCCTTCCTGGCACAAAGTAACAATGCAGACACAACTGAACTGCAGTATTGACCGTCTAGGTGTGGTTGAACTACAGCCAACATGAGCCGTGTATCTCCTACCTGGTGGAACGACTGGAACTGATTGGCTGTCAGACCCCCTCTGTCTAATAGGCAGTGCTCATGCATGGTTGTTTACATTGTAGGGCGGGTTTAGTGACATCTCTGGGCAGTCAAAGGGACTGTGTCTGTGATACAATGTCCACAGGCAACATTTATCTTCAGGAGTTCTGGGAATCGGGGCAATGCAAAACTTTTTTTGATGTGTGTATATATGCAAATGTATTTCAGTATGATGTATGAATTAAAAGTCTACTGATAAGGCTGTATTCAGACAGTACATGGTTATTTTTCCTACTCATCTGTATTAACTTACATTTTTTCTGCATTTAGAGCAAACTGCCATTCATCACTCTAAACAGAAATTTTGTCTAAATCATCCTGTATCCTCATACAGTCGCACAATAATGACACTGTCTTGTCATCACAGTTGCAGATTGCTGCCCACCCTATTCATCAGATCATTCATGTACAAGAATGGTCCTATAACACTTCACTGGAGCACCCCTGAAATACTCTCATCCCTGATGAATACTTGCCATCCAGGGTTATGTACTGGGTGCTATTAGTTAGAAAGTCTATGAGTCTTACACTGGAGAGCCAAACTAATTGGTACACCTGCCTAATATTGTGTAGGACCCCCCCCCCCCCCTCCCCACCACCACCACACACACACACGCGCACACACACACACACACACACACACACACACACACACACACACACACACACACACACACACACACACACACGAGCACGCAGTAGTGCCACAACACAACATGGCATGGACTTGACTAACGTCTGAAGTAGTGTTGGAGGGAATTGACGCCATGAATCCTGCACAGCTCTCCATAAATCCATGATTACGAGGCGATGGAGATCTCTTCTCAACAGCACATCACAAGGCATCCCAGATATGCTCAATGATGTTCATGTCTGGAGAGTTTGGTGGCCAGCAGAAGTGTTTAAACTCAGAAGAGTGTTCCTGGAGCCACTCTGTAGCAATTCTGGATGCGTAAGGTGTCGCACTGTCCTTCTGGAATTGCCCATATTCGTTGGAATGCACAATGGACATGAATGGATACAGGCGTTCAGACAGGATGCTTACATATGTGTCACCTTTCAGAGTCATATCTAGACATATCAGGGGTCCCATATCATTACAACTGCACATTCTCCACACCATTACAGAGCCTCCACCAGCTTGAATAGTCCTCTTCTGACATGCAAGGTCCATGGATTCATGAAGTTGTTTCCATACCTGTGCACGTCCATTTGCTCGATACAATTTGAAATGAGACTTATGCAACCAGGCAACATTTTTCCAGTCATCAATAGTCCAATGTCTGTGTTGATGGGCCTAGGCGAGGCATAAAGCTTTGTGTTATGAAGTCATCAAGGATACATCAATGATGTTTCATTGAATGGTTTGTTCGCTGACGCTTGTTGATGACCCAGTATTGGAATCTGCCACAATTTGCAGAAGGGTTGCACTTCTGTTATGTTGAAAGATTCTCTTCAGTCATCATTGGTCCCATTTTTGCAGGATCATTTTACAGCCACAGTGATGTCGGAATGTTTTACAGGATTCCTGATATTCAAAATACAGTCGTGAAATGGTCATATGGAAAATCCTCATTTCATTGCTACCTCGGAGAAGTTGTGTCCCATCACTCATGCGCTGACTATAAAACCACGTTCAGACTCACTTAAATCTTGATAATCTGTCATTGCAGCAGCAGTAACAACCTAACAACTGTGGCAGACACTTGTTGTGTCATATTCTGCCTGCTTACATATCATTGTATTTGAATATGCATACCTATACCAGTTTCTTTGGCACTTCAGTGTGGAATATGTCCAGGAATTCTGCAGTAAAACAGCATTGAAGATATTGGTATATAATTTTGTGGGTCCATTCTTTTATCCTTCTTATATACAGTCAATTGGTACTCTCTACTGGGTGAAAGATTTGTCGTTGATGCACGCTAAGTAAGAGGCCAATGTCGTAAAATATTCCTTGTAAAACCAAATCAGGATTCCATCTGGCCCTGATGACTTACTTGTTTTAAACTCTTTCAGTTGCTTATCAGCACCATGGATGCCTATTTCTAAGTCGTTTATATGCGAGCCTGTGCAATGCTCAAAAAAATGGTATGTCTGCACAATCCTTCTATGTGATGGTTTTTTTTAACACAGTACAGCTTCAGTTTTCCTTTTGGTGGCACCTATTACCACAGGAGGGCTAGTCAACAATTGACTGAATAGAAGCTTTTAACCCGCTTAGTGATTTTATGTGAACCCACTTAGTGATTTTATGGACGATCATAATTTTCTCAGGTTCTCAGCAAGATCTTTTGCTAACATATGATGGTGGAAGTTGCTGTATGCTGTGGACATCAGTATTTTTATTTATGTATAATGTCTACTTGAATTGAGAATGCAACACTCTCTGTTCCTCAACATCTTCCAATTTCTGTTATAAACCAGGTGCATTTTTTCCATCCTCAATCCACCTACTCAGCACATGCTGCTCCAGAGCAAGATTTACTATCAGTTTAAACTTTGCCCATTATACCCGAACATCCATCATACTGGAACTAAATGATGTCCAGCCTTCTTGGTAGAATCATTAAATTAAGTTAGCATTGTTGTTATTTCTTCATTATTATTGCTAACCCTTATCTCTATATGTTGCTAACAGGCCAGGCCTCTTTCTGGCTACAAGGTCTAAAATATTTTCATTGCATTTAGGTTGGTAAAACAAAACACACACACACACACACACACACACACACACACACACAGTGGTAATAAAAAATAAACACTTCCCTAAAATTTCATTTATTTCATCAATTTTTTGGAATAGTTACTATATGGCATGGAAACAGGTAAACATACATGCCAACTATTGTCAAACGAGCATAAGAAGATCCCTGACAGTTGGCAACACTGTAGCTCTAACAGCTGCAGGCAAAAGCAGCAACAACACTGAGGTATTGCCACAGAAACATTTGCAAAATCATGTTACGTAATTAGCTGAGGTACATGTGCAAAGCAGCTGCACCGAGCCCACTGCCACTGCCGGGGATCTTACTATGCCAAACCAAATGTATTAACACCTTCATGCCTTATCCAGTAACCAGGAAAGTAGCACTTTTCTAGCCACAAACAACTGGTGAATGAGGCACATCATAATGGCATCCTCTATGAGAACTGCAACATTCTAGAAAGAAATTGTGTCTTTTACCCTTAAGGTTTCTCAAATGATGGATCTAATTCCCATACGAAATGTTCACACTCCATCATCTCTAATGTTAACCTTGCCCCAGCCAGTGGGGATTCTCAATGGCTCAATAATATGCACTTTTTTTATTTTTGGCTTTCCATGATTTGTAGAAGGTAGGTTCTTCAGTAAAGGAAATTCTTTGAAGAAAGGTCCTATTGTCTTCATGTTGCATCAGAACCTGTGACAGAATTCCATGTGTCTTCTTCAATCTCAATTTGATGTTGAAGTGACACACAATATGGATGGAAGCTTTTTGTGTGCAAAATGTGAACAACGATGGGATGACTTGTCCCAGAAGCACTCACAGTTTTTCTGGAGCTAATGAGTGCACTATGAGTAACAGCTGCCAGAACATCTATTTCATTCACTCTGCTCTTTATATGCTTGCTCCTTACTTTCTGCATAGCATTCCAGTTTTCTTACAATAACAACTTTTTGCGCATTCACTGAATTGTTTTTGTTGGACACTCACACCTACCTTTGTACGTACAACTCAACATTCCTCCTGCAGTCTCTGTGAAGAAGGACCATACCTAGTTTCTGTTCATTTGCAAGAGATACTTATTTTTCTGAACTGACCAGTGCCAACACATATGAATGACACAGATATAATGAAAGCTACATTTTCTCTGTGCCCCCTTTATACTGGTATCATCGCAGTGCAACAAACTGTTCCCTCCTTACCTGCCATGTAATATTTCCTTATCTGGATATCAAATCATAAACTTCCACAAAAAAATAACGATTGGATTCATGTTCAAAATAGATACATTCTAAGTTCTGAACATTATAATTAACCTGAAACTAGTAATAGGATTCTGAAGAGTGAAATACTGTTGACTTCTCTTTTAGAAATATGATACTAGCAGCATAGTGCCTGAAAAAGCACAATTGATGCTAATACCTCTGTATTTAACACAGTTATGAAAAGAGCCTGTGTGTAGTTTAGTGGAGACTTGCTCACAGTTCACATCGGTGAAAACAAAATTATATCTCAAACACCCCCCCATGAACCATGGACCTTGCCGTTGGTGGGGAGGCTTGCGTGCCTCAGCGATACAGATAGCCCTACCGTAGGTGCAACCACAACGGAGGGGCAGCAGCCTTTTCAGTAGTTGCAAGGGCAACAGTCTGGATGATTGACTGATCTGGCCTTGTAACAATAACCAAAACGGCCTTGCTGTGCTGGTACTGCGAACGGCTGAAAGTAAGGGGAAACTACGGCCGTAATTTTTCCCGAGAGCATGCAGCTTTACTGTATGATTAAATGATGATGGCGTCCTCTTGGGTAAAATATTCTGGAGGTAAAATAGTCCCCCATTCGGATCTCCGGGCGGGGACTACTCAAGAGGATGTCATTATCAGGAGAAAGAAAACTGGTGTTCTACAGATCAGAGTGTGGAATGTCAGATCCCTTAATCGGGCAGGTAGGTTAGAAAATTTAAAAAGGGAAATGGATAGGTTAAAGTTAGATACAGTGGGAATTGGTAAAGTTCGGTGGCAGGAGGAACAAAACTTCTGGTCAGGTGACTACAGGGTTATAAACGCAAAATCAAATAGGGGTAATGCAGGAGTAGGTTTAATAATGAATAGGAAAATAGGAATGCGGGTAAGCTACTACAAACAGCATAGTGAACGCATTACTGTGGCCAAGATAGATACGAAGCCCACACCTACTACCGTAGTACAAGTTTATATGCCTACTAGCTCAGCAGATGACGAAGAAATTGAAGAAATGTATGATGAAATAAAAGAAATTATTCCGATAGTGAAGGGAGACGAAAATTTAATAGTCATGGGTGACTGGAATTCGTCAGTAGGAAAAGGGAGAGAAGGAAACGTAGTAGGTGAATATGGATTGGGGGTAAGAAACGAAAGAGGAAGCCGCCTGGTAGAATTTTGCACAGGGCACAACCTAATCATAGCTAACACTTGGTTCAAGGATCATAAAAGAAGATTGTATACATGGTAGAAGCCTGGAGATACTGACAGGTTTCAGATAGATTATATAATGGTAAGACAGAGATTTAGGAACCAGGTTTTAAAATGTAAGACATTTCCAGGGGCAGACGTGGACTCTGACCACAATCTATTGGTTATGAACTGTAGATTAAAACTGAAGAAACTGCAAAAAGGTGGGAATTTAAGGAGATGGGACCTGGATAAATTGAAAGAACCAGAGGTTTTACAGAGTTTCAGGGAGAGCATAAGAGAACAATTGACAGGAATGGGGGAAAGAAATACAGTAGAAGAAGAATGGGTAGCTTTGAGGGATGAAGTAGTGAAGGCAGCAGAGGATCAAGTAGGTAAAAAGACGAGGGCTAGTAGAAATCCTTGGGTAACAGAAGAAATATTGAATTTATTTGATGAAAGGCGAAAATATAAAAATGCAGTAAATGAAGCAAGCAAAAAGGAATACAAATGTCTCAAAAATGAGATCGACAGGAAGTGCAAAATGGCTAAGCAGGGATGGCCAGAGGACAAATGTAAGGATGTAGAGGCTTATCTCACTAGGGGTAAGATAGATACTGCCTACAGGAAAATTAAAGAGACCTTTGGAGATAAGAGAACCACTTGTATGAACATCAAGAGCTCAGATGGAAACCCAGTTCTAAGCAAAGAAGGGAAAGCAAAAAGGTGGAAGGAGTATATAGAGGGTCTATACAAGGGCGATGTACTTGCGGACAATATTATGGAAATGGAAGAGGATGTAGATGAAGATGAAATGGGAGATACAATACTGCGTGAAGACAGAGCACTGAAAGACCTGAGTCGAAACAAGGCCCCCGGAGTAGACAACATTCCATTGGAATTACTGACGGCCTTGGGAGAGCCAGTCCTGACAAAACTCTACTATCTGGTGAGCAAGATGTATGAAACAGGCGAAATACCCTCAGACTTCAAGAAGAATATAATAATTCCAATCCCAAAGAAAAGAGGTGTTGACAGATGTGAAAATTACCGAACTATCAGTTTAATAAGTCACAGCTGCAAAATACTAACGCGAATTCTTTACAAATGAATGGAAAACCTAGTAGATGCCGACCTCAGGGGAGATCAGTTTGGATTCCGTACAAATGTTGGAACACGTGAGGCAATACTGACCCTACGACTTCTCTTAGAAGCTAGATTAAGGAAGGGCAAACCTACGTTTCTAGCATTTGTAGACTTAGAGAAAGCTTTTGACAATGTTGACTGGAATACTCTCTTTCAGATTTTGAAGGTGGCAGGGGTAAAATACAGGGAGCGAAAGGCTATTTACAATTTGTACAGAAAGCAGATGGCAGTTATAAGAGTCGAGGGGCATGAAAGGGAAGCAGTGGTCGGGAAGGGAGTGAGACAGGGTTGTAGCCTGTCCCCGATGTTTTTCAATCTGTATATTGAACAAGCAGTGAAGGAAACAAAAGAAAAATTCGGAGTAGGTGTTAAAATCCATGGAGAAGAAATAAAATCTTTGGGGTTTGCCGATGACATTGTAACTCTGTCAGAGACAGCAAAGGACTTGGAAGAGCAGTTGAAGGGAATGGATTGTGTCTTGAAAGGAGGATATAAGATCAACATCAACTAAAGCAAAACAAGGATAATGGAATGTAGTCAGATTAAATCAGATAATACTGAGGGAATTAGATTAGGAATTGAGACACTTAAAGTAGTAGATGAGTTTTGCTATTTGGGGAGCAAAATAATTGATGATGGTCGAAGTAGAGAAGATATAAAATGTAGACTGGCAATGGCAAGGAAAGCGTTTCTGAAGAAGAGAAATTTGCTAACATCAAGTATAGATTTAAGCGTCAGGAAGTCATTTCTGAAAGTATTTGAATGGAGTGTAGCCATGTATGGAAGTGAAACATGGATGATAAATAGTTTAGACAATAAGAGAATAGAAGTTTTTGAAATGTGGTGCTACAGAAGAATGCTGAAGATTAGATGGGTAGATCACATAACTAATGAGAAAGTATTGAATAGGATTGGGGAGAAGAGAAGTTTGTGGTACAACTTGACCAGAAGATGGGATCGGTTGGTAGGACATGTTCTGAGGCATCAAGGGATCACAAATTTAGCACTGGAGGGCAGCGTGGAGGGTAAAAATCGTAGAGGGAGACCAAGAGATGAATACACTAAACAGATTCAGAAGGATGTAGGTTGCACTAGGTACTGGGAGATGAAGAAGCTTGCACAGGATAGAGTAGCATGGAGAGCTGCATCAAACCAGTCTCAGGACTGAAGACCACAACAACAACAACAACATCTCAAACACTTCTAGACACATTTGAGGTGAAGAATTTAGCTATTATTTTTAATTATATTCTATTTAAGATGCTTTCTACTGATCTTTGTTTCATACTTACAAATTATGATGCATGTAATCTCCCTAAGCAAAATTGTGTCTATAATGGTACGGCATTAAGTGATCCATAATTGTGACAATCACAATTTGAAAGAGCATTCTTTTCTTATTAAATGATGAATTTCTACAATTATTTTTTCCCTAGAAAGTATATGAATATCCAGTAAAATTTCTCATGTAAACTGATATTTTGGAGTGTGATTAAATTCAGGATCTCTTAAAGTACTAGTCTGTCACAATAAAATTAAAAGCTTTCATTGGTTCAGGGTATTCTTTGCCACTACCAGTTAGTTATAACAAGGAAAAATGCAAATAAGAGAAATGAGATGTGCATTTGCAAATTCCCTACCTGCATCAGCAGATATTAAAATTTTGTAAATTATTTGAACTGTTTAATATGCTGGAGCTATGACAGTAGGATTTTCCTTCGCTTAAATATTTGCCTGCCAACGTAGGACTTCATAATTTATATTCCATTGACTAAGAACGTAGAAGCCAGTCCTGACCGTGTTTTGGTACAATATAGCATATTGTAATTAATGAAATGACTTTTGTGAAATTTTTTGTGGAATAATTCTGCAAAATTGGGAATTCGTATTACAAATTGTCATCACATATCGTATTTCAAAGTTTGTCATATAATTAACTTATAAAATTATGTTAATTCAGCAGTAAGTTAAATCATATTAATATGCTACATTTCTCAACTTAATAAGTGCTGAATTGTGTACTTGTAATTATATTTAGGAGTTATACTCACTGATTCTATACTGAATGTTATTTGTGGCATATATGACACACAACAGGACTTATAACATGAAGCGAAGATTCCAACTGATGGGAGCATCTCAGGAGAGCTTCCAGGTGTCTCTTTATGACAGCTTTCAGTAATTTCCTAAGTGACCTTGGTTACAGCCAATGAAACAGGGTAGCTTAGAAGTAAAGCACTAGCTGGTACAATGCAAATAGGATGCACAAGTAATTAGGTGGAAAACCAGGAAGAAGGGCATGCCATCAACTTCAACCTTCGCCAATATAGTGGCATTCGATCCCAAATGTGCAAGAATAGTAACTTAATACTATAGTTATTATTATTATTATTATCATCATCATCATCAATCACGTGTAATGAACAAAGATGAAAATGGTAATACTGACAGATTTCTTTTAACTTTCAACTGCAAAGTAATTATTCTTGCAAATATCAGCACTGGCAAAAGATTTTATAATAAGCAGAGTAGTTATTCTTTGGAAATCCAAGGATATCTGCAACCACACAGATCATTACCTATTGCCAAGGTAGCATGGCCAATAAACACACAACATTTTTGATTTCCAATGGATGTTATGTGTGAAACTTTCTGGTAGATTAAAACTGTGTGCCAGACCAAGACTCAATCTCCGGACCTTTGCCTTTTGCAGGCAAGTGCTCTAATGACTGAGCTACCCAAGCATGACTGATGAGCCATCCTCACAGCTTTATTCCTGCCAGTACCTTGTCTCCTATCTTCCAAACTTTCCACAGAAGCTCTCATGCAAAACTTGCAGAACTAGTACCCCGAGAAGAAAGGATATTGCGGAAAAAGGGCTTAACCACAGTCTGGGGGATGTTTCCAGAATGAAATTTTCACTCTGCAGCACAGTATGCACTGATCTGAAACTCCCTGGTAGATTAAAACTGTGTGCCAGATTGAGGCTTGAACTCAGGATCTTTGCCTTTTGCAGGCAAGTGCTCTACCGACTGAGCCACCCAAGCACGACTGACGACCAGTCCTCAGTCCTCTCAGGGTTTAACCTTCTAGGAAGTTTCATATCTGTGCACACTGCGCTGCAGAGTGAAAATTTCATTCTGGAAACATTCCGCAGGCTGTGGGCTAAGCTATGTCTCTCCAATATCCTTTCTTCCAGGAGTGCTAGTTCTGCAACTTTCACATAAGTGCTTCTGTGAAGTTTGGAGGGTAGGAGACAAGGTACTGGTGGAAGTAAAGCTGTGAGCATGGTTTGTTAATCATGCTTAGGCAGCTCAGTCATTAGAGCACTTGGTCACGAACTGCAAAGGTCCCAAGTTTGACTTTCAGTCTGGCATATAATTTCAAGCTACCAGGAAGTTTCATATCAGCACTCACTCCGCTGCAGATATAAAATTTCATTCAGGAAGCATTTTTCAAAATGCATGGATTGCAAATGTACATCATGAGATGAATAAGCTACAAATTCACATGTAGCTGTTTAATTGTCTTTTATTATTTCAAAATAGATACACCTTTTGTGGAGGCATACTAGTTGGCTTCTACACACGTTTTGCATTTCAGATGAGACAGTATTTATATATTTAGTAATATCAATATATATACTATTACATGTTATTAATATTTGCTCTTTTATATCTGATGATGACATAAACTGATATTGGTAGTGCTAATAAAAGAGAGTTAAACAGCTCCATTTCATGCATTTAATAAAATAACCACTCCAGTCCAGCCACGGATGTGAGGATTTTTTTCATATCTCCTACCCTACTAGTGGGTTCTAGCCTTGAGTGGATTTGTTAAGTACCTTCGCAGCCTTTGATGTACATAGCAAGGTCCCATGCCCCAAGTTTAGGTATACTGACATCCATAGAGAAAAAAGAAAACAGTTTAGTTTTGCAGCGATTTGAATTTTTCATCAATTTTTGCTCCTGAAAAATTATACAGGTGACCCAGTTATGTTCTAGAAGGAACAAATAAATTCATGACATGATCTTCAGCGAACTGATTTGTATATCCTCAAACTTTCCGATGAAACAATCTTGAAGGTCCTGTAGGATACATGAAATTTATCACTGCATCATTCTCCTCAGAAGAGTGTTTGCAAATGCTGCCATTCTAGCAGTCGTTGACACACACACACACACACACACACACACACACACACACACACACACATGTGACATGCTGCCCTGGTTGCAGTGTTGAAACCACGAAACATGGGGGCTCTCCAGTTTGTACAGATGTTTTGCCAACAAATGACAACAAGCCTCCAACACTCTCTTCTTCCCCTCCAATCTGACTGCAACAAACTGATGATTTTCTCTAGCTCCAGCAAATCTTCATTCAAAGAACTTTCTTTATGGATAACGTCTTGCTGGTTCAGTTGTGGCCTTCTCAACAAACATGAACTCAATTTTTCTCAAGTTCACACAATATGTACAAATCCAAAGGCATGATTTAGTTTACCTCTGTGTGCCCTAAGTCAGTTCTTCTATCCAGTCATTTTACAGTACCCCCAATTCCATCACACACAGATCTTCCTTTAGTTGTTACAAAAGGTTCCTCTCAACATTTACTCTTGAATCAAAGTATGCGAGGTGTCTGCACAAATTGGTAATGCTTAAATGTCAATACTAGGCTGCAGATCCATCGCCTAAGTAAATGATCTCCAGCATCTTTGCCACTTTTTGTTTTGAATAAATCCTAAAATTTTATAAAAAAAGAAGTGAACTGCAGCTGTATCATACCTTAGGCGATGCCTTTTGCACTATATTTTCAACTAATAAGATAACAGTGGCATCCACACTAAATTGATTGCTTTCCCAGGGAAAATGTTGGACATTATCCTGAACAGCAAAGGAATAATTTTCTTCAAAGTCAAGCACTGCAGTTGCATCATGAGCTTTAAAGGTATTGTTACTCAGTTTTAAAGTGCTGTGTTGGATTTTTTGATAAAGTGTGGTAGATGGTCAGGTCAGTGATTTTTTTGATGATGTCTGTGGACAAAACCATTTACTGGTAGTTACTTGGTTTCAAGTGAGGGCAGTTACTTGCTTTCAAGTGACTATCATTTGAATCCACTATTTGTACTCCATAGTTTTTACAGGATCAGTGTCCCTGTAAAGCTCAATAAAGTATCATTCAAGTGCACTTCTTCCAGGAATGCTCTCACACTGATGCAAGGCACAAGCTATTGTTACAATACTGCACACTGTCAGAAGCATCAAGAATTTATAGTTCTTGTCAACAAAAGCATCAGCTTGACATTTTGGAGAATTCTGCAAGCACATGGCGGTTGGTGGTGAGTGAGGGGCACCTGAGGAACCAACAGTGACACTTCATTTTGGCTCATTTCATAGGATTTAGGAAAGTAATTTCTTGGGCACATTTCTTTTTATAAATAATGAACATATTTTTCAAACTGCTTTTGCTGGCAAAATTACAATAACTGTGAATATTATGTTGCAATTTTTTTCAGTTTTAACCTACAATTCATAATCAATAAATTATGACCAGAGTCCACATCTGTCCCTGGGATTGTCTAATAGTTTAAAATTTGGCTCCAAAACCACTGTCTTACCATTATATAATCAAACTGAAACTTTCCAATGTCTCCAAGTCTCTTCCACGTAGACAACCTTCTTTCATGAATCTTAAACCAAGTGTTAGTGATGATTAAATTATGTTCTTTGCAATTCTACCAGGCTGCTTCCTCTTTCACTCCTTTGTCCATATTTTCGTACTATTTTTCCTTCACTCCCTCTTGCTGCTACTGAATTCCAGTCACTCAAAACAATTCAGTTTTCCTCTCTCCTAACTGTTGGAATAATTTTCTTTGTCTCATCATACATTCTTTCAGTCTCTTCATCATCTGCAGAACTAGCTGGCATATAATTCACACTATATCTAACTTCAAGCTATCCATTTCCCTTTTCAAGTTTTCTAGCCTATATACTTGATTAAGGGATCTAACATTCCACATTCTGATCTGCAGAATGCCAGTTTTGTTTTTCCATATGATGACATCATACTGAGTATTTCTTGCCCAGAGTTCCAAATGGAGTACTAACTTATCTCTGAAATATTTTATGCAGAAGGATCCATTACCAATTAGCCATATAGCAGAGCTGCATGTTCTTGGAAAAAATAACAACTTGTATCACATTCAAAGTAAGTGATCTTTAAAATTTTGTATGTTAAAAGTAATATCTAGTTCCTGCTTGTGTTAACCATGAATTGAAAAGCATTCTTTTCTCTACAAGATATCAAATTTTTGGAAAGTAGAAAAAAATGCTTGTACAAATTCAGTGTGTTTGCTGTTGACCTATAATTCCCACTGAAGGTTGTAAAATGTTGTGAGACTTTTCTCCTGAACAAAATGAATCATTCTAGCTTGAAGTTCAGCGATGAATCTGCAATTTGTCTTCACTTACTGACAAAATTATAATCACTGCAAATTTTATGCTTCAAGCCTTTTTCAGAGAAGGATAGCAACATTTTAAAAAAATGAGGCTAACTAATGAAACTCTGGCAAACCAGCTACAAAAATTCAGTAATCATAATTTATTTGGGAAAAAGTGTGTTCAAATTGTCATGTGGAACTTTGTATCAAATTAGTTTCTGTTACAGCATCAGCATCATTTGATGAAGATGTGCAAGTGTAAGCATGTGAAATATTTAACAGCAGTTCAAGTTTTTTTTTCTTTTGAACTTCTTAAAATTTAGGGCTCATTTAACATGATTTAAATTATTATGCCAGATACAAAGTTATTCATCCACAAAACGTAATACATAGTCAAGCAGTATCTGCCAGTGGCTTGTATCCTAATTGGTTACAGCAGCCAGTAGTTTCAAAAAAACAGTCACACACATATTGCTGTGATTATACTCAGCTGCTGTCAGTCATGAGAGGAAAACAATGCACATTTCTACTCATGATGAGAAAATTCATATTCGCGTAATTGCATCAAGGAGTGCAAAAGATTTCAGCATGATTTTGTGTCTATGGGATAGTGATTAAAACAAATGTAAATTGAGAAGTGAAAAAGGTGTGCTAGTAGCACCAGAGGAAAAGATAGCACAAAGTTAATTCTGATTGACTACAGAATTGAGCACTTGAATTTTTTGCGGATGGTGAGTCCCATAGGCTCTGCCTTGGGACAAGCGTCTTTGTTTCTGCCAGAACTGATAGAGTAAAAATTCAGAATTATAAACAACTCCTGCTGCAGCAGTGATTGACTGAAACATGATTAAGGAATACAGTGCAAGAGAAATGAGTAGCTTTGAGAGATGAAACAGTGAAAGCAGCAGGATTCACATAGGTAATCTGTACTAAGCTTTCTGAATATTTTAGTATTATTTGCAGCAATTAACATGCTTCCACTACTATCATCCATCCTCTCTCTGCAATATGGATTCCATGTGGGATTTAAATTTTCCAAATTTCTGGTTTGAGGTAGCTTTCTGTTCCTAGCACCACGTGGGCATTATTTCAGTTGTACACCATGAACCAAAGGCAAGAGAGCTCATTGTCATCAGAGAACCACTCACTGTAATATGCTAGCACAGCAGTACACAACAGCATCCACTTAGGTGCCGAAGCCCACTTGACATTTGATGGCCAGCATGTTACTGAAACCAGGGACACTTTGCCTTGTGTTGCATATAACATCTGTGGCAATCACAATACAACAAACCCACTCTGGTGCATATAAATATTGGAAGTCCAGCCAGGCTGGTCAGCGGATCAGCGAGTCATCGTGTTAGTCTCTGTTGTAGTGTAGGCTTCTGCCATGAGGCCACCACTGCTCAACAGACATCCTGACAGGACCACCTGCCAGGGAGCCCAGCCACAGCACTGATGGGTCAAGGGTTGAATTAAGGCCCTCCCAGCCACAAAGCCACTGGGCATCCACCAGTCCCAAATAGCGTCTGCCAGATGCAGGCCTGGGTTCACAGCCAGATGCCTACATCATCTCATACCATGCCAACTACAGCTAAACTTACCTACAATCTAGCCCTGCTGTAGCACCTTGCCCTGCAGCTGAGTAAGCACCACTGGCCACGTGTGTGTGCACAAGTCACAAGGTTCCCTCACTATCATGCTGAGCTCTACATAGCAGCAGGTGGCTAACTAACCTATACACATCATGCACTACAGTCCATGCGAACAATGTCCACCACCCAGTGCCTACATGACTGACCACAAGTTACTGGTATACACTACTGTGAAGTAAATACAGATTTCTGTTGACAACTATCTGTTTTGATTTTCCATGGCCCACCAATCTCCACCAGATAACACCCACACCCATTACAACACTGACAGGTGAGATTAGCTCTGACAGCTTTCCATGGAAATTTATCTTTGCCTTCATGCTGAGATAGACAGTCTCCTGTATCATCTATATGCATCACGCACTATGGTCCACCTGTACTATGCCCACCACCCAGCACCCACCTGAAGTAGACATGAGTTAATGGTATACACTGTTGGGAAGTAAATAATTGTTTCTACTGACAACTAGCTGCATTTGACTCACTAAGCTTCACCAGAGGACATCCAGACCTGTTACACCATTTATAGATGAGATTATCTATGACACTTTTAGTGCCACTCTCTACAAGTAATGGGGCTAGTATTCTACCCTCTCTGAAATCAGGACTGATGAGAGGCTTCTCTACCCAAAACCCCACGTGTGCACACCAGCTGTTCTCTGCTACCTAAGTAGCCACTTTAATCATGTAATACACACCTGACCAATTAAAAGGATCCTATGTAGTAACAAAGTAATAAACAAAACCTATCTAAGCCACAAAAATATGGCTTTATTCATAATCTGTGAACAAAAACAGCAAAACCTCTCAGAGCTCCACAAGACACAGAACAACTGATGTGTACGATACAAAACAGAATAACATAGGGAGATCAGTCAGCTCTGTGCATTTACATCTGTGCGAGCTCCCAGTAGATGGTGTGGCAGAAATTGCGTCGTGTGTATGCCTCCCACAGGCAGGCTCCAGTGGTCATCCTTCACTGATATAGTTGGCAGTCAACTCAAACACACACATGTGGTGACACAACAATTGGCACACTCACACTCACAAGCACTAGTAGCAGAATACAGCACACCTCCCCCTTATGCATACCCAGGTGATGGAGGAGATGCTGGCAGCCCAACGAGGGACTCATCCACTGCCTCCGGAGTAGTGGCAGCCAGTGCTGACAGAGGGGACAGGATGATATGCCCGGTGGGCACCAGAGCAAAGTGTTGGATTGTATGGGAACACAGGTAAGAACAGGGGTGGTGGGCACACATGGTGCTGATGACAGCACCAGAGAGGAGAGTGGCTTTGCCATCTCTACATTGTCACCAGGCAGTGTGGAGGAGATGGGGTGGACCCACTGGCAAGGGGGCCAGCAGAGGCAGTCCAACCAGAACAGCATGCTGCAGCAACAGACCTGAGGCGAGAGACGGACATGAGCCCAGCCCCAGGAAGATGGAACCCAAGGGCACCACACATGAAGGAGGAAGCTAAAGGAACAGGGGCACCTCCTCAGCAGGTTATGACAGGCCTGAGGCAGAGGGTGGCAGGGCTGACTGCAGAGACAGGGGCCACACCCAAAAACTTGTAGCTTCTGGCAGCGAGTGGGGTTGCAATTGATGAAATTGGTGTTCCACCAGTCTGTCAGCTGTACAGATGCCACAAGACTGCATCCCTGCTGGCGGGCAACAGTAGTCAGTGTTCACTTGGGCGGCAGGTGATCAAACCACACCAGCGACCCCTGTGTAAAGTGACCATATGAACCTGACTGCAGCCATGAAGCAACTCAGTTGGGCTCTGCTCCCCCATAGGTGGACCTGCAAAGTCTATATAAATGCATTCCCATGGCTGGTGGGGAGTTGGCCAGGGGGACAAGGATGCCCTAGGTGCTGCCTATTGTTAGGAGCACTACCCACAAACTGCAACAAAATGGACAATTTCGCCATCAATCTCTGGCCAAAAAATGCATCCCCCAGCTAACAGTTTAGTGCACAAAACTTCCCACTGGCCCTGGTGGAGAATGTGTAGAACCTTGCTCCATAACACTTCAGGAATAACTACTGTGGGAGAGAGCTCTTCTGTGGACAACAGCAAACCACCATCAAAAACAGAGACACAATACTATAAGGAAAAACAGTTGAACAGGGGATACAAACCCTGACCCAGAGCTTTATCTGGCCAGCCTTGCTGAACAAACTGAACCATCTGACGGAAAACCTGGTTAGTGGCAATGGCAGCGACTAAGCACAAGCCCATAACTTGGAAACTGGCACCCTTGGCCTGCATTTCATTATGAAGATGGAAGCAAAGCAACTCGTCATGATCAAAGCTGGAATCAGGATCCACAGGAAGACAGGACAAGGTGTCCGTATTGGTGTGTTTAGATGTAGGTCAAAATTGGATTTCACAATTGTAGCAAGACAAAACAGCACCCAGAATTGTAGGCAGTGTGTTATCTTGTCAGGGAAAGAAATGCAAGGGATAAACAAGGCAAGGCAAGTGTATATGGTCAGTAATAAGGCAAAACTTGAAGCCATATGGAAAAACATGAAATTTTTGTAGAGCATAGACGATGGCAAGAGCCTCTTTTTCACCTGAGCGTAATGTTGCTGGGATTGAATGAGAGATTTAGAGCTGAAAACAAGAGATCGTTCAGAGCCGCTGGCATATTAGTGTGCTAGGACCATGTCGAGGCTATATTTTGAGGCATCAGTCACCAAAACTGTGTGCTGGTCTGGAGAGAATGTAGCTTAACAAGGGGCCAAAAATAGTTTGGATTTCAACATTTGAAAAGAACATCCACAGTCCAAGCTCCAGCAAAAAAGTACATTCATCTGTAACAAGGCATGCAACAGGTGGGCCAATGTAGCTGCCCTTGGCAGGAGTTCATAGCATTCGGTTATCTCCCCTATGAAGGCTGGAAGCTCCTTTATGGATGAGGGCCGAGGCATAGACTAAAGAGTGGAAATGTGGTCTGGCAGAGGGCGAACCTCATCCCATGAGACCTCAAACCCCAAATAAACAATAGAAGGTTGAAGAAACTGAGATTTCTTGAGGTTACACCATTAGCCTGTGGACTGTAAGACAGAAAACAAAGGGTGCAAATTTTTCAAATGATCAGCCATGGAGGAGCCTATGACAACAATATTGTCCAGATAATTCATGCAACCCGGGACAGGCATAGTCAATTGCTCTAAAAATCACTGGAAAGTAGCAGGTGTGCTATCCACAGCAAAATGAAGGTGCAAATATTGATAGAGACCAAAAGCAGTATTCAAAACCACAAGAGACTCTTCGTCCACAGGAACCTGCAGATATGTTTCAGACAAATCGATTTTAGAAAAGTATTGGCCGCCTGATATTTTCCCCCCACAGTTTCTCTTGGTGCAGGAGATGATGTGTACCTGTAATCAACTGTGCATTGACAGTAGTACTGAAGTTTCCCCAATGGCTTCTGCGCTACAACCATCGGAGATGATCATTCACTAGCCATAATAGGTTGCACCACCCTTTCAGATTTAAGTCTGTCCAATTCTTCTTTCACTTGATTTTTCAGGGATATGGGAATAGAATGCACATGACAAAACTGAGGCCAAGCTGTAGATTTCAAATAAATATGACCAGAAAAATTTGTAGCACACCCTACACCTTCCAAGTATAAGCCCAAAAACTCCTCACAAACTGTTGTCCAACTGAAAATACGGTACCTGCTCAGACACAATGTGAACTACATCAGTGACAGAAAATCAAAATGTCTGAAATGTGTCCATCCTGAACAAGTTCTCAACACTGGCATCAACAACCACCAAAAATCTAATTGAACAAACCACTGACTTGTAAGAGGCAGATTCAAGATAAATTGTTCCAACAACACGATGTTCTGTTTGTTGTGACTGATCAGCTTCCACGTAATATGTGTCAAACGCATTGAGCCTAAACTCACATAGGTTTGAGAATTCAATAAAATTACTGCAGCACCTGTGTCAACCTGTACCCAGAGCACTTGACAAAAAGCACTTAATTCGATAAACAACTTGTGGAAAGTCAAGAGCATTGGAGTCACACAGTTTATGTCTATGTCCATATCCTGGGAACCTTCAGCGAACAATGCCCTTCTTCTAGCAGAATTACAAGCAGCCCAGTGCCTAGGGCATGCTGAACCCCATGCTAGACAAAACAGAAAGGACAAGATGGAAACAGAGACTGCTGATGCTGCAGTATTTGTGGCTGTTTGACCCAGCCTTATTCTGCTTGGTGCTAAGCCCACATGTTTACTGCTGCCACTGCCGCTTCCTCGTGCAAGATGTCTGTTGTCCTTGTGGACACATCTTGTGACACTACTGCCACATTTCCCCATACTTCAATTTGGTCACCCATTGCCTGAGAAGCTTCAAAAGATTGTGCTATTTGCACAAAACTTTTGCCAACAGTAGGTTTCCATAGAGTAAAGCCTCCCGGCACTCTTCTTTGTCTGGAGCTAAACAGTTAATTGTGTCATGCACAATAGAGCCTGCATAAGAGTCATTATGGTCATCAATAATGAACTGACACTTATGGCTAAGGCCATGAATTTCAGCCGCCCAGGCCCTGTATGACTGGTTTGGTTTTTTGCAGCATCGCAGAATTCCGACTCACACTGTTATGGCACGTTCATTTGCAATAGTAGTTGGAAAATAAACTGCACATGTGATAAAAAGTAAGAGCTGAAACTTCCTGGCAGATTAAAACTGTGTGCAGGACCGAGACTCGAACTCGGGACTTCTGCCTTCCACGGGCAAGTGCTCCACCATCTGAGCTACCAAAGCACGACTCACACCCTGTCCTCACTGCTACAATTCTGCCAGTACCTCATCTCCTACCTTCCAAACTTCACAAAAGCTCTCCTGTGAACCTTGCAGAACTAGCACTCCTGGAAGAAAGGATATTGCAAAGACGTGGCTTAGCCACAGCCTGGGAGAAGTTTCCAGAATGACATTCTCACTCTGTAGTAGAGTGTGCGCTGACATGAAATTTCCTGGCAGATTCAAACTGGGTGCCGGACCGAGAGTGCTAGGGAGAGCTTCCGTGAAGTTTGGAATGTGGGGGATGAGGTATTGGTAGAACTGAAGCTGTGAGCACTGGGTGTGAGTCGTGCTTGGGTAGCTCAGATGGTAGAGCACTTGCCCACGGAAGGCAAAGGTCCCAAGTTCCAGTCTTGGTCTGGCACACAGTTTTAATCTGCCAGGAAGTTTCATATCAGTACACACTCTGCTGCAGAGTGAAAATCTCATTCTAAAAGTAAGAGCCATTGATTCTTGTAAAGAGGCAAGCAAACACAGTACTTGATACCTTAAGTGGAATCCATGACAGGAAGACGGCTTTGCACAAATTCGAGTCTGTCACAATGAAAGCCAAAAATTGCTGTCTGAGTCTTTTTTCATAAACTTCCCAATCCTTGGCTGAATCATCATAAGGAGGAAAATTAGGTGGTAGGATTCTGGTGAAACGGTATCCTGTCTGTTAATGGAAGCCAACAAAATGGTCACAGCTGAAGTAAGCTCTTCAATCAGGGAGAGTAGTATGGCAGACATACTGAATAAACCTCATGAAATCACATTTAAAGATTGCACACGCAGAACCTACCCCATCCTTTGTCAATTGTGTAGTAACCAAGTAATACAAAAAATTAATACAAGACACTATTTTCCTAACAATGATTATCAAACTCACACTCTGCACTTGTCCAAGCCTTTCAGTTCCAACAGACAAGGTGTCCCACGCTGGCTCTCGGCAATGTGCAAGACCTGAAATGTGTCTTTAAGGCATAAAGGGTCAGCCATGTAACCAGTATTCATTTTTGTGTTCTGCCCAGAGATTCAGGACAGCGACACCATTCACTATGCAATCTAAAGTAAATGTGAACTGGACAGGTCGACAGTATCGGAAGGCATTTATGAAACCAGGGTTCCCAAGGGACATCAGAGAAAATGGAGGTGCCACAGTTTTTGCCACGAGAGTGTCATCAGCACTGCAGCCTAAATCCTGATGAATGCCCAATTCAGCTAACAACAGTTTCTAGGCATTGGCCAATTCACTTTGCATATGAACACAATAGATCGAGTTCTTGGCCTGAGCTGCCAGAGTTGGTGGTCGTGTGTGTGTGTGTGTGTGTGTGTGTGTGTGTGTGTGAGTTTTTCCTTTTCCAACAAAGGCTGTAAGCTTATGTGTAAGTGTTATTTAATTGTGCCTGTCTGCAACTTAGAATGTTATAGTTATGGTACGTAGCAATCTATCTTTCCCTACATTGTTGATATCCCTACCTAGAGTTTCCAGTGTTTGATTTTGCCGAACAGCTTTTCTTCCATCCTACAATCCCGTGATGTTTTCCTTTGTACTATTTTCTGCAGCATTACTCTTCTGCACCTGTTCTTTTTCTTCTTTCCTGTGTTTTTGGACTGTCCTCCAAACCGCATCTACTTCTGAGCCACACTGTTATTAATAATCATTCACGCACAACACAGTCTTCATGATCATTCGGAATGTTGATGCAGCATCTGATGCCTCTGTTTTTTTTCTCTGATAGTTGTAATTTTATTTATTACTACCGGTCCCACTTCACCCTTTGTCTTGACATACTTCAGTGTTTTGTTTTCCACACCTGTTCATGCCACACAAACTTGGATCCTCAACCTAACACATCCCCATTCCCTTCTCTTCCCTTGTTGCAACACACACACACACACACACACACACACACACACACACACACACACACACTCTTCCGTATCGCACCCATTCCTTTTCTCCCACATTTCGGTGCATTTTTAAAGTATTTGCGTGTATTTTTACATAGTTTTGTGGGGTTTTGCACATTTTTGCGTACTTGTGCATGTTTTTGCGTGTCTTTACATGTCTGTTCTCTATCCAGCTCCTCTCACAACCATCAAGACCTATTTGGCCCATTTCTGGGTTATTCCCATTTCCTTTACATCATTTATGCTACAATGGACCCCTGCTACATATTTCCGCAAAAAAGTGACATTCTGCCTGACCTGCCAGAGTTAACAGTCAATGTGTTTGGGAGGTGTGCTTTCTTGTGTAAACGAATGATGTGTGTGTTTCTCTTTTCTGACAAAGGCTGTGGCCAAAAGCTTATGTGTAGGTATCTTTTAACTGTGCCTGTCTGCAACTTGGCTGAAAGACTATGTGTAACTGTCTTTTATTGTGCCTATCTGCAACTCATCGTGTTATCTTTATGGTAAGTAGCAATCTCTCCTATGCTACATTTTTTATATTCTTATCTGAAGTTTCCATTGTTTGATTTCATCACAGCCTATAGAGAGAGTCTAGACAGCAAGTACACTAAACTGCCTCATCCATCTGTTGCGAGCCCTATAGCCTCCTGAGTTGCCATACATAAGCACTAATGTTCGGTGTCCCCAGTGAAAGGATATAAAATGTGATAAAAGATACCCACAGCCCATGGCCTTTTATGTGGTATACACTAAGGTGACAAAAGTCATGCGATAGCAAAATGCACATATACAAATGGTGGTAGTACTGTGTACACAAGGTATAAAAGAGCAGTGCATTAATAGAACAGTCATTTGTACTAAAGTGAGTCATGCGGAAAGGTTTCCGATGTGATTATGGCTGCACAACAGGATTTAACAACTTTGAATGCAGAATGGTAGATGGAAATAAGTGTATGGAACATTCTGTTTCAGAGATCATTAGGGGATTAAATATTCCTCTCATTTTGGACAATGTAGCTGCCATCACCTTCATTTAATGACACAGATGAGTGGCATCTGCACAGGGTTCTATTGCTAACAGACTAGCAACACTGCATGAAATAACCACAAAAACCAATGAGTGACATTGGACAAACGTATCTGTTTGGACAGTGCAGCAAATTTTGCTAATAATGGGCTATGGTAGCAAACAACCAATGTGAGTGGCTTTGTTAACAGCATGACATTGCCTCTACATGCAGCCCCTCTCCTCGTCTTGTGATGATATCACTTGGATCCTAGATTACTGGAAAAATGTGGCCTCATTAGATGAGTACCAATTTCAGCTGGTAAGAGCAGATGGTAGGGTTTGAGTGTGGTGCAGACCCAAGTTGTGAACAAGGCACTGTGCATGCTGGTTGTGACTCCATAATGGCCTGGGCTGTGTTTACATGGAATGGATTTGGTCCTCTGGTATAACTGAACTGGTCAGTTATTTACTATTTAAAACAGTCTTGATCATGATTTTTGATAAATAAATCGTGATCAAGACTGTTTTTAATAGTAAATAGTTGTAAGACAATGATCACTGCCACTCCCATAATGTATTCAGAACTGATCAATGACTGGAAATGTTTATGTTTGACTATCTGAAGACCATTTGCAGCCATTCATGGACTTCATGATCCCAAGCAAAGATGGAATTTTTAGGGATGACAATTCACTATGTCACTGGGCCACAGTTGTTTGCAATTGGTTTGAAGAACATTCTGGACAGTTCAAGCTAATGGTTTAGCCATCCTGATTGCCCAACATAAATCCCATCAAACATTTATATGGCATAATAGAGAGGTCAGTTATTGAACAAAATCCTGCACTGGCAGCATTTTCACGATTATGGGTTGCTATAGAGGCAGCAGTATTTCTGCAGGGGACTTCCAATGACTTGCTGAGTCCATGTTAAGACAAGCTGCTGCACTAAGCTGGGTGGAAGGAGGTCCAACAATATTAGGTGGTATCCCATGACTTTTGTCACCTCAGTGTGTACTGTATCCCTATCATACAGTCATGTGCCATAGTGTTGCCACTGCACATGTCATCACAATGTCTCATAGAAATTTTTTCCAGGTACACCATTTTCAAAAATGTGTCATCAGGTTTTAAGATATCTAGAGTCACCAAGTTCAACAGTTTGTCATCAGTTTCAAAGGCAAGCTATCAGGATTGATGTATCAAGACAGTTATTTCAGATGTGTAAAATTCTGATATTATAATTCAATGGTTTAAAGTTAACCCTCAAGAAGACCTATTCACATTTCCTTAACACCACTCTTAATGTATTCTGCCACTTGTTTGGCCTCTTGAATCTTACAACTGTCTTGTCACACACTTGATTTTTTGAATACTACGTATCTAACCCTGACTTTGCTAAATCATGTTAACTTTCTGACACACCACGATAATACTAGCATTATCTTGACTTGTTCCATATCCTGGAAGGTATTTATATTTAGATAATACTATCTATTATGACAGAATAAGAACTACAGTGCCACAACAGTAACGATAAATCACTTTCAGATTTTGTTTATTTACTCAATATAAAATAATACTTGTTTCACATACCTTTATAATTAATGTCAACCATATCAACTGCTTGAAAGCTGAAAGCTTTTGCTATTAACACAAGCCTCTGGCGAGCATACAGTATTTCGTAACCATCATCTGATCGTGAAATGCCTGAAAGAATCAGAAAACATCATTAAAATTGTGAGAAAGTAAATTATAGAAAATAAATGTATGCAATATATTAAAGACAGGTTTTGTACATCTATTTAAAATTTTATGTTTTACCAAGATCAGCGCACAAGTCATCACTTCCAATGACCAATGCAACAGGTAAAAAACATGACTTTTCAGCCAGTTCAATAGATTTTTGACATATTTTGGGTAAGTCCATTATTCCTTTGGCTGATTCAATAAATAAGATTAAGTTCATCTTTATTTTATTCCTCTCATCTCCTATGATTACGCTTAGTTTGTCTGCAAACTGTTGGAGAATATTAGACATAAGTAAATTTAAATTATATTACACACAAAAATCTTTTTCTAAGAAGTACAGTACTGATAAAATAGTTGTAAACATGACTGTCAATGTTATATATAAAGAAGGAAAAGGATATATTGATTAAATCTATCCTCTGCAACAGCATAAACTGAACAAAAGATATAATGTGCAAGATAACAACAAAATCTGCATTTTTGCACTATTAAAAATTACAAAGCATGTTGCAGAGGGTATTTTTCCTACTGAACTATATATTACTGTTTTTTCTGTTTAATTTGGGGACTGAGTATAGAATTAATGATTGTAGGCAAACCCATTATTCAGCGAGAGCTGTTACTGCAGTCTGATTTAAAGTATGAGGGGGAGTCAATTAAAAACTGAACCTGTCGCAGTGGGACCATGGAATGGTATCCTTCAAAAGTAATCACAACATGCATTAATACATTTATCTCAGATAAGATGATCAATTCCTATTTTATAGAATGTGGCTGCAGACAGTTCCACAACTGCATCAACTCTTGCACTTCCTTGTCCAACTGAAATCAACATCCATGTGTCTTTCTTCAGGTCACCAAAGATGAAAAAGTCACACGGTGAAAGATCTGCTTGTATGGAGGATCTTCCATTGTTTCCCAACCAAATTACTGAAGTGTAGCCTTCATCCAATTGGCAATGTGAGTGTGGGCATTGTCATGCAGCAATATGATTCATTCTGATAGCTCCAGCATTTGCTTGACGTGATTTAGGGAAACTAAAGAAAACCTAAATCAGGATGGCTGGATGAAGATTGGAGCTTCCACCCTCC
Source organism: Schistocerca americana (assembly GCF_021461395.2). Taxonomy (NCBI): domain Eukaryota; kingdom Metazoa; phylum Arthropoda; class Insecta; order Orthoptera; family Acrididae; genus Schistocerca; species Schistocerca americana. Next base: position 303,255,437 of record NC_060119.1, on the reverse strand, counting down.
CGAATAAATGGCCAGTCTGTTTAAAACAGTGCTACCTTATTCACTTTATCCCTAGTGTACATACTTTCTTTAACAAAGAAGTGATTTAATAATGTTTCTATTTTGTGTGCAACAACTTCCCATATATTCGCCAGGAAAACTGAGTCAGCACATCTCTGCAATGAGTGAGATGATGATCTCAGAAAGAGGAGGATAAGTTGTTAGTATTGTACATTTGAGTGTAGATTTTTTAAGAAAAGAAAAGAAAGCAAAAACCATAGTACAGTATGAGACAGCTTTGTGAAATGATAGTTGTTTTATTATTGTTATTATTATTTATTTGATTTACATTTTTTACCAAACTCATGCTGTGTGTTACGTAAATAATCCTTCATTGTGTACAACATTTTGCTTAACTGGAACTTTTTAAATGCCTTTCTAAATAGGTTTCTTTTAGTAATCTCTTTACAATCTCCTTGGGCAATGTATCATACAGTTTTATTTCTTGGTACAAAAAATTCTATTTTTAGTTTTATGGTTATTCTTTCCTGGTAAATGTAAGCTAAGTCTATATCTTGTTTCATGGTTATGGAAGGAGCAGCAGTTCGTGCTGTAATTATCGATGTCATTTTTAATGTGTACAACTGATTGGTAAATTATTCACATTGCGTAGTTGAAATCATCATTGTTTCGAACAGATCTTTACAAAAGGGCTATAGGTAATTTCCAAGATCTCTTGCAAGCAATATACAAATAGCCGTACCGTAGGTGCAACAACAATGGAGAGGTATCTGATGAGAGGCCAGACAAACGTGTGGTTCCTGAAGACGGGCAGTAGCCTTTTCAGTAGTTGCAGGGGCAACAGTCTAGATCAGGCTGTTCGAACCAAGCTCCAGGGAGCCAAAGTGCTCACTGCGGCAGCTTGGAGCCCACGTGGAGGGGGAAAGTGAACTCACTGCCCCCTGACCGCATACAGCCGCAACTGACGCAATAATCCGTGTTCAATGACAGCTATGACTAGCCACGGGAGCCCTGTACCTCTATTAGAGGATACCTTTCTATTCATTGAGAGGGATGGTCGTCCGCAGGGTATTGTATGTCATAAAGTATTTAATTCTGCGAAGAGGTACAGTATACAATGGCATTATACACGTCTTCACGCAGCGCACTATGATCAGGTAGAAGGCGTTGCACGCAGAGAACTGGTAGCCAGGCTTAAGAATGACATACCAGGGGATGTAAGTTTAAAAACGGTTTCGTAATATGGAGGGTATCAAAACATGCAACATAGTTTGTGTTCTGTAATGCGTTTATAATTTTCAGGTGAATGAGAGCGGAGAAAACACTACGGAATCTGCAATTCGAGCAAGCTGCAAGGTCGCTCACATCATTGCGATGAGTGGCAAGCCGTTTTCAGTGGGACCACTCGTAAAATCATGCATGGTAGCAGTTGCAGAATGTTGGTTTCCAAGGGATGTGCAGGCAATTGAAGGGGTTTGCCTGTGGTAGCAAACAATGTCTTGTTGAATCCTGAACATGGCAGCGGATTTAGAGACACAGCTCAGGAAAAAGGCAGAGAGCCTTGTTGCATTTTCGCTAGTGCTTGATGAAAGCACTGACATATCGGACTGTGCTCAGCTTGGAGTCTTCGTGCGTGGTGTCGACATGGAGCTGCAGAACTCTTGGATGTGGTACCACTCGATTACACTGCAACAGGACATGACATTTTTGAAGCTGTTTGTGAATCAGTGGACAATATGAATTTGCCGTGGGATAAGCTCCATTCTGTAACAACAGATGGTGCACCTCAAATGATTGGGCGTCATCAAGGTTTTGCTTCTCGTTTGAAAAATAAACTCAGGGACGAATTCGAGAAAGACATTTAGACTCTTCATTGTTTTATTCACCAAGAGGCACTGTGTGCTGAAACAGTAGAGCTAGGTGGCGTAATGAAATATGTCGCGAAGTGTGTGAATTTTGTGCAGCTTCACGGTATGAATCATCGCCAATTCAAAGGATTCCTGAAAGATATGGAAGCGGAGTATGGGGATATACCTTACCACAGTATAGTTCATTGGCTGAGTCAGGGAAAAGTTCTTGATGTTTTCTTTACCATTTGTGAGGAAATATCCCTTTTTCTCTAAATGAAAGGGGAAGAAATGCATTGTCTGAAAGATATAAAATGGATATCAGACCTGGCGTTCCTAGCTGACATAACTATGCATCTGAATGATTTAAATCTGTCATCGAGGGCAAAGGGCAGCTAATTGTTGACATGCATGACCAGATCAAAGCATTCATGGAAAAGTTACGTTTATTTGAGAGGCAGATGAGTAACGGACATTTAATGTTCTCCAATTGTCTTGCTTCTTTAAAACTACCTGAAGGTACTACTTTCGGCGATTACCAAGCAAAGTTAAAGCAGGTCATCACATAGTTTGAAACACAATTCCGAGACCTCACTAGTTTGGAAATGGAGCTTAAGGTGTTCAACGCTGCTTTTTCTGTTTCCCCTGATGACTTGTCATCGTCACTTCAATTGGAGATTATTGATTTGTAAAATTCAACTTTGTTGAAAGAGAGGTACTACATACAACACGTTGGATTTGTCACGATGGTATCATTCATTACAGCAAAAAAACATTTCCCAAGCTGCACAACAATGACACTCAGATCATGTGCATCTTTGGATCTACGTATTGTTGTGAGCAGCTTTTCTCAGCAATGAAAAGAGTAAAAAGTAAGGAACGATCATTTCTTAAGGATGCAACAATGAAGGCCATCCTCCGCATTACCACTGTGAACACTTTGACGCCTGATATTTCCGATCTTGTAATGAAAAGAAAATGTCAAGCTACAGAGGCTCAATAAATTTCTTGTAAAACAGTTGTTTCTTATTTATTTCCTGAACATCGTATTTCCTGGTGTAGCATGTCACCACATCTTAGCAGCTAAGAGTATGAGGTTGTCGATCTTGTAAGATGCAGCTGGCACATCAAAACGCTTGCCTTGCTGCCTGCCTCAGCCAGCCATGCCACGTGCCGGACCACTTGAATGGTCACTGTGAGCAACACGGCTTCCTGGAGCAGGGAGCGCTCCGCAGCTCACAACGGAGCCGACGAGCTGGAACAGCCTGGTCTAGATGATTGACTGATCTGGCCTTGTAACACTAACCAAAATGGCCTTGCTGTGCTGGCACTGCTTCCCGAAGGCATGCAGCTTTTTCCGTATGGTTAAATGATGATGGCGTCATCTTGGGTAAAATATTCCGGAGGTAAAATACTCCGACATTTGGATCTCCAGGTGGGGACTACTCAGGAGGATGTCGTTATCAGTAGAAAGAAAACTGGCGTTCTACGGATCAGAGCCTGGAATGTCAGATCCCTTAATCGGGCAGGTAGGTTAGAAAATTTAAAAAGGGAAATGGATAGGTTAAAGTTAGATATATTGGGAATTTGTGAAGTTCGGTGGCAGGAAGAACAAGACTTCTGGTCAGGTGAAATCACAGCTATAAATACAAAATCAACTAGGGGTAATGCAGGAGTATATTTAATAATGAATAAAAAAATAGGAGTGTGGGTAAGCAACTATAAACAGCATAGTGAATGCATTATTGTGGCCAAGATAGAGAAGAAGCCCACACCTACTACAGTAGTACAAGTTTATATGCCAACTAGCTCCGCAGATAATGGAGAGATTAATGAAATGTATGTTGAGATAAAAGATATTATTCAGATAGTGAAGGGAGACGAAATTTCAATAGTCATGGGTGACTGGAATTCGATAGCAGGAAAAGGAAGAGAAGAAAATATAGTAGGTGAATATGAAATGGGGGTAAGAAATGAAAGAGGAAGCTGCCTGCTAGAATTTTGCACGGAGCATAACTTAATCATAGCTAACACTTGGTTCAAGAATCATGAAAGAAGGTTGTATACATGGAAGAGGCCTGGAGATACTAGAAGGTTTCAGATAGATTATATAATGGTAAGACAGAGATTTAGGAACCATGTTTTAAAATGTAAGACATTTCCAAGGGCAGATGTGGACTCTGACCACAATCTATTAGTTATGAACTGTAGATTAAAACTGAAGAGACTGCAAAAAGGTGAGAATTTAAGGACCTGGATAAACTGACAGAACCAGAGGTTGTAGAGAGTTTCAGGGAGAGCATTAGGGAAAGATTGACAAGAATGGTGGAAAGAAATATACCGTAAAATGGGGCGACTTTGTGACTGGTGGGGTGACTTTGTGACAAGGGATCGAGTTTTCATATTTTAAATCTCGCGCCGCGACCGCTCGTCTCAGGAAAGAGCTGCACCACGCATTTAGTTTGTCAGACACGCCACGCCACATAGCGGCAGCAGGGTGAAGCTTCTGCACACGCATAGTTCCTTCCGACGCCGTTGCTTAGAAACGCTGTTATTTACGTTTTCGTAAAACGAGGGAAACTTTATATTGTGAAAACGTTTATGTTAAGGACGCAACTAAAACAGGTATGTACATTTGTTTGTTAATATGTTGGGGAAATTATTGTAGAATATTGATTAAATCAAGCCATGTTTGTTGAACATATGAGACAAAAACTGAAATGCACGCACTTTGTGTGGCGACTTTGTGACACCCCAACTTGTCACAAAGTCACCCCACCATGGTTTTAGGTTATATTTTATCACGTTTTTTGTCTTTCAAGCACTGAAAAGAAGATGAGGTCTTATAAAAGGAAGTTGGGTGCAAGAGCCTATAGAAATTACTCTCCAGAGACATTAGATAAAGCCGTTAAATTGGTTTTAACAAAGAAAATGACCCTGCGAGCACCATCTGAAAGATTAGTGGCAGTTCTTTAATTTTTCATACACTGTCACACAGGAAGTAAACGTTTTATTGGATACTGTAAGGCTAAAATAGACGTTTAGATGACGATCTGTTTGGCGTTTTTAAGCAAATTCTTCTGCTTGAATAGGGAGCAAAATACAGCTATGTACACCAGGAAGTTACCTACATTCCTTTATTTTGTTACAAACTTTACTGTCATAAAACGGGTTTTTACACCAATTTGCAACTTCTGGCATTTGTAAAGGAAGCATTTATGCAAATTTTAAACCTACCTTCATAAAATTCTGATATTTTTGGCATTTTTTGTATTAAACATCTTTTAAAAGGTATGGTATTTTTTTCTGAATTATACCATACTGGTATATATGTTTTATACGTTCTTTTTCTCTGCTTTTAGGTTCAATATTCATCGAAACACATTGTGGAACAAAACCAAAGAGATAAAACGTTCGACCACCTCAAACTCAGAGACAGTCAAACCTAAAAGACAGCATGGGGGTCAACCTATTTTTACAAAAGAAGAAGAGGATACATTCGTTGCTCATTCCATTGCAATGGCATCTTATGGTTTCCCAATGACATTACTTGATTTGCGCTGTGTCGTCAAATCATATCTAGATCGAACCGGAAGAAAAGTTCCCGTGTTTGGAAATGGAAACTTTCCTGGGAGAGAGTGGGCCATGTCATTTATGAAGCGGCATAAGTATGTTCTCTCCGAACGTGTCGCCAAAAATATCACATATGCAAGAGCTGCGACTGATACTGAAGTGATTGACTCATATTTTGAGCATTTAGAGAAGGAGTTAGAGGGTATTCCGCCAGAAAAAATTTGGAATTACGACGAAACGAACGTCCGGGACGATCCGGGAAGCAAAAAAGGGTTGGTCAGAAGAGGAGCAAAATATCCAGAGCGGATACAAAATTGTTCCAAAGCGTGTACTTCGATTATGGTCTGTGGGAATGCCGCAGGACAGTTGGCTCCACTATACGTAAATTACAAGGCCGAGAACATGTGGTCGACCTGGACCGAAAATGGACCTGAAGGAGCCCGCTACAATCGTACTAAATCTGGATGGTTTGATCACCAAGTGTTTGAGGACTGGTTCATCAATCTTACGCTCCCCATACTGAAACAACAAGATGGCCAAAAAGTTCTTATTGGCGATAATTTGAGTTCGCATATTAACCTAGAGGTTATTCGACTCTGCGAAAAGTATGGGATAAAATTTATCGCACTCCCACCAAATGCGACACATCTACTGCAACCGCTAGATGTTGCCATATTCAGAGTTCTAAAACTGATTTGGCGTGAAATTTTGTCAGATTGGAAGCAATCGACATCTGGTAGCCGGTGCACATCAGTTCCAAAAGATGAACTGCCTGGTCTGTTAAAGAAAATGATGGACAAGCTGCAGGAGAACATCATAAAAAATCTCCAGTCAGGATTTAGGAAGACTGGGATTTTTCCGCTTAACAAAATGGAAGTCCTCCAAAGACTCCCGAAGGCCATCTTGGAAGAGAGCCTACAGTCCTTATCAGGAGTGGTTGGTGAGATCTTCATAGAAGAACTGCAGAAGAAGAGAGAAGAGGTTACAGGATGCCGGGCCCCCAAGAGAAGGAGAAGGCTCACTGTTCCAGCAGGCAGAAGTATCTCCAGTGCCGAAATCGAAGCCAGTAGGGCGGAACAGCCGAAAGGGAAGAACACAAAAGCCAGCACTTCCTCCAGACCCAGCGGATCCAAGGAAAAGGCTGTACTGGCAGGTGAGATGTCTGAAGAAAGCTCTTCAGATGAAGACAACAGCAGAGAGAGGAACTGGACGGATGAAGATCCCAGTGACCCCGACGTGCTGGATGAATCTTTCAGCTGTTTGGAGGATTCAGAACCTGAAATGTCTCCCACAAAAGTGATTCCAAATGATAAAGACGTCTTGGGAATCGACAGCATGGCTCCTGAAAAAAACGTTTTCAAAGTGGATGATTTTGTAGTGGTGAACTTTGAAGGGAAACTTTTTCCAGGAAGGGTGACTGAAGAAAAACAAGAGGGCTACATTGTCAGCGTTATGGAGAGGACCAAGATGCTCTGGAAGTGGCCTACTAAAGAAGACGCTATTCTGTACTCCAAAGAAGAAGTTTTGTACACTATCGACCCCCCAAGACCGGTAGGAAAGCGAGGGTTCTTTGAGGTGAAAAATCTAGATTAGGGAGCTCCTTTTTCATCACTTGTAAAAATGATGTAGCTCTACCAAAGCATCAAACACATGTACATTGATTAAATATACTTTTTAATTGGTCAAAATTGTGACATTATTTTTTTCCCATACTTTGTAACCCAAAAACAATGTTGTGGCAGAGTTTTCCCTTTATATAGTCGTTCATAAAAAAGATACAAATTTTTTGAAGACATAATCTTGTAAAGGAAGGTTGTAGCTATCTTATGATGCCATCCGTTTCAGTTTATGTTAAAAATTGATCAGTGTACGAGTGAAAACATGCAAAACTTGTCACAAAGTCACCCCATTTTACGGTAGTAGAAGAAGAATGGGTAACTTTGAGAGATGAAATAGTGAAGGCAGCAGCAAATCAAGTAGGTAAAAAGATGAGGGCTAGTAGAAACCCTTGGCTAACAGAAGAAATATTGAATTTAATTGATGAAAGGAGAAAATACAAAAATGCAGTTAATGAAGCATGCAAAAAGGAATACAACGTCTCAAAAATGAGATTGGCAGGAAGTGCAAAATGGCTAAGGAGGGATGGCTAGAGGACAAATGTAGGGATGTAGAGGCATATATCACTAGGGATAAGATAGATACTGCCTGCAGAAAAATTAAAGAGACCTTTGGAGAAAAGAGAACCACTTGTATGAATATCAAGGGGTCAGATAGAAACCCAGTTCTAAGCAAAGAATGGAAAGCAGAAAGGTGGAAGGACTATATATAGAGGGTCTATACAAGGGCAATATACTTGAGGACAGTATTACGGAAATGGAAGAGGATATAGATGAAGATGAAATGGGAGATATGGTAGTGCGTGAAGAGTTTGACAGAGCACTGAAAGACCTAAGTCAAAACAAGGCCCCAGGAGTAGACAACATTCCATTATAGCTACTGATAGCTTTGGGAGAGCCAGCCCTGATAAAACTCTACCATCTGGTGAGCAAGACATATGAGACAGGTGAAATACCCTCATACTTCAATAAGAATATAATAATTCCAATCCCAAAGAAAGCAGGTGTTGACAGATGTGAAAATTACCGAACTATCAGTTTGATAAGTCACGGCTGCAAAATACTAACAGGAATTCTTTACAGACAAATGGAAAAAGTGGTTGAAGCCGACCTCAGGGAAGATCAGTTTGGATTCCGCAGAAATGTTGGAACATGTGAGGCAATATTGACCCTATGACTTATCTTAGAAGACAGATTAAGGAAAGGCAAACCTACGTTTCAAGCATTTGCAGACTTAGAGAAAGCTTTTGACAATGTTGGCTGGAATACTCTCTTTCAAAATCTGAAGTTGGAAGGGGTCAAATACAGGGAGCGAAAGGCTATTTACAGTTTGTACAGAAATCAGATGGCAGTTATAAGAGCTGAGGGGCTTGAAAGGGAAGCAGTGGTTGGGAAGGGAGTGAGACAGGGTTGTAGCCTATCCCTGACATTATTCAATCTGTATATTGAGGAAGCAGTAAAGGAAACAAATGAAAAATTCAGAGTAGGAATTAAAATCCTTGGAGAAGAAATACAAACTTTGAGATTTGCCGATGATATTAAAGTTCTGTCAGAGACAGCAAAGGACCTGGAAGAGCAGTTGAACAGAATGGACAGTGTCTTGAAAGGAGGATATAACATGAACATCAACAAAAGCAAAACGAGGATAATGGAACGTAGTCAAATTAATTCGGGTGATGCTGAGGACTGAAGACCACAACAACAACAATAACAGATAGATGATGAAGGACAGTCTATTTCACTCTGCCCAGGTTTTCTGTGGTTTCCCTTAGGGCTCCCGTCTGAATGGAGAGCGACAAAAAGTACATGTCTCCAGCTTTAATTCTTAACAGACTATCCTTGGTAAAATAAAATATACTGTTTAAATATATGTACCAGTGACATTACAATTTTATAACCTCGTTGAACTGTGTAAAGGGTATTGATGTAAACTCAAAGTACGAGACAATCATAGAAATCTACAACTGAAATTATGTTACATATTGTGATGCGAAGTGAAAAGTTTAGTGAAAGTGCTTCATGTGACGTAATGTGGAATGCCATACCCGGACATTGGAACATGTGACCATGGCATTCCAGGGTGCCTTATGATGTCCCATGGCCCAGATTATAAGAACTATTAATTATTAAAAAATTTTCCACAATATTAAGCAATTATATTTGTCATATGTAAAAGAAAGTATACTGAAAGTCGAGGAATAATGTGATTACAAAGAAAAATTATTATCTGTAACATAAGTATTATTATTATCTTTGTTCTTTTTGGCATTGGCGTGAAACAAAAAGCGCCGGAAGCTCTCTTGCTTTGTCTTCTTCTGATAGGACACCATTGTGCACAATCTACATAATAAGGTGCGTATCTGTTTCATTATTTGAGCAGTGTGCTCCAATATATGTCTAAAGTATTGCTGTTGTTAATTTTAACTGTAACCTGCACTACATATCCCGTTTGCTTGTCCCATCATTTTTAAAGAATTTCAGATGCCGCACTGGCAGCAAACTGAACATCGCTGGATGGCAGTAATTGGCCGCCATTAAGCAGCAATTTCAAATTATCTTAATTATTATCCCGTTCTTTCCACAGGTGATGCTAGAGATTGGCAATATTATTTCTTTCATTTATTATCAATAGAAAACAGATATTTTCAAAGTACTTGATGATTTATTCAGACGATTTACATTACATGCAATAGGGTATCAGTATGGAATCTGTAACATGGTAATGAGGAAATTAATGTTACGCTACTGTCATGATGGGTCTGTAAGATGAGTTTATAGTTAATGATGATTTTTATTGGTGAACCGTAAGATAAGAATATTTTGTGAATGTGGGAATTAAAGAAAATGTGTTATGGTTTTATGATGAGGATAAAAAAAGTAAATTTTTTACATGAATGAGGCAGACTGAGAAAATATTACTATAGTCAGCCAATGTTAGCAATACCAAAACATCTAGTGCTTTAGTGAATAAAAAACGGTTATGGAAAATTAAAGGTGAGAAGTTTATAAGCTTTATCAGTTCAATTATTATTATGGTGTCTTTGTGAGGGAAAGGCATAATGGAGAGTGTTGTTTTTCAGATCTATTCAAAGTTATTGATAAACATATTTTTCTTGGTTTATAACACACACTGTACTATTATGAATAGAACACAAGGATTACAATGCAGAGCAATTTTTCTATTTGAGGTATATTGTTGATTTATGTGGTTTTATGGAATATTTTGTGATGTTGATAAGGTTTATGTTGAGATGAAGTGCTGTGAGAGATGAAGGTTTATTGTATTGTGAACTATAAATGCGTATGTGAAGTTTATGAGGTTCATAATGATGTTAGGGAAATGAAATATTAGGGACTTATTGGTGCTCTGTTTTGTAATCATTGTACTTTTGTTTATGATGGTATGCTGTAGAAAATTCTGAGAAATGACTATAAGGAAATCACAAAAAATGATGTTGACCATTGGCCTTTGATTATATGATAGATGTTTATGAAAGCTCGAGCTGTGTCCGATTTGTTGAAAATGCCTGAATTTTATTTAACATCTGCATGACCCCATAGCATTGGCATGAGAAAGAGTTAGTACTGATAGGAAATAACTTACAAATACTAAACACCTTGTTGCTGACTATAAATTATTAACACCTTGTGAAGTCATTTCCATGTTAATTTTAATCATAATGAACAGCACTTCAAAGCAGATTTCATTGGCATAATTTATAGCCAATATTTTTTTACTTAAGTAACTAAATAAATCAGTTTTTAAGAAAATATGTAAGTATGAGGTAACTGTCTCATCCTGCAACATAATTTGAAAGACTTGAAAAGCAATTTTTCATATGCTGTTGTATAATCCAGGGCTTCCCAACCTTTTCAGCTGGCGGACCCCTTCTTCAGTTGAAAATCCATGGCGGACCCCTAATCAGTCAAGAACACAGTAACTTTAAATTTCAGAGCGAAACCCATGGGAACTGAAAGCTTCTTAATCCAAGTGCCATGTTCCAGTAACACCCCCCCCCCCTCCCCCTCCGAAGTATCAATAGTCTTTGGTTTAGAGATGGATGAAAACAACTTGAAATTAACGATCCAATTTGAATTCTCACTGTATCCAGACACTTGCTAGTGGATTTACTCCCTTTTTTCAACGCACTATAGCCTCATTAAAATTACTTTGTAATTGACATTTCACACGTTGGAGCTGCCTTCCTCCAAGAGCAATCAATGTCACGTCCAAACTGTTCACTGATTGGTCGACAAAGCTCGCTCCGTGCATGCGTAAAAGGTTTCAGCGCATCTAGCGCCGTGAGCCGGCGCACAAGCGACCCCCGTATTGTTGCGAAACAGTCGATCAGAGAAGCCGCATTCTCTGGCACTAAACTGTGTATGCGTTCTCACTTAGGAACCGCAAAGGCTACTTGGGAATACGACCTGAAATAAAAGTAAACATGTTTGTCATACGAAAAAAAATAGTGATGAATTTGATTTTCACATCTTTATTCAGTAATTTTACTCATTATTTTACATGATTTGGTGAAAGGTGGCCGCGGACCCTCTAGAAAGAGTCGGCGGACCCCTAAGGGGTCCGCGGACCACATGTTGGGAAGCCCTGGTATAATCTATTATGCGTACGAAAACTAATGAATGCAAAATGTTTGAAGCAATCAGAGACTTAAGGACAAAATAAGTGACAACATAAATCGACAATTTTGCACATAGAATAGGTAGGGAGTTTGCTGACTTTGGTAGGGACACCATTTCATGAGTGGCGCCTTCCCTAGCTGGGTGAATCCATTCCTAATTTCTAGTGCACTTTTAACTCTTTCCTGTCTGAGGTCTATCCTATTTATATCACCACAACTTCTGTGTATGATCCTACTGACAGTGCTACCCCTATAGTATTCGCCATGTTAAGGGGAGGGAGGGGGGGTGGGAGGAAAAGTATTTGCAAAATAGAACAAGAAATACTTTTTGTTATAGAATATTTTTATATCTGTGGTTCAATGTTCTGTATGAAAGGTAAACTTAAAAGTAGGCCATTATATAATGTTGTTACAAAGATATTTCATTTGTATTATGAGAAAAAGGATTAAGTTCCTAACTAAGTGCATTGATTATGAGGTAAATTTGGAAGTATGACATTGTAAAATGTTGTTACAAAAACATTTCATTGGTTTATGAGAAAAAGGATTAAGTTGCTAACTAAGTGCATTAATTTTGTTCTATGATCCAAAATATTTTGCTATATTTTCTTAAAAAAACTTCAGATAACTCTATATGGACTAAGATGTTTTCTTTTGGTCATAGGCAATACCAGTCAATGATATTTCACCTATTAAAGGCAGATAGGTACACAGACACTCTCATGAAATACAAGTTTTACTGTCATGTTAAAATGATAAAATCACTGTTACGTGTACCACCCTTCTGCTAGTTCTATACATGTTATACGATATTTGGTAATAATTTGAGAGCTACAGGATAGGTAAAAGGTCAGACTTTGAAACTGTTTTCGAAACTTTGTGATAAAATACCTCAGTAATGCAAAATCTTGTTTTTGACCTCATCTGAATGAAGTGATGATGCTAAGGAGGCAAAATGTTGTATATCATGTAATGAAGAACCATTGCATATTGATTTTTTGTACTCCAAAATTTGCTGGGATAACCAGTTTTATTATGTTGTATAAAATTTTTTTTCATCTTTTATGCTTTCAAAATTTTTGTGGAGCTATTGTAATAAAATTGACTATGGTGAGATAAATGTACTAACCAGTCTTGGATCATATGAAGTGAGTGATATTACACCAAAAACATAAAAACCAAAAATCTACTACTACATAGCTACGCAAAAATGTTTAAATGTCATTTATAAATACTTAATGTAATTACAATGATGATGATGAACTTCTCAGAAAAGATAGACAATTAACTGTATGTTATTAATGAAATGTATGGTTCTTTAGAGTGTTTTGCATAAATAGATCAATGTATGATAGTAATTTCTTTGCTACATGATGTTAGAAATAAATCTTTGTTCTTTTGAAACAAATACTAACAAAGAGATAGAGGGGCTGGCCAGTACTTACCTCAGCTCAGTACAGCTGATAGATTCACAATACAGAACAGAAAATTTACATTCCTAGATTTCGGAACTTTGTTCCTTCATCAGGGAGGAGAGAGGGGAAAAAAAGGGAAGAAGGGAAAGTGGATTCAGTTACTCACAACCCAGGTTATGAAGCAACAGGGAAAGGTAAACAGGGAGGGTAGCAAGGATGGAGGCATGGTTGTCAGATGGAAGCCAGAGATATTCTACTGTTAAGTACTATGCCAGCTTCAAATCAAACAGGATGGATACAGAAGTAAAGAGGTATATAGTATAAAGATAAACACAACTACGTAGGATGAAAAGATGTGTGGATTGCTAAAGAGGAGAGGGAAAAAGGAGAAGACTGAAGAGTAAATGGGAGTGAGGTTGGTTAACGTAGGTTCAGTCCAGGGGGATGGCGGGATGAAAGGATGTGTTGGAGTGCAAGTTCCCATCTCCACAGTTCTGAGGGACTGGTGTTGGGTGGGAGAAGCCAAATGGCACATACGGTGTAGCAGGTTCCTAGGTCCCTAGAATTATGCTGGATGGCATGCTCTGCTACTGGGTATCGGACATCTCCTAGGCGGACAGTTCGTCTGTGCCCGTTCATGCGCTCAGCCAGTTTAGTTGTCGTCATACCGATGTAAAAGGCTGTGCAGTGCAGGCATGTCAGCTGATAAATGACATGTGTTGTTTCACATGTGGCCCTGCCTTGAATTGTGTATGTTTTACCAGCAGTGGGACTGGAGTAGGTGGTTGTGGGGGGATGCATGGGGCAGGTTTTGCAGCGGGGTCGGTTACAGGGGTAGGAACCGCTGGGTAGAGAAGGTGGTCTGGGAATATTGTAGGGTTTGACAAGGATGTTATGGAGGTTAGGGGGGCGACGAAAGGTAACTCTGGGTGGTGTGGGGAGAATACTGTCAAGGGATGATCTCATTTCAGAGCTTGACTTGAGAAAGTCATATCCCTGGCGGAGTAATTTGTTGATGTATTCGAGGCCAGGATAATACTGGGTGACAAGGGGGATGCTTCTGTGTGGTCTAGGGGTAGGAACATTGTTGTTGGACAGGGAGGAATGTATTGCTCGGGAGATCTGTTTGTGGGCAAGGTCTGCAGGATAGTTGCGGGAGAGGAAAGCACTGGTCAGGTTATTGGTGTAATTGTTGAGGGATTCATCACTGGAGCAGATACATTTGCCATGAATACCTAGGCTGTAGGGAAGGGAGCGTTTGATGTGGAATGGATGGCAGCTATCAAAGTGAAGGTACTGTTGTTTGTTTGTGGGTTTGATGTGGACAGAGGTGTGGATGTGAGCTTCAACAAGATGAAGGTCAACATCCAGGAAGGTGGCTTGGGTTTTGGAGAAGGACCAGGTGAAATTCAGATTCGAAAAGGAGTTGAGGTTATGGAGGAAATTAGGGAGTGTTTCTTCACCATGAGTCCAGACCACAAAGATGTCATCTATAAACCTATACCAGGCCAGGGGAAGCAGCTGTTGGGTCTTCAGGAAAGCCTCCTCCATGCGGCCCATGAAGAGGTTGGCATAGGACGGACCCATCCTGGTTCCCATGGCCGTTCCCCTGATTTGTTTGTAGGTCTGGCCTTCAAAAGTGAAGTAATTATGGGTGAGGATGAAGTTGGTAAGTGTGATAAGGAACGAGGTTTTTGGAAGATCTTCAGGTGGGCGTTGGGAGAGGTAGTGTTAAAGGGCAGAGACACAATGGGTATGTGGGATGTTTGTGTAAAGGGATGTAGCATCTATGGTGACAAGAAAGGTTTCATGTGGGAGGGGAGTGGGAATGGATTTGAGGCATTCTAGGAAGTGGTTTGTGTCTTTGATGTAGGATGAGCCTGCCACAATTGGACGGCCAGGATGGTTCTCTTTGTGGATTTTGGATAATAGGTAGAAGGTAGGGGTACGTAGCTCAGGTGGAGTGAGTAGGTCTATGGAAGCCGTTGTGAGGCCTTGTGAGGGACCTTGGATTTTTAGGATTTTCTGCAGCTCAGTCTGGATGGAGGGAATGGGATCCTTGGTAACAGCTTTGTAGGTTGAGGTGTCGGAGAGTTGACGCAGTCCTTCTGCCACATACTCCACACAGTCAAGTACCACAGTTGTGGACCCTTTATCTGCAGAGAGAATGACAATATTCTTTTGGGCAGTCAGACGTGTGAGTTTGCAGTGTGATGATGGAGAACGAGTTATATGTGTTTTATTGATTTGTGCTGAGAAGTCAAATGACTGAAAATATGTGTGTAATTCTGCAGAAAGTCCACCAGGTCTCACATTATTATTGAAAGAGCAACTCGATCATCCTCTAGACGATAATGGAAAGATAAACCAGAGAAAGGAAATGCAAATTGAGCAACCAATACACAACAAAGAAGAGCAACATAAAACATGAGTACTTTTATTATTAACAGGACTGGTTACTTAAATGCAACTGTCTCTGTCACTCAGTGCAAGTATGTCACTACCTCAACGTGGCAAGTGCTGTGAAAATGTGACTGGGTAGCCCAAGTTACTGACTTACACTAAACATTAATAAACCAACTTTGGGAAACTAGAGGGTGGGGCAACATCCTGCTGTATCATTTCTTCCAGATACTAACAACAATGAATCGTTCAAGGCCTTAGATTAGTTGATGGCACAGGAGCAGCAACAAAACCACTAGATAGAGACACTGCCCATAGTATGGCATTCTAGCATATTTTACTTCTACCCTGCTTGCTATTTTAATACTGATTATGACTATATGCACTAATGTTTCAGATGCAAATTATGTGGTAGAACACATATGGCCACTCCAGCAAATTATGTGCCTTCATCAAGATCCAGTGTAAAAGTTAATAATGACTTCTACAACGTTTTTCTACTGTTTTTTTTTTTTTCATTGTTGTCTTCAGTCCTGAGACTGGTTTGATGCAGCTCTCCATGCTACTCTATCCTGTGCAAGCTTCTTCATCTCCCAGTACTTACTGCAACCTACATCCTTCTGAATCTGCTTAGTGTATTCATCTCTTGGTCTCCCTCTACGATTTTTACCCTCCACACTGCCCTCCAATGCTAAATTTGTGATCCCTTGATGCCTCAGAACATGTCCTACCAACCGGTCCCTTCTTCTTGTCAAGTTGTACCACAAACTCCTCTTCTCCCCAATTCTATTCAATACCTCCTCATTAGTTATGTGATCTACCCATCTAATCTTCAGCATTCTTCTGTAGTACCACATTTCGAAAGCTTCTATTCTCTTCTTGTCCAAAATATTGATCGTCCATGTTTCGCTTCCATACATGGCTACACTCCATACAAATACTTTCAGAAACGATTTCCTGACACTTAAATCTATACTCGATGTTAACAAATTTCTCTTCTTCAGAAACGCTTTCCTTGCCATTGCCAGTCTGCATTTTATATCCCCTCTACTTCGACCAACATCAGTTATTTTGCTCCCCAAATAGCAAACTTCCTTTACTACTTTTAATGTCTCATTTCCTAATCTAATTCCCTCAGCATCACCAGACTTAATTCGACTACATTCCATTATCCTTGTTTTGCTTTTGCTGATGTACATTTTATATCCTCCTTTCAAGACACTGTCCATTCCGTTCAACTGCTCTTCCAAGCCCTTTGCTGTCTCTGACAGAATTACAATGTCATCGGCGAACTTCAACGTTTTTATTTCTTCTCCATGGACTTTAATACCTACTCTGAATTTTTCTTTTGTTTCCTTTACCGCTTGCTCAATATACAGATTGAATAACATCGGGGACAGGCTACAACCCTGTCTCACTCCCTTCACAACCACTGCTTCCCTTTCATGCCCCTCGACTCTTACAACTGCCATCTGGTTTCTGTACAAACTGTAAATAGCCTTTCGCTCCCTGTATTTTACCCCTGACACCTTCAGAATTTGAAAGAGAGTATTCCAGTGCACATTGTCAACAGCTTTATCTAAGTTTACAAATGCTAGAAATGTAGGTTTGCCTTTCCTTAATCTATCTTCTAAGATAAGTCGTAGGTTCAGTATTGTCTCACATGTGGAACATTTCTACAAAATCCAAATTGATCTTCCCTGAGATCGGCTTCTACCAGTTTTTCCATTTGTCTGTAAGGAATTTGTGTAAGTATTTTTGCAGCCGTGACTTATTAAATGGATAGTTTGGTAATTTTCACTTGCTTTCTTTGGGATTGGAATTATTATATTATTCTTGAAGTCTGAGGATATTTGGTCTGTCTCATACATATTGCTCACCAGATGGTAGAGTTTTGTCAGGGCTGGCTCTCTCAAGGCTATCAGTAGTTCTAATGGAATGTTGTCTCCTCCTGGGGCCTTGTTTCGACATAGGTCTTTCAGTGCTCTGTCAAATTCTTCAAAAATATCGTATCTCCCATTTCATCTTCATCTACATCATCTTCCATTTCCATAATTATGCCCTCTTGCCCTTCTATAGACCCTCTATATACTCCTTCCACCTTTCTGCTTTCCCTCCTTTGCTTATAACTGATTTTCCATCTGTGCTCTTGATATTCATACAAGTGGTTCTCTTTTCTCCGAAGGTCTCTTTAATTTTCCTGTAGGCAGTATCTATCTTACCCCTAGTGAGATAAGCCTCTACATCCTTACTTGTCCTCTAGCGATATCTGCTTAGCCATTTTGCACTTACTGTTGATATCATTTTTGAGACATTTGTATTCCTTTCTGCCTCCTTCATTTACTGCATTTTTGTATTGTCTTCTTTCATCAATTAAGGTCAACATCTCTACTGTTACCAAAGCATTTTTACTAGCCCTCATCTTTTTACCTACTTGATCCTTTGTTGCTCTCACTATTTCATCTCTCAAAGTTACCCATTCTTCTTCTACTGTATGTCTTTCCTCAGTTCTCATCAATTGTTCCCTAATTCTCTCTCTGAAACTCTCTACAACCTCTGGTTCTTTCAGTTTATTCAGGTCCCATCTCCTTAAATTCCCACCTTTTTGCAGTTTCTTCAGTTTTAATCTACAGTTCATAACCAATAGATTGTGGTCAGAGTCTACATCTGCCCCTGAAAATGTCTTACAATTTAAAATCTGCTTCTTAAATCTCTGTCTTACTATTATATAATCTATCTCAAACCTTCCAGGGTCTCCAGGCCTCTTCCACATATACAACCTTCTTTCAGATTCTTAAACAAAGTGTTGGCTATGATTAAGTTATGCTCTGTGCAAAATTCTACCAGGCAGCTTCCTCTTTCATTCCTTACCCCCATTCCATATTCACCTACAACTTTTCCTTCTCTTCCTTTTCTTGCTATTGAATCCAATCCCCCGTGACTATTAAATTTTCATTTCCCTTCACTATCTGAATAATTTCTTTTATCTCATAATACATTTCTTCAATCTCTTCATCATCTGCGGAACTAGTTGACATATAAACTTGTACTACTGATACTGCAGAAAGACTTGGCAGGAATGTAGCCACTGTACATGAGTGCAGCAACACTGGTCACAGGAATGTACAGTTGCAATAGGGTTGAGTTCTGAAAGGCCAAGTGGCACTACCAAGAGGGAAGACCATCGTGTTCGACATATGGCTTTGGTGAATCGTCCAGTGTCTGTTGCAGCAATTTCAGCAGCAATTGGCACCACAGAGACACAACAAACTGTTACATACTCCAGGACTGATCAGCTCAGAGCCAAAAGTCTTGCAGCCACTAAGCCCATCCCACCACCGTTTGTGATTTCAGTTATGTCAAATAACAGCCTATTGTAGGGCAGAGTTGAGGTCTGTTGTGGATGAAGGCTGTGTCTGCCTCATTGCTAGTAATGGCCAGGAGTTAGGAGGAGGCCATACAACCAACCTGTCAGCAGCCTAGACACACTGGACCTACACCTTGAGTTATGGTCTAGGTGCTTCCTCACAGTCACCCCATGTGCTACAACTGCAAATATGTATGTCAATTTGGTGATTCAACCTGTTGTGCTGGCATTCATGAACAGCATTACAGGAGATGTTTCCAACAAGATAACGCTCAACCACATACCACTGTTGTCCAACATGCTCTACAAAGTAACCGACATGATGCCTTGGCCTATTCGATCACCATTCTGTCTCCAACTGAGCACATACGTGGCATCATCAGACAATAACTCCAGTGTCATCCACAACCGGCATTAATCGTCCCTGTATTGACCGACCAAGTACAGCTGGCATGGAACTCCATACCACATGCTGGAATCTGGCACCTGTACAACACAATGCATGCATGTTTGCATGCTTGCATTCAACATTCTGGTGGTTAGACTGGTTATTAATGTACCAGAATTTCACATTTGCAATGGCTTATCTCGCACTTGCATTAACCTGTGATCTTGCAATCACTTAATGTTACCCTTTTAGTATTGCCTTTTTTTCTGTTGTTGTATCTGGTATAATTTTATAAATTTACAAATGGTCCAATCCGATGGTAATGAAATAATATTCAAGTATTGTGTATGTTTAGAACCCTCAACACAAAAAGAAAGCTGCAGTCATTTTCAGAAATGATTTAAGAAACTATAAATTACACAAAAATGTAGACACAATCTTATGATACGATAGTTTTTGCCAGTCATGAATGACCTACGAACTGACACAACAGAGAAATTACTTGAAGTTAATGTCAATACTGTGGAGGTTCGACCTTTTTCAATGGCAGTATTTTCACCATCACATGCACTGATGAGTTTTGTCTCCTTGTTTGGATATGACATGTAATAATGGTAACTTCTGGAAAGTCAAAATTATTGTTCTACTTTCTTTTATCTGAGCTGCCACTTTTGCTAGAATGGAAGCACACATGTTGCCTGCACAATGACTCCTGTGCTCGGCATACATAATGGAATATTTGTGCATAGTATAGAATAAAGAAAAACAAGTCCATCAATAACCACTTTGTCTTCTGTGAAAGACATCAACGAAATAACACATATGAAATCAGTATGTGAAAGTGAATAAGACTGCTCAGTCAGCACATTTTGTCTAACCGATGAAAGTTTATTAATTTCTTACCCATTGCAGCTGTTTAATGCAATCCACTTTTGGAAGCAGTAATGTTGGTGGCTTTTGCGGTCCTGTCAAAATTACTCTTAAATCTTCTTCACACATCCCACTGTCTACTGAATTTACTCTTACTGTCCACTCTGGAAACTGTTGTGATACACATTCTTTATCCAAGAAGTGCCTTATTGTGGACCTAGCGACATTCTGTAAATAAATTAAATACAAAATAAAGGAATTATGTACAAGTCAAGAGAAATCTTCAACAGGACATATAAAGGAAAGAAAAACAGGAATACAGGAGTATTAGGATTCAGTAACTTGTCAACACTAAAACATTAAAAATGAGGGATACATCCAGTTTGGACAACGAAATCAGTCTTTCTTTTTTTTTTTCTGAGGGAAACTTCTTGGCATTTATCTTAAGCAGTTTAGCAAAATGATAAATAAATCTATAGTTATGGCCACACTGAGATTTGAGCTCTGCTCATGTCTAAAGGTAGCTCACAGTCTTAGTACCACTCCCCTCAGTAGCAGGATATATGATAAAGAGCTATTTTCCTTACATGAAGGAAAGAGATAATTATGGCAAGATTTTATTAGGCATGGCCTGGAGAAACAATATAGTGAACGGGTTCCGAGTTTGAAAGGATAAACCTCTTATAGGTAGGAGAGTTGGTCTCTTTCAGGATGAAGTTCACCATCACCGGTAAAACAACTAACAACTCGTTCACCACCATCAGGAGCAATAGAAACCAGTCACCCACCTAAGTGGGGAAGAAAAATCTAGCTGTCACATTTGAAGGATGAGTCAAACAGCATCAAGACTGCAAGAGTACAAAGTGTGCAAAAGCTGTTTACTATATGCGGCCCCAACAGTTACATTAAAATTCAATTAATATGCTAGAACCATTTGCATCATTCTACAATGAAGCTTTGTTAGACAGTCATAATAGCACACAAAGAGAATAATTGTAATAAAATGAAATCGATATGAAAAGCTACTGGTGGCTGGAATGTCAGATGAGAAACTATTAACATTTGACAGGAAAATACTAAGGGAAATTTACAGATCCCTTAATCAGGGAAAATGTCAAATAATGGAGGATTAGAAAAAAATGAAAAGTTGTTGGAATTGCACAGACTCCACATAGTCATCACAATCCCAAAGAAAAGAAGACTGAGCTAGTCATGTAGTTAAGAGTTTCAGACAATACGCTACTCCAGCAAAAAATGAGGACTCTTCTTAAAATAACCTCCAGTTAGCTACTAAAACACAGAAAAATAGATTTTTTTTTATAAACAATCTGTGCTTACATGTTGACATTGCTTATTATCCCTTCATCAAAGATCAGTGTTGCCTGGTGCTTCAGCCAGTTGCTGACAGGATCCTTGATCTAACGTCGGAAAAGAGATAAGAGTCACTTGATGCCAAGTCTGGACTATAGAGAGGATGTTGAAATACCTCCCAGCCAAAAGAATGAGTTTTTCCTTCATCTGATTCACAGTACGAGGTCACTCATTGTTGTGATAGAGACTGATTCCTTCAATAATATCCCACATTGTTTGTTTAAGACTGAACTTTGGGATTTTGTAAGAGTCTCACAATAAACCTATGACGTCATAATATTCTCACAAGTTACTCTGGTGAAATCTGGTGTCAAAATTACACTGGAATCAAAAAAAAACTTAACTATCATTTTGTGGGTGACACCATTTGCAAAAACCTTATGGGCTTATTGGGAGAATGTGAGCATATCCATTATTTGTACTGTTCCTTTGTTTCAGAGTTCACATACTGCATTCACACTTGCCCCCTGTCATGATTCTGTAGAGAAACCCTTTCCCCCCTTGATGGTAGAACTGAAGGAATGTCATGGCTGAACTCATTCTTCCAGTTTCGTGAACATCAGTTAAGACATTTTGGCCCCCACCAAGCACAAAACTTACAATAACCTAATCCCTCTGTGACAATGTTAAGGGGGTTATCCTAGAAATCTGAGGAACATCTTCAGAAAGTTCAGAAATTGTGAGCCAACATCTTGAATGCACAATTTCATGCAGATGTTGCACAAATTCAACAGTCTCATCTGAAGGTCTACCTTGACCACTTCCGACATGCACATCTGTGCAACAGCCTTCAATTTTCTGCACCACTCCCTCACAACACCATCACTCATAAACCCATCCTCATAAACACAACTCTGTCAAAACTAAATCTTAGCAACAATGATTCCATCTACTTGCAGAAAGTGAATGACAAAATGTACCTCACAACTGACAGGAGATGCAATAATACCATCCGTTTTAATTGTTTGCTGCCCACATACTGACAAATGCAACTGGAATCTGACTGATGAAACTTCAACTTTGAGGTCTATTTTTACAACCACACAAATGCCATTTAAACTACAAGGATTTGTTTATTTTTAATACCCAGTTTAAGATTAATATGTCAATATTCCCATTATATGGAAAGCAAGGAAGAGGAAGACACAAAAGTACATGGTAGGATAAAATCTGGGATGTCTAGCTAGGATGAATGTTGTTGTTGTTGTGGTCTTTAGTCCTGAGACTGGTTTGATGCAGCTCTCCATGCTACTCTATCCTGTGCAAGCTTCTTCATCTCCCAGTACCTACTGCAACCTACATCCTTCTGAATCTGCTTAGTGTATTCATCTCTAGGTCTCCCTTTAGGATTTTTACCCTCCACGCTGCCCTCCAATACTAAACTGGTGATCCCTTGATGCCTCAGAACATGTCCTACCAACCGATCTCTTCTTCTAGTCAAGTTGTGCCACAAACTTCTCTTCTCCCCAATCCTATTCAATACTTCCTCATTAGTTATGTGATCTACCCATCTAGCCTTCAGCATTCATCTGTAGCACCACATTTCGAAAGCTTCTATTCTCTTCTTGTCCAAACTATTTATTGTCCATGTTTCACTTCCATACATGGCTACACTCCATACAAATACTTTCAGAAACGACTTCCTGACACTTAAACCAATACTCGATGTTAACAAACTTCTCTTCTTCAGAAATGCTTTCCTTGCCATTGCCAGTCTACATTTTATATCCTCTCTACTTCGACCATCATCAGTTATTTTGCTCCCCAAATAGCAAAACTCCTTTACTACTCTAAGCCTCTCATTTCCTAATCTAATTCCCTCAGCATCACCCGATTTAATTTGACTACATTCCATTATCCTTGTTTTGCTTTTGTTAATGTTCATATTATATCCTCCTTTCAAGACACTATCCATTCCGTTCAACTGCTCTTCCAAGTCCTTTGCTGTCTCTGACATAATTACAATGTCATCGGCGAACCTCAAAGTTTTTATTTCTTCTCCACGGATTTTAATACCTACTCCAAATTTTTCTTTTGTTTCCTTCACTGCTTGCTCAATATAGAGATTGAATAACACCGGGGAGAGGCTGCAACCCTGTCACACTCCCTTCCCAACCACTGCTTCCCTTTCATGTCCCTTGACTCTTATAACTGCCATCTGGTTTCTGTACAAATTGTAAATAGCTTTTTGCTCCCTGTATTTTACCCCTGCCACCTTCAGAATTTCAAAGAGAGTATTCCAGTCAACATTGTCAAAAGCTTTCTCTAAGTCTACAAATGCTAGAAACGTAGGTTTGCCTTTCCTTAATCTATTTTCTAAGATAAGTCGTAGGGTCAGTATTGCCTCACGTGTTCCGATATTTCTACAGAATCCAAACTGATCTTCCCCGAGGTCGGCTTCTACTAGTTTTTCCATTCATCTGTAAAGAATTCGTGTTAGTATTTTGCAGCCGTGACTTATCAAACTGATAGTTCGGTAATTTTCACATCTGTCAACACCTGGTTTCTTTGGGATTGGAATTATTATATTCTTCCTGAAGTCTGAGGATATTTCGCCTGTCTCATACATCTTGCTCACCAGATGGTAGAGTTTTGTCAGGACTGGCTCTCCCAAGGCTGTCAGTAGTTCTAATGGAATATTGTCTACTTCCAGGGCCTTGTTTCGACTCAGGTCTTTCAGTGCTCTGTCAAAATCTTCACGCAGTATCATATCTCCCATTTCATCTTCATCTACATCCTCTTCCATTTCCATAATATTATCTTCAAGTACGTCACCCTTGCATAAACCCTCTATATACTCCTTCCACCTTTCTGCTTTCCCTTCTTTGCTTAGAACTGGGTTTCCATCTGCGCTCTTTATATTCATACAAGTGGTTCTCTTTTCTCCAAAGGTCTCTTTAATTTTCCTGTAGGCAGTATCTATCTTACCCCTAGTGAGATACATCTCTACATCCTTACATTTGTCCTCTAGCCATCCCTCCTTAGCCATTCTGCACTTCTGTCGATCTCA
The DNA here is from genome assembly GCF_021461395.2 of Schistocerca americana. NCBI lineage: Eukaryota > Metazoa > Arthropoda > Insecta > Orthoptera > Acrididae > Schistocerca > Schistocerca americana. The sequence goes on along the minus strand of NC_060119.1, from coordinate 303,230,937 downwards.
TTTTTGAGACATTTGTATTCCTTTTTGCCTGCTTCATTTTCTGCATTTTTATATTTTCTCCTTTCATCAATTAAATTCAATATTTCTTCTGTTGCCCAAGGATTTCTACTATTCCTTGTCTTTTACCTACTTGATCCTCTGCTGCCTTCACCACTTCATCCCTCAAAGCTACCCATTCTTCCTCAACTGTATTTCTTTCCCCCATTCCTGTCAATTGTTCCCTTATGCTCTCCCTGAAACACTGTACAACCTCTGGTTTAGTCAGTTTATCCAGGTCCCATCTCCTTAAATTCCCACCTTTTTGCAGTTTCTTCAGTTTTAATCTACAGTGCATAACCAATAGATTGTAGTCAGAGTCCACATCTGCCCCTGGAAATGTCTTACAATTTAAAACCTCGTTCCTAAATCTCTGTCTTACCATTATATAATCTATCTGAAACCTGTCAGTATCTCCAGGCTTCTTCCATGTATACAATCTTCTTTTATGATTCTTGAACCAAGTGTTAGCTATGATTAGGTTGTGCCCTGTGCAAAATTCTACCAGGCGGCTTCCTCTTTCGTTTCTTACCCCCAATCCATATTCACCTACTACGTTTCCTTCTCTCCCTTTTCCTACTGACGAATTCCAGTCACCCATGACTATTAAATTTTCGTCTCCCTTCACTATCTGAATAATTTCTTTTATTTCATTATACATTTCTTCAATTTCTTCGTCATCTGCTGAGCTAGTAGGCATATAAACTTGTACTATTGTGGTAGGCGTGGGCTTCGTATCTATCTTGGCCACAATAGTGCGTTCACTATGCTGTTTGTAGTAGCTTACCTGCATTCCTATTTTCCTATTCATTATTAAACCTACTCCTGCATTATCCCTATTTGATTTTGTGTTTATAACCCTGTAGTCACCTGACCAGAAGTCTTGTTCCTCCTGCCACCGAACTTCACTAATTCCCACTATATCTAACCTCAACCTATCCATTTCCGTTTTTAAATTTTCTAACCTACCTGCCCGATTAAGGGATCTGACATTCCACACTCCGATCCGTAGAACGCCAGTTTTCTTTCTCCTGATAACGAGATCCTCTTGAATAGTCCCCGCCTGGAGATCCAAATGGGGGACTATTTTACCTCCGGAATATTTTACCCAAGAGGACGCCATCATCATTTAACCATACAGTAAAGCTGCATGCCCTCGGGAAAAATTATGGCTGTAGTTTCCCCTTGCTTTCAGCCGTTCGCAGTACCAGCACAGCAAGGCCGTTTTGGTTAGTGTTACACGGTCAGATCAGTCAATCATCCAGACTGTTGCCCCTGCAACTACTGAAAAGGCTGCTGCCCCTCTTCAGGAACCACACATTTGTGTGGCCTCTCAACAGATACCCCTCCATTGTGGTTGGACCTTCGGTACGGCTATCTGTATCGCTGAGGCATGCAAGCCTCCCCACCAACGGCAAGGTCCATGGTTCATGAGGGGGGCTAGGATGATTATCAACATTAAATGGACCCCAATGCTTTATACAGCAGGAAAATAAATGGATGAGACTTGTGGAGCAAGCCTTCAGTTCATCAGGTTCTTGCTATATAAAGATAATGTAATTACTAATATACTCACCAAAAATTAAGTTAACACAATGAATTTGTTATATAAAATAAAAAAATCACTAATAAACGTACAGAGATGACTATATCAGAGGTAATAACATAAAACAAGTACAGCATCAAATTAGTTAAAAACTAAATATAATTCAAAAAGTGGTAAATACGTTTCCAGGCATGAAAGTACCATGATTCTGTATCCATCAACACACAACACAGGCTCTCAGCAAACCAATACCATTAAAGTTAAAATGAGGAAATATAATCACTCAATTTCAAATCACTGTGCACACATGTGCACATCTGCCTACACACACAAACACACGCGCACGCACGTACACACACACACACACACACACACACACACACACACACACACACACACACGACCCTCCCACATGCACACACATACAGAGGAGTGGGGGGGGGGGGGGGGCTATTTGTGATCAGTTATTTTGGGAGGGTTGGTATGAGAGGAAAGGAAAGGTCTGGAATGACTTAGAAAGGGAGCATTGTGCAGGAAAAGGTGGTGATATGTAGGAAAAAGTGAAAAGCAGGAGAGAGGAAGGGAGAAAGAGCAGGGGTGGGTAACAAGTTGTAAAACTAACCCCAGTCCTCTTCTTACTGGTTGCCCCCTTGTGGCTGGTTAAATACAATCACATAAGACTCATACACCTTGGTTAACCAGAATTTCGACACAAGCCCATAATCCCCTTTCCAATATGCAAGACAATAATTGCTTCCTTCATTATTTACAACAGCTGCTTTACCTCTTTGGTTGTAACTATACAAGGTGAACTCAAACTTCACTGCAAAATATCAAATTTTGTTCAGGGATATTTTCTAATTATATTGGTATAAGAGATCACTGTGGCTTATTACAGAGTAAGAACATAAGTGATTTACTCAGTTTATTATCCTTACCTCTGTTTTTATTTTTAAAAAATTCGCAACAATGAAAAAGCCTGTAATATGCAATCATCAAAATGTACAACACTAAACAGTTATCTACACATGTCTGGATACAACAGTAATGGATGTGTTTGCCATCACTGCGGGAACGATTCAGCATATCTTTTCTGTGCTGCTTCTGCACTGTGTTATGGAAACCCATGCACAAAGCACATATTGGCCAATTCTTCACCAGTTAACTTATCCACACTGCTGTACATCATTGTTAACAATCACCCACCACTGCTGGAAAGATAAATCTGATACAGAACCAACCAAAACTGAATGTAAGTTTAAGGGTGAAGAGTAAAGTAGGCATTACTGTTGTCAGTGGCAAAGTACCGTGAGTTTTTTAACAAGATGCATAATGTATGAAGTGTTGGCAGAAGAGCCAACACCGTGTTGCTAGAGGAGGCCGAAATGCACGCTGTTAAGCTCACGCAGGCTGGCGTGAGGTCTGGAACATTACAAGGAAATGAGAACTTATAAAAAGGGACGCAGTTGCTGTAATACTTAACTTTAATCCACAATTGTAGAACATCTCTCTTGACTGTACATGTTTTAAGATAAATATCAAATGCTACGGCGCCTTGCTAGGTCGTAGCAAATGACGTAGCTGAGGCTATTATGCAAACTATTGTCTCGGCAAATGAGAGCGTATTGGTCAATGTAGCTTCGCTAGCAAAGTCGGCTGTACAACTGGGGCGAGTGCTAGTAAGTCTCTCTAGACCTGCCGTGTGGCGGCGCTCGGTCTGCAATCACTGACAGTGGCGACACACGGGTCCGACGTATACTAATGGACCGCGGCCGATTTAAAGGCTACCACCTAGCAAGTGTGGCGTCTGGTGGTGACACCACAATGTATACTAGGTACTTACATTTGCACTGTTGTGCAGATATTTTCCATGCAATACAGATACAAAGATAAATGAAGATGAAAAATCAAACAAAATGCAGTTGCTTTAGAAAAAGCATTTTAACCATCAGCTGTTTTATTTAATCTATATATAATCTACTGGTTTTGGTCACAGACCATTGTTACTGGATGTGAGGTAAAGCAGATCAGTTAAAAATATCATAACCCATCCTCAAAATACTAACAAACATATCTCACAATGCTTCAAGTCAAATAGAGAATGTAGCACAGAAGAATTTTTTACCAATTTCGATCATAGATCATCATTACTGCTTGTAATGTAAAACAGGTCAGTTAAAAACATGTCCGATTTTCCTTTCAAGCTGGGATAACATCAAGGTCATCACAGTGCAACCACCCAAACAACTATTGTAAACCGTCCTTGAAATACTAATGAACACGTCTTGCAGTGCTTCAAGTCAAATAGACAACGCACCCTAGAAGAACATTCATGATGATGCAGGAGGAGTTGGCACAGTTTGCAAACAGCCGAAAACAGCATTGGCCATGAACAGCTGTCTGCAGGCTGCTGCCTCAGTATGTGGTGGCGGCAAAGACTCTGGTGTGTCTCTTGCAACACTTCAGGTGGAGCTTGCTTTGCCCAAGGGCTATGCTACTCAACAAATCTGCACTCACTGCATAGTGAGTGGCAGGTTGTAACACGTTCATGTCACTCTGGGTGAAGAGTCCATGTGGGGCTGGCCGAATTGTCTCACCTATTCACCATGCTAGTGGATAAGTGGCCACTCCTTCAGCATTGTCCAACCAGATGCACAGTGGGATGGATCTGCTAGTTATTGGAAGTTCCAGTGTTAAATGTGTCTTGGAGTGGAAAAAGCATCTAGCACTGGAAAGAAATCTACTGTGCAATTGGTATGACTGCCAGGGGGGCCCCCGTCACAGATATGATGGAGCCCTTCCTGTGGCTACTGAAGGCGCAGTGTGCAGTCACCTGCAAGTTGTTGCTCACGTCAGTACCAATGACACCAGTTGCTTGGGTTCTGAGGCCATTCTCAGTTTGTCCAGGTGGCTGGTGGAAGTGGTGAAAGCTATTGGCATCACTCACAGGGTGCCAACAGAACTCACAATTTGCAAAACCATATCCAGAATTTTAACAGTTGCTGCTGCAGCCATGTTTAAAATCTTGAAATATCCAGAATTGATTATGGTCCTTTGGTTTGGACCCAAATGGAGGGTCTCAACCAGAGGCTCCATCGAATCTGTGATGATCTTGGCTGCAAATTTCTGAATCTATGTAATGGGTTGGAGAACTGTAGGGTTCCTCTTGATATGTCAAGGGTGCACTACAAACAGAAAGTGGCTACTCAGTAGAGTACTTGCAGAGAGCACATGGGGCTTTTTTAGGCTAGCACAGATCATGTAAAAATAAAGACACTGACTTCAAAATTTTAATTTATGCTGAAGCATTCACAACAAAGTTCCTGAATTTACTGCTCTCCAGGAAACTTGTTGTGGTCAAATGATCTTCAGAACTGAGAGCTGGATGAAAACTGAAGCAGAAAGCTCCAAAATATTTAATGAGACCTGAAACATATATCAAAAACACAGATTAGATAGCTTACGACAGGGAATGTTCATTGCAATCAACAAAAATATTGTGTCTATCAATGTTGAAATTGAGTCTGACTGTAAAATTATATGGATGTAGTAACCCACCTAGGTGAACTCAGATTAATAACTGGACATTTCTACCAATCAGCTGATACCGTCATAACTGTTGTAGAAACATTTAAATAAAGCTTATGCTCAGTAGCAAGGAAATACCCTTATCATGATATTTTACACTGAAGAGCCAAATAAAGTGGTACACCTGCCTAATATCATGTGGGGCACCCACAAGCACACAGAAGTGCCGCAACATGATGTGGCATGGACTCGACTAATGTCTCAAGTAGTGCTCAAAGGAATTGACATCATGAATCCTGCAGGGCTATCCATAAATCTGTAAGAGTACAAGGGTGGTGGATATATCTTCTGAACAGTACATAGTAAGTCATCCCAGATATGCTCAATAATGTTCATGTCTGGGTAATCTGGTGGCCAGCGGAAGTGTTTAAACTCCTGGTGCCCCTCTGTAGCAATTCTGGTTGTGTGGGGTGCTGCTGGAATTGCCCAAGTCCATCGAAATGCACAACAAACATGAATGGATGCAGGTGATCAGATAGAAAGCTTAACTGTCAGAAGCATATCTAGACGTATCAAGGGTCTCATATCACTCCTACTGCACATGCCCCACACCATTGCAGAGCCTCCACCAGCTTGAACAGTCCCCTACTGACATGCAGGGTCCAAGGATTCATGAGGTTGTCTCCATACCCGTACATGTCTGTAAGCTTGATATGATTTGAAACAAGACTCATCCAACCAGGCAACATGTTTACAATCATCAACACTCCTACAACAGTGTTGACAAGCCCAGGCGATGCATAAAGCTTCATGTTGTGCAGTCATCAAGGGCACATGAGTGGATCTTTAGCTCCGAAAAGCCATACTGATGATGTTTTGTTGAATGGTTCACATGCTGCCACTTATTGATGGCCCAGTATTGAAATCTGCAGCAGTTTGTGAAAGTGTTCCACTTCTGTCACACTGAATGATTCTCTCCAGTCATTGTTGGTCCTATTCTTGCAGGATCTTTTTCCGCCGCAGCAATGTCAGAGATTTGATCTTTTACCAGAATCCTGATATTCATGGTAAACTTGTGAAATGTGGGAAAGTCTCCACTTCATCACTACCTCAGAGATTCTTGTCCCATCACTCATGGACTGACTATAACGCCATGTTCAAACTCATTTAAATCTTGATAACAAGACATTGTAGCAGCAGTAACTGATCTAACAACTGCAGCAGACCCTTGCTGTCTTATACTGGCATTGCTGACAGCAGCACTGTATTCTGCCTGTTCATATACCTCTCTATTTCAATACGCATACCTATACCAGTTTCTTTGGTGCTTCAGTGTAGTTGGAGGTTACTTCAACCTACCAAATACAGACTGGGATGTCTATGGATTCTATGGATTCATTGCAGATGGTAAGAACAGACAGCCTTGTGAGGTAGTTCTGAACATGTTTTCTGAAAACTGTCTTGAGTAGCTAGTTCAGTAACCAACATACAATGGAAATATTTTTGACCTTGTAGCTACAAACTAACCCTGACCTTGTTGACAGTGTCAGTATGGAGACTGATCAGTTATCTTCGTAGTGACGATGGAAGTTAATAAATCCAGGCTGGGCGAGTTTTTATGTTGGAAAGAGCAGATAAGCTGGTGCTATCATCCTACTTAGACAATGAATGGAAATCTTTTAATTCCAATATGATGGACATACAGGAATTTTGGTCAAAGTTAAAATGATCGTTTAAATTGATGCTGCCTGGAGAAATAAGTAGATCAAGGACATATGAGACCCACTGTGATTTAATAACAAAACTCAGAAATTGTGGAAGAAGCAGAGTTTGTTGCACTCACAGTTTCAAAATGAACGTGGAAATGTTGACACACAAAAGTTAGTAGAAATTTGTGCATCTATAAAAAGAATGATGTGCAAAGCATACAAAAACTTCCACTATCAGACTTTAATGAAAGATCTTGCTAAGAACCTAAGAAAATTCTGGTCCTATATAAAATCACTACATGGGTCAAAGGCTTCTATCCAGTGCATCAACAACCAATCTGGTATGGCAATAGAAGATAGTGGAAGGAGAGCTGTTGTTGTTGTGGTCTTCAGTCCAGAGACTGGTTTGATGCAGCTCTCCATGCTACTCTATCCTGTGCAAGCTTCTTCATCTCCCAGTACCTACTGCAACCTACATCCTTCAGAACCTGCTTAGTGTATTCATCTCTTGGTCTCCCTCTACGATTTTTACCCTCCATGCTTCCCTCCAATACTAAATTGGTGATCCCTTGATGCCACAGAACATGTCCTACCAACCGATCCCTTCTTCTAGTCAAGTTGTGCCACAAATTGCTCTTCTCCCCAATTCTATTCAATACCTCCACATTAGTTATGTGATCTACCCATCTAATCTTCAGCATTCTTGTGTAGCACCACATTTCGAAAGCTTCTGTTCTCTTCTTGTCTAAACTAGTTATCGTCCACGTTTCACTTCCATAAATGACTACACTCCTTACAGACACTTTCAGAAAAGACTTTCTGACACTTAAATCTATACTCGATGTTAACAAATTTCTCTTCTTCAGAAACGCTTTCCTTGCCATTGCCAGTCTACATTTTATATCCTCTCTACTTCAACCATCATCAGTTATTTTGCTCCCCAAATAGCAAAACTCATCTACTACTTTAAGTGTCTCAATTCCTAATCTAATTCCCTCAGTATTATCTGATTAATCTGACTACATTCCATTATCCTTGTTTTGCTTTAGTTGATGTTGATCTTATATCCTCCTTTCAAGACACAATCCATTCCGTTCAACTGCTCTTCCAGGTCCTTTACTGTCTCTGACAGAATTACAGTGTCATCGGCAAACCTCAAAGTTTTTATTTCTTCACCATGGATTTTGATTCCTACTCCAAATGTTTTTTTGTTTCCTTTACTGCTTGCTCACTATACAGATTGAACAACATTGGGGATAGGCTACAACGCGGTCTCACTCTCTTCCCAACCACTGCTTCCCTTTCATGCCCCTCAACCTATCCATTTCCCTTTTTAAATTATCTAACCTACCTGTCCAATTAAGGGATCTGACATTCCACGCTCCGATCCGTAGATCACCAGTTTTCTTTCTGCTGATAACGACGTCCTCTTGAGTAGTCCCCGCCTGGAGACATGAATGGGGGACTGTTTTACCTCCAGAATATTTTTTGCAAGAGGACGCCATCATTATTTAATCATACAGTAATGCTGCATGCCCTTGGGAAAAATTACTGCTGTAGTTTCCCCTTGCTTTCAGCCATTCGCAGTACCAGCAGAGCTAGGCCATTTTGGTTAATGTTACAAAGCCACACAAGTCAATAATCCAGATTGCTGCCCCTGCAACTACTAAAAAGGCTGCTACCCCTCTTCAGGAACCATACATTTGTCTGGCCTCTCAACAGACACCCCTTCGTAGTGGTTGCACCTAAGGTACGGCTATCTGTATCGCTGAGGCACGCAAGCCTCACCACCAACAGCAAGGTCCATCATTCGTGTGGGTGGGGTTAATGTTTTAAATTTTGTTCAATAAAAATTTTCTGGGCTTGTGACCCACTGTCAATATATATTAAATGACTGATGTTTTGGTCCCTGTTGCAAGTGACCTTCTTCAGGGTGTTTTTGTTTACTGCTGAATGAGAAAACTTTGTTTCTTATATAACTTTGCACATGGCTGTTATCCAATTCTGATGGGCTGTTTAGGATGAAGGGGAGGGATGTTAGAAGTCTTTATTGGTGTTTTTATTATTTCTTTTCATTGGTGGAAACCTGACATTTTGTTTGGCGTTTGCATTACTGCTTGCGACTGGTGGAAATCGGCAAATGGAAAACCAGGCAGCGGTTGTGCCATGTCTGCAGGTATATAAGAAAAAAAGTTTTCTCATTCAGCAGTAAACAAAAACACCCTGAAGAAGGTCACTTGCAACAGGGACCAAAATATTGCTAGTTTTATATGTATTGACAATGCGGTCACAAATCCAGAAAAATTTTATTGAATGTGACAATGGCCATGGAAGCCTACATTTATATTTTAAATTTTGTGGTTCAAATGGCTCTGAGCACTATGGGACTTAACTTCTAAGGTCATCAGTCCCCTAGAACTTAGAACTACTTCAACCTAACTAGCCTAAGGACATCACACACATCCATGCCCGAGGCAGGATTCGAACCAGCGACCGTAGTGGTCGCGTGGTTCCAGACTGTAGCGCCTAGAACCGCTTGGCCACCCCAGCCGGCTATATTTTGTATTTAAGAACTCATTCATGCAGGAGGATCATACAGACACACCATAATTTTACTGTCGCACAGGCTCCCAAATGGACAGTAATAGGCATCCCTAATGGAGAGAAACAACTGGAAGAGTTGTAAACAAGTAAGTCATAAGGTCTGGGTGAAACCCCAACTCAGTTTTACAGAGTACTCTACAGCAATGGCCCCCTAATTTAGGTTGAATTTATCACTAATCTCTCACTCAGCACGAAGTCCCAAGAGACTAGAAAAAAGTCCAAATGATTGCTGTGTATAAAAAGTAAAAGAACGGATCTGCAAAATTGCAAACCAATACCCTTAATGTCAGTCAGCTGCAAAAAGTTTGAGCATATTCTAAGTTCAAATACAACAAATTTCCTTGAGACAGAAAAGATTCTGTTCACAGACCAGCACAGACTTAGAAAGCATCACTCTTGTGAAACTCAGATTGCCTTTCTCTCACATGATATCCTGCAAATCATGGATGACAGGAAACAGGTGGATTCTATATTACCAGATAGCAGAAAGCATTTGACTTTGTGCCCTAGTGCAAACTATTAATGAAGGTCCAAGCATACAGAATAGGTTCCCCAATATATAAGCAGCTTGAAACCTTCTAAGTAATTGAACCCAATACATTGTCCACAACAGTGAATGTTCATCAGAGACAACAAGCACACCAGGGAAGTGCGACAAGACTGCTCTTGTTCACAGTTCATGTTACAAATTTTTAGAGGTTGTGGAGGGGACTTAATAGATCAAGTTTTATGTAAGAACCTATGTACAGAAAGGCATCAAAGTTACAGGTGCCAGCAGCGGTAAATGTATGTATATACAGAGTGATACCATTATGATGTTACAAACTTTATAGGGTGATGGAGAAGGATAACTTACCAATTTGAGGTAAGGATCCCTGTACCAGAAACAAATGAGTCAAAAGTTATAAATGGAAACTGTTCTGATACCTCTTATAACAGAATACATGTACTGGTAATGTTGTTGCTAAGAATGCAGGATAGGCAACTTTCAGAGGTCATAGTATGGACCAAAACAAGGAAAAAATTGCCAGTAAATATGGGCTCTAAAGTGCATAGATGAGGAGCTATGAGTACTTGTTCATCTTACATACTGTGAAACACATCTCATCTACCAAATGTGTTCATAGGTATTAAGGTATGCATTTTACAGCCCATGTTTACTGGACATTTTTTCTTGTTTCGATCCTTACTACCAACTCTGAAAGTCGCCTATTGTACAACCTTATAGATGAGCCTTCCCTACTACCATCCTTATGAGCGTGTTCCCTTTTGTATCCCTTCTGTATCAAACACTATCACAATCCATCCTTGAGTACTGCTCCAGTATTTGGGAACCACACCAGGTTGAATTAAAGAAAGACATTGAAGCAATTCAGAAGCATGCTGCTATATATGCTACTGGTAGGTTCCATCATCACGCAAGTATCACAGACCTCAAATGGTAAGCCCTGGAGGGAGGACAACATTCTTTTTGCAAACAATAATGAGATTATTTAGAGAACCAGCATTTGCAGCTGACCATACAATGACTCTGCAACCACCAATGTAGATTTTGTGTAGGATCCACAAAGACATGATAAAAGAAATCAAGGCTCATACAGAGGCATATAGACAGCCATTTTTCACTCACTCCATTAGTGGCTGGAATATGAAAGGAAATAACCATGAACTATACAGTGGCTTGCAAAGTATGTATGTAGATGTAGAAGTAGAAGTAGAAAATGAGTGAAAGCTGATAAGCTAGTATGTTTATCTAGTGTTTTACACAAGTCCACATGAAGTCCATAATTAAAGCAGGTGCTTGTTCAATGTACACATTCTGGAATGTCCTTTATCATAAAATCAACATTATCAATATTTTGCTTAGAACAGGCAAGTTCCCAATAAATCTTAAAAAATAAATGTGGTTGCAGTGAAGCATGGGCATACTTTCAAAAGGCCACATGTGCAGTGGTGCTATGTCGTCTTGCAGAGGGTGCCTCAGACTTTTGTGTGTGTGTGTGTGTGTGTGTGTGTGTGAGAGAGAGAGAGAGAGAGAGAGAGAGAGAGAGAGAGAGAGAGAGAGAGAGAGAGATGATTGTCAGATTGTCAGAGCCCGCAATGGGCACCAGTGTGTTTAAGTCTAGCCAAGCTACGCTCAGCCTCAGTTCTCTATGTGTATTGCTATGGCTCTTTGTGCACATAATTGGTTCTTGTTGAATGTTACTTAAAACTGTGTTCAAGTTTTTAATGCTTCCAAGGAATGAAGGTGTGTTCAGTCTACTGGTCATGTTGTAATTATACCTAAATACAACACAACTGGCGACAAATGTGGTCCTGTTCTCCATGCAAATTTCTTCTCTGGTTGGTTCTCCATTTGTTCTCATGGTGACTGATGGTATTACAGAGGCTATTTTATGTCAGTTGGTCAAACAGCAAGAATCATTCACCATGGGACTGCACCACCAATCACAAGCACTAAACAATCAAACTTGGGTACTTCAATCAATGGCTTGTGTTTTGTCTAGTCAGCATACTCCTCAGTCTGTGTCACCTACTGTTTTGCCCTCTGCAGCCCCCATGGCCTATTTGCCTTCCTTTTATATATACAACAAGTTTGTTGAGGAATAAGATGCATACAAACACATTCAAACTTTTGGGATTACTCACACTATTTTATGTCATGCCTTGTTCCTTTCTTGGATGTCACCAAGAATATATCAAGTCCTTTGTCAACTCACTCCTTTGCAGGACCCGACCAGATGTTTGACCAGATGTGTGAACTTCTTTCAAAAAACTAATGTAAGCACATCCATGTTATTGCATCCCAGGTTGAGTTATATTGCTGTAGGAAGCAACCGCATCAATCCTATCGAGCATGGGTGGCTGAACTCCATGCATTAAGTCATCATCGTCATTTCATGTCTGAGTGCATAAAGAGCCATATGCTGATCAGATGGCGAGAAATGAAAGATGCTATCACTCATTTAGCTTCAAATCATGAGGTGTGAGAGCATGCTCACCAAAGTGAAAATCCATCTTTCACCAATGTTTTAACAATTGCATAGTCATTTGAGGTGTCACCAAATTGAGTCATGGTGTGAAATATCAGCAATCCAACCCTCTCTTCCACACCAAACTTCAGATACTTTGCAGGGGTAGACAAGGTCGTGGCAATCCACACATGATCACAGCATCAAGGCGGCCGGCCTCACTCCCAACAGCAGCTGCACCAACAAAGTAAACAAGCCAGTAAACAGCAACGTATGCGTTGGACACTCCCATCCTGTCCTTATTGTTTCATTAGCCATGAGCCTAAAACACTGGGCTACCTGGCATAATTGCAACAAAAAGGTCACATTGCTTCTGTTTGTAATGCAAAAATTCAGCACAACAATCCTGATGTGGATATGGACATAAACATTGTATCAGCTATTTCTGTTGTACCAAACAAGGTCTCCAATGGTGTTACAGTTTTTCATAAAGTTCTGCACATGCAAGCGGGTGCAGGATCTGTGGTAACCTTCTTAAACTCACAACCTTATATGGACTTGGGCTCTCTTCCACTTCCCTCTGTGCCATGATAGTTAGTAAATTACAATAAACATAGTATTCCTGTTCTCAGCCAATTCTCTGCCCTAGTGACCTACAAGTCAGTGGCCCAGACACTTCCATTTCTTGATGCAGATAACATATGTGCAGAGAATCTTTTAGGATTAGATCCTTTTAAGTTTTTTGGTTTTATCATTTCAGATGAAGTGAACTTGGTGTCTGAAAAAGTGCCATATACACAGTTCGATGCATTACGTTCTGAGCTTTTCTCTTTGTTCTCTACTGGTTGGGGTGTGTCAACAATTTTCAAGCACACCTTACCATGAAACCCTTTGCTCAGCCTCGTTTTCTTTAGGTCCATCCGATTCCAACTGCACTCAGGGAACACGTCAAAGATTAACTAGAATCTTGGGTTGTTTAGCCTATTGCATCACATGAATGGTCTACTCCCTTAGTTATAGTAAAGAAACGGTCAGGCCGGTTATGCCTCTGTCGTGATTTTAAAGTTTTTGTGAATGCACAATCCATAGTGGATACATATCCAATACTGCAGCTGGTCAATATTTCTTAAAAATTGCCTTGTCAGATTCCTATTTACAATTCCCTTTAGATACAGAGTCACAATGTATGTTAGTTGTCAATGCCCCTTTTGAACTGTATTAATACTTCCTGTTACCTTTTGGAGTCACCAGCACTTCCACTATTTTCAACATTTTTTGGAACAACTTATAGCATCTGTGCCAGATTGTGCACACTATTTGGATAAATTGTAGTTTCTGGAGTCTCCACTGAGAAATATTTACAAAATCTCCATACTCTTTTTTTTCTGTCCTCCAAGTGGCCAGGTTGAGTTGTAATTTAGAAAAATGTCAATTTTTTCAAGCTTCTATTATCTTGGGTTTTAAATTTCTCACAAGGGTCTCAAACTCCTGCATCAACACATTTATACTACTGTGTCGCTTCCATGCCCTACACTAGTCAAAGAACTTCACATTTTCCTAGGCATAGTCACCGACTGGTCCAGACCCAGGAGTTGATGAGGACAAATTGCTTTGTTTCCACATTGATGTCACCGCACAGCAGATGGCTGATGGTTTACCTGTAACTAGCACACACATTCCACAGGTTGTAGCTAGCAGCGTATAAGACCAAGTGGCTAACCAGGTGGGCAAAATCTCCAACCCAGCTGGGAATTGAACCCTGGTCCACTGCCTGCCTGGGTGGCAGCTAAGCAGGCGGACATGCCAGAGTGTGCAACCTACTTGGATGACATAGCAGTTTCTGGGGCCTCCACTGAGGAACATTTACAAAATCTCCATGCTCATTTTTTCTGTCCTCCAAGCAGCCAGGTTGAAGCATAATTTAGAACAATGTACATTTTTCAACCTTCTATGATTTACCTTGGGTTTGAAGTTTCTCGTGAGGGTCTCAAACTCCTGCATCAACATGTTTCTGCTATTGTGCTACTTCCATGCCCTATCTTGGGCAAAGAATTTCCGGTTTTTCTAGGCAAAGTCACCTGCTACCATAAATTTTTGCCTGGTGCAGCGACAGTTGTGCAGCTGTTACATCCATTGCTGTGCAAAGGGACTCAGTTTCACTGGTTACTGGCTTGTGAAACCATGTTTCCCTCCCTTGAGACCAAGTCACAGTCTGCACTCTGCTTATTAATGTACCAACCATGCCACCACTTGCTTATTAATGTACCAACCATGCCTCCACTTATGATGGACACTTCACAGTATGGGTTGGTGATGGTACTGGCTCATATATATCCCAGTGGCTCAGATTGGCCTATTGCTTATGCCTCAGAAACACTAACTTCTTATCAAACTAGGAACTCTCAGATAGAAATGGAAACTTTGGCCATTGTATATGCTGTGGAGAATTTCCATGTTTTCTCTATGGTACCAAATTCCACCTGATCACCGACTATAAACCATTGGTTTTTTTATTTGGCCCTTCTGCATCATTAGCTGATAAAACACCACATCACATTCAACACTGGCTCTTTTTCTTTAGCATTCCAACCATGAGATTCATTTCCAACCTATGAATCAACATGCAAATGCTGTTGCCTCGTCATCCCTGTTGACCAGTCTGGACCCAGGATTTGATCAGGACAAATTGCTTTGTTTCCACATTGATGTCACCACACAGCAGACAGTTGATGGTTTGCCTGTAAGTAGAACATGCATCATGCATACTGTAGCTTCAGATCCTTTTTTCTGGAAGGTCATAACATTTGTGAAACATGGTTGACCGGATTCACTACCTTGTTGTGCGTCTGACCCCCTCCATAATTATTTCATCTTTCAACATCAGTTCTCTGTTGGGATGCTGTTCTGCTTTTAGAAATGGATCATGCAGCCCCTCGATTAGTGATCCTCTCAGTGGTTCTCCATTTATTACATGCATATCATTTGGGTCTACCACACACACACACACACACACACACACACACACACACACACACACACACACACACAAAAGTACTAACCCGTCGACAAATGTTTTGGCCTCGTTTGGACGATGACAATACCCCCCTGATTGGCTCTTGTTCACAGTGTGTCATGCATCAAGCAGCTCCCCAGGCATCGTCATCTTCTTAGCTAATGCTGTCACATGGATGGGACTATATGTATGTGGATTTCGCTGCCCTCTTTCTCATTGCTTATTGGCTGTTCGCCATTTGCCATTGACACATATTCTCATTTTCTGTACGTTGTTCATTGTGTTTCCATATCTGCAACTGCCACCCTCACAGCCTTATCCAATTTTTTTTTTTCACGCAAAGGCTTGCCCACGATGTTAGTATCTGATAATGATCCACAATTTTCATCACAAGAGTTTGTGGCATTTTGTGATATCCGTGGTATCTGGTACATCCTCGCATCACTGTTCCATCAACAATCCAATGGAAATGTGAAATACCTAGTGTGAACATTCAGACGAAAAAGTATGTTGCCACCTCTTCATCTGATGGTGCCTTAGATCTGTTTCTCTCCTCGTACCATTTCACACCGTTCAGCAAGAAGAGCTCAGTGGAGCTACTCCACAGGCACCAGGCAAGCACACAGCTACACCTCCTGTGTCCTCCACCTGGACATCAGCCCATGCAGCCACTGCACCTCTTCTGACCAGATGTGACTGTCTGGGTGCAAGGTTTTTGAAATCACCCTTAATGATTTACAGCTGTCATTGCCACATGCTGGGGGCAATCTTTGCAACATCTGTACGGAGGACAATCTCTGCTTGAGGCACCATTATCAGCTTCGCCTTTGTGTGGACAGCCAGGTGCTCCCTGTTGTCACACCACCACCTTCAAGCCCATCCACATCAGATGTCACATAACCTACTACCACCAGTTCTCCATTTCTGTGTGGGCAAGGGCATCAGTCCTCAGTGACTGAACCAGCAGTTCCTTTATTGCTTCCATCACCATCATCAGGGATCTGCCATCCACTCCTGAGCAACCACTGATACCAGGATCATCAGCACCACAAGAACTGTCACCAGAGCCAATGCCTGAGGTTGACATAGAAACAGCCCTGGCATCACCAGTGTAGCCACATGGTTTGACACAGGAATGTGAGTGCAAAATGCGTCCACACCCAAAGCATTTCAGACACTATGCTCCTATTGCAGTATGCCACCTCAGGAACCCACGATATCCCTAAGAGAGGAGGAATGCAGTGACACGTGCGCATAATTTCAAAAGGCTGCATGTGCAGCAGGGCTACATCATCTGTAGAGGGCACCTCAGACTTGTGCGCATGAGTGTGAGATCACTGTCAGAGCCCACCATGGGCCCCAGTCTATTTAAAGCTAGCCAAGCTACACTCAGCCTCAGTTCACTATGTGTGTTGTTACAGCTCTTTGTGTATGTAACTGGCTTCTGCTGAATGTTACTTAAATACTGTGTTCAAGTTGCTAATGCTTCCATGGAATAAAGTTGTGTTCAGTCTACTAATCATGTTGTACTTATACCTAGTAACAACAATAGTAAAGGAAAAATCCTTCATGGAATACAAACAATACAATGGAATAAGTGAAGAATACAATGGAATAAGTGAAGGTGTACTGTGTACTTCAGACATTGAGTTTATTTTCCTATTGACTACCCAGCACCTCAACAACATAATGAGTGGTTACCTTCAGGCCTGCCATTAACTGAAAAATTGAAAAATAATCAGTAAACTTAATTTATATGACGGCTTGCTGAAAAGTAATGGCTCTGAATTTTTTATTGTGTTCTCATGTCCTGCATATTACTTGGTCGACTTTTCTGCTTTGTTGACTCAAGCTGCAACTATCTGCCACTAGGGAGTAACAAATTATTGTGTGTAATGTGATGGTGCGTAATGTAACTATATCAGTGCATGAAAAACTGAAAGCACAAATTCAAAGAGTTTGACTACATATGGAGCAACCTCTCCTTCAGCATGACAATGCCAGACCCCACGAGCATTGTGAAATCTGCAATAACGTGATGCCTTTGGTTTGCTGTCATCAGTCATCCACCATACAGTCCTGACCTTTCCCATCCAATTTTCATTTACTTCTAAAATGTAAAGAACACCTAGAAGGACTTCACTTTGATGGTGATGAAGTGGTACAATGCAGGCAGAGGTGAGGTTGTGGCTCCATGAACAAAGTCAAACATTTTACACTAACAGTATCAATAAACTGTTCTCTCACTAGGAGACTTGTGTTTGTCACCAGGGTCACTATGTTAAGAAATAAACATGTAGACATGAAGAATAAAAATGCAGAAAATTAATGCAGTTTGTTTTATTTCACACAAAAAAATTGGAAGCATTATTTTTCAGCACACCCTCACAATTGTAGATTATATTCTGAGAAGATTATTAACACAACTGATTATAATGAGCAGTTCACTTATGTCAAGGATTTAGTCCTCCTACCACAAAAAGTTGATTACTCTAAAAGATGAGTAAACAGCCAAGTGCATCAACAGAACTACGAGGTGGAATCCAAAATTTTTGGGACTGGTGCTGCCATCTGGAAAGTAGGAGTAGTAGACCTTTGCACCAGTAGGTGGCGAGAGCTGCATATCTGATGAATCAGTGTGCAGAGTGGCATTCACTGGGAGGATGTGTTGTATGTCCACAGTGATTTCCATAACACTTTGTGTTTGGTGTGTGGCGAGTTTACGATGGATCCGCGAATATAACAGTGCATGTGTATCAAATTCTGTGCGAGTCTCAGGAAAAGTGCTACGGAGACCCTTGTAATGATTCAATAAGTGTTTGGGGGAGAGAGCATAAGCCGTACACATGTGTTTGAGTGGCATGCTCAGTTCAGGGATGACTGTATAAACGTCGAAGATGATACACACACTGGAAGGCCCATTAGCCACACAACGCCACATATTGTTGCCAAACTTCAACAATTGGTTTGTGCGGATTGACATCGAGCCATTCAAGACTTTGCAGATGAAGTGGGTACTGGTTATGGGACATGTCAACGAATGTTGACTGGTGAACTGGGCATTGTGTCGCCGCAAAATTTGTGCCAAGAATCTTGACTGCCAGTCAGAAGGCACAGTGTGAAGTCTGTACGGTCCTTCGTCAGATCGCATCTGATGATGCAACCTTCTTATCACGGGTTATCACCGGCGACGAGGGCTGGATTTACGGTTATGATCCAGAGACAAAGCAACAATCGTCCCAGTAGAAGAGCCCGGGCTCTCTAAGACCCAAAAAAGCGAGACAGGTGAAGAGC
The DNA here is from genome assembly GCF_021461395.2 of Schistocerca americana. Classification (NCBI taxonomy): domain Eukaryota; kingdom Metazoa; phylum Arthropoda; class Insecta; order Orthoptera; family Acrididae; genus Schistocerca; species Schistocerca americana. The sequence goes on along the minus strand of NC_060119.1, from coordinate 303,212,235 downwards.
AAAGTGAAGAGCATGATCATCATTTTCTTTGATACCAAGGGAATTGTGCACAAAGAATTCGTGCCACCCAACCAAACAGTGAATTTCATGTACTACTGTGATGTTTTGCAATGGCTCCATGAAAATGTGTGGCGATGACGGCCCAACCCTTGGCGTTAAGGGAATAGGCTGCTGCATCATGACAACGTGCCCTGGCACACATCCTTGCTTACCACGACCTTTTTGGCAAAAAAAATGTGGCGGCTGTACCCCACCCACCGTACTCACCAGATTTGGCACCTTGCGACTTTGTATTATTCGCAAAACTGTAACTCAAGTTGAAAGGCCATCGGTTTGACACTCTAGAGAGGATTCAAGAAGCATTGCTGGCGGTGATAAACACCCTCAAAGAACAGGACTTCCAGAAAACGTTTGGCCAGTGGCAGAAGTGCTGGGACCGGTGTGTACATGTGGATGGGAACTACTTTGAGGGTGATGGTGACCATTAGTCCAAAGGTAATGTTTTCAATAGATGGCAGCACCAGTCCCAAAAATTTTGGATAGCACCTCGTACTTGTTTCACATAAAACACATAGCTCAACAATTTTCAGAAGCATTCAGTGCAACCACAGAACTAGCTAGGCTTTCTTTAGCTTAAGTTTTTCCAGAAGTCGAAGCCACCAGATAACTATATACAGAGTTGCAACAATCAGTGGAAAAAGCAAGAAAGGCAGTTTTGGCAACACAAAATGTACCAGTCACAGTACATTTGAACTTTTCCATCAGAAAATTCTACAGATACGCTATATATAACAGATCTTTTTTTTTTTTAAGTTACAGAAATTATCCACTTAGAAAGGCAGTATGACATTACTACAGGCATAACATAAGAGAAGTGAGAACAGTTACACACACAACAAATGAAATACATTCACAGGCCATAAGTACTGTGCTGGTCACCTCACTGAGTACTGTAATTCAGTAATAGACTTATAAACATACAAAACAGTAAGACAAGATAGTGTTTCTGACTGTATACAGGGAAAAAAATGTTTTAATCTTCAATAAGCATATAAATATAACTGTGAAGTAACTGCATGTGGGTACTTTGATACTGATTTCATCTTAGACAGTTGTGATCAAAGGCAGAATTGCTGATGTAGAGCTGGTTTGATCACCACAGTAGCATTCCCAGCAAGAAAAGGACATAATATGGCAACAGTAATTGATAACACAGGCCAACGATGGAAAAACTTTTTTTGCTGAAAATACCCTATTCTTATGTTTTTAGAGTGAGGAAATCCAAATATGATACTTAAAAAACTGTATCATCCACCATTTCTTCACGTTTTACAGTTAAATTTATTAAATTAAGTGATGTTTTACAGAATTTAACAGCTTTTATACAGGTAAAATAATTTAAAAAGGAGGTTAATGAATGTAGATGACATTGGTAGCACTGCTGAAAAACATTTGCTGGCAGAAAAAGGTCAATTCTATTTTTGTGTTAACAGATGGTGTTTTGTTTACTGTCAACCTAAACTCACTTTCCCGTTTCCTGTACATGTGCTCAGTACAATATCTAATCGTGGTTGTAAAAACTCTGCTGACAGTTTTTGTTATATTTTTGGTGAATTTGTGATTAAAAAAACACCAAAGAAACATTACAGACTTTGTGAAAAAGGTTTACCTATCATACTTTGGATCTGACCTAGGTGATCAAGATAAATCTTGGGCACCGCATAAGGTGTGTTTTGCGTGTGTTGAAGATTTGAGAAAATGATCCAAAAAGGGAAAAAAGCCTTTAGATTTGCTGTTCCTATGGTATGGAGGGTGCCAAGAAATCATTGCGATGATTGCTACTTTTGCAGTGTTGATATTACTGGTCATAATTCAGAAAACAAGAAGGTAATAAGCTACCCTAACGTTCCATCCGCCATCCGACCAGTAGGGTATGGTGTAGATTTGCCAGTTTCTGAACCACCAGATGATTTAAATTGTATTCCAACAGAAGTATTTTCTGATGTACAATCTGATTCAGATGATGATGATGTCCATTGTAAAACAAAAAGTCTAGAGCCCAAATTGTTTACTCAGACCGAGATTAATAATTAGGTTAGGGATCTGGGCAATGAAAGAAAAAGCTGAATTGCTTGGCTCTAGATTAGAAGAAAAGATATTGTTGGCAGCTGGAACCAGCATGTACATGTATAGAAAGAGAGAGCAGCAATTTTCCAAGTTTTTTTCAACAAGAAGGTGATTTAGTGTACTGCTCAGACATTCCCGGTCTGATGAATGAGTTTGGTATTGAATACAAAAAGGAAGACTGGAGGCTGTTTATTGATTCATCCAAAACTAGTTTAAAGGCTGTTTTATTACACAATGGTAACATTTATGCATCTATACCTGTTGGACATTCTATACTTATGAAAGAAAGCTATGAAACCTAGAAACAGTGCTAAATAAAATAGGCTATTCTGCTCGTGGTTGGCTGATATGTGGCGATCTAAAAGTAATATGCATGCTCCTTGGTCAGCAAGGTGACTTTACCAAATTTTCACGTTTCTTGTCTGAATGGGACAGTAAGGCTAGGGATCAACACTGGCGCAGAAAGAACTGGCCTGTGAGGGAGTCTTTAAGACCTGGTGAGAAGAACATTCTACGCAAAAACCTTCTAGATCCAAAAAACATACTCCTACCACCTACACATATAAAGTTAGGCCTAATGAAACAGTTTGTAAAGGCTTTGCCTAAAGATGGATCATGTTTTAAGTATCTCTGCCAAAAGTTTCCACACCTTCAGAAGCTAAACTAAAAGAAGGTGTCTTTGTCATACCTGACATTAGAAAATTGATGTTGGATGTTAACTTTGAATCCACAATGACCTTAAATGAGAAAGAAGATTTATCATACAAGCAAGTTGTTACAAAGTTCTTAGGACACAAAAAAGACCCAGAGTATGTTTCTATAATATCTACAATGTTAAAGAAGTTCAAAACTTTAGGATGTTTAACAAGCCTGAAAGTTCACTTATTGAATAATCACCTTGATTACTTCCCGGGCAGTATGAGAGATGTTAGTGAGGAGCAAGGAGATCATTTTCACCAGGACACTAAAGTGATGGAAAAATGCTACCAGGGCCACTGGAACACCATCATGATGGGGGACTACTGTTGGTCACTTCACCGAGAAGTTCAGCAAGCAACTCATCGTAGAAAAAGCTACAAAAGAAGCTTCAAAGAAACAAGAGAAAGAAAATACAAACTAATTCCAGCTGACAAGTGAAACCTCTATTAACACATATCATTGTTTTGCATAGCTTACTGTAAATACAAACCATGCTTATGTTGTAAAAAAGCGTTTCATTAATTTTCCCATTTACCATATAGCAGGGGATTTTTATACTATATAATAAAAAGCATTTTGCTCAAAAACTATGGGTGATACAAAAAAACTAAGGCTAGATTTGGATTCAGCTCATAAAAATCTATAAAGATCAGTTATCAAAGTAAAAAAAGTTTTTCCGAAAATAATTTCGTTGTCCTATGTAATTCATTTCTACATCTCTGTCTCTCTTGTAAGGAACAAATGTGACCCCCATAATAAACTGTATATTTGATCACAATGGTCAAATGGCAGAAATAATGTATTCCCATTACTCATTTTTAACTAAGAGGGGAAACATTTGATTCATGTGATTCAGTTCCCACACTATCAGACAGAACTTACAAGGTAAACAATGGCTAGAGGTTGTCCTAAGATGTATAGCAGGTCAAAATGTGGGACATAACATCGGATGGAGAGTTATTGATAAACATAAGTGTAATTTTGGGCATGCTACAGAGAAGTGTGCTACAACCCTTTGTTGTTTGTTTTGTACAATGACCAACATAATAAAAGGAACATTTCTTTGAAACCCCTTAATAGTCTTCCATTGCTGTGTATAAGTTCGAAATTAGGCTTGAAGGTGCCTATAATCTTTCTCTGTCACAGTACAAAAGCGTAGCACACTGTGACATCACTTTCAGGCTCGATGATGCTACAAATAGCAAGTTGTAGACACAGGGTGGGGAGAAAAGGTCAGAGCTTAGAAATTCATGTGTGTGTAAGATGTGTTAATGATGTCACATTGGGTACCAAATTTCATCACAATTCTGCCCAATGCCACTGCTGATGTGTCACATGATTAGACTATTGTCACACCACCTCTCACCCACATTTCACCCCTCCTTTTCATCACTCTCAAATGGAGATCAGAACAGCAATATACCCAGCATTGAACTCATGCAGTTTTCTTATGGGTGGCTAAGGAAAACATTTCAGATATACTGCTGCTCAAAATCAACATGAAAAGGCCTCAAGGTGGGGAGGGGGGGGGGGGGGGGCACAAAGAGTGTCAGTGACACTGCCCATTTCCTTAGGGTGTTGATTCAAGTACATTTTGTGGTTGAAAATGCCTGTTCTCAGTGAGATGTACAACAGGATGACTTTCAACACTGCAGTCATCCATCAATTTTTCATCCCTCTGGAATGCAGTGCAATTTCAGTTTTTGCTCTTGTGTTCAGGTTGGAACCACTAGAGACCATTCAAAACCATTCAACAAAATTTGAATGTCAGCCCTCCTGTGGTGTGATGACAGAGGAGTGTGACATTGACACACATGTGAATACAATGGCAAATGATCCCTGTAAGACCTCAAGTTCTGCAGTACCCTAGGTTGCACCCGCCCGTATACACTGAGAATTTTAAAAGTATGACTTTACAGAGAGAATCAGCAAAGTAGCCCTAGGTCCCTGCAGGCAGGCAGCAGGCAACCACTTGACACCTTGATGATGCCAGTTGCCTGCGTGCAGGCACCTGAGGTTGCTGCTGTAAAGGCACACTTTTAAAACTCTCACTAAATGTGGGTGGGTGCCACTGAGCATATTGCTGAACTGGGAGGTCTTAGAGAGACCCTTTGAAGTTGTATTCATGAATGTGTCAACGTTGCACCCCTCCATGATCATCCTACAGAAGGGTGCACAACAGGCGGGCGAAAAATCATAAGCACTCTTTGCTGCTTTGGATCACACTCAGATTTTGTTGAATGGTCCCTAATGATTTGAACCTGCACTCAAGAACAAAAATTGTGGTTGTGCTGCACTCCAAAGGGGTGTGATCATATTAAATGGGGATGCAGCCCCATAATGTCCTTAGAGAGGGGTTGGAACATACAGGGATGTCATCAGTCAAATATTGTGCATCCCACTGAGGACTGTCATTTTGACCACAAAAAGAGCATGAATCAATGCTCCAAGGAAAGGGGTGATTGCATTGACAGCCTTTATTACACACCCTGAGGCCTTTTCATGTTGATTCTGAGCAACAGTACGTCTGAAACCTTTTCCTCAGCCACCCATAAGAAACTACATGATTTCAATGCTGGGTGTCACTGTTCTGACCTCCAGAAGGGGTGAAATATTGTGTCGCAACATTCCAATTTTGTGGCACATACACAATGGTGTTGGGCAGAATTGTGGTGAAACTTTGTGCCAATGTTACATCATCACCCTACCTTACATGTCACACAAACGTCTGAGCTCTGGCCTTTCTTTATGTTGCAATGGGAGAGAATTATGGGATTTCAAAGAGGTGGTCCTCTAATTGTGTTGTGCACATTAATGTGATAACCAGTCAAAAGCCTGAATAACCAGTTTTTGCTGCTCAGGACCACTGTGAAATGTGAAGAAAAAGAGTTAAGGAGGTTCTGGAATGTGCTGTCAAGGGTATGGAGCCATTCCGACTACAGTGTCATGGCCAGCTGTACTAGGTTTCTCGGATGAGTATTCACAGTGCATACAGTATAGTCAAGGTGGTCCCACAGATTCTTGGTTGAGTTTAAATCCAGGGGATTTGGTGGCCAGGGCATTGCAGTAAACTCATTTGGTGCTTTTTGAACCACACACATACAGTGGTAGCTGTATGACATATTGTATTGTGCCTGCTGGTTGTAATACCACAACCCCTTTTGGGATCCTGTACCCTATCCCAATCTCATCCCCATTCTCCCAAAGAGGACATATATGTAATATTAGTAATTTACACCAATATAAACTGCTGCTTTGACTGTCTTTTCCGGTTATCTGGATTTTAATACACCAAAGATTTTTCATGCAGCAAGTTAGTAATTTACACTAATTTAATCGATTGTTTTGACATTGTTTATGTTGGGCCTCACCAGTATATAGAATGAAGGAAACATGTTGGATTAAAAACTAATGTACCACCACAATTTGCACACAATACAAACTACAGGCACATGGTAAGAATAAAATTGCTATTATAGTCATGCAGTAACTAATGATTAAAGTTCCAATATTTCTAGTCATTGAGAGAGAGCTATTTTTATTCTTTGTTAAATGAGAAATTATTTGTATCCCCAATAGAAATACGACATGATGATTTTTCAATCAGGATCAACCATGGTCATGTGCTAATTGCTGTTATTTAATAGAACTGTAATTACAACCATACAGAAAACGTAAAATTTTACCCATACAAAATTTAATTAATTGAATCTAGGTCTTTCATTCAATAAAACTAATCAATCTGTTCACCTGTAAATGATAGGATGATTCTCATCTACATCTACAACTATATGATTACTCTGCAATTCACATTTACGTGCTTGGCAGAGGGTTCATCAAACAACAATCATACTATCTCTCTACCATTCCACTCCCGAACAACGCGCGGGAACCTTTCTGTTCGAGCTCTGATTACTCTTATTTTATTTTGATGATCATTCCTACCTATGTAGTTGGGCTCAACAAAATATTTTCGCATTCGGAAGAGAAAGTTGGTGATTGAAATTTCGTAAGTAGATGTCGCCACAATGAAAAACGTCTTTGCTTTAATGACTTCCATCCCAACTCGCGTATCATATCTGCCACACTCTCTCCCCTATTATGTGATAATACAAAACGAGCTGCCCTTTTTTGCACCCTTTCGATGTCCTCCGTCAATCCCACCTGGTAAGGATCCCACACCACGTGGCAATATTCTAACAGAGGACGAACGAGTGTAGTGTAAGCTGTCTCTTTAGTGGACTTGTTGCATCTTCTAAGTGTCCTGCCAATAAAAGACAACCTTTGGCTCGCCTTCCCCACAATATTATCTATGCGGTCTTTCCAACTGAAGTTGTTCGTAATTTTAACACCTAGGTACTTAGTCGAATTGACAGCATTGAGAATTGTACTATTTATCGAGTAATCGAATTCCAACGGATTTCTTTTGGAACTCACGTGGATCACCTCACACTTTTCGTTATTTAGCGTTAACTGCCACCTGCCACACCATACAGCAATCTTTTCTAAATCGCTTTGCAACTGATACTGGTCTTCGGATGACCTTACTAGACGGTAAATTACAGCATCATCTGCGAACAACCTAAGAGAACTGCTCAGATTGTCACCCAGGTCATTTATACAGACCAGGAACAGCAGAGGTCCCAGGATGCTTCCATGGGGAACACCTGATATCTCTTCAGTTTTACTCGATGATTTGCCGTCTATTACTACGAACTGCGAGCTTCCTGACAGGAAATCACGAATCCAGTCGCACAACTGAGACGATACCCAGCTTGATTAGAAGTCGCTTGTAAGGAATGGTGTCAAAAGCTTTCCGGAAATCTAGAAATACGGAATCAACTTGAGATCCCCTGTCGATAGCAGCCATTACCTCGTGCGAATAAAGAGCTAGCTGTGTTGCACAAGAACGATGTTTTCTGAAACCATGCTGATTACGTATCAATAGATCATGCCCTTCGAGGTGATTCATAATGTTTGAATACAGATATGCTCTAAAAACCTACTGCAAACCAACGTCAATGATATAGGTCTGTAGTTCGATGGATTACTCCTACTACCCTTCTTAAACACTGTTGCGACCTGCGCAATTTTCCAATCTGTAGGTACAGATCTATCGGTGAGCGAGCGGTTGTATATGATTGCTAAGTAGGGAGCTATTGTATCAGCGTAATCTGAAAGGAACCTAATCGGTATACAATCTGGACCTGAAGACTTGCCCTTATCAAGCGATTTGAGTTGCTTCGCAACCCCTAAGGTGTCTACTTCTAAGAAACTCATGCTAGCAGCCGTTCGTGTTTCAAATTTTGGAATATTCCATTTGTCTTCCCTGGTGAAGGAATTTTGGAAAACTGTGTTCAATAACTCCGCTTTAGCGGCACAGTCGTCGGTAACAGTACCATCGGCACTGCGCAGCGAAGGTATTGACTGCATCTTGCCACTTGTGTACTTTACATAGGACCAGAATTTCTTCGGATTTTCTACCAAATTTCGAGACAATGTTTCGTTGTGGAACCTATTAAAGGCATCTCACATTGAAGTCCGTGCCAAATTTTGCGCATCTGTAAATTTTAGCCAATCTTCGGGATTTCGCGTTCTTCTGAACTTTGCATGCTTTTTCCGTTGCCTCTGCAACAGCATTCGGACCTGTTTTGTGTACCATGGGGGATCAGTTCCATCTCTTACCAATTTATGAAGTATGAATCTCTCAATTGCCGTTGCTACTATATCTTTGAATTTGAGCCACATCTCATCTACATTTGCATAGTCAGTTCGGAAGGAATGAAGATTGTCTCTTAGGAAGGCTTCTAGTGACACTTTATCCACTTTTTTAAATAAAATTATTTTGCGTTTGTTTCTGGTCTGGTGGATTTGGAAGAAACGGTATTGAGCCTACCTACAACGACCTTGTGATCACTAATCCCTGTATTAGTCATGATGCTCTCTATTAGCTCTGGATTGTTTGTGGCTAAGAGGTCAAGTGTGTTTTCGCAACCATTTACAATTCGCGTGGGTTCATGGACTAACTGCTCAAAATAATTTTCGGAGAAAGCATTTAGGACAATCTCGGAAGATGTTTTCTGCCTACCACCGGTTTTGAACAAGTATTTTTGCCAACATATCGAGGGAAGGTTGAAGTCCCCACCAACTATAACCGTATGATTGGGGTATTTATTTCTTACGAGACTCAAATTTTCTCTGAACTGTTCAGCAACTATATCATCGGAGTCTGGTGGTCGGTAGAAGGAGCCAATTATTAACTTAGTTCGGCTGTTAAGCATAACCTCCACCCATACCAATTCGCACAGAGTATCTACTTCGACTTAATAAAATAATATATGCAAATAAAATAATATATGCAAATTAACGAAACACATATATGAAGCTGGTATCTGCACAGATATCATTGGTGATCTTGCAGCTCTAGAAGAATAAAATAATAATGAAATTTAGACCTTTAGCTGCTTACAGGTGTTGATAAATATAAATGGGGACAGTTGAAAAATGTGTGCCCCAACCAGGACTCAAACCCGGGACCTCCTGCTTACATGACAGATACTCTATCTGACTGAGCCACTGAGGACACAAATGATAGTGCGACTGCAGGGACTTATCTTTGGCGTGCTCCCTGTGAGATCCACATTTTCCAACTTTCTGTCCACACACTACATTTGTAGTGCCCCTGGCCACAATACTCATTACTCGCGGCAGGCAATCTACCAATTCCCATAAGAGTTTATGCACCCGCGCTGAAGAAGATTATGTATATGAATTTCATTCTTTGAGAGCTGCAAGATCACCAATGGTATCTGCACTTTCGGACATGTTCAAAAGAACAGATACCACCTTCATATACATAAGGCTTACTGGCCAATGATCTTCATTGTGAATGCACTCATATTGCCTAAACTCTTGCACGAATCGGTAGATTGACTGCCACGAATAATGAGTGTTGTAGCAGGGGCACTACAAATGTAGTGTGTGGACGGAAAGTTGGAAAGTGTGTGTCTCACAGGGAGCATGCCAGAGATAAGTCCCTGCAGTCACACTATAGTTTGTGTCCTCAGTGGCTCAGTCGGATAGTGCATCTGCCATGCAAGCAGGAGGTCCCGGGTATGAGTCGTGGTCGGGGCACACATTTTTCAACTGTCCCCATTGATATTTATCAACGCCTGTAAGCAGCTAAAGGTCTAGATTTCATTATAATTTCAATGAAATACATTGTCACACTGATAAAACATGCACCAAGAAGCAGCACACCATATTACACAAAATACGTATTACTTAATTGGTGGAGAATATCCAAAAGACATGGTCTATTAATCATTATTTTTCTTGTGTCAAGAAATGATATACATCCCAACCGTCACCCACAAAAACATTTTCGCCGTGTTATATTACGTAGTAGATGCCATGATGCTGAGAAAAAATAAACTGCATGTAGGGGTGGACATGGCCTCAAGCATAGACACATACTTGTGTTGATCAATTATTGCTTCCAGACTAATGAGATCTTGCAGGGAATGATACAAAAATATTCCCCAGACCATAACACTCCCTCCTTTGGCCTGCACCCTTCCAACAACTAATGCAAAATGTTAAAACGAGATTCATCTGCAAAACTCATCTGTCGCTGCTCAATGGACATCCAGTTATGGTACTGGAAAGCAGATTCCACAATCAAACAACAGTCAGTATGTGTGCATGAACCAGGTGCCTGCTGCAGAGGCCCATACTCAGCAAAATTCACTGAACAGTAGTTAGGAAAGACTCTGTTGGTAGCCTCTTAATTTGTCTGTTCCATCAGTTGCTCGACTTTTGCATGTCTATTCACCCATACACATCTCTGCAACCATCATTCATTGCTTACAAAAATCTTGTGCAAATCCTCCTAGAATACTGATCAAACAGATAAGACCCACACCAAACAGCATTAACAGGGTTAATAAATGTATTCAAAGAAGGGCAGTACAAATTGTCGAAGGTTTGTTTGGCTCATGGAAATATTGATAAAGCTGTACTGGCAGATGTTTGAAGACAGATATCAAATGTCTTGCAAAATGCTACTTACAAACTTTCAAGAACCAATATTAAGTCTGGAATCTAAAAGTGTACTTTAACTTCCTAAATATTACTCTTGTGTCAACTGTGAAGACTTGATTAGACTAACTGCAGTACATACAGAGATATTTAAGCAGCATTGTTTTGACGCTCCCTGTGCTAATGCAATTGGAAGGAACCCTAAAATGTATTACAGCAGTTTGCAAGGTGCAGGTGTATATAACAAGAAGACAGTCATAACGAATTTTTGTACTTACCAAAATTAGAATTTGTACAAATGTGCTGTTTCAATTAAAAATGAGCCAGTGCTAAGTCATACATAAACAAAATTTCTATATGTAGGGCTGAAAGAGGGCTAAAAATGGTTTAAATCCATTAAGTAAGTCAATGTTGAGCTAAATAAAAGTTGTTATATCTTAAGAGGTCCGAGACTCGCATCACTATGGAAAGAATTACAAGTGACTATCATGTCTACATTCAGTCCCAACAAAATTATGGCGTGATATTCTGGTAAGCTCACCAGTATTACCCAGTACTATTAGAATGCAGGAGGAGGACAATAAACAACAAATCGATGTAAAATAAGGGACTCATGCAAACCTGCTTTCAAAGTATTTAACACACTTTCTCTGGCATGTTTTATATATATAGACACACACACACTCCTGGAAATGGAAAAAAGAACACATTGACACCGGTGTGTCAGACCCACCATACTTGCTCCGGACACTGCGAGAGGGCTGTACAAGCAATGATCACACGCACGGCACAGCGGACACACCAGGAACCGCGGTGTTGGCCGTCGAATGGCGCTAGCTGCGCAGCATTTGTGCACCGCCGCCGTCAGTGTCAGCCAGTTTGCCGTGGCATACGGAGCTCCATCGCAGTCTTTAACACTGGTAGCATGCCGCGACAGCGTGGACGTGAACCGTATGTGCAGTTGACGGACTTTGAGCGAGGGCGTATAGTGGGCATGCGGGAGGCCGGGTGGACGTACCGCCGAACTGCTCAACACGTGGGGCGTGAGGTCTCCACAGTACATCGATGTTGTCGCCAGTGGTCGGCGGAAGGTGCACGTGCCCGTCGACCTGGGACCGGACCGCAGCGACGCACGGATGCACGCCAAGACCGTAGGATCCTACGCAATGCCGTAGGGGACCGCACCGCCACTTCCCAGCACTGTTGCTCCTGGGGTATCGGCGAGGACCATTCGCAACCGTCTCCATGAAGCTGGGCTACGGTCCCACACACCGTTAGGCCGTCTTCCGCTCACGCCCCAACATCGTGCAGCCCGCCTCCAGTGGTGTCGCGACAGGCGTGAATGGAGGGACGAATGGAGACGTGTCGTCTTCAGCGATGAGAGTCGCTTCTGCCTTGGTGCCAATGATGGTCGTATGCGTGTTTGGCGCCGTGCAGGTGAGCGCCACAATCAGGACTGCATACGACCGAGGCACACAGGGCCAACACCCGGCATCATGGCGTGGGGAGCGATCTCCTACACTGGCCGTACACCACTGGTGATCATCGAGGGGACACTGAATAGTGCACGGTACATCCAAACCGTCATCGAACCCATCGTTCTACCATTCCTAGACCGGCAAGGGAACTTGCTGTTCCAACAGGACAATGCACGTCCGCATGTATCCCGTGCCACCCAACGTGCTCTAGAAGGTGTAAGTCAACTACCCCGGCCAGCAAGATCTCCGGATCTGTCCCCCATTGAGCATGTTTGGGACTGGATGAAGCGTCGTCTCACGCGGTCTGCACGTCCAGCATGAACGCTGGTCCAACTGAGGCGCCAGGTGGAAATGGCATGGCAAGCCGTACCACAGGACTACATCCAGCATCTCTAGGATCGTCTCCATGGGAGAATAGCAGCCTGCATTGCTGCGAAAGGTGGATATATCCTGTACTAGTGCCGACATTGTGCATGCTCTGTTGCCTGTGTCTATGTGCCTGTGGTTCTGTCAGTGTGATCATGTGATGTATCTGACCCCAGGAATGTGTCAATAAAGTTTCCCCTTCCTGGGACAATGAATTCACGGTGTTCTTATTTCAATTTCCAGGAGTGTGTGTGTGTGTGTGTGTGTGTGTGTGTGTGTGTGTGTGTGTATATATATATATATTAGAGAAAAACTCCTATTATTTAAAGTAAATTTAACTAACCATGATGAAAAACTTCAATGAAACTGTAATGTTCACAATTAAAATAGCAGAACAAACAAAAAAGATTAAAAGCTTTCATTCAGCTCGCATCGACATAATGTTGTGCCAGAACGGCATGTGCCACATGGGTCTGAAGCCTTTTAACAAAGTCTGTGATAACATTGTAACCATTAAGGATATAAAGCTCTCTAAAAAAATCCTTATATTTATGATGCTACCATTTCTTCTCAGTTAGCAAATATATGGTCTAATAAAGTACTACTTCATGCTTAAATTCCTATTCCTTTCAATGTACAAATGAGTGCTGCAATAGAATTTAACAGATGTTTAATACATGTAGCAATTTCAGTAATTATTCAACCTTATGCTAATGATTCTTTACAATTTCAATGCCTTTGACACATCCAATATCCGTAGCTCTCACTGGTATTATGGATAAAAAAAAGACTGATAAATAAGTAAATTAATTAAACTGTGTGCTGTTTTTTTGAGTCATCTAAAGACTATCTCAAGATCACATATTATTTGTTGTTGCTGTATCTATGTTATACACTGGTGCCCAAAATTAAAGGAACAAACAGAAATTCTGAAAAGTTGCATTATATTTTGCCATGGAACATTGTAAACAGGTAATAGTAAAGTAGAAACAATGTAAAGAATACACAACATAAATAATTGCCAAATGCATAACGGATTTGCACACACATTCCAACAACTGGTTAATTGCTCAGTTTGGGGTGTGGCCACCTCTGACAGAAAAACAGGCCCGACAATGACAGGGCATGAAACTTCCTGGCAGATTAAAACTGTGCACTGGACCAAGACTTGAACTCAGGACCTTTGCCTTTCGCGGGCAAGTGCTCTACCATCTGAGCTACCCAAGCACGACTCACTCCTCGTCCTCACAGCTTTACTTCCGCCAGTACCTCGTCTCCTACTTTCTAAACTTCACAGAAGCTCTCCTGCGAACCTTGCAGAACTAGCACTCCTAGAAGAAAGGATATTGCAGAGACATGGCTTAGCACTCCGCTGCAGAGTGAAAACCTCAATCTGGAAACATCCCCCAGGCTGTGGCTAAGCCATGTATCCACAATATCCTTTCTTCCAGGAGTGCTAGTTCTCCAAGGTTCACAGGAGAGCTTCTGTGAAGTTTAGAAAGTGGGAGACGAGGGACTGGTGGAAGTAAAGCTGTGAGGACGGGGCATGAGTCGTGCTTGGGTAGCTCGGATGGTAGAGCACTTGCCCGCAAAAGGCAAAGGTCCCGAGTTCGAGTCTCAGTCCGGCACACAGTTTTAATCTCCCAGGAAGTTTCAAACCAGCGCACACTCCGCTGCAGAGTGAAAATCTCGTTCTGGAATGACAGGGCATGCTGTGAATGATGCCATCAGTCTCTAGTTGAGGCAATAATGCCCATTCTTTCTGCAGAGCAGCTCGCAAGTCTTGATGAGTGGTTAGCAGATTCTGACATGGTGCAACCTGTCTCCCAAGTGCATCCCATACAAGCTCTATGAGATTAAAATTGAGAGAGCGAACAGGCCACGCCATGCATGCAACATTTTCCATTTCCAAGAAAACATCAGCTACCTGTTCTCTATGGAGTTGAGCACTATTGTCCATCAATACGAAGTCTGGGTCCACACCATCTCGCAACAACTGCACATGTGGTCCCCAAGATCTCGTCACGATACCTGACAGCAGTTAAACCTTTCTGATTCACCCATACAATTTCATGAAGAGGTATTCGAGTGGTCCAGATAATCCCTGCCCAAACCATTATGGATCCTCCTCAATATGAGTCTCTTTCCACAATGCCTGAGTCCCAAAATCATGTTCCACATTTCTTCCAGATGCAGATGCTTGGAGAATCACTCTCCAGACCAAATCAGGACTCATCTGTGAAAAGAACATTGGCCCACAGTTCGACATCCAGGAGGTATGTTGATGACTCCACTCTAGATATTCCCTTCTGTATAGAGCAGGTCTCTGACAATAAAGGCCACTCTGCCAAAGCCTTCTGTTATCATTTGTCTCAATACAACATGTCCAATAGATGTTGTGAAGTCAGATGTCAGTTCTCATGGGGTACTAAGGCAGTACCATCATGCCCTTCCAGCCAAATAAAGCTCCTCTCTTTCTGATATTACACATGGTCGGCCCTGCCCTGGTCTTCGGGATACTGTTTCAGTCTCTATAAACTGTCGCCACATTCAAGAAAAAACAAAATTCACATTAAGCCATCAGGGCACAGCAGTTTGCTTCCATTCTTCTTATGGTCCTCCACCACAGAGAGTCTGGCAGCATCATCTTTATGCCCCCCCCCCCCCCCCCCCCGTGACTTTATACACAGTGATTGTGGATGTGGGACTACCCAGCGCACATTACCCCATTTGATAGGTGCTCTGATGTCATTTCTGGTATGGTTGTCCATTGACCGGAATGCCACCTTCTGTGCAGAACACAATTGTACAGACGTCTGTTGACAGTTTGTGTGATTATGCCATAATTTAGACATAAGACAGGGAAATAGCGATTTGTTGTTTTAATTTTGGACACAAGTGTACTTTTGTAATACCACAAGACACATTGATCGATCACTCAATATAATTATGCATACAGCCAGTGACGTCACTAGGTGCACCTTGGTAGTATACATGTGCTAGTAGCAATCATGTGGCATAAAATCTGCAACAGATTTAAGGGCTGACATGGACCACCATGGCCTCACTTGTCATCTAGACAATGTTCACAGCCATCTCTCCAGTATATCTATTAACAATGACCTTGTGCTACATGGTTTCTTCATGTACTGTGATTTGGACTTTGTTGCTACTTACCTACAATGTTCGGATAGCCCTTGGCATTGCCTGTCTACCTAATATAGTACTGTTTCTTCACACCAATGAACTGACTATCATGCTTTGGAACTGATGGCATATGGGTGCACCACAAACATTGTTAGTATTTGAGTGCTTCCCAGCTGAACCCATAAACAGTATTCTCCTGCAGTAATGTACAAGTCATTCAACAAAACTTCCAGCGTGCTGGGTCGATCAAGAAGAATCCACCATCGGAAGTCTTTTGTGTTGTCTATTTCCAGAACAGTCAGGAACTGTGCCTTAGTGGAGATGCTGAGTCACAAACAAGCACAACACGAAGACTGTTCAGCAGTCCTTTTGTTGTTCCTGTCTGCGGCTCAGCATCTCAACTATATGGTGAGTAGCAATCTATCCTTTTCATATTACTATGATTATTCCACCCTGCATTTTCCATTGTTTGTTTCTGTAATTTAGTTGTACATATTTTGGGATTAATAAAATCTGTGTTGTTGTAGAAGCAGACTTACAACAATCTTCATGCAGTTTCTTGCAGCTGAATGTACAAAATGAGAGCTCCAGCACAGACTCAAATGAGAGTCTTGCTTACAACAAAAAGTGATGAAGTCATGAAATAAAATATAAACATCTCTCACAATTGGGGCTTAGGCCTATTCTGACTGGCCAGTTGCTGCCCACAAGGCAGTGTGAGGAGCAGTCTAAGATCATGATACACATGGTCAGCATGTCACCAGTCTCTCTAGCCATTATTGCTGGTAGATGAACCCTGGTGATGCTACGGATTCCTATTCAAGAAACTCTTCATTTGGCCTCACAAGGCTGAGTGGACCTTGTTCCAGACCTGCCAACTTCAGAAAAAAATCTGAAGAGGTACCAGCAACCAAACACAGATTCTGCACTGAAGGCAGCGACAGTAACCATCCTGGAGACTGCCTATTGAAGTCAAAACAAATATAACTGCCATTCAACTGTAAGAAACTGCATGAAGATTGTTGCATAGTGCATTTGGATTTTTCCATCAGAAAATAAGATGCTTGTGAAATAAGGAAAACAAAATTCTCAAACCTCTGCACAAAACTGAAAAGCCATGAGACTTCAGTCTATTGGTAATTTGTCTTCTGTAGCCCACTGAATGTGCAGTGGCTGAGCATAGTGTATTTCCACTGGCCATTCTATGGATTATGGGAAATTGACCACAGCCTCATCCTATTATGATTCAGTGGTCAAGGAAAGTGTGAAAATACAAGAAAAAGACAACCTGCTCAACTGAGACATGGGTTTCAGCACAATAAATCACAGAATCCAATCATTTCATGTCTGCACTCTCAGAGGATTGACTGTTCTGAGTCTTTGGCACCTGGCATTCCACATAATTCATTAGTACTGTTAGTTTGCTGACTTTGTGCCTGCTATGTCTTATTCTTAGATTATAAATGCTTTATTTATGGCTGACACTTTTGCACCAACTGTCTTATCTTTTGATGCAAGTGTAATTACTCCATAGCATATCATTGCATCAGGTGGCTTCAATTCATTCACTGGCTCACACTGAAAATGGCTCTACAACTATAAGCCAAAATACTGGAAGAAGATATATTGTTGTCCCAGATGCAGACCCAAAATGTGATGCAGCATTTTATTCCCTGGGAAAACTTCAAGTAACACTTATCTTATGGTTAATATTTCTGGGTATTAAAATCCATGTGCCAATATGTACTTTTGATTCAAACTCAGTTAAAGAGAATATATTAACTCAGTCTGTAAAATAAAGAGTTCTATAAAACAAAAAAACTTACAATTGCTTACATTACCTTTCTATTAGATGCAACTCCATCCTCACAATCCAATGCTATGCAGTCCACTTTTAGGGAAAGTGCTTTTCTAATTTTCCGTTCATCATCTCCTGGTACATACAGAATAGCTCTTCGTGGAGTGTAGAATCGTTTCTGCATGAAAATTTTCTGCATTAATGTGGGCATAAATTATGCCAAACACATATGTTTCTAAATTATACTTAGAGTAAAATTATGAGATGATGATGATGATAAAGTCAGTGTTTACAATGGTAATGACATTGCTGATGCAAAAAGAGAGCAAAAGATAACCAGTATTTTCTTGAAAAAATTTTATAGTTAACAGTAAAAATGGTTCTCAGGTGAACTATGATATTTCAAATAAGGTATTCAATGCACAACAATTTTTGTGGAAACATTTGAAATATGTCTGAAATCAAAATTAGAGCTCTACACTGTAGAACAAAACTATCTGATAGACAATGAGAGATGAAAGATGGGCAGATGGTAATATAAATACAGGGAACCTCGCATAGCGAGCATAATACATTCCAGAATCTTAGTTGCAATGTGAAATGCTCATAATGTGAAACACTTGTTAAGCGAAACAATTTATCCCATATAAATTAATGTAAAATATAATAATCTGTTCCATACATAAATTTATAATTCACAATACATAACTAATTCTTTTTTATTAGGAAGCTATTTATAGTCATTTGTTTCTGCTGACACTTCAGCAATTGGAAAAAATGTGACAGAGCATTACTGTCAAAAAAACTTGCAAAGCACGTAGCCGCTGCTTTATCGGGATGATGATTTTCAGTCTATGATGCAACAGATGCCCATGCTTTCACCATTTCTCTTATTGTGGCAGAAGATTGCTGCTTTGGTGCTGCTGCTACCACCACCACCACCACCACCACCACCACCACCACCTCCTCCTCCTCCTCCTCCTCTGAAGAACTCCTCTCCACAACTTCCTGTTGTGAAACACACTGCAACTCAATAAGCTCTTTGGTGGTCATTCCTTGGCCAAAGATACAATCTTGTTGACTACTGACTCAAATGCCTCAGTGTTACATTCGACAACACGCTGTGGCCAAAGCTTTTTCCAAGCAGAAGTGAGAGTTCTCCCGGTAACACCTTCCTGCATCTTTTCAATCATCTTGATACAGGCAACAATGTTGAACTGATATTTCCAAATCTCTCTGAGTGAGATCAGTAGATTCAGTAACTCGAAGCAATGCTTGAAGAGTGCTTGTGTAGAGCTTCTTGAAGTTAGAAATAATCTGCTGGTCCACAGGCTGGAGTAACGGAGTGGTGTTGGGAGGCAGAAATTGGATCTTGATGAATTTAAATTCTTCAAGGACATGGTGTTGTAGGCCTGGAGAATGGGTAGGAGCATTGTCCATAACAAGCAAGAAATGGAATGGCCAATTCATCTCAAGCAAATATTTTTTCACCAAAGGACCAAACACTTCATTGATCCAGTCACAGTAAAGGTCATTTGTCACATAAGCCTTGTTGTTGGACCTCCACATCACATCTAACCCGCTCTTCTGGACTTTACACTTCTTGTAGGCTTGTCGAGTTTCTGAATGGTAAACAAGCAGTGGTTTAATTTCCAAATCGCAGCTTGCATTGACTCAGTATAACAGGATGAGACAGTCTTTCAAGGCTTGTGACCAGGCAATGCATTCTCCTCTGCTCTTATAAAGGTATGCTTTGGCATCTTTATCCAGAATAGATCCCTCTTGTTACAATTAAAAACATGTTGTTGTAGGTAACCCTCAGAATCTACAAGCATCTCGAAGTTGCTGATGAAGTTGTCTGCTGCATTTGTGTGGGATCTGGCTGCTTCACCGTGCCTCACTGTGGATGTCGGTTCTTCTCTTAAACTTCTTGAACCATCCATGGCTTCACTTAAACACTTCTTCAGCAGCTGATGACCCCGACACCTTCTAAACAATTCTCGCAAAAAACATTCTTGCCTTCTCACAAATGATGTTCTTGTTAATAGTGTCACCTTGCAATTGCTTTTCAGTTATGCATATAAGGAGCAACCTTTCAACTTCAAAACCATTGTTTAGATATTCTTGTCACTCCCTTTGAGGCATCTATCTACTTAATCTTGGCCTTGTTCTTGAGGACAGTGCATGTAGTTGATGTAGACCGATTGTACGTGTGTGCCAAATCACCAACGATCATCCCACATTCGTCTTTTTCAATGGTTTTACATTTCATTTCTAAAGTCATTTTCTTTCTCTTATGGCTGCCTTCTTGAGCCATTATCTCCGAGACATTTCTACAAAGGTCATTAAAATTTGCACGCAAAAGAACACTGTGTAAATACAAGTTTAGAAAAGTGTCTGATCACAAGATGGTAACAGAAAGAGCACTAAACCCAGACTGCAATACATACTAAAGACATTGTTCATACGCTGCTGCTGACAATGAAAGGTGTTCATACTGTTGAACATTCCCCCACTGCATGCGAATGGCTGGTGACATCACACTAAATTGTCATCACTCGTTACGCAAAACATCACTTATTAAGTGAGTCATTTTTTTTTACAATTTGTTTTGTTATTGTGTGAACTGCATGTTGTGGGAAATGCTTGTTACGCTAGGTTCCACTGTATGTTCATGAGTAAGAAAATTCCTCCTTGTGTTCTGGCATTTGATTGGTATTTAAAATTTTGATGAAATTTCCATTTTTCTAAAATATAATAGCCAGTTTCATATTAAGACTATAAACATTAGCAATCATCAACATTACAATAGGTCTGCCACTACATCATGTTACTATGCACCATCACACACTGCTGGAATGGTTCTGTGTAACAGACCGAGCATTTTCCTTCCTTATCCTTGTTTAACAATTCAAACTTGTACTCCATACTCAATCTCTAATGACCTCATTATTCAGAGGACATCTAATATTCCTTACTTCCTTCAATTGCGGGGTGGCAGGTTATTGTAAGATGTCTATTCAACCTCAAACTTGTTAGAAATTAATTACCATCTCAAGAGGATAAGAATATTTCAGTAGGACAAGGATAAGAGTTGAAACTGGCCATGCTTCATTTTAAAGGAACTATCCCACAAATCGTCTATTCTCACAGAACTGAGAGATGAAGATTTATATCCTCAGCCTCTAAAGTGTGAATGGAGTCTCACACATCAGCATCACCTAATTATGGAAAGGCCCATAACATAGTTTTGAAACTAGCTTCAATATGATGTTGCACTTTTTCATTTATTTTCAAAGGTGAAAGTTAAACAGCTGTCAAAAAACCTCCTGCGACTAACCAGGATCAAAGTCTAAGTCTGTGGGTTATTGATGCTGAAATAACTGAACTACAATGCATAGCTCCTGCCACTATCATGTCTGCACTATACGGTGCAATGTAGTGTGTGACTGAGCATACCTTCTGCATCATTACCACTGTGTGGCCAGCTTATCTCATTTCCCAGACACCCGCATACAAGAACAATTGCAAGAATTCCTTTGTGTAAACCCAAATTCCTCCAATTTTACTGTAATGGTCATTATGTGAAACATCTGTGGGAAGAAGTAATACATTTCTCTACTGGTTTTGGTGCATCTGCATTCAGTATTTTAAGGGAGAGGTTTGACATTCTGCACAATCTCTTTCCTACATCATACTATGCTTGAATTTGTTGAGCATGTCTGTGATGCCCGTATACTGACTAAGCAAACTTCTGACAAATTACACAGCAATTCTCAAAATTTTCTCTTCATTTTCCAGCAAAGAACCATGACAGAAAAACAACACTGGTACTCAGAACTGTTGCATAAAAGTTTTGAATGAAACCTCATTTGTGAATGAACTGCACTCCCTTCATACTTCCTTTCCACCTCTGTTTATCCCAGGTAACCATAGATATTAGACAGCTGTGACTGACTCCAACCACAGATTGGCAATAGTGAAATCAATCATCACATAATTTGTAAGACATACGTCTTTACATTGTTAAAATATTTGTAGTAGAAGGAGAATACCTATTAAGCAGCTACCAAAAGAATGACAAATAGATCAGAGTTAACTGAGAGGTGAAGCCTTTCAGTCATAAGCCTCAACCCAATAAGAATTCAGATAGGCTACCTGAAGGCATGGACACTGTCATCATCCACATGACACATCTGTCCTGAATAAATCCTAAGAAGAAGTAAATTAATGTTATGCAGGATGGATTTGGAAACACCCTCAAAAACCACCTTGTCTCTTGACCAAGAAACAGGCCTAACTACTACGTCACCAAAATGGCTCAGACACTTCCTACACTTTGCTTGCTGCCACATGTTCATCTATTATGTGCAGTGGAATTACAGAGACTGTTGTTCATATGACTTGACTCCTGCTAAACTGTGATAACTTGATAGTCTTACGAAAACTGTGTACTTTCTTCCAGAACTTTGAGATAATTAACATATTGTTTATAATGAGATTACTTGCCTCACTCATCTAGCTCATCAATCGTGTGTGTGTGTCCATTGTGTAACTAGACTGTAATAAAATGAATCACTATTTAACAAACAGAAAATTCAGAACTTTCCAAAAGTTCTGTGTCAGAATCAATGTGGAAACAGGCATATGAAAGAATAGGTGCCTTTTATGCTGAAACTACACTTGTGAGCTTGTATGCAATTAGTCATCTTTCACCAGTGTGGTCCAATTCAAATAGGACATGAAAAACCTATTCCCTTAACACTCAATATTCTCTCCAACTTTAGTCTATAAATCATCTTCTACTAATCATCTTCTACTCTAAGAGTATAACTTCTTTCAATTGTGCCATGAAATGAGATCAACAGTGCCTACAATCATTCTGTAATCCACCAAGTGACCCTTGACTAAACAAACAACCACTGTTAATATCCCCTGTAGACCACATGCTGTTCTTAATCTTACAAAATGATCCAACAGCTCTTATCATTGTGGGCAATTTTTATACAAGCAGTAAATCCTCAGTTCTTTAAAGAAGCAGACTCCCATGTATACAACAACCTCATATGTCTGATTACTTTATGAATGAGTTAATGTGTTAAATACTGCCTTTGACCTTGCAATCAAGGAAAAGTCAGTAATAGGGAGTGGCTAATGTTTGGAGTTGCAGCCATCCAGGAACATCTAGTCAGGCATTGAAATCAGCTCCAGCCACAACAAGCTTTACTGTCCTCCTTCGCCTCAGCTGTCAACTGGGTGAGATCTACACAGCCACACTCAGGACATGACTGCCCAAATGCCTACCTGCTTTCGCTACAGCCTCCACCCTTGTATTAGGCATCAACAGGATGTCAACTGTGCTGGCATATGCTGGCGCCAGCACACAGTGTGGCAAAGTGGTTACGACATGATTGATAGAGGCCAACAACAGATTCACAGGAAATGCGCTGCCAATGCCCTCTTGGCCAGAAGTATTTAGATTGCCGCCACAGACTGGAGGGTGAGTCTGTCACACTAAGTAAGTTCCGGTGTCATCTGTCGCAGCCCAGCAATAATTGCAGCACCAGTTAGGTCTGCTGCTAATTCAGAGACAGGCAGCACATAACAACCCTAATAGTATACATAGCAGACTTCGTACTTCACTAGCAGTAAGGCTACCATGGACTATGACAGAAGAGCGTGTACCACAACGAATATCTTGAGTTAAGTAAACTTTCTATTCTTATGAATAAAGAACCCAGTTAATATATGCATGCAGTTTGTGTTATAGAAAGAGGATACTGGCCACCAAACAACATCCTCTCCTTGCTTCCCATGGTACAGCTCTACAGAGACAACAAGATGACATAAAAGGTGGCAACAAGAATCCTTCATTGAAGAAGAATTTGCTTGCCTCTCTTGTGTGTCAGATTGCAGGAGTGATAGTATTCACGTTTTGCTAAATTTTTGTTGTCTTCCTTGCATGTTTTCCACAAGGGGAGCCGCAGACCTAATCAAATTTCATTTTTATGTGGCACTTTTTTTTTTTTTTTGCTACAACTTATTTGCATAAACCATGGGTACTCCGCCCCCTCCACCACCTACCCCCATGCCCCAGCTGCAGACAGCCAGTGTAATGGATCTAACACAAGCTTTTAAGTTTCAGAACCAACAAATTTCCGCCTTTCTGATGATGGTACAACAACTTTTGGCTGCACAAGCAGCTTCGGCTGCACAACAGCAGAATCCAACAGACCGACACACCCAATAAGTGCTGCCAAGCCACCATTACAGCAATTTAATGACACAGAAGAGGAATGGCTCGAATACCTGACACAGTTCCAAGCTCACTGTGCATTTCATCACATTCAAGGTACTGTGAAGCTACAATACTTTCTTTGGATTGTCAAGGTTAATATAAAAACTATTCCCAACTGTGTGTCCCAATGAACTCAGTTATGATGAAGTAATCACTGCATTAGCTCAGTACTATGATCAGCAAGTTCAAGTAGCTGCATCCAGATATCAGTTTTTTCATTTGCAGAAAAAGCCAAAACAGACATACTGTCAGTGGTATACAGGATTAATGGACATGACTAGGAAGTGTAAATTTAAGTGTAGTAGTGAGAACTTTTACAGTGACTTAATGATTGGAGATGCTATAACATTCAATGTCCCCAATAGTAGAATATGGCAACAGATCCTGAAGTACTCCAATTCTTCACCTCCTCAAGTGTTGCACATCTTAGAGCAATTGAGTCAGGTGCCATAGCAGCTGATAAGTTTGACCAGGCCTGAATTTGTCAGACTGAGTTGCCCCTTGCTTTTGACCACCCCAAACAACCACAACAGTGAGTACATACGCAGCCGCATAAACATGTAAACAGACTTGTGAACTTCATGAAGTCTTGCCCTAGATATTTTGCTTGCCATAAAAGACAGGACTGCCCATCACGTAACGCAACATGTTATACACGTGGGAAAAAGGCCATGTCCAAGCAGTTTGTTTCCAATGGAACAAAAAGGCCAATATCGCCAGCTCCTAGGAGAAAATCTCGTACACATGCAGTGAATGTTGTGTATTCCAAACATTCAACAGGTCCTGACAAAAGTAAGAGTATGGTTGTGCCTCATTCTCACTCTAGTGCTGTGCAATGACGTTCTAACAAAGTGTATGTCTCATTATGAATTGCTGGCCATCATGTGAACTTTCAGTTAGACACAGGTTCATCAGTCACTTTGCTTAATCGTGCCACATATGAACAGTTAGGCTCTCCACACCATCCTATATCTAGCAAGCACCTCACTGCCTACAACAGACACGAAATTCCAGTGCTTGGACAGTGTAGTTTGCCTGCCACTTACAAATCTCACACTAGGACAGTGAATTTTTCTGTGCTGAAATCAATAGACAGTGAGAGCATTTTCGGTTTAGATGCCTTTGATTTGTCTGGAACTTATTATCCACGACAATATACTGTCGGTCTCTACACCTGTACCACAAGACAATGTAGAAAGCTTGCTTAAAGAATTTCCTGAGCTATTTTCAGAAAGAATGGGAAAAGCTAATAAATTTGTAATGCATGTTACACTTAAAGACAATGCACAGCCTAAGTTTTTCCGGGTCTGCCCCATTCCAATTGCTTTAAGAGACAAAGTAGCCAGTGAATTGAAAGAATTGCAAGATAATTCTGTAATTGCTCCCATTAAAGATAGTCAATGGGCAAGTCCACTAGCTTTGTTGCCTAAGCCTTCTGGTCACAATCACATTTGTGTTGACCTCAAGTCTACAGACAACCCATAGACAAAAGTTGACACTTATCCCTTACCTCGCCCTGATGAACTCATGGACAGGCTTGGTGCAGGACATTACTTTTCCAAGATAGGCCTTCATGATGCCTATTTGCAAATTCCATTGGATGAAGAATTGCAGATGTGTTTGTTGTAAACAACATTACTTGGAGCAGCTGGCTGCAAAAAGGCCATTTTGTTCAAACTACCCTGACAATATTGATGTCTCAGGTCGTACACCAGAGGAACACACTGCTAATATGTGTACTCTTTTTTGAGTGTTGTCAGGAGCAGGACTCAAGTGTCATCTCAAAAAGTGTGACTCTCTTCAAACTGAACTACAGTAAATATGTCATGTGATAAACAGTCAGGGTTTGAACCCCCCTCCAATCTCATTTGCTTGAAATCCGTGACCTGCCTGTTCCTCGCAATGTGTCTGAACTGCAGTCAGTATTAGGCAAGATGACGTACTATACTCAGTTCACGCCGAATGCCACTCAGATCACTGTTCCATTGCATCACTTGAGTCACAAAAATGTATCTTTCGTGTGGCCTCAAGAGTGTCAAAAAACATTTCAGAAACTCAAAAATGCCTTGTTTAGTGACTGATGTTAAGTGCATTTTGACCCTCTCAAGCCAGTAGTTTTGCAAGTCGATACTTCTTCCTACGAAATTGGCACTGTGCTTTGACACTGAATTGGTCCACAAGATGGACCTATTGCTTTTGCCCCAAAGTTGTTAACTCAAACTTGGTGCAATTATTCTCAAGCAGAAAGAGGCCCTCACTATTGTGTATGATGTGACAAAATTCCATCACTATTTGTATGGTCGCAAGTTCTATTTAGTGACTGATCACAAGCCTCTGCAGTCCTTGTTTCCTCTCTCAAAGCCAGTTCTTACACACACTGCTCAAAAATTGCAACACTGAGCTTTGTTGCTTTCACAGTATCAATATGAAATTGTGTACAGACCTATGGCAATGCATGGAAATGCAGATGCCCTATCTCACCTTCTGATTGGCCCAGACTCTGATTTTGATTCATCTGCCACATCTTGTTGCCAAATTGACGTGCAGGACTCTGATTTGCTGGAATCTTTTCCCTGGCACTACAAAGAAATTGCACAGGCCACGGAAGCAGACACACACACAGATCTTAAGATATCATTGCATCATATTCGCTTGTCTTGGCCCTTGTTTATTAAGCAGTATCCAGAACTCAGTTGCACGCCAATATTTTGCACGTCGGCATAGTCTTTCACTTCAACAAGGTGTGACACCAGTGCAAAATGAACGTGGACAATCCTGTGTGCTTATTCCAAAAGTGTTGCAAAAGGATGTGTTGTGATTGCTCCACCAGGACATTGGGGAATTGTTCAAGCTAAACAGTTAGCTTGACAGCATTGCACTTGGTAGGCATGGACACCCACATTGAACAGATGATGTCACAGTGTCACGCATGTGCGGAAAACCAATCTGCTCAGACACAGACATTCTCAACTTGGTCTGAGACTCAATCCCCATGGCAACCACTGCACATAGACTTTGCAGGATCATTTTGAAACAGTTGTTGGCTCAGAGTGGTAGACTCTTTTAGCAAGTTTCCACTTGCGGTGCCTATGAACTCTACCAGATCATGTCGCACCATTCAAGTGTTGTCCTCCATATTTTGCACAGAAGGTTTGCCAGAAGTACTCATGTCGGACAATGAACCACAGTTCACTTCACGTGACTTTGAGCGAAATGGCATTGATCATCTAACAAATGCTCCATTTCACCCACAGTCCAACAGAGAAGCAAAATGCTTCATCTGCACTTTCTAGCAAGAGATGGCCAAGCTTTCCACCACCCAAACACGGGAATAGATGCTGCAACTCTTTCTCACCTCCTATAACTCTCACCCAAGAGACGGACCATCACTGGCAGAACTTCTGCATTACCACTGCCATCGGACACTGCTACACCCAATAAACCTACCACAGCAACTGGCACCATCAATGGTCCACAAGTATCACTTTGCGCCACATGATCTCGTTCATTTCAGAGTTTATGGTAAGCATGGGCACTGGGAAAGATGTGTGATCCAAGAATGCATTGGCTCTTACACGTATTTATTTGCAGGTCCCGATAGTTTGCAGCGCCGCCACCAGAAGCAAATTAACGAATTTCATTTGCCCCGTGATTCTGCTGCTTTTCTTCCCCCAGATTCACGTCTTCTTGGGACCATGTATCCTTCGCAGCCACCCACTGATGCCATCAGAGCACCCCAGGAGTAGCGAATGGACGATGCGTCCTCACCCCCCCTGTACCCACTCGTCAACTCAATGAACCTGGACCCACCATCGCCGTCTCTGTCATTGCCCCAGCACATGCCTTCAAGCCTGGACATGTGCTTCCACAGCAGTTTTCTGGGGGATGTTATTGTTGCCTCTCAAGGCTGGTGGTGGGGTACAGCCAGAAGTACACCATCCTCCACAGTCATGGCTTCAAACGCATCTCTATGTCCTGCACCCTGTCATTCACAGCCTGACTACATGACAATGGTGCAGCATTTCGGAGAGGGAGCCAGAGGGGGTGGAGGCGGGGGGAATGTGCTGGCATAATGGCATAAGCTGACAGCAGCACACCATGCAGCAAAGAGGTCCCAAGAAAAAAACTAGAGGCCAAAAATAGACTCACAGGAAACACATCGCCAATGCGTTCTTGGCCACCAGTATTAAGATTGCCACCACAGACCAGAAGGTAAGTCTGTCACACCGAGTAAGTTTCAGTGTCATCTGTCACAGCCCAGTGGGACCATGTATCCTTCGCAGCCACCCACTGATGCCACCAGAGCACCCCAGGAATAGCGAATGGACAATGCGTCCTCAACCCCGCTGTACCCACTCGTCGACTCAATGAACCTGGACCCACCATCGCCGTCTCTGTCATTGCCGCAGCACATGCCTTCAAGCCTGGACATGTGCTTCCACAGCAGTTTTCTGGGGGATGTTCCTGTTGCCTCTCAAGGCTGGTGGTGGGGTACAGCCAGAAGTACACCATCCTCCACAGTCATGGCTTCAAACGCATCTCTATGTCCTGCACCCTGTCATTCACAGCCTGACTACATGACAATGGTGCAGCATTTCGGAGAGGGAGCCAGAGGGGGTGGAGGCGGGGGGAATGTGCTGGCATAATGGCATAAGCTGACAGCAGCACACCATGCAGCAAAGAGGTCCCAAGAAAAAAACTAGAGGCCAAAAACAGACTCACAGGAAACACATCGCCAATGCGTTCTTGGCCACCAGTATTAAGATTGCCACCACAGACCAGAAGGTAAGTCTGTCACACCGAGTAAGTTTCAGTGTCATCTGTCACAGCCCAGTGGGACCATGTATCCTTCGCAGCCACCCACTGATGCCACCAGAGCACCCCAGGAGTAGCGAATGGACAATGCGTCTTCAACCCCGCTGTACCCACTCGTCGACTCAATGAACCTGGACCCACCATCGCCGTCTCTGTCATTGCCGCAGCACATGCCTTCAAGCCTGGACATGTGCTTCCACAGCAGTTTTCTGGGGGATGTTCCTGTTGCCTCTCAAGGCTGGTGGTGGGGTACAGCCAGAAGTACACCATTCTCCACAGTCATGGCTTCAAACGCATCTCTATGTCCTGCATCCTGTCATTCACAGCCTCACTACATGACAATGGTGCAGCATTTCAGAGAGGGAGCCAGAGGGGGCGGAGGCGGGGGGAATGTGCTGGCATAATGGCATAAGCTGACAGCAGCACACCATGCAGCAAAGAGGTTCGAAGACAATAACTAGAAGCCAACAATAGACTCACAGGAAACACATCGCCAATGCGTTCTTGGCCACCAGTATTAAGATTGCCACCACAGACCAGAAGGTAAGTCTGTCTCACCAAGTAAGTTTCAGTGTCATCTGTCACAGCCCAGTGGGAATTGCAGCAGCAGTTAGTTCTACCACTAACTCAGAAACAGGCAGCACATAACAACCATAATAGTGTACATAGCGAGCTTTGTACTTCACCAGCTGCGAGGCTACAGTGTACTATGACAGGAGAGCTTGTACAACAATGAATACCCAGTTAACACATGCTCTATGAACTGCAAGCATACCCTTAGTTTGTTTTCTGTATATTTATTTACATCTCTGCAAGCATAGCTCGTTGCTAGTCAGCAACGCTTAGTGCAGGGACTGCAAGCATAGCCTGCAGCTAGGCCACTGCTTGATATTCACAGATAATGCTGCACCTCCTTTTGAATGAGTACAGATTATTAGCTACAAATCCCATGTGGGAGTATATGTATTGTTATGGCAGTGTTAGGAACTACACACGCTCGAACAGTGCCCTAAATGAAGTTAACAAACTGACAAATCAGACAGCCATTTTCTGGGACAAGAACATACCGTGTGACTCCACACAGTTACCATGAAATATACCTTCAAATATGAGTGGGTGAAAATACACAAAGAAAATGTTTCCACATTTTACCATTTTTGACATCAGAGATTATTCTGATGGTTAAAAAAGATCCAGGCTGTTTCTGCATAAGATCCTGGAAGTGAAAAAGCAAAGTAGTTTTCAATCTGACTTCAGACCCATAAATTTAAAATGGTCAAGTACATTGGTTGTTTGGTGATATTCTGATACTAAAACAGTGGTTAACACATATTGTACAACAGTAACAGCATTTACTATATTTCATTGTAATTAAAGAGAATTTGCCTCTGTAAATCTTATGAAATCTTGTCTCTCCATGACATTCCATATCTTTTACATGACACTTGTGACATGCAAAAAATATATTTCTCATATTTAGTAAAAAATATTTAACACACAAAAAAGGAATGGTATAAGACCATTGCCACAATCACCACCACAGCATTAAACAACACCAATCAGATTCACATTTGCTCTCTGTTTGTTGACTTTGGGAAACAATTCATTGCGAACCTTTTTGTATTCATTTTCTTTTATTTAATAAAGCCCTAAATAATGTACAGTAAAATCTGAACTACTAAATCTCCCATGATCAAGTGTATAGATTCGCTTTTTCCTTACATCCAGCATCTGTGGATGTACTTTATTTCATTACACTATGTAAGAAGTTTTTATAAGTTTCTATTTTTGTTTGTATCAAATGCCAAGGAAAGATTGATTATAATAATCATATACCAGTTTTAAAAAAGGATTAAGTCTTGGTTTTTGGAAAATACTTTTAATTTATCCACCAGTGCAATGATGCATACAAGAAATTACATTGAATAATGCAAGTAAAGAATGGGTTAATATAACTTAGGACTTGTTCTACGTTGAAAGTAGTTGCTCCATGTTCAAAGTAATGAGAAATCAGCTTTGATCATGACAATATTGTGAAAAATATCAATATATAGTCTAAAAACACTTGTTTTGTTTTTCTATTTGTCAGTTTTATGTCAGGTTACAGGTCTTTATGTGTGTTATTACTAAGCATCTGTTCATTATATTGCCATGGTTATATCCTTTTGAATTCTCAAGTCATGAATAGAAGTGGTCAACCTGTACCTCTGAGCGTACATCCAAGTTTCACTTGAACACGTTTAGGTGAGGGTGGAAAATATGCAACTGAATCCAATGTTGCGACAGGTCTGGATAAGATGTTTAACCAATTGTTGTCAATTCTCTACACTATGCTTTTCCCAAAAAAACATTCTTGGCATCTATAAAACTTTTCTACACTTTTCTTCAAACAGATGACAATTTTCAGATATTTGAAACTTTCAGATATTGTGTGCAATGTCTTGACGGATTGATTTATGAATCCTACTCTGAACTGAAAAAAGTCATGGGATCCCTCCTAATATCATGTTAAACCTCCTTTTGCCTGCCATAGTACAGCAGGTCAATGTGGCATGTACTCAACAAGTCATTGAGAGACCCCTGTAGAAATATTGAGCCACACTGCCTCCATAGCTGTTCGTAATTGTTGTTGGTGCAGGATTTTGTGCATAAACTGACCTCTCAATTATGCACCATGAATGTTCAATAGGATTCATGATGGGCAATATGGATGACCACAAACCATTCACTTGAACTGTCCAAAATGTTCTGACATGGTGCATCTCAGCCATAAAAATTCCATCGTTGTTTGGTAACAGGAAGTCCATTTATGGCTGCAAATGGTCTATGACCAAGCGAACATAAGCTTTTCCATTCAATGATAGGTTCAGTTGGACCAGAGGACCCAGTCTATTCCATTTAAACACATCCTGCACCTAAGAAGTCACCGCCAGCTTCCACAGTGCCTTGTTGACAACTTGGGTCCATGGCTTCGTGGGAATCTGTGCCACACTTGAACCTTACCATCAGCTCTTACCAACTGAAACCAGGACTCATCTGTCCAGACAAAGGTTTTCCAGTCATCTAGGATCCAACCAATATGGTCATGAGCCCAGGAGAGACATTGCAGGCGATATCCTGCGTTACAAAGACACTTGTGTCACCTACTGTCACAGACCATTAACGCCAAATTTTGCCATACTGCCCAAATTGATACATTCATCATACATCCCACATTCATTTCTGTGGTTATTTCATGCAGTTTTGCATGCCTGTTGGCTCTACAACTCTATGCAAATGCCACTGCTTTTTGTTGATTAGTGAAGGCCATCAGCCACTGTGTTGTTGGTGGTGAGAGGTAATGCCTGAATGTCCCACGTGTCTAGCTCCAACTACCATTCCGCGTTCAAAGTCTGTTAATTTCCATCGTGCAGTCGTAATCACATGGAAACCTTTTCACATGAATTACCCGAGTACAAATCACAGCACCGCCAATGCAGTGCCCTTTTATACCTTGTGTACACGATACTACTCCCATCTGTATATGTGCACATGTCTATGATTTTTGTGACCTAACATACTTGTATATGCAGACATGGAAAGATGAACTCCTAAGGCACTTACTCCATGTTAGCCACTCAACAGTTTTATAGTGCCAGTTAGTATCCAAAGAGAAGAGAAGGCACATACTTTATTCAAATTTCAAATAGTTACCACCTTTCCTTAAAAAATAATGTGATTTATAAATGTCAGTTTTCCTTTTTTAGTTTAGGACCAATGGAAACGGAAAACTGGCAAAGGACTTATTTAAGTAAAAAAACTTAAGGAAATCTCTGTATACAAATTCAAAAAATTCCAGAACTTTGTTCACAAAATTTTTCTATACTTACCTTTTACTTATGGTGCTTAGTCTCCTTCAAAATACTCCCCTCCCCCAAATGATACACCTCTCCCAATACTGTTTGCACTTCCAGAAGCAGTCCTGCATGTCTTCTGCTGGGTCACGTAAAGTGCCATCTGCGAATTTTCTTTTATCTTGTCTATCATTGCAAGTCTTCATCCTTTCAACGTCTCCATGTCATAACCATAGACCCAACTCCCATCACCAGTTATGATTCTCTTAAGGAGCATCTCATTCTCATTTGCACGATCCAAAAGCTCTTCACAGATTGTGAGGAGGAGGTGTTTCTAGTCTTGACTCATAAGCCATGGGACCAGCTTGGTGGCAACACGATGCATTCCAATATGCTGTGCCAAAATTTCATGACATGACCCAACTGAAATGCTGTACATTCTTCTGCAATCTCTCAGACACTCAGTCTTCAACTGGCATGCATAATTTTATTGACATTCCTACCATGAGCTTCATCAGTAGACGTCGAAGGGCATCCTGGATTAGGGTCATCTTTAACTGCTGTCAGGCCATTTTTAAAGCATGTGAATCATTCATAACACCGAGTATGGCTTAAGCATTCATCACTATAAGCTTCCTGCATCATTTGGAGCATCTCTGTAAAGGTTTTCTTGAGTTTCATGCAAAATTTAATGCAGACACATTGCTCCTCTAACTCTGCCATTTCTAAATTTGCAAACTGTGCACCTGTCTGCAACTCAACATGTCATTTTATGTTGAATAGCAAAATATCCTTTTCATAATTGTTGATATTCCAACCTGGACTTTCCACTGTTTGAAAAATGAAGACATTTTCATAGTATTTGTTTACCTATAAACAGCTTTCAACAGTGCAAAAGAATGCATGGTGTTTGACATTCTCAATGAACTAGGTGTAAGCTACAGGGAAAGATGAGTAATACACAACATGTAAAACTACGAGGCAAAAATAATAATGGAAGATCAAAGACAAAGTGCTTGGATTACGAACTGTAGAAGGCAGGAGTGCTGTCTGTTGCCCATACTATTCAGCCTAGATAACAAAGAAGTAATGACAGAAATAAAAGGAAGGTTCAGAAGTGAGGTTAAAATTCAAGGTGAAAGGAGAGCAATGATAAGCACAGACTTACAACAATGAAACTTTCAGCAATTACACAGGGGTGTGCAGGGATGCCAACCACATTTTGCTCCAGCACACCACTGATGCAAAATTATGAATGTTAAGGAATTTTTTGAGCAGACCTTGTACATAAATGATCTGACAGACAAGGTGAGGAGCAATATGTGGCTGTTTGCTGATGACGCTGTGCTGTATAGGAAGATGTCATCGTTAAGTGACTGTAAGAGGATACAAGACAACTTAGACAAAATTTCTAGTTGGTTTGTTGAACAGCAGCTAGCTCTAAATGTATAAAAATGTAAGTGATTCAGACAAGTAGGGAAAAATAATCCTGTAATGTTCAAATACAGCATTAGTAGTGTGCTGCTTCACACAATCACATTAATTAATTGCCTTGGCACAACACTGCAAAGCAAAACAAAATAAAATGGAACAAGCACGTACGAACAATAGTAGGGCAGGTAAACAGTTGACTTAAATCTATTAGGAGAACACTAGGAAAGGGTAGCTCATCTATAAAGCAGACTGCATATAGAACATTAGTGCAAATCATTCTCAAGTGTTGTTTGAGCCTTTAGAATCCCCACCAGGTCAGATTAAAGGAGAACATTGAAGCAGTTCAGAGTCATACTGTTAGATTTGTTACAATAGGTCTAATCAAGATGTGAGTATTAGGGAGATACTTTGTGAACTCAAATGCCCTGGAGGCAAGACAATATTTTTTCATGAAATGCTATTGAGAAAAATTTGGAGAGTCAGCATTTGAAGCCGCCCACAGAATGATTCTAATGTTGCCAATGTAAATTTCGCTTAAGGATCATGAAAATAAGTTAAGAAAAATTGTGGCTTGTATGAAAGAATATGTACAGTCACTTTTCCCTTACTTTATTTGCAAATGGTATGGGAAGGGAAATGACTAATAATGGTTCAAGACACCAACTAAGCATATTCTGTGGCTTGTGGAGTTTGTATGTAGATGTAGGTGGTAACAACTCACTGTATAATTGAGGCACTGGGTGGTCACATGGCACGTAAACAAGGGTGAAAACAATATGGTAGTTTGTAAAAGGGGGGAGGGGAGGTGCTAGACCTGCAGTCTGAACTATTTTTAATATTTTGGAAGACGAAAGTTCCACCACTGTTAAAAATTTTGTCCCTTTACTAATGTACCTTATAAAACAGAATAACACATTATTTTAACTACTTTTTATTGAAACCAGTGAATACTTAGCAACACAAATACAGGAGCAAAGTCCTTATAATTTAATACAGAAAACAAACTAATGATGCTCTTCTCATAAGCTTTTCTACTATTATTGATATAAAAAACAAACTGTACGTAGGTTAGTTCACAAATCTGACACTACTATTTATCTGTAAAAGCAAATTGTAAATTTCTTTTCTTGTAGCTCAAAAAGTTAATTATTCTATCCTCAAAACCAGGGTTTTTCACTCCTTTTCTGTGGATACTGAGAAGGCACAAGCTTTAAGACAGTCCTCACCAGTAGTACTTCTCAGCCATATCTTCACTCCATGCAGCATGCTAAAGGAATGCTCTACAGGGCAAGTTGTTTACGGTATTTTTGGCAGAATATAAGCAGTCTCCTTTCACAAGTAGATCATGGAACTTGGTTTGTTTCCAAACATTCCTTATTTGTCTAGACATCATACCATAATCTGGCTTCTGCTTCCAAGTTCTCAATTTGATACAGCTTTAGCAAATTTTTATGTCTCTTATGAAATATTCTTTCTTCTCCTTTTTCACTAAATGTGGGTGAGGAATGCCACCTTTGAGAGGTATATCTTTATCTTCATCAGATCTTGTGATGAGTGACACGATTATACAGGGCGATTCAGCTCCCCCTACCGCTGTCATTTTGAGTGCCCAAAATGTTATAGCTGGCTCTCAAAAACCATGCGCAACATTTTCACATTCTCTCAATTGTTACGCACCAATTATTTGGTCCTACAGAAAAAATGAACAGGACCTTATTGTAGGAAATTTAATGTAGTTACATTTTGTACTGAAAGAAAGGCAATTGTCATCATGTGG
Source organism: Schistocerca americana (assembly GCF_021461395.2). NCBI lineage: Eukaryota > Metazoa > Arthropoda > Insecta > Orthoptera > Acrididae > Schistocerca > Schistocerca americana. The sequence goes on along the minus strand of NC_060119.1, from coordinate 303,176,423 downwards.
GTGGTACTGGAATGTAAAATTACCTCTGAAGCTAGGTCCAGTCAGAAAAATTTTGCATGTTAAGAAATTATCACATGGAGTGCTCCGTGCTTCAAAATTATATCCTCCACAAGGAATCTTGCAATCTTTGGGGTTTCAGCAGTCGGCACAGCTTTGGTGACAGCGTAGCTGATCAGTTAATCACTGCACCCTATTATTCATCAATTCCCACTTGTTGCCTTTTGGAACCTCCCCAAAAGATTGATTCCCATTCAGAAGGATGGTGCTGCTGCCAGCAGAACTGGTACTAGATGCCCTGAAGGAAATTGTGCCATGTAATTCCATCACAGGCACTCCTTACAGTACATAGTGTCTGTTGGACCGGTAGAAACCTGGCTGGTGATATCTGCACCTAATTCTTTATAAAGTCATCATGACTTCCAGGTGATCAAATGTAGGAGCTTTATGGAAATACTTCAAGATAGCTGGCCACAGATGAGTGGGAACCATTTCGGCACCATTGTATCATACTTCCTCTTATGCAGTGTTCCATATATTAATCAGAATTCTCCTTTCATTGTTTGCTCATTCTCTGGGAGTTCTATGGTTTTCAGCATTGTTACATTTTCCCTTTGAACAGCAGCAGTATCGTTTAATGCAGGTGTGATTGAGATTTTAGCTTCACTGTTGTATTCTGCCACAGCATTGCTTGGAAGGCAGCTAGCACCCTTATGATTGCATTCGTTTTTGTGCACAGCTGTGATGTCCTATTCCTGAACCCTAGTGCCCATCTCACTGATCAATCCAATGGATACTTCAGGATAGACAGCCGGCATAGAGAATGGTGGTCCATCTGAATGGTGTTTCCCAAGTAAATATGGATTGAACTTATTTATGGGGAAAATAATTACAAAGCACCCTTTCTTGGTTGTAGAGTAGTTCCTGTCAGACTAGGAGAGTACTCTGAAAACATAAGCTATTGGATAATGTTAGGCAAGAGCAAGATGGTGCCAGGTACAAATGACTTGTTTGTGGAAGTTTGTGAAATTATTGCTTTAAAAGTGTAACTTTTGCAAAAAGTGTGCAAAATATGTTAAAAGTGATACAATCTGTCTACAATGTGATAAAAGATTTCATTTTCGTTGTGGAAAGGTTGACTCTTCAGAATATTTGTAAAATAATGTGTACAAATATCATAAATAGTGTTTCTTCTATAGCACCAGCTCAGAAAAACGATTTCAACATCTTACCCCAAAATAACGATCACAATCAGAAACTTCTGGTGCATATAATAAATTTGTCCCACGACTGCAAATTTAATATAGGTTCATATACTTCCAAAAAAGTTCTCAAAGTATCTCCGTAACACTTATGTGTTGTTCCAACCTACCGGTAACAAATCTAGCAGCCCGTCTCTAAATTGCTTCAATACCTTCCTTCAATCTGACCTGGTACAGATACCAAACACTAAAGCAGTACTCAAGAATAGGTCACACCAGTGTCCTACATGTGTCCTCCTTTACAGGTGAACCACTCTTTCCTAAAATTCTCTCAATAAACTGAAGTTGGCCATTCGTGTTCCCTACCACAGTTCTCACATGCTCATTCCATTTCATTTCACTTTGCAACGTTTCACCCAGATATTTAAATGATTTGACTGTGTCAAGCAGGACACTAGGAATACTGTATCCAAACATTACAGGATTGATTTTCCAATTCACTTGCATTAAATTACATTTTTCCACATTTAGGGCTAGCTGCCATTCATCATACTAATTGGAAATTCTGTCTAAGTCATCTCATATCTTCCTACAGTCACTTGACTTTGACACCTTACTCTATATCATGGCACCATCAGCAAACAGCTGCAGATTCCAGAATGAAATTTTCACTCTGCAGTGGAGTGTGCACTGATATGAAACTTCCTGGCAGATTAAAACTGTGTGCCAGACCAAGACTCGAACTCAGGACCTTTGCCTTTAGCAGGTAAATGCTCTACCATCTGAGCTATCTAAGCGTGATTCATGATCCATCCTCATAGCTATTAAATCCGCCAGTATCTTGTGTCCAACCTTCCAGACTTCACAGAACCTCTCCTGCAGACTTTGTACAAGTAGCACTCCTGAAAGAAAAGATATTGTGGAGACGGTTTGGCCACAGCATGGGGGATGTTTCCAGAATGAAATTTTCACTCTGCAGCAGTTGCACTGATATGAAACTTCCTGGCAGATTAAATCTGTGTCGATGGGTTGTTAGTGGTGCTTGGGTAGCTCAAATGGTAGAGCACTTGCCTGTGAAAGACAAAGGTCTTGAATTCGAGTCTCGGTCCACCACACAGTTTTAATCTGCCAGGAAGTTTCAACTGCAGATTACTGCCCACCCTGTCCACCAAATCATTTACGTATGCGAGAACAGCAGCAGCCCTATCACACTTCCATGGAGCATACCTGATGATACACTTCTCTCTGATGAACACTTGCTGTTGATAACAACATACTGGGTTCTATTAATTAAGAACTCTTAGAGCCATTCAGATATCTGCGAACTTATTCCATATGCTTGTACCTTCATTAACAGCCTGCAATGAGGCACCATGTCAGATACTTCCTGGAAATCTAGAAATATGGAATCTGTCTGTTGCCTTTCATATGAAACTTTGTGCTGGGTGAGAGATTAATGATAAATGCAAGCTAGGTAAGGTGGCAGTGCAACAGAGTACTCTTTGAAATTGAACTGGGATTCCAAATGGGCCTGGTGATTTATTTGTTTTCAAATTTTTCAGTTGTTTCTCTACGCCAGGGATGTTTATAACTATTTTATCCACAGTAGTCTGCCCAATGGTCAAATGGAAATGCCGTGTGGCTAGGGCCTCCCGTCTGGCAGATAGTTCGCCTGGTGCAAGTCTTTCGAGTTGACACCACTTCAGTGACTTGCGTGTCGATGGAGATGAAATGATGATGATAAGGACAACACAACACCTAGTCCCTGAGTGGTGAAAATCTCCGACCCAGCCGGGAATCGAACCTAGGCCGTTAGGTATGACATTCTGTCGTGCTGACCATTCAGCTACCAGGGTGGACAATGGTCAAATAACAGTATGTTTGTATGATTCTCGTGTGTGAACAATTTCTTGAACATGAAATTTAAAACATTGACTTTTGTTTTGCTATCTTCAACTCTCACACCTGACTTGTCGGAAAGAGACTGAATGGAAGTCTTAGACCCATGAAGCAATTTTACATAAGACCAGAATGTCCTCAGGCACTCAGCCAGATCTTTTCCTAAGGTGTGATGATGGTAGTTGTTTTATGCTTCATGCATAGATCTTTTCACAGACATATAAATCTTTACTAATCTTCAATTGCTGTCATCTGTGCATTACCTTTTGAACCAAGAGCGCAACAGCCTCTGCTTGCTCAGCATCCTCTGAATTTCATTATTAAACTATGGTGGGTCTTTTCCATCATTTACTCACTTACTAGGCATGTAACTCTCCAGACCACAACTTACAATCTATTTAAAATTTGTCCATAATTCCTCTACATCCATCTTACTGGAACTAATTAATGCCAATTACTGTCTAAGTGAAATGCTAATAACTGCTTACGCACTCTGTTTAGTATAAAACATTCTACTAGCCTTCTTGACTGATTTATTAACTTCTGTAATCATAGTTGCTATAATGACATCATGGTCACTAATCTCTGTTACTATACTGACACTGTCGATTAGGTCCAACCTATTTATAGCTATAAGGTCTAAGATATATCCATTGTGTGTGGGCTGCCATGCTAGCTGTTCAAGACAGTTTTCAGAAAATGTGTTCGAAAGTATTTCGCATGACCGTCTGTCTGCATCACTCCCACAATGAATCCATAGAAATCCCAATCTATACTTGGTAGGTTAAATTCACCTCCAACTAGTATTGCTTGATCTGGGTATTTACTCACTATTGACTGTAGACTTCCTTTGAATGACTCTAGAACTGTCACAGTAGAATCAGGTGGCTGGAAGAAACATCCAACAATTAACTTGGGTTCACCTAAACCTGTTGTATGTGATCAAATAACTTCACTTTCACACTCAACTTCGACCTGAATAGAGACAATATTTTTGTCAACTGCAATGAACACTCCCCCTCCTATGGCCTCTACTCTGTGTTTCTGATACATGTTCCATGACTCACAAAATATCACCGAGTTTTCCACTTCGGGTTTCAGCCAGCTCTCAGTTCCAAGAATAATTTGAGGGCAATAACTTTTCTGGAGGGCGGTAAATTCGGGAACTTTATTATTAATACTTCAACAGTTCTGATAAACTGATGACAGTCAAAGGGTCTTTATTCTTAATGCCATCTGACTTCCCTTGCTGCGCATCGACAAGCAAGTGTTCATTAGAACACCTCAAACTACTGCCTAGCCCAAAAAAAGGCCATTTGCACTCCACAAGTACTCTACTACCTGGGTAGCTGCTTCCTTTATATAGTGCACCCCTGATCTATCAAGGAGAGTCCTACAAATACCCACCCAATAACACAGTTCCAGAAATCTGCAGCCAAGACCATCACAGACTTGACGATGCCTTTGGTTGAGATGCTCCACTTGGCTTCAAACCCAACGTCCCCAATCAACTCTCGGAAGAATGCTCCAAATTGTGAGCTCTGCTTGCATCCTGTGCATGAGGCCAGCAATCTTCACCACCTCTGCTAGCCACCTGTACAAACGAAGGTTTGCCGCAGAACCCATGCAATAAGCATCACTGTTGCCGACTTGAGCCACAACTTTCAGACGACTGACCCCTGCACACTTGATAGCCACAGGCAAGGCCACCTCCACATCTCATATGAGGCCTCACAGCAGACAAACCAAGTGCACATTGGCTTTCTTTCCAGCCCTAAATGCTATCTGCCTAAGGGGCTCCATAATGCACCTAACACTGGAGCTCCCATTAAGAAGTAAACCCCTCCTCCTGTGTGTGCCTGCTCAAACTGTGCTGAAGGAGCAGCCACCTGTCCACTCACAGGGTGAATGGGTGAGGTCAGGTGGCCAGTCTCCACATTGGCCCTCCGCCTTGGGTGACGTGAACGCATTACCACCCACCACTCGCCCTGTCATGGTGGCCAATCCACTGCACTGCGTGCACTAGGAAGTGCCTAAGAAGCAGAGCTCATGGGCAAAACAAATGACACCTGAGGTGTCCCATGTAATGCACTAGATTCTCTGCCACTGCTACAACCTGAGGCAGCAGCTTGAAGGTGACTGACCATAGCCAAAAGCACATTCAGCTGTTTGCAAACTATAGACAATTCCCCACAAATGGTGGTACTGCCATCTTTGTAAAGGACCAGATTTAAGTCTGTGAGGTAGGACTAAACAAACATGTTGTTCTATCAGGAGATAAGGACTTTGAGCTTTCAATGATTAAGCTGCCGGAACTAAACTACATAACTGAAAACGTATATGGTGTACAAAGTAGTATTATTCCCATCTTTGTGACCAAATCAGAAGTTCTGCTGAATAGTTTCAGTTAATTAAATATGAAAATAATACTTTGTGGTGATTTTAATATTGATTTTCCAAAAAACAATAATGCTACTCAGGTTTTGATAAACTTGAGCAAATCAGTCTATATGATCCCCATAATAACTCTCCAACAGTGTCAAGAGCACACAGAATCAATAATTGACCAAATTTTCATAACTGATACTAGTTCCACATTCACTGTGGAAGTACTGAGCATGGGATACAGTGACCATGATGCTCTGCTACTGAGCACTGATATGGGAAAAAGTAAAATCAGCCCCAAAAAAGTAATTCAAAGAAGAATCTTTTATGAAGACAATATTAGGGTTTTAAATTTCCTATTAGCCAAGGAAAACTGGGGAAGTATTTATATGCACACCACTGTTGATAGGATGTTCTTAAGTTTTCATAATACTTTCCTAAAGTGTTTTAATACAGCATTTCTTCTTGAAATAAAAATTTCAAGCAACAAAAATTGAAAGTCATGAGTAACAAAAAGAAATCAAAATTTTTAGTGAGAGGAACATATTTCTACAATATTGCTGCAAAAAATACAAAATCACTCAAGATTTTTCTGAGTTTTGTAAAGCCTAGAAAAAACCTATCTTAGAGTTACTGGACAGACAAAACTTTTATGGAATGACAATTTCATAAGTATCTCTTCAAACAAAATGAAAGCCATGTGGAAAATTATTAAAAAACAAACTTGTAGTTCTCTATCACTTAAAGATTCTAAGATCACAGATCCACAAACAGCTGCAAACGAATTCAGTGTATATGTCAACTCACTAACCAAAGATCTCATTCAAGCTAACTGCAAGGTACCATTCTCCGGTTCCACTAGTACATCAAACACCACTAATATTTCAGTGTTTGTTTATGAAACAAACACTGATGAAATTATGAACATAGTAAAACCGTTAAGTAATAAAACCTCTAGTGGCTATGATGAAGTGCCTAACTTCAACCACAAAGTGTATGTACTTATATGGATATGGTGTCTGTTCTTTTGGACATGTCTGAAAGAACAGAAACCATTGATCGAAATTAGAATTATATTAAAACCTTCAGCTGCTAATGGACATTGATATATATCAACAGGGACAGGTGAAAATGTGTGCCCCAACCAGGATGCGATCCCGGGATCTCCTGCTTGCATGGCATATGCTCTATCCATCTGAGCCACTGAGGGCACAGAGGATAGCGCAACTGCAGGGACTATCTCGTGCATGCCTCCTGTGAGACCCATATTCTCACCTTGTATGTCCACACACTACATTCGTAGTGTCCCACCCCAACACACTCATTACTCACGGAAGACATTCTTACCAAGTCCCATAAGAGTTCAGGGAATATGTGTGCATCCACACACAAGAAGAAGGTCATGGCCGGTGCTGCCAGAACTATATACTTATATGGATATGGTGTCTGTTCTTTTGGACATGTCCAAAGGGGAAATCACCAGACTGAAGGAAAATATCCATGATGTAGCTGCTGATTCTGGTGAGGGATGTGTTCTGGGGCAGAAACGACATAGCCTGCATGTTTGCATGACATGCACAGCGACTTTCCATTGTGTACAGAGTGCCTAGTCCCTTGAAATAGTTCCATTCCAAAGCTGTTGACAATGCTGGGAAATAAGCATGATATACTCTACACTACAGAAACATCCAGCAAAGTCTCAGTTTGGGGATGAAACTTGTTAAGATCACTCATAGCACCTGCTCCAAGCAGCATTGTTGATGTAAACCCAAAGGGCTCTCATGATGTGTGACTTTGAAAAAGATTTTTACAAATTAATGAACAATTACATTTTTGGAAAAACGATGGCAAATGTTAGAGAATACCTAGAAATTCATTTAATTTAGTGGTGGAAGGGAAGTTTTGGCACCAGAGATTACACTGCCAAGCCAAATTGCATCTTCAATAAAGAATTAGTTACTGTGGAGGTGACTAATGTTTCAGTGCAGTTCATGAAGCCTTCCTATATCAGTATGTGTGTTCTGGACTTTCTGGACTTCCCCATACTCCACATCTACCGATTCTGTTATGAGATTCCGAAGCCAAACATCACCAATCCCAAGTTACTTTAATATGGACACAGACAGTTTCACCTACTTGGTGAAAGGCTGCGATTCATATGAAGTAATTAGGTACAATCAAGAAGATATAAATATTTGGAAGTTAATCCTTATGGAAAAACACCACAAAAGAAGAGGGTTACCAACCTTATGAAAACAAGGTAAATGGTTTGCAGATTGTGGAGTTTACGAGAGACTGAAACTGTATGCATAACACACAGATGTAGGTGCCACCCAGAGGTGAGGAAAGGGTATGCATCATGCAGCCTCAAAGGTTCTCATGATTGAGGATTACAAGAGATGCCTGCTCGAAGACATTGGCTCCATGCTCATATGGTGTAGCAGATAGTCGTTTGGTCGCAAGGCCATGAGGTACATACCACCCTGCAGCTTACCAAGTGTATACAGAAATTGACACAAACAAAATGGGAAACACAGTACTAAAGTTTTTATTCTCTCTACTAGTTTTAGTGTAAAGTAATATACCTGATAGTGTTAGTAATGTACATATGTCATTATAAAAAAAATTAATGTAACTTTGTAAATTATTGTAAATAAACCAATTTATATAAATCTTCAGAAATAAAATATTTATTGCACAATACATTTGTAAATAAAACTAAAAAAATATTGTTTTTAAACAACAAAAATTATTGTAAAATGCTGTATTGCTAAAGATATTGTTAATAACAATAAACTATTAGCTGATTTGTTACATCATTGTTATTTATAAACAATTTCACTACAGAACTATTATTAATAATAATAAAGCTGAACCTCTAATCATAATGCACAGACCTCAAATGTAGAGGCCTATGCAACTGAACTAGTTATAAATGACGATATGGGGGAGCTCAGATCTTATTGGTCCAGGAGAGCGGGGAAAGCAATGTGCTCCCATTGACTGAGAGATGGGAGGGCATTCCTGCCAATTTTATATCACACAGTGCCACACAACCAGTATCAAGCTATGTCATGAACTTGAATATAACTAGTTTACTTGACTAAGGTGTGTGGGTAGGACAGGGTTTCCCCTGGATGACCTTGATCAACTGCCAGTGATTCCCCAGAGGGGGAGGGGGGGGGGGCGAATGACCTTGAATGTAACTAGCACAAGTGTGTGACCTGACACCAGAAGTCAGTGCCACTGACGTTGAGATAATATTCTCTCGGTCAGAACCAGCATTGAATAATACACTAGAATTAGTTATAGGATTGTCTTATCACTGGAAGTGCAGTTTACCTAGCCTCTTTTATCCCTGGTCTTGAACCCACCTTTGACAAATACTCATTTCACTTAGTTTCCCTGAATTCAACAGCTAGGGGGGTGGCTGGTACCTCCGTATGGTGATGGGGAATGACTACAGCATGTTGGGGAGCAACCTCATGCAGGGTACGGCAATGGGTTTCATCTCATAGATTGACTACAATCATTTATGGTTAACAGGGCATGAACAGAGTTGTAGTTATGGTTGACATTTGGAGGTGTAGTAGTCACTGAAAACTACTCTTCTTTGTCTGCAGTAGCATACAGCATGTCCACATAGGAAAGACACTGGCGTGTTGTCCTCTTTCCTCCAAATGTCAGCTGTTCTGTGGGAGATACACTTGGCAGAGGAATTAGTTGTACCTGTGTTGGTCAGGAGTTGGTTTGTAATTTTACAGCAGCAGCATAAGTCTATTCTTCCTGGCATGTTCAATTGATGGTAGACTTTGGTACTATGGATCAATACACCTCTTCTTCACCATTCTTTACTACCTCCTGATATATAGGGTTGACATTCATGGCTTCTACCTCTCACTTATTCAGTCCAACAGTTCTGACTGCCATTAAATGCTATATACCTTCTCTTAGACCCTGCTGCTGAGAAACATGAGGTCATGGTGTTTTTCCACAACATTCAAAGAGAATACATTTGGGAGTCGGTCATACCTCTTCATCTGACTCTTTCTCTGTTGCATTTCCTTGATACAATGGTACCACTTGAATTCCTCTGTCATTGTGAAACCCTTTAGCTGAAGAACTTGGTACCTGTTTTCTGCAACTCCGTTCATCAAATGTGAGACTGTCAGCTTCTGTAATACTTGGATTCAAAATGTGGCACAGGGCCTAAATAGTCTGTATGTAGGACTGTGTCATTTTCCTATGATGTTGGGCCCTGCTCTTCAATTGGTCTTTCACTTAGTGCACTTGCAGCTGATTTTCCCCAGTTCAGCCTGAAACTTATCCCACCTATTGAACTTCTCTTTGTTGTTATTGAATCAGTGCTAAGCTGTAGCATCCAGGTAAAAGTTCACATTTACCAAATCCATCATGTCGCCCCCCACCTGTTTTATCTGGCTTCTTGGTCAAATCCTTTCAGCCATTTCATTGGGACCTGAACAGCATCTCTGGAAAACACTGATGGATGTCTGATGTGCAACTGGCTTACTGCTGCTTTGGAATCTGCAGGTTTCCTAAATATACAGACTGTGGAGAAATGTACTGCTTGTATTCTGTTTCCATTTCATGGAGACAATGACTTTTACATTGCCTAATTGGAGCCATAGTGATGTAGATGTTTGTAAGTAACTGGCGTCTTCACCAAACAGTGTCACGTCATAACTAGAATCAAGTCAAAATCAGAAAGCAGGGCCATCAAGTACAACACTGAGCACTAAAAGTATGATTACTATGTAGACCAAACTACAGCCAGAACAGAACTGAACTCCCAGACAGAGAGTGCTGCTATTTATACAAGCAACGAATATTCCAAAATATACATACATAAGATATTCCAAGGATCTTCCAGAAATGATAAATACTAAATAATCACTGGTGGTTGTGTTTGAACTGATGATCTGCTGCACACCAGATGAATGTTGACCCCCCCCCCCCCCCTCTCTCTCTCTCTCTCTCTCTCTCTCTCTCTCTCTCTCTCTCTCTCTCTCTCTCTCTCTCTCTCTCTCTCCATAGGATAATACTGTCCACCACCAGGCTACATACTCAACAATTTGCACTGAAGAGTGTGCTCCAAAACATTACTTCCTGCACCATCATTGGTGTCTCTATCACCAGATCTGCACCAGATTGCCACCTATCCTGCTTTGCAGAGCATGCAAGCCTCGAACCCCCACATTCTGTGATGAGGCATGGGCATTCTACACCTTGGCACTGACTGATGGTTTCACTGTCCTTCAGTACAGCAGTAGCATATGCACTACTAACCAGTTTTGCCATCTCTTTCTCGTAAGTACACTTATTTCAGTAGATTTCACAATTTGCAGCCTGTAACATTGCCACAATGATACCCTATTCATCTCTGCTCCACTTACGTACTTTCCTTAGCATCTCAAATGCTCGCAACTCCACCAGGCAGCAACCAGTCTAATGGAGGGCAGTTGTCATAATGTTTTGGCTGATCACTGTAAGTTTCTTTACAGTTACTGTTTAGCATGGAGAGCCCCTCCCATCATGAACTGTTGTACTAGGTACATCTATCCAGAGCAGAGTTGACTATTCCTTTAAATTTGACCACAGTTCTACATGTTCCTTCCCTTAGGTAAATGTTTTGAGTTCCTGTTTGAGATATGCCCCTTTTCTAGCTTACCGAATATATAAATCTTCCTACTTGTTTAGCTGCCCTCTATATTCTAAAATATTGCTGCTACAACTGTCTCATGGTGGACATTCTCAAAGGGGATGGGTCTGTTTATTGCTACTAGGTGTAATATTTTCATTCTGAGTAGGGGTATCTCCACTGTGGACTCCTCTTTAAGTATTACGAACATTTCTTACATTGAAATTTTTTTTCTGACATTATAATACTGAGAAATTTTAGAAATATAGCACAACAATTCTACCAAACAGGCAATGTTTGTCTCCCACAGGCAACTTAATAGCTTTTTGCCAAATTTATATTTATCACGGGGAAATAGATATTAATATGCTGTGAGAAGAGATCTTTTCACAATAAGTATTGGTGCTTGTCATGAAACTAATAGGAGCTGTAAATCCTTATTCTTGTGCCTTTGTCCTGCATTGGTACAGGGTCAGCATAGTTAGGAACGGATTTGGCTTGATTAATTTAAGGAGTGGCCAGATGCTTTTCCTGTCACCACCCCGATAATCCCCAGGGTGTCATGTGTGTACCCTAATTGTCAGGGTGCAGTGTTAGTCATGAGGAATTGAGCGAATATTTTCTAAATGTTTGTGAATAATGAGACGGAAGCAGTACTTGGGTATCAGTCCATTATTCATCTAGTGGGATGTGGGAAATTGCCTAAAATCCACATCCATGCTGTTCAGCACGCCAACCCTTATCAATCTTCCAGGCGGATTTGATACGGGCCAGCGCACCTCTTCATCCCAGAAGTGTTGCTTTAAGACACAGGACCATTCAGGCAGGTAGGAATTTTCAGTTCTTGACTCTAGATAATCAGATAATTTGTACAAGAAGTATGTATTTATTTTCTTTTGAATTTACATGGATTCTCAATTACTTGCTTTATATCAATTTGGAGCTTGTTACAGATCTTTAAATCAGAATAAAAGAACTCTATTAGATTCCGGTACAAGGAGGCATGATGACAATGGAATTTATTTTTCTTTTATTGTGGTTGTGCAAATCATAATTCAGCTGAAACTTATTTTTATTATTTCCTACAAATGCCAACAAGGGGTAGATATATTAGGCTGTGAGTGCAAGATTGCTAGAGCTTTTAAGATGCTTTTGCAGTTATCTACTACATTCAAAACTTATAATCCATAAACAAGTTACACTTACGCTATGAAAATCTGTGTGCAAATAAAGCCTGCAATGTTTCAAGACCCTCTGACAGTGGGCTTCTATGAAACTGCCACTCCACATTATCCTGCAAATAAGCAATTTGCAAATAACTAATCCATCAAATACACTTATGGAAAATCTTGGCTATAAAATAATTATGCATACATAATAATTAATGCAGGAGGATATGGGACACCTTCTTTCAATTGTCATATAATCTAATTACATACCACTATCATTCAACATTCAACATTTTTTGTTAAATAAAACTGCAAAAAGTTATAGACTCACAATTTTTCATTGAGCAGCTACTGCTAAATAATTCTTACAGACAAATTATGATCACAATACACGAAACAGAGAAGAGAGAAATAGTCGACAGTGTGAAGACTTACAATGAAACGAACACCTTTAGCTGCTTACAGGCGTTGACATACGTCAACGAGGACAGATGAAAATGTGTGCCCCGACCGGGACTCGAACCCAGGATCTCCTGCTTACATGGCAGACGCTCTATCCATCTGCGCCACCGAGGACACAGAGGATAGCGCGACTGCAGGGATTTATCTCTGGCACGCCTCCCGCGAAAACCCACATTCTCAACGTATTGTCCCGCACTACATTCGTAGTGCCCCCGCCCATTATACTCATTACTCGTGGCGCATTGCCGATTCCAATAAGAGTTCGGGCACTGTTTGTGCATTCGCACAGAAGAAGAAGATGGTCAGGTGGCCGGTGAGCCTTAACTATATATTTACTAAGAAAGAACAGATACCATCTTAGTAAATATATAGTGTGAAGACTGCTTACACTTTTATCATGTTGGATGCAGTGAAGTGGCCTAGTGAACAGTGATGTGCCTAGTCTTTGGTACGTAGAAGTTTTGCTTGTCATTCCGCGATTATGGAAAGAGGAGCTGATTTAACAGCTGAAGCCTGTTAACTTCAGACTAGATGTCTCCAAGAGCTTCACTGTTCTATAGACAGTAGAACTTTGTGTGCAAATAACACAAGGAGTTCATGAATCCTCAGACAATATAGCGAGAAAGTGTAAGCTAAGGTTAGCAGTAGTCGGAGGGTTAAGGATACCAACCAGGACCTCCTGCAAGGGAATAGTCATGACAGGGGGATGTCCGAGTTAGTATAGAACTCCCTGGATAGTGAATACTAGGTAATAAGCACATTTAAGAAAAGTACAGAGATCAGTGATGTCACCTGTGATTTAGGTTCTACAGGAAAAGATCTCAATAAAGAAGATCATGTAGTGGTTGTTGGGAGTGCTGGGAACAGTTTGGACCATAACCTCAACCACACAATTGAGGATGACATCAGGCACATTGCTGTGAATACTCTACACATAAATGTGGAGACTGCCATTCTTTGAGTGATATGACAAGCCCTGGATGAAGCATTCCACTGAACATGTAAATGCAGAGCTTCATGATTCACTCACCAGATTGTAATGATCACATGTGGCTGTGACTGATGCATTACTTTTCACACAGCAGCACTACATATGAAATTGTTAACATTCGAATATTTCTGATAAGAGGTTATTTGCTCTACTAATTTCCAGAAGTATTCAATGTAACTAAAGCAGTATCTGTCCAATCCCTTTTATTTCCAATATTCACTACATTGTTATTGGGTAAATTTTTCCAAAAACATAGCTTCTGAATAAGTATACACAGAGTTCCAATAATAAATGGAGGAACAAAAAATTGCTTGCAACTTAGACACTGCAAACATTAATAATAATAACACATTTAGACTTTTACATCAAAACATAAGAAACTTGTTCATATCCACACAAGACTAAAGATACTCCTACTAATGCGCCACACATAAGAGATCTCATCTGAAAGTTACAGAATTCACCTAGATGGATTGCAAGTTAGTATCACTTTACTGTAAACATGATATGAGGAAAGGGGGAGTGGCTTCACACACAATAAGCGAACAAAAGTTACAGGCCATAGTGAATACTGCATTTAACACCTATGTGAGTGCTGTATTGCAGTAACAGACTTGCAAACATATACAGGGTGAGTGAGAAAAATAATGTGACTTATTTTTTATTTACCAAGAGGCTGTGTGACATGGGGCATTGTCATAATGCAGCATCCACTTGTCTGCAATGTCTGGTCTCACTTGATTCACTCTTTTCAAGAGCCTTTCAAAGATATCTTTGTAAAACACTTGGTTGACAGTTTGACCCAAAGGAACATCTCACAAGATTATGCATATGTCAACAGTTTTGTCAGTTATTGAAGTTGAAGGTCTCCCTGCATGAGGTTCATCTTCAACTTTTTCTCCGCCTTCCAGAAATGATTTGCACCAGGGAAAAAAATGTGCTGTTAATATGGAATGTTCCCCATAGGCCTATTTCAACTTCTCAAAGACCAAACTCATGGATTCCCCAAGTTTTATGTTAAAACTTGATAGTATAACATTGCTCTAAATTCCACTGTTCCATTTTTGTAACACATAACAAAAACACAGTTTCACTGGTGACACTCTCAACAATCACATGATGGTTGTATTGTGCTGAAACTTGGAATGAGCATCTGGAAGGGATGACACTGGCCTCCACACAAAGCTAGATTCCCAACAAGAGCTGAAGGACACAAAGCAACAACAACTGATAATTTATTTCTAAATCCATCTGTTTTTTATGAAATACATGTGAGCTCCATAATAAATGCTTTATTTGATCATTATGGTCAAGTGGCACCCTTACTCCTTATCAATCAAGGTTATCTAAGAGAGGAAAAGTAAAATCTAACAGAACTGTAAATGCTCTCTCAGTTATTCTACCGCAGTACGAAAAATGAGAAAAAAAATCCCCAAGGCCACATAGCATATGAGAAATCTAATTCTTTCCAAAAAATATCCTTAGAACATTACGTATCCAGCTTTTTTTTACAATAGGTCAGTGATATTTACAGTGGAATCAAGAAAAAGGGTGCCTGACATCTGAGATCAAAATATCTTGGGCTAGGAAGAGAGAGTTTTTGTCCAATGCAGAGGACTAGATCTAATCAAGACTTAAAACTGCACTACAAGTATGATTGTACAATTCTTCAACACAGCATCAAAAAGACAAAAACCATTAACCACACAAAAGCAAGGACTGATTGGAGCATAATTAAGCACAAAATAAACGTACTTGGTGAGAAAAATGGAACCGAATTCCCACATGTCAGTTTCAATGAGAAGTATCGTGCAAAATTTAAATAATTAGCTGAGAATACAAAGGCAAAAAATCATCCATTGAAAGCAGATACAAGAAACTCACTTAGACAGGTGATCCATACCTATGAATGTGTGATGTCTGTTCTTTTGGGCATGTCTGTTCTTTTGGGCATGTCCATTCATACAACTGATTCGCCTAGATGGGCAATGGATCCACCTTCTTCAGTGTTGGTGCACAAGTGTGTCTGACCTCATGCAGCGATCTCAGAGTAGTGAGCATGGAGGAAATGGACAGGGACTGTAGAGAAGTAGCGCTCAGTGGAAATGTGGGTGAGCCATGAGGCGTGCCGAGACAGTCTGTGCAGTTGCGATAACATTGTGTTCCACATGGCGCAGTGGTTAATGCACCTGCCTAGTAAGCAGGAGATCTCAGATTTGATCCCGGTCCAGTACACATTTTCACTCTTAGTCCTCCCCTTTCCTTTCCAGTCTCTCTCACCCCCCCCCCCCCCCCCCCCACCACGCCACCTAGCAGATTGATGTTAATCCTAACAGCCCAAACTTTCTAGCTTACATAAAGGAGAAAGTATCAAATCTGAATCTTTACGATTGTTTTGTGACATTCTTGTTAAATGAGGTACAAATTAAACCAGCCATAGACTGTATAGGAGGTAAATTAGATGGTATGACACATGACATCACTACTCTTGCAACAACTGTACATGCATTTATAGTGCAAGGTATACTATCATTATTTAAGATATTATTCATACTCTGCCTGTGAACTGAAGATGGTTGACAGTTTTTCACTGTAATAAATAATGTATTGATTATACTGGAATAATTAGGTCCACGAGTTATTTGTATTTCTTCTCAAAATAACTCAGTTAATAGGAAACCTGTTTTTAATTTTGCAGATCCACCACATCTTAGCACTGCTTACACGCACATACCGTCCAGATCATTCCAGGCCTTTGTTTTATGTTATAGACACTGTGCACATTTTTAAGTGCATCAGACACAACTGGTTGAATTTGAAAGATGTATTGCCGACATTTTACTTCTCCAAATTTGACAACACATACATAAGAATGTAAGTTTTATTTTCTGTAGTCAGTTCCATATATATATGATATTGAAGGCAACAAATTATTAAACTTTGGTTATTGTTTCAATATGCAAGCTCTGTGGCATTCTTTATTTTTTTTTTAAATCTTAAAACTTGTCACATTTTCAATGACAGCATCAGGCTTAGTTTACTGAAGTTGGGAATTACGACTAACACTGAAAATTATAAAGGAACAACTGAATTTATTAGCATACTAAATGCAGGGTGACAAATTTTTACATTAAGTCCCCTTTGAAAGGACATAGAGAGGAAATGCAAAAGCCTCTAACAAGCCACAAGAATGAAGAAGAGAGATGTACATTTCTAGAAACATTTCTAAATTGGCTTGACAATTGAAGTTCCATGAATTTTCCAACTGGTAAGCTCATTTGAAAAACACTCTCTGCATTTAAACATACAACATATGCATTATTATAACTGAGAACATATTGCTGTCCGAGTTTAAGATGGCTTGCATGTTACCTGGTGCACTGGAAGCCAGGTTTGGGCTGAATCAACATCTGTTTGGACCCCAATACCAAGTGACGACAAGGCAAAGAAAAAGCTGAGATTATCAATTTTGCTAAAGCTCTCATTACAAGGTGGCTCAACTGAGAAAATTGTAATTAGATCTTTGCAAAGTTGTGACCAATCTATCTTGATGTGCCCTGGACATCTCAGCACAAAATATTTGAGAGTTAAGTCGCAAACATGATGGTACGCATTTCTCCTCCTTACACAAGGCATCACAACAACGTTTCACCAGGCAACGCCGGTCAACTGCTGTTTGTGTATGAGAAATCGGTTGGAAACTTTCCTCATGTTAGCACGTTGTAGGTGTCGCCACCATCGCCAACCTTGTGTGAATGCTCTGAAAAGCTGATCATTTGCATATCACAGCATCTTCTCCCTGTCGGTTACATTTCGCATCTGTAGCATGTCATCTTCATGGTGTAGCAATTTTAATGGCCAGTAGTGTACATTGAAGACAGTTATTTCCTGTGTCGTCCTTATTCTGACAGCCACAGCTTCAAGAGGGGTTTGAAGGGGCACCGTATCACTACGGACTGAGTTTATGACGTAAACCCAAACTCCACCTGACACTCGATTACAGTCATTACGGTTCCTGTAACATCCCTTATAGCCACGGAGGGCAGGGGTCTGCATTGCCGGGAACCAGGTTTCCTGGAGGGCAATGCAGAAAGCAGGTGTAAAGCTTAACAGTTGCCATAGCTCAGCTAAGTGGTGGAAAAAATCACCACAATTCCATTGGAGGATGATGTTATCATGAGACGGGGAAGGCACGGAACATCCAATGAGGCAGTTTACGCCTCAAGGTCACCTGCTGCCACCAACTTATTACCTGAGCAGTCTATATCCATTGTGTCTGATGATCCAGCAAGATCTAGGTCCTCAGAAGACGCAGAGCTTGTAGGTAGCGGTGGTGTGGGTGCCACCACAATTTCCTTGGTCTTATGGGTATTCTTTTTGGACTTTTCTCGCTGCTGGCTCTGGCTGGGAGGGTTTCACTGATTCAGTCTCCAGGACTGAGGATGATCGTGAAGCCCTACAACCAGCTGCTTTTGGGCACTTCAGCCACTGGCAGGCATCATCTTTCCCATTTGCAAAAACCTGGGAAGCGAGTGACGCTAGTGACCCCTTCCCAATGAGAGGAGCTGAAGAAGACTTATCCTTCTCTGGCTGAGAAGTGGGGACTGGTGTCCCCGATGGTTGGGGGGGGGGGGGGGGGTAGTTCTCCCGAGATAGGTGGTGTGGGATCAACCGGGTGGAAGGGGGGGGGGGGGGGGGGGTGAGTGCCCTCCACCATCAAGGGGGCAGGTGTAGTCTTCTGGCTCTGAGAGCCAACTGGAATTAATGGAACTGATGGGGCTACAACTGTTCTCGTAGCGACGGCGTATGACAAAGTGATAGCCACAGGATGTGTGCAGTCTGGCGAGCAAGGTGAATGATGCTCTCCGCAGTTGACACAGATGGGAGGCGGGGCACATGGATTATTGGGATGAGATTGATGTCCACAACCTTGACATGTGAAGCTGGAAGAACAGTGGGAAAACATATGGCTGAACTTCCAGCACTTAGGGCACCACATCGGGAGAAGGATATATGGCTTGACATCACAGAGGTAGACCACCACCTTGACCTTCTTGGGTAAGGTGTCACCCTTGAAGGCCAAGATGAAGCCACCGGTGGCAACCTGATTATCCATCTGTTGTGACATTGCCACGAGATTTAAAAGTGCCGCTACGTCAGTACGCGAACACGGCGATAGAGGCGCTCCGCAGCCCGGCCAAGCGTGGGAGCGCCACCTGGCTATGAACGGCGCCGGCCGCATGTCACGGCACGGCAGTCTAATGACAGATACGGAGTTACTAGCATGTAACCCGCTATTGTTTCTACTTTTGTGTATCCACGCAATTTATTAGTGATTAAAGGTTATAACACTTTTTGGCGACGAGGTCGGATATTTTTTTTCCTGCGTTGTGGCATTGTGTGTTCGTGTCTGTGCCGACATGGAACAGCTTATGCAAGCGCTCATTGAACAACAAACACAGCTGACGGCTGCTATTCAGGCACAACAAACACAGCTGACGGCTGCTATTCAGGCGTTGTCGACGTCGCTAACTCATCGTCTGTCTTCCTCTTCTCCGCCTCCGCTCCCTCCTTACGATGAGGCCACTGAAGACTGGGAGGATTATGAGAAGCGTTTGCGGCAACACTTCTTGGCTTTCGGCGTTGTCGACGCTCCTAGTGTAAGTCGTTATTTCTATCTTGGATTTCCCCACGGATCTATCAGCTACTATCTCAGTTAGCCCCTCTGCGGGAACCTGCCTCTCTGTCCTTCCAAGAAATGTGTGAATTATTGTCTAACTATTACCAAAAAAACACCCACGTCGTTGCCGCCCGCGTGGCGTTCTACCGGTGTCGTAAACAGCCCCATCAATCTTACCGGGATTGGGCGGAGGAACTACACGGTCTGAGTAGGAAATGTCAGTTTGTCACGGACACTCATCATGAGTCTTATGCTGATTCACTGGTTCGGGACGCTATTCTACGGCTTGCTCCTGATAAAGAAGTTCGGCAACGTGCCTTACAACTGCCAAACCCGTCGTTGTCGGAAGTTCTCAGCGTCGCACAATCTTTTGAAGTGTCTCACGCTACTGGTGCGCAAATAGACGCGTGGTGTGATGTGGGCGCTGTACACACCACTTTCGACACGGACAATTTGCCTGTTTCACAGGGGAACGACGATGTCGTGGCGGTTCACTCACGTCAACAACGTCGCGTTGGGCCACCACGCTCGCAGCGAAAACAGCAGCCACAGAAGCAGGTTCGTTCCGCACTTCCTTCTTGTCCACGTTGTTTCGTACAGCATGACAGGGCCGCGTGTCCAAAACGTTGGGCCACGTGTAATTCATGTAGGAAAAAAGGCCACATTGCTTCTGTGTGTCAGTCCCCTAAAGTTCCTGTCGACGAGGACGAGGCATCGGACGTGGATGTTAACTGTGTGCTTTCTCAAACAAATAAGTTGTTTGTTACTGTTCGTGTTCTGGATAAAGACATTCGCATGCAAGTGGACACTGGCTCTGCAGTAACTCTCATTAATTCTCGCACGTATTTGGAGTTGGGCTCCCCTCCCTTGTCTCCAGTTACGCGAAATCTGCGGACTTCTAATAAGCAGAAAATTCCTATCGTTGGCCAGTTTGATGCTTCCACTGCCTACAAGTCTGTTGTTAGGCCCCTCACGTTTTATGTGGTGGATCATGCGGGCACGGAAAACCTGTTCGGTTATGACGCTTTCCAGTTGTTCGGGTTCTCCATTGATGATGCTGTGCACCTCATATCTGAGGATATCCCGTATCAACAGCTGGATGGATTGTGTTCTGAATTCTCGTCCGTGTTCTCTGCTGGTCTGGGTCGGGCCAAGGATTTTGCAGCCCACATTACTCTTAAACCTACAGCTCGCCCTAAGTTTTTCCGGGCACGCCCTATTCCGATGGCGTTGCGTGCGCCTGTCAAGGCTGAGATAGACAGGTTAACAGCTTCAGGGATTCTCCTTCCTGTTACCTCCAGCGGATGGGCATCGCCAATCGTGGTGGTTTCTAAACCAAACGGGAGTCTGCGATTGTGCGGTGATTTTAAAGCCACTGTCAATGCTCAGAGCCTCATTGACACTTATCCTCTTCCCCGTCCTGAGGAGTTATTTACCAAGCTCGCTGGGGACCAGTTCTTTTCCAAACTTGACTTATCGGAGGCGTACCATCAGTTGCCATTGGATGCATCTTCCAAGGAATTTCTCGTCATCAACACTCCTTGTGGGTTGTATCAGTACCAGCGGTTACCATTTGGCATCGCTAGTGCGTCGGCCATTTTTCAGCGGTTTTTGGAACAGCTCACAGCCTCCGTTCCCGGCTGCATCAACTACCTGGATGACATTGTTGTCACGGGGGCCTCCGCTGAGGAGCACCTTCGCAATTTGCGTTCACTGTTTCGGGTTCTGCATTCGGCTGGGTTGAAATGCAATCTGGACAAGTCACAGTTCATCCAACCCTCCATTGTTTATCTTGGTTTCCACTTGTCCCATGAGGGTATACGTCCTCTACGACAGCACGTTGTGGCCATTACGGCTCTACCCCGGCCGTCTACAGTCAAAGAACTTCAGGTGTTTCTAGGCAAGATTGCTTATTATCACAAATTCATTCCCTCCGCGGCGGCGGTGGCTCATCCTCTGCATCAGCTGTTACGCAAAAACGTTCCTTTCTGCTGGTCCGATGAGTGTGAGCAGGCTTTTGTCCGCCTGAAGGCTCATTTGCAGTCGGCGCCTTGTCTTGCCATATTCCGTCCGGGTCAGCACTTGGTTCTGGTGACTGACGCGTCACAGTATGGCCTAGGGGCTGTTCTCGCACATCGGTATGAGGATGGGTCGGAACGACCCATCGCCTACGCTTCCAAGACCCTCAACGATGCCCAACAGCGTTACTCTCAAATCGAAAAGGAGGCGCTCGCTATCATTTATGCTCTAAGAAAGTTCAGCGTTTTTTTGTATGGTTCTAAGTTTCACCTCATCACCGACCACAAGCCGCTGGTCTCTCTGTTCAGCCCCTCGGCGTCGCTTCCAGATAAGGCAGCTCACCGCCTGCAATGTTGGGCCTTATACTTGTCTCGTTTTCACTATGAAATTCACTATCGCCCCACGGCCCAGCACACCAACGCTGACGCGTTTGCCGATGGGCCCCGAGTCGGTTTTCGATCGAGATGAACTCCTCTGTTTCCACATTGATGAGGAAGAACGTCGTGCAGTCGAGGGTTTTCCACTTACAGGTTCGCAGGTTGCGTCGGCTACTGCGCGGGACCCGGTCCTGCGTCAGGTGATCGGTTTTGTTCAACGGGGTTGGCCGGACAGGACCAAGGCCCGGGCATCGGATCCCCTTCGCAACTACCATGCCTTGCGCCTTCGTCTGTCTGTTCGTAAGGGTGTTGTTCTTCTGGCCACGGATGGCGCATCTCCACGGGTCGTGGTGCCAGCGTCTCTTCGCAAGATGTTCTCAAACTATTGCATGAAGGTCATTGGGGGATTTCTCGGACTAAGTCCCTGACCCGCAGGCACGTTTATTGGCCCGCTATTGATTCGGACATCGCCCACATGGTCGCTGCGTGTGGTCAGTGTGCTCAACAACTGGCTGCACCTTGTACTATGCCCTCTCCGTGGCCTAATCCGGCGCAGCCGTGGGAACGGGTGCACGCTGACTTTGCCGGCCCCTTCCTCGGCACTTATTGGCTACTGTTGATTGACGCCTTCTCGAAGTTTCCGTTTGTTGTTCAATGTCCGTCGCCCACCACTGCGGCGACGACGCTGGCTTTGTCCAAAATCTTTGCGCTAGAAGGTCTTCCATCCACGATTGTCATGGACAATGGCCCTCAGTTCTCTTCGCAGGCCTTCCATGATTTTTGTACTGGACAAGGGATTCATCATGTTACACCACCGCCCTTCCATCCGCAATCGAATGGGGAGGTCGAGCGCCTTGTCCGCACTTTCAAAAGCCAGATGAAAAAATTCCTTAGCGATTTTTCCACGAAGACGCTCTGTTGCAATTTCTGAGTTCTTATCGCTTCACGCCTCTGGGTGATCGCAGCCCTGCTGAACTCTTGCATGGCCGCCAACCGCGCACTCTCCTGCACCTGCTTCACCCTGTCAGGCCTTGTACTGTGTCCCCTAGTGCGGGAAAATACCCGGTGGGCGCCGATGTGTGGGCACGAGGGTATGGATCTCGCCCTAAATGGATTCCAGGGGTGGTCCAGGCTCTTCGCGGCCGCCGGCTTTGTGAAATACGTAGGGACGACGGCATGGTTGTTCGCCATTACGACCAGATGCGCCCACGAGTGGTGGCCACGGCGGTGCCACCGCCCCTTCTTTCGTCTCCACCAGCCCGAGAAGCCAGTCCTGTCGCTGCTGCCGATCTTCCGGGCATGTTGCTGCAGCCGACGTTGCTACCGCTTCCGAGTACGCCGGAACCGGCCCCAGTCGCAACGCCGCCTTCTCCGGGACCCATCTCGCTGGGGCGCACCCCCAGGTCCACGAACACCTATGGATGCTGCTCTGGAGTTTTCCCCCATCATCTCGTCCAGGAGGCGCGTTCCACGCGCAAGCTTCCGTCCTGGCCATTTTCGACCATACTCTCGTGTTTCTCCACGGGATCTTCTCGGGGCCTCCCAAGAGGCCATGGATGTCTCCGCACTGTCCGTGTCTCCAAGGAAGTGAGTGGTTTTTTTTTTTTTTTTTTTTTTTTTTTTTAAGGGGGGAAAAGTGTTGTGACATTGCCATGAGATTTAAAAGTGCCGCTACGTCAGTACGCGAACACGGCGATAGAGGCGCTCCGCAGCCCGGCCGAGCGCGGGAGCGCCACCTGGCTATGAACGGCGCAGGCCGCATGTCACGGCACGGCAGTCTAATGACAGATACGGAGTTACTAGCATGTAACCCGCTATTGTTCCTACTTTTGTGTATCCACGCAATTTATTAGTGATTAAAGGTTATAACACCATCAGACGCCGATGACCGCGCCGCACGAAATGAACACCTTGCCACTCTAAATTGGCAAGCAGCTCGTCGTCAGACTGCAAAAGAAGGTCCCTGTGGAAAATAATACTCTGGACCATATTTAAGCTCTTATGTGACATGATGGTAACAGAAACATCCCCCAACTTGTTACAAGCAAGTAAAGTCTGTGACTGGGCAGAGGATGCTGTTTTTATCAAGACTGACCCAGATTGCATTTTGGACTAGCCCTCCGCCTCCCCAAACTTGTCTTTAAATACTCTACAAAAAACTGTGGCTACATCAAAACAAAGCAGTCCCCATCAGTTCTTGTACATACGAGGTACCGGGCTGAATAAGATTCGTTGCCATCCTTAGCCTGGTGTTCCTCCCATGGTGTGGCCAACGAGGGGAATGATTTAGGGTCATATTTTCTTTCATTGTACTGAGACTTTGAACGCTTAGAGACTGCTGGTGTTTGATCACCAGCAAGTGACCACGTGGTATGCTTCATCACGTGTCATCCGCCCTGATGCCACCCGGCTGCAGCAAAGGCCACCTGGCAGAATGGCCATTGCTGAGAGTCCCGATGCCCCAGGGTGATGGGCATCTACTCCTTGGCATAAGTGGGGAGTTAACAGTGCAGGCATCAGCAGAGCGATCCCTGTGTAGTCAGGGGGCTACAACCAACAGGGTACATGGCAGGCCCACCAAAACGGACTGGCTACTGTGCTGGATATGAGGTGCAAAGAAGTCCATGATCATTGTTGCCACAGAAAACAACACTGCGTAGTGGGTGGAGGAAAATGCACCCAGGAAGGTGTCCTCACACAAGAGATGGAGAATGAGCTGGACTGCAGTGCAACGATGAGAAAGTGGGCTAAAGATCTCAAGGCACGATGGACACGATGCACCATGTAAGGCGCCCTTCCCCAATTGGCTCGCTCTTCGGGAATATTTTGAAAAATGGAGGTCAGACCCTACAGGGGACCATCACATAATGGCCGAAACATGTGAGACTCCTTTTAGTAGCCTCTTATGACATGCAGGAATACCTCGAGCCTTTTCTAATCCCCGGCCTGCAGGGGGTTCACAAAGTGTTATGAACACTGAAGTCACCCAGTATTAGGAACAGTGCAGGGAGCTGAAAAAACAGTGCAGACAATACATTGTGGGACACTTCATCATCAGTGGGCAGATACGTATTGCAAACAGTAAATTCAAGACACCTTCTAACGTGGACAACCACACCCTCAGAAGTTGTAGCGAGTGGCATGTGATTGCTGTAGATAGAGTTCACAACATACGTGCAAATATCGTCCAACATTCTTTCGTAGTCATTATGATTCTTGAAATGGCTCTGACAGCCACAGAGGATAGGGGGTCCACATTGTTGGGTACCAAGTTTCTTGGAGGATAATTCAAACAGCATGGGAAATGCATAAAGAGGTGTCGTAACTCAGCCAGTTGGTGGGAAAAAAACACTAAAATTCCAATGGAGGATCACACTAAGAATAGTCTACAGGAGCATGAAGGACCCAAAGAGGCATGTCTCAGGGTCACCTGCTGCCACCAGTCGCAGGGATATGGCATCAGTACAAATTGGTTCTGAACAAAGGTGTGTGTGTGTGTGTGTGTGTGTGTGTGTGTGTGTGTGTGTGTGTGTGTGTGTTTGGGGAGAGAGGAGGGGCGGGGGAAGCCACAGGTGCTACCATGGATGCCACCTCAGAGGCAGAGGCAGAACATGTGGAGCCCAGTGGCACAGTGGCCACCAGAATCTCCTTTTCCATGGAGGATTTCTTCCTGTCCTTCTCCAAAGATGATTTCAATGTCTGTGAGGGCTTGTCTGCCACAGATTCTGGTGCAGAAGAGAAATGTGAAGTCCTATGTTTGACAACCTGTGGCACTTTTTCCACTGGCTGGCATCCAGTTGCAGATCAGCCACTTCCTGGGAAGAAAGCATCCCGTTGGATCCCTACCTTGGAAGAGATGCTGGAAAATGGTGTTGCTTCTCTGGCCATGAATTGGGGATTGATATCCCTCGCATGTGGAAAGTTAACACCTCCAAAGGGGTTTGGGGGAAGCAGTAATAGGAGGGCCCCAATCACTAGGAGTGCAGGTAAAAGTCTAGCAGCTGTGAAGGCCCAGCATAAAAAACATACAGGGCAATGGTACCATCACTGGAGAGGATGGTATCATCATAGCCATAGCATACATCACCGTCGTATGTGCAAGATGTAGATGATCATCTTTCTTCTTGGTCTCTTAATGTGTGTGTCAATTCAGTCTTGTATTCTTGGATTTTCTTTTCTCTTTGAAAGCTGCTGCAGTCTGGTGAATGGTGGTCCATGCAGTTGATACAGATGGGATGAGGGGCACAACGAGCACTTGTGTGAAACAGACATCTATAATCCCTACAGGCAGGGCATTGCAATGGGAAAACATGTGTCTGATCTCATCCATTTGTAGCACCGCATGAGAGGGGGAACATATGGTTACACATTGCATCGACACACTGTCACCCTGATCTCTTCAGGCAATGAGTTGCCTTCAGAGGCCTAAATGAAGGCTCCCATATCAACCGTGTTGTCTTTCAGTCCCCGCTGGATGCGGCTGTCAAATACATTCCCTGTCACTCCAAATTGGCATGCAACTTGTCATTGGTCTGTAAAAGATGACTACACAGGAAGAGAACACCCTTTACTGTAAAGACACTATTACAGGGAGTTATAGTTAATGGAATGTCACCCATCTTGTCACAGGTGAGCAGCGCCCAGGACTGAGAAGTTGAGGCCATTTTAATAAGAACGTAGCCACTTTTCATTTCTGTCCTTTCCAATGAAGAACAATGACTTTGTAGTCAAAAAGGAATCCCCTTTGGCCGTAGGATGAACTACATATTGGGGCCCCATTTCTCCCCTCGTCTTTGAGCCCTATGTTCCTTCCATGGCATAGCGAGATTAGGAAACATTTTTGGGTCATATCTCTCCACATTGTAATACGTCTTACATTTGGACGAGACTGCTGGGAGTGGAAGAAAGTTTAAATTGCATCATGTGCGAGTCTTCCGCCATGGTAACACCCACTCCAAACAAGAGTTCTCCTCACCAACCAGCCACAGACACAGTTAACTGGCCAGTAAACTGTTGCCGGGAGTCTCCACACTCCAACCACACTGGGAACATACTCCTTGACATGCCTAGGAAGTTTTCAACTCAGGAATGAATAGTGCGATCCCTGTTTGGTCAGGCCCCTACCACCCTGCAGGCACTTGACCACCCCGCCCCCTCCCACATTCACCTATCCAAAAGAAAGGCACAAAAGGTGGAATGTACAACACCACATTGGGCGACCCTTCCTGCATGATACGCACTTCTTTAAAATTTGGAAAACGCAGGTCATACTCAACAATGGAGACCATATTATTAAGAATGAAAGTTGTAGAATGCTGAAAGGGAAGAAAATGAGTGCCCAAAATCACAAACCAAACTAAAGCACAATTAGCACCAAGAAGAACATACAATGGAAAGGCAGAGGAGAAAAAAGAATAATTGAAGCCAAGCATGTACACACAGGAATGGCTAGAGGACAAATGTAAGGATGTAGAGGGTTATCTAATTAGGGGTAAGATAGATACTGCCTACAGGAAAATTAAAGAGACCTTTGCAGAACAGAGAACCACTTGTATGAATATCAAGAGCTCAGATGGAAACCCAGTTCTAGGCAAAGAAGGGAAAGCAGAAAGGTGGAGGGAGTATATAGAGGGCCTATACAAGGGCAATGTACTTGAGGACAA